>NC_140602.1:65985451-67420451 GCF_057381915.1 Diplotaxodon limnothrissa
TCCTGGGTCTACACTGAGGCCTCCTCCCAGTAGGACATACCTGACTGGAACACCTTACCCAGAAGGTGACGGCCTCATCTGTCTCCTTTTGATGTGAAGGACTAGCGGTCTCTACTCTGAGCCCCTCCCAAATCACTGAATTCCTCACCTTATCGCTAAGGAAAAGCCTGCCCACCCCTCATACTAAGCTCATTTCTTTTGCTTGTATCCGCAATCTCATTCTAACAGTGTTAACTGTTAAAAGACGAGGCCTAGATTAACAGATTTATGGCATTTAAGACCACTAAAAGACTATCTAAAAGATCTATCTCCTCTGGTCTTAAAATGTGTTCGTGGGACTACCAACAGCCTTAGATGTTCTCATGGTTCCAGAGAGGGGCGTGGATTTCTAAAAGATCAGAAATGTAGGCAGGAGCATCATGATTCAGAGCTTTAAAAGTCAATGCTAAGATTTTGAATTCTAAAATTTACTGGAAGCTAGAGCTGGGCGATAGAACGATAACGATATGTATCGCGATATAACTTTTACTCGATAGAGAAATTAAGCTATCGCGATAGACCTCGCCGCTCTTGTCCTCTTAAAAAAAAAAAAAAAAAAAAAAAAAAAAAAGGTCAGCCGATCCAAATTCAGTAGCGCAGAGCTGAACCAATCACAGCCGCAGCGTCACGTCGCGTGACTTGCTACGTACAGCACAAGTGCCAAGCCGCACGTGTGTTTGTTTGGGAAGCAGCCAGCGGGTAATGGAGCCAGCGCATAATGGAGGAAATGAGTGTGCCGACTAGAAAAATCAACCGAGCGTGACCGAAGAGAAAACAGATGATGGTTCCAATGCCGGAGAGATTGTCGAACGGAAGAGCCAAAGAAGTTCCGTAGTGTGAAGGTATTTCGGCTATTTCAAGTCTGACAAAAAACAGAGTAGCGTGCACTGTAAATTGTGCCGAAAGCAAGTCTGGAAATACAATAAACTGGTGCATGCGTCACACTGTGCGCCGCGTTATTGTTTCGGTGAAATGAATTTCTACAATACTGTTACTGTTAATTCTACTCTCTGCAGTGTTTAAATGCTTACATATACACACAGTTACTGTCCGTCCACACATACGACTCGGTTCTGCTTCTATGCCGCAGCTTTGTTTACTTTTTCCCACCGAGGCTTCTAGACTTCTGATTGGCCAACATTTCTGCACGGTTAGGAATCTAGCGCCACCTGCTGCTTTGGCATGTTCATAGCAGCGTTTTCCTTCATTTCTGCCTTTATGTGTGGACGGGATTATTTTTTAAAACGAAAACGGAAAATCTCAGTTTTCAAAAATACCCGTGTACGTGTGGACGTAGCCTCAGTCTCTGACTGGAAGCGCTAATTCGTCATTCGGCTTTTGTCAGACTAAAGTAACTGTTAAAACTGTTTGAAAAGCTAAGCTATACAACAAGGAGAGACTGAGAATTTCCTTTTAGTTCTCAGTTTATTTGATATTGACAAAAGTTAGTCAGTTTTGTCTGTTCTTCTGTAAAACAAACTAAGATTTATTTTTAGAATTAATATTTTGTTTCTAAGTGGAATTGACAATTTAGTCTGTTTCATTTGTTCTATTTTGAAACTTAAACGCTTTAGCGGCTGCCTTTTGTGTAGTTTGCAATATTTGCCTTTATTTATCTGAAAAAGTCTCATGTTCCTTAAGTACATCTACCCTGTTGAACTTATTATGGGAAATAAATATTTAAAAACAAGCTGCTGATTATTTCACATTTTACTTGTGAGCAACGGCACATTTAAATCTTACAAATATAGTTATTTGGCTTATATCGTGATAGATATCGTTATCGCCTGAAATGAAAAAAACATATCGTGATATGAAAAAATCTCATATCGCCCAGCTCTACTGGAAGCCAATGTAATGGGCATAAAACTGGTGTAATGTACTCTCTTTTTCGTGTCTTTGTTTAGAGCTTTGCAGCAGCATTCTGGACTGACTGGAAACGATCAAGATTATTTTTGCTCAAAGAGACAAAAAGACTGTTACAGTAATCTAAGCATAAAATAAAAGCATGAATAACCATTTCTAACTCTGATTTAGACAACAAAGTTCGTAGTTTGGAGATAGTTCTTAGCTGAAAAAGGCAGTTCCTAATTAACTGACGAGAGTGTTGCTCTAGGGACTTGGCGGAATAAAAAAATAACACCAAAATACCTGAGACTCGGCTGGACAGAGGAGCCAAGAGAACCAAGATGCTGTTTGATTATAGCTATTTGGCTGTCGGGGGCAATAATGAATGTTTCTGACTTCTCAGAGTTCAGCTGCAAGTAGTTGTCTCCAAGCCACTGTTCAATGGAAGCTAAACATTTTATTAAAGAGAAAAGTTTTTGGACTTCCATCGGCTTAAAAGAGCAGTAGAGCTGAATATCATCAGCATAGAAGTGATAAGGGGAACTGCCTAATTATAAGTCCTAGAGGTAACATGTACAAGAGAAAAAGAATAAGTCCCAGAACTGAACCCTGCGGCACCCCATATGCCAGGTCCTTAGAGTATGACATAAACTGATTTTCAAAAACACTAAAATTTCTATTGGAAAAGTATAACTGAAACCACTCCAGAGCAAGACCAGGCACACCGACTACATCCCGGAGCCTGGTAACCAGATGGTATAGTCCTAACTTTGATAAGGACCAGCAGTCTTCAAGGACTACCAACTATAATGCTGTCAGGTAGGGTGTAGCACTCGGTTGTCCTTTGTACTTTTCAAATCATTAAAAGTGGATTTATTATAGTACAATAACCACCACGGGAAAATCACGTCAGTGCAACTCTGTTTTATTTATAAAGCCCCTTTATGAATCACTGAAGTAACTCTACATGTGTACAAAGAACTGAGGTAATATCAGGTGCATGCTCTAAAGCATGAAGAACAGAGTGAGCACTATAATGGGAGGACTGCGTGTTTCATGTTTCAGCAGCGCATGGTCAGAAAGCTGAAAAACTGCCTTATGTTTCACTTCTTGAAAAGTGTAGTTAAACATTTGAGTGGTGCAACCTTTTTATCTGACAAGAGCAATATGCGGACTTTGACTATGAGCTGGCCTTAAGTACACTTAGTGAATCCCTCTTAATCTCACCCTGTAGCCTGACCCTTGAATGTCTTTCACCAGCCATTATATGAAGACCTTCTGACTATATATATATACACATACACACACACACACACACATATGCACACACACACGCACATATATACAGTGGCTTGCAAAAGTATTCGGCCCCCTTGAACTTTTCCACATTTTGTCACATTACAGCCATAAACATGAATCAATTTTATTGGAATCCTGCTGTTCACAAACGCTGTCCATCTAATCTGACTGAGCTGGAGCTGTTTTGCAAAGAAGAATGGGCAAGAATTTCAGTCTCTAGATGTGCAAAGCTGGTAGAGACATACCCTAAAAGACTGGCAGCTGGAATTGCATCAAAAGGTGGTTCTACAAAGTATTGACTCAGGGGCTGAATAATTATGCACACCCCACTTTTCAGTTATTTATTTGTAAAAAAAATGTTTGGAATCATGTATGATTTTCGTTCCACTTCTCACGTGTACACCACTTTGTATTGGTCTTTCACGTGGAATTCCAATAAAATTGATTCATGTTTGTGGCTGTAATGTACGGTGGCCCCTAGAGACAAAGCATGTACAAACTCCAAAACACTTACAAATTCCAAATAGCACGCACAAACTTCAAAACACGTACAAAATCCAAAACACATGCAAACTCCAAAACATGTGCAAACTCCAAAACACATACAAAATCCAAAACACATGCAAACTGCAAAACACATGCAAACTCCAAAACACATGCAAAATCCAAAACACGTACAAACTCCAAAACACATGCAAACTCCAAAACACATGCAAACTCCAAAACACGTACAAAATCTAAAACACATGCAAACTGCAAAACACATGCAAACTCCAAAACACATGCAAACTCCAAAACACATGCAAACTCCAAAACACATGCAAACTCCAAAACACGTACAAACTCCAAATCACAACGGAAGTGCTCCAGGATGCTAGGGGGCAGTGTTGAGCTCGATTTGCAAAATAAACGGCAAGTTTGTTGCAAACACATGGGCTGTATGGGACGGTCTAGTCTCCGTCGCGCTTTCCAGGTTGCCTAGCAACCATGATACTAACCGCTGCAAACGTGTCATACAACTTTGTTTGACAGAAATGAAGGAGAACATATTTTTTTCATTTGTTTGTTTGTTTCTACAAGAGCTTTGTGTGATTTGATAAGTATCTGAGGCTGAGACCACAGGACAGTAAAACATAATTTTTGGGCTTCATTTCTGTACTGAACAGTCATTTAAGATTAGCTAGTAAATAACAATTAGCTCCCCTCCTTGAATCGCTACCTTATCGTGGTGGAGGGGTTTGTGTGTCACAGGGATCCCAGGGGCTATGTTGTCTGGGGGCTTTTGCCCCCTGGTAGGGTCTCCCATGGCAAATTGGCCCTGGGTGAGGGACCAGACAAAGAGCGATTCATAAGACCCTTATGAAAAGGACACCGAGGGAACAGTTTACCCTGCCCGGGATAGGGTTACCGGGGCCCCGCCCTGGAGCCAGGCCCGGGGAGGGTGCCCGAGGGCGAGCGTCTGGTGGACGGGCCTTAGTCCATGGGGCCCGGCCGGGCACAGCCCGAAGAGGAGACATGGGCCCATCCTCCCGCAGGCCCACCACCCGCAGGAGGCGCCATAGGGGTCGGGTGCATTGTGTGCCGGGTGGCGGCCAGGAGCGGAGGCCCTGGCGGACTGACCCCCGGCTGCCAAGACTGGCAATAGGGACATGGAATGTCACCTCTCTGGTGGGGAAGGAGCCTGAGTTAGTGCGTGAGGTTGAGAGGTACCGGCTAGATATAGTCGGGTTCACCTCTACGCATGGCTTGGGCTCTGGAACCAGTCTCCTGGAGAGGGGCTGGACTCTGTCTCAGTCTGGAGTTGCCCCTGGTGAGAGGCGGCGGGCTGGGGTGGGTATCCTAATATCCCCTCGGCTTGCTGCCGGTACGTTGGGGTTTTTCCCGGTGGACGAGAGGGTTTGTTCCCTGCGCCTTAGGGTCGGGGAACGGGTCCTGACTGTCATCTGCGCTTATGCGCCGAGTGGCAGTTCAGAGTACCCAGCCTTCTTAGAGTCCCTGGGGGGGGGGGGGGGGGGGGGGGGGGGGTGCTGGAGGGTGCTCTGTTGTCCTGCTGGGAGACTTCAATGCTCACGTGGGTAACGACAGCGAGACCTGGAGGGGCGTGATTGGGAGGAACGGCCTCCCTGATCTGAACCCGAGCGGTGCTCTGTTATTGGACTTCTGTGCTAACCACAGTTTGGCCATAACAAACACCCTGTTCGAACATAAGAGTGTCCATAAGTGCACGTGGCACCAGGACGCTCTAGGCCGTAGGTCGATGATCGATTTTGTAATCGTATCAGCAGACCTGCGACCATATGTTCTGGACACTCGGGTAAAGAGAGGGGCTGAACTGTCAACTGATCACCACCTGGTGGTGAGTTGGATCAGGTGGCGGGGGAGGACGCTGGACAGACCTGGTGCACCTAAACGCGTAGTGAGGGTGTGCTGGGAACGTCTAGCAGAGGCCCCAGTCCGCGAGATCTTCAACGCACACCTCCGGCAGAGCTTCAACAGCATTCCGAGGGAGACTGGGGACATTGAGTCCGAATGGACCATGTTCAGCGTCTCCATTGCCGAAGCTGCTGCATTGAGCTGCGGCCGCAAGGTGGTTGGTGCCTGCCGTGGTGGTAATCCCCGAACCAAATGGTGGACTCCAGAGGTGAAGGGAGCCACCAGGCTGAAGAAGGAGTCCTATCGGGCTTGGTTAGCCTGTGGGACTCCGGAGGCAGCCGACAGGTATCGACAGGCCAAGCGGAATGCGGCTCGGGCAGTGGCTGAAGCAAAAACTCGGGTGTGGGAGGAGTTCGGAGAGGCCATGGAAAAAGACTTTCGGACTGCCTCGAAGAGATTCTGGCAAACCGTCAGACGTCTCAGGAGGGGAAAGCGGTGCTCTACCTGCACTGTATATAGTGCTGGCGGAGCGCTGCTGACGTCGACTGAGAAAATTGTCAGGCGGTGGAAGGAATACTTCGAGGACCTCCTTAATCCCACTGACACGTCTTCCGAGGAGGAAGCAGAGTCTGGGGATGAGGGGAATGACCCGCCAATTTCCGGGGGCGAGGTCACTGAGGCAGTTAAACAACTCCTTGGTGGCAGAGCCCCTGGTGTTGATGAGGTCCGCCCCGAGTTCCTGAAGGCTCTGGACGTTGTAGGGCTGTCCTGGTTGACACGCCTCTGCAATGTTGCGTGGAGATCAGGGGCAGTACCTGTGGACTGGCAGACCGGGGTGGTGGTCCCCATCTTTAAGAAAGGGGGATCACACTCCTCAGCCTCCCTGGGAAAGTCTATGCCAGGGTGCTGGAAAGGAGAGTTCGTCCGTTAGTCGAACCTCGGATACAGGAGGAACAATGCGGTTTTCGTCCTGGTCGCGGAACACTGGACCAGCTCTTTATCCTCTCCAGGATATTTGAGGGTGCATGGGAGTTTGCCCAACCAGTCTACATGTGTTTTGTGGACTTGGAGAAGGCATTCGACCGTGTCCCTCGGGGTGTCCTGTGGGAGGTGTTGCGGGAATATGGGGTGTCTGGCCCATTGCTACGGGCCATTCGATCCCTATACAACCGTTGCAAGAGCTTGGTTCGCATTGCCGGCAATAAGTCGGACTCGTTCCTGGTGGGTGATGGGCTCCGCCAGGGCTGCCCTTTGTCTCCGGTTCTGTTCATAATTTTTATGGACAGGATTTCTAGGCGCAGCCAAGTGGCGGAGGGCTTTCGCTTTGGTGGCCTCAGAATCTCATCTCTGATTTTTGCAGATGATGTGGTTCTGTTGGCTTCATCGGGTGAGGGCCTCCAGCTCGCACTGGAACGGTTCGCAGCCGAGTGTGAAGCAGCGGGAATGAGGATCAGCACCTCCAAATCTGAGGCCATGGTTCTCAGCCGGAAAAGGGTGGAGTGCCCACTCCGGGTCGGGGATGAGTTCCTGCCCCAAGTGGAGGAGTTCAAGTATCTCGGGGTCTTGTTCGCGAGTGATGGGAGAAGGGAGCCGGAGATCGACAGACGGATTGGGGCTGCAGCTGCAGTAATGCGGACGCTGCACCGGTCCGTCGTGGTGAAGAGGGAGCTGAGTGTAAAAGCGAGGCTCTCAATTTACTGGTCGATCTACGTCCCTACCCTCACCTATGGCCACGAGCTGTGGGTAGTGACCGAAAGAACGAGATCGCGGATACAAGCGGCAGAAATGAGCTTCCTCCGAAGGGTGGCTGGCCTCTCCCTTAGAGATAGGGTGAGAAGTTCGGCCATCCGGGAGGGGCTCAGAGTAGAGCAGCTGCTGCTCCACATCGAAAGGAGCCAGCTGAGGTGGTTCGGGCATCTGACAAGGATGCCCCCTGGGCGCCTCCTGGGTGAGGTGTTCCAGGCATGTCCCACCGGGAGGAGGCCCCGGGGCAGACCCAGGACACGCTGGAGAGATTATATCTCTCGGCTGGCCTGGGAACGCCTTGGTATTCCCCCGGATAAGCTGGAGGAGGTGGCTGGGGAGAGGGAGGTCTGGGCCTCTTTGCTTAGGCTGCTGCCCCCGCGACCCGGCCCCGGACAAAGCGGATGAAGATGGATGGATGGATGGATGGATAACAATTAGCTAATGTTGTTCATGAGACTAAAGTCATATCACTTTGGTAATGTAAATATAATATGGCCAATATTATAGTTATTATATTAGTCATTATTAGCTATTACAGCAGTGAACATGAACTCTGTGTCAAATACTGAGCTTCAGTACAGATTCAAGTTGCAGTTATTTACATGTCTTATCACCTTAAATCTTCACTCAAAGACAAGTATATACGAATGACTGCCAAATTTATTTGCCACTGAAGCAGAAGGATGGCATCTGAATAAAACCTCTCTTGACATGCCTAGATGACATTAAAGCTTGGTTGGCTCCAAACTTTTTAAATTTGAATGAAAAGAAAACAGATTTGTTGGTGTTTGGACCCAGTGGCCCCTGTGAGTCCTCTTCTTTTGATTTGGAACCCCTGGAAGTTTATTTTAAACCTGTTGTTACTGCCCTTGGTTTTAAGTTGGACCAGTCCAGTTTTTATCATTTAAGGCGACTGGCAAGAGTAAAATCTTTTCTTTCTAGGCAGCACTTTGAAACCGTGATCCATGCTTTTATTTCTTCCCCTGTGGACTACTGTTAAGCACTTTATGTGGGGGTCAGTCAGGTGTTACTCTGACGTCTGCAGCTGGTTCAAAATGTATATTGACAGTGCATATATAGGTGTATCATATATAAGAGACAAATGTTGTTCCTTCAGTATGTTGGCATTACTAAATTTGGCTCAATGCTTACATACATGTGTAAAAAGAAAATGTACAAGCTGTGATAACTGTTTCTGATAAAATGAAGAGTAGACTGATACATTAAATATTCCTTTATTGGGTGAGAAAATCAGACCATGTCATAACTGCTTTAAGTCATACAGAATAGATATCAGAGCCTTAAACAGGCGGACTTCTACTAAATGGGTCAAACTGGGCAGAAGGTATACAAACACATAACATCCTTATAGAATATGATGTAACACTACAGATCAACTTACCTCAGAATATATAAAGCAAATAAACAATTACAGCAATATGATGCAACAAACACAGCAGTGCTACTAATCCAAAATACTCAAAGCTTCATAGAAGTGAAACAAACATTTATTTTTAGCTCTATTCTGCTGCTGATACATACTTTATTTTTCTGAACATTAAACTTGTTGCTGCCTTTCATAGTGTGTAACTTAAAGGCCCTGAGTACTTTCTCCCACACTGAAAACACTGGAATGATAAAATTATTTGAACATTACCTAATAAGACTGTTTCAGGACAGACAATAAGTTATGTTAAACTTTTCTATCAGTCCTTCACAAACAGGGAACAGTCTGTCTATTCTCTCCATCTGTCAGCTGCTGCTGGTTCTTCCTCCTCCTCTTCCTCACACACTGCTGAGTTTGTCCTGGTGGATCATCAGGGGTGCAAAGCCTCACAGATGATGTGCAGCAGTGGGTCCCTCAGTCTGTCCTCACTCTGGACACTTGCAGGTGTCACACATAGAAATCAAATGTGTGATAAGCTGCAGGATTCAAACACAAGTGTAACTTATAAATACATGTTCTTCCTTTTTTACACAATCAACAGAGAGAGAGTGCAGGACAGACAGACAGGTGACAGTCTCAGGTGTACACACTGCTACAAAACAGCACAAAAGAAGGAGGATTTAGTTTGTGTTATTACGAAACAAAAAGAGTTCCCAGATGGTACAGTGGACACATGTGTGACTCCTGTGATTAAAGCATCTTTCTTTCAGCTTAACGAGTGAACTGTCAGCTCGTTCAAACACACGTTAAAGTCCGTTTGGCTCGACACCACTGAACAGAGGCAGCAATATAACATAGCTACCATTAACAGTGCAGTGAATCCTGCTTGTGCCGTGATATTCAGGACTGCAAACCGAGCAGCATTCACTGACTTTCAGCTTGTTGTGTTTGTGGATATATGACTGACTTTAATTATCCATAAAATCATCACAATCTCTGTAAGATTAAAGTCAACTATTGAACGGCTATATTTTGAAGTAAAGGCTTTAAAACCAAGTTAGTACAAACGTCGCTAATGTCACATAACTTTCCTGACATGTGGCCAACACTAATGTTTTAATGTTCTTCATTATAAAAACATTTGCGCATAAATAAGTGACATAATATTCACGACTTACTTCTGAAAGTTTACTCTTCGTCCGCTCCGCTTCCGCCGTTTTTTTTCGGCAAAATTATCCACACCACCGCTGCGCTATGAAGTCTGGGATATGTTGGGCCATGAAGGCTACACCGACCAATCCTTAAAATTCAGGGAAATTAAGGACGCATTTGAGGGCCGCATTTCGAGCAGCCTTTGAATTGGGACAGCCTTCGTCGTGTCACTGTGACGTAATCGGCCTTAAAATGCAGCCTTTAAGGCTGCAGACCCCAAATCCGGTCATTGGTACTTCCTGGCTTGTGTAGTTACTAGGTAACAAAAGCTCAACACTGCCCCTAGCGTCCTGGAGCACTTCCGTTGTGTTTTGGAATTTGCATGTGTTTTGGGGTTTGCATGTGTTTTGGATTTTGCAAGTGTTTTGGAGTTTGTACGTGTTTTGGAGTTTGTACGTGTTTTGGAATTTGCATGTGTTTTGGATTTTGCAAGTGTTTTGGATTTTGCACGTGTTTTGGAGTTTGCACGTGTTTTGGAGTTTGCACGTGTTTTGGAGTTTGCAAGTGTTTTGTCTCTAGGGGCCACCGTAGTAATGTGACAAAATGTGGAAATGTTCAAGGGGGCCGAATACTTTTGCAAGCCACTGTATATACATATATATATACACATATATATAGTTATGAGATTAGGGCTGCCACGATTAGTCGACTACTCACGATTACGTCGACTATCAAAATCGTAGACGACTAATTTAATAGTCAACGCGTCGTTTGAAGCTTCGTAAGATCCAGACCCAGGAATATGTAGCAGGATTTAAGAGTGTAATAACAGACTGAAACAGAAGATGGCAGCAATGCATCTACAAGGATGCCAGCTGCCGTTAAACGCCAAAGAAGAAGAAGAAGTAGTAGAAGAAGCAGTCTCCGATATAATAGCTGTGTCCAAATTCAGGGTTCGCATCCTTTGGAGGAGCGACGCGACAAAGGCTGTCCAAATTCAAAGACTCCTCCAAATGCATCCTTCATTTGCCCAGATTTGAAGGATGGGTCGGGTGTGTTCTTCATGGCCCAACCTATCCTAGAATTCAGAGTGCGACCCAGCCAATTCCAGTTTCCAACAATGGCGACTGCTACTTAGTTTTAACATTACTCTTTCTGGGTCACAAAATAAACTTTTCAGGTATTTTCAGGCAAAATGTAGCTGTGTAAACTTCAAATATCTGCTCGATTTATCAAGACATTACATATTTGCAAAAGTGCTTCAACGTTTACGGAGACGTCTGTTACCCACCAGCTCAACAGCTGACCAGGTGGTCAAGGCTCACTAGAGCCCGTGAGAACAGCAAATACCCGGCACATTGTTTTCAAAACCCCTGCGGTCTTTCACTACTCAGGTTAAACATGATATATAAGTCACTTAGATAACTTAAAAATGTTATAGTTTGGCTTTTTTTCAGAATTTTATTTGTTCCTGAGTAAATCGATTTGGCTGAGATTAAAGTTATTGTTTTCACACAGCTGAATAAACGTCAAACAGAAAACTGATTAAACAGAAGTATGAGATGGTCGAGAATTTACTCCAGTGTCCTGTTATATTTTAGATAGCAAAGAGCAGACGGCTGCGTTTATTAAATTCCACCGAGACAATCGGCAAATTTCATTAAAAGTTCAATAAACTATAATCTGCTCTTTATTTTTAGTTGGCACATACCTTAAGCACTTCGAGTTGTAAGCTAATGATAGTTATATGGAGATCGACAGACCATGTGACTTTCGTGCATTGCATTGTAGGTACGAGTGGCAGCAAAATCAAAACACTGCATCGAGTGCTAGCATTTCCAGCACCGGTAATCATTAATTCTGCGGTTTTAATCCCTACTTGCATTTTATTTGCCCCCAAAACAGTTCTGTACAAAACGAAGGAGAACACAGCAAGTCCGTAAAAAGGCAAAAAAAAAGGTACGAGGAAAAAAATCTAAGGAGTGAAAGGGTCAGACCCATACGAGCATACAGAGTGGACTAAAGACGTTAGCGTGCTGCCCAACTTTCATCACGCTCATATTTATAATGATATGGTCCTAAGTGTGAGTGTTGGGCTCACGAAATGTTTAGTAACTTCCCTGCAAAGAGCCCAGGTCCAGTTTACTTTGGTGTATCTATTTTCTGATTTAGACTATTTCATTTCACAGCTGTTGTTAAAATTTTTTCTTTGTCTCCTGTACAGGCCAACGCAATCTATTTGTCTTTTCAGGTTGTAGTATTACACAACATTAATAATTCATTAAATTTATTGTCTTTATATATAACTGGCATTATTGTTTCATTTTATTATAGAATCTTAAAAGAAAGAGGCAAAATTGTATTCCATTATGCTTTATTAGCTGCTTTGGTGAAAAACAAATCAGCACTGCAAAAGAAACAAAGAAAACCATTTCAAAACAACATACTGGAAAACAGTTATTCATCACTTGATTGCTTCTTAACCGATCAAATCTCGCTGTGGTAGTGCTTTAAACTCGGTATGACCCAGGTTGATAGAGGGTGCCCGGTCTGGATTGCATTCCAGCATTTTGTAGGCTGGTTTGCCTACAAAACACAACAAACATTAGCCCGCAAAGCCACAGTGAACAAAGCAGCATAGCGCAACGAATTCAGTTCAAATCAATATAAGACTTATTTGTAACCTACAGCAACAATTATGTTATGATAAATTACGTATTAATTACAACAAAAGACTTACCTTCGTGGAAATGCTTGGAGCAGACTAACATGTGAGTTGGAGTGTTCTGGAACATTATATTTGGTCTTCGAATAGTTGCAATCCAGGCCATCCATCACCTCTTTGTGACTTCGGAAACATGACCTGAACAATTTGTCTTCCACGACGGAATCTGATAAAAACCGATCTCTTTACCCGTCGGCTTCCCGCGTCTCTCATGCTACCGGCTATGGCAGTAAATAAAAAAACAACTTATTGCCATTCTTTGTGTTTCTGTTTATCTCTGTGTGACTGTTGTCTTGTAATAATCCATGCGCGCTAGTACCACTGCCACTTGTACCAACAATCCTTTGCGGTTTTACCCCGGAAATGACGTCACATTTTCTATCTCTATAAGGGCAGATGCATGCTGGTGCAATAAGCGATACGTTTCACGTCCAATGGATGCATGATCTGACTAGTCGACTAATCGTAAAAATAATTGGTGACTAGTCAACTATCAAAATAATCATTCGTGGCAGCCTTATTTGAGACACTCACAAACAAACAAAATCACAGTTTAGTGAAGCGGTAACGGAGCCTGCTTATGGGAAACCGTGATCTAATTAGTTTTTTTGCAATAGTAAGTAATCGGATTACAGTAATGCGTTACTTTTAACGCGTTACTGCCCATCTCTGTATAAATATACATGTGTGTGTGTTAAACTACAATTAAAATTAAAATTGACATTAAAACTACCTTAAATGTTAAAAATACACTGTGTGTTTAGAAAAAACTACACCGTTAAACCGTTAAGCACAGTGGTGGTAGCATCATGCTCTGGGGCTGTGTTGCCTCCAGAGGAAATTATGCCCATTTGATTCCTGTCGATTGGGCAATGGATATGGACTACGAGTCCATGACGAGAGTGCAGAAGCTTTTGACCAGAATCAGATGCAGAAGTTACCAAAAACATACTTATATTCTTACAATCTCACACTCTTGCTACTCAATTCAAAAGAACTTCAAGCTGTAACTAAGATATCTGCCAGCACAATTATAATAAGCCAAACAAGAATTTTCCACCCAAACTGCAGAGCTCTCCCCAACATGTCAGCAATAACTGCGTTCCAGATGGCAGCTGGTTCATGAACACTCCTCATGCATTTGGAAAAGAACATTTCAGTCTGACATCAGCTTGCTGCAGTACCATGAGTCAGTTCATCTTCTGGGTGTTTCACTTTAGATTTGTGCTTCTGCAGGGATAGTAGGTGCAACAGCTCATCTCACCAACAGGAGCCATCAATGACGTTTCAACTAAAGGTCGAGGTCAGGAGAGGGAAGCAGGTTTTAATTTTCCTCTCACTGTTCGTATCAGATGTCAGAACTGAATTTGATAAACAGAGTGAATTTGCAGCATATCAGCGAGGATGTTTTCCTCCGTTGCAGTCTCACTGTCTCAGGTTTTTTTTTACATCAGGTGTGTGTTTACATTAAAATGCTGTGTAGCACAACATCAGTCTGAGTTCATATCAGGATTCACATTAACCTCCTCCTCTGCAGATTGCCGCACTACCTGATGGGGTTTAGATTTCCAGGAAATTGTTATTTGAGACAGCTGAGGCCATGTGCTGTGAATGCTAACGTTACTGTGCATTTATATTTCCAGCACACAGAAGCAGGTAAAACAGTCAGACTATCAAAGCAGATCAGTTCAGAGACAATGTTCTTTAGCTCAACTATTTTTTCTTGTGTCTGGCAGGCATCGGATTCATCAAATCCAAATAGCTTTCTATTGGATTTCACCAGTTTTCCCTGTCTCAAGGTGAATCAGCTCGTTCTGGAAAGAGAGTTTGACTAATGAAGATAAAAATCTCCCGAACAGCTACTAAACTGACATTCCTGTTTTTAAGTGATTGAGTTTAAGGTCAAGAACAAACCTCAAGTTTTCAAGGCAACACAGAGAAGATGACAAAATCACAATTTCCATTTACTGGGGCCAAATATTTGAAGGCAGTGGTTCTTAAGTCCAGGTGTAATTTTAGGTCCCAGAGTGGGGTGTGGGGTTAGTTGAAAGGAATGCAGAGTATTTCAACTACAAACTACAAGAAGTTGGGGTGATGATCACATATGAGCTGCTGAAAGAGGTATTTTATTGGTTTCTTTTCTTCCTAAATACACTACTCATAATAAATTGAATCCAGTGATAGGTTTCAGAAAAGGTAGGAAAGGAAAGAACACTGGAAAAGTAGTTTAATGTTAGAAAAAGAAACTGACAAACAAGCAAACTTTGTTGTTTCCAGATAGACTGCATCTTTGACAGGTAAGGAATAGGAAGGGTTTGGGATCGGGAAGACTGTGTGAGTAAATAGTGCCACATTTTAGTTGTAATGTGTCTCAATGTACAACTGCAAACAATTTGAGGATTGTATAATTTATTTAATTATGTCCCATTCAACTATAGGGAATGCAGACAAGGTTGGGCCCTCGGATAGCACTGCACAAAAAATATACATAATTCTTCAAGGAAATCATCACATAGGCACAATAATGCCTCTGAAAACCATTCAGTGATCAGTGTTCTTCACTGTTCCATCCATGGTTATCCAAGTATAATTCGCGAGGGCTGCAGTCTTAGCAGAGATGTCCACACCTCTCCTCTCCCCAGTCACCGCCTGTAGTTCCTCTGGGGAACACCGAGGCCATAAAAGCCAGCCAGAGACATAATCTCTCAAGTGAACCCTCTGTCTCCCTTGTAGTCTGCTCTTAGCTGGGCATGCCCAAATCACCTCACCTAGGAGGCATCCCAGTCACTGCTTCTCAAAATGTATTTCAAAAGATAAATGTAAATGATATATAGAGCTGAATATCAAAGTATATATCAAATATATCAAATATCTGATATCAAAGTATAAAATGACATTTACACACAACTTACTCAACGAGCAAATAACAGGCTGACATTTACCCGAAAGAAATAAAATGGAAACAATTTGACAGTGCTAAAAGCAAAGAGGTAGATTACTTAAATTACGCCCACATAAATTACCCATCAAATTAAAACCAAACACTTTTCACAGTCAAGGAATCAGGTGACTATTGAAATACATAAAACAAACTAAACCTCTCAGAAATCAAAGCAGTTTGTTTTTGACATTTTCTTGTATATTGCAGAAAGAAAAAAAAAAGAATATCAAGTAAATTTTGTCATCTAAATTTTGACAGAAGAGTTAATAGTGGAACAGATTAGATGTCAGAGGCCTCATTACATCTGGAGTAAAACAAAAGCAGCAGCAACAACAACATGACAGTAATTGCCAAGCATGGAGATGGGACTATAATGTAGTCAGGATGCTTTGCTGCAGCTTTCCACGTCTGAAGGGCAGTATTACAAAGTAAAGTTTGGACTTCAGATGGTGTAGTATGCTGTTCTGGGTGAATACGGCCACATAAAGAAAGGAAAATGTCCCTGTAGCCAACGAGCTGCATTAATAATGCAGACAGACTATAATAAACTCACCACCTCATGCTGGTTTAGGGATTTGCATCACTGCTTTGATTTGGACCGTTTACTTATGGACTAGCAGAGCGTAAACCAACACAGGCTGCAAGGATAGCCAGCTCTCAGTTAATGGGAGCTAAACATCTGAGGGTTCATGATGCCAAAGTTTGAACTGCTGTTGTGTAAAATAAAAACAAAATAAAGTGATGTGCAGATCTCATAAACTCATATTTTTATTAAAAGAAACAGAACATAGAAAACATAAGTTTAAACCGAAAAATTCCCCATTTCAAGAAAAGAAAAGAAAAAACTCTAAAAAGTCAAGTTTACCACTGTGCAGCAAATCGAGCGCACCTCTCTGCGTTTCGAACACGCGTCACAACAATTAAGAGGACCCGAGGGAAGCTCGGAAAGCTAAGCAGAAGTTATTTGGAGAGGAGAGTGACTGCCGTTGGTTGAAAAGAGAGGTAAAAAAAACTTCAGTGGTGTGGAAACATTATGGGTTCGCGGAGTCAGACGTGGATCAAGTAGACACAGTGTGTAAACTTTGCTACGGTGTCATAGCTGCACCACAGAGCAACACTGCAAAGTTCACTAAACATAGATCTTTACATTTTTCATTTATTCCTTATACTGCAAACATTTGCACTGTTATCAGTATTTGCACACTATTTTATATTATTTTTTAAAGTCGTTATTCAATACATTGTTATTGTTAACCCTTTAAAGCCGGTCAGAGCAGCACGCTCCGTTTTGTGTAACTATTTTTAAATCCCTGTAGAACCTGAACCGCGTAAGCTAGCGCAATAATTTTTTTTGCATATGAAACCAGAGGAGTTGTACTTACATCTTATGCCATCAGCTTATCCTCGGTCACGGTTTCCTTCCACATAAAGCTTTGCAAAAATTGCATAAAAAGCGCTTGCAGGAACAAAAACATAATACTCCAGAAACACGCTTTGCCGTTCCTATCAGCTGTTCGTAACACTTCCGACATTGAAAAAGACGTCAACGCGAACTATCGCATGTCCGCCATTTCCTGCCCGAAACCGGAAGTGACGTCATTTTCGCGGAAAATGTAGTTTTTTACTTGTAGGCCTTAAAATCCTATACTGGTGTTTTTATAAGTCATGTTTGACTTTTCTGAATAGTTTCTGGGATGCTTAGGACTCATATTGCACTGCTGGAAATAGTTTATTTTGATGCACATGCTGTTTTCTTTGCAAATTTGTATCACAGGATTGTTTTTCGTTTTTCCTGCAGTATATAAAAATTGCTCTATCTCCAAAATAAAACTATGAAGACACTCAAAATAAATTTCCTGTTGTTGTAAACTATTTTTTGCAATTTTTTTGTATTTAAAGTTTTGAGGGATAAACCTCTTAAATTTCTCCAAGTAGAAATATATGTAAAAAAAAACCCAAAAACGATTTATTGCACTTTTTTGCTATTAATGTAGTTACTTTGGACTTAATGCATACATATTATTAAAATATGGGCTATAACAGTTGTATTTATGTATAACAACTTGAAATGCTCCCAAAAATGGCACTACAGCATGTAAAAAAAATAATATAAGCTCTGGCGGACTTGGTTCTATAGTAGGTCTTAAAGGGTTAAATAAATATCGTCAAATAATCGAGATCTCAATTTCAGTGAAAATAATCGTGATTATCATTTTTGCCATAATCGAGCAGCCCTACCTGACATCATCTAGATGGGAGCACATGTTGCTCTAAAATGTGTTTATATCTTTCAGGATTGATGATGGCTATCCAGATATGCAAGCTGACAATTCTATAGGCACTAATGCACTTTTGAAATGATTGTTGATAACAAGCCGGATGGCCTTTCTCCCTTTAGTCTGGAGAATGTGGTATCCATGTTTTCCAAAGAGAATTTCAAATTTTGTCTCACCGCAGAATGTCCATTTTAAACAACATGATCCAGACAAGACACTTCATGTTCCCATATGGCTTCTTCTTTGCATGGCAGAAACCTAACCTGCATTGTACACAGCTTGGTGAACCATGTTCATGGTCAGTGATTTCTGTAAGTGTTCATGAGCCGATGCAGTGATTTTCATGACAGAATCACGCCTGCTTTTGATGCAGTGTTGGCCTCAAGGATCATATCCAATACTGATTTTCAGCTTTGTCCTTTGCAGACATAGATTTTATCTATTTGTATTTATATAGCGTCATATCACAACAACAGTTAACAATCTTCTAGACTCACTAGTGTTGCCACAGGTCGTCTTTAGTTTCTAAAACAGCCCCACCTTGAGATTCGATTAGCTGGTCTATCCTGAAGCCAAAAAGCTGCACCGTCATATGAGTCAAGCAGTGAGAGGTGGCCAAAAGACTCCTTATTCCCTTATTCTGATTAAAAACATAGTTTTCCTCCTCAGTGAACTATTGTAAATATAACTGTGTATTGCTAAATAACAATATTGAAAAGTCATGTGCTTATTGTAGATTAGAGATGTAAAACAATGCATTATATGCCTATCAGTAGTTTGGTCCACTGCCTGCCAAATCCTGTACTTTGCAACATCAAACTTAAAACTAACGATGGGTCAGACATAGGGCTGGGCGATGTGACCCAAAATTCATATCTCGATATTTTTTAGCTGGATGGCGATATACGATATATATCTCGATATTTTTTTAAGCCGTAAGGTAAGAACAAAAAAAGAGTTCTTAGTCAAAGCTGTGTCCCAGATGTCACACAGGCACTTTTATTAACATACAGCGCAGATCAGGGGTGTCAAACTCAAATACACAGTGGGCCAAAATTCAAAACTGGAACAAAGTCGCGGGCTAACGTTAATATTTATTGAAATATATTTATTCCTCCAGATATAAGAATGAATCTTTTCTTATGGACTAAAACACGTTTTGCTGAAAAACTGAATATGGAACTAGCAAAGCTTAATACTAAACAATATATATATATTAGCTGCATAATACCAGTAGGCCAGCTCTAATAGTAATTTGGTATGGCTTCGCGGGCCAAATAATTAGGCTCCGGGCCAAATTTGGCCCGCGGGCCAGAGTTTGACACCTATGGCACAGATGTACATGAAGAAATTACTGAAAAATTAATTATCAGCATTTATTAAATAATAATGCTCCATAAATAAAAGAAAACAATGTTGTTTTTGTGCATAACAAAAAGCTCACAATTGTGCAGTCAAAATGTAAACTAACAGACCCTGACCATAATAACAAAGACAGATTTCGCAGCTGCTCTGTTCCCAAGTTCTACTGCGTGACTGACAGCCTGGAGTTTGAAATCTGCTTCGTAACCGTGTCTCTTATGGTCCTTATACACACACAATACGGTAATATTACGTTGAAGCACTGTACGTATTACTCTGCGACGCTCCGGACTACGGTAGCCGTAATGCTCTGACAATCCATCAAGCGGTGCAGCTCCGTAGCTCACCAAAGTCTAACTAAAACATTCACTGACAGATTGCTGAGCGCCGTGTACCACCTAAAATCGGTTCGCGGTCAGTAAGCACAACCAGAATTCATACATAAGGCGAACAGTCGATTTTTGAGAAAATGAAAGGATTTTAGGCCATGCATGTCGTTAGCGCGGTTAGCTCGCTAACACGTTGATGCAGTCCAGCCCCACGCACGGGGGCGATTCGCGGTAACTCGTTAACAGAGATTTGCCGTGTCCATCTTGTCGTTGCCTGCAGGTGAAGCGATGGGGGAGGAGGGGGAGTTGTGTTCAGTGAAGGAGAGGCGAGGCCGAGTAAAGTTGCATAGAGACAAAAGTGGACAAAAGAGAGGCAAACTTGCGGCTCCACAAGTATAATTATAACGTAACATAGACTATATCGATATAAACGATATTGTCACATCTTATATCTCGTATGAAAATATATCGATATTTTTTAAAAACTCGATATATCGCCCAGTCCTAGTCAGACACTCTACCTTCCCCCTTCTTTACTGTTGTAACCACGCTGCATTTTGTTAGCTCCATTACCAACAGGAGGAATCTTGTCTTAAAAAGTTTTCTCCCTTATTGTTTTACTGCAGTCACATCTTCTAATGCCTCGTCATCAAGATCTGTCCACAGTAACAATCATTAGAAGTCAATTTTCAACCAGTTCAAGGGGTTTGGCTTGCTATTTATTATTTATGACACATTCCGCTGATTGCCCGTTCCCCACACCTGTATGACAGCTTCTAAATCTAAAGCAGTTCACTCCAACAGCACTGCCATAACATCTGATAAAAAAAAAGCGATAATCCTACTTTATGTTTATTATTGAGGTCACAGTTCAGGATGATGGTGTAATGAGCTCATATTTAAAAGGTGTTCCTTGAAACAGTATAACCATTTTATGCAAATTAATGCTGTGTTTTTCAAAAAGGTTACATTAACTTTACTTTTTCTTTATGATCATTTCTCATGTAAACATCAGAACCATGACTGACCCATGATTAACTAATAAGCATGTTATATGACATTTGAACAAATGGCAGAAAGAAAAGTAAAGTGCCATCCTCAAACATGCACACAGACCCTCCCTGTTTGATCTCTGAACAGCTGTTACAACAGCTGCTACTGTATATTCACCTGGAGACTTTATCAAAAAAGGAACTCAGCATTTCACAGTTTTTCCTGAGATTTGATATCCAATATTCTTTTCTTTTGCCCACATTTCTCAGTCATATGTTAAAATGTAAAAGTATCTTCTCTCAGGGCTGCTGGCAAGAAATATCCTTGCTGTATTTTGCCTAATTGCAAAATAAACAGGTTACAGACATGACTTTAAGCACAAAATATGAATTTCTGGAGATATTGTGTCGCCATTGCCTAAGATAAGATTTTTGGAGTGAGAGGTGAAAAAAGTTTGAGCACAAATTTGCCTATTTCGGATTAAATTGAGTTTTGACTTAAGTGTCTCCGTGCAGCCTCCTCTTGAGCTGCAGTGAGGACATAAATACTTTACATGCAGCAGGTTGGTATGCAGGTACGGGCTAATTTCAGCACGGAGGGGACAAGAGGAAGGCTGCCTAAAATCCTCTGGGCTTCTAGCCACCCTTTGATGTCTCCAAAACAGTCTTTGCATAAGGAGATGCTAGGGGAAAGCGGTGCTCCATGAATAATTTATCATTTACCGGCATAATACGAGTCATCCTTGCTGGCACGAGTAGTGCGACAAAATCTAGATGGTGTAAAATATAAAAACACAAAGGCAGTTTAAGTAAGTGAAGCTCGGGGTTGCGCAAATGACCAAATAATCCAGCTGAGGGTCAGCAGTGTAGGGATTGATGCTGTTTGAGACGGGACAGGTTAGCACCGCGGCGTCCGTTACTGAGCAAGACGTTGTGAGCCAAACTCTGTATTAAATGCGAATAACTTAGGACAAAATGCTTTAGATTTGTGTTCCTGGTAGATAAAATACGACATAATGATACTATATGAAACAATATTAGACACTCTTCAGTTCCGCGTTATTATTGTGAACAAAGCATGGAGCACTTTAGTACACTTCTGGATATAAACACAAGCGCTGCTCACTGAGGCGGAGTAGTTTACTGGGAGAAATCATTGCGGTGCGGATGAAAAAAAGCGGTTATTTATTTATTTATTAATTTTTTTACAAAAATGGAAATTAAACTACGCCGAATTCAAAAGTGGGTTTTAATATTTAAAACTAACGACAGGTAAACCTGCAAAGGCCATGCTGCTTCTGGCAACTGGTCTATCCTGTTAAAATGCACTTTTTCCCCACTTGCTTTTAGTTATCAAGATAGCGGAAAGTTGGGAGTAACCGCGGCCGCCTCTCCTACCGTCATATCCTTGCTCCCGCTGTAACGATACGGTTCCGTCCCTGTGGAGGAGGATGGAGGACGGGTCCTTCACCCGGCTGACTCTCCCTGCCGGCGGGCGGGGCACCCTGAGCCCGCTGCAGCACTGGTAGCACACCGCCCATGCCTGCTCCTCGTTGATGGGCTGCTCGTAGGACTTCAGCACCTCCTCCAGAGACAGTTCCCGGGGCTCCGCCAGGTCCCGGGAAGCGTCGCGGTCCGTGGGGGCGGTCACCCGTGGGTCCCCATCCTCGCCGCTTCTGTTAGTGGATCTGGCCATGGCTGCGATGCCGTGGAGCCCATTCTTTACTCCGCAAGCACCGGAGCCATTGATGCTGACCGTCTCACGGCCCAGTCTGCTGTGCAGTCCGCGGCTCAGACGTCTTCAAGTACCGCAGCTGCGCCTCGTTATCGCAGTGATGCCGTCAACTTCGCCACCGGAAGCGCAGCGTTTCCGGATCACGTTTTCAAACAATAATAACTTTTCAAAGTAAAATATTTTGGAACCGGTGTTTCAAAGGGTTTTTGTTTTGTTTTGTAAAAAGCCAATCAGAAGACCTATGCGCATAAAGTAAAAAGAAAATAAGCAATACAATTAAGATCTGTTAGTTTTTAGTTATTTTCTTCTGTACAATATTGTATAAACGTCTATAGTCACATCTCATTTTGTTTTATTTTGCTTCCAAGAATGTCTATGCATTGCATCTGGCCCTTCAGCAGATCCATCTACTCTTCAATGAAATCTCATCTGAAATAGTCTAAGTGGGAGTCAAGAAGCTCTTCTTAAGGAAGGGAAATAGCTGAGGTATTCCAGATTACCCAGAACTGGACTAAAAATGAGTGGCAGGTCTGATGGAGTGATGAAATTGTGAGGCAGCATTTTAGTCAATGGTGTTGGAGATCTTGTTAAAACTGATGGAATTTTGAACACAGAAATGTACCATTAGATTTTAATATCCCATGCAATTCCATGTGGAAAGCAGATTGGTAATGATTGGTAATGCCATAAAAGACATCTACAGGAAGCGGTGTCTGAAAAGGGCTGGGAAAATCATCAAAGACCCCAGTCACCCATCACATGGACTCTTCACCCTCCTGCCCTCTGGGAGGCGCCACAGGAGCCTCCGGACTAAGACCACCAGGTACCCGAACAGCTTCTTCCCCACAGCTGTCAGACTCCTGAACTCTGCCTCCTGACATCTGACCCACGTTAACTCATGGACTGAACATACACACACCCACAATGGACAACTGTACCCTCAAACACAATAATAACATGGACTGAACCACCACTCACAACCACTAGCACTTTATATAGCCTCTGTAGAAACTATCTACACCCTCACTTATCTTAACTGCACTACTGTATAGCTCTGTGTAAATAATCATTCTGTACATTCGATAATCTTTAATCCTACAACTGTTTACAACTTGCATAGTTCCCATTTCTGTATAGCTGTATATCCCAGATTCTGTAAAGTTATTTATTTCATTTCATATTCTGTATAGTTTTTCATATTTATATCCTGTTCATATCCTGTACATAGCTTGTACTCACTACAGCCTGTACATACTTATAGTTATAGAATATTCACAACATACTTCATACCGTGTACATTATAACATACCATAATAGACCCATTTCTGTAATATACTCACATATCTATATTATTGCTAATATATATTGTAATATATCTATATCACTAAAGCACTTCTGGATGGATGCAAACTGCATTTCGTTGCCCTGTACCTGTGCATGTGCAATGACAATAAAGTTGAATTCTATTCTATTCTATTCTAATGGCTTCATTTTTCAGCATGACACAGCAAACACAATGGCAATGGAGTCAAAGGTATGCGAGATAGAAAAACACACAATGTAACATCTTTAGTCATGGATTGGCCTCCTCAGGACTTGGCATGTTAGTTGAGCGCCACAGTGTGATGAAGAATAATGTTCAACTGACTTTCAAGCTTGTTAGAATTGCAAACCTGACAGAGTCAGCTAAACTTTATGTATTACTTTATACAGTATTTCCATGTGTGTTTGCAAATGTTTGTTAGCAGGCAGGGCATACATGGAATGCCATAACCAAGTGCATAGTATACAGAAACATATGGCCTGGAAGTCCTGAGGTCAAAATGTGAGATGCCCCAAGATTGGTGGAGACTGACCAAGCTAAGATCCTGTGGGACTTCCAGATACAGGTGGAGAAAATGGTGGTGGCTAACCAACTGGGCACAGTGGTGGTAGACAAACAGAAGAAGATGAAATAATGATGTAGCGGTTCCAAATAACAGCAAGATCAGGAAGAAGAAACACGAGAAGCTCGAGAAATACCAAGGGCTCAGAGAAGAGCTCGAGAAGATGTGGAGGGTGAAGGTAACGGTGGTCCCAGTGGTAATCGGAGTACTAGGTGCAGTGACTCCCAAGCTCTTCGAGTGGCTCCAGCAGATTCCCGGAGCAACATCGGAGATCTCTGTCCAGAAGAGCCCAGTCCTAGCAACAGCTAAGATACCCTCAAGCTCCCAGGCCTCTTGTAGAGGACCCGAGCTTAAAGGATAGACCACACGCAGGGGCGAGAGGGGAATTTTTAATATATATATATTAAGAAGGCTAGCTCAATATTTTCCCACCATTCTAAATTATAGACTCTTTTTATTCCTTTTTTTCAAAATAGTATAACTTGATTTTCTCCCAACTTCTCATATGCCAGCTCATCGGCATTGCATGTATTTACCTAATATAAATGGTGTAGGGTTCTCCCAAGTGGCATCATGAAAGCAACTTGATATCATTTAATAGTTTTAATAAAACAAATTCAAATGCTAACCACTTTGGAATATAAAATAAATATTTTTCAAATATTTTTCTTTTGAAATGCATATTTTTTGTTGTTGTTTTTCATGTATCATGTTAGATTTAAACCAGAAAGAAAATCATGTTTTTTTGAGTGGTGAAAACAAACACTTGTAGAAAATAAGTAGCTGCCACAGTTCTACTTCTTCTATTATTGAAGCTTGCAAGCCACTAAAGTACAAAAAACAAACAAATCATTTTTTGCCCTTCACAACACAATATTTCAGGTAATTATCACTGAATTTCTAACTCAAAATTGAGAAAATGTTGATTTATTAAATAACTTCCATAAGACAACAACAGTTTACCACTCCAGCTCTGTTTAGCTGACTCTGTCAAGTCTTTTGAAAAGCAGTGAAAAGTTAGACACTATCTCTACGTTTAAGATCAGGCTTAAAACTTTCCTTTTTGCTAAAGCATATAGTTAGGGCTGGTTCTGGTGGAGATTTCTTCCTGTTAAAAGTGAATTTTCCTTCCCACTGTCGCCAATGAGCTTGCTCTTAGAGGGTCATATGATTCTTGGTTTTTCTCTGTATGTATTATTGTAGGGTCTATGTTACAATATAAAGCACCTCGAGGCGACTGTTGTTATGATTTGGCGTTGTATAAATAAAATTGGATTGAATTGAATTTTGGAATGAATAAGTCGAAATTTACCAATAATAAACCACTGAGTTCTGTTTAATTATTCAGCTAATACCATTGTAATATAACTTGGATTTCTTGGTAATACAAAGCAGGTAATGCTGGCATCACCTTTGTCAAACGGATCTGGCTGGTGTTCAGAGAAGAAGAATGATCAAAGAACCATTTATTTATTTTTAGTTTTTCTTTTTAAAATTTTCTTTATAAAACCTGCAAATGACATATTTAAATATCAGTAAATTGTACAGACAGCACGTGTTTCAGGCCTTTTTTTTCCTTTTAACTGCTGCTCTGTAGTAAAAATTATTTCTGTTGCATTTATGGTCCAGTGAGTGTGGGTATCAAGAAAGTTGTTTTATTTTATTGCACATCTGTGCACATATTTCAGGTTCTTTCTAAATGAATATAGCTTTGCTAACTGGATATTCAGAAAAAGAATACAAAATAAAAATTATATTTATTAGTGACTCAGCCAGCAGATGGCGCTGCAATGTACGTTAAAGGCTAATGAGACACCCTTATCATCCTCTCACAGTGTGAAGCCATCAAACTTCTTAGTAACAGACTCAAACACACAGGAGTGTATGGCAACATTTATTGCTGTCATTAGTCTCATTTAGTTTCTGACTGACTCGTCTTACAAAGTAAAATAAAAACAGAAAACACAGCAAGTTTTCACTAACATGTAATGAATAACACACATTGTTCCACACTTTATCTCAAATCGAGTCAGGACACTAAAAAATAAAACAGTGACGTAATCTGTCCTGGTGTTTTTAATACTTGATCATTCCTGCTTGTGCTCAGCAGAGGCGGAGCCAGACATTTGAAACACCCGGGGCTTAGCCCTAAAGGGTAGTATGCATGTGGGATTTTTTTTTTTTTTTTGGGGGGGGGGGGGGGTTAGAAATGACTGAAAGATTAATAGGCTCTGTTTTGAGTTTTGTTCAAAAAAGAATGACTTCATATAGGGAAAAATATATATCACATGTGCAGGACACCTTAAACTAGTTTTTTAATTAAGCAGCAAGGCAGAACAAAGTCGGGCCTGTATCAAGACACAGGGACTAAACCCCAATTCAACCAGACCCAGAACTGATCCGGAATTAAAACAGGACTACAACAGTTCAAAATCAGGACTACTTGGGACTTAACCAAGACAGAACCACAATCAGAACTAGATGATAGTAGCACTAAAAATCATCATAGACCTGCACTACACTTATTTTTTAATTCTACCAAAGTCCACTATTTAGATTGAGAAAAGTTTATATAATTATTCAGCCTTGTTGTGCAAACAAGCCTGCATAACTTAATAAATATAGAATTTGAAAAATAACAAACCTAAAAAGAAACACTAGGTACGAGATACATGAGGACCTATGATACGGTGATACTTTTGGTAAACAACCATTTGACTAACATGTGTGTCTCACCTGCTCTTGTTCATCTCTGTTCTGTCCTCATTCTCTCTCTCCCTCTCTGTTCCTCTCTCTCCCTCTTTGTGCTGACAATCATCAAATATACAGTTGAAACCAGATATTTACTCTTCAGATCAAAACACAAACACTTTTTTAATTGTAACATCAAATCAGACTAAATGTTTATTTTTTTAGATTGATAAATATAAAAAACATATTTGTTAACTTTAAGAGTAAAGAGAGAAACTATCTGTATTTCTTAATTGTAAATGGCACCAAATTGTATTCAAACTGAGCCACACTTATGGAGCTCCACAGTTCTTTTCCTGGTGTTTTGGTTGACATCTCTTGATGTTCCCATGTCACAGAAACAGGCTCTGTGTTTTGCCTTATATGCATCCACAGGTGTGCCACCAATTTACTCACATGGACTCTACTAACCTGTCAGAAGCTTCTTCAGCTCAGAATGGAATCGTCTGGAGTTTTCTTATTAATTAACAATAAACTTAGTGTATATGTACTCCTAAATTTGATGAAAGTGATAATAAATAGACAGCTCTGTCTCTCTTTATTCTGAAATTTAACTAATTCAAAAATATATTTCAATATTTATCTAAAACAAAAGTTTACTCTAAATTGATGTTGTACAGTAAAAATGTTTTGTTTTCTCCCTAAAGTGTAAATATCTGGTTACAAATGTAAATATCCTGCTGTGTCCTGAAATCCCTCGTTTTGCATAGAAATATACTGAACAACATACAAAGCATAATATATAAAATAACATTTTATAGTTTTTTCTTTGAAAGAAGCTCCTTATGTCCATTCTTATGTTTCAGTACATAACTGAAACCGATTTAGTCGGGGAGGGTAAGAACTGAAAATATGAAATAAACACACGTAAGCTAAGACTCTCTAAAAAAATAGCATTTGTTCGGCTTTTCATTTCGCCATTTGTTGATTCACTTGAAGAGCAAGTAACGTAATATTGGTCAAGTGATCAGTTTCATATCAATCTTTCGTGATTCACCATCATATTTACATTATTTGTACGGTACGAATGATTTGCTTTGGTACCTGGTCAAACTTAAGCTCTCCTTAGTATGCCTGGCTCCGTTTCTCCAACAGCGCACTCACTGCTGGCAGCAGCTGCCCCGCCCCCTCGCTCAGTCGCTTAGTGCCTGAGCTCGGATCATACCAATATGAGGGGGGATTCACGCACAGTCGTAAATTCCCACAGTGTGCACTATGTGCTTCGAATATTGTGTGTACTTTTTGTTTTATACAGTTGTCAGCCAGGCATCTAACTATGAAAAAATTACACTCCAAAAGACCCCGGGCTTCTGACAAAACAACCCGGGCTTAAGCCCAGTAAGCCACCCCCACGCTCCGCCCCTGGTGCTCAGATGTTTGACTCTTCACAATGACAACCACAAAATATGTGCACCCCCCCGCACCCGGTCCTCCTGTGCCTTGAATCATATTTGTACAATTACTTTTGTGGGTAGATGCTCAGCTGTGATTGGTTCCTATAATTAGTGGAGGTTGGTCCAAGTGAAAAAGCCATAAAGTTTGGTGAAGATCCGCATTGATAAGATATTCCAAAAAGATCTCTGTCAAACTGGTTTGGTCCGGTGTTCAGAGGACAACAATGGTCAAACAACCAGATACTTTAAAACACAAAATCTTTATTTGAAAGCAGGTTTATTATAAGTTGTCATTAAATGTACTTATAAACATTCCAACCTAGTCTTTAGTAAGCAATCTATAATTTACAGGTCTTTCCCCAATCCCAGGACTCACCCACCACACAGCAAGTGATTACCAAAGTGATCACAAACCACGGCACACAAGAAAAACCCACAGCCACAAGGGCTCAACCAAAAGGACAACAAACAAAGGCCACTGAAGTATACAGGGCCAACACCAATTATTATGGAACAGGAAAGCCCCTGACGTTAGCCAGGAATTGCTTATCAACCTCTAACCAGGTGAAGAATGAGGAAAGGGGCTGATGAGGGAAGTACTAAAGGGTAAAGAAGGAAGGCCTAAATTTGTCACACAGGAAAAGAAAGAAAAGAATCAGTGAATAAAAAGATTTTGTTTTTAATTCCTCACATGACCTGTAGAAATAGATTGATCCTGGTTTTCTTTGGTCACAACTCCAAGACTGTCTGAAGAAGGTGAATTGAATGGAAAATACTAATAGTACCACTATTACTACTGCTACTAACAATAAGGACAGTAAAAAATATTGAAATGAAAAAGCTAGATAAGAAATGAACTCCAGCTATGATGCATTCAACTCTTACGTCTGAAAAGAGAGTAAACAATTTATGAGCTTTAATTTAGTCAGAATTATATCTGTATAGGGAAACTGTACAGGGTGGGCCATTTATATGGATACACCGTAATAACACGGGAATGGTTGGTGATATTAAAGTCCTGTTTGTGGCACATTAGTATATGTGAGGGAGCAAACTCCTCAAGATGGGTGGTGACCATGGTGGCCATTTAGAAGTCGGCCATCTTGGATACAACTTCTGTTTTTTCAATAGGAAGAGGGCCATGTGACACATCAAACTTATTGGTAATGTCACAAGAAAAACAATGGTGTGCTCGGTTTCAACGTAACTTTATTCTTTCATGAGTTATTTACAAGTTTCTCTTTGTTGACAGCTATTGACATGTCGAAGAGGTTAACACGTGAGGAGCGGATCGAAATTGTGTTGATATCTGGTGAACGCAGTAACCGGGTCATTGCAGCAGATTTCAATGCAAGACAGCCTACGAGACCACCCATCTCCCATGCTACAGTTAGCAAACTGCTTGCTAAGTTTTGTTAAACTGGTTCAGTGTTGGATTTGCCAAAATGTGGACGCAAGAAAACTGTCACTAATGAAGAAACATCAGTGGCTGTCCTAGCTTCATTCAGCAAGAGCCCTCAGCGTAGCACTCGCCGCATGTCACTGGAGAGTGGCATTAGTCGAACATCCCTTCGGTGGATATTAGTTACTCACAAATGGCACCCTTACAAACTCCAGCTACTGCAGCATCTCAACGAGGATGACCCAGATCAGCGCACAGAATTTGCAGAATGGGCAAAACAAAAACTGGAACAGGACCCTCAGTTCATGCAGAAGATTTTGTTCAGTGATGAGGAAAACTTTTATGTGAATGGTGAAGTTAACAAACAAAACTCCCGCTATTGGTCTGACACTAACCCACACTGGATGGATCCCTCCAAGACTGTTGGAACAAAAAAGTGATGGTTTGGTGTGGTATATGGGGTACAACGATAGTGGGTCCATGCTTCATCTACATGATGATGTGTTTCCCTCTTTATGCACTGAAGCTGGCACGTTCCCTGAGTTTTTCCAGCAAGCTGGTGCACCACCACATTATGGGTGCCAGGTCCGAGCATTCCTAGATGAACAGTTTCTTGGAAAGTGGATTGGTCGTCGTGGGCCAGTTGAATGGGCCCCAAGGTCTCCCGATCTGACCCCCTTAGACTTTTATCTTTGGCAATTGTCTATACAAGATGAGCAGCACCTGAAACTACGGATACTGGATGCCTGTGGTAAATAGCCTGTATTTGTATAGCGCTTTTACTAAGTCCCCCCTAGGGACCCCAAAGCACTTTACATACCCAGTCATCCACCACATTCAAGCTACAAGCTGCCCTGCGCCATCAGCCCTTCTGCATTAGTTCTTCTTCACAAGCATTAGTTAAGTTCATTCCTAAAGGCCCATCAGCTTGAATGTTTTCCTTGTCTCCCTGCTTTATCACTCCTAATTTGACTAGTCAGATAGTTAAATCATGTGTTTGGGTGATCAGAAACATTTGACACCAAGTTAATACTGCAAATATACACAATCAAAGTTATTACAGTTATCAAGGATGGTTAAGTTGTTTTAATAGGGAGAGAAGGAAACACTAAGCATTCAGGAGGGTAAGCCTGTAGGGGTCAGTAACCATAACACTGAACTATGTTCCTGTTCAGCTCTTCCATGAAGATTTTACATTTTTAAATTTTTGTTCTTTCTTCTTAGATTAAGCTTCTGGATTCATCGCTGGTGATACTGACACATAGTCAGTGCTCCTGTGTGGCAGGCGCTGTTATGTGCAATCACACAGTGGCACTGCTCTTCCAAACAGCACACTACTCACAACTCAGCGTGCCGGTTGTCCCCCCTGTGCATAGCTGCACGGAATCTGAAAAGCAATGGCACAAGCCACGGACAGTGATAATTTAAATGAGGTTAAAGTTTTTGAATTAGTCCATGTTTGCATATGAACAGCAACACCATCCATAGTAAATGTGTCTTCTGTTAGGGTGTGAAGCCAGGACCCATCAACTCCATGATCTTCACTAAGCCGGTACCAAATAGGATGGCCCAGACTGGAGTACGGTAATTAGATTTGTAAAATTTGGTTTCATGTTGCTATTTGTTCATACATACATGTGTCACAATTAGAGCTGGGCGATATGAGATTTTTTCATATCACGATATGTTTTTTTCATTTCAGGCGATAACGATATCTATCACGATATAAGCCAAATAACTATATTTGTAAGATTTAAATGTGCTGTTGCTCACAAGTAAAATGTGAAATAATCAGCAGCTTGTTTTTATTTAAATATTTATTTCCCATAATAAGTTCAACAGGGTAGATGTACTTAAGGAACATGAGACTTTTTCAGATAAATAAAGGCAAATATTGCAAACTACACAAAAGGCAGCCGCTAAAGCGTTTAAGTTTCAAAATAGAACAAATGAAACAGACTAAATTGTCAATTCCACTTAGAAACAAAATATTAATTCTAAAAATAAATCTTAGTTTGTTTTACAGAAGAACAGACAAAACTGACTAACTTTTGTCAATATCAAATAAACTGAGAACTAAAAGGAAATTCTCAATCTCTCCTTGTTGTATAGCTGAGCTTTTCAAACAGTTTTAACAGTTACTTTAGTCTGACAAAAGCCGAATGACGAATTAGCGCTTCCAGTCAGAGACTGAGGCTACGTCCACACGTACACGGGTATTTTTGAAAACTGAGATTTTCCGTTTTCGTTTTAAAAAATAATCCCGTCCACACATAAAGGCAGAAATGAAGGAAAACGCTGCCATGAAGACGGCTAACTCAGTCATGTACATATATATCCCAGTCTCTAACTTATGCACCACTGTTTTACACCTTTTAGTTTTTAGTTTAGTTGTTGTTCAACTGCTCATCAGTGGGATGTAGTGGTGTGACTTTGTTGTGTGGGCACAAGAGGACTACCTAGTGCAAACAATATACATGGATACAGATGTGCACAATGCAACCAGAGGAAAGGCAGACTATTTCTTTTTTTACATATATATATATATATATATATATATATATATATATATATATATATATATATATATATATATATATATATATATATATATATATATATGCCAAGATACCTGTGTTTGGAAAAATGAACAGTGAAAACATAGCAAAAAGAAAAACAGATCCTTCAGGCTTGCTGGAACAAAATAACTGATGTTTTATTTGCAATGTATTTCATGAATTATTTTGTTGTTACATGTTACTTTTATGTGAAATCAATAAACTGTTATTTAAGCAATGGCATCAATTTCATTTTTTAAAAACACACAAAACATTGAATTTGTGTAGAACTTATTTACATGGTATTTAAAACTCCATGCCTAGCATACTGATATACATTTAGACAATAACAACTGAATGAAGAAAATGACAAATGGTATTTTTGATGTTACAAAAGCACAAAGTCACTTATGATTTTAAAACGATTTAGTGATTTACTTTATAATTTTGATAAACAATTTTGTTGAATCTGAATAGTAATATAGTAGTATAATTAAAAAGTATTAACATTCAACATTTGCAATGAATTTGAATTATCAGTAACTTAAACTCAACTATCAGCACTCAAGTACCAGTTCTGTAATTAAGTATTGTCAGCTAAGAAGTCCATGTTGCAATAATGCGGCTAACTGTGGACTGGTGTATGTTAAATCGGTGTGCCAGGTCCCGCTCCTTCAAACCAACTGACAGGAAAACCAGGAAAAGGAAAAAACTCGTCAATTGGCTGTAGCAGCTGCCTCTGGAAGGTGAAAACAAAAGGGAAAATGTTACTCCTTAAGCTATGAACTAGTAAAATTATGCTTTTCTTGGCTAAATGTTTTGTAATGGTTATGCATACCATACTGTACCATGGGGTAAACAATGAGGTGCTGTAGTACACAGGTGTATGTATGTAAAGGATACTGAGTCTAGCATACATACACCTGTGTATGTATGCTACTGTACATTATGTAATGTTATTGTACATAAATACAATAACATTACACCTCTAGTTCTAACTACCAACAAACCCATAACCTACCGTTGATGTGCGTGCAGGTGTCAACACTTCTTCGTTCCGATTGGCAGCTGACTTGGCTCTTGAAACCCGGATCATTTTATAGCTGCAAGGCTCAATCAAAAACCAAAATGCCATCAAATGAGCATAGCTTGGAAATCTATTCACGAGAGAGACATACATCGTGTCAATCATTAATTAACATCCAACATTGGCATAAAATAAACTGTGACAAATATGCTAATGGTATGCTGTATAAAATAGTCTGATTAAGAGTCTATTTGGTGTTGTATTTTATCTGTAGCATTAGGATATCGTTTAAATACTAAAGCATCTACATGAAACATACAGTCAGCAGAGAAAAAGTAAATTTCTATTGTGTTTCATTAAGACTTGTTACACCCCGGCCTAGGCAACCGGAGTGCAACACGAAAAAAGTAAAAATAAAGAAAAAAAAAAAAAAAAACACACAAAAACCCCCCCCCACTAAAGCTCACCACCAAAATCCCAAAACGAAAGTATCGACAAATCTATTTACAGCTATTTAAAACAAACTATTTATTTACAACAAAACACCAAACTATTTACAACACGGGGGAGATCGCGACCATGACACACTGAAACACAGGGTTTAAATACCTAGAGGGAGCAATCAGGAAAATGGACAACAAGAGGGAAACACAGCTGGGGCAACTCAGAACTGACGAGACAGGGAAACGTAAACTGAAAACACTAAGATAACACACACTTTCAAAGTAAAACAGGAAACGCATAACAGTCACGCCAAAAACAACACACTGACAACACCGAAACGTAACAGACTGGAAACACTTGAAATTTAACTGATGGTGACCTTGGTATATTTTAAACAGTTAGCTTGAATAGAACTTAGGTGTACCTGGTATAGAATCGGATGTCAGTGTTGGAGCCAGCAAAACGCTGTAACCCAAATTCTCGCTGGACACGTAACTCCTGTATTTCCTTCCTCAGAGTCTCCACGTCTTTGAACAGGTCTTCTGCAGCTGATGCAGATATGTCCAATGCAGACGGCTCGGGGACTGAGCAGTAGTCATGATCTCTTGTAAGACGAACTAGTTCAGGGCGTCGCTCCGTTCTCTCCCAAACACTACGCCGCGGTGGTTCAACTTTATAGCCATTCCACTCAAAAAGTGTTGGTACAGCACCTTTAATGAGCCGCCTTCGACCATCGAGGGTTGTTGGCTCTATGAGTTGATCACTGGCAAAGTGTCTGCAGCAGAGCCTGGTGTGAGAGGTAATCGTGAAATGATCCCGGCGTATGTTTACCAGCCATTGTCTTCTCAAGTCGGAATGGGTCGGAAAGCCATGAAAACTTAGTATGCCGTTAAATTTGGCTGAAGCCGAACAAAATAAGACACAGCAATGCTCGGAGTATTTCTTCTCCTGTTTTTGAAAATGTTCTGTTTTAAATACTTTCCTTTTTATACTCATTCTGAAGGGACATTAGCATAGCTACCGACAGATAAACAAACATACCGGAAACGCCCAAGCGGTAGTATTTGGAAACGGAAATACGTCACATGCCCTAGTGCAAGTAGTCCATTCTACACTGCAATCATCGAGTCCATCCTCACCTCCTCCATCACCGTGTGGTACGCTGGAGCCACTATCAGTGACAAACAGAGACTGCAGCGTGTTGTGCGCTCTGCTGAGAAGGTGATTGGCTGCAGACTCCCATCTCTGCAGGACCTGTACACCTCCAGGACACTGGGGCGTGCAGCTCGGATCTCAGCTGACCCTTCTCACCCTGGACACAGTCTGTTTGACCTGCTCCCCTCAGGCAGGAGGCTCCGGTCCATTCGCACCAGAACCTCTCGCCATAAGAACAGTTTCTTCCCCTCTGCTGTTGGACACATGAACAATAAACGTACGACTGTTCCCGCCACTAACACATGACCCTACGCTGTGTTCACTGCATCATTCCATGTTTGGCACTGATCACCACCTGCACTCATGTATATATCTTTCTACGTAGCACTTTTAATTCTTATTCTTATTTTTATTTTTTCATGTCTATTTAAGCATAATTTATGACAGTATGTTTCCACTGAAGCACCGCAGCAATTTCCTAATGTTGTAAACCTGCTCAACATTTGGCAATAAAACCCTTTCTGATTCTCTGATTGTATTTTCATTTATACTATTATGTTTTACTGCAGGCAGAGGTTTTTCTGTGTGGAGTTTGCATGTTCTCCCCGTGTTTGTGTGGGTTCTCTCCAGGAACTCTGGCTTCCTCCCACAGTCCAAAGACATCCACTTAGTGGAGATAGGTTAACTGGAAACTCTAAATTGCCCATAGGTGTGAATGCGGGAGTGAATGTGAGCGCGAATGGTTGTCTATGTCTATGTGTTAGCCCTGCCTCTGTCCAGGGTGAACCCCACCTCTTACAGCTGGGATAGGCTCCAGCGCCCCCCGCGACCCTGAAAAGGATAAGCGGAAGCGAATGGATAGATGGATGTTTTACTGCATATTTATTGACAGCATTATTAATTGGCTTTGTTCACACTGTTGCAGAATTAACGCTGTTTTTTACTTATAACAAAAGAAGTTCAACTTTAAAAATAACATCTTAACCGGTAATAAGAGTCACCTGTAAGAAGTGCCATATCTAATCCCTGTCACCTCAAAAAAGAAAAAAAGTACTAACAAAGGGAGGAAAATGAATGTCTGGACTATATTCATACAAATTATAGAATTCACGTGTCTGCAACACTGTGTGCTTCAGGTCCCAGAATAATACTGGGATTTTCATAAAACAGAGCACAAATGAACTGAACCGAGCTTCTTTTTCACAGAAGTGTGCACAGAGTGAGGGACTTTGCTCTATTGAATGTGTAACAAATAAAAGTGAAATGTCTGTAAATACAGCTATCAATTAATCTTATCTTCCTTCTTATTCCTATACAGTTTCTGACTGACTTGTCTTACAGAGTGAAATAGAAACAGAATGCAAACATGTAATAATGAGTTATTCTGTACTTGTTATTCTGTCATAATGAATCATTACACTGACTGACACATTTCATTAATGCTGGTGTCTTGACAGACAGAAATTACATGTTTGTGTTGCACAAAGGGCACTTTAAGAGCAATTTAAGAGCCTCAGACACTTAAATGGAGCCAGGATGCAATGCAATTAAGAGCTTAGTGCTGGTCTAAGAAAGGGCAGGTAAACTAACCCATGTTGGGAGACTTTAGTCGATCACATCTAGAAGTTTTGATGCGTCACTTCTGGTGGGAAATATCTGAATTAGTGAATTTTTGGAAATGATATCCAAATTCAAGAGTTTGATGAAAATAATTCATATTTTATTAAACTTTATAAAACAATCCACAATATTTTTTGAAGGAAAATGTCCTTCACTCAAATTTTTTCCCTCCACTCAAATGAAACATTCTTTGTCAATAAGCTTTTGATGAACTCGTGAAAATAAAATACAATTTTAAAAAGCCTTTGCAACACTTTCCAGCAAATTCATACATACAGACCAACAAGCTCAAGTAAAACAAATCAACATGTATTTCTCACTGTCCGTGCCGGAATACCGCCCGTAGAGATGCCAAAGCCAGAGGTGGGAAGTAACAAAGGGCAAATACTCCATTACTGTACTTAAGCAGAATTTCCAGGTATCTATACTTTACTTGAGCATTTCTTTTTCTGGCAACTTTTTACTTCCCACATTTCTGCACAAATATCTCTCGGCTACCTTCTACTCCATGTAACAGGAGAGGAACAAGACAGGTTGTATTTAAAGGTAAGGACTGCTCAAGAGCATTAAATAAACTGTAAAGTTAAATATTACACATCAGTTGCTCATTTTGTAAATCAGATATTTGATCTGTATGATATGCAGTTATGTTTTTTTTCCCTTTTGTTAAACACCCTGCAAAACAAACTGAGCTTTATAGTTGCTTGTGATATTCCGAGGTTGCAGGAAAACCGGTTCAGTGCTGAATAAACAGGTTAGTTTGCTGTGCTGTGGTGGGTGTACTATTTTTCTGTGTAGGTGGTTTATGATTACAGTAATTTGGTACATTATTTAGACACGAGTCTCTTGTGGAATTTTCCTTCAAAAAGTGCTACTTTTTAACTTTGTGTGTGTTATTATTATTACTATTATTTATGGTGTATCTATATTGAAGAAAATCATGAGATGACTGTTATTTAATGTTTGATTTGTAGTACAAAAAACATGGCATCCATCCATCTTCTTCCGCTTATCCAATTCAAGGTCACCGGTGGGAGGCTGAAGCCTGTCACAGGGTGAAAAGCGGAGTACAGGTCTGTCGGAGGGCTAACACAGAGACAGACAACCATTTGTTATCTAAAATCATGGGGAACATCGACTGTGTGGATCATTATTCATCCAACAATTAGCATATCTCTGTCATACTCTCTCTGTCGTACTTACAAAAAATACATATGAAGATCTAGTGCAAACCATCTATGCTGTCTTCAGTGTGCTGGTTCAGCGTATTCTTGAATCCTAGTCTGTACAATTGGCCTCCTCAACACAGCCTCTGATTGGCAGCTACAGGCTGACCTGGGTAAACGGCTAAAGTTCCCACAGTACATTGTAAAAACATCTCTCCAGACATGATCATTATGTCTGAGGCCTCAAAACATCTGATCATAAAGCAGTTAATGCAGTACTTTTGTTAAAAATGGGATTGTTTCTGTCGTGCATTTCAATGATTTTATAAAAGTCAAAAACGTCTTTCAGAAACACAATGAGCAAATTCAGACCTGTCTTCATTCTGGTATGATCTAGTGATTGGGGGGCCTTTCCTGCAGTCTGGGTGAAAGATGGGCTGATCCTATATACAGTATCCAGTATCGGTCCGATCCTGACCTAAATTACTGGATCAGATATCGGCGAGAAATAAAAAATCAATTAAATATCACAAAAGCGCCTCACAGAACGTCCGACATGGCGTAACCCAGCTAGTGACCTTAGCACGTCGGAGCAGCAGCTGTTGCGTGCGAGACCTGTCGGCGGACTGGAGTTGCTTCACAATGAAGGCATCTGGAGCCTTGCACAGGAAAAACGTTTCTCCCACAGAAAACGCTACATCCAGATGAACAGAATCAACTTTCAGAGATTTACTTACCTGGATGATAGAGCATGCATCAAGATGACCATACAATGGTTAGACTCACGTCTTGAAACTTGAAATGTCTGAAAATACAGCCGTTGATAAATCCATGTTAGTGTGTTAGATTAATGCCTGAATGTTGCAATGCGCCATTTAAAAAAAGAACAGATTTACACACATGGCACATTAACATAGTTACTGGGAAGGCTCATGATCTCATGCAGCAATTTCCTAATGTTGTAAACCTGCTCAACATTTGGCAATAAAACCCATTCTGATTCTGATTCTGATTCTAAATAATGTCTTGTGTTGTTCTTCTGCACAGGGGCGCTACCAAGTTTGCTGACCACCCCAGTGGCCCCCTCCTTGACAAGACAGTCCTAGGTTGGCAAAAATGTTAATAAACGCGAGCACAAAAGAGAGGAAGGCACCCTAGTTGAAACATAAGCTTGTTATTTCCTGCATTAAAGCATATTCTTAGCAGATCATCCAGCGACTGTGGTGTTGCAAGAATTTGCCCCACTTCATAAATCTTTTTTTTTTACCCTTGTGTTTCTTCTTCCTTTCTTTCTGTGTTTCTATTTTTCTCTTCTTACCCCCCTAATTCCAACGTGAACCGTAAAACCTTAGCCCTAGACCATGAGTAAAATTAAAGCTCTAAATCTTACAACATTTTTTACTCAAATTCAGTTCAGTTCAGTTCAGTTCATTTTTATTTCAAACATTTCAAACATGTGCCTTCACAATCATTACAAAATATCATTCCATTATTTGTTTGAAAAGGAGTAGGCTGAAGTATTTACTTATTTGTCCCTACCCCCTCAAGTTTTACCTCTCATTCATTTAATTTTTTTTTGTCTTAAATTAAACAAACAACATATGAAACATATAAACATATGAAGTAAAACAAAACATAACATACATAAATCAAAAACAAGAAATTAGCAAGCCCCACCACAGTATAGTTTCTTTCATATGAAAAATACAGAATGTGTATATTTGCAGATACACAAGTTATGGAAAAACAACAAACCAAAACAAAACAAAAAAACAAAAAAACAACCAAAAAAGAACCGCAACACCATTACCAGCAACATTACCATCCTGGGTTAACCCCGTTTTCTTCATTCTTATACTTATTTAAAATTAGGTTTTTATATTTTACTTTAAACTGTTTTATGTTTTGACTGTCTTTTATTTCTTCTGTTAGACTGTTCCATAATTTAACTCCTGCAATTGAGATTGACATAGTTCTTAAAGTTGTTCTATCACTTTGTATTTTTAAATTCCATTTCCCTCTTAAGTTATACCCACCTTCTCTTTCTATGAACAATTTACAGATTTCTTTGGGAAGCAATTTATTTCTGACTTTATACATTATTTGCGCTGTTTTAAGCTTCACCAAGTCTTGGAATTTAATAGCTTGCATTTTGACAAAGAGTGCATTTGTATGGTCCCTGTACCCCACATTATTTATTAATCTAATGGCCCTTTTCTGTATTATAGTTATTGTTTGTGTGTTACTTTTGTATGTGTTTCCCCAGACCTCTACACAGTAGCTCATATATGGCAGTAGTAAAGCACAGTATAAAATGTGCAGTGCTTTCTGATCCAACATATGCTTTGCTTTTCCCAGGACGGCAATGCCCCGTGCCAATTTCCCCCGAACATAAGTAATGTGTGGCTTCCAACAGAGCTTGTGGTCAATGATCACCCCAAGAAATTTTATTTCATTTACTCTTTCTAAATATACATTGTCAACACATATTTCTACTTCGATGTTTTTCTTTTGGTTTCCAAACAACATAAATTTGGTTTTATCGAGATTCAATGATAATTTATTTATATCAAACCACTTCTTTAATATCGTTAATTCCTGTGTGATCATTTCCAAAACCTGTGGCAATTCCCCACCTGCACACAGTATATTTGTGTCATCTGCAAATATTACAAACTTTAAAATCTCCGATACTCTGCAGATATCATTTAAGTACATAATAAACATTTTTGGACCCAGTACTGAACCTTGAGGTACTCCACAAGCTATATCCATCAAATTAGATTTATATTCATTTATTTGTACATATTGTTGCCTATTCCCTACATAGCTTTTTAACCATTCCAAAACCACTCCCCTAAACCCGTACTTTTCCAGTTTTTTTAATAGAATTTCATGATTAACAGTATCAAACGCCTTCTTTAGATCTAAGAAAACTCCGAGCGCATACCTCTTATTATCCATACATTCCGTTATCTTTTCCATTAAATCTATCAGTGCCAAAGCTGTTGATCTGTTGTTTCTGAACCCATACTGACTATCTGTCATTAATTCATATTTTTCCACAAAACTGTCAAATCTTTTTATGAAGAGTTTTTCCAGTATCTTAGAGAACTGGGAGAGTATTGACACTGGTCTATAGTTTGTAAAATGATGTCTTTCACCGGTTTTGTAAATGGGAATAACTTTAGCAACTTTCATTTTTTGTGGAAAAACTCCTTTTTGAAACGACAAGTTGAATATATATTTTAATGGTTTTACGATACCATCAATAACTGTCTTTACCGTTACCATATCAATATCATTCCAGTCTGTACTGGTTTTGTTCTTAAGTCCTCTAACCATGTCATAAATCTCTTTCTCTTCCACTGCTCTTAAAAACATTGAGCTACTATTCCTTTCAATATTTTCACCAGTGTCCCTTTCTATTCCATCAACCTTTATTTCTTCTGCCAGTTTTGGCCCTATGTTTACGAAGAATTCATTAAAGCCATTTACTATCTCCTCCATGTTATTAATACTTCTTGTCCCTTCTATAAAGTACCCAGGGTAATCATTATTCCTTGATTCATTTTTGATTATTCTGTTTAATACATTCCATATATCTCTTGTGTTATCTTTATTGTGTTCTAACCTTTTAATGTAATACTCTCTTTTACAGGATCTCATTATATTAGTTAATTTATTTTTGTAAGTTTTATACTTCATTTCAGTTTCTATTGTTCTCTTTTTTATGAATTCTCGATATAAGGTATTCTTTTTTTTGCTGGCATTTTGTAGTCCTTTTGTCATCCATGGTCTTCCTGCATAGTTGTGTTTCCTATTGATTTCAATTACTGGGCAGTTTTTATCAAGTAATGTGTTAAATGTTCTTAAAAATCCTTCGTAAGCTTTATTAACTTCTGTTTGTTCATATACAATATTCCAATCTTGCTTTAAAAGTTCGTTTCTAAGACAATTTAAGGTCTTCTCTGTTCTTATTCTTTTGTAAATAATCTTATGTCCATCGTTGTTCACTTTATAATGGCAATTATACGATGCAAAGACTGGTAAATGGTCACTTATATCATTGATTAACAGCCCACTTTTTATCTTTGCTTCTATTATATTTGTAAATATATTATCTAATAGAGTTGCACAATGAGATGTTATTCTGGTCGGTCTTGTTATCAGTGGAAATAAACCTATGCTGTACATGGAATCAATAAATTCTTCTGTACTCTTATTATGATTTGGATTCAATAAGTCAATATTAAAGTCTCCACAAATAAACATTCTTTTCTGATTTATATTTGTAAATAAGTCCTCCATATTATCCTTAAATATCTCAATCTTAGATCCTGGTGTTCTATATATACAACTGACAATTAGGTTTTTCCTTTTTTCTATAATTATTTCCACTGATAAACATTCCATCACTCCATCAATAACAGTTGTCATTCTTCCCATTCTTTTGTACTTTAGGTTTTTATCAATGTAAAGTGCCACCCCACCTCCTTTCTTGTTGATCCTGTCTACATGAAGGAATTCATATCCATTTATTTTAAAGTCTTCTTCTTTTCCAGGAGTTATCCAGGTCTCCGATATGGCTATCACATTGAATGGCTGTTCAAACTGTGTTATGTAGTCTTTGATGGATTGAAAGTTTGCATATAAGCTTCGACTATTAAAGTGAACCATTGTTATACCCTGTTCTACCTTGAATTCCTTTTTAAGTTGCTCATTTGTATAATAATTGCATTCATTTGTCTTATTGTTAAAGAAATTACAATCAGGATCTATGTTGCTGTCATACATCAATGTCTTATTTTCAATATCTATATGAGTTGTTAGTTGAAAATTGTCAGACATCTGCGTTGGTTGTGCACTTGGACGGTCACATCATATTTAGCACTGCTTTGCATTTATCGGTTATATTTTTCTAGTTCCGTCATCTCTTTGATGACTAGAACCTTAGCCTGCTCTGGTGTTCCATTTAACTTAATGAATATTTTACAGTCTGACGTCCAAGTTGACTGTATTTTCTTCTGTTTTCTTAATATTCTTGCTTGTCTTGCAATGTCTGCATTTTTCTTGATTAGGTGTTCATTTAAATAAACATTTGTACCTTTTAGCTTTCTTCCTTGCTTGAGCAGTTCTTTTTTCTGTTTTCTATTAACAAAACGAATGATAATGGCAGGTATTTGATTTTTTCTCGGAAGAGGATGGCATCCCTCAATATTTTTACTGTCCATTTCTATACCTTTGCTTTTAAAGAAGGCCATTACCTGCTCTTCCAAAGAGCGTAGCTCTTGCTCGGGTGGCTCCCCTCTCTCTGCTGCTGCTACCCGTGCGTATGTCTGATGCTTGGTTTCCAGTCCTGTCACTATCACATCATTTACTCTTGAATATTGTTCCAGATCTGACACCCGTCCTTCCAGCATAGCAATCTTCTTGTCCTTTTCCTCGCTCTGCCTTCTTAGTTCTTTAATATCATCCATTAAATTGAGTATCAGTTTTTGTTGTTTTGAAATTGTTGTTATTTCTTCAGACATAAAGTTTAGGGATTTCTTTATGTCCTCCAGTTCCTCCTCATTAACGTTGCTCCTCTTAGGCGGCATCTTAACGCTCCTGGGCCTGGTGGAGCAGGAGGATCCTGGGCCTAGTGGCTGCTGGAAGAGCCTGGGCCTGGTGGCTGCTGGAGGATCCTGGGCCTGGTGGAGCAGGAGGATCCTGGGCCTAGTGGCTGCTGGAAGAGCCTGGGCCTGGTGGCTGCTGGAAGAGCCTGGGCCTGGTGGCTGCTGCAGGATCCTGGGCCTGGTGGCTGCTGGAGGATCCTGGGCCTGGTGGCTGCTGGAAGAGCCTGGGCCTGGTGGCTGCTGGAGGATCCTGGGCCTGGTGGAGCAGGAGGATCCTGGGCCTAGTGGCTGCTGGAAGAGCCTGGGCCTGGTGGCTGCTGGAAGAGCCTGGGCCTGGTGGCTGCTGCAGGATCCTGGGCCTAGTGGCTGCTGGAAGAGCCTGGGCCTGGTGGCTGCTGGAAGAGCCTGGGCCTGGTGGCTGCTGGAGGATCCTGGGCCTGGTGGCTGCTGGAAGAGCCTGGGCCTGGTGGCTGCTGGAGGATCCTGGGCCTGGTGGCTGCTGGAAGAGCCTGGGGGTGATGCTGGCATTCAGAGGGCACTTGGTGCACTCATCCTGATCATCAAGCCCTCACATTGTTCTGAATTGACATCACAATCTTAAACTGGTGTGAATAAAATACCCAATAAATTATGCATATGCTATATTAAGGGAACATCAGTAAACTGCTCAAACAGAAAAAATGGGTAAAAGAAAAGACAGAAAGGAAATCCCTTGCATGGTATTTCCAAGTTTGTTTGTTTAGTTTTTTTTTGCTGTGTGTTAGGAAAGATTATTTCTGTTGCATTTACAGTCCAATGAGTATTAAAAAAGTAGTTTTATTGTATTCCAAAACTAAACAACTATTCCAGGTTCTTCCTTAGTTTCACTGAATATCGAGCTAACAAAGATGAGGAAGGATGACAAGATGATACTTATTAGTGACTCAGCCAGTGGATGGTACTACAATGCAAATTATCCTTTGATGAGAAAAGCTGCTTATCACCCCCTTAAAATGTGAAGTCAACAAGGTTCCTAACAATAGACTAAAATACACAGGAGTACTTGTCATTATTTATTGCTGCCAATAGTCAGGAACAGTTTCTGACTGATTCATCTTACAAAGTGAAATAGAAACAAAAAGCTCAGATATAGAATCACAGACAAGTCTTTCACACAGTATAGAAAGATATTTTACTGCAGTTGAAAAACCTTCCCAGATAACTAATAATAGCACACATTACTCTACAGTAAACCTCATTCTCTCACAGTGAGTCGCTGTACTGACTGACATTTATTCTATACTAATAACTGCCTTGTGTTCAGTTGTTTCACTCTTCAGTATGGGAAGCATCATGCCCAAGGGCAGCCAGCAAACAAACCGCCAACGTTCTAATCAGTAGATAACATGCGCTATGTCCTGAGCTACAGCGCTTCAGCCACCCCTGATAATAGAAACATATTTATTCAATCCAAACCTTCTTTGTTTTGTCTTGAGTGATACTTTGTATCATTACTTTTGAGACTCTGAGAATGTAGGTTAAAAGTTGCTGAAATTCAGAATCAGTTAATGCAATACTTTTGTTAAACACCTTTATCTGAAAGTCTGTGTTTCAATCACAAGTGGATTCTTTAGTTTAAAATCCATAGTGATGGCGTACAGAAGTAAAATTACAATAATTATGTCACTGTCTAAACACTTGTGCATGTAACTGTATCCTACATATGTTAGAAACACCCACTTTGGACAACTTACTACAGATATACATAGATTTTACAGTATATGACAAGTACTGGCTTTCTAAGACAAGCATGCATATTCCTGTAACTCCATTAAATTTGTTTTTCTTTTTTCACGGTAAGGATTAATAGATGAGCCATATTTTGCTGTAGTATGTGATACATATGAGGAAACATGACAAGTGACGCCAAAAGCAGCAAACCTGTCTACAGCAAAGTCTGTCATGATAAAGTGGCAAGTAGCGTTACTACTCCCTCTTGTGCTGACAAGTTGCAATAACACCAAAAACATGAAATGGCTCTAACACACCGGCCCCTAATTGTTCTTTGGCAGAGCACATAACAATTTCACATTTCACAAAAATAACAGAGCCATTACTTCAATAATTACAAAGGCATCAAATACTTAACGAAGAAAGAACGAAACCTTTTGCAAATTAATCATCGTAATTTGTATTGACTTCAAAAAGGTGGCGAATTTTGGTCAAGAGCCTTTCAACGATCCTTGTCTTAGTTTTTTAGACCCCAGATCAAACGAGTCCTCCTTTGTCAGGATACACCTCAAGCACTTTTCAAAGGAATGTGGGGACAACGTGGTGCTTTGGGATGAACTACGCAACATCGTCTCCAGATGAAAGGCTTTTTCTTTCTTTGTTCCATTCTTGCCTTTCTTGCAACAATGGCAAATATTCTCAAGTCCATCTTTTCCAGAAGAGATGGCCCAATTATTGAATTTGTTTCCATCTTCTTAGATATTGCTCAATCCTTTTGAAAACTCCTGGTGGGAGAACTGGTTTTCCTTTCAGTAAAAGAATGATTTGGCGTAAGTGGGATATTTGTTGCGATCATCAATTAATGTAATGGGACGGTCATTCAAAATGTTTTCGCGCAATATAGTGCGTAGCCCTTTGTCGTCGTTGCATTGTCTCACTCACAGCATGACTATTTTCTTCAACCCATTTAATTAGAGCAGGTAGGCATCCATGTCAGTCAAGTCGAGCAGCCACCTCTACTTTTTCTGGTATACCGAAAAAGTAAATTGGGTGGTTGTTACATTAAAAAAGTCTAACTTGTAATTTGAACGCAATAATTTCGTGTTTCTATGAACGTAATTAAATCATGAAGGATCTGTACGAAATTCAACAACTTAATTTGTTCTTGTTGAGATGACATGATACAGTCTAGTAAGAGTGGTTAGTTGCTGAACTCATAAAATTCACAAGATCGAACGAGATCTCAAACTGCAGGAAAATCACTGGAGTTAAAAGAGGCAGACAACTACACACACACCACGTGCATGCTATTGCTATTTATTGTAGATTAACCTGTCAAGGACAAAAACAAAAAAAAATCTGCATCAAATACAGGAAATCATAGCTTTCCTGTGTTTCCTAGATTGTTGGCATGGTGGTTAGTGCTGTTGCTTCACAGTAAGAAGGTCCTGGGTTCAAATCTACATTCTGGCTAGTTTGCAGTGGTTTCTCTCTGGGTATTCTGGTTTCCTCCCACAATTAAAAGTCATGCAGTTATTAGGGTTAACTGGTGATTCTAAATTACCTGTGAATGTAAGTGCAAATGGTTGTTTGTTTCTATGTGATAGACTGGTGAGCTATCCAGGGTGTACCCTGCCTTGTAACCTATCGCTTCAGGGTTATTTCCCAGCCCCCCTGCAACCAGGATAAAGATAGAAGGATAGTTGTTGAAGACCCATTCAATTTTTATGGTAACCAGGATCTACACTTTGTTGAACATTATGTAATATGAAGACAACATGTAGTATTTAAGTGACCAAGTAGTATTGGGGTAAAAGTTATTGAATACTGTTGAAATAAAATGACAAAATTGTGAAGGATTAAAATATTCCAAGAGCTCAACTTACTTCATCTAAACATGTTTCAATCGCGTTTTATGAACACAAAATGCACAGGTTTATTGAATATGAAAAAGTTGTGTTGATTTAACTCAGTTGTTTAAGTTTCTGCCAAAGCAAAACATTTGTGTGCAACCAATGTCCACTATTGAATCAAGGCAATCCAACATGGCCTTTTTTTCAGTGTACTGTGAGCTTCATGAACTACCTGTCCATTTAAGTCTCTCTGAAATGGAGAGTGCTGTGATCTTATGTGTGTGTATTTAAAACCTCAACTCTGCTGATACAAAAGAGACCCAAACCAGTGCAAAAGACATTCAAAACCAGTGTTTTAATGAGTAGAATAAGCCATTTAAAGTTTCCATTGATTGAATAAACCTCAAATTTGAGTGCTTATCATGTAAAATATTGCAAAATATAGCAAATTTCCAAAAATGTACAAGTGAAGATATTGTTTTATTCAGAACACTCAGTCATTTAGGAAAACCAAAACTCTCACAAAGTTGTGACTGAAGTCCATCTTTAGTGTAAGTGTTTGGCAATTTTTCATGTGCTCAAAAAAATCACTATCAACATTTTCCCAGATATCACCCTAAACACAATTAATAGTAGTTAATTTACCCACTTTCTCTTACTCTGAAGAGATAAATCAACATGATTTAACATTTGCTACTCATTCAAGTCATTTCAACGTCAAGCCTAAATGTACCATCACAGATTAAATGTTCTATGATGTTTATATGTGATGTTATTCTGTCTGTGCAGACAGCAAGAGATATTTGATTTTCATTAATTTCTCAGAGTTGGTTGCTGTATTAAAAGATGTATAACTGTGAACTTGACTCATTTGTTTTCAGACTGATATCAGATGAGCAACATTTATGGCAGGTTGGTTGGTGTACTTTACAATCTCTTTTTGCAGCAATGAATAAATAAATAACTATAAGTTTTGTCTACTTATAGAGACACTTCAGGAAAAGTCATGTGATCGTGGCACGCAAACACTAAATGTACATTAACAGAATACTGTGCTGCCTTTTCACATTTCAGTCTTCTTACAGTGTCCGTGCTTTAAAAATGGACATTATGACAGTGTTCTCTGTTTTTAATAGTCGTACCCTAATGTAGTTTTTTGTGCGGTCCATCTGTCAGAAAGTCTTTGTCATTCTTGTTGTAACTGTTGTCCATGTGCTGTGTTTTATCAGGTGACCAGCTGAGCTGTTCTTGTGGTACCAGCAGATCTACGTAGAGATTCTTCTGCTCTATTTCACTGTTTACCATCGTGTACCCGAGATAAGACATGGCCTCTTCACACACTTCCTGTACTCGTTTGACCGTGTTGTGTGGCAGCATGGTGCGCCAAGCCTGAGAGATGTCAGTGGCGCTTCGCGATGTGATGTCAAAAGCCTCTTTAATGGAGCCTTTGCCTTTTCCGTGGGTCACCTGGTAGATCCATGTGGCCAGCTGTGTGGTCATCTCCAGACCTACAAACTGATACAAGGATTTGATCTCCTTGACTGGGTTGCGCGTCACATCCTCGTAGCGAACCAGTTTGTAGCGGCCTTTTAGAAACGGAGGAGGCTTCAGGACCGCCCTCTTATTGATACGCAAGTGGCTTCGACAGATATCCTGCATGACCTGATACTGTACCTCTGCTTCATTGATGGGTTTCTGCTCCAAGACGATCGCGTTATCACTCGCTAAGTATTCAGCTACCTTTTCCTTAGACCGCATCACTCCCCGTGGGTCTCGGACCAGGTGGATGATGCGGAGATTTAAGTTTGGGTCCAGCAATAGTGGGTAGAGGGATTCTAGCTCAAAGATGCGCACTTCCTTGTACACCACATGAGAGTAAAAGCCACACACCTGCTCTACAATCTTCAGGTCCCGAGGTTTACAATTCTGTTGGCAGTGTGTCTTGTTGCTGAGCTGATTACGTGGCATGAGAGGACAGACCGGGGGTGAGCACAGAGCTCGACTGTGACTCCACATAAACAACTCTTTCTGGTTCTCTGGAAGGTAGGACTCCATCACTGAGAAGTCACACTGGAACAGGCTCCGTAAGAGATCCCTCAAGGCCATTCGAAGTGCCCGTGCACCATTTTGCCTCAGCTGGGTCCACACATGCCAGCCAGGCTCCATAAGATAGAAGACAGACGGGTGCTGACTGAATACCTGGCCCAGGAAGGATGAGCCTGATCTCCATGATGACAACAATAGAACGTGAACTTTGTCATTGGAGGGTTGTGGGTCATAGAGGCTGAGCTGCATGTACCAGCCGCTGACCAGCAACAATGCTGCCCCACATAGGATCACTTGGAACTTCATGGTGTTGTGGTTCACTCTGTAGTGCAACATTATGGCTGTGAGCTGCTGTCCAGTCAGTGGTGCTTTGTGCGAATTCTTCTCTCTTCAATCTTGTCTTAAGCTGTGTCTCTTTTGCTGCATAAAAAATACACAAATAATATTAATTATTTTTTATAAAATACCAATTTGTTTGCAAATCCTGTCTTTGCTGGAAAACCTGGCATGCCACTTGTTATGTATTTAGTAAAATCAGTTTATAGTTTGTGGCACTACTTTCTGTTATTGAGTGTAAAACACAAAGTGTGGTGTATGCGCGCATTGATATGCCTGCGCCTTGTTTTCCTTAGACTGGTTATTAAAGTAAATTCCTACGACTAAAGAAGGCGTCGTTACTTACCAGTTAAGTTATAAGAGAACATAACAGACTGGCGACGAGGATTAAAACGGATCCCCGATGTGCATTGGACGACAGAGAGGGGGAAATCCTTGTGAAAGTGGCCAAAAAGACACGAAAAACGGTTAGGGCCAAAACAACTAACCCTCCGTGTGGATGCTAGCTCACCTGCCTGGCTAAAGAGAGGACGTGAGTAACATCAATTATTTTAAGTGAAGGACGCTTATAAAAATACCGAAAAATGTCAGGAGGCGTTGGACAAATGGACGTTTTCGATAATGGCACAGAGGATTGGACAACATACGTAGAGAGAGTTGAACAGTATTGTCGAGCTAATAAAGTAGAGGACGAGAGGAAAGTTGCTGTGTTACTGAGTGTGATGGGAGCGAAAACATACAACTTGTTGCGCAGCCTCATCACACCGATCAAACCAGCTGACAAAAGTTTCAAGGAGATCACAGAAGTGCTCCAAAAACATTTCCAACCGAAGCCACTGGTTATAGCCGAACGTTTCCGATTTCATAAACGAAATCAACTAAAGAATGAGTCCACATCGGAGTACATCGCGGAACTCCGGCGGCTGTCGGAACACTGTCAGTTCGGGGAGGGGCTGTCAGATGCGCTGAGAGACCGTTTCGTCTGCGGCATGAACAATGAAGGCACACAGAAACGACTTCTCACAGAGGATAACCTCACTTTGCACCGTGCATTAGAGATAGCGATATCGATGGAGACAGCAGCAAAAGATGCCGGAGAGCTTCAGGGAAAAGGCACGGAGCCGTGTTCTGTAAACAAAATATATCCGCAGCGCAATAACAAATTACCGATGTGCTTCAGATGCGGCAAGAAGTCACATGACGCTGCTAATTGCTGGTTTAAAGAGAAAGAATGCCTGCAATGTAACAAAAAGGGGCATATACAGAAAATGTGTAAATCAAAGCAGTATGATAAAAAGAAAAACAAAATGTGGAAAAGAGACAGAAAGCTGCATGAAGTAAACGAGTCAGAGCCAACTGATTCTGAGGAGGATTTGGCATGCCTGGAACTGTACACAATGCAAGAGAAAGATAACGATGCAATATGGCTCACACCTAAAATACAAGGGATTGAGTTACAGATGGAACTGGACACCGGGTCTGCTCTCTCACTGATTTCATATGAAGATTATAGAAGCAAATTCCCCAATCTGAAACTGAAGCACACCTCGGTGAAACTGAAAACGTACACAGGTGAAAGAATAACTCCTCTGGGAAAACTAAAAGTGAAAGTGGAATATGAGAAAAAGAAATGCAACCTGGAACTTTATGTTCTGAAAAATGGAGGTGTGCCATTATTTGGGCGTGACTGGTTGAAACACATCCGCCTCAACTGGAAAGAAATAAAGTCAATGAGACTGAAACGAGGCCTGAGTGCAAATTCTGTAGATGAAAGACTGAAACAGATCCTTAATAACCATGCCCAGGTGTTCAAAGATGGAATCGGCACCCTGAAAAATATTAAAGCACAGATCATACTAGAGGACAATGCAAAACCAAGATTCCACAAGGCACGCCCTGTACCTTATGCTCTACGCCCTAAAGTTGAAGCAGAGCTTCAACGCTTGGAAGAGCAAGGAATACTCACCAAGGTGGAATGGTCAGATTGGGCTACACCAATAGTATCAGTAAGCAAGAAAGCAAGTGACAGTGTGCGGATCTGTGGTGATTTTAAGGTTTCAGTGAACCCAGTTCTCCGCATAGATCAATACCCACTTCCACGGATAGAAGACATATTCACAGCAGTAGCAGGTGGCAAACACTTTTCAAAAATTGACCTTGCCCAGGCTTATCTCCAGATGGAAGTAGAAGAGACATCCAGAAAATATCTGGTAATAAACACTCACAAAGGCCTATATCAGTACAACAGACTGGTATTTGGTATTGCCAGTGCCCCAGCAGTATGGCAACGTGCCATGGATCAGGTCCTACAAGACATTCCAGGAACACAGTGTTTTCTGGATGACATAATCGTCACTGGTGTTGATGAGGAGACTCATCTGGCTAACCTAACAGCAGTCCTGGCCAGGCTAGAAAAATATGGACTGAGAGCAAACAAAAACAAATGTGAGTTCTTTAAGGATGCCATTGAGTATTGTGGACACAAGATCGACAGACATGGGCTCCACAAAACCAAGGACAAAGTTGAAGCAGTCCTGAAGGCACCAGAACCTAAAAATGTGAGTCAGCTGCGCTCTTTCTTGGGCTTAATTAATTATTACCACAAGTTTCTACCAAACCTTTCAACAGTTCTGCACCCGCTGAACTCTCTGCTGCAACAAAATGTCAAATGGAAATGGACAAAAAACTGTGAAGAGGCATTTAATGGCGCTAAGCAGCTCATTACATCAGAGGAGGTTCTGACACACTTTGACTCCAATCTACCACTTCGCCTCGCCTGTGATGCCTCACCATATGGCATTGGTGCTGTGCTATCTCACAAAATGCCTGATGGATCGGAACGCCCAGTTGCCTTTGCTTCAAGGTCCCTAAATGCAGCCGAACGCAACTATGCGCAGATAGACAGAGAAGCACTCAGTCTAGTGTGGGGCGTGAAGAAGTTTAATCAGTATTTATATGGACGACACTTCACCCTGATCACAGACCACCGACCGCTGGTGTCCATCTTTAACCCTCAGAAAGGTATTCCAACCATGGCTGCGGCACGCTTGCAGCGATGGGCCTTGTTCCTAGGTGCACACACCTACACCATTGAGTTCAAAGGGACAAAGTTACATGGAAATGCAGATGGACTTTCACGTCTTCCACACATGCAACCCACTGAAGAACTGACTGATCCAGCTACTGTGTTTCACGTTACACAAATGGAACCCCTACCTGTCACAAGTGCTCAGGTAAAAAGGGAAACGAGCCGAGACACAATCTTGTCCAAAGTATACGATTTTACTGTGAATGGTTGGCCGTCCTGCACTGACACTCAGTTCTCTGCGTACTCCACCCGCAAAGACCAACTATCCGTTTGCCAAGGATGTGTTATGTGGGGAACTCGTGTCATCCTGCCACCCAAACTACGTACAACGGTACTGGACTCACTGCACATTGGACATTTAGGTGTGGTTAAGATGAAATCTCTTGCTAGAAGCTATGTTTGGTGGCCAGGCCTTGACTGTGAAATAGAGAACATGGCAAAATCCTGCACTGGTTGTCAGCAGACGCTGCGTCAACCTCAAACAGCACCTGTACACGCGTGGGAGTGGCCATCCGCTCCATGGCAACGCATCCATATAGACTATGCTGGCCCATTTATGGACCAAATGTTCCTAGTTGTGGTTGATGCTCACTCAAAATGGCCAGAAATCTTCCCCGTAAAGCAAGCAACAGCTGCCAGCACGATCAATAGCCTTCGGTCACTGTTTGCACGCACAGGTCTGCCACAACAGCTCGTAAGTGACAATGGTCGTCAGTTTACTGGAGAGGAGTTCCAGTGTTTCCTTCGGAGTAACGGCATACGACATATCACTTCAGCTCCCCATCATCCTGCAACAAATGGACAAGCCGAACGGTTCATTCAGTCCTTCAAGCGGTCAATGAAAGCCAGTCGCACAGAGGGGAAGCCGCTACAACAGAAAATAGACAATTTCTTACTGGCTTACAGGAACGCCACCCATGCAACAACTGGACACACACCTGCAATGCTCTTCATGGGACGAAATCTGAGATCACGTCTAGATTTGCTGAAACCAGACATTCGCAAGAATGTCCAAGACAAACAGTCTTCCATGGTGGACGCAACAAGAAACAAAACTAGATTCTTCAATGCCGGACAAAAAGTTCTCGCCAGGGACTACAGAGACCCAAGTCAGAAATGGCAGCCTGGCACGATCCTGTCACGGACCGGACCACTGACATATACTGTAGATGTTGGAGCCAACTTAGTCTGGCGTAGACATGTTGATCAGATTGTAGATGCGGAAAGCCACATGGTTCCACAGCCACCTGAGAGCACATCTACACACCAAGATTCAGAAGAGTTTGCCCTCGCTCCACCACCTGAGGTTCAGGATTTACGTGAAGCTACCGATGCTCACACACCTGAACTTACCACACAGAGCACTATGGAGTCTGACCAAATAGGCAGACGGTACCCTGAGAGAAATCGCAGAGCACCTCAGAGACTGAACTTATAGGTTTCACGTTAATTCTGTAGGAAAGCAGTTCAAATGTTTAAGAGGAAACAACCTACCTACATGTTGTAAATCACTGAGTAGGTGTCATATTTCAGTTCAAGTTAAATTATTGGTTTACAACATTATCTGAAATATTTTGATTGTTTGGTACCTATTGTGTTCATCAAGGTTGGATGGGAGGAACTGTTATGTATTTAGTAAAATCAGTTTATAGTTTGTGGCACTACTTTCTGTTATTGAGTGTAAAACACAAAGTGTGGTGTATGCGCGCATTGATATGCCTGCGCCTTGTTTTCCTTAGACTGGTTATTAAAGTAAATTCCTACGACTAAAGAAGGCGTCGTTACTTACCAGTTAAGTTATAAGAGAACATAACACCACTGGTTGTGAACCACCTTCTTAAACATTTTAAATCACATGATACAATTTTGTATATGGTGGAGAAACTAAACCGAAACGGCAAACATTAACCAGTGATACTTTTTGTAAGGGTCATTTCATCAGCACAGAATTTTAGCTTAAAAAATCTTGCATACTCCTTCTGTTTCCCTTGTTTGTCTCTCACTGTGTGTGTGTGTGTGTGTGTGTGTGTGTGTGTGTGTGTGTGTGTGTGTGTGCGGTTTTACCACAAAGGTCTGCTACCCAGTACCCAGTTGGAATTAAAGTTTATCTTTGATGGAGTGATGCATCCAAATGTGAAATTTCTGATTGAAATAGTTGTCAATATGCATGGAGGAAGTTGAGAAAGGTACAGCAGTGAGTACAACAGCCATACAGTTCTGTCATACAGTCTGATCACGAAAACGTAAATACCCACATCAAGGCTTACTGCAGTAAGAACCAAGGTCAGGTTAACTATTAATTTAACAATATCTAGTGCATCTGCAGCAGTCGTGATAGCATGACACAGTGGGACACTGATTCTTAGAGCGCGTAAGTCTGTCGAAATCAGAGTTTGGGAAATATCCATCATACGTGTGTGCAGCTACAAAGAAGTCATTCATCAGGTTTTGCAGTTACCGTTAAAGCATGAGCTCACATCGAAATTGCAAAACAACTGGAAAGACTGTCCAAGTTTGTGGTACGTCACCAAACAAGAGCATGTAGCAGAACAAGCTGCGTGTCACTGTAAGAGAGGATTTGACAGGTTTTTCATTGTTTTTGCAACCCGCACACACTTAAACACTCAACACCCCTGACTTTCTGAAGCTTCCCATTATACCGGTTATACTTTCTGTAACAACATTTAATGTGCTGTCTTTTATCAAGAGGGATGATTGGTGGAAGACAATGCATGTTTTGATAATCACTTAATTATTTCAGCTATTTTACAAGCAGATATGCTGACTTATCAACATCTGCTTTTCTTTGTCTGATATGACAAAGGTCTAGGTAGTCTAGGTATCATTCTGCAAAAGACCAAATAATTAAAATAATAAAAAATAATAATTATAGGCAGTTTGGCGATTATTAGAAATACTTATCTGCAACCACAGTGCTGTTATCCTCCAATGATTTCAAAGGGCAGCAAAGTTGATTCTCAGAATCAGAGAGTCATCTGAGTCAATTAATATTTTAAGTGACTTGGCATTGTTAAGCTCGTTTTCTGAAAGATAGGGTTAGGGGTTAGGGGTTAGGGTTAGGGTTTATCCAGTATTCTGGGCTGTAGAATCTACCGTAGCATCGCAGAACAGAGCGTGTCCACAGTCCTTTGAGTATCCCAGGGGAGCTCTCCTCTCCTCCGCTTCCTCTGTCAAATGCTGCTGCTCGGATAATTATTTTCTTTAGTCCCCGGGCGTGTAAAAAGCGGAGATTTTGGGCGGAGTCTTGCATGCACAGAGTTGACGGTGTGGCAGGGGACTGCCACAGCCGATGCTATCGTCACCTTCCGGCATAACAGGTCAGCTGGGGGATGTTCGAAAGCTGGAACAGAACTGTTAAAAAGCCGTAATTTACATTTACCCAACTGCCGACATCGTTTAAGACATTTGCTCTTTATGTGTTAATTATCTTGTGGTTCTGTCTGTGTTTTATATCTTCTGGTGTGCCAAAATATGATCATCTGCCAAACAGTAATTTCGGATGTTCCCAAAAAGCGATTGCCCGTACCTGTAAAATACTTATTTGTTGAATTATAATATATGAAAAGTGTCTAATGCCTCACTCACGAATGGTATCAATTCATCTTGAGCTACAAACAACATTCTGGCTGCATCAGTTTTTAACACAGCAACTTTTATATATGCTCAAGAGTTAAAAAGATATTTTAACTGGCCTAAAGGGCTGGATTGATTAAATTGTAGGTACAATATCATAAAGATAGCCTACAAGTCATAAAGATAAAGAACAGGTAATGTCTTTAATTTATATATAACCTTGTGAATCCTGTTCGTTATTTAACAATATGAGTAAGACATTACACACACACACACACACACACGCAAAACAAGACATTGGACATGCAAACGTAGCAGCCACGATAACACAAAAAAACAAATATAAATATATATTTAAATATCCCCCCCCCCCCCCCCCCCCCATTTCTTTGTACTTTCACGTCCATTCCGAGAATTCTGGCAATTTCCCTTAAGGAACTCGGTGACATTTGTGAGTTCTTATAAGCGATGATTATTATTTTCTCCGAGGTCTGCAGCAGATCTTACGAACTAGACCAGCAAAAATGCCACTTACTGCCGTTGGGGGTGAGTGGATGAAAACAGGACAAAGACACGGTGAAAGAGAGGCAGAGGTGAATAACCAATGATTAAATGCGTAAAGAGAGGCGTAAAAACACGCAGCGAGTGAAAAAGGTGAGTGAAGAAACAATGCGTCATGTGCAGCTACAAAGAAGTCATTCATCAGGTTTTACAGTTACCGTTAAAGCATGAGCTCACATCGAAATTGCAAAACAACTGGAAAGACTGTCCAAGTTTGTGGTACGTCACCAAACAAGAGCATGTAGCAGAACAAGCTGCGTGTCACTGTAAGAGAGGATTTGACAGGTTTTTCATTGTTTTTGCAACCCGCACACACTTAAACACTCAACACCCCTGACTTTCTGAAGCTTCCCATTATACCGGTTATACTTTCTGTAACAACATTTAATGTGCTGTCTTTTATCAAGAGGGATGATTGGTGGAAGACAATGCATGTTTTGATAATCACTTAATTATTTCAGCTATTTTACAAGCAGATATGCTGACTTATCAACATCTGCTTTTCTTTGTCTGATATGACAAAGGTCTAGGTAGTCTAGGTATCATTCTGCAAAAGACCAAATAATTAAAATAATAAAAAATAATAATTATAGGCAGTTTGGCGATTATTAGAAATACTTATCTGCAACCACAGTGCTGTTATCCTCCAATGATTTCAAAGGGCAGCAAAGTTGATTCTCAGAATCAGAGAGTCATCTGAGTCAATTAATATTTTAAGTGACTTGGCATTGTTAAGCTCGTTTTCTGAAAGATTATGTCATAATTGTCCTGAAATTTGCTGTCCAAAGTCCAAAATTTCTGCTGGTGTCTGTTTGTGGTGAGCATCAGATCAAAGTTAAGAATTATAAATTGTAATTATAATTAGCTTCTAGTGCACTTTCAGGCCCGTGAGACTCATTTAGACTCTCGGACACTAAGCCATGGCTCTTTGCGAAGTGCACACATTTCTGCATATCTGCCATTCAAAGACACTTTTTATAGAGTTTATTTTATGTAATATTCAATACTGAACTGTATGTGGGAGCCGAATCTTCAGCCCTGCTGAGAATCCATGTGGGACTTTACTTCCATGGGCATATCATGCAGGCCAGTTACATGCAAATACCAAAGGGTCATTTATAGCTGACATATGAAATTATCTTGCAGACCAGTTATATATAACAGAATAGTAACTGCTCAGCTGGGGTTCCAAGCAATTCAAGCAGGTACTAAAATATGACATCATACCCAGAGTGCGTGCCACCAATTGGCTGGTCAGTGGTTTCACTCAGTGGGTTATTCACAAAAATCAAAGCTGCTATTTCTGAAATCCAGCAACGAGGAAAATGGCTACAAAAACAATGCTCTGTTCATCCAGTCTCACAAAAAACCACAGACTGAGCAACAGTTACATCGTTGCCTCGACATCCACCTTTGTTGTAGCATTCATGTCACATACTAATTATGTCACAGGACCCTCGTCAGCATTGCTATGACGAAGACCACACACATTAGGTAGCACTCGATTGTAATGGAAAACAAATGGATCCGAGTCAAGTCGTGGTGGGTCAATCCAAGTAGGTACTAATGGAAAAGGAGCTTAATGGTATTGCGGGCCAGAAGTTTGACGCCCCTGGTACGGATGCTTGATGTAAGATTTCAGGCTATAGGACAATGAAAACTGTTTTGTAAGGACATTGTGTTATCAAGTTGTGAAATGAAAGTGTGAAGTGTTGCCCTGATGGTAGGGTATGGAAACAAATTTCAAAATCCATTCAATACTTCGTGGACAGCATCAGCAGGATCAACGAAGCTGGAACCATTCTTTTGCCAGAATCTGGAGGTTTGAGTCGATGAGCGCCACTGAATGATGGACAATCGATTGCACTCGCTCCACTCCACAGTACCGAGGTAGCAGAGCTCCTTCTTCCTCAGACTTAAACCCTGCTGCCATAGAATGTTTCAGAACACTTCAGGAAACCATTCTCTGTGAGACTGTATGCAACTCCACTTTCTTTAGCAGGTACGTACATCCGTCACCATGCCAGAATATACTTGTTACACCTGTTTCCAGGCAAAGTGTTAAAAACCCAAAAAGACACCCACCAGTGACAGGGGACCTTTTGCTGACTCCTGTCAGTTGTTCTCGTGTTAAACCAGATTCCTATGTGAACAACAATATGGTGAAATGTACATTTATTCAACTAGCATTCTCACATTCTCTTGCACAATCTTGCAAAATCAAATACTCTCAGATCCATATGTTTTTCAAGGGTCTTCTGAGCCGCTTTCAGGCCTTTTTTGCATAGTGAAATCTTCTACAATGATTGAACATGAATATCTCAAAGACTGTCAAAGATAACCTGCCATGGTTACTAGAATCAACAAGTGAATGAAAATGGCATTTTATTTACAATAAATGCCATTTTCTTGTTGAAAAGTATTCTATATCCTTAATTTTGTATTGTAATGAAATATTAAATAAATAAGAAAGTTATTTTAATTATTTGTGCTCAAATATGCAACTTTCCAGGACAGCTTGAAATTGTTTTTAATATTTTAAACAGCCATTTCACATTTTCTACCATGAACGTAAAACAGAGACAGTCGAACAGCAAATGTTCTGAACGTTGGCTGTTTTGAAACAGAGTAACCCATGTGTAAATTTTTGCATCTCACAGTAAATGTTAGGCCCTGACAGTGTCCGGCTGTGACCTTTTATTTTAACTATGTTGTTTATGTATTGTGAACGGTACTATTTTTATTCTTTACTCTTCTGAGAACATGCTTCCTAGTACAGGGCTCTATGGTCACATGATTAGTGGTGGTATTCTCCAACGCATGTTCAGTTTCACGTCAAAATATGCCTCTAATTTTTCCACTACTCTTTGCTCTGCTTTGAGCTTGCTGGACCGCCCATCCCTTCAAACTGGAGAGCACTAGTTTCCTTTTGAGATCTTGAGTCTGTGTATTTAAGATTTTATCTTTGCTTATGGAAAAGAGACCCAAACCAGTGCAAAAGAGATTCTAACCAGTGTTTTAATGAGTAGAATAACCCATTTAAAGTTCCCATTGATGAAATAAACCTTAAATCAGAGTACATATCATCTCAAATAAACAATATTTTGTTATGTATTTTACTCCATGATGTAAAACACTTCTGTACTTCATAGCAAGTTTCCAAAAATGTACAAGTGAAGATATTGTTTCAATCAGAACACTAAGTCATATATGAAACACAAAACTCACACCAAGTTATAGCTGAAGTCCATCTTTAAAAAAAAAAAACCCATGACAATTTTTTATGCATTAAAAAAAATTAATGTACATTTTTTACTACAAAGCACCCTAAACACGATTAACAGTAGTTCATTTATCCTTTTTCTCTTACTGTAAAGATATAAATCAACGTGATTTAACATTTGCTACTCATTAAAAGACATTTCAGTGTAATCAAGTATTAATCAATAAAACAGACAGATCCCGTAAACAAATGTAAATAATGACACTGAGCACTTTTATCCAGTTTAAGTAAACATGTTAATTCCACTCCTTCATGAATGTATACCTTCATAGCTACAATACACTGTGGAAGTGAGGAGTTTCAAGTGGGAGCAAAAAAAATAATGTTTAAATTCTCAGGCACTTAAATGGAGCCAGGATGCAAAATAACGCTGTTAGTTCTGAGCTGAGAGCAGGTCTGAGAAGGAACAGATAATCTATCCCATGCTGTGAGACTTTTGTCAGTTACATCAATATATTTTGATGTGTCAGACATTCATTTGCAGAGTAACAGGAGACTGACTCCATCTTAAAGCAACATTTATGGCAGGTTTTAGTAACAGCGTTGGCGTGCTTGACTCATTTTGGAGCAAAAAAACCATGATTTTTTGTCAATACCTGTTTTTTTATACTGCAGGGTGTCTGGTGATTTCCGCCCATTACTTTTTACTGCGGGATGAATTAAGCTTGAGTCCAGTTAGTGAGTTTCCTGGCTGTACCGTATTAATAACATGCACATTGCTAAGAGAGGGTAGGTGCGTTTCATTGTGCTAATGCATTTTCTCACGGCTCTCTGCAGCTTCTTAACTTTTCTCACACTATCAGCATGAGAAAAGTATGTGAGGTGCCAAATGAGTAGCCCTTCAGTTCTAAGTGCTGTTAGTGCGTTAACACATCAGGTGCTGGTGATACTTGGAGGCTGGTCAGTATTTATGCATCGTGTTGCACCATTAAAGACTTTGCATAGGAAACATTTGTATTTATTTGTTCTATGTGTCTTGGTTGTCCTTGAGGTGCACATAAGGGATTTGAAGAGCAAGAGTAGCCACTAGAAAGCATCAAATAGCATCATCATCATCATGAATCAAGCCTTCAGGAGACAATGGTTTGATGCATATGCTTAAAACAATGTGGCATGCAACGGCCAATGGCCGGCTCTGTGTGTTTAATGTGGCACATCATAAATCAGGATTTTGGTTATGTTACATCGTTTTGTCATAAATTGTTTTGTCAGTGAGTCTGTGGACTGTTTTTGTGTGTGGTCTGTGCCTTTAAGAGACTATACATGTCCCTTGTCTGATTGGGTGAGCTGTTTTGGGCTGGCTTCAAAATGGCATCTGCTGATTGGCCCCCACTGTCAACTGGCCACTTCAAAAACTGTGTCTCCATACATCCCCTGACAGCAGCTGACACCAGACCTAGTTTTGATTAGTTTGATTTCTTGCTTTTGACCTTGGTTTACCCCAGAGTTAATGGTTTCAGTTTTGGTATTATTGGTGTCCCCACTTCGGCCTCCAAACCAGGAGAACCAGGGCAGGGTGGTACCGTTATCCGGTCCTTTGAGTAGTCCATTCTTTAAAAAGTCTGTTTTTATTCCTGTTTTAACAAGTCTTTGTCATTCCAGTTCTAATTGTTGTTAGGGTGCTGTGTTTTATCAGGCAACCAGCTGAACTGATAGGGTTCCCGTGGCACCAGGAGATCTATGTCAAGCCTCTTCTGTTCCTTTTCACTGTTCACCGTCCTGTACCCGAGCAACGACATGGCCCCTTTACACACTTCCTGGATTCGTCTGACCTTGTTGTATGGCAGCATGGTGCGCCAAGCCTGGGAGACGTTGGTAGCGCTCCTCGACGTGATCTTGAAGGCCTCTTTAATAGAGCCTTTGCCTTTTCCGTGGGTCACCTTGTAGATCCATGTGGCCAGCTCTGTGGTCATCTCCAGACCTACAAACTGATACATGGCATTGATCTCCTCGAGTGGATTGCGTGCCATGTCCTCGTAGCGAACCAATTTGTAGCGGCCTTTTAGAAACGGAGGGGGCTTCAGGACCGCCCTCTCGTTGATACGCACATGGCTGCGACAAATCTCCTGCATGACCTGATACTGTACCTCTGCTTCCTTAATGCGTTTCTGTTCCAAGACGATTGCGTTATCACTCATAAAGGCCTTGGCTGACTCTTCCCTAGACCGCACAACTGCCCGTGGGTCTCGGACCAGGTGGATGATGCGGAGATCTAAGTTCGAGTCCTGCAAAAGTGGATAAAGTGATTCCAGTTCAAAGAGCCGCACATCTTTGTACACCACGTGAGAGTAAGAGTCACACGCCTGCTCTACCCCCTGCAATCCCTCAGCACCACATTTCTCTAGGCACAGAGTCTGGTTGCTGAACTGATTACGTGGCGTAAGAGAACAGATTGGTGGCGAGCACAGAGCTCGACTGTGACTCCACATAAACAAAGACGACACATTGGGGTACTCTGGAAGGTAGGACTCCATCACTGAGAAGTCACACTGGAACACGCTCCGTAAGAGATCCCTCACTGCCATTCGAAGCACCCTTGCACCGTTTTTCTGCAGTTTGGTCCACACATGCCAACTGGGCTCCATAAGATAGAAGACAGACGGGTGCTGACTGAACACCTGGCCCAGGAAGGATGAGCCTGATCTCCATGATGACAACAATAGAACGTGGACTTTGTCATTGGAGGGTTGTGGGTCATAGAGGCTGAGCTGCATGTACCAGCCGCTGACCAGCAACAATGCTGCCCCACATAGGATCACTTGGAACTTCATGGTGTTGTGGTTCACTCTGTAGTGCAACATTATGGCTGTGAGCTGCTGTCCAGTCAGTGGTGCTTTGTGCGAATTCTTCTCTCTTCAATCTTGTCTTAAGCTGTGTCTCTTTTGCTGCATAAAAAATACACAAATAATATTAATTATTTTTTATAAAATACCAATTTGTTTGCAAATCCTGTCTTTGCTGGAAAACCTGGCATGCCACTGGTTGTGAACCACCTTCTTAAACATTTTAAATCACATGATACAATTTTGTATATGGTGGAGAAACTAAACCGAAACGGCAAACATTAACCAGTGATACTTTTTGTAAGGGTCATTTCATCAGCACAGAATTTTAGCTTAAAAAAATCTTGCATACTCCTTCTGTTTCCCTTGTTTGTCTCTCACTGTGTGTGTGTGTGTGTGTGTGTGTGTGTGTGTGTGTGTGTGTGTGTGTGTGTGTGTGTGTGTGTGTGTGTGTGTGTGTGTGTGTGTGTGCGGTTTTACCACAAAGGTCTGCTACCCAGTACCCAGTTGGAATTAAAGTTTATCTTTGATGGAGTGATGCATCCAAATGTGAAATTTCTGATTGAAATAGTTGTCAATATGCATGGAGGAAGTTGAGAAAGGTACAGCAGTGAGTACAACAGCCATACAGTTCTGTCATACAGTCTGATCACGAAAACGTAAATACCCACATCAAGGCTTACTGCAGTAAGAACCAAGGTCAGGTTAACTATTAATTTAACAATATCTAGTGCATCTGCAGCAGTCGTGATAGCATGACACAGTGGGACACTGATTCTTAGAGCGCGTAAGTCTGTCGAAATCAGAGTTTGGGAAATATCCATCATACGTGTGTGCAGCTACAAAGAAGTCATTCATCAGGTTTTGCAGTTACCGTTAAAGCATGAGCTCACATCGAAATTGCAAAACAACTGGAAAGACTGTCCAAGTTTGTGGTACGTCACCAAACAAGAGCATGTAGCAGAACAAGCTGCGTGTCACTGTAAGAGAGGATTTGACAGGTTTTTCATTGTTTTTGCAACCCGCACACACTTAAACACTCAACACCCCTGACTTTCTGAAGCTTCCCATTATACCGGTTATACTTTCTGTAACAACATTTAATGTGCTGTCTTTTATCAAGAGGGATGATTGGTGGAAGACAATGCATGTTTTGATAATCACTTAATTATTTCAGCTATTTTACAAGCAGATATGCTGACTTATCAACATCTGCTTTTCTTTGTCTGATATGACAAAGGTCTAGGTAGTCTAGGTATCATTCTGCAAAAGACCAAATAATTAAAATAATAAAAAATAATAATTATAGGCAGTTTGGCGATTATTAGAAATACTTATCTGCAACCACAGTGCTGTTATCCTCCAATGATTTCAAAGGGCAGCAAAGTTGATTCTCAGAATCAGAGAGTCATCTGAGTCAATTAATATTTTAAGTGACTTGGCATTGTTAAGCTCGTTTTCTGAAAGATAGGGTTAGGGTTAGGGGTTAGGGTTAGGGTTTATCCAGTATTCTGGGCTGTAGAATCTACCGTAGCATCGCAGAACAGAGCGTGTCCACAGTCCTTTGAGTATCCCAGGGGAGCTCTCCTCTCCTTCTCCGCTTCCTCTGTCAAATGCTGCTGCTCGGATAATTATTTTCTTTAGTCCCCGGGCGTGTAAAAAGCGGAGATTTTGGGCGGAGTCTTGCATGCACAGAGTTGACGGTGTGGCAGGGGACTGCCACAGCCGATGCTATCGTCACCTTCCGGCATAACAGGTCAGCTGGGGGATGTTCGAAAGCTGGAACAGAACTGTTAAAAAGCCGTAATTTACATTTACCCAACTGCCGACATCGTTTAAGACATTTGCTCTTTATGTGTTAATTATCTTGTGGTTCTGTCTGTGTTTTATATCTTCTGGTGTGCCAAAATATGATCATCTGCCAAACAGTAATTTCGGATGTTCCCAAAAAGCGATTGCCCGTACCTGTAAAATACTTATTTGTTGAATTATAATATATGAAAAGTGTCTAATGCCTCACTCACGAATGGTATCAATTCATCTTGAGCTACAAACAACATTCTGGCTGCATCAGTTTTTAACACAGCAACTTTTATATATGCTCAAGAGTTAAAAAGATATTTTAACTGGCCTAAAGGGCTGGATTGATTAAATTGTAGGTACAATATCATAAAGATAGCCTACAAGTCATAAAGATAAAGAACAGGTAATGTCTTTAATTTATATATAACCTTGTGAATCCTGTTCGTTATTTAACAATATGAGTAAGACATTACACACACACACACACACACACACACACACACACACACACACACACACGCAAAACAAGACATTGGACATGCAAACGTAGCAGCCACGATAACACAAAAAAACAAATATAAATATATATTTAAATATCCCCCCCCCCCCCCCCCATTTCTTTGTACTTTCACGTCCATTCCGAGAATTCTGGCAATTTCCCTTAAGGAACTCGGTGACATTTGTGAGTTCTTATAAGCGATGATTATTATTTTCTCCGAGGTCTGCAGCAGATCTTATGAACTAGACCAGCAAAAATGCCACTTACTGCCGTTGGGGGTGAGTGGATGAAAACAGGACAAAGACACGGTGAAAGAGAGGCAGAGGTGAATAACCAATGATTAAATGCGTAAAGAGAGGCGTAAAAACACGCAGCGAGTGAAAAAGGTGAGTGAAGAAACAATGCGTCATGTGCAGCTACAAAGAAGTCATTCATCAGGTTTTGCAGTTACCGTTAAAGCATGAGCTCACATCGAAATTGCAAAACAACTGGAAAGACTGTCCAAGTTTGTGGTACGTCACCAAACAAGAGCATGTAGCAGAACAAGCTGCGTGTCACTGTAAGAGAGGATTTGACAGGTTTTTCATTGTTTTTGCAACCCGCACACACTTAAACACTCAACACCCCTGACTTTCTGAAGCTTCCCATTATACCGGTTATACTTTCTGTAACAACATTTAATGTGCTGTCTTTTATCAAGAGGGATGATTGGTGGAAGACAATGCATGTTTTGATAATCACTTAATTATTTCAGCTATTTTACAAGCAGATATGCTGACTTATCAACATCTGCTTTTCTTTGTCTGATATGACAAAGGTCTAGGTAGTCTAGGTATCATTCTGCAAAAGACCAAATAATTAAAATAATAAAAAATAATAATTATAGGCAGTTTGGCGATTATTAGAAATACTTATCTGCAACCACAGTGCTGTTATCCTCCAATGATTTCAAAGGGCAGCAAAGTTGATTCTCAGAATCAGAGAGTCATCTGAGTCAATTAATATTTTAAGTGACTTGGCATTGTTAAGCTCGTTTTCTGAAAGATAGGGTTAGGGGTTAGGGGTTAGGGTTAGGGTTTATCCAGTATTCTGGGCTGTAGAATCTACCGTAGCATCGCAGAACAGAGCGTGTCCACAGTCCTTTGAGTATCCCAGGGGAGCTCTCCTCTCCTTCTCCGCTTCCTCTGTCAAATGCTGCTGCTCGGATAATTATTTTCTTTAGTCCCCGGGCGTGTAAAAAGCGGAGATTTTGGGCGGAGTCTTGCATGCACAGAGTTGACGGTGTGGCAGGGGACTGCCACAGCCGATGCTATCGTCACCTTCCGGCATAACAGGTCAGCTGGGGGATGTTCGAAAGCTGGAACAGAACTGTTAAAAAGCCGTAATTTACATTTACCCAACTGCCGACATCGTTTAAGACATTTGCTCTTTATGTGTTAATTATCTTGTGGTTCTGTCTGTGTTTTATATCTTCTGGTGTGCCAAAATATGATCATCTGCCAAACAGTAATTTCGGATGTTCCCAAAAAGCGATTGTCCGTACCTGTAAAATACTTATTTGTTGAATTATAATATATGAAAAGTGTCTAATGCCTCACTCACGAATGGTATCAATTCATCTTGAGCTACAAACAACATTCTGGCTGCATCAGTTTTTAACACAGCAACTTTTATATATGCTCAAGAGTTAAAAAGATATTTTAACTGGCCTAAAGGGCTGGATTGATTAAATTGTAGGTACAATATCATAAAGATAGCCTACAAGTCATAAAGATAAAGAACAGGTAATGTCTTTAATTTATATATAACCTTGTGAATCCTGTTCGTTATTTAACAATATGAGTAAGACATTACACACACACACACACACACACACACACACACACACACACGCAAAACAAGACATTGGACATGCAAACGTAGCAGCCACGATAACACAAAAAAACAAATATAAATATATATTTAAATATCCCCCCCCCCCCCCCCATTTCTTTGTACTTTCACGTCCATTCCGAGAATTCTGGCAATTTCCCTTAAGGAACTCGGTGACATTTGTGAGTTCTTATAAGCGATGATTATTATTTTCTCCGAGGTCTGCAGCAGATCTTATGAACTAGACCAGCAAAAATGCCACTTACTGCCGTTGGGGGTGAGTGGATGAAAACAGGACAAAGACACGGTGAAAGAGAGGCAGAGGTGAATAACCAATGATTAAATGCGTAAAGAGAGGCGTAAAAACACGCAGCGAGTGAAAAAGGTGAGTGAAGAAACAATGCGTCATGTGCAGCTACAAAGAAGTCATTCATCAGGTTTTGCAGTTACCGTTAAAGCATGAGCTCACATCGAAATTGCAAAACAACTGGAAAGACTGTCCAAGTTTGTGGTACGTCACCAAACAAGAGCATGTAGCAGAACAAGCTGCGTGTCACTGTAAGAGAGGATTTGACAGGTTTTTCATTGTTTTTGCAACCCGCACACACTTAAACACTCAACACCCCTGACTTTCTGAAGCTTCCCATTATACCGGTTATACTTTCTGTAACAACATTTAATGTGCTGTCTTTTATCAAGAGGGATGATTGGTGGAAGACAATGCATGTTTTGATAATCACTTAATTATTTCAGCTATTTTACAAGCAGATATGCTGACTTATCAACATCTGCTTTTCTTTGTCTGATATGACAAAGGTCTAGGTAGTCTAGGTATCATTCTGCAAAAGACCAAATAATTAAAATAATAAAAAATAATAATTATAGGCAGTTTGGCGATTATTAGAAATACTTATCTGCAACCACAGTGCTGTTATCCTCCAATGATTTCAAAGGGCAGCAAAGTTGATTCTCAGAATCAGAGAGTCATCTGAGTCAATTAATATTTTAAGTGACTTGGCATTGTTAAGCTCGTTTTCTGAAAGATTATGTCATAATTGTCCTGAAATTTGCTGTCCAAAGTCCAAAATTTCTGCTGGTGTCTGTTTGTGGTGAGCATCAGATCAAAGTTAAGAATTATAAATTGTAATTATAATTAGCTTCTAGTGCACTTTCAGGCCCGTGAGACTCATTTAGACTCTCGGACACTAAGCCATGGCTCTTTGCGAAGTGCACACATTTCTGCATATCTGCCATTCAAAGACACTTTTTATAGAGTTTATTTTATGTAATATTCAATACTGAACTGTATGTGGGAGCCGAATCTTCAGCCCTGCTGAGAATCCATGTGGGACTTTACTTCCATGGGCATATCATGCAGGCCAGTTACATGCAAATACCAAAGGGTCATTTATAGCTGACATATGAAATTATCTTGCAGACCAGTTATATATAACAGAATAGTAACTGCTCAGCTGGGGTTCCAAGCAATTCAAGCAGGTACTAAAATATGACATCATACCCAGAGTGCGTGCCACCAATTGGCTGGTCAGTGGTTTCACTCAGTGGGTTATTCACAAAAATCAAAGCTGCTATTTCTGAAATCCAGCAACGAGGAAAATGGCTACAAAAACAATGCTCTGTTCATCCAGTCTCACAAAAAACCACAGACTGAGCAACAGTTACATCGTTGCCTCGACATCCACCTTTGTTGTAGCATTCATGTCACATACTAATTATGTCACAGGACCCTCGTCAGCATTGCTATGACGAAGACCACACACATTAGGTAGCACTCGATTGTAATGGAAAACAAATGGATCCGAGTCAAGTCGTGGTGGGTCAATCCAAGTAGGTACTAATGGAAAAGGAGCTTAATGGTATTGCGGGCCAGAAGTTTGACGCCCCTGGTACGGATGCTTGATGTAAGATTTCAGGCTATAGGACAATGAAAACTGTTTTGTAAGGACATTGTGTTATCAAGTTGTGAAATGAAAGTGTGAAGTGTTGCCCTGATGGTAGGGTATGGAAACAAATTTCAAAATCCATTCAATACTTCGTGGACAGCATCAGCAGGATCAACGAAGCTGGAACCATTCTTTTGCCAGAATCTGGAGGTTTGAGTCGATGAGCGCCACTGAATGATGGACAATCGATTGCACTCGCTCCACTCCACAGTACCGAGGTAGCAGAGCTCCTTCTTCCTCAGACTTAAACCCTGCTGCCATAGAATGTTTCAGAACACTTCAGGAAACCATTCTCTGTGAGACTGTATGCAACTCCACTTTCTTTAGCAGGTACGTGCATCCGTCACCATGCCAGAATATACTTGTTACACCTGTTTCCAGGCAAAGTGTTAAAAACCCAAAAAGACACCCACCAGTGACAGGGGACCTTTTGCTGACTCCTGTCAGTTGTTCTCGTGTTAAACCAGATTCCTATGTGAACAACAATATGGTGAAATGTACATTTATTCAACTAGCATTCTCACATTCTCTTGCACAATCTTGCAAAATCAAATACTCTCAGATCCATATGTTTTTCAAGGGTCTTCTGAGCCGCTTTCAGGCCTTTTTTGCATAGTGAAATCTTCTACAATGATTGAACATGAATATCTCAAAGACTGTCAAAGATAACCTGCCATGGTTACTAGAATCAACAAGTGAATGAAAATGGCATTTTATTTACAATAAATGCCATTTTCTTGTTGAAAAGTATTCTATATCCTTAATTTTGTATTGTAATGAAATATTAAATAAATAAGAAAGTTATTTTAATTATTTGTGCTCAAATATGCAACTTTCCAGGACAGCTTGAAATTGTTTTTAATATTTTAAACAGCCATTTCACATTTTCTACCATGAACGTAAAACAGAGACAGTCGAACAGCAAATGTTCTGAACGTTGGCTGTTTTGAAACAGAGTAACCCATGTGTAAATTTTTGCATCTCACAGTAAATGTTAGGCCCTGACAGTGTCCGGCTGTGACCTTTTATTTTAACTATGTTGTTTATGTATTGTGAACGGTACTATTTTTATTCTTTACTCTTCTGAGAACATGCTTCCTAGTACAGGGCTCTATGGTCACATGATTAGTGGCGGTATTCTCCAACGCATGTTCAGTTTCACGTCAAAATATGCCTCTAATTTTTCCACTACTCTTTGCTCTGCTTTGAGCTTGCTGGACCGCCCATCCCTTCAAACTGGAGAGCACTAGTTTCCTTTTGAGATCTTGAGTCTGTGTATTTAAGATTTTATCTTTGCTTATGGAAAAGAGACCCAAACCAGTGCAAAAGAGATTCTAACCAGTGTTTTAATGAGTAGAATAACCCATTTAAAGTTCCCATTGATGAAATAAACCTTAAATCATCTCGCACACACAGACACACTAAAACACACTCACATGCAGTCATTGAATGTATTTACTGTCTTGCTTTCCATACAGTAACTTCATGATTGACTGCATAGGGAACATCAGTAAATTGCACAGAAACATATAGTCCCATGAATGTGGGTATTAGGGAAATTCTTTTATTATATTGCAAAACGAAACACATATTCCAGGTTCTCTCTTAGTGGATACAGCTTTGTAGACTGGATATTCAGAGAAAGCATGAAAATAAGAATACGATATGTTTATTAGTGACTCAAGCAAACCATGGCATCCCAGTGATATCCTCTGTTAAGAAAACCTCATCATCCTCTTACAGTGTGACGCTGTCAAGGTTCTTAAAAACAGACAGGGATCCATTTCAATATTTATTGCTGTCATTAGGCCTATACAATTTTTGATTGACTCATTTTACAAAGTGAAATAGTAGTAGCAATAGTAGCTAGCACACTTCATTTTCTCACAGTGTGTCATTACAGTGAATGACACATTTATTCTATGCCAGTGTTTCTACTTCCAGGAATTGTCTGTTTGTGTTCAATTGTTTTACTCTTAAAAGGATCTTGCTCAATGATATTTGGCATATAGATCAAAGCAGCTAACGGCTCAAACTGCCAACGTTCCAGTCAGTAGATTACCTTCTCTACCTCCTGAGCTAAAGCCACCCCACGTAACAGGAGCACATAACATATGTACAAACACTTTTTTCCCTTCTTTGTTGTGCCTTAAATCATAGTTTGTACGATTACTTTTGAGTGGAAACTGACTTCAATAACATATCGTTTGATTTCAAATTCACAGTGATGGTGTACGAAGTAAAGTCACAACTTCATGTCACTTTCCAAACATTTACGGATGTAAATGTATCCGACATATGCTGGAAACCGCTGCTTTGGACACCTTACTACTTTTTATTGATTTTACAGTTAAGGACAAGTACTGGCTTTCTTAAACACACTGAACAAGTAAGAGCTAATAGCAGAAAACCTGTCTACAGAAGACACCTAGTAGTCTTTAAGTCCTTAAGACACAGGGGGAAGAAATCTAGATGCCAGACCTGAGTGATGTGTCTGGCCCTTCGGTTGATTCATCTACTTTTCACTGACGCATCATCAGAAATGATTTCACTCGAACGGTCACTGTGTGGAACAGGGACGAAAGGCTGAGGGATGCCAAAAGAACTGGACTCAAAAATCAGTGACAACAGGTCTGATGGAGTGATGCATCCAAATGTGAAATTTCTGATTGAAATAGTTGTCAATATGCATGGAGGAAGTTGAGAGAGGTACAGCAGTGAGTATAACAGCCATACAGTTCTGTCATACAGTCTGATCACGAAAACGTAAATACCCACATCAAGGCTTACTGCAGTAAGAACCAAGGTCAGGTTAACTATTAATTTAACAATATCTAGTGCATCTGCAGCAGTCGTGATAGCATGACACAGTGGGACACTGATTCTTAGAGCGCGTAAGTCTGTCGAAATCAGAGTTTGGGAAATATCCATCATACGTGTGTGCAGCTACAAAGAAGTCATTCATCAGGTTTTGCAGTTACCGTTAAAGCATGAGCTCACATCGAAATTGCAAAACAACTGGAAAGACTGTCCAAGTTTGTGGTACGTCACCAAACAAGAGCATGTAGCAGAACAAGCTGCGTGTCACTGTAAGAGAGGATTTGACAGGTTTTTCATTGTTTTTGCAACCCGCACACACTTAAACACTCAACACCCCTGACTTTCTGAAGCTTCCCATTATACCGGTTATACTTTCTGTAACAACATTTAATGTGCTGTCTTTTATCAAGAGGGATGATTGGTGGAAGACAATGTTTTGATAATCACTTAATTATTTCAGCTATTTTACAAGCAGATATGCTGACTTATCAACATCTGCTTTTCTTTGTCTGATATGACAAAGGTCTAGGTAGTCTAGGTATCATTCTGCAAAAGACCAAATAATTAAAATAATAAAAAATAATAATTATAGGCAGTTTGGCGATTATTAGAAATACTTATCTGCAACCACAGTGCTGTTATCCTCCAATGATTTCAAAGGGCAGCAAAGTTGATTCTCAGAATCAGAGAGTCATCTTGTCACGGTTTGCGGGGGCAAGCCGTGTGGAATATATATAGGACCAAAAGGCGGCAGCTCTGGTGCAGGTGAGTGTTTATTAACAACAAAAATGCAAACAACAAAGGCGCTAGGAACATGAAACTGAAACCTAAACTGGGTAAACTAACAACACAAACCAAGAATGACGGTGCAGGGAGGTCCGGGGAAATACATACAGGGAGACCGAGGGGAAACAACACAGACGAACCAGCAACTACTATGACAGAAGACACAACTTAAATACACTCAGAGAACACAGGGAGATTACATACAGGTGGGAACACAGCTGGGAGTAATTAACATGACGAGACTAGGGAGGCAAACTGAAAACACTCACATAAGACACAGACCTTCACAATAAAACAGGAACTTACACATGAAAGGACACAAACTAAGAAACGCGGACTAGATACAGGAACACACGGGCAGAACAGAGTAAACACTAACCAGAGGAAGAACAGAACCAAAATCGCGAAGAGAAAACACAAAACGCTGGGTCAAAAGGACCCAGGATCATGACACATCTGAGTCAATTAATATTTTAAGTGACTTGGCATTGTTAAGCTCGTTTTCTGAAAGATTATGTCATAATTGTCCTGAAATTTGCTGTCCAAAGTCCAAAATTTCTGCTGGTGTCTGTTTGTGGTGAGCATCAGATCAAAGTTAAGAATTATAAATTGTAATTATAATTAGCTTCTAGTGCACTTTCAGGCCCGTGAGACTCATTTAGACTCTCGGACACTAAGCCATGGCTCTTTGCGAAGTGCACACATTTCTGCATATCTGCCATTCAAAGACACTTTTTATAGAGTTTATTTTATGTAATATTCAATACTGAACTGTATGTGGGAGCCGAATCTTCAGCCCTGCTGAGAATCCATGTGGGACTTTACTTCCATGGGCATATCATGCAGGCCAGTTACATGCAAATACCAAAGGGTCATTTATAGCTGACATATGAAATTATCTTGCAGACCAGTTATATATAACAGAATAGTAACTGCTCAGCTGGGGTTCCAAGCAATTCAAGCAGGTACTAAAATATGACATCATACCCAGAGTGCGTGCCACCAATTGGCTGGTCAGTGGTATCACTCAGTGGGTTATTCACAAAAATCAAAGCTGCTATTTCTGAAATCCAGCAACGAGGAAAATGGCTACAAAAACAATGCTCTGTTCATCCAGTCTCACAAAAAACCACAGACTGAGCAACAGTTACATCGTTGCCTCGACATCCACCTTTGTTGTAGCATTCATGTCACATACTAATTATGTCACAGGACCCTCGTCAGCATTGCTATGACGAAGACCACACACATTAGGTAGCACTCGATTGTAATGGAAAACAAATGGATCCGAGTCAAGTCGTGGTGGGTCAATCCAAGTAGGTACTAATGGAAAAGGAGCTTAATGGTATTGCGGGCCAGAAGTTTGACGCCCCTGGTACGGATGCTTGATGTAAGATTTCAGGCTATAGGACAATGAAAACTGTTTTGTAAGGACATTGTGTTATCAAGTTGTGAAATGAAAGTGTGAAGTGTTGCCCTGATGGTAGGGTATGGAAACAAATTTCAAAATCCATTCAATACTTCGTGGACAGCATCAGCAGGATCAACGAAGCTGGAACCATTCTTTTGCCAGAATCTGGAGGTTTGAGTCGATGAGCGCCACTGAATGATGGACAATCGATTGCACTCGCTCCACTCCACAGTACCGAGGTAGCAGAGCTCCTTCTTCCTCAGACTTAAACCCTGCTGCCATAGAATGTTTCAGAACACTTCAGGAAACCATTCTCTGTGAGACTGTATGCAACTCCACTTTCTTTAGCAGGTACGTACATCCGTCACCATGCCAGAATATACTTGTTACACCTGTTTCCAGGCAAAGTGTTAAAAACCCAAAAAGACACCCACCAGTGACAGGGGACCTTTTGCTGACTCCTGTCAGTTGTTCTCGTGTTAAACCAGATTCCTATGTGAACAACAATATGGTGAAATGTACATTTATTCAACTAGCATTCTCACATTCTCTTGCACAATCTTGCAAAATCAAATACTCTCAGATCCATATGTTTTTCAAGGGTCTTCTGAGCCGCTTTCAGGCCTTTTTTGCATAGTGAAATCTTCTACAATGATTGAACATGAATATCTCAAAGACTGTCAAAGATAACCTGCCATGGTTACTAGAATCAACAAGTGAATGAAAATGGCATTTTATTTACAATAAATGCCATTTTCTTGTTGAAAAGTATTCTATATCCTTAATTTTGTATTGTAATGAAATATTAAATAAATAAGAAAGTTATTTTAATTATTTGTGCTCAAATATGCAACTTTCCAGGACAGCTTGAAATTGTTTTTAATATTTTAAACAGCCATTTCACATTTTCTACCATGAACGTAAAACAGAGACAGTCGAACAGCAAATGTTCTGAACGTTGGCTGTTTTGAAACAGAGTAACCCATGTGTAAATTTTTGCATCTCACAGTAAATGTTAGGCCCTGACAGTGTCCGGCTGTGACCTTTTATTTTAACTATGTTGTTTATGTATTGTGAACGGTACTATTTTTATTCTTTACTCTTCTGAGAACATGCTTCCTAGTACAGGGCTCTATGGTCACATGATTAGTGGTGGTATTCTCCAACGCATGTTCAGTTTCACGTCAAAATATGCCTCTAATTTTTCCACTACTCTTTGCTCTGCTTTGAGCTTGCTGGACCGCCCATCCCTTCAAACTGGAGAGCACTAGTTTCCTTTTGAGATCTTGAGTCTGTGTATTTAAGATTTTATCTTTGCTTATGGAAAAGAGACCCAAACCAGTGCAAAAGAGATTCTAACCAGTGTTTTAATGAGTAGAATAACCCATTTAAAGTTCCCATTGATGAAATAAACCTTAAATCAGAGTACATATCATCTCAAATAAACAATATTTTGTTATGTATTTTACTCCATGATGTAAAACACTTCTGTACTTCATAGCAAGTTTCCAAAAATGTACAAGTGAAGATATTGTTTCAATCAGAACACTAAGTCATATATGAAACACAAAACTCACACCAAGTTATAGCTGAAGTCCATCTTTAAAAAAAAAAACCCATGACAATTTTTTATGCATTAAAAAAAATTAATGTACATTTTTTACTACAAAGCACCCTAAACACGATTAACAGTAGTTCATTTATCCTTTTTCTCTTACTGTAAAGATATAAATCAACGTGATTTAACATTTGCTACTCATTAAAAGACATTTCAGTGTAATCAAGTATTAATCAATAAAACAGACAGATCCCGTAAACAAATGTAAATAATGACACTGAGCACTTTTATCCAGTTTAAGTAAACATGTTAATTCCACTCCTTCATGAATGTATACCTTCATAGCTACAATACACTGTGGAAGTGAGGAGTTTCAAGTGGGAGCAAAAAAAATAATGTTTAAATTCTCAGGCACTTAAATGGAGCCAGGATGCAAAATAACGCTGTTAGTTCTGAGCTGAGAGCAGGTCTGAGAAGGAACAGATAATCTATCCCATGCTGTGAGACTTTTGTCAGTTACATCAATATATTTTGATGTGTCAGACATTCATTTGCAGAGTAACAGGAGACTGACTCCATCTTAAAGCAACATTTATGGCAGGTTTTAGTAACAGCGTTGGCGTGCTTGACTCATTTTGGAGCAAAAAAACCATGATTTTTTGTCAATACCTGTTTTTTTATACTGCAGGGTGTCTGGTGATTTCCGCCCATTACTTTTTACTGCGGGATGAATTAAGCTTGAGTCCAGTTAGTGAGTTTCCTGGCTGTACCGTATTAATAACATGCACATTGCTAAGAGAGGGTAGGTGCGTTTCATTGTGCTAATGCATTTTCTCACGGCTCTCTGCAGCTTCTTAACTTTTCTCACACTATCAGCATGAGAAAAGTATGTGAGGTGCCAAATGAGTAGCCCTTCAGTTCTAAGTGCTGTTAGTGCGTTAACACATCAGGTGCTGGTGATACTTGGAGGCTGGTCAGTATTTATGCATCGTGTTGCACCATTAAAGACTTTGCATAGGAAACATTTGTATTTATTTGTTCTATGTGTCTTGGTTGTCCTTGAGGTGCACATAAGGGATTTGAAGAGCAAGAGTAGCCACTAGAAAGCATCAAATAGCATCATCATCATCATGAATCAAGCCTTCAGGAGACAATGGTTTGATGCATATGCTTAAAACAATGTGGCATGCAACGGCCAATGGCCGGCTCTGTGTGTTTAATGTGGCACATCATAAATCAGGATTTTGGTTATGTTACATCGTTTTGTCATAAATTGTTTTGTCAGTGAGTCTGTGGACTGTTTTTGTGTGTGGTCTGTGCCTTTAAGAGACTATACATGTCCCTTGTCTGATTGGGTGAGCTGTTTTGGGCTGGCTTCAAAATGGCATCTGCTGATTGGCCCCCACTGTCAACTGGCCACTTCAAAAACTGTGTCTCCATACATCCCCTGACAGCAGCTGACACCAGACCTAGTTTTGATTAGTTTGATTTCTTGCTTTTGACCTTGGTTTACCCCAGAGTTAATGGTTTCAGTTTTGGTATTATTGGTGTCCCCACTTCGGCCTCCAAACCAGGAGAACCAGGGCAGGGTGGTACCGTTATCCGGTCCTTTGAGTAGTCCATTCTTTAAAAAGTCTGTTTTTATTCCTGTTTTAACAAGTCTTTGTCATTCCAGTTCTAATTGTTGTTAGGGTGCTGTGTTTTATCAGGCAACCAGCTGAACTGATAGGGTTCCCGTGGCACCAGGAGATCTATGTCAAGCCTCTTCTGTTCCTTTTCACTGTTCACCGTCCTGTACCCGAGCAACGACATGGCCCCTTTACACACTTCCTGGATTCGTCTGACCTTGTTGTATGGCAGCATGGTGCGCCAAGCCTGGGAGACGTTGGTAGCGCTCCTCGACGTGATCTTGAAGGCCTCTTTAATAGAGCCTTTGCCTTTTCCGTGGGTCACCTTGTAGATCCATGTGGCCAGCTCTGTGGTCATCTCCAGACCTACAAACTGATACATGGCATTGATCTCCTCGAGTGGATTGCGTGCCATGTCCTCGTAGCGAACCAATTTGTAGCGGCCTTTTAGAAACGGAGGGGGCTTCAGGACCGCCCTCTCGTTGATACGCACATGGCTGCGACAAATCTCCTGCATGACCTGATACTGTACCTCTGCTTCCTTAATGCGTTTCTGTTCCAAGACGATTGCGTTATCACTCATAAAGGCCTTGGCTGACTCTTCCCTAGACCGCACAACTGCCCGTGGGTCTCGGACCAGGTGGATGATGCGGAGATCTAAGTTCGAGTCCTGCAAAAGTGGATAAAGTGATTCCAGTTCAAAGAGCCGCACATCTTTGTACACCACGTGAGAGTAAGAGTCACACGCCTGCTCTACCCCCTGCAATCCCTCAGCACCACATTTCTCTAGGCACAGAGTCTGGTTGCTGAACTGATTACGTGGCGTAAGAGAACAGATTGGTGGCGAGCACAGAGCTCGACTGTGACTCCACATAAACAAAGACGACACATTGGGGTACTCTGGAAGGTAGGACTCCATCACTGAGAAGTCACACTGGAACACGCTCCGTAAGAGATCCCTCACTGCCATTCGAAGCACCCTTGCACCGTTTTTCTGCAGTTTGGTCCACACATGCCAACTGGGCTCCATAAGATAGAAGACAGACGGGTGCTGACTGAACACCTGGCCCAGGAAGGATGAGCCTGATCTCCACGATGACAGCAGCAGAACATGGACTTTGGCGTTGGAGGGTTGTGGGTCACAGGGGCTGAGTTGGGTGTACCAGCTAAAGAACAGCACTACTCCTGCCCCCTGTAAAATCACCAGAAACATCATGGTGCTGCAGTTCACTCTGTAGCGCGGCATCGTGGCTGTGAGCTGCTGTCAGACAGTCGTCATTTGTTTGAATCCTCTCTTTGGTCCTGTGTTGAGGTGTTTATCTTTGCTGCATGAAAAAGCAAGACAGACAGAGAGAGAGAAATTCATATTCAAGATTTGACAATCATGTTTATGCAGCACTCAAAATCTCTTGCAAATTATTATCAAGCATGTGTCAAGAAGAGAGAGCCCATACGCTCTTATAAATTAGCTGACTTTGGGACATTAATAGTGACACAACATTGATTAAGAAAATATGACTTTTGTTATCAGTTTTTTTATCTGATGAAAAGCTCAAATAATAAATAAATTAGATTAATTTTACTTAGAGACTAGTTATACTTGCTCCAGTAAATGAGGCCTTGTGCAGCTTTAAATGCTAAAAAAAATTACATGTATAGTGGAAGTATTTTAAACTGTTTTAATTTTGATGATTATGGCTCATGAAAATCAGAAATCTATTATCTCAAAGTGTTAGCATATTTAATTCAAAGTTTGCATATGAATGGCGTGTATTTCTCAGTCTATTTTAGCACTAAAACTACAATCATGGGGACAACTGCCGATGCAACGGTTAACCAAATGATCATCGACATCCTGTACAAAGATTTTTGTATTTCATTTCAGGTTCATATCGCCTAGGTACAGGAGTCCAGGTTTTTGAATGGTTTGAGATACTATGTCCTCTATGTTGGTGGTGGTGGTTGGTCTGCTGTGTTTCATCGAGTCCAAAGCCAACACAGCATTTCCCAGGAGATGTGTGAACACTTCATGCTTATATCTCCTGACAACCTTTATGGACATGGTGCTTCCCTTTTCCAACATGACATAGCACCTGCCCACAGCTCAAAAACATCATTACTGTGTGTGACTGGCCTGACCTGGCACCCCAGCAGTGCAACAATGTGATCGCCTCCCTGCCACACCACACGTGCTGAAATTCTTGGCAAATAAGTCCCAACCAAGTAATGAGTTTGTAAATATGGTTTAAGTAAATTTTAAATACTTTTATCATGTGTCTGACAAAACATAATCTGAGATACTGAAATGATGATTTAATGAGCTTTAAGCCCATAATCCCTGAGTAAAGAAACATTTTACATAGATGAAGAACCTAACAATAAACTAGTGCAGAGTGAACTCAGGTCAAAGAAGTGGAGCAATATCCTTTAAGAGCACTACTTAGAAATCCATTGCGTTCTTATTCTATTACAGTTTTGTTTTCATCTAAAGTCTCACCTTAGACATTTTATAGAGATGTCTGCAAAGATTATGGCTAATGTCAGTGCGTCAAATTACAAGCTGAGCAAGTTTCAACAATTTAAAAGGATTCAAATGACACTCAGCCAGTCAGACTAAGTCACTAGCTTATATCTGTTATAGCCCATATAATGTTTATATCTAACTTTGTAAATAATGTGTTGCTAATATTATTAAGTGTACTGACAGCTAATAAACCAAAGATGGGTTCATTTGATAGATACACTCCTCACACTTGGAACACATCATGCACTGACTGTACCTGACAAAGTCACGTGCTACACACAGCACAGTCAGACCTTCCGGCACAATCTCAGCAAAAACTGTGAAAAGGTATTTGAATCATTCATTACCTTTTCAGGTTTATTTTTACCCATTCATGTTCGCACCTTCATTTTCAGTGCAGATAAAACAGATAAGCAGATAAGATTGCAAAACGCTCTTGCAAATTTTTCCTGTTGTACTTCTGTGTCTGTAATTAGCTCAGTGCATTTTTACCTCATTCTTTCTACACATACGCACGAGCATACATCCATCGTCACAGTCTATTTTAAGTGACTCAGTTTCCATTACAAAATCACATGAATCCCAAAGAACCACCTCCCATTCTGCTTGCTTTTTATTATTATTATTTATTTATGATGTGTTCTACAATATTTGTCAATTTAACCAATTTTGCAGGGCAATCTTCATATACAAGATTAATTTTCATATATGAGAGACCTGACAGAATATGGAAATGACTTTTGTGCTTTTTCCTGCCTATCTTGAAATCTTTGAAGCATTTCCACTGGACTAAACATGTTAAAAACAAAGACTGTGCTGAGAATTCAGTGACATTTACAAGCAAAGCTGTCATCCAGAGAACAAGTTAGAAGCATGATTGCATCTTAATTGGTGGATTCTGAGACATTTGTTGGACTTTGTGTCCCTCGCTGCTGCAGGAGAACTTCATGCTGGTTTGGAATGCAGAGAGAGCTCGGGTTAGTGCAGAGAGAAAAATGCAAACACTGGCACGGCTTCACTGAATGATTTTTCCTGCATCATGCCACTGTAGCAAGCGGCCTTTATGTAGCTGTTCAGTGTACATTTTTAAGGATTGAAGAAAAAAAAAGTTCATTTACATTAAATGTGTTTTCATAGAAAATAAAGGGACCAGTTTTATTGTTACTTCATTGCATATGAGATGGTTTTAGTAAAGTTATGACTTTTGGCCACTTTTAAATGCGATACTTTCTATTGATACTTTTTAGATACTTTTAAACCAACCCTATACAAAACTCTGATCTCTCCCCTAATGTTCCAATGTCACGCAACATGCTAACATGTGAGGCGTGTCACCTCACCGGCGGCTTATGACAGGAATGCTGTCACCTGATGACAGTTGAAAATACTGGCAGCATTCTTCTTTCGCCGAGTGCAAGAAGAAGGAAGAAGAGCAAGATCCCTGATGATAAAGCAAATCATGGTAGTATGTCATAAGATGTCTGAACAGGCTGGGACACGAGCTAATCAACTTTTGACCCTCGAGATAGTGAAACAGTGATAGTGAAATCCTAGTGTGGCAATAACTACCTAGTTAGTTGGTAACTGATGTGAACCACCCTTCTTAAACATTTTGAATCACATGGGCTGATTTTGAACATGGTGAAAAAATCAGACCTAAACATCACACATTAATAATAATAATAATAATAATGGATTGAATTTAGCGCTTTTCAAGGCACCCAAAGCGCTTTACAATGCCACTATTCATTCACTCTCACACATTAACCACTGAAACTTTACACAGGTATTAATCACGCCACTGTATTCCTGCTCTCTCTGTTTCTCTGGGTCGTCTGACTGTTGGGAATTTCCCTCTGTATCAATGTAGAGTCATTACCTTACATACAAATTGCCTCGAGGTGATTGTTGCTGGGATTTGGTGATATATTTAAAAAATCTATTTCATTTATTGAAACTATCAGGTGTCAGGGCATTTAGCCACCTGCTACTCACAGATAGAAGGGCCTGAGTTTGACTCGTGTATCTGGGGCCTTTCTGTGTGGAGTTTGCATATTTTCTCAATGTTTGTGTGAGTCTTCTCTGGGTACTCTGGCTTCCTCACACAGTCCAAAGTTCGTGGGAATTCGTATTTAATTATTTAATTATTAATTAGTGATTCCAAATTTCCCATAGGTATGAATTGCTGTGTGTCTCTCTGTGTCAGCCCTCTTTCAGATTCCAGGGTATGCCCTACCTCTCAACCCTATGACAGCTGGGATAGGCTCCAGCCCCCCCTGGTGCATGAAAGTATCAGTCAAAGATTCAATCCTCAAATATTTTCAGACAAGCACTTATTCATCCACCGAAAAACACACGCTAAGCTCGACATTTAGCTAATAACAGAAGATGAAACCTGAGAAAGTTACAGTCTTGTTAGCTGCTGATCCTTTCCCTATAAGAACCCCTTACCTGTTGAGTAACCTTCCTCTTAAACTTTCAGATAAATGCAGAAAAAAAATCTTAAAATTAACAACTTGTGACAACTGGCAAAAGAAATCTTTCAAACCATATTTACTCACTTGTACTGAAAGGCAGGATTTTATTGTATTATTTTCTAACTGAGCTATCACTAAATACTAAAATATCTGGATGAATGCCTTGCTTAAACTGTAATGCGCGTCCACATACTTGCATGTGGGCGCAGATCTGATGTAGAGGCAATAATGCCAGGTAATGTCAAGTTTCAGATCACTTTGTACTCTCTTAAATTTCAACAGGCTGCTCAGCTGAAAAAGTGGAAACTTTCCCCGAGGTGATGCTGCACAATTTAGCATTGTAAGACTGAAGTGCTGAATCGTCAAAAAAACGAAAATCCCGATTGGCTTTCAACCCTCTCTAACAAAGATGCTGTTAAATGATATTTAACTGCTGAAAACAGCAAGCACTGTGCACTCAGACATAAGGTGACATGGATCCATCACATGCAAAACTGCCTGAGGCTGTAATCTGCCCTTTAATTTGAAATGCTAACATGAGCCTGCAGTGTCACAGACACAGTGGATAAACAGGGACAAGCCTGCAGAATGCCGCCCAAGATCAACATCATTTCTGTTAGAAATATAAAGAACATTTATACTGGAGATGAATTTCTCAACCCACAATTAAAGGAGTGATGGCAATCTGTCTTAAGTTTGGGATCACAGAAACTAAAGCGGGACAAACCACATATGAAGCTACAAGTGTGTTGGTGGAGCAGATCAGGTGTGATGGCGCAGTGGGAAAAAAAGATTATTCTCAAAATTGTCAAATTCTTTTGTACTGTGACTTCAGTAGAACTGTTTTGTTTGTAGGGAGACGAATCAGCTGACCAGGGCACTAGTCAAATGAAGTTTATAAATATGATTCCATACAAGAGGATGATAAATGACACTGGCATTTTGCTGCTGGGATTCTTTCGCCTGTGCTTTGACAAATTTCATTTACTGATTTTAAATCTGTTTTCGTCTTGCAAGTTCCCGTTTTTTTAGTTATGTTCCAAGTATTGGACAGCTGGACTGGACAGAAACAGCGACTCATTATAAAATTAAAGAAAGTAAGTGTGCTCTGCAGAAAAGTAAGCCCAAAATTAATGAAGGTCTTTTTGTTGGTTCTAAAATCTGTGAACTGATACTTGACGATGAGTTTGAATGGAAACCGGAGCCAAGTGAATCAGTAGCCTGGGAAGCATTAGTGCAGGTTGTCCAAAATTTACTTTGGAATCACAGAGCAGAGAATTTTGCTAAAATCACATCAGCTAACGAGTGCAAAATGTCACTGAAGATTCACTTTTGTTCACCCAAACCTGGGCAAAGTCAATGATGAGCGTGGAAAAAGATAAAAGATCAAATAAAATGTTGGAAAACTGATACCGGGGACAGTGTAATCTGAGCTTGATGGTTGACTGCTTCTGGTTCTTTGTAAAAGACATGCATGCTCAGTACAAGTGCTAAAGTAAGTGGCTAAAACATTTTTGAGCAGACATTTTTTTGACAGTCTCAAATGTATGCTCAACTGTGAGGTTCAACCATGTGCACCTCACAGTTGAGCAAAAGTTCAGCACAGTTCATTACTGTAAACGTTGCCACAGTTCCCTAGCACTAACTAATCCCAGCAGCCTGCACACGCAGCCTTTAAATTGATCTGAATGCAGTGCCCTGATCAGGCTGCATGAAGAACATACTTGACATTAGGTATTACCCCGCCTCTTAGATTTAATTACTCATGAAGGTGCTGACATGTTAAGACTTTCTCTCCTGTTTATGTCTTGAACAGATTAGACAGCACACTGAACAATGGAGAAGTAAACAAAAGGTAAATGCTTTTAATACCCCAATCTTCATCTGGATTTATATAATTTATGACTGTGTGATATTATACACACGCACCTTGTGTAAACATGGATGCACTGTTTGTTTGCAGTGAGACTGAGTCTGGGAACAGATGCGTCTCTTTCTGTTTTCCAGCAGAGACGTGGTGAGTCCAAGTGCAGGAGACACTTTGCTGTCTTTGTGAGGAGAACAGTGCTGGCAAGCAGCACCGTGAACTACAGCGCTGCAACACCGAAGAGATCCAGATATTCGTCTGCTAAGAAGCATACATTATTGCACCTGCATGGCGAGCTGCGCCAGCTGCAACCTTTCCTTGTGATTATCATTTCTGAGAAAGCGGCTACTCAAAAACACTCGCTGCTCGTCCTGCTCAGCTCTGTGTGCATGAAAGAACACAGGCTCTCAGGGTTGTTTCGGGGTTTCTTGCAGCTGCTTGATCTGTGGATAAATAAACCACAGAGTCAGCCAAACCTCAACAATCCACTTAAACTAAATCACTCGCTTTGTTCATGAAGTCTGCCTGAAGGTGGCCATTCTTTAATTGTACTTTCTGATGTTTGTAGTTGGTAATGGAATGCATATAAGAGCTGCAGAGTGCTCTTTAGACCACTCTGTATCTTGTAAGTGTACAGATCCAACTCTAAAAAGCTTCTTAAACATATGACAAAAGATTTGAGCCGATATGTGTATAAACAAAATCAATGAGCCTTTCAAGCTGGCCTATCACATACTCCGTACTTGTTTCTGAAAAGTAAAAATAAACATTTGCTCAGTTTTGACGTAGTTGTTCACACATTGGCCAAACAAGCAAAAGATCCCTAGTTTGTTCCCAGGAGAAGGAGAGTTTGTGGGTGCTCTTGGCCCATCAGCCAATCGTGGAAAAGAGTAAACTTCTTAAGTGCAAACAGCTAAAATGAAGCCAAATGTTAAAAACCGTGAAAAGTGCCCGTTGTCCCTGTCTGTGCTTTCAAAAATGTATATTTTGATATTTTATGGGGGTTTTCTCCTATGAAACTCTGCGTTCACCTTCTATGGATGCACAATCTGATACTGGACACAGGTTCAGTCCTATTCAGTTCATTGTTGCTCTGCATTTATAACTCTACATAGCAGAAGCGTTGCTCCTGTTACCAGCAGCACAGCTAATATAGCATGGAGGAAGCTGGCAGCACAGGTTCAACAGTCGGGAGGTATTCCAAGCATACTGCATCAACAGCTTTACATATTTGAAGTGGTTTTTACTGCTTATCAAACTGTTGCCAAGTGGGGTGACTCAACTGAAAATCTCCAACAACAGTGCTTTCTTTAGTATTTAGTATTTATTTATTTATTGTCATTGTCAAGAACAATGAAATTGCGTTTGGGGCTTCCATACAACCCCCAAAAAAAGAAGAAAATAATAAATACCCCTTAAAACCCAAGTGTACATATTTAACCCAGTGTGACTCCAATGCAATAAGACAATCCTTAGCAATAATGTTCGTAGAAATTCAGACAAAGACCTGAGAAACATGACAAAATACAACAATGCAACCCATTCAACATTATTGTACTGTGAGATATGATATCAGATATGATAGTTATCTATTTAAGAAAGAGGGGGGGGGGGGGGGGGCAGGAGGGGGAAGAGAATAAAGATATGATGCACCAATGCAGACCAGTTCATTGCTATTAAGAAGTTGGATATGGTTATTGTCCGTGACAATTTGTTGGTTTCTCTCTCGCTCTGTTTACTTTAACACATGTTGGGAGGCTTTTACTATACTCACCGTAACATAAAGTGTTGATAATCTTGGTTAATATTAAAATAATCTCTCATTTCACCTGCCTCCTATTACACCAGTCTCCTTCCCCTGCTCTGACAGCAGGGTGCAGTAAAGAGCTGGTCGTTTTCTTCTGTAAGCAGACCTGAAACAAACATTGACACTGAAAACATGATTCATGTGTGTTTTCTTTCCACCTCTTCTTTCTTTTTGCATTTACATTTATCAGCTGTTATAAATGCTGATATTCAGCAAATCACCAGCCACCAATTTTTTGCAAGCTATTAAATTTCAAGACTTGGTGGCGTTTAAAACAGCGCAAATAAGATAGAAAAGAAAGAAATAAAGTGTTTGCAAAAGAGGGAAATGGAATTTTAAAATACAAAGTGTTAGAACAACTTTTAAAAATGTCTATCTCAATAGCAGGAGTTAAATTATGGAACAGTCTAACAGAAGAAATTAAAGAAAGTAACAACATAAACCAGTTTAAAGTGAAATATAAAAAACTGATTTTTAACAAATATAAGAATGAAGAAAACGGGGTAAACCCAGGGCGGTAATGTTGTTCGTAATAGTGTTTTAGTTTGTTTGTCTCATCATTTGTGAATCTGCAAACATTGCCACTCAGTCCTTATTTATATGAAAGTAACTATACTGTGGTGGGGCTTGTTTATTTGTTTTGTTTGTTTGTTTGTTTGTTTTGATTTACTTTTGCTTCATATGTTGTTTGTTTAATTTAAGGCTAAAACAAAATGAAATCAATGAGAGGTAAAATTTGAGGCGGTAGGGACTAATAAGTGTATACTTCTGCCTACTCCGTTTCAAACAAAAGAATGGAATGATATTTTGTAATGATTGTGAATTCACGTTTGAAATAAAAATGAAATGAACTGAACTAAATCATAAATAAATCAGCTCATAAAATTTGTTTATTTTCTGTAAATGTTCCTTAAGCATGTGCTTATATAGAAACAGTCTCTCAGCTATCCTCCATTAGAAACACCTTTGACATTATGACTCATATTTCTTCTCATAACCTGAAACACTCATAGACACATCCAGTATTTCCTCTGATGTCACAGTCCCTTGATGTGTTTCTCAAAAATTAAATTGTAGTTTCCTTTAGAGTACGAACAACGTAATAACAAAGCCAGTGTTCTTGGTTTGCTTTGTTCTTGGCCGTTACTGATTCCCCCTTTCGTGTTATCAATACTGCTTTGTCTTTTATCTCCACTCCCTTTGAATATTTAACCAGTTTAACACTAATACGAAAGCACACAGAAGTAATGGTCAGTGGCACCCATGCACCAGTCAGCTGGGATGCATCTTTTTTTTTTTCAGACATTATTTGGTAACTTTATATTTTTGCTGTGGATTTCTACACTGTCACTATCACAAAGTGCTCTTAATCCACTTACTATTATTATTGTTATCTCTTCCATTGAATAGCGATTTGTGTGTTTGCAGATCAGCTGAAGTAATCTTATCAACTACCCACTGGAAACGCTATAGAGGAAAGCCCACATTTAAGGATGATTGACACGGGCACTTGAGCAGAGCAGGCTTCCTCATATTACCTCTATAAGTTTACAGTTAGTTCAAACACTCAGCCTCAGGAGTACCCATCACCATTCTTTCTTTTATATATATATAAACATTATGTCAAATTCTGTTTCAAAATTGGGGGGAAGAGAAAAATTTTAAATGAAAGGCAGTGTGACAAATTTAATAGCTTTACACCTGATGTTTTTGAAAAAAAAATATATATAGCTATATATTCATCTGTACGACAGATAGAGTCTCACATTTTAGACTGCTGCTCAGCGTGTGGCCCGTATAATGTCTGTCTGTGAAGCACAAACGTGACATGAATATTGGCAGCTTTTAATTACTTCATTCATTCACTGCCTTCAAATGAACCCCGTGGAATCTGGTAAATATTGTACAGAATAAAAACGGCCGAAGAGGCTTGTAGCTGGCACTTGTAATCACATTACAGAAGACTGTGTAACGGCACAGACCAAACTAACTCTGAGGGGATAAACGGGGGGTAATGGAGTCCCCTGCGCCTACCTGGGTGGTCACGGATTCTGATCTTTGGAGTTTCGTTACATTGTTGCGTTGCTCGGTCTTAAAGACGAATTTATTGACATGGTTGTAAAAGAATCGCCAAGATGGGCAGAAAAGAGGGTCGTAACCGTAGAGAAGCGAGCGGGTTGTAGTTTATTCGTCTTTTTTTTATTTTTTACCTCTTATTCCACCAAAGAGAAAGAAAAAAGTCTCACCTTTTATTTTGTTGTCGGTCGCGCTGTCTGACAACGGAGCCGGTCCACAGTCCTCTGAACTCTCCCCTCCTCCGCCGCCCTCGGTCACCAGCTGCTCGGAGAACTTTCTTGTAGTGGCCGTGCACAAGGCGAAGTTTTGAGACGTGGCCGGTGGCAGTGCAGGGCTGACGGGCTGGCAGAGGGCTGGGCGGGGGCTGCTGGTCACAGAGATAGGAGAGTGGTGGAAGGTGGGTGGGTGCGTGGATGTGTGTAACGGAACAGTTATAAAGGCGACATTTACGGCGCATCGATGGCAGACATCCTTCCCAACATTTATTCTTGTGTGTGGTGCAGTAGGCTACAGATGTTAACTGCCCTGTGGTCCAGTCCCAGTGTTTTATCTCCGTTACCAGCTGCAATGCAGCCACTACCTTTATAACTCTGTGTTTATTGTACTTACATTTTAACCCATCCGATCTTTTTTGGCCACTGAAAACATGTTTACAGAACTATTGTTATGTTTTATATTGTTATATTTGTGCTGTCCTCTTGGTCAGATTACGCTTTAAAAAGACATTTTTAATGTGAACGAGATTTTGATATCATTCACGAGGGATACATTTGACATATATTTCACATATCCTCCTGAGAACCAGCAAACAAGTATCTTCCAGTTTAACGTTTTTTGTGATGCCCTGCCTATTTGAACGTAGAGGCGACTCAAAAACATGAGGTATCATTGGAAAGGCACAGATGTCCCCGTTTGAGCTCACTTTAGGGCTTATTACAGTAGCTTGAATAAATCAAAAGATGTAGACCAAAAACAGATGTCCATTTGTCCAGTTTTTGGCAAATACACACTTTCAAGTCACTTTCCTATTCAAAAATAACTTTGCAAACAGGAGAGACACTAGATCAAAACTAGATCTAAACTCAAGGACGCGTGAGGAAAGTTGACATTGTCGTCAGAACATTTCCATCCTATTTGTTTTTGCTATTTTCAGTACAGTCAAGCTTTAAAACTAGCTGCACAAGCTGACGGGTAGATAAATGAGGGCTCCTCCTCTGCACTGGCTCATCGGCTCAGTGTCCTCCCCAGTTATGCTGGTTATCATCATGGCTGCAGAAGCACGAAGCTGCAGAACTCTACTGAATCTCCAAACATTGATTCTGTTCATCTGGACGTAGCGTTTTCAGTGGGAGACTACTGAATAATTCAGCTGAGCTCGCATTGCATTAATGTGGGGGTTTTAAGTTTTCATTACAATGTCTCACTGTCTGCAAGGGCCCCTCATCATAACTTTTCTAGCAGGCTACAATTTCAAGTGTCCATCCTTCGTTTTGATAAGGGACTTAACCAAGGTGTCGTTGAGCATTGTGCCTTAAAGTAAACTTTGATATAGTTCAATCCAACGACTGTCTAAATGTATTTTCTACAGTCATTGGTTTAATCAGTCGATAATAGGAGAACCAAAGCAATTTTAATAGCCAGTATGTCACGGCTGCCGAGGCGAGCTGTGTGGTGTTGGAGGAAAGGAGGACCCAAAATGCAGGCGATGACTGATGTTTATTTACAGGGTGGTGTAGTGGCAAACAAGCAGTGAGGGATGACAGGGAACTAAAGAAACCTAAACTGGAAAAACTAAACAACAAACCTGAGAACATACGAAATGGGGAGAGTGGCAGAGAGCCACAGACAGGGAACAGGACACTGTGGAACACAGATGAACCGACAACAGGCTGGAGAACACACAGGGCTTAAATACACACAGCAGTAATCAGGGGACGAGACAGGAGGGCAACACACCTGGAAGAAGTCAGAGCTGACGGGACAGGGGAAACGTAAACTGAACACACTCACACGAGACAGGGACCTTCAGAATAAAACAGGAAACTCAGACACAGAAGCAGACAAGACACTGAACTAACTAAACAGACAGATTCACAAACAGACAGTGTGACAGCATAGACAGACAGAACACAGAAGTGGGACCAGGGTAAGCACAGAACAGAAACCTAACAAACGGTAAATCATAACAGAATACATACTCAGGATAAACAAAAGCATAAAGAAACACAAAACACTGAGTCGGCAGACTCAGGACCATCACACAGTAAAGCAGCATCTGTTTCGTCCAGCATCTGTGCTTGTTGCACCTTATAAGTTTGACCATCCTTTTGTTTTGCAGGTAGGCCTACATAGATTTTACAGGTTCGGATCACTGAGCTTTTGTGAATTCTTTGCGTGTCCCATTCAGGGACCAGTAAAGAAGTCACTGATTCTGTGCTTTATCTTCAGCTACAGTTTCTGAATCACTTTTAATGTATACTGTACCATTGCTACTTGGTGGGGTAAAGTTATGTTTCACATATTGTTTTGATTGCCCAGATTGTGATAATATCGTGTAAAACAACAAATGAATACTAGAAAATACTGTGCATTGTTTTTCTGGAAGCATGGAAAACACTGAGGACAGTACACAGGTTGCTGGCAAATGAATGCCAGTATGTTATTGCCAACAAAATGTATTTACATTACTGTAAATACATTTGCAGTAAAAATATCCTGCCTCACTTGCATTTACATGAAAGTTGCTGTAACTGGAATTTACAGTAATTTGCTGTGAGTCTGCATAGAAGTTTGCAACTCTGCCTGCCGCACACAACTTAACATGACATATATGTCTCTTAACTTGGACATAATAGTAATTCAACATGTAGAGCTATGTTAATATTTACTACAGCAATGTAGCTGACTTGTCATTAGCTAATCTGAAACCGGCTGGGGTTATTTTAAACCCTGGCAGTTTGTGATGTCTGGTTTGCATTATTGTGCCAAACATATTTGCTTTTCCAAGATGAGCTCCATAAATTGTCTATATGCTTCTCTTGTTTGTGTTTTTCTTTTATCTGTTTATTTATTCATGTCCATCATTATTTCTATAAATAGCCTAAGGAGTTTGGAATGAAGGTGACTAGACTTTCTTTAAGTTGCTAATAATTTAGGGGTTCAACAATTTAAAAATTCTGTTACCTGTGTGGGCATTTCTGAGTTCAGTTGCCAGCAGTGTTGGTCAAGTTACTTGAAAAAAGTAACCAGTAACTAATTACTGATTACTTCCCCCCCAAAGGTAATCCCATTACTTTACTGATTACTTATTTTCAAAAGTAATTAATTACTTAGTTACTTAGTTACTTTTTAAAAACACGATTTACAACTTGAATAGGTAATAAAGCGATCGATCTTTCAGCCCAATTCTACTTTTTCTGCATAATCCATCATACAAAATGTAATCAAATGGAAAAGTCTCTTTTTAAAACTTGTTTTATCAGTTTTAATCTTTTAACTTTACGCATGAAGCAAACATTAAATTATATGCAACATTCTCTGACTGGAAGAAATTAGTTTAACATTTAAACCTATTTTCTGCACATTCCAGCACATAAAATAATTTTTTTTGTGTTTACACTTCACTCTTTCAAATAGATGCAAGTAAAACACAGCAGAAAATAAATAAAGTCAAAGACTAGCGGTCCTGTTGCTCTATTTTCACCTGTAAAGCAGGAGTGGGGTAGGCGGAGGTTTACCCTGGTGCAGGTGTGCTGCAGCGGTGTGGAAGAATCCGCGAGTTTCTCTGTGAGTTTCCCATTACGTCTTTGCGCACTCGGTGCTTGCTCGGAGGTTTAGGGTTTTTTCGCTGTAAAAAGAAGTTTTCTTCCCACGCACAGCGGACGCTAATGTTTTTGTCACTTTATATGGAATCAAACTCAAAGTAAGGTCAGTACTTCCACGCTTTAAACGCTGCACGCTCATACTCTCTCCGCACTCCATATATTATTCACTGTTGATCTGCACACAGCTGTTGTCACGAACGTCGCACTCGCTTACGTCATTGTCATGAGACATTCTCGCAAAAATTCACGGTTTTAGTAACGCAGTAATGCAGCGTTCCTACGGGAAAGTAACGGTAATCTAATTACCGTTTTTGCAATAGTAATCCCTTACTTTACTCGTTACTCGAAAAAGTAATCGGATAACAGTAACGCGTTACAAGTAACGCGTTACTGCCCATCTCTGGTTGCCAGGGATTAAATCTTTTCTCTATGCTGTTCATCATTTGCTGATATTTAAGAAATCTACTGTTGGTGAGCCTATATTTTGATATGCATTCTTGGATTTTTTTTTTTTTTAATTGTCATGAGTAACATGTTCCAGATTTTTTATTCGTTTTTATGAAATGATGGAAAATTCTGTGTTTTCTTTTTCGGGCAAACTATCTGGATTGTCCCACACCTCCAGACTCACAAACCAACCTCTTCTTCCCCTGGGCTTGTGTAGAACTACTAGTAGAATTTTCCAGTCACCCTATGAGCTATGAGCATGTTCATATGAAAAGAATATTATTGGCAAGATCTAGGTCAAAGTTACCATGGCAGAGAGTGAAGTACCTTTGGAACACTGAAAACCAGGGTTTAACCTAAATTAACCTCACCAAGTGCATATCCTGCCCGCAAATACAGGTTCTCTGGTGTGCTTTTTTGCAGCACAGAGTTAGCTGTATACAATGCAGCGATATTTCCATTGCAATAAGAATCCATTAAAAAGATTCATGCTTACATAACCTTTCAGAAACCCTGAGAAGACAGAAATGTTTGCAAATGGAAGTCAACCAAATAAAAGCACTGAGTCGATCATAATCGTTATGCTAAACCAACACTGCACACATGTGTGAACAGAAATACAATATTTAAAAAAAAAAAAACCAAAACAAATATGCCTGCATTTTTGTTTTTTTGTTTGTTTGCTTTCTAAATTGAGCTTACCTTCAAACCCTGCCTGTTGCCAACCAACCAGGTAGATTCCTCAGATTTGGTACTTTAGTACATTTTCAGCTCATTACTCCCTTTCAACAAAAACGGTCTAAAACTGATTGTTTAAAGCAGTCTGGTGGTTATGTTTAACATGAACATCCACCACTTTAACAGCATAAATAATGACAAAAATCACCTAGACAGAAAGTGAAAATCATAGCAAATTTGCACATTTCAAATGATTTTGATTTTTAATTCCCCACTTCCTCCTTTTGATAATGAAAATAACTTGCTTGGTACCTTAATGGCACCAATGTTGCCTCACTGCACAGGCTGCACTTCCAGGCTGGGGACCTTTATGACTCTGCACATTCTCCCTGTGCATGCATGAATTTTCTCCAGGTTCTCATTCTTCCTCCCAGAGACATGTGTGTTGGTTAGGTCAGTTGGCTGCTTTATACTGGCCTTAGGAGTGAATGGTTGTCTGTTTCTCTTTGCAAGCCCTGCAGCACACTGGCAACCGGTCATAGGCCTCTCACGCTATGCCAGCTGTCACAGTGTCTTCCTTTCTTGTGGCATTTAGTGAAGCAGAAGTTCTTACTTTGCTGCTCTGACAAAAATGGTAATAACATAAAAATAATTTTTTTTAAAAAAGCAAAAATGTGAAAAATAAGCAAAATTTGCCACATGTTCTCTTCTTGATTATAATAAAACTTTAATAGCTGGGAGTGTTTTCATAAAACTTTGAGATTATTTTGGCATTGTTTTCATTGGGATGAAGAATTAGAAATCTGTATGTTGATGCTCTGTCTCTAGAGCAAAATAAAGTGGAACTTGGGAAAAGCAATGAAACACTGAAAAAAGAGATGCAAACAAGGGATGCACCTGTTTCCTGTAAGACCCAGACTCATATCCTGTTTTCCTTCTCTCTGCAGCTGAAAGAAAAGCTTTTTGGTGACCAGTAAGAGCTGGATGGAGGCGGAGGAGGGACTTTGGGCAATGATGTGGAATTAGTTGTAACAGTTGCAATAAGGTGTTAAAAAGAGTGCTCTTTCATTCAAACAGGAGACTTCCAGTTTGAAGTGAGCCAGCACTGTTATTGGTTATATGGCTCTTTGTTACTTTGTCCCTGCATTCCCAAAAAACAATGGTCTACGACCCTGTTTTGTGAATGGACCTGTTGGCCCATCCTTAGTAATTTCAACATCTATTGGTGAGATTCCCACAAGATGCTGCATATACGCCCATGGAAACAGATTGCATTTAACAGGGTTGTAGAAACACTAAGCTACTGTTACTAATAAGATCACAATACTAACTTTATTTATGTTGACTCTTTATAAAAAGCAAAATAACAGATTGCAATATTGAAGCACAAAGCCAGAAATTACAGATTAAATTAAAGTTAAGGTAGAAACAAAACTTCTTAATTTCAGCTTCTCCCTTTAGGGGTCGCCATTCTGGACCATCTGCCTCTATCTCAATCTAGCGCTACGATCCTCCTCTCTCATACCAACCCTTACACATCCTCCTTCATTGCATCCATTAACCTGCTTTGGATTTTCCCGTTTTTTGTCTGACCTGGCAGCTCCATACTTAACATCATTTGCCCAATCAGCTATTCCTCTTCTGCACATGTGCAAACCATCCCAGCCTCACTTACTTTGTCTCCAAAGCATTCAACCTGAACTTTCCTTCTGATGTGCTCATTTCTAATCTCCCTCCTGATCACTCCCATCTTAACATCTTCAGCTCCACTCCTGTCTTTGTGTTAGTACCACTGTCTCCAAACCCTACCTCATACCAGCCTCACTACCACCTCTTCTGTTACAAATCACCCAACACTCTTCATCACCGCTTGCGTGCACTGTCTGTTGCTTTGGCTGGTCGATCCCAGGTATTTTAAATTTACCTTGTCCATCACCACTCCAAACAAGAAGATGCTCAGAGCCGATCCCTGATGTACTTCCACCCCGACCTTGAATCCATCTGTCACTCCTACTGCATGCCTCAACACTTGTGCGTTTTCTTCCTACAGGTCCGTCCTTACAGACTTCTCTGTCAGTCTTGACTTCCTCATGCAGCACCGCAGTTCCTCTCTTGGGACTCTACCCCTATCTCTCCAAAGTTACTGCAGCTCTGCACGTCACCCTTGAACTTGAAATTGGATTTCTCTATTCTTCAGGAATCCTCTGACCAAAATTATGTTAATCAATCTGTTTAAAAGAAGCCATCTCTCCTAAAGATCTTCATATTTCACAGACATGCCATCTGAACCACCTTTCCACTCTTCATAGTGTAATATGTGAAATCTGCACTTCCTGACTCACTTTCCTCCATCCATCCTCCTCTCTTTCTCATTTTCATCATTCATTAGCTCCTCAGAGTACTCCTTCCATCTTCTCAGCACACTCTCTTCATTTGTTAGTACATTATGATCTCTATCCGAAACCACCCTAACTCAGTACACATCCTTTCCAGCTCAGTGTCTGTGCTGCCTCGTCCTTTCCTCAGTGCCCAGCCTCACATGCAATGCCCATAAGCCTTTATCCTTTGGCACCCTCTCTCTTTGCCGTACACCTACCCTCTCAGCATTCCTGCCAACTTTCTTCATCTCCTTGACTATCCCACTTTTCTTTGCTAACGTCTTCCTTTAAATATGTTCCTGTACTTTGTCAGTGCATAGAAAGTCACAAATCATCAGCATAATGAATGAAATAATAAAGAGCAAAAATTGTGAGGCTGTGAGGACAGCAGTCCACCTCTCTTAAGCTAAACAGGCATCCTAGTCAGAAAAACGCACCCATTTGATTTTTTTAAGGCTTTAAGTTAGGATCGTCAGGTATAATATTCCAGTCACATATTCTACTTTATGTTTGTGCTGTTGTGGTGATGCAAAAACATCCTTATAATAATGAATCTAATTGACTAATATGAAACATTAACCAAATATAGCAGCAGCGTGTCCTTTCTGTGTCTCTTGGGTAAAGTTTAGTTGATAATAAAACACCTTTTCTTTTCTTGTTTAAGAGCATGCAGCACGTTTATGATAAAGATAATGACATCAACAGGAAGTGAGCCAAGACTTATATGTTCAGATAATCTGACCTTGAGAACGAATAAAAGGTAGTACCCACAGAATGGTTAAGACATGATCTTTCTGAGATGAAGTTGCTGAGCTGCTTGGGTGTTACTAAATCGTTTCGTCCAGCACAAACTTTGACTGATTGGTTTAAATGAGCTAATGCTCTGGTACAGGCACAGAACCACATAAACACACATGCACACATTAAAAAACTTCTCCCTGGAGGATGAGTCACAGGGAGGAAGAGAGTGCAGTACTGCAGCCTATACGCCCAAAGTCAAAATGAAGTAACTACAGAGCCTGCTAATAGTGTGAAAGATACAGTACTGTGCAAATGTCTCGAGCCACCCTTTGTTTCTGCATATTTTGTTCCCAATGGGCCAGATTTTCCTGTAATGTGTAAAAGTGTTCTTAAGTTAAGCATTCAGGAAATACTTTTTTAAATCCACTGAACACCGATCTGTAAATCATTCAACCATCAAAAGGCTCCTAGCTCAGTCTCTTGATGTGTGGAAACCAGTGTGGTTTCCAGTGTGTAGAAATCAGTGTGTGTAGAAACCAGTGTGGTTACTACACATAACAGACAACTTAGCAAAGAACCAATTTTAAATTGTATCTTTAGGCATTTTGTTACTAGCAGTGTATCTCAGAAAACATCATTTGTTGCCTTTTATTTAGTTAAATCTATGAAAAATGCCCAAAATAACAACAGTGTTTCTGCACCTGTATCATTAAAAGTTTTAAGGAACCCGGACAAGTGCACAAGGGTTATCTGAAAATGTTGTCCTTAAAAAAAATGGGGATAACAGACATCAGAGACAGAGGTAATCAGAGGTCAATTGATCCAATTCATCTACTGTTTACTGAAGCCTGATCAGGAATTCTCTCAATGCTGTCAAGAAGCCAAACTATCTATATAATTGGTTTAAAAAGTTGTCATACTAAATATTGACTTTCAAACTTAGATTTATACAGACTCTATTTTTGCCTTATAATCTGTATTTCCATGTATGTTTGCAGATGTATCAATAAATCGCTGCTCCAATTTCCCATTATCTTATCAACAAATAAAAAAATGGGGGGTGTTTCATGAATTTTGCAATTAACAGTGAGAACTTGGTGACATATTAAAAGGCTTGAAAGTGAAGTTGGCCATTCTAAACCACTCTGCTCACAGTCTGCTGGCTGTCCATGTTGTACGCACACTGAATAAAAACATCTGCTGTTTGTGCAAAGCCCTGAATGGCCAAAAGGGGAGAGACACAGAGGAGCTTGGACTGCTACAAAAACATCGGTCAAGCCAACCAGCAACACACACACTGCTTCTCCTCCAAGCACCAAAGCTTAAAGGACGTGTAATAAAACATGAAATGCTTGTCACCTTTTTATTTCCAAGAGTAAATGTTAATGAGAAACTGGTTTTTGCACCACCAGGAATGCTTCCTAACACACAAAGAAAAATTCTTCTGTCCTAATCTTGAGGATTAGGGCTGTGACAACTCCAAGACAGGGAGAGAATCATCCTTCAGCCAGTTCGAGCTGTGTTGGCCATTTGCTCTGTCTAAATATTCTGATGATAGGATCGGTTAACCATTAATTCTTTTGAACCTCATGATTAACATTATCTCATTTTCTCACACTTAGTTCCTTCTGGTATTTCACATGCTAGGATTGCACATTTATGATCTCTGGTTACTTGCAGCCCTCCATTAGCTCGGTTGTTGTGAACTCCTTTGAAGTGCTTTCACACAGGAGATCATTAGCTCATTGGTTATTAACCCTATGATATAAAGTGTCTTAAGATAAATATTGTTGTGAGTTGGGGTTATGGCTTCGTGAAAAAGTCACAAAACATTAAAAAACAACAGGTTGCTTCAGAAAAAGTCTGAATACTTAAAAAAAAAAACAGGTTTTAGTTTTCATTTCTTAGGAAATCATCACACACATGTTATGGTTAAAGCAGACACACATAGTTAAAACTGTAAAAAAAATTTATTATCCATTATGCCACAACACAAAAGACTGATTCTGCCACATACACTCACACAATAGCACAAACTCTTCTCATATTTCCTAAACAGTTGCTAGAAAACAGCAGCAGAAAGAAAAAGATCCACTTTTCAGAGAAACAACTATTCAGCTTTATTAGAGGAGGTTGCTCCATTGCTCCTCAGGTGGTAAAGAAAAAAGAAATAAAATTTTAAAATCTTAAAGATTTGCTACATGGGATTTCATTCATACAGAAACTCCTGTTTCTCACAAAAAATATCTCCAAACTGCCAACTACAAATTCCTAACTACAGCAGACAGTTTGTTTTCAACACTGCCACGCCCATGGATGTTCGAGATAACGGGACATCTGTGAGTCGTATAACTTCAGTGCGCTTTATCGTATAGAGGCAGCTGTTGAGTTGTGCCAGCACAGGTCAATCAGCGCTACGTGCACTGTTGTCTCTGCACAAAAGAAGGAACCTCGAACGTGTCTAACCTTTCAGACACTACTTTTTGTTTTTTAAGTTCCTGCGTGCAACAAAAGACAGACTGATTCTGCTTTCTAACAAATATCAAAGCAGTTTTAAAGTTGAATGTGCAGCATGGGTGCTGGTTGTACTGATGTTGCGAGGATGCTGCCTGGTCCTAATGTGTGAATGTGTTTCAGATCACCAAAACAGGTTTTCTGGACGATGATGGGGCAGCACTTACTGCTAACTGTAAACCTGAGTTAACACACGAGAGGCAACAGCAGAAAGAAGTTCAAAGAAGAACAAGGAAAAAGAAGATTGTGGGCAGGCTGCATAAGGAGGTTGAAGCACTACCATCATGACATGTGAGGTTTTCCCACTGGGACTGGGACAGTTGTCAGAACCTGGTTCTGGAAAACAAATCTCTGGATGCGTTCAAAGACCCAGAGGAAGATGAGGAGGATGCTGACATATTGAATCCAGGCAAATTTGATGGTTTCCCAGAAGCCGGGGCGATAGGTGGAGGGAGAAGTCAAGGCAGAAACAATGACAAAAATTAGACACCACACCCCAAAATCAGGGGTGTCAAACATTAGAATCAGAATCAGCCCAACAAAGACTCCAGTCTGGGCCTCTGGACTGCTTTGGCAGATGTGAATGCAACGGCACACATTTTTAATTTTTAACTGTATTTTGGCACGGTTTACAGCTTCTGCTACTACTAATGACCTTTTTTAAGGTCATTCACACTACACCAAATGAATTAAATAAAATACACAAACAATTAAATGACAGAAGTTTTTTTTCAGGATAATTACATGTTAGAACAATGAACTACCAGAACTTTTTCTTTTAACTTTTACACATCTGTTTCTCTACTGTGCAGAAAAATGACGTAAATGTAATGTTGTATTTGCACTTCTTATTCTTATATTAAGACATCTCCAGGATTAAATGTGCAGTTAAACCTCTGTACAGTGACAGAAAGGGGAGTCTAACACCTCTGGCCCACTTAACGTTGGAGCGTGGGCTGAGCGTGGGTTGGAGAGGGGCCGATGGCACGATATGGCAGCCTCGCTTCTGTCAGTCTGCCCCAGGGCAGCTGTGGCTACAACTGTAGCTTGCCTCCACCAGTGTATGAATGTGAGAGTGAATGAATAGTGGTATTGTAAAGCGCTTTGGGTGCCTTGAAAAGCGCTATATAAAATCCAATCCATTATTATGTGGCCCACTGTATAATGTGACTGTATTATGTTACTATGCTGTTTCTTGTTTTATTGCTGCTGGCCTCTGTGAGCTACCAAACAGATTTTGTTGTATAACTACAATGACAAAAAAGTTCTTCAAGTCTTTAAGTCACTTAAGTCACTTTAATGATTTTAACATCCCTGCTCTAAATTTTCTGTACTCATGTTTTACAAGTTTCTTAATTTTACCTGACTTTTCTTTCACCCAAAACTTCATAGCAAAGTTTAGCATGTGAATAAGTAAAGCACTGAATGGGACAAAGAAAACGACATCCCAGTCTCCTGACATAAAATGTTAATATCATGCAAACGGAGCTGAATTACCAGCTAAATTAAAGCACTTAGTTAATTAAGCTACTGCATGTTATTCTAACTCACCACATTCATTTTACTTACTTTTTCTGATGCAGTGATTTTGCAGAATTATTTTACAGTGCTTTGAACAACAAAGCTATGTGACGCCTGATTGAGTAAAGATGAAATAATATTTGATTTTTCAGAGAATAAACATTCAGAGGTTTGCTGCTACAGCCTCCCTTTACCTTCCTAGTTTTATGCATGCACAGTACTGCTGTGGAAAACATGTCCAATAAAAGCCTACTTACATGAGATAAAATTTATCATAAACCTCTTTTTTATTATGAAATGTTTCTGGGCTTCTGGAGACATGGAGCTAACATATACTGACAGAAAGTTTACTTAAATTATTTATAATCATTTTTTACATTACGAGGTTTCACAAATGTCCAAATGAAGGATCACCCCAAATGAGTTCAAGGTTTTTATAGAGGTAGTGTTTGAGATCTCTCTTTATCGCTTCATGAATCAGAAAATACACAATGAAATCCATATTCTATAGCCAAAAAGGCCATACAAAGCATCACGATACAGGCAGGAATAAAACAGGAAACTCTGGTGTATGCAAATGACGTAGAAGAGTATGTCAGAGTGTAAGAAAATGACTGTTAAAGTTTTGTATTGGGAAATGACAGTAATTTACATACATGTGCATTACCAGAGGTGTAAAACAAGCACCTCAGTGTTTTTTAATAATAATAATAATAATGGATACTTTATTGATCCCCATGGGGGAATTACTTGTTTTTCTCTGCATTTGACCCATTCACTCAGTGAAGCAGTGGGCAGCCCACTAAGCAGGCGCCCGGGGAGCAGTGTGTAGGGACGGTACCTTGCTCAGGGGTACCTCAGGGTAGCCGTTAAGTGGATTCGAACCGCCGACCTTCCGATCATGGGGCGACCACTTTACCTACTGAGCTATCCCAGTTGTTCTGGACATTTCCTTTGTATTACCATCTCAAAAGCATGTCAGAGGACTGACAAGACTATATAAAATACCTCGGAAGCTCAAAATTGAACAGTCCATGAAAAAAACATGCTTTGTCTGCAGCGTCCCACCTTAAATAAACCTTATCCATAGAAAGTATTCAAAGATATATTTTTTTGAAGGTTACTCTATGTGAAAACAAACATGTCCATTTTAATGTATTTATCAAAAGGATATCTGATGACCTCCACAGGGTAGCGGATTTCAGCTTTAAACTCAAAGGGAGCAGCAGCAGCTCGTCCTATAGTCCACACGGGGATTGGGCAGGACAGCACTGTGGTCACTGTGGCAGGAAAAAAAAAATACACACTTGCAAAATTTGACTAAATTTACATTAAACCGAACAAGAGCAGCGCCTTTGTCAACTCACAGTTTCTGTTCTGGTAGCTCCTGATTATATTCTCGAGGTCATACGCGCTCGCAAAAGGGCTGGAGCCATCGATCACCGACACCTTAGCATCAACGCGGAGGAAGAGAAAACAGCACATTAACGTATAATCATCCCCCATAGCATGTATTAACACTGACACAGCAAAGATGCATGGTGTACTGCAAATATATTTTTATACGGGGTTATTGCGATGGCTAAAATCACTAGCTGAATTACTCTGATATTGAAGTAAACTTTAGATTAATACTTCAGGAGTATTTTATGCAGATTTGTTTTGTTTTATGTGGAGTTACATTTGCTGTGGATGTCTAAGTCACACATATTCTAAAAAATGACACCATATGGATACAAATTTGGGCAGGTGCCTCTCTGACACCATCATGCATACACCCAGTTTAAAAGCGCGTTTAGTGGGCTGTTACAGTGGTAGTGAGTGCTTAACAAATACACGCCTTTACAGAAGACAGAAAAGATAAGAAGCTACTGTTCTGCTGTGAATGACCCTTCTTGTAAAGCAAGACACTTGGGATGTGGTTGGTGTGTTTAATTTAACATTAGCAAACATTGTTAGCAAACCAAACACATGCATACTACAATGACGCTAACCACTGAAGCACGAAGCTTTTGGATATCAGATCTTAAAAGTGCCTTTCTGCTCCGCTCCAGGCTCAGAATGTGGTAGCAAAGCACTCATCTACTCTAAAGGGTGTAGCGAGAGAAAAAGGTGGTGATCCCGTGTCCTCTTACATTATAAATATTGTAGAGCCCCCTGTGAGGCAAAGGCGTTCTCTGCTGCAGCCTCAGGTCTCCGCTGATGAACAGCTTAGCTCCGGGGACAGAAGAGGAGTGCTGCATGTATGCCAGACTCTGCATCACCACGGTGGACATCCGCTGGGAAAACAACAACAACAAATATTACGCTCTGCTTTAGCTGAACCACCAGCCGTAGACGGTCCTGAAGGCCCTACTTTGGTGCTGTCACACTGAAGGCCACATTTTATTATTTACAGCACTTTGAAATACCTGTTATTAAACAGGTAATATTTATTACCTGTCTGAAAAAATGTGTTTACACATGTAATAATTGGGGCCCAAACACTAAAAGTGTGAAGGTTATTGTATCTGCTTTGTTGTTTATCAATATTCAGGCAAATGAATCGCCTATTTGAGGCTCAAAAACTCGTGAAATTGTGCATACGCCTCAGTTCTGCTGAAAATTTACATAAAATCTACATATTTTACCGATTTAGCGTTTCAAAATGGCTCTAGAGCGCCACCGATGCTGATTATTAAGAAGTACTACAGACACATAGCTGAGCTACATGAGTCAAATTTGGTAAACATGTATAACATGAGACAAACAAAAAGTCTCGGGGCCCATTGACCTAAACCTAACAGGAAGTCAGCCATTTTTAATTTAAAGTGGAATTTTGCGGCAATTTCGTCCATTTTCAGGCCTCGTACGTTAGCTAACTCCTCCTAGGGTTTTTATCAGATCTACATGAGCTTTGGTGAGTACAATCTAAAGGCTTCGGTGATGTTAAATTGCAAAGCTTTTGAATTTTCACGAAAAGGCGTGGTCCTGGCGGCACGCTAATTTTCACTCATTCGCCACAGGACACGACATTGTCAAATCTCAGCTAAACATCGTCCAGTATGTCCCAAACTTCACAGCTTCGATGCGAGTCTAGAGACATCTGTGTGCCAATATTAGGTCACACTTATGGCGCCACCTAGTGGAGACAGGAAATACACAGTAGGTTATTTCCCGTCTTCACTTGTGGTTCAACGTCTGATATGCTTCAGAGATCTTTAGATGGTATTCTCCATCGCCACCTAGTGGCGCACCTGGATATACGCCAGGGTGCGGGGGCCCTCTCGTCGCTGCTTGCAGCTTTAATTCTATTTTTAGCAGGCAGAGTGAGAGAAATACTGACATTTAAAACTGCTTAAAAGGCTTTTAAAAAATCCCCAAAGCTACTAAAACTGATAAAAATCACGTGGTGATCTGTGCCTCTTAGCTCCAGCCCCACCATTACCTCACAAGTTTTATCACGTTTCATAACATTAGTTTCGTAAGTGAAAGAAATAAACTTTTTATGGCTCCTTCTCAGGTTTAAAGTTAGTAGAAAGCCTTGTCTGATGAAAAGGTGTTTCCTACGGAGGAAAGGTCAAACCTAAACTATCTAAAGTCAGTAACGTGGACCTCTTGGCCATCTTATTGCTGTTGGTGCCTTTTTGGAGCATCTTTAGTGGTGAACCATGTTATTTATGGCCCAATGTGCAACCTTTAATTTGCACTAACTAGCTTAACAGATTCATGGAGTGTCTGTGCGAGTGGGTAATGCTGTGGGATACATACAAAGAGCTGGTAGCTGAAGGTGAGCAGCAGCTGAATGCTGTACACCTGCTCATTGGGTTTCAGAGGAAGCTGCAGCTGAAAGACCAGGAGGTCCAGTTTCCCATCCTGGTTCTGGTCCTCTTCTCTCACCTGCAAAGTGCAGTCACAGAAGAACAAAGCAGACTCTACTGTTATTAAAAGTAAAAAAAATCATATCTGTCCACTGTTCAGTACAAACATGATGTTTATTATGCAGGAACGGACACTTTTTTAAACCAGGGCTCGCTACTTAATACGTTTTCCAGCTTTTCAATGACAGTAAACTCAAACTGCTCACTGAGCAACTGGACTACGAGGAAAAATAACATAATTGACATTTCTAATGTATTACACACAGTGAAATCATTAATTATTGTATGAAATAAGAAAATTAAAGTAATTGCCATGTGAGGCCTTTCGGTACTTTTGTGATGGTACAATGCAGACTTACCTAATGTTTTTGTACATTTATTACAAGTTCGTATTGGAGCTGAAAAATATTAAACCAATACATAAATGCCAAAATCTGCAGCTATTCTATACTGACTGATTTTGTGAGGCAGTTTTGTATCAACGTGGGGACACCAAATATTGATATTGTATTAAATAAATTTAATAATCACTAAAAACAAGAACAAGAAGCTGCATCTCATGCACCACCATCCTGAGATAAACGAGCAAAATTTACATTTAACTGGCCCACCTGAAAAACATTGCTTCACTGGACACACTCGCCTTAACAAAGCTGCCTCCTAATTCAAAGCAAGCTAACGGCTCAGCCACATAAACGAAATTCAACAGCAACCTTGTGACATTGACAAAAACTCCCCACAGCACTAAATGGGAGTCTATGGAGACTCCCTTACTCTTTGAGAAGGCCCCAAAAGGGAATCAGGGGAACTGCATGTTCATTTCTCAGCCCCATAAGTTGCTGCTTGGGTCCTACTGATGAAAAACACTGATGCACTCACTAACAGCTACTTTGGTCACAAGCACCATTCACAAATACACAGAATGAGCATGAAAATGAAGCTTACACCACGGCCAAGTTTCTTACTTCTAAATTCTGATTTCAGCATAAACTCTAATCACCTGTCTAATCTCATCTAATCCAATCCAGTCATCTGCTCAAAAAACTCAACTGTGAACACAGTGCTTTAGTTCATTACTTAAATATCATGTCTTCTATTAAAACAGGATCGATTCTGCTGTAGTTTGTTACCAGAGAACATAAGCACCGTGCTGATTTGAGTGGCGTGTTGTGAACACATTCTTACAGTGACAGCAGGAATCCGGAGGTTGGCTCCTAGCATGTTGTTAAGTTGGGGGAAGGTGCTCCAGGCGACATATTCTCCCCTAGTACTGGTTGCTGCAACAAGCAGAGTCTGATACTGGAATCTCACAACTGGCTGTTCCTCATAAGTGCTCCTTTTTATCCAAAAACCTAAAATTAAAAACAAGTTTGAGAACAAGGAGCATGTATTTGTACCACTCAAACTGTTCAGTTTTCTACAACTACTTACTTGGTGTAATTACAGACATATGCAAAATAAATCAGACTAGCACCCATTTGAAATAAATAAATAAATGAATTGCTGGACCACTCCTTGGAGGTCAAGAGACTGGAGTTGAGATTTTTGTGTGGGGAAATCCCAGTAAATTCCGGTAAATCAGCAGTTTCTGAAAGACCCAAAACAGCTGGTCTGGCTCCAACAACCATGCTGTATTCAAAGTCAGTGAAAATAATACTAAAATACATTTCTTAAATTATCCTCATTTAGAAAACAGAAGCAGCTTGATGATGTCACTGAAGGCTTCTGTTTTCAACTCTGTTGTCATTTTACACATGGACACCACCAACCACTTGCTTATCAGTTGTAATAATAAACGTGAAAATAATTACTGCCAATCAAACAACCACGTACAATGCTTTCTATGTGTTTTCTGTTTAAAGCAGACATGAATTAAGCGTTTTAACATGTTTCACAGTCATACGAGAGCAATAAGAGAAACAGGGAGCCTGTGATTCCTGACAGAGATAAATGAAGTCTGATAGTGCAAAATGAATCTTAATAGGTGTATAAAAGCTTCAATCGGGAGTTTTATAAATGTAATTTAAAACTTCATGGCTTGTCCCATGCTTTGATACCTAGCAGACTTGGGAGAATAGAGGAAGTGCCACTGGATTTTGCCTTACCAGCAAAATCTATCTATGAAAATTCCATGGCGTGGCGCAACCCGGGTGTTTTTCCATGAGTGACGTGCAAACAAATATTTTGCTTCTATTAGCGTGGCATGTGTTGCTGTTAAAGGGTGTAGTTTTTAGAGCGCATGTAGAGTTTCTGGACCGTAAATGTACCTTGGCTCCTGTAAGCAACCAGCAGAGGCGGGATGTAGGTGAGGCACAGAACCACAACCAGGAACAGCGTGGCTTTCGTGCACACGCTCGTTTTGTACCGAATCAAAGCCGGGTGAGAGTACACCTCATAGAAAGCCATAAGTGTGCTGGAGGTATAAACAGCTCAGTCTTCCAGATAGCAAAGATGCTAAACCGACGGAAAGCCCTCGGAGGATCAGCGTGGGCAAACCGACAATAAAATGCTAAGCAACCACAAATTATCCCTTAGTCATCTAACCGCTTCCGTAATGAAGTGAGTCTAGTAGGGCACTGGTCAAAAACACAGCGAATTAACATGCTATTTATGTTAGCACCAAGTACCGCGCCATGTTCCTTCCTAGCTTAGCGTCTGGCGGTTACCATGGCTGCCAGTGTTCGCGTTTGTGCTGCATTCACGCGATACCAGCACGGTGAGGAGCACACACACACACACACACACACACACACAAAACGTGTACAGAAGCAGAAACTCATTACAGGCAGGGATTCTATATTTTTGTGGTTATTGTGCATTTATTTCTTGTAATTTTGACTTTTGAATAATTTCATCACCGTTTTCATCAGTTTGCTTCGCTTTGCGGCCCTTTTTGTGTCTGTTTCAAGTTGTTTGCGGGTTTTTTTTTTTCAATCTTTTTGAGGATAGGGGGGTCTCTGATTATTTTTTAGTTTCTCTTTGAGGAGGTTTTGTGTCTCTTACTTTGTGTCTTTTTGCATCTCGTCAATTTGCACCCGTTTCAGGCCACTTCCTGTATTTGCCTATGTTTTCAGTTGGGTATGTCTGCAAACACGTGTCTGTTGGGTTTTTTCTATCACTTTCTGTTCATTTTGCATTTTCCCTTTACATGCCAATCTAAATATTCTTTATTTTTCACTATGCAGTCACATAATGAAATTCTGTGTGGTAGTTTTCATCTTAAAATAAGATATTAATTGCTACATAATATATAATTGTACACAATAGAAAATAAATCATCATTAAAGATAATTTTGTGTTTGTTATTATTATTATTATTATTATTATTATTATTATTATTATTATTATGGATGGTTGGATGGGTTCATTATGCATTAACACCGATGTCAAATTCATTTTACATTGTGGCCCACATGCAGACCACTTTGATCTTAAGTGGGCCAGATGAGTGAAACTCTGCTTATTGTCATTGACCAGAGGTTTAACTGCACATTTACAGTCCAAATCGGTTTTTCTACATGATAACGTTTTTGTACTGTAGTTAGTGAAAAAGTAACACCAGCCTTAATGATTCTGGGCTTATATTGTAAAAAAAAAAATACATGTGTAAAATTAGAGAAGCAATTCTGCTATCTCATTGCCCAGACTGTTCTGTAATTATATAACAGAAAGTTTTAGTTGTTAATTTTTTTTTTTTAATTTTTTGTCTGTGGACTTTTTGCAAATCAATAAATTGCTCTAGTAGAGCATCATTTAATTGCTTATTTGTTACTTAATTACTTTGTTATGAATGGCTATGAGGTGGGAAAAGCTGTAAAAGGTATGAAAATACAGTTAAAAGTCCAATATTTGTCATCTTTCACATTTTCCAAAACCCCCCAATGTGCCTGATTACACTCTTTGCCCGGCCGAAGATGGCCCCCGGACCTTATGGTTGACACCCTTGCATTCGTAGCTGGACTGAGAGCACTTGAAGGCAGCACCAAAACCATCAGCACCTCCCCTGTGTCAGACAGTGACGTCACCTCCCTGATAGACGGACAGCTGAAAGCTCCTGGCTCAGCGGGGTTGTTGACGTTTTGTTTTGACCGCTTTTGTCTGGATTTTTGGACATTATCCGCAGATTCAGAAGCCCGCCTTTCGACCCTGCCGTCACGCGTCAGTGCGGGGATCCAGCAAAGATGAAATGGATGTTTAAAGAGGACCATTCCCTCGGTAAAGGGGTTTGGATTGTTATGAAACGAGAGATCTTGTCATGTCACGCACCCTCCGTTCTGTCTTTTTCTCCGCATCCATTGTTGCCATCTCATCCCATATAGGTGTAGAAATGTATTGCTTGCCTCAGCATATAAATCCATGATGGCTGATGCTGCATGGCTAGCAACTAATGCTAAGATTATTCTTGCAAGTGTTATGACCGCTGTCAAAATCCGGCTCACCTTTCATATCCCTGATGCATCCAATCAATCCTACCCCGAAATGTGTTTTTCCACTGCATGCATGTTCTTAACCAAAATGCATTTAAAAATCCCACAATTTAATGTTGCTTTGCCTATATGTAATCACTACTTAAAACCCTGTGGTAATAACATGATTAAGGGCTGTCAGGGACTGTTGTGGCAAATTCGGCTGTATGCAGTAGGGCTACAACTTTTTGTGTTGGTTCATGCTGCTGGGTAACCCCCTCCAGGGTCTATTTAACTAGGCCTTATAACTTAAATGGGTACTGAAGAGGGCTTCCTCAGTGATTCAGAGCTGGTAACACCTAACACAAACAGTGTAAGTGTTATTATGTTTATTAATAATGTGCCAGAATTTGGAACTGAGTTTGGTGTAAAGTTCTCTCCAAATTTAGATTGCTGGAACGGCTTTGCTCCTCAGCCTTTGTCTCCATACTCTCTTCAGATAATCTCGAAGTTCCTTTTTAAAGAAACACACAGCAAAAGTAGGCCTCTTAACTGGGCTAATGAAAGTGTGCACCTAAATGAAGCACACATCTTCTCACCCATCACCTCATCCTCTCTGACCTCTGTTCATTGTTTTCCCTGCTGCATGCAGTCTTTCCTCCAATAGATGCTCTTTCCTCCTCCTGATATAATAATCACTTAATAAAAGCTGCTGATGTGACTTACTACTGATCTGTGACAGTAATGCCTTTAAGTGTCCACTTTAACACACATGATCACACTGTGAGTTGATGTTAGAAGGCATCCGCCGCTCTGTCTGCGTAAACTGCAGTCAACCTTAATGCTGTGCTTGAATGTGCATTTGAGCCGATATATCTGACTAGCCTTGGCTTGAAAGGCCAGAGGAATCCCAAGAGGCCTCGCTCAGCCCTTTAATCTCTGACTTCCTGTTTGTTTCCTGTCTCTCCTTCAGAGCACCGATGTGTGGAGTCAGCCAAAATACGCAACAAATATCCTGACAGAGTACCGGTGAGTTGTGGGGGAGGGCAGTCACCCAAAACCTGCTAAATTCACATCAGGATTGGGTAAATGTGCAGTCCTCTGGCATTGTTTAAATAAGCAGAGCTGTAGGCCCGTAGCAAGAAGGATGGTCCTTCTCATCTTTAGCCTGGAGGATGCAACATTCACGGTTTCCATAAAGAATTTGAGATTCTGATTGACCAGACCACCATCCATTTTCTTCTGCCTATCCGGGCAGAAAATGACCACAGGACAACTTTCCATTTCTCCTCAGTCTGTCTTAATTAAGTTAGGCCCCAGCAGAGTGCCTAGGTCTGTTCAGTTTGTCTATTTTTTCCATTGACCATGGTTTACTAATGTATTCCTAAGCCCATGCAGTGATTACTATAGAGAGCAATGTCTGTCTCTAATGCAGTAGAACATGAGGACCCCAGAGATCAAAATTTAAAATTAGTTTTCAGCCTTGTCCCTTGTGCAGTGGGATTTTCCCTCCTTTGTCTGAATCCTTTAATGATGTTGTGCGTCACAGACGCAGCGACAACCTGGGCACACTCTACCTCTCGCACTATGGCAGCTGGGATGGGCCACAGTTATGGCTCTGTGACGTTTGGTGTTGCATTCAGCCAGTGAAAATTGCAAATGCAATAAAAACATGCGTGGATAGAAGGAGGACTATCAGCCATGGATTGTGACGCACCTTAAAACCTTACAAGTACCTTGCTGCTGAGGGCTTACTGGTGACATATGTTCTTACAACTTCACTCACAGACATTATTGTAAGGCTAAGCTTAATGGTCAGCCAGAAGCTTTCAGATAGGGAGTGCAGGTGTTTGCTACAGTATTGGGAGATTTGTGGCCCACACACAGCATGACCACAGTGTGTAAGAATGCATTTGTCTGTTAATGTGTGCACTCCAGGTGATAGTGGAGAAGGTTTCTGGCTCTCAGATAGTGGACATAGATAAGAGGAAGTACCTGGTGCCCTCTGACATCACTGTGGCCCAGTTCATGTGGATCATCAGGAAACGCATCCAGCTGCCTTCAGAGAAAGCCATCTTCCTCTTCGTTGACAAAACGGTCCCCCAGTCCAGGTGAGAGTGCGCTGCGTTCTGCAGCAAGTCAGTAGATTTAAAGGTCAAACTCATGAGTGTGCACCACAGAGACCAAAAAACCTTGTGCCAACTCATTCTTCTCGATAATTTTATTGAATGTAAATGTGTTAGATGATTTGAACTTTTTTTGAGTTTAACAATACCTTTGAAATAAATATTTATGCTGTATATTGTTAATATTTACTTTGAATTGCATGAATTGTACTCTGTAGTTGTAGCTTAAGAAAGAAATGTGAGTTACGTTGATTTTTTTAGCATCTGTTCTCCTCACTCAGATGTCTCCTGGGAACCAAGAATTAACTGATTCGAGTTTAGTGGTTTTTGGCCATATCGCCAGAATTCATTACATAGTTACAGCAAAATTTCTGCAATAAATACATAAAAATAAATATGTTTAAAATCTGTTAGCCACATTTTACCCTGGATCAACAGCCTGACGTTATCAAAGCTGTAATGTGCGCACTGTGTGTTACCTAAAATGTGTTTAACCATTCATCTTGTGTAACTGATGAGCAGGATCGTATGTAGAAGTATTTCTTATCCAGCTCCATTTGAGTCTGAAGCTACACTTTCACCTCAATCAAAACTTTCACCAGTTTTAAGATGGAATAAGCTTCATGGTTGTTGTAAGGTTAAGTAAACAAAGAAACTGGAAGCACAGCTGAACTTGGTGTATACAGACAAACATGAACAAGAATAAAAGAGTAATATATTATCATAATTTAAAACACCAAGTACATAGGGGCTAATCCTAATGTTAGCAGCTTTATCAATGGTATGGGTAAACAGTGGAATAGATGGAAATAATAGAGGTAGGTGAATATTATAGAAGGGGTGGGGGCGTCAAGGGTGGATCGATCCAAATATCGGTAGTATCGATACCAGCGCTGGTATTGGTATTGGAGCAATATTAGTGCGATAGCGTCGATACTTTGTTTCTCTCCTCTAAGTTCTGTGCGTTGCTCCCATTCACCAGAAAGAAGTCATGTCTGTGTAAACACTGCTCCTCTTTGGACACTTTGCTGTCCTGTGTTTAGTTGCCCTTGGGTCACGTGTCCTACCGGCACTAAACAGCTGTAAATACTAAAAACAGTGATACTGTATGTATTCGAAGAAAATTCTCTTCTGTGGCTACACCATCAACCATAAAAGACCATGAAAAAGCACAAGAAATGAAGAGAGGAGGTAATGTGTATGTAAATTCCTCAAATTGACCCAGACAGACAGAGCTCGCTGTCACAGTCCTTTCAGAGAGGCAAAGAATATCCAGGTAGCTCACGTAGTGGTGAAGCTAATGTTAAATAATTCAGTTCATCAGCGCAACTTAACGTGGACGTGTTATTGTCCACCGTAATTGTTAGTGGTCATTGAATTATGTTCATGATGATTCATCTTATAAATCATGACACATCACTCTCCACCATATATTATTTTTACTATAGTGCTTTGCACTTAAGGTAGATATTGCACAGGGATCAGCAGTTTTCTAGGTGTGAGTGTTGAGTAGCCTGATGGTCGATGGGAAGAAGCTGTTTTATGCTCTTTATGCTCCTGTACTTTCTTTCATAAGGCAGCATGAAAGTCTCTGATCTATTCGTCGTTTATTCAATTAAATCCGGTTTTACTTATATAGCACCAATTTCTAACAAAAGTCACTTCATTGTGCTTCATATTGTGAGGCTAAAACCCTGCATTATTAGAAAGAAACCCCAGCAATCACAAGGGACCCTATCAGGAAGCAGTTGACAAAAGTGGGGAGGGCAAACTCCCTGTTAACAGGAAGAAGTGTCCATCAGAAACAAGTAGGTGCAGCCATCTGCTCTGACTGGTGGAGGCAGGACGGGATGGGATCAGAGAGAGGCGGCTTATCAAAGGAATCTGCTTCTGAGTGCTTTGTAGCACGCTGATACTGCTCTCCTTATTAAAGTCTAGCCACAGCACGTATGCCACCTCTTCACTAACAAAGCAATAATGCTGGAGCCAAATCTAGAACCAGTTCCACAAAAAAGACTGGCTCTGGGACAACGTTTTTTGGCATCGTCTCTACTGATGTGGTTGCTCCAAGTAGTTGTTTAGCAAGAGGATGTCAAAGATGTTTCAGAAGCACAGCTCCTACAGTCCACAGCTTTGATAAATGGAACCAGAAGGAAGAACCACTAGCGGCTCTTTTTTATTTTTAAAACTTAAATTCATTTTTTATGAGGAATTTATTCCACACGTAAATCAGCTGTTGTGAGGAATGTTCATGTTCATGTTGCAAAAACATGCATCTGGCTGTAATCGCTGAGCTCTCAACCTCACGCTCCCATTGAAGGTATTAAACAGACGGCCTGTAGTTTTTATCAGATTTGACAGTGAGTCTAATGAAATTTAGACACACCGACACAGTAGGGCTTAACATTGCTCAGGTCTTTGTCATATTTGACATGACATAACCACTGGTTGCTAAGGAAATGTGCAATGCTAGACTGGTTGGCAGATTTCCCAGGTAATTCTCAGTAATTACTAGTTGTTGTTGTTGTAAAATCGACGCAGTTCCCACCTTTAAAGTAAACGCTGCAGCTAACTTTTACTTTTAAAGGCACACGGTCTGCAGTTCTGCTTCTGCAGTTTAACTTTGAACAGTGTGAAAAGTGCAGGTTTTCTGCAGGCAAACCCATCATTGGTTCCCCACAGAAAACCACGATCTGGGCCTTGAGGGTTAAACTAGGCTAGCCCATAGCAGGTTTGCCCTTTTGGGTTGGCAGTGGGTCTATCCACAGATCTCCCGCATGAACCCTGAGGAGGAACATTTGCTAGAATGATTGTCAAATGCCCAAAACCACAGACAAGTTATCATCACATATCAACTTGTGTCTACAAAATCTCAGTACATGCAGTTAAATCCTGGTACTTAGATTACAGTTTCAAATTACTTTTATATCTGTTCCTCCATTTAAAGGGTGGAGCTGCCCAAATAACTGCTGGGTGGAATTACCAAGGTCACTATAGAGTGGTGAGAGTTGCTTCAAGAAGGATTTTGATATATCTGTGCACTGTATATAAAGAATGCACATAGCTAGTATTGGGCCACACCTCAGGCTCAGCTTCTGAATCCGGTTTTCAGTCTCATTGAATTTCAGTCCTGTGGCATCAGCACATTAACTGTGCACCAGGAGCTTAATGATACGGGTTTCCAAGGCCGAGGAGCTTCTGTCGGTGTAATGTGTTTGTTGCCCAGGCCTTTTTTTATACGGTGTTGGCCTAAAAGTGAATCTATTCCACAATATGCATTTGTTTTAATTGCCAGCAGGGGGCGACTCCTGAGGTTCTTTGCTCTGCGACTTCACGTTCCTGATTACTTAATGGGCTAACTCAAAGTAGTTTGAAGTGATACTGAGTAAAACCTAAATTTAATTTAATAATTATGGTCATGATATGAGTCAGAAACCAGGATATCCGATAGCCGTCTTCCAGCATGTTATTCAGAAGCTCACACTCATGACCTCTCAAAACAAAAAGATGAAGGTGGCATAAACACTCGGCGCAGTAATGCAATGGTGTCGAATCTGTCTTTAGGTAAAGCCTGTAGACATGACTGACTCTGTTTTGTGCATCATCTAACTATTCGGTTTTTACTGTGTTTCAGTCTGACGATGGGCCAGCTGTACGACAAGGAGAAGGACGAGGACGGCTTTCTGTACGTGGCCTACAGCGGAGAAAACACCTTTGGTTACAAGGCCTTTTATACAGCACAGGGTTAATGCATAACTGATTACTAGTTTCTCTCTCACACGCTTGCACACACACACACACACACAAAACCCCAAACACACCGACACATTAGGGCTTAACATATACTGGTGCATAGTGCTTCAGAAATTGGCCTTTACATGTGTTACACAGGTAACGCACCTACACATTTGGCACTTGCATTTCTGATCAGCTTTTGATACTTAAAACTGCTCATTTATGATGCGAGTTTGCTACAATAAACAAACTTTTTTCCCCAGATGCTTGGATGATGTAAAAAACAAACAAACAAACAAACGCTGAACTTTATCATGATCTCCATTTCAAGGCCAGTTACTGAGAGAATTATCTTTAACACTGCCGCGAATCTGAATAACAGTCATGTACATTAAAGCCACTTCAGATACCATTCATCATCCTGGCACTGTTAATAAACACACACACACACACGCATGCACAAACCAATCATTATGTGACACAGTCATGCTCCATTTTATTTGTTGTCACAGATATTTATGTTCAGTGGAAGTGAGAAAGAGACGCAGTAATCCTGTGACTAGAATACTTACCCGCATTCTTTGTATTGCTCATCATATCATGTATGAAATGTTCACCACAAGACAAAAGATACTCGTTAGAAGGCCCAGGATAGGCTTGAAGGTTGATCATAAGCACGTGAATGTTAGCCGGCGCCACTCCTCGGGATGTTACCGAGACTGCCCCAGCCCGACGGTAGTCTCTCGGCACAGGATGTTGTGCTGGATAAACACGAATTCATTGAACTGCTTCAAAAAATCCAACACTTTACTTGAAGTTTTAAAATACCGTCAGAAAAAACAACAACATATAAACAAAATACAATTAATGACAAAACAACCTTATAATTAATAAAACCTTAATGAATATTTCCTCAATTTAGAGACACAAACAACCGAAGCCTCGTTATTTATTATTATTAATTCACTGAACTTTTAAAAATGTAACATTTCTGTTCAAACCCATTAAGTTCTGAAATGTTCAGTGGGAGTTATTCTATGAATATTACACTGACAGCACTAATAAAATATTCCAACAGTCTTCTGATTCCCCCTGATTCATAATAACCTGTGAATGAGTTTAGCTAAATATAAATGATGTAATGGTACAAGTCAAACATATTGACCGCACCCAGATAGCAAGGAGACACTGAACAGATGTTGATTTTCCATCTGAACCATCAGAATCGTCAGGATGGAAATGTCAACACAAAACCAATGTTGAAACAACATTGAAATACCGATGAAACCTGACACTGACATTGAAATAACATTGATTCACTGTTGTTCTGTCATCGTTGGTTGTTGATCTATTTATAGTTGACAAGGTGACAACAATCACGTTGAAAAACCATCGATTTATGGTTGAGCGGGAAATTAAAGCTGCTCAGGCTCAGCTGCGGTGTATATTTAGCACTGAGAGTTTCATGTTCCTGCCAACTTTGTTGTCACTGCACACTCAGATTTGCACATGTGCTGGTCTGTCACCGTGCAACATGGATGACCGGAGTGTCGCGTTACCGTCTTAGCCAGCGTGCGCAAGCGTGAGCGGCCGGGAGGTGACTGCAGTTCACAGCTGTGGGTGAACTTCTCTCTTTTTTCTTTTTCTAATCCAATATTTAAATTTTAGCATTCAGTGTTTTATTTTTACTACCTGTGTCTTGGGGTGCAGTCGAGTCCTTATGTGACATTTAATTAAAAAGTAAAGCTATTTGAATTGTATTAAACTCGTGTAAACGTTTATGTTTAAATCCTGTTTAACATTTAATTATGGGCTCATTAACCACAATAATAAAGAGCTCGCTATTTATTTGCGATTTTTATTTCTGGGAAACCTCATCCCTCATGAAATGTGATTGGGAATTGAATATTCACAGATCTGTAATTAAATTGTTTTGCGCGAGTCCTGCTGTGTCTTTTGTGTTATTAATGAGCTGTGATAACTGGGATTTACACTTCAGTGCATTGCACCATTTCACTTTAGGGAGCTCAAAAAATGGACAGTAAAGAGCCGAAAGGATGAAATCGTCATTAAAACGGAAACTTCTTGGCTACTCAGAAAACACACTTAAAACCAGGGCTGAAGGATGTATTCAGGTCTTTACTTAAAAAAAGTAATTAAGTAAGTAAAACTATATTTATAGGGGCAAGGATAAAAAAAAAAACAGCATTAAAAAATGAAAAATGTGACAAAACAATCACCATAAAGTGATTGAAAAACTTACAATTCAACAGAATCTTTTCTGAATGTGTCATGAGATTTAAATATGAATTTTAAAACAACGGGAGAACTATCGGGTTAATAAACACGGAGGTCCCACTCTATTTTTGGCTTTATAGGCTTGCAAACATGGCTGGAGCGAAACCTGCGTTTAGAAATGACGCGCCGTGCTTTGTCATTAACTTCAAGTAAAGTGTTGTTTGTCTGCAAAGCATTCACAGCCTTTTCATCTCTCAGCTCTCACGTTGCATTCAATATGACTTCAAGCTTGTAACTGAGATAATAAACTTGTATTTAAAAAGTTTAACAAATTCAAAGACCAATGGAGCCAAAGGATGACGTTTCATACACACAGACTTATGGCCGGAGGAGATGCCTCCTGCTGGCAGGTTTAAGACTCGCACTGGCTTCATTTTGCACACCTGAAAGTTACACCTGTCCGTCCACTGCAGAGCGTCTATGGATGACTCTGAGGCTGAACTTTTAGTTGCACCTGTAGTTTCTGGTGCTGGTTTCCACCCATCATTTGACCTCGTTGCAGTTTTCATGTCTGCGCTCCACAAAGCTGGTTCACTGTCTGATGTTGTGTAATATGCATTGGTAATTCTTATTTCATCAGTGTTGTATGAATATAAAACATATCTTAAAGACATAAATAAATTTTAGATATCTGATAAAGGGAAGGTAGCTGGAAGACCTGACCAATAAAAACTAATGTAAAATTTACGGTGTGGTCTTTGACTTGGTGGTTGCACTGTAGAGTTTCACAGCTGTGTCCCTATTTTTAATGCTTCATACACATAAACACTACATGATGATGTAAGGGGGTCCGAGGAAGAGGCGCACAATTAAAGGCAGAATCGTCCACTTTAATAAAAACCTAGAGATTTAATGATGAGCACTGATCGTGTTGACAGGCTTGTAAAAAGATGTAACACAAAAATGCTCCATGCAGCAAAAGCTGACATTTCCTAGTTTTTTTTATACTTTATGTCTTATAATGCATCAACGTAGATTAACTTCATTAGCCCTCACCTTTCAGACTTAATCTACTGGAAAAGCATGAAGTTTTCAATCCGACGCCTTTACAGCAGAGTTCAAGCTCACTTCTTTTTAAAGGGGACAGTTTTAAATACTGTTGCTCTTAAAATGCATCACCTCATTTATTTCCCTCAAGCCCCTGGTCTTTCTAATAAATCCATAGTCTTTGCTGATAACATGAGTTATTCTCTTGAAATCATTTGGAGCATCTCTGGAAGTCGAAGCTCCAACTGGGAAACATCACAGTGGAATAGATTCACACATAGATACACAGAAGTGATCATTAATCTACTGAGTCAGAGTTTATAAATAAATTATCCTAATATTTGTCAAATACTGTGTGCCACATTATCTGTGACAGATATTCATGTTCTTCAGGTTCAGTGATATCGAAGTCGGCCGTGGCCATGGACCCTTTAAAGTCTAACTACTGCCAGATACATTTACTGGCTTAATCAGCCACTCACGTGGCAGAAACTGTGCATTTAGGGTCAAGATGACCCGTTGAAGTTTAATCTGGGCATCAGAATGGGTGATTTAAGTGACTGTGGGTGGTTTTCTTCAGGAAATGTTTCCAGCACCTTGTCGAATTAATGCCACACAGAATTAAGGCACCTCTGAAGGCAAAAGGGGTCAAGGTGTGTCTAAAGAAGTGAGCGTTTGCCCCTGGTTCAGTTTTCCTGTAAGGTCTGTTTAATCGGACCTCATGGGCTGAATCAATACTTCAAATATAAAACTCTGCTTTTTCTGTATTAGTCCAACGCTCACAGACTAAAATTATGAAGCTGTTAAAAGATTCTCTTGAATCTAAAATATGATTGATATTGTTTTCCCTTGGCTTGTAGTGCTTTTATTCATCTGATTATTGAATTGTGCAGTTCTGGAAACATCAGCTTTCTCTCTAATGGAAAAGAACTACAATGAATCCCCTCATGCCAAGGGAAAAAAAATCCAACCGAAAACTTGCATTAACCTCAGGTTTATTTATGCAACTATCCATATATTTAAAAAAACAATATAAAGAATTTAATTCAATTTTATTAATACAGCACACAAAACACAATGAGGTGCTTTATATTGAAAGGTAAAGACTCTATAATAATACAGAGAAAACACACAGCTTTCTATGAGCAAGCACTTGGTGACAGTGGGAAGGAAAAACTCTCTTTTACCAGGAAGAAACCAGGTGCAGGGAGAGGCAGCCATATGCCACGACCTGTGGTTATTTTTCCCCTGAGCTACAGACGAGCTTGCACTGATGTAATCAGATGTCTGCAGCCCAGTTCTCTGCATCTCTACGATGGATGTGACGAAAACAGCTCAAAATCGCTGAAGAATGAGAATGAGAAAATTGAGGGCATCCTGGACATAAGCCACCATGTGCTGTTTGTCATTAGCAGAGAGGAAATAGCAGGAATCAGCTGAGCCACATCACCAACTGAACTGATCCTCTGTCCCTGCACCGTGGTCCTGAATGAACGACCTAACTGTTTGTGCAGAAATGTGCAGCTTTACCTTTTTCTTCACAACAATGTGTCCTACACAGGCCGAGTTAACAAACTGGTGCGAAAACGTTTTTGCAGGGTTCAAACCACTGCCAGAAAGTAACTGCTGGTCGTTTCCTTACGATGAAATTAGAAAGCTTTTCCCAGAATTTGCCAGTTCAACCTGATAAACCAACTAAAGCAATTCCTTTGATTCCAAATTTTGACATAGTCTGGGACTTCAGGAGTATCTTCATGTTTTTAGTGCAGGACGCATTCAAACTAGGAGTGAGACTGGAGGCTGTGTTTTCCTGTGCAGGTATAAATGGCTGTGCGCTTTTAAGAACACCAGGCAGCTGGAGCCACGACATGCACTGTGAAAATAAGCCATCGTGTGTGCTGCATTACCAACAGTTTCAAACAGCGTGACAGCGCAGAGCGTCCTGCTGAGGCAAACCTGCACTGCAGACCAGCTGAGCCAACACACACACAGGAAGAGAGGAAAAAGACAGCGCAAATTAAAGAAGCCAAGCTTGTCCTTTCATTAAAAGGGTGCCGCAATCCTTTCTGTTCTCTGCAGCATGTTTGAAATCCGAGTTTCACAAGGTCAAACCTTGGGCGACCCTTGACCTCTGAGTTTCTCCTACAACAAAGCTGCTTTGTCATCAAGCCTGTCGAGAGTGAGTTGTCAGTGGAAGAGGAGGAGGTTTCTGTCACTGCGCGGCCACAGAGGGAATGCCTGACTGCGCAGCTGCTGCCAGGCCTGCTGGTACGACTGGGAGGCCTGCTTGTAGTCCCAGTAGGTCTGCAGCTCTGCTTTCCTGGACACATGTAAGAAAAGAAAATCCTCGATGTAAAGCAAGAAGCAAAAATTATTACTCTAAGTTACTTTTAAACCACTACAGAAGTACAAAAAAACCCCATTGGCTGAAACTGTTCGTGCAGATTGCTGCTACAACCTGTTAGCACGTAAAATGAGCTGAAGTTTAAGTTCTGTAATAAAGATTCAAAATACATCATTCAAAGGGAGAAAGTGGATTACTGTGTGTTAGATAGGAGAAACAGATTGTTCAAATATCTGCTGGTTACCGTGGTTACTTGAGCCACTGTAGTAAAGAAGAACATCTTGTAGATAAAGTGATCAGGACTGGCTCTCAAAAGGCAGATTAACGATTGATTTCCCTCAGCTGCAACTTCCTCCTTCGTCTGCCGTTTCTCCTCCTCGGACGTACCTTTGTCATTAAGTCCTGTCATTGTGCTGAGCTGAGTGCTTACAATATGTCTGTTGTGTGTGGGCCGTATCAGGTTTTCTGACAAACACAAGGACCTTTGTCCTCCATTGTTAGTCATCAGAGTTTCATTTTCTCAGATTCATTTTCAGGAGACCTACTGTCATCCTGAAGCCATTCTTCCACATAAATGTAGCACAGCACACTATGTGACAGGATCTCCAAAAACAAAGACGATGCAAACAAAGTAGCCGTGTGACAGACTTAATATAAGTACACAGCCAGGGATTCAACTGCAAGGACCAATTTTCACAGAAAAAAACCTTACAGATTCCTGTCGAGTGCAACATGAAACCGCAGCAGCCTTGGACAGTCCTTTATTTGGCAACAGCCTGGCATGACTGCACCACGGTGGTGGTTTTATCCATAGTTTAACAGGTAACAAAATGAGAGCAGAACAAAGGCACCAGCCGAGAGAAACAGTACCTCCAGCATGTCCTGGATTGGCCCTTTAATCTCCTCACAGCTGGACACCACATCCTCAGCTCATCTCTAAAGGAGAGCCCGAAACCTGCCGAAGTCCAGCCGCTACCCGGAACTCATGGCCAAAAGTGAGGTAAGGAACAGAACACAGCACCCTTCTCCATCTAACCTGGTGCATGTGAGATCCACATGGCCTTAGATTTGGAGAAGCTGCTAACTCTGAGCTCAGTCACTTCAGACTCGATTACAACTTGCTCCAGTGCAAGCTAAAGGTCACTGCTTGATGAAGCCTTAATACGAAAGCTTAATACAAAAAAAATCAAAAATCACCTGATAACTTCATAAAGTGATCAGTAAACATGAAGCCAATCAGCAGCAGCATAGCACACAAGTCTGAAAAAGTGCACACACAACATTTTAACCCACAGCAGGCTGGAAATCTAAGACTGAGGAATTCAAACCAACCCCACCTGTTTAATACGAGCGTAACAGTCAGATTGCATAACACGATTTCCAGTAATGAACATTTCACAGTGATGTGAACATTTCCTTAGTGATTGGTGCACGTAGTTTTATGTGAATGAGAGTTGCACAAACTGAGAGAAGCTGCACTGTTCTTCAAATATTGCAGCTCTCGTTGGAGCGTTTTCAAAAGCTGCAGCGAGTTTCTGAAAGAGCCAATTGTTTGTTACCTGAGAGAGTCGGGGAGAGCCGAGGGATCGGTGGCCGACACCAAAGACAAGAAGGAATGAAAAAGCTCTGATTTGCACAGAAGAGACCTGAAATCAGAGAAGCACGCCGGGATGTTTGAGAACACAGCAAACTCACATGGTACTCATGTATGATGACAGTGGATTGGTTCTACCTGGCTTTTGCTGTTCCCAGGGCCTTCTTGGTGACTCCGTGTTTGTAGCCGTTAGCGGTGACATCTAGTGGCTGCTCTGTTACGTTACACCAGCTGATGGCTGAAACACAGGGAGCAAACCTCAGATACACGCCGAGATTGCAGCTCAGTGCTGGAGCAGTTTAAACACAATTAAAACTTTAATTGAAACCGTAAAAACTGCTTCACTGAGTGAATGGGTTAAATGCAGAGAGGAATTTCCCCACGGGGATCAATAAAGTATACATTATTATTATTATTATTAAAAAACTGATACCATTAACAGAAAGAGACAGCTGCAAACTGGACCTAAACTGAGAGAGGCCTGCAGCGAGGCAGACACCCTGAGTCTAGCAGATACTCTTGATCTGAAATCCTTTCTCATCTCATGCTCAGTTCCTCCACTAAAGCAAGTGGAGGAACTAAAGCAATTTCCCGATTGGGTGATCCTCACAAACAGAAGGTCTAAGCTGCAGGTGGGTGTGGCTTCTTTGAGATGACTATATTAGGGATAGTCCATGGTTGATGTCAAGTGTTGACATCTAGTTTTTTGGCACTTACAAATAATTTGCAGAATACGTGGACAGTCCTACCTGCCCCGCAGGGGGAGATGCGGCCCTGGCCGGCCTGGTGCTGGAGCTCAGTTTGGGCTTGGCTGAAAGGAAACTCCAATGTGGCCTGGAGCAGCTCGGGCGGACGTACGGCGAAACCGGCAGGGAGGTCCGATACACAGGCGCACCTGACAGCACAGAAGCACTGCATTTAATTGAGTGTGGTCTGATTTGATGAAGACTATTCACTGCCTAACACCTGCAGTGCTGCAGGTGTTCCACTAAATTCCACAGAATTTAGCAGCTAGAAAATTCCCACATGATTAAAGTGATGTCAAAGCAGTTCTTTATTGTTGCATACTGAGGCGTCAAAATGCATTATCTTCATGGGTGAAAGAGTTCATTGTCTGTGTGAATAAGTGATAATCACACAAACTGACAGCTACCTTGATGTAACCACTTAGCCCGATTACAGATGTTAGGCTGTCAGAAGGCAGATAAAGGAAAGATATCCTGGTTATACGGCCCAAGGAAGTGGTTTTTAAACCAGCACCAGTTGGTGCCTGTCCAACATGCACACTGCAACAAGAACACTATGCTGTCTTAAGTATTTGCTCGTCTGCTTTCACGTGCATATGAACTTGAGTGACATCCCATTCTTAATCCATGGGGCTTAATATGATGCTGGCCCACCCTTTGCAACTATACCAGCTTCAACATTTCTGGGAATGTAGGAGTGTGTTAGTGGGAATTTTTGACCAGGAATCCCAAATACAGGAAGGTCTGGAACTGGCTCTGTTTAAAAGCCCTAATCTCTGAATCCCATGAGCATTACCCAGTAGGCAAACACAGCTTAGATGGAGCCAGGGAGGAGACTCACCCAGCTCAAACTGGTACTCAGCCCTCCGGATGCTGATCCTGAAGGTGTGCTTGCCAGGGTGGCTAAGCCCGCTTCCTCTTCAGCCACACCCATTACCAGCAGCTCTCCTCTAAATCTGTGTACTTGGTAACTGACTGGTTTAAATGCAGTAGCTTGGAAAATTAAGCCCCAAGGATCTGTTCATTTTTAAGGTTAAAGTAACATGTAAGAACCCACTGAGTGACGTTCTAATTAAATGCAGATTTTTACCTTTGAGGTTTCACACAAGGTTAAAAAGGAAGTGTCCACTGTTAAAAACGGTTCTTTTGATTCTTAGGGCCAAAAAGACACGGCTCAAAAGTGGTCTTTTACTTTAAAAAATGATCTTTAATCTTACATATCCCGGGATATGGAGACTGAGCACACACAGAAACGCCTGCTCACATCAGCCAGTCTCAAGCAGAAAACAGGAAGCCAGGTTATTTATGTACCTCTCGACATCACATACAGTTTCATTTAGGGCTGCCACAAACGATTATTTTGATAGTCGACTAGTCACCGATTATTTTTGCGATTAGTCGACTAATCAGATCATCATCCATTGAACGTAAAACTACAGCTTATTGCACCAGCAGCATCTGCTCTTATATAACTATCATTAGCTTACAGCTTTAAGTGTTTAAGGTCTGTGCTAACTAAAAATAAAGACAAGATGATAGTTTATTAAATTTTAATGAAATTTGCAGATTGTTTCGGTGAAGTTTAATGAACTCCTTGCTATCTAAAATATAACAGGACACTGGAGTATATTCTGGAGCATCTCACACTTCTGATAATCAGTTGTCTGCTTGACGTTTATTCAGCTGTGTAAAAACTATAACTTTAATCTCAGACAAACTGATTTACTCAGGAACAAATAAAATACAAAAAAAAAAGCCAAACAATAACATTTTAAGTTATCTAAGTGACTCATATATATTTAACCTGAGTAGCGAAAGACGGCGGTGGGTTTGAAAACGATTTGCGGGGAGTCCAGTGTTCTCACCGCGCTAGTGAGCCTAGCCCCCGGCTCGCTAACGAGCTAGTGGGTAACAGATGTCTCCGAAAACGTCGGAGCGCTTTTGAAAATATGTGGTGTCCTGATAAACTGAGCAGATATTTGAGGTTTACACAGCTACATTCTCGCCTGAAAATATGTTAAACGTTTATTTTGTGACCCAGAAAGAATAATAAGAGTAACATTAAAACTAACTAGCTGCCGCCATTGTTGGAAACTGCGCTGGGCCGCGCTATGAATTCTGGGACACAGCTGCTCCTTCTTCTTCTTCTTCTTCGGGGTTTAGCGGTAGCTGACATCCTTGTACATGCAATGCTGCCATCTTCTGTTTCAGTCCGTTATTACACTCTTAAATCCTGCCACTTATTCCTGCGTCTTTTGTGATCTTACAAAGCTTCAAACGACGCGTCGACTATTAAATCAGTCGTCGACGATTTTGATAGTCGACGTAATCGTGACTAGTCGACAAATCGTGGCAGCCCTAGTTTCATTTCACACAAAACTTCTTCTATTCAGTTCCTCTTTTCTGTGTCTGATTTATTAATATGCCTGTGCACTAAAACTTCTTGTGCAGCTTGCAATAACTTCCCCTTTCTAAGGTCTGTTGCCAGGGCAACCTGTCTAGACTTAGTCTCACTCTGTCGGTTCCTCATATTCTACAAAAAACATACAGTTTCTGGTCAGCCTGTAACCTAGTTTTACACTGAAGTCTGGGCCTCTCTTATATAAACCAATAATAATCAGCATAAAAGCATTTAAGATTATATATATATTACCTAACACCACCTTTTAGACTTTTTGAATGCAGGATGTTTTACCAAAGCAATTTAGCAGGAGCGAACTAGAGCCAAAAAAATCTCTTGAATCATACGTATCCAATAAACTTCTCTAAGCTAGTGCTGGTTTTGTTTGATTTTGAGAGAGATTGACCAAATAATGAGCACATCCAGGTGAGACGATGCACTTATCTCTGTTTTGTGTTGACATAAATAATCCCAGAGGAATACAGGGGAAATCCAAATCTGCTCAAAGTTATCAGCTGCAGGACATCAGTGGAATTCTTTGGAAGCTGTAATCTAGCAGGAAAACAACAGAAATCCAGATCCTCTTCAATTTATAATCAAACATGACAAAATGAGTAGAGAAAAACCCAAAAAAAAAATTCCAAATGTGAACTCTTTGATCCAATCTTCTGTAAGGCTCGTCTCCCAGGAGACAAAAGGATGAACAGCTCGTCTCTTCTGCTTAAAACAACAAGGCTTCGCTCACGGTCTCCACTCTAATTCGCTCCAAAGGGGTTCTGTCAGGCTGAGGTTAGGATTCTGTGCAGGCCAGTCAAGTTCTTCCACACCAAACTAGCTCATCCATGTCTCTATGCACCTTGCTTTGTGCACTGGTGCGCAGCCGTGTTGGAGAAGGAAGAGGCCATCCCCAAACAGGAACAGTCTTGGTGTGCTGAGGCATTCAGGGGCCGAGCCCAATTCCTCCAGAACAACTCCACACCATAACCGCCGCCCTCCACCAAACTTTACACATGGCACAATTCAGTCAGACAGGTACCGTTGTCCTGGCAACTGCCAAACCCAGACTTGTCTGTCGCATTTACAGACAGGGTAGCATGAACATGCAACATTGTTCTGGAGTCCAGTGGCCTCATGCTTTACAGCACCGATGCTTTGCATTGCACTTGGTGACGTAAGGCTTGGATGCAGCTACTCCACCATAGATACCCACTCCATGAAGCTCTCTGCAAACTGTTCTTGAGCTAATCTGAAGGCCACATGTAGTGACTAGAACACCTGAATTCAATGATTTAGATAGTTGGCAAAATAGCTGAAGAATTAAGTTCACCATTTAGCAGTTTTTTCTCTCAGGAGTTGGTGGAGAGGACGTGTCTTCGTTCATTGAAAGGCAACTGTTTGCAAACAGGTCGTTTTTCTGGCAGAAACCAAACTGAACTGTGAAGTCATTGCACTCATTTCACTTTCATTAATATCTGCTGCATTTAGCTTACTCTAATTGAACCTAACGTTGTTTTACATCAAGGAGGGTCCTTGACATGCTGGTCATGACTGGAACTGTTACATAAACCTTCAATATCTCTATTTGGTGTTTATTATTATCACGAGTTGTGATTACTGGCTCTGTATCTGTTTAGGTGAAGTTTTCACAGCGCATGACTAATAAAAATATAAAGCAGCCGGTTCAGCATTACCTTGTGACCAAAGCTCTCTGCATGACTTCTTGGTCATATGGACACTTTCCCACCACCATGGTGCTGAAGTACAGCGCCTCCTGTAGGTAATGGGACAGCAGTGCACCCTGGAAGCCCAGCACCCCCCAGCGGGCCATCTTGTCGCTGCAGGAGAGGGAGAGAGTTGGCTCTCCTCTGCCGGGCTTTACCCGGAGAACGCCCGGACTGTGATACCCCACCCCAGGCTGCAGAGGGTCAGCTGGGCCACCCGGTACACACTTGGCCCCTGTTCTGTGAATGTCTGAGACCTGATGATGCAGGCCAGTGCCATCAGTTTGAGCCAAGACTGCAGAGCTGCTGGTTTGTGAGGATGTTTCCGATGTTTTGTTAAAGTTCAGCGATCCACGCTGTTCTGTGTCTCCTCTGTCCTCTTCCTTTGTCTCTGCCGTCTCCTCCAGATGAGGCTGCTTAGAGATTCGCTCCTCGCCGGATTCCTCTGCTTTCCTTTTCAGGTCTCCTCCTCCATCAGTCTGTTCATGGCCCTTTACTGATGTGACAGGAGGGCAGGGCTGAGGCTGGCTGTCAGTCATGGGGATGATGGAGGCGTCGCCACCTGGTTTCAGATCGGACAAACAAATGGCATGAGGGCACACTTCTGCATGATTAAAGCCAAGATAGATAAAGGTATGGTTAAAGGTAGAATGCATATGTCTGAAAGACAACAAAAAAGAAAACGCCTGCAAATGCCTCACAGCTAATAACAAATACTACAATGTAAGGCTACGTCCACGCTAATGCGTTTTAGTTTGAAAACGCATCATTTTCTCTCCGTTTTGGCCTCCCGTCCACACTGAGACGGCGTTCTCGCTCATGGAAAATGCAGCGTTTTGAAAACGCTCTCGAAAACGCGTAATTTGAAAACGGTGCTTTATGTGTCGCAGTGTGGACAGCGAAAACTTTTGACAGCCCTATTAAAGCTTAATATCAGTCCGTACATGCTCCAGAGAGCTTTTCTTCAAATTCTTTAATTCTCACTCGCTTTTGCAACTTTGTACTTTTGCGTTACTCGCAGCAACAACTTCACCTCATTGTCAGTCCATTTAAAAAACTCGGTGCTTTCTCAACGTTTCGCCGCAACGTTTTTCCCATTTTCCTCTATAAACCATTGTGCAATACATATTTACTTTTTTCTTCTTACACCAGATTGTACTTTTTTTCTGTTAATACTGTTTATATGTATATAGTGCTGCTGTTTAAAAACTATATATATATTGTGAAGTTTTTGATATATAAAGCTGAAATTTCACAGCAATCATTACAGGTGTCCAAACTTTGGACCATAAAAGTTTCGTGTAAATCAGAGATGATTAAGCAGGTGAGCAACGATGATTTGAGAATTACTTTCTCTCTTTGTTCCCACAGAACTGTGCCGGTCTCAGTTATAGCGCAATGTGCTTTATCACAAATGATCCCTGTTCTCTGCATGAAAAGGCTGGACTGACTTCCTTCACAAACAAGAATAATCATGTCAAGTCCTCAATTATTCATCATCTCATGGAACTAATTTTACCATAAAGAGGTTGGAGAGTTAAACATTAACAATCCTTATCAGAAATGCATCTTTATTATTTATGGGCTAACAATGCCGCTGCTGACTAATATTTAGGTTTACTGCTTAATAAGCGGATGTTAAATGTTATCAGTGGTGAATATTTAACTGTTGCCATATCAACTCTGCATCAAAGCTCAAGAGCTGAAAGACTTTTCAGGCTATTTGTTTGCATCTCTGGCACAAACAGGAGTTATTACATGTTATCATTTATAAAGACCTTCATTACACTCTGCTAGAATGGGTTATGTAATCAAAAAACAGAATAAATCTAAACTGGGTAAGTTACCAAACTACCTCACATTAACTCACAGTAACTACAGCTGATAACCTAGCCACTCTCTGTGTGAGCAACACAGATCTGGTTTGATTTCTTTCCATCTACTTTCTGCTGTGTGTAACTGTATTCGTTATTGTCGCTGTCCTGTGTGCTGACACTCACAGGGAGTGTGGCTGGTAAAAAGGAGGAAGGAAACTCTGGGCCGAAGCTTCCACTTTCCTCGCTCATCTGCTGCACAAAACACAGAGCTGCCCCGACCGCTCACAGCCCCGTGCAGCTCCTGGATCAGGTACCTGCAAATAAAAACGCATACATATACATAAAGCAATCAGCACAGTCAAACAGCCTGCAGTGACACAGGTGGGTTCATACACACACCTGATACATCCCCTCCTGGCAATGACCTCTGCGTGGCTGTCGTTAAGTACATCACCTGAATTAAAAAGGAAAACAAAATTTGGTTTGCACAATCGACACCTTCAGCATCTGAGACACAAAACGTCCATCTGCACACACCTGTGGGACTCATGGCGGTCTGTCCAATACATTTGGTCCCAGTTCCCAGAGAAACAACCTCCATAGCAACTGTGATGGAAAAAGAAAAATATCGCATCACTATACCTCACTCATATCAGTGTCTACAGGTCCGCTGAAATATACATTATGTACATAATTTAGAACAATTTAAAGCCTTTTTCCCCATCTTCAGAAAACTTTAAATGTCTTTTTAGCACTGACGTTTGATAGAAATGGGGAAAAAATGAATGAAACCGGGGTTTCAGAACAGTGGACTGGTCCATCCTGCCGAACAACCTGAATGAGAGTCAGCTCCGCGGGTGATCTGGAGCACAGCGGCCAGCAGGGTCCACTCTCTGCCCGGCTCAGGCTTCCCTCTGCGGGGAAGCTGACTGAAACGCTCGTAGCACAACTTGGCGACTTCATCCGCGCTCACCACATTAAAGCGACGGGGAAGGCGGATGTGAGCACCAGTAGGCATTTCAGATATGATTAAATTCACCGTTAATGTCCCGGTGTCATCCGAACACTACAAAGGTGGCATTTTCATTTAGAACTGCGACTAACTCCGGTGCACTTCCGGCGAATGAGAACGAGAAGTTACTTCCGGTCCCAGCAAAGGAAGAGGTACTTTCACAATAAAAGTCCTCTCTTCAGCACCCTATGTCAAAACATCCACCAACCCTCTTCTGTACGTCACCAAACCACCTCATCCTTACCTCTTGCCTGTGTCCAGTGGGCTGATTAAGTAAACCTCTCCAGCGTACTCACTAAATTTATTGTCTTTCCACCGCTGTAGACATAATCTGTTGTGCCCAGAGCCACAAACTGGACGGCCAATGGGAGACTGAGAGTGAAGATTCACTCAAAGTTTGCGTGCATGGTTACATCCAAACATGCATTTTCAATTATTGTGACCCAGTCGGCCAAACCTCAAACTGCTTCGGGCTGAGCTCTAACTGGGGGGCCCAGGCAGAGTGTAATCCCCCCTACAAAGACAGTGAAATAACATATGTCAACATTCCTCAAGCCGTCTCAGGAAACTTGTCAGTAAAAAGGTGACACCGCTACCCTTGATAATCAGTGTAAAACACCTTTAAAATATTTTTTATTATCTGATTTTTTTAAAACAAAAACCACAAACAAAGCTACAGAGATGGTTCGTTTTTTTAAATTTTCCCTAAACATTTCAATAATATCGTTGATTATTTTTTTAAACACAGTAATGATGGCAATCACGACAGCAATTGTGACATGGTGAATTTTTCTATGCAAAGCATGTTTTTATAAATATTCTATTTTGGGGAATTAATCATAAACCACACATAAAAATACATTTTGAGTAAGGTTATCATTTCATCTTTCTTCAACAGTACAGTATTGTTATTGTGAAGTTCAAATCTGACATCTGGACATTGCTAACCTCCATCATCATTTGAATTTTCCTCTGTAAAGAAGTTATATACACTTTAATGATTGTAAGTCATTATGTAATTTCTGTGCAAAAGTCTCAAGCCGCCCCTCATGGGTGCAAACATATTTACAACTGGAAATACAGTATATAAGGCAAAAACAGTACAATTCTGTACAATTAAGGGGCCTGAAAGTCAATATTTGGGATGACCACCTTTACACTTCACCATAGATTGAACTCTGAGGCTGCTTTCATGTCATTTCTTTAAGCACTCTTCAGGAGTAGCTCTCTGAGCTCCTTGAAGGACATTTAAAGCTCCTGTTTGAAAGCCGGCTGCCTTTTTGTTCCGTCCTCTATCAGAATGATCTCACACTGCTTCAATAATATTGAGATCCGAGCTCTGGAGAGGCCACTCCATGACTGATAGTGTTTGCTTGTGTTTGTCAAACTGTGTTATCGTTGATATTTTTCATAAATTCAACAAAAGAAATGGGAACAAATTATGTGTCTTTGCGAAATGCTCCTAGTACCAAAGTGCCTAAAGATACCATTTAAAATGTTTCTTTGCCAAGTTGTCTGGTACTGGTTGAGTTTGGTGCCTTTTTATTCTTGAATGACTCAGAGTTTGGTGTCAAGTAGCTTAACAAACAAAAGAAATGATCAGGTTCAAGTGAAAAAGCCGCCAGTGTCCAAAGAAAAGCTGTGAAAAACCTTCAGAAAGCCTGCAGAACGATTGCTCAAGAGCACTTTAAAAAAGAAAGTCTGATAATAAAGAAACAAAGGGTGGCTCGAATTGTTTGCACGGCACAGTAAACCAATTAATGCTGAACCTACGTCACTCACACTGGATTAAGCATTTTAAAAAGAAAGCCTCACCCAAACATCTTATGACTGAAATCTCATTTATTTGAGTTATATACAGGAGAAATCGACTGAATTTCACAATCAACAGAAAAAATAAAATCGCATCTCATCTCTCTGACCTCTGTAACAGAGGCGCACTAGTTCACGATAACAGCTTCCTCTCACACGCTGCCGTCTCGCTGCTTTAATATGCTTAAAATGTACGTCTCTCTGGTAGATATGTTGTACTGCATTTGCGGGTAGCTGTGCTGTCGCTGTGAGTCGCTGCTGACATTAAAACTATCATGTCGTCTGGTTTTGGTGCGGTTCTAAGCAGTGAGTAAGGAGGTGGGGGAGTGGTCATCCTGTTTAATCCACACACATACACACCATTTATATGCAAATACACAATGGCATTAACATGAGCAACCACACACACACCCACCCACACACACGTAAGCATTCACTCTTCTGTGTTCCTGTGCCTCAAGCCTGATCCCATGATTCAGCTCACTAGCTCACTAACATGATCCTCGCCCAGGGAGGGCTTGTTTAGCTGACAGGTGACTCCGCAGCCCTGTGATGAACAAACAAACGCAAAATAAGACCAATAACAAAAAACTATTCGTCGATTTAAGTGTCGTCCGTCTCTGCCTCCTCGTCTCACTCCTGTCCAAATCCCTCCGTCTCCTCGATGGCGAACAGGAGCTTCTCTCGGAGCTGTTCCAGGCTTCGGTAGGGAGGCAGATCCAGACGATTGAAGCTGAGGAGGAGGAGACAGAGTTACACCTCAGCGTGGATTTACAGATGGAACTTCAGGGTGACATTTATCTATTTTTTTAAACGCTCCCAGGCTGCTCACAGCTCAAACAGAGGAAGTGAAATCCTGATTTTTATTTTTCCCCCCTGTAGTAACCGTTTTAAATCCTACCTGCCCTGCTCAGTGGCTTTAATTCATTTTAGATCATGTGTATTTTTAGCTGAAATTACTTTTGTAGCTGAAATCCTGTCCGAATCCACGTCCTTAAATTTCAACTGTCTTTTTCTTTCTCCTTTAAAACGAGAATTCCCTTCGAAATGTAGCAGAAGCGTTACAGCTAAGATACAAGCGTCTTCTCCTGATACTAATCCAGGAGGTGAAGGTGACAGAGGGGCGGTCCTGAGATGGTAAAACATGCATAAAAAATGTGACTCTTGTCAGGGAGGTTCTGAATACTATGTGACTTTAAAAAAGTGAATTTATCAGGAATAGCTGCTCGTTTCAGACAGACGATGACCTGAGGGACTGCACAGAGACCATCTACAACATGAAGAAGGATTCTAAATTATGCAAAGCTGCTCTAGTAGAGTCCCAGAATAAAAACCTGGAGCTGGAAGTTGAGTGAAATGAGTCCACTTTAAGACGTTTAGTTAAATCTGCTGATCTGTCTATCAGATGTCTTTTTGTACATTCATTTTTGGCTCAGAGCGGCAGCTCTCTGTACTGTGAAAAGACTGTAATCTAAGGAAAGTGATTTAAGTAGAGAGAGGTGAAGAAGAAAGTGCAGGCAGGGTGGAGATGGGTGTCAGGGGTGATTTATGACAGAAGGATAGGTTCATAAGATTGTTGCGAGAGCTGCTATGATGACAAAATAACAGGAGGCCGAGCTGAATATGTTCAGAATTTCATTGGGAGTGAGCTAAGTGGGCGGGATTAGAAACGAGTACATCAGAGGAAAAGCTCAGGCTGAGACAAAGAGAGACGAGTGCAGAGGATGGATAGTGGATATACTGAAGACAGGATGTGGAAGAGGGAGCTGCCAGGTGGGAGGGAAAGAGGACATGCAGGGACTGATGTGACAGAGGAGGATGTTGGGATAGGGTGATGGAGGCAGGTGATCCGCTGTGAGGTTTGTAAAGCTGTCCTTCTCGTTTGTAACCTTGCTAGTCTTAGGCTATTTTTAAGTTTTTCAGAGGAGCGCTTCAATAAACACCTTGCTTTTTACCCTATAACAGCTTGAACAGGCTCCGCCCCCTCGACCCTAAATAAGATCAGCGGGAGACGATGAATAAATGGATGATTCGGAGAAGCAGAACATGAGGCAGCATCTTACCATGTGTGGCTTCTTGGAAGCCAAGTCTCCTTCCCCACTTTGTCTATGCAGAACTTCTGGGGACCATTACTTCCTGCAGGACACACACACACAAACAAAACTCAAACCCTGAACAGGAAGCTGAATGCTGCCGACTCGCATAGCAGAAACTCAAACTGAAGATGATTAAGAAAGTGAGTAATTTTATTATATCTTATGAAAATGCTCTGGGATTTCCAGCTCCCAGAGCAGCATGGAAAAGCTTTTGTTTCAGCACTTTGGTTTGGAGCTAAATGTCTGCTCAATTTCCTTACAATTGCTTGAGAATTTCCTGTTAGTGTCTGTAAACATCACAGGTCCCTCCATGCAAAGGCAGAGATCTATTTACAACAGTATTAAAACCAGGAGAATCCTCATAACCAGGACACTCCTGTCCCTGTAAACGCAGTCAGTACCTATGAGCTCGGAGAACCCTCCGACGGGCAGCCGACAGGTTCCCGTTACAAACTGAAGCAGACGGATTCTCTTCTCATTGTCCATCTCTTTCACCACCTGCAGAAAAAACGCTCAGGTCAGCGCTTTCCTAGGAGCATCAGCGTGGTAGGTGTGTGTGTTTACAGGCCCATACCTGCCAGAACCAGTGGATCTGCTTGCTGTTCTTGGTGTAATGTCTGTAGATGGTGTTCTTCTGCCAGTCGGCCAAATCGATCTCCTGCATCCCACAAAGCATCAGCTGCAAAAAGGACAAAGACGGGGGGGTTACTTTAAAATTTGGAGTTTAAACTACTCACATGTGACTTCACTCTGTGTGCTCAGAGACATTTTTGCATGTGGTGGTACAGAACCCTGACGTCCTTTATAAAACTTTACTGATTACAGCCCAAATTCTCACATTTCCTCCTGATAAACGGGGCTCCTGCAGCTCAAGTCGGATGAGATTTCAGACTTTTCAAAAAAAAGAAAAAAAAGAAAAAAAAGTCCAAGCTTACCCCCCACCAGCTTGTTTTGGGGGTTTTTCTCTTGGCTCATGAACTCTTTCCCTTCTGTTCCTCTTTTCTGAGTTCTGTTGTTTTAGGTCTGCTTCCAGAACAAAATGTTTGCATATGAGGTCAGCGAGGGTCTGTGCCTATACAGCTCACTAAAGCTATGATTGGGGAAAACCCAGGAAACTATTCTGATGGTCGTCACACCACGTCTTTACTGATCTCTAAAGAGGTGTCAAAACGGCTCAATAAGGGTGCAGGGAGGTCCATCCCTCAAAGAAAAGCTAATGGTGTAAAAGGTTGAGACATTTACACTCAAATAACTTTATTTGAGTACATGGTGTGAGATTAAACTGCCTCAGGCTTTCACTGAATTCACAAAATATCAGTGTCACACGGATCCTGATCCGTGTGACTTTAAATCCTCAGTGGAACCCTGGGGCGCAAATGAGTGGCATTATGGTGCGATCAGGCAAAACACGAAGCATCGTTTTCACGTGGTGTGATTTTTGCTGGGAGACACACACAAGTAAAACGAGCTGCTAACAGCTGGATTCATGACATTTTAAGCCTAAACACCAATAAATACAAGTCTTCCTCACCTCCAGCTCCTTCTCGTCAAAGTAGCGAAGCCACTCCAGAGGCACCACCTCGTTGAAGCCGTCCAGGAAGGCTTTGGTTTGCTCCTCCACCCCGCGGGTGAACCTCCAGTCTGTCAGCAGGCTGCGTGAACAAAGAGGCTGCTTTTTATGGTTTGCTCTCCACCACAGACCTTGTTTCTCCTACGCTCATCCGTCTTCATCAGCCCAACTGTCCCCATTTCTGCTTACTGACCTGATGTACTCCTCCTTGTTCTCCTCGGTGACCAGCTCGTTCTCCCCGTCGTCCTTCAGCTGGTGAGTGGAAACCTTCCCGAGGATCTCCATGTCCTGTGCAAAATAGAGCTCCACACCGCACTCCTCCAGGTTGTTCTCTCTGAAAACACAGACGCACACATAATGAAACTAAAAACATTAGCACCTCGTCCTCTCTGTGTCGCCTGCAAGACTGACCTAAATCCAGCAGCCTTCTTGGAACAAACTGCGACACCAACTCCTTTATGTGGCAGTTCATACATAAAATATAAAAATATCAGAAATATAAAATTTTTTTTTATGTATTTACTAATACTGTTAATTTAGAGAAGGGGTGTCAAACATAAGGCCCAGAGGCCAAAATTGGCCTGGCAAAAACTGCAATTTGGCCCACTGGATACCTTTAGAAAATGTAAAGGCGGGCATAAATTTTTTACCTGTATTTTCCTGCTGAGAGTCATTATCACTCAAAGTAGCAACAGATAAACATGCTTCTGTTCACCATGTTTAGAAATGTATCTTAATAAAATTGAATAAAAGTGGCTGTGAATCAACAAAAACTTCATGTTTTACAGATACGGGACAGGCTGGGCAGCTGCCAGAACCTTTTCTGTAATTTTACACATTTATCGTGTAGAGAAACTGAGGCGTATTGTTGAAATTGCACTTCCTAATCTTATAACAAGACATCTCAGGGATTAAATTTGTACTGAAACTTCTTTACACTGACAGAGTTTCACTTGTTCAGTCAACTTCAGATCAAAGTGGGCTGTATGTGGCCCTCGATGTAAAATGACCTTGACATCCCTAATTTAGAGTAAAACCTCACATTAGGTGGTGGTCTGATAAATTTTGTAGTCTGTCCAGCTGAGGGCGCTCCTACTCCACTGTTTGTGATCAGCACTGTCAGCAGCACATGTAACAGAGCAGCATCTCAGAGTCTTATCAGCTAAGCTTTTAGCTGGTTTGTCAACTAAAAGTCATTTAACAATTACTTGATATATCAATGTGGTTTGGGAGGCATTTTAAGACTTTCAGACTTCCTGCATCCAGGTTTCTGTTGTTTGGATATAACTGGCTTAGTATGACCTATTCACCTGGACTCCTACTGTTCATTTCTTTTATTAGTTAAAACTAACTAACTCACATGCCAACCTCTACCCTTGTGAGCATAAGGTGGCCAGAGCGCACAGATTCAGAGGAATCATAACTGCATTACTTACTTGACCCACATGATGGAGTTATAAAACTCCGGGTCTATCGACTCCAGGTCTTTGAGAGTGGGTTTCTTGTCCAGCATTCGCTTGTAGAAAGGCAGCGTGAAGCCGGTGTCGATGAACTTTCCATGATACAAAGCCTGCAGGGAGGATTTATTACATTAGAAACCACAATAAGAGACGCCACCTGGTGTTCACCGCTCACATTTCATAAAATGTAATTGGGTTAGGCTGATGATAGCGCAAGTTTGAGTTCCTGGATGTAACAAAGCAGAGACAGAGGGAGGTTATTTTTGGCCTGCTGTAATTCTGCGATATTAGTGTTTTTTTATGGACTCTGGTTGCACATGTTTCAAATTAACGCTCGACAAATTACACATATTTTCATCTCGGACGCGCGCCATGCTGATGATTCACACGGGGGCCGTTTTGAGCTCATTCAAGTGTTAGAAACGCTTTAACAGCCAATCACACTTGCAGAAAAAATGAATGGGGCTTTTATTTCTGAAATCACTGCAGCCACAAGAACAACGCAAATCATTAAGACTCAGACGTGGACATAAACATGTGCAGCGACCACAAACGGCTCCAAACCACATCTTAATCTTTCCTTCGTGTGTGTGTGTGTGTTTTCAGAGAGAGCACACTCAGTCAGACGGAGCTGTTTAATGTTAAAAACCCTGTGAGAGTTCAGAGCTACGATGAGCCAAGAACAACACAGACGCTCACTGACTCAGTCACAGACTATCCTGTCCTGCTGACCCACCGCATCTGTGGAAGCAGAGCAGAGGGTGACCGAAGTGAGAGCAAAGCAGGTAAGGAAAAGACACGAGAAATAAAGTCAGAGAGGCTTTGGGAGCTGGGAGTGCGTAGAGACAACGATCTTTGTGAGGAAAGTCAGCAATGTGCAGTTTAGGGCTAAATATAGGCAGCTGCTGCCGGGTGTGGGCTGGGTGCGGCAGTGAAGTCATGGTGTGGGTGAGGGGTGGGGTAGCAGATGGAGGGGAAGGTGGAGGGTGACGGCTTTGGGACCTACAAATTTTTTTGAGTTGACCCCAGAATGCCGTGCATGAATGCTTCAAACTACTTCAAAACGAAACCTGCTCTGAGCGAGAGCTTTCCCGGCTGACAGCCTGTGGAATGACTTTTATGTGACGCACTTTCAGGAAAAATCCAAAATATGTGATATCTGTTCTAAACAGTGAGCAAAACTAGCTAACCAAAGATTAGAAATGCAGTCATCTAATCACAAAGGTTAGTTAAACACACAAAGCCTACATACGTGCGGTGAAATCCATTTTTGCTGCTAAAGTAACAATATTACTAAGATCGCAACACGATAGAGGAATGTCTCAACTACATCACATCTGCATTTTGGCTTTCCCAACGTGAGCGTCGCTTCAGTTTATTAAACTGAGGTTTCACTTTAAACACATCTGGATACAATGTTGCCGTATGTGGCGATCAAGTGAAAAAAAATGGCTCAGATGTAACAAAAGAACTGTGTTTTTGTGCGATTTCAATACAGCTCACCATAGCGATGAAGCGACCGATGAAGCGAAAGTACGTGAGGTGGTCGGGGTTTATGGAGGATGCTGGGTTGATCTGCAGACAGTAGTTGTTCTTGCCAGCATACTCAAACAGGCAGTACATGGGATTCAGGACTTCATGGGACAGCAGGAAGAACCACTCCCTGTGGAAGAGGAGAAGAGGACGTGAATGCACGAGAGGAAGACACAAGGCTGTCATCCTGCAGGGACCTAACAGTAACATACAACACTGAAATTAAACACCTCAAAACTATTATTTTATTTTAAAAACCCCAAAACACATTCTATACTAGCTGTACAGTCAACAGAAGAGCACATGATCACAGGGAGTTTATAAGAAAAGCAGGAAAATGAAAAAGCATTTCTCCCACACGAGAACGAGGTGCTTTTTTTCATTGGCAGCATATAATTACGACATTTATCATCCTAAACTTCCAGCGTCTTCATTTTTCACTCATTTGCTGCTTTTAATCTTCTTGTCAAAAAGACAGGAACCAATTACAAGGTGTTGCCAAGCTCAACTCTAAAATTACTGCCAAACATAAAGTCCACTGGCACGGCTTAATACTGATGTCCTGTAGACACGATCATTTCTTTAAGCTCATCGATGCCTCGTGTAAATCAAATAGAAGACCAAATAAGGTTGGGTTTAATTCTCTTTATTCTGCTGATCCTTAAGATGATGTTCATTTCTGATAATGGATCTCGCTGACCAGTTATTAATCTAAATCAATTCTTTTAACTGAAAAAGAAGATTTTTCTTATGACTCTGAAGTGGTTTAGATGGGAATAGAAAGTACATTTATAGTTATAAACACATCCTACAAGCCAAATCTGACACATGAATTACATGGAGACAAAACATATAACATTTAGGATAAATACAGCCAGGTAGAACTAAATAAAAAGACACAAACAGACTGTGGAAGGATGCACGTTAGAGAGAATGAGGGCCCCCTCCACCAGCTGCAGCACCAGAACCAAGCACTCCCAAGGCCCCTGCCCTCTCCCCTTTGGGAATATTAGGGAGGAGGGTGTATGGACTGACGGACGCAGACACCTCCCAACATCCCGTCCGTGGTTCTACCCTGTGGTAGAACAGCATGATGTCACCTACCATAGGGTAAAACCACTGACGTGACACCGGAGACAGAGACACAATGCAAAACCAAAGAGAACAAAATGAGGAAAAATAACAACATGTACAGAGAGGAAGACCTGAGTGACAGCAGACGCAGCGGGCAGCATGGACACGTGTGATGGACGGATGGAGAGATGGAGGAGGACAGCAATGTTGTGAGAGGGTGAGAGAGAGAGCAACAAGTAACCCAACACTATCACACACGTCTGCACTTCTAGAAGGCAGAAAAGGCAGTTTTATATCAAAATGATGTTGCTGTAACAATTTCAGACAAAAACAACAGATTAAAATCTGCGCCATTGTGTTACTGCATCTACAGGCTGGAAAGACACACATCGGTATCACTGTGTCTAGGTTTAGGCATCATAACGGTGACAACGCTACCACCATCAGGTCAGGATGGAAACTGTAACGATGCCCTATCTTGCAGGAAATTGACCTTAAAAACAAAATTTCTTTCTCACTTTACTTACAAAAAGATTGTAGAGGACAATTTTTAAAATAAAACAATGAAGCTGGGGGAAGAACAATGCAGAAAACAAAGATTTTCAGAGAATCGCAAGTTTTGAAAAGCAGTCATTTAAACACCACTGGTTTTTCCGTTGCTTTTTTACCCAACAGGAAGCTGGTGCAAAGATTGAGAAGCAGCAGGAACAGACGAAATACACCATCACCAACGTTAAAAACCCCTGGATTACATAACAAGCTTAACAAACCCATATAAAATGACAGAATTTGAAGATGTAAAGAGAAGCTGCAGGAAAGAGTTTTAGGCTGCTCTCACCTGGCGATGCCACCGTAGTCCAGCCCCTCCTCCCCTCTCATAATGATGTAGAGCCGGCGACGAAGATCGTATGGCTTCACGTTCATGATCTGATGACAAAGCACGTTATTTAGACATTGATGGTGTCCAAGAAGTGGCCTCACTTTCAGCCATTCCTAGACTCGCTTCTAAAGTAACTAAATGATTCTCCTGATACAAGAAGCTCTTTCAAATTAAAAGCCCTCAAAAAATTCACCACACAGAAACCCTTTATTCCTTATCACAGTGTTTTTCTATATAACATAAAGCACCAATGCAAAGCAGAGATAAGATAAGATGTAGTTATTAAATGTTACCATTATGTAAACTAGAAGAACAAAAAAAAATAACAAGTGTGTTTCATCCGTCTCTGACCTGCTGAAACGAGTCTTCAAACAGCGTCTGTCTGGACACAGAGATCTTCACGTGGCTGGGTAAGGCATTAGACTGCACATTTCAAAAAGAAAAAAAAGAACACCACCATCAAGGCGAGAAGAAAACCTCGGGATATTTCTGTAATCCCAATCCTAATCCCTTTCTACAATTCACATGTGTCAGCATTTAAAACAGGTACAGCGTTTACAGAGCACGTCACTGCTTGATCTGTACCATCTCATTACTGATGTTTCTCTTTTTAGTCTCAGGCTGCTGGGTGTGAAGTATACGGAGGATAAAAAGCGGCAAAAAGTGAAGAACACTATGGCTCACAGACACACATAGTTCAACTTTTAAAGATTTTTAACAAAATGGCAAATACATTTAAAATAAAGCTATGGCATCTTCATCAAATCTTCTTGAGTATGAATCAGAACACTGAGATTAAATGAAGACTGACAGGACAGATGGGAAGAGCTTGATGCTGGAGCATACCAACTAACTCCAGTTCATCCAGGGGGCTTAAATAGAAGCTAGTAATAAGATTTTTCCAGACACCATAAGTATAAACAAACTGGTAACGATGCCTACATATGCAACCTGAGATTTTCTCTTTTTTCGAGACGGTATCTGAAGCTGTCTGTGGATCCATGGATGCCTCCCCCTCTAAGACCTCCCCGTAACCACAATGACATCATGTGGCTTAGCTTAGCTCAGTCTGAGTTCAGTCACAGTGGAAATGTCACTTGACAGATATAAAGCGCTTGCCAATCAGTTTGGTTTGGTTCACATGCCGCTAACATGTGAATGCTCCTAAAGCCGTGTCTACTACAAAATAAAAGCCTCCTGAAAGTCCAACTTTGCGTTAAGAATGTCAAAGACTCGAAGATTTTATATGAGGCTAAAACCAAAAAAATCTTGCCGTTTTTGAAATACTCTCCAATTCTGAACGTGCACTCTGTTCTCCTGTTCAAAGGCTTGCACCAGTAAACAGCTGCGCTTCTATGACGGTAATGACTGAAAGTGGCAGCACTCTAACGCCACAAACTGACATTTTTCCCTTATTATCAGGATCTCACAGGTTTTCTTTCTACAGTATTAGAATGTGCACAAGCAGATGTAGCCTTCAACTCCCAATCAGTCTAAACGGTCTATGCAATAATGCTTGTGATGTGTAAAACGATAGTTTCTCTCTAGTTTGGCCCTATACTGCTGTAGCTCGTGAGGAAAGGTGTGCAGTTTTAATAAAGAAAGTGATGTTTTGTCTTGAGTTTATGTAGAGAGGAAATAACTGCCTGAAAACCAAGTCGTCCAGAAAACTGAAAATATATTTTTTGGCCACACTTTTCCAGTCTTAGAGTGAATTATGCTTTTTTTTCCTTCTCTGGGTGAACAGATCCAGACTGCAATAATCAAGGTGAGCAAAGTGGGGAGTTTTATTGTGGCTACAGACTCTATTTAACACTTACATGGCACAGGAAACGGAACTGGTGGTATTTCCACCTGAAGCTGCGGTCGTAAGCGCCTGGTGAACCGCCCTGCCGTGACCTGCACGCGCACACACACAGACACACACACACAGAAAACAGAGAAAGTTGGTCAATTTTACAAGTTTCAACAGAACTCTAAAGGTCAGCTGACCAACAGAATTTTGGCGTCCTCTTTTGAGGAATACTTAATTTGCATCAGCTCTACAGCCCTCGAGTGTCTGAGTCGCAAAGACAGAGGTGAGCCTGGCCCCGCAGCTGTGTTAGTATAAGCTCCACCAACCCACTGTATGCGCACACGCACACACAGTGGATATCTGCCTTGTCAGCAGCACAGAGGCTGAGAAGCAGAAGTAGAGTTAGACAGATGATTTGGGGGGGAGTGAAGAAGAAGGAGGCCTCTAATGCGTCGGGTCTGTGCTTGCCGAGCTGCCAGGCACATCTCGGTTTGGGTTAGGAAATGGCGACCGCAGCAGCAGAGCGCTGGCCGCGGACGCACACTCCTGCAGGATCCAGTATAAGAAAACAGTGAAGGAGGCCTCTGTGAAATAGCAGCCTAAAAATACGTGCAAATATCTGCATGAAAAGCAGCTTGCCGATGCACACACACACACACACACACGTCTTCAGCACTGACCACACAAGCAAATACACACTTGCATGCAGAAACACAGAAAAGCACAAACACCCACACAGATGCCAGCGCAGTCTGCAGTGGATGTGTTGTCGCACATCTGCACATTCTGGGATTTGAGACTGCTTCAAGGCAAAGCAAACACTCACAGGCTGAGGGGAAGAGCAGTGTGTGTGTGTGTGTGTGTGTGTGAGTTTTCTGAGATCCTCTGTGACACTGATTCTCTCTGACTCAAAGAAATATTCAAAACAGGAGAGAAAGGAAAGGTAATGGATAAAAAGGAACAGCAAAGATGATGGGAGTTTAGAAAAAAGATTATTTTCAGGTTTTCACCAAACGAGCGGCTTGTGTGACTTAATATTTTCAATGCAGTTATGTCAGGCCGAGGCAAAAATCACTTAAATATTTTGGAGAAAGTGTCGAATGATCATTTAATTAGGAAGTCTTTGCCTCGGCCTGTGACAGCTTTGGGAGGAAAGGGCTGAGAGAATATTTACCCTGACTCAAACCCAGGTCGAGGGTCTTTAAAGGTGGTGGTGCGCGAGTTGTGGTCCACGAAATATCGGACTCCCTCGGCGGTGTACTTCATCTCCCAGCCCGGGGGCAGGGGGTGCTCCTTGATCATCCTGCAACAGGGGAGAGGGCAGTGAGCGCGGTCCCGGCTCGAGGGGCCCCGTCTCGGGGGATGAAACTGACATACCTTCCCCTGCCAACTCGTGCTAAAACCAGAAAGCCTGCGCCGGTGTGCCACAGTGGAGTTTACCTCCTATGAGCATGGCAATGGTAGGTTTGATTATTCAGGTGGCTTCAAACCACAAGAACGCTTAGAGGACACAGAAGCAGCATGTTTGGCTTTAAGGTGAAAAGCAGTTTTCTTTCCCTGATGCTTTAGTCGCTCTATTTAAACCTACTGTGTTGATTCGAGGTCTAAAACTCTAAACTTTTGTCACGGTCAAGGTTGTGTTTAGGTTAAAGTTTAGCACCCCGTGTTTAAAAAATACAAAGTGTATTTTTTTATTTGTTCAATGCGATATTTGATTGATCTTTTATTTAGTTGTGAAATGGTTTCAACTTTACACAGACACACACACACTTATTAAGGAGTGCAACGATACTGACGGAAAACCTGATCATTTAAAATTAAATACTGATGTATAAATGGTGTCAGCAGTGTGATATTAATCTGAGTAATTGTTCTTTTTGTATGCTTTTGTGTAGTTCTGACTGAGTCTCTCACCAAATCCATGCACTCCAACGCATTATGGCCACTTTTTTTTTCTTTTCTTACATGCTCTATATTTTTTAATCACAATAAATTTCATAGCAGTCGCCCTGATCTGCCTGTGAATCTGTTTCCTTTCTATCGTGTTCCCGGATGCTAGGCTAACACAGTGGCATCACCACCTCACAGTAAGAGGTGACGATGCTAATACAGCTTTGTAATAGATTCCTGTCTTAAAAAGTGCTACATAAATAAACTTTACTTACTAAGAAGTGCCTGCTTTTAAATCTGTCTGTTGTCTGAGGAATTTGCAGAAATGCAGAGGGGGAACAGCGTTTTTCACTTTTCAAACCAATTTGGATGAAAATTAAGAAGAACAACACAGCTTTTCACCTTTTCGTAAACGTTGTCTTTTTAACGTGTTTTTGCTTTGCTTGGCTAGCCTGAAAATTTGAATCAAAGACTCTATAAAAGGGGAAGGGGAAAATAATCAGTTGGCTGCATGCTAAAAAATGAATAATTTACAAGAAGAAAATCATGCTTTTAGGATTCTAGAAAAGATCTAGAATGGCAACAAAGGTGTATCTAACACACCGAGGAGAGCAACTGAATCTCCAGAAGAAGATGCAAAGAAGGCTCAAACTCTGAAATGTCAGCGGGTCAACTAGTATGGGTGAGACGAGAGGAAAATCAGGAAAGTGAGCGAGATGACCAACAGCGCATCAGACCTGTGTCCAACATAATGTGAGGTAAAGCTGCTTTTTTTTTAAGTTATGTCAGGCTGTGAAATAAATGTTCCTCTCGGGGATAATACTCTACTCGTGTTTATATCATAATGTAGATGAGTCACTGTGTTGTCATACTAAACTGTGCATGACTACCACGTCTTGAGTATGAGCAAACACCCAAAGCGGCACGCCACCTAACAAGCAGGCCAACACATGCACGCACACAGAGATATTTTCCAGCTCGCTGTCTCACCCTTGGGTCCGAGGATCATCCCACTGCGTCGTCCGTGTGTTGTGGTTGACGAAATACACCCTGCCATTGTCCTGACGCTTCTCTGTGGAGACAAATGGGGCAGAAGGAGCATGCTCAGTGGGCTCAGAGGTTCTTGGAAAACTCCACACTCGACGGGATCAGAGGGATCACCTGACCGAGAGGAGAAGAAGAAAAAAATCTCGCCGCTATGAGAGAAAAGCAGCGAGTCTTTGTGGCATTTCGCTGTGGGGTGATCCAAATACCTCACCGGGGTAAAGCAAAATATGTGTGTGTGTGTGTGTGTGTGTGTGTGTCAGAGTGACCACAGACATACAGCAGAGAGTGTACACTGGTGCCCCATCCTCCTCCTCCCGCCGCTGGTCTGACATCTTTTTCTCATTAACAGGAGTGTGTGGAGGGTTCAGAAACAGTAGTGCTCGCATTGCAACTCCTACTCACTCCACCCCCCACTTTACTATAACCACCCCACTTGCCACTTTCCCTTCTTTTCTCCTCCATCTCCCATCTTTCTCTTTTTCAAATCGGAGCAACCGCAGATGAGAAAAAAAAAAAAAAAAAGCGCACCCGAGAAGCAAATCAGAGCCAGCGATGTAATTGAGGTTTTGAGGTACCGCAACATGTTGAAAAGGCATCACGGGCAGAAAGCTGGGGGTTTTTATTTTTTATTTTTGGAGAGAACACGGCTGTGATGAAGTCTGTGAAAATGTTGGCGGACCGGGAGCCGCCAGCAGCGTTCGTTTATGAATGAATGTGCGGGGGACAATTCGCCATGGCTCCGGTTACATTGCTCTTTTGGGGCAGCGGTGGATGATGAAGAGCCCCATCAATAACGCAGCCCTCTGTAATTTGTGGATTTCAGAGCAAAAGGAAAGCGTACAGTGATAAATGAGTAGAGCGCTGAAAAGAAACCATGAGACACTTTATCCAGCTTTTCTACACGGGAATGAAAATCACCATCAGTGGAGGGATTTATCAATCAATTAACAGTTGGCTGGCTCACAGGTCAGTGATTCAGGACAAATGTAATAGCCACAGAACCAGAAGAAAGGTTTGAAATCTCCAAAAATGTGCTTTGAGATCTGTAAAAGGGAGGGAAAATTTCACCGTGCAGCAACTGTTTTCCAACACCTCCACCTAACAGCTGCACGCACATAAGGAAAGCGCATTTTGAACCATTAAATCGAAGGTTCACGTCAGGTAGTTTGAGTGTCGCCAAACCTACCTGCAGGACCGGTGAGGGAGGCAGAATCACTCTTTTCAAACAGGCTGTAAATCTAGCACACCTGGAGACGATTTTAGAATATTCTCGTCTTTGCCTGGAGTTTGTTAACAGTCGCAGAAGTGTGTGCATGTGTGCGTGCGTTAGATGAACTCACCCCATCCAGGAGGCAGCGGGCCCAGAGGGTCATTTTCCACCGGAGCACCGGATGGCTGAGGGGGGGGGGAACACAGAGAGAAAACAAATCCGGTTAGGACACCTTTAAGTGTCTCCTCTCATAGCTTGCTTTTGCTCCGGTTTTCTCTCGGTCCTCGTCGCCACCATCGCAAAAAAGTTGTGGAAAACAAAAACACACAACATGTTGTGAATAAACCAATCAGAGCTCAGGTGGGTGAAGAAAAACTGAGAAAAACTCATACAGGTGCTCCTAACTGTCGCGACCAAGTCTCTGCTCGACCTCCCTCCCTCAGCGATATCTGTGGCTAAGTGAGGGTGTATGTGTGGGTTATGGGGAGAAAAGGTGGATGAGGACGGGGTAGTGGGGTAGCTCCTCTCTGCCTCAGCACTGAGGGGCGACTGAGAGAGCTGGCCGGCCGGCGGCTCGTATGCCTTCCAAAAACTACACGCTCGGTAGGAGGATAAAACAACAACGCTGTTCCAATGAGCTCACTGGCTGGATGCAAGCCCCACCCCCCCACCAGCTTCCCGCTCACCTCCTCCCTACCCCACCCAGAGGTCCTCCTCCTCCACCACCGCCTCCTTTCTCTCGCTCTCTTCTAGCGCTGCTGTGAAAGTAGGCAGGGAAGTGCAATGTCTGAGGGAACTGAGGGAACATTCATGCTTGTTCCAGACTGGACACCACCCACCTCCCTGGCCCCCACCCACCCCACGCCTGACAAAAGGCACCTTTATTCACCCTGGGCCTGGAAACCACTGTGGGGTTTACTCAGCCTGTACTCATACACACACATACACACTGAAAATGAAAAAAAAAAAAAGAACATGTGTGCGCCATGGTGTGGAAAGTTTGTCCATGACAAACAGTCAGTCAGTGTATGTTCTTATGGGGGAACACACACACACACACACACACACACACACACACACACATATACAGGAATATATTAGCATGAGTGGAAAAGCAGCTGAAAAGATGCTTGTTAGGAGTTAGCAGAAGATTTTTATCAAAAGGGACGATTTAGGTGTGTCGCAAGCAGCTTCAACAACATTCCCTGCACCACCAAGCAGAGTGCTCCTCATTCTCATGACAACATGTTGTGGTGCTGCTGTAAATAAAAACGCTGCTATTTAGCCATAAAAAGCTCCGCTTGGGAGAAAACCCCCCCGAAATCAATTAGAAAAACTTTTAGGCGGATTCACGACCTTTCTGATGGACAGCTGATCGACACTCTGCCAAACTTGCTGGGTGTGTTGCTGAGGACGTGAGTGAGTATGTGCAGTGCCATGAGGCCCACTGTCATATTTTGGGTAAAAACACTTTGTGTTTCTGCTCCAACATGTGTGGAGAGATGACACACAAACCAGGGACTGTATATAAAAGATGGACGCGGCGACTTTATACAGGTTGAAGCCTTAATGTTAGCATTTTGCTAAGTTGTTGCATTTGCATGATTCTAAGTTGACTGTGTGGGTGCTAATAAATGAACTACCACAAAAACAGAAGCACAAACCTCTTTAAGGTCTGTGCCAACTAGCAAGCCACCTAAACAAATGCTCCAGTTCCAACTATTGCAGTTGGGCAGCCCACCAGTTAATTACAGCCGCCACACCATTAACTTTACATCATCCCAGCACACAATAGTTATAAAGGGGACAAACTATCAATGATTTGGATTGTTTGGATTCAACCTCTTACCCCTAAGTTTAGTGATTATAATAGTGTGTCTTTTCTCTCAGTTCCCTGAACTTCAACCAGTCGCAGCAGATGCCCCGCCCCTCCCTGAGTCTGCTCCTGTCGGAGGTTCTTCCTGTTAAAAGGGAGTTTTTTCTTCCTGCTGCCGCCAAGTGCAAATTGAACCGAATTAAATGTGGAGCCCGAGCCTATTTCTAACACGAAACCTCTCAACTCAAACATGATATTGCATTATGTCTTTGGTTTCCTGTGTCAAATGATTCAAATCACTCATTCATGTTTGGATGAGCAGTTCCTCAAAAACCTGCAACTGGACAGTTGTAGCTGCAATAAATAACCTAATTTACACTCTTAGAAAACAGGCTGAGCACTGGTTTATTAAGGGGCGGGTTTAGACAGCACAGGTAGTCTTTGTTGTCTTCTGTTGGCTATGAAGGGAAGGTGGCAAACCAGCATTTTCCAAATGAAAGCTGGTGAACCTTCAAAGATTTTTTTTCCCACATAGACATATTGCACCACACAAGCAATGATTATTTCCTGAGTAACCATAAAGTGGAGTACTATCCACCGAATGTCAGCATCACCTTAAACACCATCCCGCCCCCCCTCCCTCCAAAAAATGTGACTGTGCCCATTTAAAGAAGCTGTGTCATGGAAACAGTGAGGGAACTGGGATGGAAAGGACTGGGCCTGCTGGAGGAGCAAGAGTGGGCACATAGCAGGGTTAAAGGGTGTGTGTGTGTGTGTGTTGTTCCCATCGACAGCCAATCTATGCCCCGGCGCCCCACCCTTATGGGTTTTCTGTGACTAAAAAAGGTAAAAGGAGAATATAATGATATAAAGACACGATGACTTCATCTTGGCTCTGACCATTCAGCTCTTCAGCAGCTTCCAGACGCAGTGAGGCTGGAGGGAAGAAAAGAAAAGGAGGCTGAGAAAACAAGGGAGGGGAGAGGAAGCGAGGGAAAAGCGGCGTGCTGGCACAAATGTGTGAAATAAAGGTTGGGTATTATGGACCTGGAAGAAATACGCCACAAAGGCCTCGTTCAAGGCCAGGCACCACAGGTGAAAATGGCAATTTCAGCTGGTTGCTTTTAACACTTCAGAGGCAAGTTAAAAAAAACCAAAAAAAAACAACACACAAAACAAAACTGAAATGCTTTTGCACTGTGAAATCCTTCGTCACATTTTGGTTGCAAAGAGGACTTGTTGCTTGCTTTCCACATCTGCAGAGAGCAGAGAGGATGGTGTGTGCACAGCTGGAGACGGGAAAATCTGAGGTCAGGGAGTTCATGAGCCAGTCGACACTTTATCTGTGTGGGTCTTTGAAACTAACACATTCAAACAAATTAATGGCTCATAATTGTCCAGTGTTTATGGTGCTGTGTGAATTTACAGCTGCACACCTATATGAGATTTTTAAAGATACTTTTACAACCTTAAACTAAAAGTGATGATTAACCACTCTTTTTCTTGTTGTACTGAAAGATTTTCGGATTGATTATAATGTAATTTTCTGTGTTATGTGATGTATTAACAATATGCCAAAGAACATCTGACAGTGAAGTTAAAATGCTAAAAAAGAACTACAACATTTGAAGAGCAACACATTAAACTTGACTGACTTTCGAACATATTTTTGTCATTCTTTCCATGGGTAGGTGTAATAATGGGGCTAAACTGCCATGTTATCAATAACCTACTGCTGGATATTGATATTTTTCAGACTATGACTGTGACCACACTCACTGCTCCATCACTCTTGGTGTTAATCAAATGAACAGAACCTACCGTATTGAAACAGGAAAAGACTCACTGGGAGACAGCGAGGGAAAGCTCATCAGGAAACCTTAATAACTGATTAAAACTGAATTATAAACAAACAAATAAACAAAGACATGTGAAACATGTCCCGGGAGCCGGTTTTAAGCCCTCTGCCTTTCACTACCTCCTGATCCACACTGCGGCTGAACAATCCACGGGAGGGCTGGCCTATGTGGCTCATTCAGGCTGAGGGCCCCAGAGGCTCGCCAACCAGCACCTGCCCCATGCCTGGATCCAGGGTAGGCCTGATAAACATGGTCCATTGTTTCAGAGGTCACTTTGACTCTAAATCAACCTTAGGCCAGCCCCTCACCCGGGACCAATCTGCCTTGGGAGACTCTACCAGGGGCAAAGTGACACCTGCTGGCATCACCAAAGCTCCTTTAACACAATAAAGGCGTGATTCATGGAGGGATTCTCAGAGGTTCACAGTAGAGGTTCTACTCCTCCACATGGAAAAGAGCAAATTAAGGTGTTTTGGGTATGACCAAATAGAAGGAGACCTCAGAGTAGAGCCAGGACCCAGGCTTCGGACAGTGGTGCCCCTGAAGAAGAGCTGAAGAAGGTGGCTAGGGACAGGGAGGTCTGGGAGGTCTGGTAGTTTAGGTAGCTTAAACTGCTACTGCCCCGTGAAGCAGCCAGAAATGGACAAACATTTATACTTACTTGCTGCTCTTTTCCTTCTAAAGGACAGTCTTCAGTTCAATTCAGCTCTATTCTTATCGCACCAAATCACAGCACCAGTTGTCTCAAGGCACTATATATTGTATGGTAAAGACCCTACAATAATAAACTGATACTGTGATGTATGGCAGACATGTAGGGCTGACTTGAGGTGTTGTCGTTATTATAGGTAACAGATACAAACACGTTGTTGTCACTCTGTGATTTTAAATGGTGTACATAGTGTGGAAACTAATTATTTTCAATTTTCCCAAAAAATATTTGAATGATTTTCTCAATTAATTGACTTTTAACTTGACTTAAATTCCAAAAATTATGAAGCATATTACACACTAACCTACTTCAAGGCCACCACCATCGTCCCCGTGCCCAAGAAGTCTTCTGTGTCCTGTCTCAATGACTACCGCCCTATCGCACTTACACCCACCATCATGAAGTGCTTCGAACGGCTCGTCATGAGACACATCAAGACCCTGCTGCCCCCCTCACTGGACCCAATGCAATTTGCATACCGCCATAACCGCTCAACGGACGACGCCATCTCCACTGCACTCCATCTTGCCCTGACACACTTGGACAAGAAGGACTCACACGTCCGAATGCTGTACATAGATTTCAGCTCAGCATTTAACACGATCATCCCCCAACAACTGATCGGAAAGCTGAGCCTGTTGGGCCTGAACACCTCCCTCTGCAACTGGATCCTGGACTTTCTGACCGGAAGGCCTCAGTCAGTACGGATCGGGAACTGCACCTCCAGCACCACCACACTGAGCACTGGGGCCCCACAAGGCTGTGTGCTCAGTCCTCTGCTGTTCACACTGCTGACTCATGACTGTGTAGCAACACACAGTTCAAATCACATCATTAAATTCGCTGATGACACGACCGTGGTGGGTCTCATTAGCAAGAACGACGAGTCAGCGTACAGAGAGGAAGTGCAGAGGCTAACGGACTGGTGTAAAGACAACAACCTGTCTCTGAATGTTGACAAGACAAAAGAGATGGTTGTTGACTTTAGGAGGACACGAGGCGACCACTCACCGGTGAGCATCAACGGCTCCTCTGTGGAGATCGTTGACAGCACCAAATTCCTGGGCGTACACCTGGAGAAGGACCTCGGCTGGTCCCTCAACACCAGCTCCCTGCACAAGAAAGCCCAACAGCGTCTCTTCTTTCTGAGAAGACTGAGAAAGGCCCGGCTTCCACCACCGATCCTGACCACCTTCTATAGAGGAACTATTGAGAGCATCCTGAGCGGCTGCATCACTGTCTGGTTTGGGAGCTGTGCCATATCAGACCGCAAGACCCTACAGCGGATAGTGGGAACAGCAGAGAAGATCATCGGGGTCTCTCTACCCTCTATTGAGGACATCTACACCACACGCTGCATTCGCAAAGCCACCAGCATTGTGGCTGATCGGACACACCCCTCTCACACACTCTTTACACTCCTGCCATCTGGAAAAAGGTACCGAAGCATTCGGGCACGCACATCCAGACTGTGCAACAGCTTTTTTCCACAAGCCATCCGTCTCCTCAGCAAAAAGGGACTGACTGATAAACACGCACACACACACATACACTAACATTATCACTCAGCTTAACTCAAATACCTCAAAACATTGAGACTGGACTGACTAACCAACACAAAGCGCAAACACACTGACCTACACCACCAAACCATCGCACACACCAACCTGTAAATGCTCTTTTGCACAATATTATTACTAGATATATTATATATTATTTTTTTTTTTGCACTAACTTGTCTTGTAGCACCTTAGTTCCTGGAGGAACGTTGTTTCGCCTCACTGTGTATTTCTAAACTGTATATGGTTGAAGTGACAATAAAGTTGAACTTGAACTTGAACTTGAACATCTATTTGTGTTGTCTAGTCAAGTCTACAACCACACGTTAACTTCGCAAACGATGAAGGAAAGCAGCAAAACAAGAACGTTTCTGCTTGAAAGTGAAACACTGTTGCTGATGAATAAGTGATGTGAATAAGTGCATTACTTTATTACTAGTTCTAAACAATGTTGTCAAGCTGAGAAGACTTCTTTTTCTGAACGAGATTATTGGCCAAAATGTCTTTGGAAATTGAAAGGATACAGCACTAGCTCTTATGAAAACTGCCATGAGGGCTTAAAGACTCGATTTGACAGCACACAGTAAGTTCCTAATTGGTTTAAATCTTCTAATTTCCATGAATAAATTCACAATGATATAAAGACCAGCATGAGTGCAGTTTTATAGGCTCTGTTCATTGTTCCTTTCCTGTTATAAAAGTGCTCTATGACGAACTGAGTGTAAACAGAAGTCGACGTCACATCCAGTCATGTGGACTGTGTGAGTTTTCTGTTCAAGTGATAAAACACAGGGCTGATTCAGGTAGAGCTGTTAAGGAGTCCTTGTTGCAGCCAGAAAGGGCCAAAAGTTAGAGGGCAAGGGGGACACGAGGGAGGGAGGAAGGCCTCTGAGGGAAGGTGAGGGGGAGCGAGTGAATGAGTGATGTGAGAGCTGAGAATGAAGAGGGTAAGAAAGGGGGAGGTTATCTGAAACGAGTAGAGATAAAACTACAGATATTTTTGAGGCGAAGCAGAAAACGGGGATTTTGGAGAGGGAAACGGGAGATTGGGGGGATTCTGGAGAGGCGACAGAAAGATTGGGGAGGGGTTAAAGGAAAGAGTAGAGGTAAATAAAAAGGAAAGGCAGAAATGGGGGAGGGCCGGAAAACAGCAGTTAATGACTGCGAGCTACTCTCACTGGGGCTTCTAACGAGCAGCAATTACTCGCCAAACACACATTTGGAACTTCTATCACTGCGAGGACTGCAGCTGCAATCATTATTTTCATTCCACATTAATGTGACAGTTATTTTCCCTCCTAACTGCTTTGTGGCTAAAATATCACGAAGGTAAAATCTGCTCAAAGAGATAGACAATCTTTTTTTTTTACAGTCATGCGATAATAAAAAGTGCACAAAATATTCACATTCGAGTTAAAAAACTCACAAAGCAATTTTTTAAAATATCTTTTTGCATTTGTTGCAAACTCTTGGTTGGTTGGGATGAATCCTCTTGTACCATCAAGTCAAAACTTTTTGCCGTTTGAACGATGTTAAGATCTCACTGAAAACTGAAAGTTTAAAAGCTGTTTGTTTTTTCCACATCACTGTAAAGAGAGCTAGAAAAAGACAGCCCTCTACAACCCAACTGGCAAAGGTGGACCGCTTCCTCGTCAACTCTTCTACTACAGAACTGCGCTGCCCTGGCATGTGGGGACAGTGACATCCGATTTCATCCGTGTGTTCAAAAACATCTGTAAAGATCAGTGGGTGCTCTGTCATGGATTGGGGCTGCGTTTAACCCAGCGGTGTTGGAGATGTTGTGAAAATTGGTGGAATTGTGAACACAGAAAGGTACAGTCAGATTTTGACCCGCCATGCTATATCATTTAGAAAAGCTTCAGATTAATATCACTTTCATTTTATAGCATGAAAATAATCCCAAACACACTGTGAATGCTGTTAAAGCAAACCTCGGTAGAAAGACACACAGTGGAACACTCAGTCATGGGCTGGCCTCCCCAGAGCCCGGACCTCAATGTTACTGAAGCAGTGTGGGATCATGCTCACAGAGAATTTAAGAAAAAAAAAAAAATCAGCCAACATCCAAATAAGAAATTTCAATGTCCTTCAAGAACCTTGGAGCACTATTCCTGAAGACTACTTCAAGAAATTACAAGAAAGCTGCCTCAGAGAGGTCAGACTGTTCAAGGATAAAGAGGGTCACACCAAATATTGACTTTGAAACTTGTTACAGTTGTACAGGCTTTATTTTTCACACATATATATTGTAGCTCCATGTATGTTTGCAGATGTTAAATCGTTGTACCTATTTTCCATGTTCTCAACACTTTTGCACAATACCGTGCAGTAATGTGATGTTAAAAAGTGCCCAAGTGGCAGATACCACAAAAGCAGCTAACCTTAAAATCTCAAGCATTCTGTTCAAAGTAGGGCTGGGCCATATTATACCGTTCACGGTAATACCGGTATAATGTTAGGCAACGATAGGAAAATGACATATCGCGATAGAATGGGAGTAAAACGCGCATGCGCAGTGCCTTTGTTTTCATACGCACATGGCCGATTGTTGAGTGAAACAGATGAACCAGAATTGGTTTGTAAAAATGGTGCAACTTCCGTGATGTGGAACTGGTTTGGTGTTTGTCCGTCAGATACACAACAAAGCACATTTTTTTGCAGAACATGCAAGCGGCTGTTGTTATTGTCATATTTGTCGGACTAAGATGCTCTTAAATCTGGGAGTAATCTGGGTCCTAAACTCCGTATGCTTCAGGTCAAACGAACACTGCAGCATCACTTAGAGTTAAAAACTGTCTAAATTCTTTCATCTTTAATAAAACGATCAGCATTGCTGCTTTACCAGGTGTAACTATAAAGTTTAACTTCCAGGCATCCATGAAAACAAAAGTTATTACATTTAACGGAGTTAGAAGTTAGCAGGAAGCTAGCGGAAGTTAGCTCGCTAGTTTCGCTAGTTACCTAAGCATGATATAGCATGTTCTGACTGAGAGATTTCTGAAAAAAAATCAAACGTACAGCTCTGCTATCACTTCCAACATAGATGAAGACAGGAAACTAAACAGCAGTGACGTTTGTAGGGTTACTGAAGTTGGGCTAGCTGGTATATAATGATGTGCTACGTGATCGCTAGCGACACAGCTATGTTAGCATAACATAAACAGTGAAGCTGGAGGACGAACACTAACACTTTTCCACTTATAAAAGTTAACGTGAAGGTTCTTCATGGTTAGAGACAAATGCAATCGCATGGCAGGATGCTGTAAACGGACCAAACTTCAGTCAGGAGAACAACTGAGATAATCCATCCACAATACGAGGTTAGTCATTAATATACTGCAACAACATGGGAATAGAGCAGCTGCAGAGAATTCAACATTAATGAATCAAGGGTACAGAAGTGGAGGAAGCAAGAAGAATGAGTTTAATAAAGTTTGATTTATCTGACTGCTTTGTTTCACTTAATGTGCCTTATAATCCCGTGCACCTTATGGTCCGAAAAATGCGTACTGCACACTGCAGTTTAATGTTGCAAAGCACCTCTTTTTAACTTCAGTGGATATTATACATGGTTATGCTCAGGATATGTCAGCCCATTTCTACTGGAAATGCCTTTTGGTTAAACTTTCAGCAAGGAATTTGCATTTGCACTGTTACATTTTTATAAAGCTTTAATGTACATAAAAACCAGCTTCTTGTTTAAGTGAAAATAAATGGAAGGTTGTCTTTTTGCGCTAGTAATGTTGTGGAGTTGTATTTTGTCTCGCATCAATTATATCGTCGGTTATATCGTTATCGCAAATTTTCAAATATATATCGTGATAAATATTTTTGGCCATATCGCCCTGCTCTAGTTCAAAGTGTGTCCTATAGTCACTACCAACAAAATCGTCTCACCTCCCACTCTAAAAAAAAAGGCAGACACACAAAACCATCAGTAAGCAGCTGAAAAGTTTCAGTACTCGAGTGTCCAACTCCTTTACAACACCCAGTGCATGATTACTTTGGTGCCTGTGTTTATGGAGCTTTAGACAGTCCATGTTTTTGAGTGTGTGCACAGTCTCATTGCAGCGGCATGGTCCATTTAAGAGGGCGACTGGCCCCTTGGCTCTCTTTAGTTGTCATGTGCTTCAGAGGAGAAATGTGGCACCTGACCTCAACATTACAGCCCTGTGAACACATCTGCACCAACACACACAGAGGAGGAGCACATGACTGCATGGCAAGATCATATAGCTCCATATCACAATATCATCACCAATATTGCAAACTTGACTAATGGGACATTTACCAGTAAAGTTCCACCACAAACAAAAAAAAATGTAATTGGGGGGGGAAAATGGAAGAAAGCTTTGGAGGAGTCATGGTGAGAGTGTGAGCCAGGCAGCAGAACATGTGGCTGTGTTCACAGGAAAACTATGAAGAGTTTGTGTGTGTGTTCCTTGTTCACACACACTGGGACCATAAATAGTCGCTGCTATCAGCAGTGTGGGCATTCCAAGACAGAGCAGTGTACTATCAACACGGAGGGCAGACCTGACTCTTGGGTTTTCTCACACACTTGGAAGGAGAGAGGGAGGAAGGGAGGGGCGAGGAAAGAAAAAGTTTCCAGCTCGAACTGAACCTTTCTGTGCGGACATTAAAAACCTGAATGAATAGTGACACCGCTTATAACTTTGTTTTTGTTTGTTCAACTATTTTTACGTTACTTATACAATCTGACATCACTGGAAATGTTTACATATGGGCTAAGTTGGCCATTAGTCAGCCTCTGCTTAGTCTGCTCAAGGACCTGATTGAAAATATTCTTCACATCATCGAGTATCGGGGCCAAGCTCGGGTGAAGAAGTGGGGTCTGTTCTCAGACGATGCCTCATTGAAGATGCTGATCGTGTTGACACAGACATACGCTTTGCTGGGAAATTCAAATGTCACAACAAGACAAAGGTCAGGGAGAAAAGGTGAATTTGAGGTTTATTAGAAAAATTTAATTAAAAAAAATATACAAAAATTTGTGCACAAATTAAAAAGCCAAAACACTGCACTGTTGCACTGATTAGCTAAGACGAAGAGGACGTCTGTGCTGAAGATAACAGGTGACGCAGACGCCATCAAATAATCAGCAGACCACGAATCCTCCTTTAAATTCACTAGTTTGCGTGAAAAACACTGCTCATTTCCTCCTTTAAATATTTATTCTTGAACTCTACCTGGGCAGAGAATAATCTTTGATAATGTTCATTTATCGTACACTGGAGCTTCAAACTATTCTAGCTGCATTTCCTCCTCCCTTTAACCCTTTCTTCTGATTGGCCGTCCCTCGCAATTAAAAAGTATGAAGAGCAGGTGGGTGGGGCTTCTGTCCCCATAGCTACAACTGATACAGATGACAAAACTCTTACCCCCTGTATGAAAATTTGATTTTCCAAGTACTGTTAAACAGTGCAAGGATTTTTAACGTAGCTTTTCCAAACACTGCTTTCATTATTTTACTTTATTTTACATTAAAATAAAATTATTTCACAAAATCAAAAAAACTATATTAATCAAATTAAACTAAATTATTAGCCTCCCTGATGCTAAATAGTCAGACGTGTATCCTCTTTGCTGGATAACAGCTTGAAGTTGTTTGTTGTAGTCTTACACACGCCCCCTGTTTTGTTTTTGGCAGGATGTGCTCGAGTGACAGCTCAAAGGTTTTTATACTGTGTGTAAAATAGGTGTCAGGCTTTAACTTGATTTTACAAGCTTTGAGCATTACAAAGTCAAAGCACATCATTGGACAGCAGTGATTTGTGCTGTGGTTCAATAAAAATGTCTAATAATCCTGATTTTTTTTCCAAAATAATTCTGTTGTTGTGTGCAAATTTAAATAATTTATGCTTTCTAAAGAAAAATAAGATATTTAGAAACGGTATGTTAAAATCCACTGCTCTGTTTAAAAAAAAATAATTAAAAGACTCATCTGTCTTAGGGATATCCTCGTTCTAAAGTCACGGCTTTCAGCCAAAGGGATTACTTTCACATAGACTTTGACCATGTATAATACAGCCATCCACCATTGTAACAGGATTGTGGAGAATAAATCTGACAGCATTCAGTATCAGATCGAGATAACAAACACTGATACAGCTTTCATCTTATATGAGAATGTGAAAAAAAGTAAAATAAAAGGAAAGACCGGTGATGTAATCAAAAGAGGACTGTTTCCATTTGATACGGACACCCTGTCTATGCATATCTGCTGATAGAGAACATCAATCCAATATCAGTGTTAAATGAATTAAATTAAAATTAAATTAGCACCTGAGAACAGGACCAAATAAACAATAATTCGCCTTCTTTATAAGCACTTCTCTCATTTCAGCTCAGTATTAGAGCCTTTACTACACAGGCTGTAATTTATGATCATGCTAATTTCTCCTCTCTCTGCTCTCATTCCGAGTGCACACCTGATAACAACATTATGCTTTGTAATCGTAAGAAGCCGACAGATGAATGATCGTTTTTGAGATGATTAACTGTGCAGGTTCACTTGGCTGCTGTTTTCAGTTTAGTTGAAAACTTCTGCAAACATAGAAACAAAGGAAAACTGCTGACGCAGCAGCTGGAAAGTATCTCCAACCTACCTACTGTTTGCTGTTGCTTCGTCTGTGCTATGTATAAAAGTCAAATGAGGAGATCGTGCCATTCTTTTTGGAGATTTCAGAGTGATCTGATCAACATAACACATCAATGCATCCCTAACAACTGCAGCAGTCCAAAGTAATTAACGTGTGTAGACAAGAAGTCAGGAAAAATACAAGCCACAATGAAGACCAAAGCTAACTTTGACAGTGTTTTCCATTAAATGTTTTGCCTTCAAGTTCAAACTCAGATCATGTCAAACAGATACTGTCCATCGTGAAATCAACAATGAGTGAAACAAGTGTAAAAAGGGAGGGACTCACTGATGGATAAAAGAGCTGAAAGATGATGAGAGCATTTAAAAAATGACTGGAGCAAAAAGGACAAGCTGATAAAAAACAAGTGAAGGTTGTTTCAAAGACGACAAACACGACAAAGGAATCAGGCAGCTGGAAGCATATAAAATAAGCCGCCACAAGCAGACAGAGTAAAACAGAAAGACTGAGACGAACACACAGATTTCATAAAAACTGAAACACCAGCACGGGGAGTGCAGGGCGGGGTGTTTTTTATAGAAGCCTATAAGAGTTTTAAGGCGTTTTTTTACTAATGGTCCATTGAGAAGGCTCTGTTGTTTTAGCCCCATAAGTTTTTACTGTCTGGCTGCAATCTGACCTTGGCTGCTTCATGGAGAAGATTGTGATTGTCAGAAGTGCGGCCAAACATCAACTGGCTGCGCTGGAAAAATACTATAAACAAGTCTCAAATATCATCCCTAACCCCCCGCAGACGACGCCTTCAGACTGCTCGACTTACTCAAATCATACAGACATTAGTCTCGTGGTGCCTGCGTGACAGTCATGTCCAAATCTAAACAAAGCAAACGTTTTGTGCCAAATTCAAGAATTTCACCGTCTCCTCAGTCTAAATGAAGGACGGCTTTTCCAAAACATGGAATCTTCCGCCTCAAAAGTCTGGTGTTTTTAACCAACTTTATTTTCCTCAATTTCAAACCCGCCAGAATGGGGGAGGATAGCTGTGTCTAAACGACACAAAGAGACAGCTTTACTGAGACTAGGTGGCTATTACATTAATGTTCCTTATAGCTTGATTCAGACATACCAAGATACAGTACCGCGTTCCCTCTCGTCTCAGCACTTGACCAATTTATAGCCACTTTTCAATTCATTTCAGTTGTATTTATGTAATGCAAATTTACAACAGCATTTGCCTCAAGGTGGTTTATACTGTAAAGTAAAGGCCCTACAATGAAACAGAGAAAACTCTAATAACCAAATGACCTCCTTGGATTTTGCACTCAGCAACAGCGGGAAGGAAAAACTCCCTTTTAACAGGAAGAATCGGGCTCAGCGAGGGCAAAACACACTGTGGAAGAGACCCAGAGATTTTTGCAACCTCACTAGTGTAGTGCATGTTCATAAAGAATTTAACCCTGGGCATCTTTGGTTGCAACAATTCACATAATAAGAAATAATAAACTTCCAGGTTTAAAAAGGGGATATGTATCTACACATGCCTGCAAAGCCCTAAATACTGTGTAAATTTAGGGTTATGAAATCTGGGAATACGGTAAACTCTGTGTGCGTGTGGACCCTGTCCTGTGGACAGAGTGGCGCATGCAGTACTCAAAAAAAACTTTTAGCCAAAACATGAGAACTGCTCACCACTGCACTTCGTTTAAGTCCTAAACAGTTTAACCAGCAAGTTTAAAGGCGATCAGATGATCAGCTGTTGAGATAGATTTATGAGGAGTTGGATGGACAGACACACGTTTATGGTTTGGCTCAAAGCATTGACCAACACTGCCAGAAAAATAACCCAGAATATGTAAGTAGATGCTTGGTGTTATCTGGAAATGCTGTCACCACATAGGTTTATGCATCAGAGAGATAACAAGAGTCTGTTGTAAACATTTAAGGGCTTTAACCACCAAGGTTATTTGTTCTCAACTTGCAACACTGTAGCTTAAATGGATATATGCTACTAGTGGGGTTACTTTCCAATTGTTCCAACATTTTTAAAGTATTCAAAAACATCTTTGACTGAGCTCTTTAAAGGCCAGTGTACTGCATGCTGGAAACCACTAAAACCCTGTGGTACCTGGTAGAGGAAGCGCTGGCTGAACTGGTGCATGGCGCCCTGCAGCTGGCTGCGCTGGCTCTGCCACTGCTGGTAGTTTCGCACAGACTCGGCTGTAGGCCTCTGCCACGTGGTGGTTCTGGTGTTGTGGTCCACATAGTAGAACCTGCCCCGCTGGTCCACTCGTTTCTCCCAGCTGCAAGGGGGGACGCAGAAAGGGTTAGTCGGGGCAGCAACGGGCGCTGTGCCTTTCAACAAGATTTTATTAATCGCTTCAAGAGTGGGTGGTTGCATCGAAAAGCTGCTGATAGCAACGGTACTTATTTATGGAGACGAGGAAAGAGAAACAGACGAGAAAAGGAAGGAAAACACAGTGAGGAGGCAGATAGAGAGTAGGATTCAGGAAAGGAAAAGAGGCAGGCATAAGGAATGTTTCCGATGGAAAACTGTTTAATGCTTCCTTTTTAAGGATGTTTTAAGATTATTCCAAAGTCTCAATCTTGCTTTGGATTAGTGCTCCAGTAAATCACCTAAAAATCAGCTGTAAGAGACAGAGACTGAAGCTAGCTGAATTTTGTTTTAGTACGTTATCACTTTAGCTTAGCCTGAAATATCAAGTAGTTTATTCTCCTTAAGCCGACGCCTGGCGTTACGCATGATGAGTAAAAACAATGGAATATGTCAGGTTTCTGACTGAGACTAACCATGTCCTTCATGTGAGTGCTCAGTTGTTTATGTACATGCTATTCTTCCCCTGAGACAGGAGGTCTGGACTTGGACTGAGATAGTGACAGTCTACTTAAAGACAAACACACAAAGAATAGACCCACAGAGGACAAACGCATGAACAAAGCCCCCCTCCCCAACACACACAAACCAGCTCCCCAGGCTCACCAGGACCGACTGCTGCTCTGCTGCTATTCTTGTATCTCTGACTTAAGTTCAACAGAATTTGGTAAAGAGAAAACAGCATCGACTTCCGAAGGCTAAAAACACTCACTGCAGATACAGACCAGCTTAAAAAAAATCCAAATGCACACAGACAGCCTCAGATAGAAAATAAATAGTCGTGCACAGCAGCACCACACCTCCACTCTTGTCTTGCTACATTTTTTCTTTTTACCTTTCATATATTTGGAGAACAGCACAACTGCTACTTAACGACTGATTGAAATCAGCATAATACAAGCAGTGTAGCTGGCTCACACAGAATCAGTATGACTGGAGCCGCTGCCTTTCAGTTTGTCTAAAGTCCAGGACCACTCGCTGCAAACCTGAGTCTCTAAACAGGCTCAGTTTTGTTGCACTGAAGCATATATGCAAACTCACATTCAGGCTGCAGGAGGAGAACTGCATGGAAGATTTAGTTTACCAACCGAGGCTAAGAGTTTACTTGCTGCATCATGTTTTATTGGATGCCTGCATATTTATATAACACAAAATGGTAATAATTTTCATCTGTTGGGTATTTAAGCCTTTAGTGCCCAGCAGAACAAGCTCACAGTGAGATGGAAGAAAATAAAAGACATGCAACAGAAGATCCTGGACTTGGTTACATCTTAGGACAAAGACACACATTACGCATTTCTCAGGACAAACAATCTTCTTGAAAAGTAACATGCATAGTTAGGTCAAGGTAAGTGGAAATAATTAGTTTTAATGCCGGCCCACAATAATAATTTTTCATCTACTTGTTAAATTGTTAATGATGGGGGAAAAAGTACAGTTCAAATTCTTTTTTAAGTCAGGCTTTTTGGTTCTAATAACCAGACAGCAGCCCCATGTTCAAAAGTTAGTAACTAAAAAATGGTAACAAATACAATGAAAGCAAGCGATCCAATAAGGTGTTTAATTAGATAAATTACTATTACATATATAATATTTAAAAACACTGCTGAGCTCTCTAAGAACTTGATATGATATTTTATATGATACTAATGGGTGACGCAGTGCATGAATGTAAACACAGACAAACCAGGAGGATCATGTGACAGCCCCGGCAAAGAAGTCTCTTTCTCAAGGACACTTCAGTAACACGGATGACTGCAAACACAGCGAGTTATTTGGTGGAGGGACAGTCTGTCTGACCACGATGCCTCTGAGCTTTCTTTAAAATGCACAAGAAAACTCTGCTCCCTCTCTGATATTAGCGCTGGCTTGTTATTTACTGGAGCCGAGGAAAATCCCAGAGCCCACAGAGGCCCGTCTGAGTCTCTCCTCAGTTGGGCTATCTGTCTCTGACGCTCTGTACCAGTTATGGTACCATGTCATTAACCATCTACTCCGCGTATTTCCTGGAATTTGTAGACTACAGTCCCATCACCATGTTCAGATCACACAGTGCAGTGTTGAGCTTCGTTTGAACAGTTCAATCATTATTTATAACCGTGTCAATCAAAAGCAACACTTATTAGCTCCGTCTCCTGTCTGTGCTTGACTTACTTAAACTGCTGAATTATTGGTGGGAAAAAAAGGTAATAATGAAAAAAACAACATTAGGTGAACAATATGAGCATTCAGTGTCGATTCCATTTTGGGTTATACTCCAAGCAGAAAGAGTTAGTTGCATCTTCAAGCGGCTGAGATGATTTCTTCTGTAGAGTGGACTCAGAGTTAGTGTGAGGAGTGCAGACAGCCTGGAGCCGCTGCTCCTTATATCAAAAGGCCAAAGCTGGTGGTTCAGGCATTGGGATGGGACTGGGATGCCACCTTGATGCATCCTCTTTTGGAACCTTATTTCTCCCATATTAGATTCTCTTCATTGGCTCCCTGTTAAATCCAGAACCAAATTGAAAATCCTTTTCATCACTTAAGGTGATGACTAATCAGGCTGCGTCATATCTCAAAGACCTTATAGTACTGTATCAATCAATTAGAGCACTTTGCTCTCAGACTGCAGGCTTACTTGTGATTTTTAGGATATTTAAAAACAGACATCTGGAGAACCAGCTTCCAGTATAGATCTGGAAGAAAGACACCCTCTCTACTTTTAAGATTAGGCTTCAAAGTTTACATTTTGATAAAGCATATAGTTGGGGCTGGGCCAGGTGACCCCTGAATCCTCCCTTAGTTATGCCAAAATACATCTAAGCTACTGGGGGCTTCCCATGATGCACTGTGTTTCTTCTTCACTCACAATGTGTTTATATACCTCTTTGTATTGAATCATTAGTTATTATTAATCATCTCTGTCTCTCTCCCACAGCGTGGCTTCGTTCCTTCTTCCTCACCTCACCCCCAAACGGTCACAACAGATGGCCGCCCCTCCCTGCTGGAGGTTTCTTCTAAAAGAGAGTTTTTCTTTCCCATTGTCGCCAAGTGCTTGCTTATAGGGGGATGTAGCACTTTAAGATGACTGTTGTTGTGATTTTGTACATTATAAATACAATTTAATTCAAAAGAAGTAAACTGAACAGAATTAAAATGCAAGAATTTATACCTTTAGGTGTATCGTTAACCAACAAAGAGTGGATAGTCAAAAAACAAGACAGAAAAGGTAATCTCACATGGGTTTCCCGTGGAGGGCAGAATGAGATTAAAGCTTCAGGCCGGGCTCGGTCATGATAGCTTCAATCTGAACTCTGGTTTGTTTAGCGTCAAAGAAAAAATACTGTTGCTCAGTAACACAGCCGCAGATCTGATTACTGCTTAAGGCTTTGTTAAGTTTTTCAGACTGACTTTTTAAGTGGAAATCACAGCTACACTTTGGTCTGGCATGCTGTACTTCTTCTTAACTCTAACCATTTTAGTCAAGATGTAATCATTTGATGTTTTGAAATGCTATACTGGATATAAACAAAAGCTTTTCAGTTTAGTCTGTTTGGTCTAAAGAAATTTTTGAGCTTGTGACGTGTTACTGCTCACAAACCCTGCAAATGATATGATGAAGAACAATGTGAGAAGCTCTCCTCAGTCTGGCTTTGGATTGCTTTCTTTAAAAAACACTATTGCCTAACTACCCCAACCCCACCCCCTTCATCCTCTAAACAGCTCCTGATGTGTACATCTGGAGCGTTAGCGCGGTATTAGCTTGCTAATTGATCCTCTGAAGGGCCACAACGGCCATCCGCCAGCACAGTGGTGGATGGAAGTACATGTGGCATGAAGAAAGGACTTTTGTTCTCTGGGCCCCCACGCTCTCGTTCCTTGTATGGAAAATCTGAGGTGGAGGTTTGGGGGGGGCAACCTTTTCCTAAAAACAGCCTCTCTTTCTCTCTGTCACCCAGTCAAACGCTCTGAAAATCAATCAATACTCACTCCAAGTAAAAATGTGGTAAATGGGGCTGAACTCTGGCAGAACACTGTACTCCAGAAGAGGGAGAAACAGTGTTCTCGTTACGATGCCTCCGCACACAAACACTACGATCAAGCTGCAGCGTTAGGCACAGTTACAGTGCAATGTGTGTGTTTATGCCAGAGAACATATAACGTGCTCTTAATAAAACAAGAAGCTTTGATCGGGCAGAAACCAAGACTGGGAGGGAACTTTATATGTTCAGCTTTAATTTTAAAGTCACAGTCCACCCAGAACTGAAATTCTTGTGGCAAGTTCACTTCAATGGAATTGCTGCAATCAGAGCTCACAGGGGTCAGATGCCCCTCCCACCAACTCAGAGGCTGTTTTGGCTCGTTTCAACAGAACGCTGTCAACTTTAGCAGCCAGTCAGCTGATGTGCTTCACAAGGGCCTCAGAACAATAAAGCGTCTCTCATTTCCTTCTGTCCCACAACACCTCTGCTTGCTTTTCCATCGTCGACACTGCTGACTCACACACTCCACTGCTGTTTAGTCATAATAAACTCCATTCTCTTTTGGCCAGTTTTGCTTTAAGTTTTACTTTTTTCTTTGATAAAACATTCTTTTTTTTTGTCATTTTGACTTTGATGTTTCAGGAATGATTTAGGCGTCGGCCTAAATCATTGTGGCACAGGGCATTTCAACCAAGTCCAGTTTGAACCTAATGTCCTCAACCGTTCGGTGCAGGGCAATGAGATCAAACTGCGCCTTTATTGTCTACCTATGCTGACGTGCAAGCCTGGAACAGAAACAGTACGTCATGATTTCAACCTGGAACAGAACACTTGTTTATCTTCAGTGGGGTTTTTTTTTGTCTAGATGCTGAACTCCGCTGTTGTTCCTTTTCCCGGACAAGCCAACTTTTTACACAATCAGCTCTCAACCTACGCAAAGTGTCATTACCACTGGGCAAGGACGGCACACAAGTGGGCCTCTGTATCTTCTGTAATTACCATAATCCTCCTCTCTATGTAGCCAAATAGACACAAATGTCAGACCATTAATCTGAATCTGGCATAAATGGTTATTTAAGGACAGATCCTGCTTTTCCCCAGTTACGTTACTGTCAGATGGTGAAGCTAAAAAAAGTGGCCACAGATATCAGAGGAAACGGTTATTTTCAGACAGGTGATGACTGAATGCCCTTTAGTTTACAGAAAGGAATGTTGACACATGCATTAGCCTAACTTTACGTAACCCTAAACAACCAGCGCACTGATGGAGAAAACACATTTAAAAGTGCTACGGGCGCACCCCGGTGGCAGTGGTCTCTCCCACGTTGTGGTTTTGGTGTTGTGGTCAACGTAGTACACTCTGCCATGAGGCAACACCCTCTGCTCCCAGCTGCACAAAGAGAGAAGAGACAAGCACGCACAAATATTCATTTACTATCACACCGAATACATTCCAGCAACGAGATATCCAAGATTTTCTTGGACTGCCAAATACATCTTAAGTTTTTTTGTTTTGTTTTTAAAGTAGTCAGGGAGTGTCCCTTAATGTAATAAACCTCTAAATGCATCTCGCTCACCTGCAGCCATCCACACACTTAAGCTTTTTAGGGGCACTGACTCAACAAGTGTTGCTGAAGTTTTATCCTCTATAAAAAAAAACATCATTCACCTCGACCTCTGTAAACACACGACTCACACTGGAAACACCATTTTAGTCTATCAGTAAAATATTCTTTTCTGACATATTGGTGGCAGTCATCTCATTCTGTGCTTATTCATCTGATAACTATTAATGAATCCCCACTTTTAGGTTGAAACTGCAAATATACACACACTACGCAGATTCTTACAAAACTATTGGAAGATTTGACTGGGTTCAGAGTTTCAGAGGCAAATATGGTGCTGGTAATAAAACGAATAAAACTGAAATAGGTGAAGTAAGCTACAAGAAGCAAAAATATATATAGAAGGCAGACTTCATTTTATTACAGGATGAGGAATGAAAAGGAAATTAAATGTTTTAGTATGGGAGGACTCAACTTTCTCACAATTAAATACTTATGACGCATTCACAGTTTACACGAAAGATCCGGGCCTACTCCAGCATCCATACAAAGTTTATCTATACACAATAACAGATTATTAATCACTGCTTACTTTTAACATTTAATGTGCTAGCATTTTTACATGTAGATACAGCAGTGTGTGTTTAAGATTTTCTTAAACAATAAATATTCCTCTCGTTGTTTCTGTGGCAGTCTTTCGTATCGTTTATAGTTTGCTGCTCAAACTACAGGCTGACTATGAGATGCTGTGACACACTGGCTCTTACCCTGCTGGGAGTGAGTCTGTGGTGGGCTCTGTGGTGCTGTTGCTGGCCTGCTCTGTGCTAGAGGTGGTGTTGGAGCTGGGCTCCACTGAGGCAGCTGGACCCAGGGCTTCCTGCTGACCAGGAGAGGGGCTACTGCTGCTGCTGCTGGCAGCTGGAGACCTGCCCGAAGGAGAAGATGGAGGAGGCGTGTGTAGGGACACGCCGCGATTGTTCTCCAGTCCATTAGACGTCAGCTCAACCTTATCTGAGAGAAGACACGGGCAACAAGAAGCATAAGAAAAGCTGGGAAGATGATGTGATGCGTTCTTACAGTCAATTAAGAAATTACGGTTTAAGAGTGAGTGGACTGATGGCTGCATGAGAGATGATTTGGGACCAAGATAGACAAACAAACGTTTTTTTTGATTGGTTGATTACAAGTAGCTGAAGCATCTGCTGTATATTACTCAGCTACTCTCTTTTCCCACATTTCCTTTCTCTCCACCAGTGCTGTCAAATAAAGGCATTAAACGCTTCCAATGACCTTTAAATTAAATGTTAAGTTTGGCAATCTTTAGACGGTAACACAATTTCAAGCTTCAAGTTTGGCATTTGCACTTGGAAGGTGTTTCTAATTCCTGAAAATGAGTGGGCGATCCTTAGGCTGCAAAATAAACAAAAATCTATCTGCCTGTGAGAAAATCACCGAAGGATGCACACATACAATGTTTTTATTGACTGAAGCCCTGCAGTAGCCTTTCAGCATATTTTTCAGCCTGCTCATCTCGATAAGTTGCTTAATTGAATCATTTTGTTTAATTTTGTTTAGTGTGTTGAACGTCTTTCAAAACTGTGACACTACGCATATCTAAAATTGTCATGTGACATATTTAGGAGTGGATAAAAACTTTTTGATTATTTTCACTACAGCTCATCTCCTCATAATTCTTTTTTATCACCTAGAAAATGGTAGAAAGTGTGAAGAATTCCCATTATCTCTTTTATGTTTCTACTTTTTCTGACCTAAAGTCCAAAATTTCTCTCATTTGTGACAAAGTAAAGCTTAAAATCCATTTTCCATACGAAGCATATATAAAAGCTGCTGATTAAATTTCTGTAAATAAACAGCTGAAATATTATCTTAGCCACATCTACCATTCGCTGTAGCGTGGTGTAACGTGGTTATTTTCTTGGATGCTCCCTTTTAAAAGCTTCCTCAGCAGTGTAACCACGTAAATGTAAAAAGCCTGTGTTCTTAAACTGTGCGTGACACCGTGGCGAGGTGAGCAGACTTTCCTACCTGCGCTGTTTCCGGGGCTGCCGTGACTCTTAGAGGACTGCCGGCGAGCAACGGGTCCGGGGATCTGCTCCTCACTCAGATCCCCATTTGTCAGAGAGCTCCCTCTGGAGTCCCCCGAGGACTCACCCTGCGAACCCCCCACTGAGTGCCTGTTGCTCCTGAAAACAGAGAAAGAAAAGAAGAAGACATATCAACATCTGCACTTACTTTATTCACCTCGTCCTTTTATATCCTTTGTTTTGACGACTCACAATTCAACCACACACGCAGAGGTGTCAGCTGCTTTTCCTCTCTGAACACTATCATATTTTCCCCAACGCTAAATATAACTTTGCTTTTCTGACGAGAAAGAGAAAAGCACGATGGCTTGCCCCCCCAGGACTGAGGAATGCTGGGGCCGAGCTTGGACGGCGATCTCTAGATTCAGTTGTTTACGCAGCTCAATAAGGAGAAGAACTAACAGTGCAGTGTGCACGTCTGCATGTTTTTATGACCATGTTCATGCAATGAGAACACTTGAGAACAGCATAAGAAGCCTCTCATCTTGTCTGTTGGTGGCATCTCTTCATATGCAGTATAGAGATGTTGACTGCCTCGCCATGACAGCAGCGGTTTAGGCTCTTGGCTGAACTGTGCTTAATGCCCCCCCACAGTGTTTAGAGGGAAATACCATCTGACCCCATGCACTCCCGCAGCAAAGCTTGGAAATAAATGCAGCCTGCTCCACTATTTATTATCTCGCTACCATTCTAGCCAGTGAGAGCTGCGTCTGAAACCACACTTGGGGGGGGGGGGATAACATGCTGGCACTCTGCATAAGTGCTTCAGTCGAGTGGCTTCCTCCACTCGACCCTTTTCTTCTCTTTTCTGCATTTATTTTGATTACAATTACGCCTGGGGTTTATGACTTTCATAAACAGTTTTTTAGAAACGGGTTTGGAAAGTTTAGCATTGTATTTATTATTATTGTTCTTACTGTACCACAACGTCTGCAGACTTTCTAAAGCGGTGGGATTAAAGAAGCCTCTTTTTCTTTGAAAAGGCATTTTTGGTTTGTTAGGCTATAAAGAATCACAAAGTCTTTTAAAAATCTGACTTATGGAAATAAACATTAAGACAGAATAATGCTGAAATGATGGCTTTTATAAATAAACTCTATTATTCTGGTGTTCAGCTATTCAACAGGAGATAATCATGACTTGTATTTGATGTTTTGCTCGCCTGATATGCCAGAAAAGTGAATCTCTTTGGAGTTTTATTGCCTATTAGAAAAAATTAGCTGATTTTTATTATTTTTTTATTTAATGTTTTAGACATAAGCTATAACTTTAGCTTATCTAATGCAATATATCCCGCAGGAGATGCCAGTACAGTCTACAGTATTCCCCACATAACTCATAAAGAAGCTCTAATGAAAGCTGGCTACAGTGTATGCACCTCCTTTTGTATATCTTGTTATATTTCATGTTATAATTCAGAAATTTTATGAGCCTAAATGTCACTGTTCATTATGACAGCCATGGAGTTATGACAATTAAGAAATCCCAGACTTTTGGGCCATCTGTCCTGCTGTGTCACCCCAAGCTCTTCAGGAGCTGGAGAGCAAAACAACAATATCCCACGACGTGCTCTAATAAAATAATAAAATAAAATATCAAATTTCCCCTAGATGACAGCAAGCTGTGCAGATCCAGGAACCCAAAGTCCGTTTTATGCAGATGCCAGATGGTGGGAATTATTACACCGTGACGCAAACGCAAAATTTTGGGAAGGGGATAAATGATCCCCTTTCTTGTGTGGAGAAAACCACAACTAACCACCACATATGTTGGTAGAAAAAGATTCAGAGTCTTGAACTGAGCTATTTCCCAGAATCCCCCGTTACATGTGTAACGGCACAATGAGTTGGATGTTAACCATAGTTTTACTCCATTAAAATATTGTTGAAGCATTGTTGAGGACTGTACCCAAATCCCAAACAGTCACAGTGTGTGTGTCTTTGTGTGCGTTTTCTGACCTGGCCTGTGATCCCGCTGTACTGGGAGTCTCCTCGCTCTGTGTCCTCCTCAGGTTGGGTCTATCCGACTGAAGTATCTCTGCAACAAAGACCGATTACATCATTAGTGGACAGACATACACACGGACACATCCATATCACGCTCCTACCAGCACAGTAACAGTTCAGCAGTGAATCCTTGACTAGATAAAAATTAGTTAAGTCTCCTTTAGCTTGTGACAAAACAGTGACAGTTCGGGCTGTTTCTGTCTCCTGCAGTAGACAGCCCTGTTACTATAGCAACCCAATGCAGTCCAATAAAGAAATAAAAGAGGAGGATGTAGAGTCAGGTTTGGTTTAATTCACTAAACAGTCACAGGGCCAAACAAGTGCACGTGCAAGGTTTCTGAAACTAAAAATAAGGATGTGTGAAATTAATTTAGTGTACTATTTAATTCACGCAATATTTCTGCAAGGTAAAACAGAAGGTTTAACCTCAGACACCACTGTTTATCTGCAGGAAATGTCACACTTGGTTTTAGGGCAAACAAAAAATTCCCAAAATGTGTAAAATGTCCATCTGCATCTAAAGGTCAGAGGTCACTCTTTCGAGGACGCAATGTTCACATTTTGGACAGAGAAGACAGATGGTTTGAACGAGGAGTAAAAGAAGCCATCTATGTCCACTGTGAACGAACATCTCGGATGAGAGGTGAAACATCTTCAAGGAAACTTAAAGAAGTCCAGATGCTTTTCTTTCCAAGCTTCTTAGACTATGATGACCTGGATGACTGAGAACCTTCACAGACATAAAATGTCAAATATACAATTAGAAATGTTATATTTTCCATAATAAATACACTATAGTGAGAACTGGGCTCACATCTGTCAATCTGGACCAAGTGACAATCCTCAGGGCCGGGCCCAAATGAAGCAAACACATACTATAATCATCAAAACCTGCAGTTCCTCCAATGGCCACTGGAGGCTGGCTCTAAATTTGAGACAATCCCCATGGACTCGTATGAGAAAATGTCCATTTTCAGCAATTAAATAAAGAGGTTTACAACCTGGCACTAAAACATTGTTTGTCTTCTTTATAACGGCTGCACATGGATAGGAGTCTATGACTGACAGTTGTGCTAACAGGCAGCAAATCACTCAAATGAACCTCTGAATGGTTCAGATGTTTGATCTGGACAAAAAAAAAAAAAAAAAAGATGGATGGATGGATGGATTTTGGATGAAATTATCTCAATAATCATAAAACTATACAAATACAACATACACAACTGATTTGCTGCTCAAAAAAAACTTCAGTTGCTAGTAGGGCTGCTCAATTAATCGAATTTTAATCACGATTACGATCTGGGCTTTCAACGATCATTAAAAATGACTGAGCCGATTATTAGCCCCTCCCTCATTTATCCGCGACACCTTAAAGGCCGGTCCGTGAAAATATTGTCGGGCATAAACCGGTCCGTGGCGCAAAAAAGGTTGGAGACCGCTGATTAAGAGGACCCGAGGGAAGCTCGGAAAGCTAAGCAGAAGTTATTTGGAGAGTGACTGCCGTTGGTTGAAAAGAGAGTTTAAAAAAAAAAAAAAACTTCAGTGGTGTTGCACACTATTTTATATTATTTTTTTAAAGTCATTGTTAACCCTTTAAATCCGGTCAGAGCAGCACGCTCCGTGTTGTGTAACTATTTTTAAATCCCTGTAGAATCTGAACCGTGTAAGCTAGCGCAATAATTTGTTTTGCATATGAAACCGGAGGAGTTGTACTTACATCTGATGCCATCAGCTTGTCCTCGGTCACGGTTTCGTTCCACATATAGCTTTGCAAAAATTGCATAAAAAGCGCTTGCAGGAACAAAAACATAATATTCCAGAAACACGCTTTGCCGTTCCTATCAGCTGTTCGTAACACTTCCCACAGTGAAATGATGCACATGCTGTTTTCTTTGCAAATTTGCATCATAGGATTGTTTTTTGTTTTTCCTGCAGTATATAAAAATTGCTGTATCTCCAAAATAAAACTATGAAGACACTCAAAATAAATTTCCTGTGGTGGGAAACTATTTTTTGCAACTTTATTGTATTTAAAGTTTTGAGGGATAAACCTCTTAAATTTCTCCAAGTAGAAATATATGTAAACAAAACAAAAGCGATTTTCAATTTTTTTTGTAGTTTATTGCACTTTTTTGCAATTTATGTAATTACTATGGACTTAATGCATACATATTATTAAAATATGGGCTATAACAGTTGTATTGATGTATAGCAACTTGAAATGCTCCCACAAATGGCACTACAGCATGTAAAAAAAATAATATAAGCTCTGGTGGACTTGGTTCTATAGTAGGTCTTAAAGGGTTAAATAAATATCGTCAAATAATCGTGATCTCAATTTCAGTGAAAATAATCGTGATTATCATTTTTGCCATAATCGAGCAGCCCTAGTTGCTAGTAAACTATATATAACTAGCGAATGATTCCACGTGGTGATTCTCCTTTATGAGCAAAGTTTGCAGAATAAACATCAAGTTGCATTCAATAAAAACTTAAACTAGTGAATAAAACCGTAAACCCATCAGGATGTGTTCACTTACACCACACAGTAAAAGAGCCAAGCACTGTTCACAAATGAAAGACTTTGAGTCTCCCCCTGCTGGCCATTATCAAGAATGCAAGATCAAGGGACTTCACATTAGCTTAGCTTTACAGACTCTGAAGATACATCTTGCGAATACAATCCATGTTTCCTATCACTTCGTTACCATCGCTGATAACAGGCGAAAAACTTTCAGACAAATTAACTTTTTAAAATCACACTTTGAAGCAAGTATTGACAATCCTGGCTAAAAAACTCGAAGCAAACTCACTAAGCAATAAGTTCAGCTTCCCTAACATCATCATTATCAGTCCCAGTGTCTTCTAAGACAGCGGTCCCCAACCTTTTTTGCGCCACGGACCGGTTTATGCCCGACATTATTTTCACGGACCGGCCTTTAAGGTGTCGCGGATAAATACAACAAAATAAAACTAGTACCCGTACCGAAAAAAAGATTTATTCATAACACACGTGAAAAGACCCAGGAAAACCGAGTAAACGATAAAAACGATAACAAAATAAAGCTGAAAACCGATAAAAACCCTGAAAACCATACATTTCACACCTGAGCCTCAACTCTCGCGGCCGGTACCAAACGACTCACGGACCAGGGGTTGGGGACCGCTGTTCTAAGACACAGATTTATCGTCGCACTATGAAATTTGCGGTGGTTACCTGTCCCTGCATCTCAGAACTGTACAGTAAATGACAAAGTGCTCATACTGAGGCTTTGTGTGCACAAATAAAACAATAACCCTGAAAACCATACATATAGACCTGACACATGTGGTGGTGGAAGCACAGTTGGCGGTTTAATAGAGACCATTCATGCTTGTATGTATCGAGTAGTCTGTGCTGGTTTGTGTGCGCAGTGGTATGCGGTCTTGGCGGTGTGAGGGACTATACAGTCCCAACTGTGACTGAAAGCCACAGGCCTGTAACGCGCTTTTCATTAACACTCACTTTCTCCTTTACACACCACCTTCCTTCGTGCCGTGGGCACGACAGCCTCAAATGGCATCCATGTTTACACATTTACATATCCCGCTATCTAAGGTAAAGAAAACAGGTAAAGTCTCACATACTTACACACACACACACACACACACACACACACACACACACACACACACACACACAGCACTATTTTAGAGCTATGAAAGAGCTTCTTGTGAGCAGACCTGGTGGACATACAGAAAAATAAACAGTGGTCTTGAGGAGAAACCATTGTGTCATAGCCCGCTCACTGAGTTCATCATCCCCCATCCCGCGTAATGGTCCAATTACTGCTCTGGTGTGTGTCTGTCTGAGGTGGTATGCCTTCTCAACATCTAAACTTCAGTGAAAATAACAGAGGGCACACATTTCAGTCACACAGCTGCTATGGAGAGACTGGAAGCTTTGGCTTACTTGTTTAACCTCAGTGTCCACTCGGATTAGCCCCTGTGAAAGAGAACACCTTTGATTTAAGACTGCAATAAAAGAGGTCGATGAGGCCGAGCCCAGAGGTGTTCACTGATGTTAACAACGACACAAAATGAACACATTCACACAACTTGCAGCCAGGGCGACAAATGAACTGATTATGACAACACTTAGATGAGGGTCTACACCAGAGGTATTAAAGATAAGGTTCGGGGCCAAGAATCAGCCCAGCAAAGACTCCAATTTCGCCCACTGGACAGCTTTAAAAATATGAAGGAGTGGAACTTAAACACAGACACCAACCCTAATATCCTCATTTGCCACACATCCTACTCCAAGGCAATTAAATAATAGATAAACAATTAAATTACAGAAAAGCTGCAGTTTTTCCACAATTTACTACAGAAATGTATGTTTGTTTAATTATATAATTAAAGGACGTTTTTAGCAAAGGACTACAGGGACCTTTTCTGTAATTTTACACATTTATCATGTAGTTTCATGCTTCAAGGCCCAATTATCAAAGTTTGATGTCCCTGGTCTACATGAAGCACCAGGGAGACTGTCATCAACTGGCCATTTGTTATTTGTAATGATGATCGTAACAGGTCTTCATTACATAAAATTTCATTGCAAATGGAGCTTATTTTTAACCTGTATCGTGATATTAGGATTTATGAGTAACTACAAAAACAAATATTGGCTTTTTAAAACCATGAAATATCGGTACTGGTATCGGTCTTAAAATTCCTACACTGCCTAAACTCTACATAACAAGTAACAGGGCTCGCAAAATCGCTGGCCCGACGTCCCGGGGCTAGCGATATCTCTGGTCGGACGACCAAAATCTATCTCAGCCCAAAATGCGCAGTTTGTGTTTAACTAAGCATTTATGAAATCACTTTATTTTTTTCCCAGTCTGTTTATTCAGTGTTGGCCACACCACCCTTTAATATCAGTCCCTATATATAGACATCATTGGGCAGTGACTGGGATTTTCACATCACATAGTTGCCCTCGTTTTGCAGACTGTAACGTCTCATCCATGGACATTTTCTTGTGGATACATGCTATACCGCAATATATACATCTGCCAGTGACACTTTTGGCTGAATTTCTGTCTCACGCTCTTAATGAGTTCCACAACTCTGGCACATTTAGCCAGTTAATTAACACAGTCTAGCGTGACGTCTCAGTGTTGACCAGTGTTAGTCAGTGGGTCGGATAATCTGAGGGTGTCTGTGCTGCGGTTTACATGTGGCTCCTGCTTCTGTGGGATAGGAAGCTGTGAGTATGTGGAGTGTGTATGTACGAATCTGACAGTTACAAAGTTTGCCAAAAGTTGAAATATAAGGGTTTGTTTATGAAGCCCACCACATGCGTGCGTGTGTGTGTGTCAGAAAAGCTGCCAGGGGAAGTGAGCAAACCCCCAAACTAACAGAGCTGCGTTCAGACTGAGAACACAGAGCCCCTTGACATCACCAGAAGTAACACACTCCCACCTTTATGCACTTTGTATATTCAAGCAGCTCACATACGGCTGAGCACACACACTCTGCAGAATGTAAAACACATGTGCGCTCACACACAAGTGCAAAAAACCCAAAACAAAACAACAAAACCCCCACACATCTGCATCGACACTCAGGACAACATAAAAAACACACACAAAGTCAAGTGCCTCAGCTTGAAACCCAGGATCTGGAGGGCACACTTCAGGCCTCTCCTCCCCCTGAAACACACACACACACACACACACACACACACTTGCATTCAACTTTGTCATCGCTGCCCCTGCAAGCTTGAAGAGGAAACCCCCCCCAACTCTCGCTACCATGCACACTGCTCCAGGATCACAGAAGGCGATTGTACTACTGAGCTGCAAGCAATGAGACTCAATTACGCAATTCTCTGCAACAAATTAGACAAAAGCGCTCCTGATGTTGGTGATTATGTGTGTGGAGAGGCTGCAGATAACAGAAAACTGGGGGGTGGAGGGCTCTTTTCATTGTACGTCAACCTTTGACCTGCACACACGCTCAAATTACGGATGCACGCTTGTTTAACTGCATTATGAGGGCCTCGTTTTCACTGCATTCATTCGTTTATATCCAGAAAATGGTCTTACTTTAAAGCATGGTTCCACATTTTTCCATAAACGCGCTCACTCGCTTCCACGCCAAGACTTTGGTGAGAAGATCAAAGTCAAAAGAGCAGCATGCAAGCTTGGCTTTGTATCACAACTACTCAATCTTTACAAAATTATGCGTAAAAATGAGATGTTCCCACTAACCTTTCTGCAGCCAGCTCTAGCTGCTGGATGAAAGGATTATCCAGAAAGTCAAAGTACTCTGTTAAAGATCTGGATATTCAATTTTTTTTCTGTTTATTTTGAATATGACAACACTGCATTTAGGTTGTTTAGGTTGTTTGGGCTGTAAAATTACATAATAATTCTCACCTTTCAGGAACCATTTGAACTTTCTCTGCAGGTTAAGGAGTTACAGTCATGTGAAGCACGCATGATAAAATCTAGGCCGAGCTGATTCTTGTGCCTGTGTTCAGCCAACAGTACCTTGTGAAGCTTTTGTGCTGTCGTGACAAACAGCATATCTCTGTAAAGCCTGTCTTTTCTTCTTTTGGAAACAATCTGAATTTTGTCTGTAGCACAAACGGGAGCCTCCAGCCCACCCCACGACCCTGAACTGGAGAGGCAGTTAGAAAACAAAAAAAGGATGGATGAATTGTTTCATTGCTGTTTTTGTACCATTTTCAATTAAACTCAGGGTTTATAGAATTTGCAGATGATTGCATTCTGCTTTGATCCACATTTTACACAGAGCACCAACCTTTTTGGAAACTGGGTTGATGTTGGAAAAACACTGTAAAGAACAAATAATGCATCAGAAATTTATTTTAATTATCTTTTAAAAGTCAGAAAATTACAGATAAGTCCACAAAATATTAGCGGACAATGTTTTTCCTTTTTCGTGAACTATTAGATTCATTGTGTCCACACTGATTTAGTGGAATTATTCATCTGGTGCTAACTGTGATGAAGTCCTGGCATGCAAATATGGAAAGAGTTGCCGCAGAAACAGCAGGGACTTTGGCGACTGTGTCCTTACAACTTAAAAACATGTACGTGTATGATTCTTATGTGCATTTAAATCCAAACAATTATCTAATTATCAAAGAAAAGCCCCATTTACAGGATTTGTTTTTCCATCTTGTCCCTCTCGGGGAGATATATGTTACAACAGCATGCACACACTCACACACCTCCTCTTAACCTCTCTTCACATCTGAACAGTCACAAAGAGACACATTTACGCAGCCCATGCTGTGGCAGGCCTCAGGCCTCACTGCTGGCTGTGTTCATTCAGCAGGATACACTGCGGGCTCTGTGTGGCGCTCTATGAAGCCTTGTGTGTGTGTGTTGCACAGAGAGAGGAGATGGATGCATGGAACCTCGCTATGGCTTTAAGAGCAGATTAAGAACACCGTATTTGTTTAAAAAAACATAGACCCAGTCTTTGCTTCCAAACCATAAAGGAAGGCAAAATGTTAGTGTAGTGCTTGGGAGCGGAAAATTCTGTTGACTGAGAGTCAATAAGTGTGTGAAGTTTTGAAATCCTTCCTGGCAAACTATGGAATCATTTTATATTGGTTTGGGAATAGCAATACATGAATGTGAAGATAAAATATCAACTGAGGCCACAGTTACACAGTGTCATATATTCTTTTAATATCATGATTTAAGTGTAACGATATTCTTGTTTTGTTATTCTTGGCCGGACAGACAGACTACTGGGACACTATTTAAACATCACCTAAACTCTCTACTAAAAACAACAACCGACTTTGGTGAAATGAATAAATACTCTCTAGTCTAACTTTACAGTAACTGTCATCAGGTATGACACAATACACCTGAAGCTAGCCACTGCATAACAAATGCTTTATCCAAATTCTTCAAAACTGTTATCTTTATACAGTTAAAGCAGATAAAAGCAATACAGAGAATATTTTCTGATGATCCAGCGCTTTCTAAAACTCAAAGTGCACTCAGTGAAAAATAAAGAGTTTCTAATGAGCAGAAGCCTGAGTCACCGGGAATGTGACGGCAGAAGGCGGACAGAGCGTGGAGATGTTTTTGGCAGAAGCGAGCTGGCACAAGGGCAATAAAAATAAATTTGTTGAGACTAACAAGAGCGTAGCCGCTTCTGCCGCTGCTTTTTCAGACACTTTCATTTGTCAGATATACGGCCTGGAGGCCAGGCCCTCTGCTTGTCTTTGGAAAGTGTGAAAATGGCAGAGGTGGTGGTCAATTTTTAGACTTTTTACTGTGTTTTGCACCAGGAAGCATTGTGTTCCAAGACATTAAGACAGCAGCTGTCAAAATCCGGTGCAGAGGTGTGATACAACATCAATTTAACAGCCTTCATGACATTACCCATGGCCTGCTGTGCCACTGGAAGGATGTTAAAACATGTCAAAGTCACGGAGGCATGTCAGTGCTTCTCTGACTTTCAACAGCAGCTCTTTTTCTAAGTGGAAAAAAACGACTTTGCACACTAAGACACCTCCAGCTGTTCATCGTATGTGTTGTGAGGATGAATCCTGAAATGCTATGGTGTTTACACTGCAAAAACTCAAAATCTTACCAAGTATATTTGTCTAATTTCTATTCAAAATATCTCATCACACTGGAAAAAAGACACAATCAGCTACAGAGTGACATTTCAGTGAGATATGGGAACTTGTTTTTAGTGCATCTTGGATCTGGAGAAACATCACTTGTTCCATCGGCGGATTTTTTTTCACTTATTTCAAGCAAAAATATCTTGTATAAGTGAAAAAAATGATTAATTAAATTCTATTATCTAGATATTTAGAAATATCTGAAGCAGCATTGTACTCTCAGAAAACATCAAAGATCACAGGTAAAATGCTGACCTTACTTTGACTGCTGCAAAGGAGACCAGGTCAGGTCACATTACTGCATGTAAAGGAGGCAGGAGGAGGCCAAACTACTTGTCAAGCTAATGAAATCTTCATTCATATAAATGTACATGAAATTACCATCAAATCTGACTTTTTCTCCATAATTTACGCCAAAGCCAATATGGCCGCTTTTGACAACGCACTTTAGATTTAAAGACTAAAGAACATGAGCAAACGTGTGTGTTGCCTGTTAGATAAAATAAGTGTAACACCTCTGGTCAACACATTAAAAGGTTATCAAAATGATCCTGGTTCTATGATAGACGTTACTTGGAATTACAGCTTGAATGACTGATGGTGATTATACTATAAACAATATAATCAATATAAACATAAAAAACAACATTATGGCATTTCAGACATGACAAACACAAGCGGTTAAATAGTTTACATGGAAATAACAGGACATGGAAAGGTACAGTGCTATTACTGCTAACATTAATATAATTAATAAAACTGCAAAAATGTGAAGAGGGCGCAAACGCCTTCGCTGTCGCTACAAAACAAACATCCATTTAATGCACGCTGGTATTTCCTAATGAAATAAGTGAAAAATGTCACAGTATAGGATGTTCAAAACATCAGTAACAACTAGTTATTGATTACTCACACCTACTGACAAAGGATGGAGTCTGCTGGTTAAAGTCTACAATACTTAAACAAATTCCGATAAAAAAAAAGCAACAATAATTTAAAACAATTCGATAATTTAAAGCAATTCAGTTATTGAAGCATTTATTTTCAGGTTATTCACAACATTCATGCTTCAAACCTGCAGCAAAGGTTTACTTGTTTTTTTGGTGTAAAAGTGTTGCTACATAGCAGAACACTGCACCACCATCACACCTGCTGAATCTTTAAATTTCAAGCTGAATCTTTTTGCAGTTAAACTGTTTCTAGGATTAAAAAGACAAATCAAATGCAAAGTTGCATCAGTCTACCAAACCTTAAGGCTCACCTTCACTATTCCTGCTATTTTTAATTGCACTATGAAATGAGGTTATGGCTCCCTGGAAACGTTTGTTATTGTCCTAAGGCCTTCTCCTGCGTGGGAACCAACAAATATTTTAATTTCCAAAGGTTTAGGCAGCCGCGTAGAGAACTCAGTGACTGTGGGTTGCTGGGACAAGGTTTCGGGAAACAGAGTATTTATGAAGCTTTGAAATTTGAATCACCTCCCTAAAAATAATTAGAGTTAAATTAACTGAGGTTAAAGGTGCTTTTTGGACACTTACATTTTTAAAAAGAGAGAGGGAGAGAGAATAAAAAAATAATCTTGCTTTAAGGCTGAAAACAATGTCAGCTTTTACTCGGCTGTCTTTAGTAAGACTAAACACAGTAAAATGTTAAGGCATGCTACTGTACAGCCACAGCGTAGAGCAGGAGGCAAAGTAGGCCAGCAAAACATAGAAGGCTTCCAGTCCCACTGTTTTTAATAAACAGTGGTTAAAGTACTTTTAATAAAGTAAGACTGTTAAGCATCTGCCTAACGTTTCATCTGATTCCTGTCGACACCCACATCTGGATAACTTTACAGATGTGGGTATCTTTAGACTTATTTGTTGATTCTCAGTAGACCATCTAAAAACTAATACAAATGAAAGACAACAATCAACATTAGATTAAAACAGCATTCGGCTGTCACCGGTGTCACCACATAAGCAATGTACCAACAAGCTGTCATGTCACCATGACGAAAAAAACTCCACTACAGAACATGTCAACAGCAACTGTATTTAACCTGAGAGCAAAGAGGGCAAGAAGAAGCGATTTAGACTATTTTGAACCCTTTGGCTTTTTCCAGCACTCATTACCAGGGCGGCGAGACACACAAGCATCTCACTGTACAGATATATCTGTGTGTGTGTTTGCTTTCTGGCAGTGCTACAAAATATTAAAGAGAAAGAGCAAGGGGAAAGAGGGAGAGGAGGAGAAAAACTTTAATACTGCGGTGTATTCTGTACTAATAAGCTGTCTGGGCTTCTGTGGGAAACTGTGTGTGTGTTCACTTTAATATAGCTTGTCTGACCGGTGTAAGCTTTGCCATGCACTTCTGTGTGCTTCTCCAAGGCTTCATGTTTGACTGAGAGCTTTCTTTGAATGTGCTGCATGTTATTTCATTTTTATATTGTGCACGGTGCAGCTGTGAGACAAATCTTCACATCTGTGGTGTGACTGCTTTGCGATGTGCTTTTCAGGTCATTTCTGTGCGATTACCTTTACCCTTGTGCATGTGTGCGCGTGCTTGAGAGATAAAGGCAGGACTCACTGTCTGCTGCCGTGCTGCCGTTGGGCAGCGAGCCCAGATCAACAACCATGCCGTCCAGACAGACGTTGAGCTCGCCTCCTGCTACAACCGAGCCTTTGTTCTCCGTCTGCAGCACCAGACTCAGCTGGACGTTCTCCACTAGAGGGTGGAAGAATGACAGACAAACAGAGAAAGAGGGGATGAGTGACTGAGAAGGCAGAGGGACAAAGGAAAATGGATATCCTCTGTTATTGCTCTAACAGAGGAAAACAGCGTGAAGTCACCGAATACCAAAAGGATTGTTTTCCAAAGATGTCGTCCCCCATTTCACTTGGAAAATATTCTGCATGTTAACAGATATACAGAAGGTCTGACTGATCCCCTCACACGTCCAGTGTGTAAAGTTGTTTTTAATTGCAGTATTTACATGAAGTAAGTCGTCTAGCTGCCAGATTAAGTTCCACACTGCACGTATGCACTGAATCTGCCCACAGCTTCCTGCTGGGCTCAGAGGCTTTGCTTTCACATCCACTTTGTTTTTGGTTTTGGGGGGTTTTAAATGCTCAAACCATTTCACAGTTAGAGAGGTAAGACTAACATGGTTTGGACATGAGGAGAAAAAGAGAAAGATCTCAGAGGAAGTTCATGGATGTATGAAAGGAGGACATGCAGAGTGGTTGGTGTGACAGCGGAGGATGCTAGGGATGAAGGAAAAAAAACATCCTGCTTTAAATGTTTCTCTAAGATATTTAAGTTAAAGTTATATATTGCAGCTTTATTTCATTTTAAATTAGATGAAGGGTTCAGGCTTTAAGAATTAAAGCTCTTGAGCATGTACCGCTCCCTTTTTTAAAGGACAGGTGTGGCATTTCTTCATCATTGACCCTGTGCACGAGAAAATGCTAACTTCCTGGTTTGAGACCGGATGTGGGGTTGTACATTACTTTGCGGTCAATCGCTACTGCGAAGATATACTCCAAAATCATGTCCAAAACTCGAAAACGGAAAGATCACGTTAAGTTACAAAGAGGAGAAGGTGGGAACACTCACCGCTGTTGTGTCATAAAAAATCTAATGATCAATTTTGACGTTTAAAGCGTTTAGATCGATCAGTTGCTTACATCACTCAACACAAGCAGAACTGCATCACTGCAGCAGAAGACACATCGTCCACATTCAGAAGCACATCTCTGTATAGTGACTGGTCTTATGATTTAAACAGGCAAATGTAAATCGCCGCTTGATTCATTCATTTGCTTAACTTGCTTTGGACCGTAAACAGGGCGCGAATAGGACACCGGAAACAAAGCTCCCCACAGGAGTTTCCGCACCGGAAGTAGCATATGCTAACGCACACATAGTCAATAGAGCTTCCATCGTATCTGGAAGCCGTCGCTGTGAATCCAAAACACAGCTGCAGTTCAAGTACAACTCAAAAACCGTTAATCCTCAGACTTTAAAAATAAATCCATCGGATATAACAGGAACACTAGTTTAACAGGAACATCGGTGGACACAATAAGGAGCTTGGCAACATGAAGACCCTGACATCCAAAGAAAAGAGAAACGTGGTGCATAATCACAGGATCCTTTTTACGGTAAAAGGTCTTCAGAACACGTAGCCAAGCACACAACACTCTCCAGGAGGAAGGCTTAATACCATCTACACTTAAGATAAAGACCGGGATGGGAAGTAGGCAGTAAACAAGTGTCTATCAGGCTCTCAAACACATATGCCAAATTAGACTTTGCCTAAAAATTGTCTACAAAGTTCTCTGTACAGATGAAAGCACGACAAAGCACCTAAACTAAAAATGTTTTTATAAATATTTTCATTTGTTCAATTACATCTAAGAAGACCATGTATAAGATATAAAATGTCTGTAATAATGTGTCCTTTGATATTTTTGTTAGAGAGTGGGTACATCTTTTAAGATGAGTAGCAAAGGGAAGTTCACTCTCTTCAGCTTGAATGTGCAGGCTCAAGCAGGAGACGCCTAAGGCCATTGCATCCTAGTGCTCAACCTACCCCAATACAGGATAAGAGATCAAGATAAGCAAGATCCATCCAGTATGGCACCATCTTAGACATACTTACATTACAGTCTTATAACTCTAAGACTCGTCTGACTCAGTCAAATATGCAAGGGTAAAGAATATTAAACGCTTACAGAGGAGTTATTTAGCAGTAACCATCAAGCCAAAAGTTACAGAACACTGAAATCTTTTCCGAGGAGTTCATAACAAAGTTAAGTTAAGCTTAGCTGGCAATGTGCCACCATCACTGAGGCTACTGAAAAGGTTTGAGACATCCAATCAGTGTTACTGTTCAGTTTAAGTGTGAATATCAAATAAAACTCTCTGTCTCAGCACTGTTAACAACAGTTATGCACATTTTTACTTTGAAAGTAAAAAGAAAATTCAGGTGTTGCGCCAGTTATACATCTGCATGCCTTACCTCACTAAGTGCCTCTGAGTGGATGAAAACCACAAGCATGTGAACAAGGCTCTGGCACCCTTGGTGTTAGTTAGCACATCGTTCTTTAAAAGAAACAACTTATTCTGTAAGCTTGAGTACTTTCAGTTTTTTGCCAAATCTGCTGGTGATAAAGAAAGTTTTTTATTAGTATAGTGAGCTTCTGTCAAAGTGGGTTAAGATAAGCTGCAACAGCCTGATTAAAATAACTGACAAGTAACTATCAGAACTTCCAATGCTACAAAGAAAAGTAAGAAAAATTTAAATTCTATATATTCCTTGCAAGGCCTCGGCCACTGCGTGTAATTTTTAAGGTTATTTGATCTAATCTAACTAATGCACATGGATTTGGAGTCGGCATTTTAGTCTCAGCAGCCTCTCTCTGACCGTGTCTGCCGTGTATTTACAGCAATATTTTCGAATTTCCTTCATAGATGGTTGGTCGTGGCTTACATGATGATGTGATGAAGTCTCTGGAAGACACAGAACCTTTCTGTATATGAATGTATATGTCCTGTATACAGACTTTAAATTCCTTATACTGCTAATAATTTTGGTTACACGAAAGCAAACATTGTTTGGGTATGCTGCATATCATCAGAGTAATTCTGACAGTTCCAAAGAGGCTTTGGAAATTCACCAGGACTGTAATAAAAATGCCCAAGTGCAATTTTTAGGTAATTTTATTTACTCAAAGTAATATAGAGAAAATTTATTAAAAAGATTTTTTTTTTTATCATCAAATAGCCAGGAAAAAAACAACGAGGAAAAACGCACAAACCTCTGTTAAGTAAGGTAGAGAAACACGTACAGCGAAATTGTGCTCGACATGCATGGTGACTCCAAACTGTGTGTGGGTGTTTGTGTGCGTTTTTTTCTTACTCTTGCCATCGTGCGAGCGCAGCGTGTCCAGCAGGTCTATGGTTGCACTGCCCAGTAGCTCCTTTCTCAGGGTGTGGCAGCTCCACAGCTTTAGATCCAGACGACTCTGTGGCGTCACATTACTGCAAAACGGCATGAAAAATACATCAGCTACAAATGCTTCTGCTTACAGCAGCTGCATTTTATTATTGCATCCTGCTCTTCATCGCCTTTAGCGACGGTACGCAAGTTCTACCTCAGACAAAATGCTTTAAATAAGCTGACGGGAAACAAGTACAAAATCTCGATTAAATTTTATCTGTGTTAGAGCGCTACCACGACAGCAGTACAGTCCAAACACTGTCAGATGCATGCAGTTAATTTAATGTTCTATTGAATTGTTTTAACAATAAAACCCTGGCTCTCATGAGAGCCCGAGTGTGTGTGGTGCTCACTCACAGGGTGAGGTCTTCGTTCCACTGCAGCTCAAGGTGCCCGCTACGTTTGCCTGTTTTTTTGGTTTCACTGGTGAGGCCGTCTGCAGTCACCTCAACGAAGGAGCTCAGCCGAGAGTGCCGGTTCGGCAGCTTTGGGGACTGGGGCTTCGCCGACACCACTGCAAACACACACACGCATAAAGCATGTATCGTAGTGGAAGAACACATCTGTGGTTGTGACAAAACCTCTGCCAGCAGTGCAGCAGTGCTGTCATTTATGGCAACAAAGGACAATAAATGTTAACAAAAGAGAAGCATTTCTTTTTTTCATTGAGGTTTAACTGACTGCAGCTCTGGTAAGAAAGAGTCGGAGCTGATCAGATCCTCACGTGGAAAACGACAGTCTAATCACACTAAAGAATTTTAGTTCAGAATCAGAACACTTTATCAATCCCTGCGGAAATTATGTGGTCACAGTTACTCCAAGACAGCAAGAACAGCAACTACCTGAATTATATTAAATAATAAAATATATTGCAAAGTTACAAGATGTAACAAAATAGCTTACAAATAGTTCTAATATTATAATAATAGTTCTAATAAACAAATATTCCAGTACATTACAAAAAACTAAATATGACACTGAGACGGCCTTCTTACTATACCGACATCCTCTGTAAAGGATGTTCAGATCGTTAGGGTGTGTGCACTGTATGCTGTGCATTAGATGGAGGAACTGAACAACAGGAATGACTTCCTGTGTCGTTCGGTGATACATCTGGGCCTCACTGAACAGCTCCTGTGACTCGCCAACAGTGGGTGAGCGGGATTGTCCAGCATTGTCCTTTTCTTGGACAACATCCGCCTCTCCGACAACACCTTAAGGGAGTCCATCTCCGTCTCCACAATGTTACTGCCCTTGTGGATCAGTTCATTGAGCCTGTTAGCATCCGTGACCCTCAGCCTGCTGTCCCAGCATGCAACAGCATAGAGGATGGCACTAGCCACAACAGACTCGTGTAAAATCCAGAGCGTGTCCAACAGATGAGAAAAGGCCCCGGACAATACAGACGGCTCTGACCCTTCCTGTAGAGTGCAGTGGCGTTTTTATTGTCACTGTGTAATACAAGGCAACACCCTTCTTTTTAAATCAGACTGACTGGTGATTGTATATATGCAGTTTCTTCATCCGGGTGACCATGGTAACTAAAGCTAATGCAGCAATGCTTCCAAAATAACTGGCCAAATAAGTCTTTGTAGGAGTGTTAAGATGGCTGCCAAGAGGCGATGTGTACATATAGGATTCTGGATCCTGATTTTTATGAGATTGTTTTCTATTTATTATGTAATAATGTGAAGCAGCGCGGTGTACACTACCGTTCATTTTAGGTCACCTGGAACGGTTCTCAGCGGTGCTGGAGTTAAAAGTTAAATAAGTGGTTCAGTAAATTGGACAAATGTTACAGCGTACTGCAACACCCTAACAGAAACTCCTTGGACTGTGTGTACTCCTGCATGTACAGTGGGGAAAAAAAGTATTTAGTCAGCCACCGATTGTGCAAGTTCCCCCACTTAAAATGATGACAGAGGTCAGTAATTTGCACCAGAGGTACACTTCAACTGTGAGAGACAGAATGTGAAAAAAAAAAATCCATGAATTCACATGGTAGGATTTGTAAAGAATTTATTCGTAAATTAGGGTGGAAAATAAGTATTTGGTCACCTCAAACATGGAAAATCTCTGGCTCTCACAGACCTGTAACGTCTTCTGTAAGACGCTTTTCTGTCCCCCACTCGTTACCTGTATGAATGGCACCTGTTTGAACTCATCATCTGTATAAAAGACACCTGTCCACAGCCTCAAACAGTCAGACTCCAAACTCCGCCATGGCCAAGACCAAAGAGCTTTCGAAGGACACCAGGAAAAGTATTGTAGACCTGCACCAGACTGGGAAGAGTGAATCTACAATAGGCAAGCAGCTTGGTGTGAAAAAATCAACTGTGGGAGCAATCATCAGAAAATGGAAGACATACAAGACCACTGATAATCTCCCTCGATCTGGGGCTCCACGCAAGATCTCATCCCGTGGGGTCAAAATGATCATGAGAACGGTGAGCAAAGATCCCAGAACCACACGGGGGGACCTGGTGAATGACCTGCAGAGAGCTGGGACCAAAGTAACAAAGGTCACCATCAGTAACACACTACAACGGCAGGGAATCAACTCCCGCAGTGCCAGACGTGTTCCGCTGCTGAAGCCAGTGCATGTCCAGGCCCGTCTGAAGTTTGCCAGAGAGCACATGGATGATACAGCAGAGGATTGGGAGAATGTCATGTGGTCAGATGAAACCAAAGTAGAACTTTTTGGTATAAACTCAACTCGTCGTGTTTGGAGGAAGAAGAATACTGAGTTGCATCCCAAGAACACCATACCTACTGTGAAGCATGGGGGTGGAAACATCATGCTATGGGGCTGTTTTTCTGCCAAGGGGACAGGACGACTGATCCGTGTTAAGGACAGAATGAATGGGGCCATGTATCGTGAGATTTTGAGCCAAAACCTCCTTCCATCAGTGAGAACTTTGAAGATGAAACGAGGCTGGGTCTTCCAACATGACAATGATCCAAAACACACCGCCCGGGCAACAAAGGAGTGGCTCCGTAAGAAGCATTTGAAAGTCCTGGAGTGGCCTAGCCAGTCTCCAGACCTCAACCCCATAGAAAATCTGTGGCGGGAGTTGAAAGTCCGTGTTGCTCGGCGACAGCCCCAAAACATCACTGCTCTCGAGAAGATCTGCATGGAGGAATGGGCCAAAATACCAGCTACTGTGTGTGCAAACCTGGTAAAGACCTATAGTAAACGTTTGACCTCTGTTATTGCCAACAAAGGTTATGTTACAAAGTATTGAGTTGTATTTTTGTTATTGACCAAATACTTATTTGCCACCCTGATTTACGAATAAATTCTTTACAAATCCTACCATGTGGATTCATGGATTTTTTTTTCACATTCTGTCTCTCACAGTTGACGTGTACCTCTGGTGCAAATTACTGACCTCTGTCATCATTTTAGGTGGGGGAACTTGCACAATCGGTGGCTGACTAAATACTTTTTTGCCCCACTGTATACTGGCTGTTGTGAGTATTTTGTTACACGCTGTGTGCCACGGCCTGTTCAGGATGGATTTGAAGTACACTGAGTGTATCAGACAAATACAAACTTTGCCCTCTAGTGGAAGAAAGGAAACCACCTTCATTTATTTAATTTTTATTTATTTAATAAAACGTATTTAATTTATTTAATTTTGGGGGAAAAAAAGAATTGACTGACCACAATAAAGCCTTCATGTTAAAAAAAAAAAATACAAACAAAAAACATTGCACTGTTTACTTATGCTCCATTTAAGGTAGAATGAATATTTGAAAGTAAAGAAACTTTTTGCATCCACTGATTTCAAGCTTTTTTGTTCTCTTTTTTTTTTTTTTTTCATTTGGAGTGGGGTAAAAGTGTACATCTGGACATTGGCGAGCTCAGAGGCTTGGAATTCTTGCAGGCCTGCTGAGACTCTTGTTATCGCATGTATCAGTCCTCAGAGGAGCTGATTTCTTCACACTGAATCACAAAATCACAAGATTGCAAACTGAAGAACATGCTGACTAGCAGCGTGTCGCAGAGGGCCTCTGATCAGGACTACCGACTGAAAGAATAAATGTGACAGATTAAGATTAAAAAAAAAAAAAAAAAAAAAAAAGACAGACAGACAGAGGGGTTTCCATCTGTACTTTTTCCTTTGCAGTGAGACCTTAGCAGATCCACACTGGCAGCAACATGTTGATGACCTCAGATCTTCTGAACATCTGGCATAATAGAACATGACTCATGTGAAGTTCTCTAGAAACAGGGAGGAAGTGACACGGGGAGGTGGGAGGTGTGCCAGAAATGGAAGAACTGAAGTAAGTTTCAACAGTGTGGGAGGATGTGGGAGGAGGTGGGAGAGGTGGAGGAGTGGTAGACAGCCTTTGAGAGCAGATCGGTAAATAAAAAGGTGAGTCAGTGTTCATATGATCAAACCTATGGTTATGACTCTGGTGCAGTTCAAAGACATAATTAAGGAAAAAAGTTCTGATGAACTTTTTTTCGTCTCTTTAAAGATAAGGGGCAAGAAAATTCATTTTATTCCCGGCAGACTCAAGTGATTCATGCAAAAACAAAAAGTGAGTCAATCACCTTATAGCTTCATGTTAAAATATTACAGCATAGTACAAAGAAAGATTTATAGAGGTGGAGTTATCTGATGCATGGACGCTAGTTTCAATCAGTAAAAAAAAGAAACAAAAATGCTAAGCTATGCCTGACTTGAAATTTTGATTCAGATCTGCCAATCAGGAAGCTCTACAGAGGTACGTCATTTCTTTATTATCCAGAAGGAGAAGGCAGAAGGTGTCGGCTATCCAGCAGTTCAACATGAACACAGTGACTCCATATCCATGCAGTTATCACTGAAGCCATTCAAAGCTCACACACCTGGCGCCAGTTTGTTCATACTGATGCTGTCACTACCTAAGTTTGCATTTGCACCATCTGTTTACAGGTAACGACAAAACAACAGCTCTCATTAGCAAAGCTAACTCGAAAGTTCGAGTTACGGATGGGTTTTCTTTTTCTCAGTGGTGGAGACACAGTCTTTTGTTCAATATTTATTAACAGGCACAAACAGGCACTTGTGTTTGTGCATTACACAGTTTATGAATGCATGCCTGAACACCAAACTGCTAACGACGGGCTCTAAAACAAACTAACCTAAACATGCAGACTTCAAAACGCTCAGGTCATATATCCTTATATCAGGTCTATGATGCAAACTCATATTAAAAGGTAAGAAATACTGTTACTGTGATGTTTTCATCCTTTTGACCATTTCAAGTGTTGGATGATTAAACCAAGCAGGACTCTCAGGCTTGGATTAGACTCACTGTACGACACTGTTCTCAACTAAATCGATTTTTGGAACGACATTGAATGACGTCTCAAACACATGAACTAAACCTTTTGAAAATTAACACAGAAAAAAACTGTTTTAGAAAAAAAATCTCTGCATTGACACAGTTACTATGGTAACTTATGCTGGACACATGACCAATGAAATCTCTCAGCACTGAGCCTGAAACAGAAAGTCTGGAGCCGTAAACAAGGTTGTGTTGTAGGTAGCACACTCATCTGGTCACCTTAACCTCCAGTGAAAAACCACCAAAACCTCAAATCAAAATCTTTTATGTGCAATTTGAAAGTCGCATTAAAACCCCTGCAGCTCTGCTGAAGCTGCGAGCCCTCCTGCTGCCTCAGTCGTTAGAGATAAGAACATAAAAAGTCTATCACAGCCATCTATAGTGAATCTTTTTTGTTTCCTGACTCCTCCATTAATTAATAAAATTCACTCAAGTGAACATGATCTATAAGCAAAAGGCTTCCTCTATTCTCCAAGCTAGTGTCAGGTCATCATTTGGCTCTGTTTCTCCTGGGTTAATGCATAAAACTAACAAAACATCACCATCTGTGGGAGATCACTGTCATTCTGCAGGTTAAAGTGCACCGTATCTATATTTTCCTTGATTTTAAATATGTGATATTTTCAATTGCAAATCGGATTTGTGAAAATGAAAATCCATCAGTAGATGTGGCATTTACATTGATGCATGCGCCAGCTGCGATGTAGGTGTTCAGCTGATGAGCTGAGAGGTGTTAGACTGCATAACTGCCTGGATGGATTGAAATTATTTATTTAAACCACGGAGGGAAAATGCTGCAGTGCAAGGTAAATTCATCCAACGAACCAAGGTGTGAGCTAAGTGAACTGTAAACTTTGCGGATCCTGGTCTTTACATTTTATCAAACAGTCAAACAAACTAAAAAGGAGAGAAACCTGAGGGTGTCTGGATTGTTCCCCTCATTTCCTGTTTTATTTTCTAACAGCTGTTTGTCTTCACCTTTAGTTATTTCTATTTCCGCCTCTTCTCCAACAGCGAATTACACACCTACACACCTACAGGTAAAACCCCCAGTTTCCCTTTCTTTCTTGCCAGGTCACCTTTGTACTTCTGGCAGTTAACACCTCTGGGCACATCTCCGGTTTTCCAGGTAAAGTTTTTCCTCTTTGTGGTTTGTTTGAGTGTTTCTCTGTTTAAATTTTTGCCTTTTGTGTTTACATTGTGCTGAACCCTGGACTGACATGAAGTTGGGGACTTTTTGGACCTAACTTTGCCATCTTGCAGTTGGATCTTCATCTCTGTACTGAATCCTGGCAAGAAGATAATATTGCATTACATTAAGAATGAAAATCCTCCTTTATCTCGCTTTATAAGTCAACGTTTATGTCAGGTAGCGACCAACGCTGCTTTTCTCAAGTCAGCAAGCTAAAAAAAACCCAAATATTTGTTTGCACAACAACAAGTACAGCCCCGCGTCACTAAACTGGCCCCTCCAAAGCTGGTCGCAGCTCATCATTCATGGTTTCACAACCAAAGCAGCACTACTTCAAACAGAAAGGACATAGTCACATTATGAAATATGTTTATGGGTAATAACATATTGTCTTATGCTTGGAGAAGGGATAGCCAGATAAAGAGATTAAAAAAAAAACAGAAGTACCTGTACCACACTTCTGTTTGCGGTATCAACATTTTGTCTGTGTGAGCAATAAAGTAGAAAAAAAAATTACCTTTCAAGGTCAACTGAGACTTCTCAGTGGTCTGGGCACTGCCAGGTCTGCTCACGCTGGCAGCTGCCATGACATCACAGCTCTGTAACACAATCACAAACACACAAAATATTACAGTATACTGTCACTGCCTTCCAATCAGGTGTGTGTTGGGTGATACAGCTCTTCTATGCAAAAAATATTGTGGTGGAGGCTAGGGCTGCCACGATTTGTCGACTAGTCACGATTACGTCGACTATCAAAATCGTCGACGACTGATTTAATAGTCGACGCGTCGGTTGAAGCTTTGTAAGATCCCAAAAGACGCAGGAATAAGTAGCAGGATTTAAGAGTGTAATAACGGACTGAAACAGAAGATGGCAGCACTGCATGTACAAGGATGCCAGCTGCCGTTAAACCCCGAAGAAGAAGAAGAAGAAGCAGCTGTGTCCCAGAATTCATAGCGCGGCCCAGCGCAGTTTCCAACAATGGCGGCAGCTAGTTAGTTTTAATATTACTCTTATTATTCTTTCTGGGTCACAAAATAAACGTTTAACATATTTTCAGGCGAGAATGTAGCTGTGTAAACCTCAAATATCGGATCAGTTTATCAGGACACCACATATTTTCAAAAGCGCTCCGACGTTTTCGGAGACGTCTGTTACCCACTAGCTCGATAGCTAGCCGGGGGCTAGGTCACTAGCGCGGTGAGAACACCGGACTCCCGGCAAATTGTTTTCAAACCCACCGCCGTCTTTCGCTACTCAGGTTAAATATATGAGTCACTTAGATAACTTAAAATGTTGTTGTTTGGCTTTTTTTTTTTTTGTATTTTATTTGTTCCTGAGTAAATCAGTTTGTCTGAGATTAAAGTTATAGTTTTTACACAGCTGAATAAACGTCAAGCAGACAGCTGATTATCAGAAGTGTGAGATGCTGGAAAATATACTCCGGTGTCCTGTTATATTTTAGATAGCAAGGAGTTTATTAAACTTCACCGAAACAATCTGCAAATTTCATTAAAATTTAATAAACTATCATCTTGTCTTTATTTTTAGTTAGCACCTTAAAAGCTTAAAGCTGTAAGCTAATGATAGTTATATAAGAGCAGATGCTGCTGGTGCAATAAGCTGTAGTTTTACGTCCAGTGGATGCTGATCTGATTAGTCGACTAATCGCATAAATAATCGGTGACTAGTCGACTATCAAAATAATCGTTTGTGGCAGCCCTAGTGGAGGCAGAATTTTACTGCATTAGATGGTAAATCTGGAGCAAGAGGTGGATGACATAGCTTGATTTATGTGCAGTGTCTTGAACGACAATCTTGAAAGCAACGCAAGTTGTCTCATATTATTTTAACGTCACCAGCAGAACATAACCCCTCCTTCAGACAGAAAAGCATAAAACTCCCACCACACTGCACCTCCAGTCCTTAAACACTCACTCCAGGGGAGTGATAAGTGACGTTGTCTAAGCACATTTCGCAGCATTAGAGAGAAAGCTAGCTGGGATAACCTAATTCAACGGGGCAAAACATCATGACATGCAATCACGCATCACTTATAACTGCACAGTTACAAAACTCCCACAAGCAGAAGGGAATTCTGAGTCTTTTAAATGACTGGAGAGGTCGTATCACTACATTCACCGGCAGCAGAGTGAGACACGGGATGAACAGGATAAAGAAGCAGCAGAACACAGGTGGCGCTACCCCACCCACAGCAACAGGTACCAGGTGGTGATAGTAACGGGTGTTTTTCCTCAAGACATGACAATTTATGCCAAAACATCTGGAAGAAAACATCCAAATGGAGTTTGTTTCAAAGCAGCTGTGCAAACATTAAGGCCAATGAGCCCGACCGATGTTTACTTTAAAAACTGTGGCGTTAGATTCAAGTCAAAAGCAGGACTCAATGATTTCCACAGCCAAATATCCACCTTCTCTTAACACAGCAAAAAGCTTATTTATTGCTTTAGTTATTTTATTATTATATTATTTTTATGGTCACATTAAAACACTTAAAAACAGACGTTACACATACTTAACTCAGCAGTCAGCTCAGATATGTTAATGACCACCCAAGCATACACACCGACTTGTTTCAGCATTTTCTAGTATAACGCTTCCCCCACTAACTGGCTCAGACTTCACTGCCATTCAGCTGTTCCCACAAAAAGGATCTCTCGCTACAGGTCTGCTGCTCTCTCCTGAACTCCACCTGGCAAAGGTAGTTCTACTGCTGTAAAGATCTGCTGAAGGGCCACTTTAACCACAAGCTACACCCTACAGCTCACCAAGCCTACAGAGCAAACAGGGCCTGCCGTCTCCAGCTCCAGTCCAAGATAGTGGAGGTGAATCTCAATTGAGGCAGCCCATTTTATCACTCTGTTTAGGGATTAGGGAAACTGCTTTTTGTAAGCACATGTACACACTCAGATTCCCCTCTATGCCACAAACAGAAATCAGTAGGACACTATATTCTGGCAGAAGCCACAAGACACTTTAAAACTATACAAAAGGGCCACTCATGCAAAAATAATATAGAGTGAGACATCTAGACTCTTGCTGGTTGAGTGTGCATACTTGTTCTCCACTCTGATCACACTGCCAGAAACACTAAATCAGAGCGCATTCACTGGGAATTCAGCTGTATTTAAACATATATATGAACTCAGACATCAGGAGGGAAGATCCACAGACCCAGTAAGGAGTCCTCTCATATCATTATCATGAATGAACAGCTTATACAGGCACATGTTTGCACAATTCATGGATGCTGTAATAATGTTCACTTACCCTGGTGTGATTACAAACCTTGTTCCACTATTGTAACTAAACCAGATTGTTTTCATGTACATGCAGATTGCAAGGGCTTTAACAACACTCAGGAAATTAAAGGGTGAATCACTATATTATTTATAGGCGAGATTACCTACCCCAAGTTGGAGCTTGTCTGAACTATTTTGTACACTCTGTGTGATCTGTAAGACGCTAACTACTTATCACAACACTGGAGTACAAGGTATATAAAGCTGATTAAAGGTGCACTGAGTAGCCTGTCCTAATGAATTTACATTAAAGGCGTGAAGTTGTTCTCCCTGTAATATTAAGTAAAAGCTATGACTTTCATCAAACCCCATCAACATCACCTTGAGCAAAGTCAGAGCACCCTGCTGAATTTAAAGCACCGCAAATACAATGCAGATTAAGGCTGGACTCTGCTCTGAAGGTGTGCTTATACTGATCTGTACTATATGCATCAAGGAATTAAAATTAAAAATAAAACCCCGATTCTAACACTGCTCTGCGAAGGGGACCCTCGTTTTGAAGGTGACATGCTGCAGGCACTGCAACCGAAACCAAGACAAAACCCAGCCAGAGGTGACCTGGTCCGAGTCAGAGTGACTAACCGGGTGTTGGATTGCCAGAATATCCACCTGAGGTCTGTCTCAAGGCTGCAGATAAACAGACGAGAGCTACCAAAACAAAAAGCGCACAGCATCCTCCGTCAACCTTGTGAAAGAAGCTGGATGCTGCGCAGCGTTTCTTGGCCGCTGTGAGCTGTCTGAACTTCTCAAGAACCAAGAGAGGTTTAAATGACCCTGACAAACTATTTTATCGCTGCCGTATAAAATACCTTTGGCTGCTGCGCACATAATACAAACGCGGAAGGTGATCAAGGTTTGTATGCATCACCGTCAACGAGAGCAGACCAAAACGCTAACGCTTCTGGTCACGTTTGCAAAATAAAATCTCCTGTTTTGTTTTGTTTGGGTTTGTTTGCGTTGAGAGTGCGGAGACAATAAAACAGCAAATTAATCCTTTTATCAGCAAGTAGAAACTGTCGAAGGTGAGCTTCTTCTATTGAAAAACACAAATGTATTAGAGACTCACAATTTATACATTGATCTTTAAGAATCTGAATATTTCAGTCGAACTCTAGTCGCATTTATTTCGAAAGAAAAGCCAACACACTTCCGCTTTGACTCAACGAACTTCAGCTAGCTTACCTAAAAGAAGCTAATAGCTAGCCAGCGAGCTTCTTGGTGGGATTTTATAAAAGGACATGCGGATAAAACCCGTTCTAATCACCTGACAGCAAGTAAAGCCTCACCCACAGCCTCACGGCTCTCCTCATGCCATGGTACACGTATTGACACGATAACAGTTGAGGCTTATGTGTGATCCTGGACGTACCTTTTTCAGCTGTGCTCCGCCGCTGTCGCTAGTGAACTTTCATTTCCGCCTCAGTGACAGTATCACGTGACCTAGCGTTCTCATTGCACAAAGGATTGTGGGTCGTAAACAATAATAAACAGCCCACACAATTACCTTAAATCACCATATATATATATATATATATATATATATATATATATATACGGCCTCTTGCTTTCTTACAAACCATGAAAAAATATTAAAATATGGAATGAGGAAAGCATGCCCCTACTTTTTATTAAATCTGTGTTTCTCTATGTAGTTTACATCTTTATCTAAGCTCTGAATGATCCCTGGTTTGAGGAGACACAAAACTCTGATCCTACTGCAAAAGTATGAAGTTTGTTCGAGGTCAAATGCTTAGCCAACCTTTGCACTCATGTCCCCCACGGCCTAGTATGTTGTTATGAAGTTTGAAGACGATTCTTAACAAATTGTGGGTAATATAAAGCTTTTAGTACTTTCTACATTTGGTGGGACCTTGACCATGACCCAGTTTTTTACAAAATTAAATCAGCTTCAGCTGTTTTTGGCATCTACCGTCTCCCAAAATTGAAAACAATATCTTGAAAGTGCATGAAAAGTTATAAGTTTGAAAATTTTATTTTCTGTACATTACCCCAACTCCCACTCTCCTCCTTCGACTGTAAATATCCTGATTGATTAACAAACTGTTTAAACCTGTACTGTTTAAGTTTGCACTTTGAGTCCACCTGCTTTCACTTGCATTCATGACAGATGGTAAGTGCATTTGAAAGGTCTTGAGAACCAGCTAACGGGAGCAGTACGTATCTGCGCAAGTGGGAATTTGTAACTGTGTCCTCCAGCAGCAGGCAGCAAGTGAGCAGGTGATTTTAGTGTTGAACAGGCTGTATTCCTATCAGATGGCAAATGTTAATCCACAAAAGAACCTCCAGAGAAGAGGAACCTGATGGGAATGTTGGAATATGCATCTAGGATCTACGACAAGGAGAGGAGATGAGGCTAAGTAACTCAGATGGCTTTATTTGAAAACAATAGCCTGAACAAGTAACGATCAGAGGGGTATACTGCAAACAAAATTCAACAGCGCCAGTCTTTCTTTGTGTTAGCTGCCTCGACAAAACCCTACCTCAGTCGGAGATAACAAGTATCATGATGGAAGTTATAAACTTTCTGTTGAACTTCGCTTTCTGCTTCAGATTCTGTGCACACTCACATAAGAAGAGGCAGTCTGCGGTTCTTGTGATTCGGTGAACTTATATAAATGAAGGCCTCTTAATCACACGTTGACGTGGCGGCGTCCTAGCAGCAACTTTGATTACAGCAGGAATGGTCACATCAGGAAGAGCTTTACAAATTAATTGCAGCTGAGTCACCACCTCACTTTGCTGTCCACATTCAGAAAGCACGAATGTACAAATTTAAATAAAGAAACCTTAAACAGTCATTTATTCCAATAATATCAGCATGATGTATATGCATAGTAGCATAACTCAGGTTTGGTGTACACAGAATAATATGTATTGCTGAAGTGAAACATCAGGCATGTGCAGCTTTGCCTCACAGATGAATTCTCAGCCCAGTCATAAATGCAAAAGTGTAGGAATATCTGCTAGACTGCCTTCACTCAGTCAGTGAAGCTGCAGGAAAACTCTCCGCTCTGATGTTGGTGGTGACTGTGACGGGCGATGCTGACGGTTAACGCGGAGGCTGACGTAGTGGTCGTGAAAGTAAGTGGCCACAGCTAGAGGAGGGCCCAGCAGCAGGAACAGCCACACTAAACCGTTGCCATAGTTTCCCTGGAAATAGTTTCGGAGGAATACTGCGACCAAGAGCTGCAAGAAGAAGACATAGTGTCAGCTCAAGGCACGCCCCGATTATAATAACACAGTGCATTGTGTTAGGTGTGGAAGGCCAAAAACAATAAAGTGGATCAGGTTTAATTATTAGGACTAAGATTTCAGTGTGTAATCTATGTCTCCATTTAAAGCCTTTTTGCATTTGTTAACACTGTTAAATAAAAGAGCATAAAATTCATCCATGAATGATAAAGTTGGATCCCCATACAGCAGCAGCTGCCACCAGTGCAATAATCTCACCTCAAACACCATCATGAGAAAGATCCACAGACGGCAGCTATGCAGTGGCAGAGCAATCATATACTGTGTAGGAGAGAGAAGAGAACCATCACGGCTCATTAGTACTGGTGTTTATCCAGAGGTACCAGCTTAATTTTATTGTATAGAAGTGGGCTGCAATTCAATCCTAATCTCTAATCTCTTTTCCTTTTCCCCAGTGGGAGAAAAAAATCACGAAGTCAAGAAAAAATGTGAAGTCTGACTCAACTCCAGAAACCAAACTACCTAATAAAGCGACGGTGGATGTCACTGACGTGGGTCAGCTGTGGTGAAACTACAATGTCCCACTGATGGACTACAAAGACTCATCTCACACTGACTGCTCTGTTTCATGCAGCTTGTAGGTTATAAACAAGGTCATAAATCTCACTTAATTACCAGACAGAGGAACAGAGGAATAAAGATATATAATAATATACAATAAGAATGGTAGGATACAGTAATTTACAGTAGTATACAATAGCATAATGCAAATATAATATCAAACAATTCAAACAAAGTGACGATATAACTATTCCAGTAAAATAAATAACATAACAATCAGTGCAGGTGCTTATAAAAAAAGTGACATAGTATTGTGCAATGAATAAAAAGAGAGTAGCAGCGTATGATGGGGGAATGAAACAAACATTCAATAACATACTGTTAAGTAATATTGCACAATCTGAATGAGAATAAAATAACATTGATATTAATCTTAAGAAATGTCACCCGTTTAAAAAAAGTCTTTCAGCGTCTGTCACTGATGTAAAGTCAGTTCATAAGAATCCTAAAGGCCAGAAATAGTTTTACAGCGAAAACTTAACCAAAGTGTGAAAACAGATATTTTTAAATCTGAAAACACGAGTTCAGAGAGTCTAAAATAGTTCCACATTTACTTTTAGCTTCACATGGGACACAAACCAAAGTTTCTGGGGCTAAAGATCAATGTTTGGTCCTTGAAAGGTCACCTGCAATCTTGGAGTATATGAGATCGTTCAGAGGTAACTTCTGGGTCTGAAATGGGAAGAAATGCAGAAGTTCCTTAAACCTGCATTCTGGTTAATGACCAGCAGGGTTGGCCCTTGGATGTTGATTCACCTTTACAGTGTCTCTGGCCAGTTCTGCACAAACTTAGTCTGAACGTTATTAGATTGCTGTAACTTATGCTGGATTCCCCGTTTATTAAATGCTAGATTTGTGGGACTAAATTCAATAAAGCCAAGGCCCTGACATTCAAGCCTTACACTCTATAGTTGCAACGATGGTCCTCTAGCACCTTAAATATGATACTGTAGACCAGTAAGGTAAGAATCAGATACTGCCATAAGCAAGGGTGCAATGTATCCTGTGCCAAAGGAGATAAGGAAGCATTGATAGTTCCTTTCCAAAGATGCCAGAAGAGTGGACTGTACCTCACAAAGCGCAGCAGACATCAGGAAAACCAGCAACTCGGCATGTGATGGGGAAACATTCCTCTCCACCAGACGAGTGTAAATGTGTCTTTTTATGCATAAAAAGAAAAACATGTAAGCAAAAAAAAACAACCCATGTCAAACATTCAAGCACACAGACCAAAAAATGTTGATAATACCTGTGACACCACCTCTGAAAGGGAATATTCCAGTTCTTCCAGAAAGCAATCAAAGTTGTAGCGTTCCTGTAGATAAAATATAAACTGCATTAATTCTGAGATGCAAAATTAACACAAATTACAGTAAATGTTCTGTACAACTGACCACCAGTCTCCATAAAAATGGCGATCACCAAAGCGCAGCAGTTCTGCACAGAAGTTCAGGTATGCATGAGTCAAAAAGAAGAAGAGGAGCCACAGGAAGTGGGTCGGTGCCTGACAAGAAAGTATGTGTTAGCAATGCCAATATGCCACACATACAAACTCTTATCTCTAAGTATCATGGACCAAGGACAAAAGAAATCACTAACCACCAGCCCCACGAGGTGCTCCACCCTCGTAGTGATGGCCATGCTCTGGATAAAAGTATACAAATAGAAAGAAGGGTGGATTCAGCAAGGGTGGGAGCTGCCCTTGTTTTAATGAGCACACTTCAGAAGATCATGTTTCACTTACAGAGAATGAGATTTCTGATCTCTGGAAGATGGGTTCAATCCACTAGAATGAAACAAAGGATTCTAGAATCATGAAATTCAACTTGGTTCTTGAAGATAATAGTCATCGATTTCCATGACTCCCTACTCCATGAAATACCAGCTGAAGATTTTACCCATTTATAGACAGGACATTAAAATCACTGAGAGGTGAATCAAATGCACTGAAGTCACTTTGATTCAAATAATGCTGCAATAATGGCACAGCATGTCCAACCACACCAATGAGGAACGGGTTGAGGAACACGATAAAGAGTCATGACGCAGTTTTCTAAACTCCCGAGGTCATAGCCCAGTGCCTGCTTGACGCCCTGTGCACAAAGGCTCGTGAGTCCAACGAGTGGACTGTAAATGCTACAGTGATCAATGCTCTTCATGTGTGCATTTTTATGTACGTGTTGAGAGGTTATAGCCAGGAAATAACTTCTTGGTGTTATATTAAAGTATGAGGACACATTTTAGGACACATAACAAAACATGTATCAGCAGAGTACATTCAATAGCATCTGTCATCATCAGTGCTGCTCCTAATTCACACATACCCCCCAAATCAACCTCCAGAGTGAAACATGCTCTCACAGCCGTGCAGTGCCAGACTCCCTGAAAGGTCTGCACATAAATGCAGTGATACTAAGCTACTGTATAACAAAGAAAGGACTTCAGCGATCTGCTATACCTGCTGCACAATGCCAACCATGATCTGGACAACCACCACCTAAAAACAGAAAATTATGTTTAATTATCCCATGTAGTGTGTGCACAATAATTTTACATTTTGTTGAAAAAAAAAATACATTAAAAAAAAAGACAAATATTCAACACATGTGATTTAATGTGGCATACAAAACAAATCTTAGATGTCGGGACTTTAAAATGTAGTAGCTAAGTCCTTACGTTTCAAATTCTCTCCAACAATAGAGAATTTAACAGGAGAAAAGACAGAGGAGACAGGAACAAGGAGCAGCAGAGACTACAATACAATCAAATGAAAAAGAAATAACGAAACAACAAGGATTTATATCAGGAGCAGTCACACTGACATTAGCGGGGACAGAAAATCCCCTGTGCAGTGTCAAAGTATTACAAATACAATACTTCTGGTTAAAGGTTCAAAGATAATCTGATTAAAGGGCCTGAAGCTATCCAAGAAAAAGGTTTGTTAGCGCTCGTTTTGTTACCATGCCAACAGAGGATGAAGAACGCCACGGAGCGCTCAAGTCTAGACTTGTAAAGAGAAAACTGAGTCATCCATATCAGCGCTATTAATCCTTTTTACTTTTTCTATTCTCCTCTCTCATAGAACAATACTGTGTAAAAATAATGACACCAGTGTTCAGCTCACCATTTCTATCAGTCTGTGAAGCAGCTTATTAATGCGGACGTTAGGACAGCAGGGGAAGCCCCTCTGGAAGCAGAGAGTGGGGGCGAGGAGGAAATAATAGAGCTCTGAGAAAATAAAGACAGAGTTAAAAATGCTGAAACATCACTTTGAGTCACTATAAAGAAATGAAGCAGCTGTTACCTCTGAATGTCAGATGCTCATTGTGGTGTTTCTGTGATGCAGGTCCATTCTGATCTTTCTCTAAAAATAAAACAGAAGCAAAAAGCTGCAGCAGCTGCTGTTCTTCTGAGATGGGGTCAATGAAAAGTTTAGAGTTGCACAGATACCTAAATGAGCCAGACGATACCAACGATTTGTTTCCTGGTAGGAATAAAGCTTCATCCCCAGAATAGTGAAGAACAAGAGAGAGAAAAATGCTCCACCTGGTGGACAAAGCATAAACGTGCTTTTCAGACAATGAGACACATACACATGGAAGTCCTGGAGTCCAACAAATCTGCAGTACCAGTGCGATGCTGTCACGTCATCCCCTCCCCTCACCCAAACCGGTCACGGCAGGTTTGGTTCTGCCACAGGTCTCCTTCCTAATAAAGGGAGGTTTTCCTTCCCACTGTTGCCAAAGCACTTGGTCATAGAGTGGTCAAATGATTGTTGGGGTTTTCTCTGTTTTATTTGTATTTTTGTGTGGCTTATAAAGTGCTTTGAGGCAACTGTTTTGATTTTGTGCTATATAAATAAAACTGAATTGGATTAAACTGAATGTCAACATGGATCAAAATCTGACCTGAATCTGTTTCCTGGTATACTTAATGAAGTGGCCAATGACTGTATTTTATAAGGGAACTCAAATCTATCGGTCTGGATTACAGTAAATATGATGCAGGTTTGAAGTTACCTGTTGACATTGCAGGCTCGTGTACGATGACAGCAGGAGGAAATAGAACCAGCAGCCCCAGATTAGTAAGGTGTAAACGATGTGCGTTGGAGAGAGACAGCATTGCCTGACAAACAAAGATTTGTTATTTTTTTTGTGTCAAAAAGTCCCTCTCTGGAAAGATACATCCTTTCACATCTAAAAGAGAAAATAATAAGCTCTCACCTTTTCCTGGGACCTCTCCAGAAGCAAAGCTATCAGAGCAAACGTGTTGGCAGCTGGGAAAATAAGAAATTTATTCATTCACAACAACAAGTGTGCTGCTGGAGACACCTATTCTCTCTACTCTAAAGTAATCCTGTATCATTCATGATGTGTTGTTTCTCTGCCACAGTCCTACGGATACCAATGGTTCTCACCCAGAATGAGGATGACTGACGGCCAGTTGCAGTTGTCCTCAATCAGATGTCCCAAAACCTTTTTGACATCTATCAAAAATCCATGTCTGTTATGAAGAGGAAAAAAGTAAGCTTTAGTAAACAGTAAACAGAGAGCAGGGATGTATTTAAACTGGAAAAAATACTGTAATGAATAGAAATTCTTGGTTTTTAGACCAAGAGGTTTTAATATGTTCATGTGACACATTCAGTGTGGCGTTTCTCCTCACAAATTATCATCCAAAAGTCTTCTAGATTCAGAGTGTGTTGTGCTGTTGTGAAGCGCAGTGCTCGTGCTTTTCTTCCACTAAATGTGCCCGCAGAGTCCCAGCATATAGATTTTACACTGGAGTAAAGCATGGGAGGTTTACTAAACATGAAACTTTAATGGTTTACAAAAAAGCAAGTGTGTTTGTAGGTGAAGGGTCTGTTTTATAGATGGATGTGAAGTCCACCAAATCTGAAAATTCAAACCAAAAAAAGGACAGAAGCCATTTATACTCACTGTATGAAATTCTCCAAGAACAGGTGAGCATGAGTCAGGACCTTAAAAATCAGAATGACAGCGTTTTTATAACTCAACAAAATCTTAAATGTATTTCCACAAATGATAAGGCAGGGCTGAGAAACTAACCAGCAGGATGATGATCCAGTTGAGGATGCCTCTGTATCCGGTAAAGCTGCTGTTAGAGCTCAGCAGAGAGTCTTGGATGCTGTGGCAGCTGCACAAAAACACATTGTCATCTTCATCAGGCTTATTTTTTTTTGTTTTTTCCTGTAAATATTATCCTGTCAGCTCTAATATGACTGCATCGCAAAAACATTCCAGGTCTCCTCCAGTGGTAAACAAATGGAAAACCACTCAGCTGATGGTTTTTTGTTGGTTATACGAGGCCCTGGGATATAAAGAAACTAAACATGTCTACATCTGATTGTGTGTTTAATATATTTTAGCCCAAATTCAGAGGATTTTAAATTAAAAGTGACACTCAAGAGTCTGAAGATGGTTTACTATTCATTAACTGTTAATTTTGTAATGATGGTGCTGAATAAGTATTTAACGGGATGATCTCTGTGTAGTTATGAAACAGGGTGTTTTGGCTCTACAATGGGCCACAAAGACCACACGGTACGAAAACACAATGTCAGAGAGGTCGGTGTAGTTGTTATCCACCACCAAAGTTCAAGGATTCAAGGATGCCAGTGTTCACATTTTGGACCAAGAAGACAGATGGTTCAACCGATCACCTTCTTTTGAAGCTTTTAAGACGTAGGAGAGGGTTTTTGAAGCTGTGTGTGAGATTAGAGCTTCAGAATTAGATGGCCACGCCTGCTGTAACGTGTGTCGTTACTTGTTCACCAAGATGTCAAGTATTATTCCTCATCTACGTTTCACGCTATCCTCCTGAACAGTTATTTCTGCACAATGACAGCCAGGTCTGATGGGTTCTGTGAGTTTTTATTATATGATGCCTTACACGTATATAAATCAATGCATTCATAATTTTTTATTTGTGCTTTTTATTATTTGAGTAAAATATGTGAACATTTCATCTGCTGGTGAGGTCATACATCTGCCACATGGAGACACGAGGAAAGCAGCAGAGAGCTTACCAGAGCAAAGATGCGTAGGGGTGTTCTTCTTCACTGGTTAGATCAAATGTAGAAAAGGAAGTGCTATCACAGAGGCTTATACCGTCTTCTTCGACTGAGGAGGAGGAGAACCTCTTCCTCATCGAAGCCATCTTTAACTCCAAGGATCAGTCCACCGAGGTGGAGGTTACAGATGTTTGAGTCCACTTTAAGAGTCAGAAAACAGATTTATTTAACTCTCACAAATAACATTCTCTTATTAGATATTTGATTTGAAATATTAAGATGATCAAAGAATAAACATAAATATTACATAGTGTCATATTTTTATCTGAATTTCATGCAAGAAATAAAGTGTAGACCAAACTCCGCAAATTCCTATTTACGTACACTGCTTAAATAATATCAAAGTTTCTGTTCTATTCTATCCTAAAACTGGGCTCTGAGGAGGTCAGCTGATATTGTTCCAATGGGTGCTTTTTATATCCAGTTATGCTTTCCTGCATTTGCAGTGTGTTTGGGATCACTGTCATGCTAAAAAATAAAAACCTTTCCCAATCAGATGTTTTCCAGATGGTATTCCATGGTGGATTTTAATGTAATTGTACATTTCTGCATTTCCATCAGTTTTCTCCAACACGACTGGCTGAAATGGAGCTCAAACCACGACAGAGCCTCCACGTGCTTTACAGATGGCTGTACACACTCACTGTCGGGCTTCTATTTTGAACTCTTCTATATACAAAAATTTCAGATTTCCTGTTTCCCTTCATTGAGACAGGATGTCCCTTAACACCTACCCATCCTGTGCAGTTTCCTCAAAGTTTTTGAATTCTGACACAAGATTGACTCCAGAATTTTGCACAGTTGTTTACTGTACTTGTTAAAATTTTCTGCAATGATTTATTGTCTTTCTAATCTTTGCCATGTTGAGACAATGAGGCTGTAGGTTGTGCAGAAAATACGAGCGCATCATCAGATCATTTAAATGCAAACTGCATCTTAGAAAATAATTCCAACCAAATCGCTGTAGTGGATTACCACTTTGGTGTTTTATCGCTTGTATACGCGGGTGAACATTAAGTAAGATAAAGTTTTAGCCTTTACCCGAGCTTTAAGTTCAATTTGTGAAAATTCGGCAAGCATACAAATTATTATTAAGCCATTTAGTTCATGAGAAATTAGACTTTAGATGTCCTTTCTACCTCAAACGACCCGTTGTCGCAGGCATCTTATGCTTAAAAGCCAAGAGGTTACATTTTTGTGTTGCTGCTTGTCGATAAAATGTACGCCGAATGAAATAGCTGCCCGAAATACATTAGTCAGTCTAACCAACTCGTTTTACAACCACTGTAACACCGGGTGCTAACAAGTCAAACTTTTAATTTCCGCATTTCCTAAAGAAGCTCGGTGTGACCTTCTGAAGCGAAAGAAAAACGTCCTACCGCGTCATCCTCCGCGTGCAGCATCCTTCTACCAGGTCCACATCTCAGAGCATCCGCCGCCTGTCAGCTGACTGCCCGACACAGAGCTTCTCTGACCTCTGAGCCCTCTGAGGACTGAGGAGGTGCTATTCGGTGTGAAGCCACGAGATCCTTTTATTGTGAAACATTCAAAATAAAAGCCCACTTAAAGTAAAAAAGACTTTAATTTCTGAGATGCCAAAATAAAGGCCTGTAGTCTGATTGATTAATTGTCATTTTGGTGCCTTATACGGAAGCCCGTGGTTTATATACATATGTCATTTATTGTTCCTCCAGTATCCAATTCATATTTTGCACACAGTAAATGTCACAACAGCAGATTTAAAGTATTAATAGATTCATAAGATAAACATTTTACATAAAACAATGTTTACAGAAATTGTTACGCTTTAAAACATTCATTTCTTTTGTACCATAAAGGGATTGTAAACAAACGATTAACTTTGTGCATAAAAATCAAAGAGTTGTCTGGGAATAAAGCCTTCAACTGATTTAAGTTTAAAGGTGTAAAATAAAAAGCGGGGAAATAGAAAGCAGGGTTCCCAAATGAGTTTTCTCCCAAATGACTTGAAGAAAACTCCTGCCAACCAAACATTACTATGTTTTAAGTCAGATAACTAAATGTGTAACTGTTAATACTGAAACTGCTCATTTCGATCATTACTGAGGAAATAATTGATGCAATTTATATGAAAAAAGTTATACGTTTTTCCCTTCATCCACTCAGCACCCAAAGAACTGTACGCCTTCACTTATATATTCCGACTCTTTAGACCTAATTAATTACATTTAACCTTGATTAAATATATCATTTTAAAAACAGCTAAATCTGGTATTAAAACCACATATTTATTCACAGGCTGCAGATGCAGGTTAGTTATCACAAGCCCAGAAAAACTGAAATAAGGACACTTCATGAAAAAAGATAATTTCCTTTAGAAAATATTTATTTAAAAAAGGAACATTTAAGGAAAAATAACAGTTTAAAGTGTTACACTGACAGCAAAAAAGATCAATATGCATTTGGCTCAAACTCCAAATTAAGCAATGATCTCGCAAACTCATTGAATTTTACATTTCTAGTGACTGAGACTCAATTTATTTATTATGACCAGAAAACACAACCCACATTTTAATGGATCGGATCTCAGTGATCCTGCCAGCCTGCAGGGAGGACACAGCAAAGCCATTTCTGGATGTGAAGATCAAGCTGGTGTGGAGGAAGGTCCTTTAGTTGATGATCAGTACGTCGTTCTGGATCTCGTGGCTCAGCTGGGTTTGGAGGTCACTCAGCTTCTTCTTCAGGACAGCCAGCGCTGACATGACAATGGTCTCTGGCCGCAGGGAGCCGCATGACTCCACGTTGTAATAGAACCTGTGCAGGGAGAAATGTGAGCCGAGCTGCGTGCAAAGTTTCCTTATAAAAGTCAAAGTCATTCAACTTCAGAATTTAGTCTGAAACTTCCTGGATTGCATTCAGAGCCTAAAACACATGCACGGTACTGAACGTGCTAATCTTTGCTTGTGTCTGGAGTTCATTTCAAGCTCGTTTTGGTAGACCAAGCAAAAATAAGAGAAGGTAAGCGATCACAGCCATCTCATGCTTCTTTATTGACAGTAGATTCTGGCCATCTCCAAAAGCCTGTGTATTGATGTCTTTGTGAATATTTAGGGTGGAAATATGCAACACTCCTCATAGGCTTGCCTCAGGACATTTTCATGCAGTGGGAAACACTAGTGTGAATGTTCGATTCAAATAATTCAGGAAACTTGTTTGGTTTCAGGGATCAAAACAGACCTAGATCCTTCTGGCTAAGGTCAGGTAATGCAAATCCCAGTGGGCAGAATAATAAAGATGAGAAAACATCATGAAGCTCTTTGCTAACCGTTCCGGTTTCCCGTTGGGGTCGTAAGGGGCCTGAAACTCGTCCTCTTCGATCTCTGAGTACTCGCTCTTCGGCCTGGGAATCAGTGCATTGGGTGTCAGTATTTTTATGATAATTATTCGTTAACAATGTAGTTTTTAGATGAGCCAAACTGGGAGGAAAACCTACCACTCCTCGGGTCGTGGATAAACTGTGTGTCTCAGTGCATTGTCGGGGTCATACTCGAAGGAGACCCCCGCTGTTGGGTTCCACTTGGCGTGTTCCTTCCCAAAACCTTTCTTAGCGTAAGCTCTGAGCCGAAGTTCCTGACCTTTACGGAGCTTCACCAGCAAAATGTCTGCGTGGTATCAGAGCACAAGAAACATTTATGAAGTGATGTGAAAACAGACACCAGGCAGAGACCTCAGCAGTCGGTATGTACTCGTGAATACAGCTTTACCATCTTGCTCGACGTAGTCGTTGGGATCGTTGTCTCGACTCCTGGAAGTCACCTAGAAAACCACAATGCACCACAGTCAACTTCACCTCTGCTTCCAGTCAACTAACGATCCTAGAAAAAGGAGAAAAGCCTCACCGGGATGACTCTGGGGTTGTTAGACAACAGGTCACGCGAGGTCACGTGACGCGTCTGGTCCTCGTTACATCGAACATCCAGGGTGAGCTCCACAGAGCACTCCTGACAGAAATCCTCACAGGTGCAGTCCTGCAGGAGAATTTGACGTTGTGGTGTTAAAGCCGGCGCCCGCATTCAAAAGTTAGGAAGCTCTTGGCTTTGTTCACAATCTGATATCATGTATCGTTCACACCAGGGAACCATCAGGTTAATGACCAGTCTGAGTCTGTTTATGTTGTCACAGGCAGCTGACAAATCGTGTGTAGAAACCACAAATGTCTGAAAATTAGGAACAGCATCTCTGAGTCTCACGAGCAGGAATGGCACTCTAATCTGGCAGGAGGAGTTTTTGCAGGAAACAAGAGAGAGGTGTCCCCTGAACAGCAAGCGTGGCAACACAGATAAGCTTTTAAAAATACGTTGGAGAAACAAGGATAAATTGAAACTGTGGTTGGCTGTGCTACAAATGTCTGCTTACCCTGGAATACTGCATTTTGTCCACGATGTCGTCGCTGGTGAGTGGTATGAGCCCTGAAGATACAGGAAACACTCAGGTTTTTACAGCAGCCTTCTTTGATCTCTCGCACTACCACAGGTATTACACACGCTCTCATACATACCCACTCTGTGGGCGATAAACTCATCGTGCAGTACAGACGAATTGGCGTCGATCTGGATCCAGTCGATGGCTGGAAATGAAGCAGTGCAGTGCAAGTCAGTCATTTAGGCTTGCAGAGGTGGGTTTGATACTGAACGCTTTCCCCAGAGTTCTGGTGAAGCTACACAACTTTATCCAACACAATATCCGTTTTGTTTTGCTCTCCATATCATAACAGCAGCTGAGACTTGACTGCTTACTTATATAACTGTACAGAGGACCCCACCAGAACTTGGCGATGTTAAGCAACGACACACACAAAGCTACTGTACCTATTGTAGGAACCTCCGACATAAAGACACGGCGGAGGGAGTTTGCAACCCTGAAAAAGAGAAGAAGAAAAAATGGTTTCAGATGAATAACACACCGTTAAAGTCCCCCTTAAACTCCAGACTGTGCTTTCAGGTTTTTATGTGTGCTTCATAGAACGAATTCTAATAGTCCAAGATCACCTGAAATCTGCAACTGAGAGGGCTGAATTATACAAACATTTAAAAGGGCTTCCAGTGACGAACGATGATTAATAAGTCAACTAGCAAAATACCAAACTATTACTGATGCTGATTACTGATCAAAGTTTTGTTTTTTGTTTTTAATCAAAGAGGCATTCCTTAGTCATAACATCAGCAAACTCTGTATTTTCAGATTTTGGACTGTTCAGACATTAAAAAAGATTGCACTCCACATTTTCACGCTGTGATGTCACAGAGGCGTTAAGATTTTTATCTGGAATGACTATAATGGACAAGCTTAGAATTGATGGATAGCTAGATTTGAATTATGAGGGACATTGAAGACTGAGTAATATGGAGACAAAGTTAGAGAGGGAAAGCTGATCTGCTGTGGCCAAACAGTCACTGAAGTGAGAAAATAATCAGGAGACTAATTAAAGAAAGGAAATATTCTTCTAGCGAGAAACAGCTGATTTTTTTTATGATTGATTGCCTAATCAATGAAATGTTTCTTTTAATTATCAGACAAAACACATTTTACAGAATTGCAAGACAAAGAAAACTAAATTTTAAGATAGTGTCCAATGAAGTTTCCTCAGCTTTAATTGGTGTGTTGTTAGACTGCCAGTTAAACCTGGTAATCTAACAAAGGAAAGGCAGGAAAATACTTTAATCTTTAGGAATTTTCATTTCCTTATTTAAAAAAAAAAAAAAGATTAGAGAAAAATGTACATTTTAATCAACGCTGGAAAATATAAAAAACTAATGGAATAAATGTTACTGTGCAGTAAACTAGCCCATTTGACTTCTACTTATATTTCTTTATTTTTACAGCCTATGTATTTACTTATTGGTTATTTGTATATGAAACTTTGTCCTAAATGGTAATTCATTCACAGTAGACTAAAGACCCATTTAAAAACATGACCTAACTAATGTGAAGCACCTGCGTTTACTTCCACATTCAGCTAGCTTAACATACACTTAAATAATAATTATATTGTATATTAAATATTAGTTATACGAGTTAAACGAAAGCAGCTTTACACTGTTACTCGGCGTGTGTTTTGGTGCTGAGAATAATGGCCGCCCTCGTCCTCCTCACACACTGCACAAGGGAAAATATACTCGTACTTACGCCAAATCCGTGTTTTCGATGACAAACTTGACATTTTCATCTGTCAGCTCTGTGATCTTTACCGTTGGCTGGTTAGCATACGGCATTACTGAAGCTAAATGAAGCTAAACTGGACGTTTCACTATCAACACACTTCACACTACCGCTGCTTCTGCTTGAAGACCTCCACGGAAATATTTACGAGGCGCTGATTGGCCTCGAGATGTAAACGCGTACAGTGATTGGGTCAAAAGAGGCTCGAAGGCGGGTCTTCTTTTAACCACCGGGTTACAGACGACGGTAGCTCCCTTTTCAAAACAAAAGCACAAACTCTCAAGTTTGACTTGCTTGCAAACATTATCTGCATATTCCTTTTCAGGCAAGAACTTTATTGTCTCACATTAATCTAAAACAAATATTTCAAGCGTTTAGATTGGTGGGCAAACCAAGACATTAACAGACAATGTATTGACGTTTCAAAATTGCTTTTTCATTGTAATACAGTTAGACCAATTACAATTAATGCAAACGTCCCAAATCAGACACTTTAAAGTCTCTATATACAAAACTTTAACTGCAGAACATTTCAAATCATTCTGGTGGCACAGGGTTTTCGCTCTAGTAAAATATAGTGACTTTGACCTGAAACGTAGTTCTTTAGTGGGAAACTGATTTCACAACTGAAGACAAACCAAAAAAAAAAAAAAAAGTTAAATATACAATTACTATTTTATTGAACTTTCACTTGATTCAACAACTAAATTGCAGATCTGTGTCCTTCTGTACAAAGGAAAAAATGATCTGAGCAGGAGAGTGAAAGGATCAGCGGGTGAGAGTTTCTGCAGGTGATCAGAAACAAATTTGCTCCTTCTATTGTTTATTAACAGCCATAGTCCAATATTTCAGAGTTCTGCTCATCATGTGGACGGTCGGGATCGGTGCTTCATCTTCTCTGGTTCAATCCTGTGAGGTTCTTCAGCTGTGAAAAAGAGGCGTGCAGACATTAATGAACACAGTTTCCTTCAAGAACGTGAGAGTTAAGAGCACAGATCAAAGAAGAGGGTGAAGACTTAAGTATCTCCGCTAATCCTGTGGCAGAAGTTATGAGAAGAGTGAATTTAAATGGTGAATATAACACAAAAGACTCACTGTAACAGCAGCTCCCATGAGTCCCTGCACCACTGCTTCACCTGTTGACTGCACCTACACATCAAAGTGGAACATACAGCTTACACATGGCTGAAGAACAGGTTCAGGTGTCACATAAAGACTCATTTTTACATGATTTCTCTTAAAACGCTAAATCTCAGGTCATTTATTTGTTATTATCGTTGCTGGGTGATGCTGCAAAGCGATTAAAGATGTGCTTCTGCAAAAACATTCAAAAGAAGTCAGGAGTGAGTCTTTAACAATGTTTCACTCTCTACCTGTTTGGCTGTGGTGGCCATGTTGACTACATCTTGGATGCGGTTATCGAGGAAGGCCCAGGTGTCCTGGTAGTCTGGAGAGGAATCCTGAATCATCACCAGCTCTGTGGTGTTGTAGATGCCCGTCAGCGCCGCACGCTTTGTGTACCAATTCATCTACAACAGAAATGAGTCCTGCAGTTTTACTCCTAGTCCACATTTATTTCAAGGTAAACTCAAAAGTAAAGTAAGTAAAACGGATGCAGTGGCACATAAAACAACTAAGCTGTAGTGCCTCTTCACCTCACTGTGCAATACCTTTTGTGCAATACTTTTGTAAATAGTCAACGGTGCAATAGACTCAATACTTGAAATGTGCAATTCACTTGTATTTTTATTTTTATTCCTATTTATTCTATTTATCCCCTTCGTATATTTTATTTATATTGTCTCTGTATTTATATATATGTGTGTGTGTATAACTCTGTAACTTCTGTCGGTGCTGTGCTTTTTTGGAAATCGAATTTCCCAGAGGAACCCACCCGAGGGATTAATAAAGTTCTATCTAATCTAATCTAAAAGGTCAGCTTTAAAGAAGAGCACACAGGAGACTGCACCAGAAAACAGTGCTGTGCAAAAGCCTTGAACTGCCACTCATTTCTTTAGATTTTGCCAGGAAAATGATTGCACCGATTTATCGCAACATGCAAACTTAAATGTAAATACAACAAGAGCCAACATGGGGCTGGTTAGTTAGCTACAGCTTAGACAATACGTATGTGATAGTGGTGATTTTGTCCTTGCACACAGTGTGAGAGCATGCATTGCCTGCAAATTTAAGCACGACTGGAGTTTGTGTTACGGCTGCAGGTGTCAATAGTTTTCCGAGGTTACACCTTTACTGAAACAAATCAAATATTACCAATTACTACAAATGTATCAATAAAAAAATGGAAAACGATCACTCATGAGAAGGTCGTTAGCCCTCTTTTTCTCTTTGTTAGTTAAACAGTATCTGTGATATAATCTGCTGACTGGAGCGATCATTCGCTGTTTTTATATAAATGCTCAAGTGGCACCTGCCAGCTAATAAGAAACAAGTATTTTCAGTGTACCAGCAAGGACAAAGTGAGGTGTCGATAGGGGCAGTAACCTGGGAGGTGGCAGGTCGGATATTTTGAGGGTGGTGATGAAAGGGGGACAGGAAGCTATGAGGAGAAGAAGAAGAAGAAGAAGGGTGACAGGATCCACTCACGTCTGTGGATCGGTCTCCGGCGTAGTACCAGATGTCGTCCATCAGCGTGGAGAGGTGCTTCAGGCTGTCGGGGATGTTGTGGGGAAGCAGCAGTAGGCTCATTGCCTGAGAAGACAATATCAAGTAAAGCTTCCTGACCTGTGAGCACACTCAGAAGCTCATATTCTCAGTGTTCCATGCTGTACCTGTGGCCATGTTTCGATGTAGGGGATGTACATGCGCAGTCTGGTCTCTACAGCGTCTCTTATAAAATCTGCAGTCTTCTTTGGTCTGCAAGAGAAATCTGTCTTTACATCTCTCACATTTTTTCATATTACCTGTCCCGCTGAGTGTTTTATTTTCCAGCCTAAAGCGTAGGTGAATAATCGACCTGAATTAAACCTGAGCTCAAGCTGAATCTGCACAGTTTTCCCTAAACTACTCACTCATCCATCCAAATCATTGAATTCAGGTGTTCCAGTCACCTCCATGGCCACAGATAAATAAAATCAAGTCCCTAGAGGCCTGTAGGCTGCTGTCAGTCAATGCAAACCTCCAAACTTCATGTGGCCTTTAGATTAGCTCAAGAACAGTGCACAGAGAGCATTACTGAATATGTTTCCATGGCCGTGCAGCTGCATCCAAGCGTTAGATCACCAAGCACAATGCAAAGCATCAGATGCAGTAGTGTAAAGCACAATGGCACTGGACTCTCGAGCAGTTCAAACGTGTTCTCTGGAGAGATGAATTACATGTCTAGCAATCGGATGGATGAGTCTGGGTTAGCACAGTGCAGACTGACAAGTACCGCTGTCCTGGCAACCGGCAAAGTGTAAAGTTTGGTGTAGGAGGGATTATAGTGTGGGAATGTTTTTCAGGAATTGGGCTCGGCCTCTTAGTTCCAGTGAAAGGAACTCTTAATGCTTCAACACACCAAAAGGTTTTAGATAATGTCATGATCAAGTGCATACGTTTGTGAAAGCAGAGAGCAAATACTTGTGACAATATAGTGTAGCTGAACTGCAAAGTGAGCTGCTGTGTATACATACTCAGCCTGGCCCAGCTGGACCTGATTGTGCTGTTCAGCCAGGATCTCCGTCAGCTGCGCATTGCACTGAGCGATGAAATGTAGGACCAGGTCTCCGGATCCTTTCTCGAACATACCGGTGGAAGCAGAAGACAAACCCAGACTCTGGTACAGACACAACAACCACAGCGTTAACGGTGCAGCTTACATACGAACACAGGGCTACACGATAAAGTCTTTGAACTACTCTCTCACCTCAGCACCAGCTGCGATAGCTTCCATCGACCAGCCGTGCAGAGGAACAAACTCCAGAGCGGCAGTCAGGATTCGAGCCTGAAGCTGCTCCTCTGTTTCATACTCCTCATCTTGCTCCCCGCTCTGATCCTGGTAACTTCACAAAGACAAACGGCAATGTGAGACCAAGTGTAGCTCTCCCACATCAGAAAGCATCTTGTAAAATCCCTGTTGAATGACAGAAGTGACTAATGTAACGATTACTGACCTGGTGTTTGGATTGGTAGACTGGTCGGCTGCCGGATCGGAAGCAGAAGCCGCCGTGTCCTGTTCAGCAGAGCGAGCCTGGTAGTGCTCATGGTAGGTGGTGGATGAGGAGGTTGAGGAGGGAGGCTTGTCAGATTTGGACTCATCCTGAAGCCTCAGCCCTGCACAGCGGAAGCCTCGTCTCAGACTGCCGCACTGAGGGTTTGTTGCTGTTGGTGCAGCCACCACTGGAGCATACAAATATATGGATTTACTTCCACAGATTCATTTTTAATACGGTGTACTTGTTTATTTCTCGTAATAATCGTGCTGTATCGAATCTCTATCGCCTGTCACTTTCCTCCCAGTGTGTGCTGTTGTTGTTCACACTTTTACCAAACTTTTAGAAAAAGGATTAAATGTGACAAACCACAGTACAAAGTCTCACATTTACATTAAACTCAAGCTCAGTGAAACCTGTACAATTTATCAAATGGTATGAAGTACTTTATTTCCCCATCTGTTACACTTAAGAGAAATATTGGTGAGAATGCTGCACTAAATACTTATTATACTACACTCATTGGTCACTACATCAGCTGCTTGTTAAGGCAAATATCTAATCAGCCAATCATGTGTCAGCTATTCAGTGTATACTGGCATATAGACATGGTCAAGATGACCTGCTGAAGTTTACACTGAGCATCAGAATGGGAGGAAAAATGACTTTGAAAGCGCCATGGTTGTTGTGAGAGAATATTTCAGAAACTGATGACCTGCTGGGAATTTCCCCACACAACCATCTCTAGTTTACAGAGAACGGTCTGAAAAGAGAAAATATCCAGTGAAAAGCAGAAGAAGATCTCTGAACGCACAACACTGGAAAAATGTTGCCTGGTCTGATGACTGTCGATCCTCGTCTCAACAGTTCAGGCTGGTGGTGGTTTAATAAGGTGGGAGAATTTCCCTGGCACGCTTCTTGAAACCAGCTGAACACCATTCAAACACCACAGCCTATCTGAGTATTGTTGCTGACCATCTCCATATGACCATCTTCCGATGGCTGCTTCCAGCAGGTTGAACACGTCACATCATCTCAAACTGGTTTCTTGAACATAAAAAGAGTTCACTGTACTCAAATGGCCTCCAGTCACCAGTCCTTTGGGATGTTGTAGAACACATTCATAGATGTGTAGCTGATAAATCTATAGTCTCGGGGTGATGCATTCATGTCAACATGGACCAAAATCTCAGAGGAAAGTTTCCAGCACCTTGCTGAATCTGAGCCATGAAGAATTAAAGCACCTCTGAAGGAGAAAGGGCGTCTAGCACAGTGCTAGCACCTAATAAAGTGACCTGTCAGTGTAGGACATATGGACTTAGCTTTATTCGTTTATTCATTAACTATTATATATATATATTCTATATATTTTCTATCAAATTATTCCAATAAAATGTGGGCAAATTATAAAAAATACCCCAGTATTCCAACGGGAGGATTTTAAAATTGATTTGTTATACTAACTCAGTATAAATTAGGCTGTTTAGGTATCAAACGATTGATAGCTTTCATAGTTTAAGTGTGTATTTCAGTGGAAAATGTGCGGTTTGGTACATTTTTTGCAAACTCTAATCAACAAATACTGAAGCTTTACCGTAGATACACTTCAATAGGAGACTGCACATGTGTGTTTCACAGAACTTGCAATGATAAGAGGAAAAGGGAGCTATAATTAGGGGTTTCATTAGAAACGCTCAGACAGCTTGTATAACTGCAGACAGCACGCCCCCTCCCGGTGTAGGAACCTGTTACGTGTTTACCCTGCAGTCACCTGTGAGGTCTGCCCGGCAGAGCCAACCCGGACACTACAAACCTCCTAATAGCCCCGTTTTTGGAGCTACACTCAGTTCCCTGTTGCTGATATCGTCCTTCATGATCACCTTTGGCGCGATCAGCTAACGCTAATAAAACGCTCGTTCTAAAGGCGCTGATAACGCAGACACAGACACGCGTTCTGGAAAACGTGTCCCCGGCTCTCCGGTATAATCACAAAACCAGCGGTGACCCCTTCTTACCGCTGCTCAGGCCACGGAGTGCCCTTCCAGCCCGCAGACCTCTTAGCAACGCCGCCATATCAGCTGCTCACAGCGGCGTCACCACCGCTCGACTCGCTCCCACAGCGGAAATCCAGTCAGAGCATTTCAAAATAAAACGCCTGAATTAGGTGTGTATGTTTGTGTGTGTGCGTTTTTCACGTCTGTGTCCCAGTAATCATAAACTTGTAGCTAAAATTTACATATAGAGCATTTAATTTCCCAAACGCGAACACTCTTTTTCAGTGTTTATACATTTAAACTCAATCACGCCTGTAAATTACAATAAAACTAAGACCATCGAATTGTGCAAAAAAAAGAAGTAATTTTAATAAATTTAATAGTTAAAAACTTTTCCATGAAAAGGTTTGAAAAATATATTTTGGATTATCCTGTATTAGGTAAGCATAAACCTATTGCGTCTAAATTAATTTATATTAAGTCAAGTATACATAATGTATGAAGAACCTTCACACAGCCTGTGGGCCCGTGGGCCAGGCTCAAATACTTTACTTTGAAAATAGGAACCGGAAACACGCTCTGACGTAACTGTAGCTGAGTTTAACCGCCATCAGGACAGCAGGCAAGTCTTCGTGTAGGCTCGGTTTACGTTTTGTTTCTTTAGTTAATTCTGCCACCAGAGGCCTTTTAGGAGAGCAGTAGACAAACGTTAAGCCTTTGATACTGCGGGTAGCCGTGTAGCGGGAGCTGCTTGGTGTTCACGCCGTCGTTAGGAGCTGATTACGAGCCTCTGCCGGTGCTGCGTCACGTTGTTTGCTCCTCGGAGCTCCTGAAACACCGGAGTCAAGAACAAACCTCTAATTATTGGTATGTCACGTAAGCGGTTTTTTCTGTTTTGCAGACTTTAAACACATCTCTTCACTGTCACTTACAGAGCGACAGGGAACCTTCTAGACCTTTGTACGATAACATTAGAATAACATTTTGTAATTTGGCTCTGATTGGATCTTAAAGGCTTTTTATTACACTCATTTGCACTTCCACGTTTATATTAGAATAGCTTTACATTAAGATTCACACTTGTATAAATACCCCTTTGATTTGATTTTTACTGTGATTTTTACTTTAACTAATTAGTTAATGTGAGAAAACATGCCTTTCATGTATATTGATACTGTGTTTTTAGGAAATCTCGAATGATATTGTGCCCATCTTTGAAGCACTTTGGGTCAGCTTCTGTTCTTCAAATGTTTTGTAGGATATGAATAAAATAAACGTTACAGTCAATACAAAAAATTTCAGACATGTTTCACAGTGCAGGTATGCGGCCCAGGACAGATCCCCTAAAGCTTCCTCAACATCATCTACCGCTGAGTAATTACATGTCTGAGAGGATGGTGTGTCATGTATGAGTGCTTGAACACAATATGAGGTACCTGTGCTTTTGGTAAATACACCTTTAAAGCTCACAGAACATGTGGAAAGACAGAGATGGCAGTTTAAAACTATTCCCACATACAGTGGGGCAAAAAAGTATTTAGTCAGCCACCGATTGTGCAAGTTCCCCCACTTAAAATGATGACAGAGGTCAGTAATTTGCACCAGAGGTACACTTCAACTGTGAGAGACAGAATGTGAAAAAAAAATCCATGAATTCACATGGTAGGATTTGTAAAGAATTTATCCGTAAATCAGGGTGGCAAATAAGTATTTGGTCACCTCAAACATGGAAAATCTCTGGCTCTCACAGACCTGTAACGTCTTCTGTAAGACGCTTTTCTGTCCCCCACTCGTTACCTGTATGAATGGCACCTGTTTGAACTCATCATCTGTATAAAAGACACCTGTCCACAGCCTCAAACAGTCAGACTCCAAACTCCGCCATGGCCAAGACCAAAGAGCTCTCGAAGGACACCAGGAAAAGTATTGTAGACCTGCACCAGACTGGGAAGAGTGAATCTACAATATGCAAGCAGCTTGGTGTGAAAAAATCAACTGTGGGAGCAATCATCAGAAAATGGAAGACATACAAGACCACTGATAATCTCCCACGATCTGGGGCTCCACGCAAGATCTCATCCCGTGGGGTCAAAATGATCATGAGAACGGTGAGCAAAGATCCCAGAACCACACGGGGGGACCTGGTGAATGACCTGCAGAGAGCTGGGACCAAAGTAACAAAGGTCACCATCAGTAACCAGTGTTGGGTAAGTTACTTTAAAATAGTAACTTAGTTACATTACTAGTTAGTTCTCTCAAAAGTAACTCAGTTACTTCAAGTTACTCGTTACTTTCAAAGTAACTAGTTACTAGGGAAAGTAACTTTGGTTTTACTCAGAATTCTCTTGTTAATGTGTTGCTTCCATAACTTTGCAGTCTTCTAGCTTGCTTACTTGCCACAAGTGCACTGTGCCACCTACCAATAGAAAGGAAAAGATAATGTGCATATTTCCACAAAACAAGTCCCATGCCTGGACCGTCATTGACTACTGCCATGATTCTAGCCTACGTCACGGCGTCATGTGCGCCTTTTACATCCAACACAAAAACTGCAGTTGTGGTGCTTTGATTGTACTCAGAACTCGGAAATTCTGCCTTCTGAATAGGAAGATGTAGGCAACACCAGACTGCAGATGAGCTGCATACAGGGCTGGACTGGGACAGAAAATTGGCCCGGGCATTTTGACTAGAGACCGGCCCACCATTATAGGAAAAATCATAAAGCCTTTGAATGAAAATAAACACTGTTGTGACAGTGATGTACACTGTTCTGATGGTATATATGCATCAATCTATCAATCGTTTGTTGTAAGATTCAGATAATTATTTTTTAAAAGCTAGACATTTTAAATGAGAATAAGAAAGAAAAGTATTTCTTTGTGCCCCCCTCTCCCTGTTAATGCCCTACCTGGCCCCCTGGCAAAACTTTGCTAGATCCGCACCTGCACAGTTACCAGCTGTCAGCTACAGTGAGGCAAAAAAGTATTTAGTCAGCCACCGATTGTGCAAGTTCCCCCACTTAAAATGATGACAGAGGTCAGTAATTTGCACCAGAGGTACACTTCAACTGTGAGAGACAGAATGTGAAAAAAAAATCCATGAATTCACATGGTAGGATTTGTAAAGAATTTATCCGTAAATCAGGGTGGCAAATAAGTATTTGGTCACCTCAAACAAGGAAAATCTCTGGCTCTCACAGACCTGTAACGTCTTCTGTAAGACGCTTTTCTGTCCCCCACTCGTTACCTGTATGAATGGCACCTGTTTGAACTCATCATCTGTATAAAAGACACCTGTCCACAGCCTCAAACAGTCAGACTCCAAACTCCGCCATGGCCAAGACCAAAGTGCTCTCGAAGGACACCAGGAAAAGTATTGTAGACCTGCACCAGACTGGGAAGAGTGAATCTACAATAGGCAAGCAGCTTGGTGTGAAAAAATCAACTGTGGGAGCAATCATCAGAAAATGGAAGACATACAAGACCACTGATAATCTCCCTCGATCTGGGGCTCCACGCAAGATCTCATCCCGTGGGGTCAAAATGATCATGAGAACGGTGAGCAAAGATCCCAGAATCACACGGGGGGACCTGGTGAATGACCTGCAGAGAGCTGGGACCAAAGTAACAAAGGTCACCATCAGTAACACACTACAACGGCAGGGAATCAAATCCCGCAGTGCCAGATGTGTTCCGCTGCTGAAGCCAGTGCATGTCCAGGCCCGTCTGAAGTTTGCCAGAGAGCACATGGATGATACAGCAGAGGATTGGGAGAATGTCATGTGGTCAGATGAAACCAAAGTAGAACTTTTTGGTATAAACTCAACTCGTCGTGTTTGGAGGAAGAAGAATACTGAGTTGCATCCCAAGAACACCATACCTACTGTGAAGCATGGGGGTGGAAACATCATGCTATGGGGCTGTTTTTCTGCCAAGGGGACAGGACGACTGATCCGTGTTAAGGACAGAATGAATGGGGCCATGTATCGTGAGATTTTGAGCCAAAACCTCCTTCCATCAGTGAGAACTTTGAAGATGAAACGAGGCTGGGTCTTCCAACATGACAATGATCCAAAACACACCGCCCGGGCAACAAAGGAGTGGCTCCGTAAGAAGCATTTGAAAGTCCTGGAGTGGCCTAGCCAGTCTCCAGACCTCAACCCCATAGAAAATCTGTGGCGGGAGTTGAAAGTCCGTGTTGCTCGGCAACAGCCCCAAAACATCACTGCTCTCGAGAAGATCTGCATGGAGGAATGGGCCAAAATACCAGCTACTGTGTGTGCAAACCTGGTAAAGACCTATAGTAAACGTTTGACCTCTGTTATTGCCAACAAAGGTTATGTTACAAAGTATTGAGTTGTATTTTTGTTATTGACCAAATACTTATTTGCCACCCTGATTTACGAATAAATTCTTTACAAATCCTACCATGTGAATTCATGGATTTTTTTTCTTCACATTCTGTCTCTCACAGTTGACGTGTACCTCTGGTGCAAATTACTGACCTCTGTCATCATTTTAAGTGGGGGAACTTGCACAATCGGTGGCTGACTAAATACTTTTTTGCCCCACTGTACCTAAAAAAGGATCCTGGTGTTATTTGTCTCTCAGAAACAGTTCATAACTTCCCTTCAACTCATTCATGTCACCTAAAAGGTAAACCTGTTTCTCCATCACAGCTCTGATGATCCAGTAAGGACATCTCCTGGTTTCATCTTCATGTTTCCCTCTCACCAGATAACCAAACCATATCATGACCAGCAGCTTTACAGCTGTGGCTCCAGCAAACATCAGCTGATACTAGAAATTAATATTAAATAAATTCTAACAACAGCTGATCAAGCTTAAACGTGCTGCTGTTGTTTAGCGCGACATCCGCTGGTTTCCTCTTTCGGCGCAAAGTGGGATAAACAAACAAGAGAGACGATCAGCTGATCATTGATCAGTTTTCATGATTGAAGTAGAAACAGGAGAGGGAGGGGGGAGAATGTAAGAAGAAGAGGCAGCTGTGCAGCAAAGACACAGAATAATTCCAGCTTTGTGCCTTTTTCATTGTAGCTGAATTACGGGACAAACTGTTCCTTTTCACCTCAATAAGAAACGCGTAATATTTTCTCTGAATACCAGACGGGACGGTTGGCAACTCTAATAACTTATGAACAAAATAAAGTTCAACATCAGTAACATAGCACCCACCCAGCTGTATAGAAACTCCGTCATGCTAGCTAGCACGCAGTAAGGAAAAAGTCAGAATAACGAAAATAAACTCCACCTAAACTTGGTTTATATCTGACCCAGAGAGACTGCAGGTCATAACTTCTTACCTGAAGTTCAGTTCACACTTGGACCGGCGGCCGCCTCGGGTCTCTTTTCCTTCTGCGTCCCTTTTCCTTCATCCACCTGCTGGCCTCCACCACTTGCTAATGTTACTGAATCTGTGGAAGCTCCGCGATAGCCACCACACGAAGTAACGAGTAACGACCCTATCTAAATCCCAGTAACGGCTAACGCGTTCCTGATTTTGGCATAATAACTAGTTACCGTGCTCGTTACCACAATAATAACGTAGTTACTGTAACGCGTTACTTAATAACGCGTTAGTCCCAACACTGTCAGTAACACACTAAAACGGCAGGGAATCAAATCCCGCAGTGCCAGACGTGTTCCGCTGCTGAAGCCAGTGCATGTCCAGGCCCGTCTGAAGTTTGCCAGAGAGCACATGGATGATACAGCAGAGGATTGGGAGAATGTCATGTGGTCAGATGAAACCAAAGTAGAACTTTTTGGTATAAACTCAACTCGTCGTGTTTGGAGGACGAAGAATACAGAGTTGCATCCCAAGAACACCATACCTACTGTGAAGCATGGGGGTGGAAACATCATGCTATGGGGCTGTTTTTCTGCCAAGGGGACAGGACGACTGATCCGTGTTAAGGACAGAATGAATGGGGCCATGTATCGTGAGATTTTGAGCCAAAACCTCCTTCCATCAGTGAGAACTTTGAAGATGAAACGAGGCTGGGTCTTCCAACATGACAATGATCCAAAACACACCGCCCGGGCAACAAAGGAGTGGCTCCGTAAGAAGCATTTGAAAGTCCTGGAGTGGCCTAGCCAGTCTCCAGACCTCAACCCCATAGAAAATCTGTGGCGGGAGTTGAAAGTCCGTGTTGCTCGGCGACAGCCCCAAAACATCACTGCTCTCGAGAAGATCTGCATGGAGGAATGGGCCAAAATACCAGCTACTGTGTGTGCAAACCTGGTAAAGACCAATAGTAAACGTTTGACCTCTGTTATTGCCAACAAAGGTTATGTTACAAAGTATTGAGTTGTATTTTTGTTATTGACCAAATACTTATTTTCCACCCTGATTTACGAATAAATTCTTTACAAATCCTACCATGTGGATTCATGGATTTTTTCTTCACATTCTGTCTCTCACAGTTGACGTGTACCTCTGGTGCAAATTACTGACCTCTGTCATCATTTTGGGGGGGGGGGGGGAACTTGCACAATCGGTGGCTGACTAAATACTTTTTTTCCCCACTGTAATCCAGTGGAGCCATGTTCCAAAAGACTTGAAGCTTTAACAGCTGCCAAAGAGGCTTCTGCAGAATACAGAATCAAGACTCTGTAAGTGGGAGTGGAGTTGAGCACTGGATGAATCTGTTGTGTCTTAATGTTACAGACATGCCAGTTTGGCCTTTCTTGCAGCCTGGCTGATTCATCAAGTTACAGACCTTGGGTTGAAATTTTACAACTTCCACAGACACCAAAACTGCAGTTTCTTGTCATTATTTTTTCCACTGCTGCTTGTTTCTAATGAACAGCTTAGCTTTGACCCGGCTGCTGTTTACAGAGTCAGAGAGTCTACACGATAGCAGGAAGAAAGAGTTCACTTGCTGTTGATTTTCCCAGAACAACAAAATTTACTTTTTTGTTTTTGTGCAAGTACATGTGGGATTTATGTTGTCATGGTGGAGGCCACAGCAGCAAAAGGATGGAATGCTTCAGTAGTCATTACCTACACCTTTAAACACACAAACTTTGATGCTGCACTTTCAGGTATAAAAACTTGAGTTCACTTCCTCCAGGGAATCATGGCAGACCTTGGCATCAGAGCAGGAGACAAAGTGGTGCTGGTGTGGGCTCAGCCTTCAACACCTACGGCCCTGAAGCAGTACGCAGAGGCGCTGGGAGCGGTCGTCGGTCCGGATGGTAGAGTGGCGGTGGAGAACATGGACAGGCTGCTGCTGTGTAAGTTCACCTGATAATTTCTTTTTAACACATGCTCTGACTTAACCTCTTAAGGAAAACTGCTGAAACAGCAGCTGTAGACTGTCATCATCACCACAATCAACACGCGTTAAATTCCCCTGCATCTCTGTCATGAGTTCATGTGTGCAAATGTCTAAAAATAGTCACAATTACAGTACTTATCGTAACTGCTACTTAACTACTCGGGAGAACAGCTGTTAAAGAGAGGTGCTTTCTGAGGTGGCGGGAATTTAAAATGCACTTCATGTACCTGGTGAACACAGATCTGCCTGTAAGAGGTTATTGATGAAACTTGCAAATGAATATTTCTGAATCGATAGAACTTTAAGACAAAGGAAACTCGAATTCACAAAGAATATCCATTTTCTTCCAGTGCACCTGCACACTGGGTCTTATGGTTAACCCACCTCCTACGTCTCACTTTGAACCCCTGCTCCATTGTGAAATACTTTAGTTTGCAGTTCAGAACATAGCGTATTTCACATTAATTGTCTCCTCCTGTCCTCTCCTCAGCCTCTCACGCGGCCTCCACCTTCAACTGGGTGCTCTCTTGCCTTCTGGCTGACAGCTCCTCCATCCACACTTCAGAGACTCTAGCAGAGATAGCCAGAGTGCTCAAACCTGGAGGGCAGCTGGTCCTTGATGAACCAGTTACAGGTAAGAGACAGTAGTCCATTCATCCATTTGCTGCTGGAAGATAAAAAAGATACTCCAGATGTCCTACTTAGCAGCTCCTCCTGAGGGATGGTGAGATGTTACGGAGTCTCATGAGAATCTGGATCAGAGTGTTCTTGACCCTGTGATCTAGTGTGTAAACCTGTTTGAGCTTCTAGATTTTTGCTCTGAATTCCTTCGCTGCCCTTTGTTGAGCCAGCATGGAATCCTTTTGACCTGTTACATTTAATCCTAATAACACTGGGACTTCACTGTTATTCATTTTGTCATTGTTTTTTTTGTTTTTTTACTTTCATGGATTTTTAAAAAATATGCTTGGCCTGCAATAGCATTTTTTTCACATCTGAACCAATCACTGTTCAGTTATTAAAAGGTTAAACACCTCCTGAAGTAGGAGCTAAGAGACCCCAAAAAACAGGGTTCCAAGAAATCTTCTAGTACCTAATTCCTGCAGTCATAAGAGCTGTGAAAAGGTTCCTGTGCCCCTGGAACTGGGGCATTTTAAGGAGCTCCAGCATTACTCTAACCTCTCCAAAAGTTGATTCTGTTCATCTGGACGTAGCGTTTTGTGGGAGAAATGTTTCATCACTCATCCAAGTGACTTCTTCAGTCTCAGCTGACTGCAGGTTTCCCCAATCTTATAAACAGTACATTTGCATAATGACTGAAACCAGCCCACTGAAGGAACAGTGGGCTGGGAGGTCAGTTCCTTAATCTTAATTATGCAAATTCTCATGACCATTGATCAACATTAACAACAAACCATTACTCTGACCGCTCTCTGGAGCCTGCTACTCGGTCCCGGCAGGTGACTGGTAAGGATGACAGGTGAAATAGTAACCACTGGCAATGCAAAGTGTCAGGTATCAAGTTTATCTCACTTCAGCAGCATGACTGACGTGACTTTGAATGAGAGTGAAGGACACTGTTGTTTGACACGTGATACAAGAGTGGCCTAAGTGTGCACTGTTACAGTGGAAACGCATTATCGACAGCAGTTTAGGTGTATTTATCCTCGGTGTCGATGTGTTTTAATGTGCTGAGTATATCTGTGTTACAGAATCAGAAGGACAAAGTGTGAGGACAGCTGAGAAGCTGGTGTCTGCTCTGAAGCTGTCCGGCTTTATGTCAGTAACAGAGGTGAGTAGTTCACACTAGGGCTGTTCGATATAACGATATATATCGGATGACGATATAAAAACGTCTGTCGTTTCATTTTACGCTATCGTTTGTTTCGCAGTGTGGCAAAATAAAATGTTTACGGCAATATTTTTTTCATCGTTTGATGGTCACTGTAGTGGTTATATTAATTTGTTAAATTTCTCTTTCTTTTATATTTAATATGACCACACTACGGATGGACAAGCGACTGTTTTTACGCGTTGCTGTTAGCAACCACGATGGTAAAACAATGGCGTGGCTCCGCCGTCTGCTTGTTTGTTTTGCATATTAACCTTTCACAATAAAGCTCAAGATCCTGTTGAGGCTTTTCAAAATAAACAAAATCCTGTGAAAGAGTATGCAGTATTTACGGATGAGAAGCAAAAAAAGAGCCGTCAGGTGCTAAAAAATAAACCTTAGAGTCAAACGTTAGAACAGGCTTTTCCCCGCAGCACGCCGTGTAATAAATATTCACAAAGAAAACGGCGGCCGTTACAACTTATGTCTAAAAATGTATAGTTTCATGCATTGGCTAAAAGTCATAACTCCAGGTACACAACGCCCAGCTGAAAACACTTCATGCAAGTCGAGCTGCCCGAGATTCATGGAATTTACAGAAAATTTTAAATGTTGTGATTTATATCGTTATCGGGATGATAGATGTCTTATATCGGGATATGAGATTTTGGTCATATCGCACAGCCCTAGTTCACACTGTGGAGTAGAGGGATGTTTTCCCCAACATCTGCAACTGTGTACTCCAGCAACATGCATATTCAGGACATTATTCCACTTAGACCAGCTGATCGGAGCACTTGAGGCACCGGTTGACATGTTGTGAAGTTAGTTTTGGGTTTAAATTCCTGGAAGCTTGTCTCTGTAAACAGATTTTGAGTCTCCAGCTGCTTGAACAGTGAGGAACATGATTGGAAGAAAGAAGTTGGTATGGGTCTTTCAGTTGCTGGCTTCTGAGAATCCCCTTACTGAGGAGGTCTAATTATTGTTAATAGTTTGACCTGATGGTCATTTTTGCTTCCTCATTCACACGGAGCATCATCTGCCTCCATCGCATCCTATCCCTGCCATCCTCCTCTGTCATGTCCATATTCAACATCCTTTGTCCAATATATCCACCATCCCTCCTCTGCACATGTCACAAGGGTTTTCCCTAAAACCTGCATACCTTTTTAGTTTTATTTAATTTTTTTAAATTTGCTGAGATTAAAAAAACGTGAACTTTGGGCAAAACGCTACACTGCCACTTTCTTCCCAGCCCAATAACGGTGTAATAGGGACAGGTGTAATAGGGACAGGGAAAGTGCTACACCGACATGACGCCACATCCTACCTTAACCAGTGCTGACTAATAAGGGAGGGCACAGTATAACTGCTGCTCTGAGTGTGCTGCACATCCCAGAGTGTTAGTATGAACATGGAGGAATCCTCAGTTCACTGTGGGTCCATCAGTTAAGCAGCGAATTTAGCTGCTACATGTTATTTCTGTGGGTCTTCACGTCACGGGTGGGGGAAAAAAAATGCTCCCAGCTGGGTGTATTCACAAGGCTGGATCCAGCCCCTGATTTTGTGCCATGCTTATATCAGTTTGCTGTCTCGTCATTCAGATCAGCAAAGCAGAGCTCAGTCCTGAAGCGCTGAGCTCCCTCAGGGCAGCCTCTGGTTACCAAGGAGACTCCCTGTCTCGAGTCCGCGTATCTGCCTCCAAACCCGACTTTGAGGTGGGGTCATCGAGCCAGATCAAACTGTCGTTTGGGAAAAAGACAGCCAAGCCAGGTAGGCTTCATAAGTACGCTTTGTTCTTTCTCCTGTTGTCTCTGAATCCACAGCTCACCGTCTCTGTCAACTATGATCTAATATAATAGGCTACAGATGCCAGATTCCCTTTAGTTTGTAGAGAGGTTTGAGTTGATGATGATAGGGACATAAATCTGTAATTTTACAGATTACAGATTTATGGCTTTGTTTATGGCTCTAACAAAGGAGAAGTTACTGTCTGGGCATTAGGAATACTTTATGTTAATAAACTGAGTTCTGCTCAGTTTAAAATGAAAGAAAATCCAACTGAAGAAACAAGAAGTACCACTATGAAGTCAAGAACAATCAAGTTAGGAATCTGCTGACCAATTTGGAAAAAAAAAACCAAACGTTTTCACGTTTTAAAGACTATCAACAGAAGACGAGTGACTTTCTCGACTCTTTATACAGACACAATAATCCAGTTTGTCTGCGATCGCTTCTTTTTTATTTTTTATTTTTATGAATAATGTAATTTCCACTTGGAGGACGAAACTTCATTTCCTATTCGGGCTGTCTGTCGTCCTCACTACAGTAACATTTAATTTAAATTTTTTTTTTTAACAATGCTGCATTTGCATCATTATAAGTGACGAGTGAGTCTGTGAGCTCAGACTGTCTGTGCTGTGAAGCTAATGTTGGTTAAAATGTGTGATTTCAGCAGAGAAACCTGCTCTGGATCCCAACACGGTGAAAATGTGGACGCTGTCAGCCAACGACATGAACGACGATGATGTGGTGAGTTTGTACACCGACTGAAGCGCTGAACCACGCACACGTGACCGTTTATTAGGCAGACTGAAATCCTCTTTTAAAGAAAAATATATGTATTTCAGCACGATGTAGTTTGTGGGGAATTGCTGATTTTTCTGCAGTTTCTCAAACCTGGAGTAATGCAACACATAAATGACACACTGATGTTTTTCTTGTCCGTCGTGTTTATGTTCTGTGTAGGATCTGATGGACTCGGATGCTCTGCTGGATGAAGATGACTTGAAAAAACCTGATCCAGCTTCTCTTAAAGCTCCGGCCTGTGGAGAAGGAGCCGACAAGAAGAAGAAAGCCTGCAAGAGCTGGTGAGGTTTTGTTTAAATCTCACATATTTTGGAGAGATTTAAGACCAAGATCCGAGCTTTCAGAAATGTCAGTGCACTTTTAACCAGATATTACACGATTTACCCATGCACAACCTTTGGGCTCATGCTCATTTTCAGCTTCATGACTTATAAAATTTATGTTTGAGATGTCCGCATTAAGGACGTCTGCTCTCACTGACAGCATACAGATCCAGTGTTATGAGCAATCTGAAGTTTGCGGCGATCTGAAACTTTTGCATGAGCATGAAGGACATCATGTGACGTGATGCTGTACTGTATCTTTGTGTAGCACGTGTGGGCTAGCTGAAGAACTGGAGCAGGAGAGTACAGGAAAACAGAAGACTGACCTGCCAAAATCAGCCTGTGGAAGTGTGAGTGTATACTTTCAAAAGCCTGCATTGGTTCCTCATCCCTCCTCTGGTTCTAATAAAGAAATAATAATTATCTTTGTTCTGTTTGTGGCAGTGTTACCTTGGCGATGCTTTCCGATGTGCCAGCTGCCCGTACACGGGGATGCCGGCGTTCAAGCCGGGAGAGAAAATCGTTCTGGACAACAAAACACTGACGGATGCTTGAAACACAACTTCAGCAACGCGCACTGCTCAAACCTCAACACATGACATTCCTCTCTTTTCCAACCCTGTAGACACGATTCCCTCTGATTAAACCCCGAGGATCAGTGAGGCACCTTGCTGATCCATTTTGTGTATAATCCACACGGGAGTAAATATGCACTGAGAATGTTTGAGTCCTGCTGTGATGAGATTTAAAACATAAAGTAAACTCTCAAGATGATCAGTGCAATTACACCATACAGAAATGTTTTTTTCAATCTGTCAGCTGGATTGCAGTTTCCATCATTGCAGCTTCAATAGAAATGATTCATCATTGACTACAAAGTCTATAGTGAGAGCGCCTTCACCTGAAGGCTTTCTAGGTCATTCTGAAAAGCTGACATGCTTTCTTTATTCCTTGAATTTAACTTCCATTTACACCTGATCGCTAACAGCTGAAGAACCGAGTGGCTGTTTAAGATTTACGAACGCTGACATCGAAACCAAACCGCATTTAAACCGTTCAAATGAAGGGTCTGTATGTATGTGGAAGGCAAAGAAGTGTTGTTGCCTCTCTTTGTTTCATTGCAATAAACTAAAACCAGCCTTACAATGTTTAAACATATCCCATTTATTTCACTGCATGTGACTAAATACTTAAGAAATGGTTATTGGTATTGTGACTGCAGGTGGCCCAGGATCTAAATGTAATCCCTTGCTTTAACAGCAGCTTTAAACACTCGTTTTAGAATATGACTTCTTTCACAAAAACTCTTGACGCCAATTTAAAAAAACAACTTTATAAACAATTTCCTGAATATCAAATAAATAGTCTCTCAAAACAACATTTGGCTTTACTAGACTGTAACCTGCTGACTGACAGCTGCTACATCTCTTCTAAGTTTTTGTGTACAAACCTTTATTGTAATGAGAATTAAAAAAACGACTTCAAACAGACTTTTAATGTCCAGCTGATACAAAATATCCCGCAGCTGTATCATCTCAGAAAGTAAAAAATAGAACTGGTGACATCCTCACTAAGCTTCTCATGTTCCACACTCTGAATTATGGTTAATCATGGAGATTCAGTCAGAACAAAACATGTTAAATGTCAGGTTTGGCAAAAAGTGAGCTGTTCAGTCGGTGATTGCTCGACGTCACTGAGATGTGACACTGAAGTCCATCCTAATGTCTCCTAAACTGGGTTCAAAGGTGAAGCTGTAGGACACCGCGGCCCTGCCGTCACCTGAGATCTCCCACGGCGACCCGAAGAAGTACACTCCCTGCTTCCTGTGTCGACTCCACTCGCAGTCGCCCTGCAGGAGAAACATCTGCTGTAAAACCCAACAAGTCCACTGTGTCCCCAAACTTCACACTCCCAGTGAAACGCTCCACCGAGGACCACTTTTAGTAATCTTTAGTGATTCTTTAAACTTATTTTGCTTTAATTGTTTTTCATTTACAGTATTGTATATGCACTCATAATCACTGTTCTTCTCATTGAAACAAAACAGCCCTACCAAATAATAGCAGGTAAAATCTGCTGACATTAGAAACAACCAGGAGTACTGACAAGCAGCCGATGAGGGTTAAGAGGGTGCAGACACCCGGTCTCCTTCTAAACTGCTGCAACTACAAAAGAAGACTAAAATTGTATAACAACTACACATCTGTTGGTAGTGCTGGCGAATGCCTGGATAAGAGGTTCTCCCTGTGGTTCCTCCCACAGCCCAAAGACATGCAGTTAGTGGTGATTCTAAATTAACCATAAGTATGAACGTGAGTGTAAATGGTTGTTTGTCTCTCTGTGTTAGTCCTGCAGCCTGTCCAGGGTGTACCTCTCCTCTCACCCTGTGGTGGCGGCTCTTTCAACACTGTGTTAGCAATTAAGTGTTAGCTCATTCAGAACTCTGCTGCTCGAGTCCTCACTAAGACCAAAAAAGTGGACCACATCAGTCCAGCTCTGAGGTCTTTACACTGGCTGCCTGTCCGTCAGAGGATAGACTTTAAAGTTCTGATGCTGGTCTATAAAGCTCTGAATGGTTTAGGACCAAAATACATCAATGACCTCCTGACCCAGTATGAACCTTCCAGATCCCTCAGGTCATCTGGATCCAGTTTTTTATCAGTTCCCAGAGTCAGTTTGTTTGCTTGTTTTAATCAATTTTAAATCGTGCTTTTTATTTGTTTTTGTTTCTAATGTCTCTGTAAAGCACTTTGAATCACCTTGTTGTTGAATTGTGCTATACAAATAAACTTGCCTTGCCTAAAGAAAGAGTCATTTAGTAACGAAATGAAGCTCTAAACTGAGGCAGATACCTGCTCATTGATTGGTCCGTTGAGACCTGCGCTGACAGTGATGTCATCTGTCAGGTGGTACTCCATCCACAATGCAACACCATGGCAACGACCTTCCCTGAAAAGCATGTTTAACATAGAAAATATGCTACTGACTCAACTCTATGAAGCAGAAGATGAACGTCAAACCTCACAGTAGTATTTTAACAGCATCAAAACACAACAATAAAAGGAGCTCTACGGGGTGAGAGAAAACCCCGAAAATCAGACGATACCCGCGAGCAAGTATTTGGATGGTGGGAAGGAAAAACTCCCTTTTGACAGGAAGAACCAGGCTCAGGGAGTTGCTGCTTCAACCATTTGGGACTCAGGAGAAAGAGAAGAGACAAAACAAACTACAGAAAACAAAAGACAAATAACACAACAGCCACAATGATAGAAAACTGACATATTAGACTGACATGTATGTCTCAAATTAGTTCTGGCACTGATTAAAGTAACTGTACCTAATGAAAGACAGCAAGCCCTGGCTGCTGATTGGCTGCTGAGGGAGGCACTGTGTGAAGTCAAAGGTCATGGTGGCGGTGGACTGGGTGAGAGCCCGACAAGGATACTCCCACAGGGGGTGTGGCTCCGCCTCACGGGACTCGCGGAAATCCAGAGAGCGCTGAGGGGACATAAGGATTTATTTGGACACAGATAGTTACAGTTGTGATCAGCAGGAGTCAATGAGCTTCGAATTTATACCAAAAATTAATTAAAGGTGTTTCACACGGCTCATTTGTAGATCCACTTCTTTTTGTAATATATTTTTATTACATTATTTCATCGTCACAAATTGGTATGTACATTTATATGCAGATGACACAATATTTTACTGTACTGTTGATTCTGCATTGAAATCTCCCAAATCACTCATTAGTCACTAACTGCTTTGCTTTCATTATGTTTTCTGTTCAGTTTTTGAAGGCTGAAGTTCAGCAGTTTGAAATGATTCAGCAAGCTTGTGCACATGAAAGTCCTCTCTCGGGGTCAAACTAGTATTTAGAGGTGTCTCTGTTTGAGTATTTGTCTTATTCCTGACACCTTCAATCCCAAAAGCTAATAGAACTCACAAAATAGAAGTAGCACAGAGCACCCTGACGGTAAAGTTCAATAAAAACGACTACAGATCATCTCTAATGAGTTTTTAAGATAATGCTTTTTACTGATCCAAATGTTACAGTGTTGCCATTAAAATAGAAATAACTCATTCAAAACCTCATTTAACATCCAGTGAAATCATCTCATTTTACCTGGACCATTTCATCCATGGGCGTGACATCGAAGCCCTCGCAGGTTCCACACGGCGCTCTTATCCTCCACAAATCCTACCAGGCGGACAAAGACAGAAACAACGCGTTTATTTTTTTGGTTAAATAATTGGATATATGTCTAAAATAACTGAATCTCAAATCACAGTCATTCCCCTCCACGTGAGAGGAATCGCACAGCATGTAGAACTGAAAGATGGAGATGCAGAAAATGATCAGAGTATTTAACACCTTCACTCACTGGTGTGAACAAAACAAAAACAAACAAACAAAATAGCAACTTGTTTGTTGCCATTTGGATGAAACATTTAACAGCGCCTTCATCTGTGAACAGTCTTCATGCTTAAGACTAATAAGTATTAACCACTGAATATGACCTGAATTCACATAAGCAGCCAACATCTGATAGATTGATTAAGTATTTATTTGATTGGTTAAAGTGTAAAGTCTGAAGGATCATCGCAGAAACAAGTGTAAGCTGATTTCCACAAAGAGAAGATTTTTTGGTTTATGGGTCCCATTCTGGGAACGTTTGATCGCCCTGTATACAGATGATAACAACAATCATAACGGCCTCACCTGGAACTCCACAGCCACCATGTGAAGGGAGGCAGAGCGGGGCAGGATGCTGGCGTCGGGTCGCAGAAGACCTGCCAGGGCGGTGCGACAGTACCAGAAGAACAGGGAGTGCCACGGCAGGAGGCTGGTGCTGAAGTACGGTTCACCCATCAGGACGGAGATCTGCACAGGAGAGGCCAACATCACCTCACACATTTCAGTTTCCTTAGCACTCATGTGGGTGGGACTCCTGACGTAAAATCCTCTCTGTCATAACAGATTAATAGATGCTCCCAGTTTGACTGGACTGGACCAGGTTATGTGTTACCACAGTGATTTAGCCAGGTCAACACAGAAAACACAAGACTTTAAACTTGTCAACCCTTTAATCCTGCTTTGAGGTACATCCTTCTAAAGGAGTCTAAATGTGTTGCATTCAGATGCTTCCTGGTTGCATCGGGAAGACGACGGTACCTGTTCTCCTCCTACATCATTACTGGTCAGCTGCTCCGGCCTGATCTCCAGCAGCTCAACACGTCCTTTCATGGAGTTGGCTTCCAAAACCTGCAGAGAAAGATGCTTTCATGTTGATATACAGGACGTAACAAGCAGGATAAGACACAGTTTTGGTTATATGAAACCATTTTATCATCTTTTTACCAAAATGAAACAAGAATAAAAATCATACAGTGCCTGAAACATTTCAAAGCATCACCGCTGAGAATGATCTGAATGATTACCTCATCAATAACCTGTTTAGACATTTGGGAGTTCTCCAAACCGAACACCTGAGTAGAAAAGGAAACACAGGGAAGTGAAAACAGGCGTGACGCTGATGATGTCACGGAGCGACAGTATCTGTGAGGTGAAAGCGGCGTACCTTCTTGGCTCCGAGCATGTGAGCGAACACAGGAAGCAGACTCCCGTCACTGACGCTGAGACACACGCTGTCCTCTCTCAGCACCTGAAGTTCACCCAGCTCGTTAAACCGCAGTCGTATTTGAGAATATATGAATTTACACAGGCGGCCTCGATGCCTCCACTTACGCTGCGCAGAGCGCTGACGTAGCTCTCCGTACGCCGTCTGTCGTTAAGTTCGCCGAAACGCGGCCGAGTCCAAACCAGGTGAGCCTGGCAGGTGCAACATGGCCGAGAGGGAGGAGCCTCAGTCTGTGAGCCCCGCTGGCTGAAACAATCGACATTCAGACCAGTTTGTGACAATTCCCAACCAGGAGGACATGTTTGTGAGTAATGTCTGATAATTCAAGTTATTGCTGTTAAACGTGGTTCTACCATCCGCTGAATCATAGGGTGCAGCTTTTCACATGAATCTTTTCACTCATATTCAGTGAGAACAATCGCACTGATGTCTTCTTGTTGAGCTGCAGACAGATTCAAGAAGTCTCTTAAATAAATTGTTCAAAGCGTATACATGCGTCTGAGCAAACTGTACCTGCGAGGCTGCAGGCTGTACCACAGACTGTAGTCATCGTGGCAGACCATCAGGCTCAGCTCCTCTCCTTCTGTCACCTGGCTCTCCACAGGCAGGAAGTACACGCTCTGCATCCAGTGGTCGCGCCACTGAAAGACACGACAGTGACCGATGATTTATCGACTTACTTTTTGCCGTGACCAAAAAAAATGTCCCACGTGTGGGACTAATGAAGGTTTATCTTATCTCATACTAAACGCAGTGAGTCAAACCTCAGCTGTTTATGCAAAGCTAAGAAAATACCTTCATATATTTTAGCTTTAAAAAATATCAGTTCTGGCTTCTTTATCCTGTCAGTTGTGGATTTTACTGCAGTTTCATTATTATGTACAAAATCCATGCAAAGATGAAGACTGCCAGGCACATTTTCCTACTGTTTCTCCATGCTGCACACACCACAAAGAATCATGTCACAGATTTTTGCTGGCATCTTCACTGAATATAAAGTGAGTGCACTGAAGTGTTGTTCCCTCTGATATTTAAGAATATTTGTGGCACTGCTGCCTGAGCTGTTAAAGAGCTTGCTGTAGTCTGATGCTACTGGCTGCTTAAACACAAGCAGAGCAGTAACTCACCGGGGCCATCTTTGGCTCTTGGTAAGTCCAGCTGGGTGCCATGGTGCACACTATGGACCCAGTGGGGTCCATGTCCAGGTCCCACCAGGACAAAACCGCCTGAGCCCGGCCGCTTGACTGAGCCACAAACTGGGAGGAGTGGGCCTGGAAGGCGCTGCTTACAGGTTTGCTAAAATCCACGCTGAAAGGAAAGGATGACAGTCAGAGAGGGATGTGAATAACTGCAGATGCATACGAGCAAGTGTCTCCTTTCTTACGTGAACATGGTGCAGACGGGACCCAGCGGGGTGAAGCTGGCAGGAGACACCTGGCTCAGCTGGATGTCACACACCGCGTGAGCTCCGGCACACCGGCCCACTGCGGGCGGAGGGACCAGCCTGGCCCCCTCCACCTCAACTGGCTGCAGCTGAGCCCAGCTCCACAGAAGCTCCGACTCTACCAGCTGGGCGTAGACGGTGGCCCGGTGAGGGATGGCCTCGCAGCGCTCCTGCGGGGCAGCAAAAGGAAAGTAAAACTACTGGAAACAGTCCAAACCTTCAGCTGTGAGGAAGCTGCTGACGAATGCAGGAAAAGTGTGACAGCACACACCTGCATCAGGTTTTGGTGGGCGTGCTCGTAGCTGGGCAGAGCTCCTTCACCGATCAGCTCAGTATCGAACAGCTCTGTGATCAGGACGTTGGCCTTCACCTGCATGTCTCCATCTGGAAAACAGGGTTCTGGTTATGAAAACAGATGCACTGCTGTGTAAGTAATGAATGCTGTTTTTTTAAATGTCCTCTGCTTGTTTGGTTTTGTGCTTGGAGTGAATCGTTACAGTTTGGGAGAAAAGAGTGATGTTAGTAAGTTAATATATGGACAGAAGATTTAATTGATTTAGGGTGAGCTGTGAAGTTGAGATTCATTAACACACAGCCTGATGCAGTACTGCCGTGTCTGACCTGGTCCCACAGTGACGTCTGTGGAGTGTTTGTTAATAATCTTGATTTTGTCGGAGAAGCCGTTCTTCTCCACGATGCACTGCGCCGCCTCGGCCATCGGCTTAAAAACCTGCAGGGAAGCATCACAAAGTTATTAACTGATATTAAAACACCACAAGGGGGAAATGAATCCATGCTGAAGGAGAGCGATCAGTGATGTTCACCTCCACGGCGTAACAGAAGTCAGCCCCGGCCGTGATGGCCATCATCGACAGGAGGCCAGTTCCGGTGCCGATGTCCAGCACGATGACCCTCTCGCTGCGAGCCTTCACTCTGGCTACAGCAGCCCGGATGCCCTCATAGTATTTCTTATTCTGCAGTGGAAGACATGTTAGCGGTGTTGTTCTTTTATTTCTTCTGTCAAACACGACACTTGTTATATGTGTTATCCATCTATTTGGGTTTATTATTAGTAATAATAAAAGCACTTCTGAGAGTTCTGAGGGACTTTTTCTCCAGGTCTTACCCTGTCGTGATCGTGCAGCATGTCTGCATAGGAGGACCTGAAAGATAAACCGATGAAGGATCATTGTAAATTTTAAAAAACTGATTAAAGAAGAAAAAGATAAAAATTAGTCACTAATGCAGTTTAAACGTATAAAATCATCATTTTTGAAAACATAACCAACAAAGAACATGTGCCATAACAAAGTCAGTCAAAGGAGCTTAATTAAAACAGAGGAAAGTTAAGAAAAAGATAAATAAGAAAATGAATGTACAATTTAAAAAATATGTTCATGTTCTGTTTACATTTGGATTTAGAAAGACAAACATATAATTTTTTTTAAATTTTATTTTACAATTCTCATTTTTTAGGCCATTTTTTCCATGATATTTTTCACTTCAGTTAACGTTGATTTTTCAAAACCTTTTATTGATCAGCAGCAGTGTAGAGTGAGACTGTATCTGTAGTTTGTTTCCATATCATTATCTGTGCTTTTATATCTCATATTCTTATCTTTATTGTGCATTTTTACACGTTTAAGTTGAGAATTTTCATGACAAACGTTACAATTTCTTTTGCCGGCATTACTGAACTTCCATACAGGATCACAGAGTGGCGAATATCTTCAGTGTTTCTAAGGATCTTTGTTTTCAGGGTACGCAAGACATCTGTAAACCACATCTGTGGTCACTGGACGCCCTGAGCATACCTGGCTATCTCCTGGTGGTAGTCGTACTCCTCGCTCTCCTCCACCCAGTCTAAAGCCCCGGTGGTCGGGTTGGCTCTCCCGCAGAAGGTCTTCATCTCCGCCACGACACTCGGACCCCTCTGCGGTTGAATGACGGCTGGTTTCACCTGAATATTCTCTACAAGTAGGCAAGTAAACACGATCACAGCAGCAGCGTTTCTCCAAAGGAAGCCGCCATCTTGCCACGTGACGTCACGTAGGCGGAGTCACGTGACGCTTTGCGTCGTTGATATTTTCTTTTTTGGTATTTGTGTCGTTATTGAAGTTGTAATTTAGGAGTTGGTTATTAAATACATTTATAAAAGATAATCGGCCTTGTGAAAAGCTAAATTACGAAAATAAAAATGACAATAAAAATATTAGAAAAACATGAGAAGAAAAAAACAGAATAGAAAAGAATAGAAAAGAATAGCCCTTTATTGTCATTGTACGTGCACAACGAAAGTGTGGGTGCTCCAAACAGACTGTAAATAGTAGACAGCAGGAATTTAAACAGCTAAAAAAATATTAAGAAGAAACAGTATAATAATTCATAAGATAAAAATATAAATGATTTCAAAAGTGACTATATTAGTTACTAGAAACAGCCTTTGCAAATAAAAAAAACCTGAATGAATAAAATTAAAATTCACACCTAAATCTTGCTTTCATTATCAAAATAACGTTTCATCATTCTCTCGAGATTCAAAGATTTTTACTGTCAGTTTGCTGCGTGTACAGGACATCCAGCAAAAATGAAATGCTGTTTCTCTCACACACCGTAAAGAAGAATTAAGAGGCAAGAAAGATAAAGGACACTCTAGCAAAATATATAAAAGTCAAACACATTTACAGTGCAGTAGTTCAAGATATAAATAAATACTTTATGCCAAGTAAAGAACATAATAAATAAATAACACTGCATCTGCTGATTGATAGTGATTTCATACTTAATATGTGCCTTATGCTTTTAATAATAGAAATACAAAGTTTACTTGATAAAGACTTTATTAAAACACTTATGGAACAGACTTTATGCTCTTTAGAGGCTTTGAACCAGAAATGTAAAACCAATAACAAAACACCAAACAAAAGACAACAGTTGACTTTGTTACATAAATACAATAAATACTTTCTAAAAAAATGAGATAAACAACATTTGGTACAAACAGCAAGCTTGAAATGAAAACACAGTTTCAGAGTGATTACAGAGCAGCTGCTCTGGTGGGATGTTCACAGCTGGGAAATCTCAAAGAGAAACCACGTTCATCTTTAAATAATAAACTATAACTTATACACACTTTCATTTGTTCTTTTTTTTAATGTATGCACTTTCCTAATTTATCATCCATTTTTATGTCACCTTAATTTTAACATTTCAATGCATAATGCCATTGTTTCATGTCATATTTTTATATTTTATGTCACTTATATATTTAATGATTCATCAGTGTCTCATTTTTATTAATAATCCAACCACGTATTTAATATTTCTTATTTTCAGTTTAATTTCATTCTCATCTTTTATTTTTTTGTCACTTTTCTTTCATAATGCCACTTTCTATATGATCATTTCTTTATTTCATGTCTTTTTCTTTCATTTTGAAAGCTTTGGTTTTCAATATACATTACATAAGAGTTATGCTTTATCTGAATTTCTACTACACCTTTTATCTATTTTACCATAGTAACTTTGACTCAGCGGGGAGCAAACCCTGCCAAACACCCACGCTGCATTAATGTGTATACGCATGCTGCACAGCCAATTTTATTTAAATTCAACTCAAAGCATTTTTATGTTTGAAGCCCACCAATATCATAAATCTGTCCCATAACCTCTGTCTTCCCTCAAATCAGAAGAAAATCTCCACAAAAAAAGTTTAAAAGTGTCTTTTTTTTCAGTAGGAAGTTTTTAGTTTATATAAAGATATCTAATATGCAGCAATTTGAGTCTTAAAAATGTTTTCTCACAAAGAAATGATCAAAAAACTTTGGTGCAGTTTATCCAGGCAGATTGTTTGTTTCACATAGAAACGTTTATGCTGATGTGAGATTTTACTCATGCAGGTCAAAGCAATGCTCAGCGCTGACTCTTTAAAGTGACAGGAAGCAGAAATAACGTTTAACCAGTAACATGGTGGGTAATGAAGAAGAACGAAGGCAGCGTGCAGGCCTGTTTGTGCTGTTTGTCACTTTAAACCTGAACCAAAAGTCCCATTTGGACACGAATAACATCAACAGCTTTTTAAAGTCTGTGAAAATATGACAGCGTATCGAGACTATTGAAGGTTAAGGGAAAATCACAGTATTTAAACTCCTTTTGAAACGTAGTTTGTTGTTTCTCTTAATGACTGGAAAGCTGTTGCTTGTGTTCTAACATTTCCTTTTAAAGATATTTAAACAAATTGAAAGATATAAATTTTACCTACATTTTACTTGGAAATTGTTAAATTAGATGTTTTTCCCATCATAAAAATTCTGTTTTCCTTTTCTTTCTTGTGTTGATATTATTTTTTCCCCACAAATCATACATGTGTGTTTCTCAGAATTGTATGACTTTAATCTCAGGATTTCTTCTTGCTTTACCCAGTCGCTCAGTTTCTCTGTTTGTATTTCTTTACCTTTAGTAATTCGCTCTCATTGTAATGGACACGAACATTCAGGTAGGAAAAATATAAAAAACAAATAAATGTTAATAGATGAACACATTTATTTATCTTCTATCATTTGCTTAGAAATAACAGAACTACAGGGTGTCTGGTCGCTGTTAATGTGACAGTTTGAGAAAGTGGAAAACAGAGTTCAGAGAACAGGTTACTTACCTGAAGCTGAATACTTTTTCACTTTGATCATAATATAATCCCCAGAGAAAAATAAGTCATATATGGTGTGGACTGATAATAAAATCACCCAACCTGCCAAAGAGAAATAAATTCCATCCAAATGGGGCTACAGAGAGTGTATGAAGTGCACAATAGTCCTGTTACCGGACTTTAAAAATCATCCACGTCCTGTTAACTCTGTTGTATAAACTGCAGAAAACTCTGACAGCGACTTCTGGAAGTATAGAAGACTTAAGGCAAACAAAACAACCCCTGCCTCGCAGCTGATATTAGACCTGGACCAGCAAGTCGCCACCTCAAACCCCTGGTAAGCTGGAGGAGAAATAAATTCATGTGCATCACCGAGATCTTGAATAAATAAGGAGAGCTGGAGACTCTGCTCAGCACTGTTTCTAAGTGTTTATTTAGGAGCTCCCTGCTTTTTACACGAAACCCCTGCAGCTATGCACACTTGGCAGTTGGCAGGCAGAAGGCCATGGTGGAGGGAGGCACCAGGATGTCAGTGAAGATGGGTCGGTATCCGACGGGAAGAGGGGGAGCGCTCTGCTCCAGCAAATCCAGTACAGCCCCTTTGATGTCCCGAGAGACGTCGCCTCGGATTTCCAGCAGCACGGACACGTGCTCCTCACTGAGAGAACAAACACAAAATCTTTTTCTACATTATTCACCAAAGGAAATGGACTGGTTCTTACACAGCACTCAAAGCACCTTACACAACTCACCTCATTCACACAAGCTCTTAGGTCTATGTAAGTGCTTTCTATGTAACATTCACACACATTCATGCTCCGATGGATGCTTGGGGTAAGTATCCTGCTCAAGGATATTTGGCTTGGGCAGGGATCGACCCGCAAACCTTGCGATTAGCAGATGACCTGCTCTACTTCCTGAGTTACAGCCAGATCATTTTAAATCGTATGGCATCGCTTTGATGATACCTTTTCTTTCACAATGTCACTTGATTTTAGCTTTTCCTTCTACAATGTTTATGCTTTTGATCATTCTGTTTTATATATGAGTTTATTTATTTCACATTGATTTTTCTCACCTTTTCACCTGACAGCGTTACTTTAATTCAGACCATTTCATTTTATCTAAAATCAAATTTTTATTTAATTCACATCACCTTATTATACTCTTTTTTCCATAAATGTCACACTTTATGCCTTGTTTAATATCATGCCTCATGTCTCACAGCCTGAAAGTGAGTATAGACTAAGTATAAAAACTAAATGTCAGGCTTTGTCCGTGTGCAAACCTGTGTGGTGAGAAACAATAAAAAAGATTAAAGACTTTAGATGTGCTTAAAGAACTTTAAACCCTCCTGCTGTCATCTCACAGAGGTCTGAGAGATCTTCCACCAACGGTGATGCTAATTTCTAGAGGCCTGATTGGTCAGCAGGCAGCGAGTTCGTGTTATGGCTCTGTTCAGTCTGGGTTTTTCGTTTTGCAGCTTTGTTCAGGTAAGTTATCTTCCTACTCCTGTGGTGCGTGCAATCATAAAAAAGGCTTTTCTCCTTTGAAACGTGCTGACTGACTGATTATGAGATGAATTAAACCTCAGAAACAACCCAAAGACTTCTTGAAACATCCCGTTTTGTCTGCTCACTTTGGAAGAATTTGTTCTGTTGTTTGTTGTTTCTTCACTCACTGAACAACCAAAGACAATCAGGGCTGTGGCAGCTTTATTAAAGACGGTGTTTCTGAAAGCTGACGTATGACGTCTACAATACAACTTTCTTCTGAACAACACTGGCAGTATTTGTTTTACACATCAAGCTTACAGAATGAGCAGCAGTTAGGGTGGAGGAGGTGCTGATTACCTGATGTCAGGATATTTGGCTGCAAGTCCAGACACCTCCAGTGTGAGCATGTTGGGGTCTTTGAGGCGGATGAATTCGGCCAGGACAGGGAGTAAGGCCAAAGGGTTCACTTCAGGTGCTGACCCTTCACCTTCCTGCTGAGACAGATCGATACACGTGTGGCTTTGAGTGATCGCGCACGGACAGGTATGAATATTCTGTGGAAATTATTCAGTTAAGACATCGCAGCAGACGAAAACACGATTCTCATGCAGTACAACGGCAAACTATATGTATACGAATACCCCAAAGTGCTCAATGTTAAATAAATAAATCAGTAAATAAAATACTTATGTATGATTTTTCTACTCAGCGTGTTATTATCAAAGAAACTTATTTGACCACTTCTTTAAAAATAATTGTTCTACCAATGAATTTATTAATTAATTTGTAGTTAACAATAAAAGTATTAGAAGTATTTAATTTTGTCATGCAGTAATTCATATTACGTTTCTATTTCACAATATAGCTTTAAAAATGTGTTTATTTCATAAAGCTATAATCCCACGTTTCATCTTTTTTTTAACTTTGTTCGTTTCATTTATATATTTTTATTTCTACATTTTTCCATTTTTTTCTCAATTTCTTTATGTTATGTCATATTTTAGTTTTATTATACTTTAGATTATTCAATTTAAAAAAAAATTCATCATATATTGTTTAAATGTTCAAAAATTAGTTAAATTGCACGTCAATGTTTATCTAATTATGCATTTGTAATTTCATGATTCACATGATTACTTTTCTACTTTTACATCCTTTGATTTGGTCTCTTTTTTTTATGTTAATCTTATTTTAATTATTTCATTTTTATTTCAAACTATCACTTGATTTTGTTCCATTTCATTTCATTTTTATGTCCTTGTTCATTTTATAATGTTACATGTCATGTGTATTTTGTTAATCTGTTAAATTAATTGAATATTGACCAGCACGGGCCTAAATAAAATACATTTTATTGTAGTATGAGTAATGTAGTACTCATATTTCTACAAAGTCTCAACCTTAACATACTGATATTGTTCAGTGTTACATAACCTGGTACAGTTTTCTGAATCATGTGTAATAATATTGTGTAATAGTACTTTATACCCACCAGGCTGTGGAAGATTTCTCTGAACAGCTGGTCGTCCTGAAGCATCTGCTGAGCGAGCTGCCTCCTCTCCTCGCCACTACGACACACCAGCCTCTTCTGCATCAGAGCCCTGACGTACTCCACCACCATCAGCCACTGGGCCTCTTCCTGCAGACGCTGTACACACAGAATGTATAAAATAAATATGCACTATGAGACTTATTCCTGTCTTTGGAGGTTATTTACACTTTCTTCGGTTATTAGGTTCTGTACCTTTAGACCACCTTTACCCTCGACACACACAGTACATTTCTAAACCGCTCTCTGAATCTGATACCTGCCGGCAGGGAGGCCGAACGCGCAAGTACAGCTCCAGGTGACGCTCCAGGACGCGGCAAAGTTTGGGGGTCGGGTCTCCCTGAGCCAGCCAGGGTCGGGTGAGCAGGCCTGGGAGGAAAGGCTTCAAATCCAGCAAGAGCTGATCCATGACAAGCCGGCACGCCCGCCGCACCGCCCGGTCCAGAGCTGCCAGAGGGTTAGGAGGAGTGCGAGTGAACTGGCCTGCCGACTGGGACGACTGCTGCTGCTGCAGGCTCTCCGTGGACTTCCTGCACCGACAGTGAACAACGATTAATCCTCTCTGAGACCACACACATCTTTGCTCCTCAAATCGATCTAACTGTTCACTGCACCGATCTGGCAGGTCACTACAGCTGTCTCATACGGCACTAAACAAGCTGTTTTTAGGACACTCAGATTCCGTGCCATGATCTTCATCTCTGGAAAACTGAAAGGCGGTGCTTCGAGGCTCCTGAAATTAATCACATTTAGAGCAAATACCGTTTCACAGGCGCAGCTATTCACTGTGTCTCACATGACATACACCCTCATGTTGTGATGGTCTGCTTGCTTGCTTATAACGTTTCCATGCCGATGGGTGGAGCAGAACATCAGCTCAACTGGAGTGTTTCCTCAATTAAACTCCACCCTTCCTCAGACCATCAGCGGCTTTTCTTTCACACAGATCTTTGCTTTGTGCCACTCAACATGTCCAGATACACATGTCATCATTACTGATGATTCTCACCTCACAGTTAGGTTTTTCTTTGTCTATTTTTAATTTGATACCAAGATAAATTAGTATTTAGTGGCCTTCACCCTGTATCTTCCTCTTTTGTCATGGCTTTAGAGCCAAGCCAGTGTGCAGAAAATTACATTACGACAGTTAATTATTAATGGCTAACTGTTGTGTGACTTATAGCTAAACTCATAATAAAGATCAGGACTCAACCTGTGCATCGGGATTATGTCCAAAGTCTAAAAATATGCAAAGGAACCACTACTGCATGTAGAGGCACTGGGATGTCTTTGCTTCAGAACTTCCCAGTGGAATTCTTCCATTTCTATTTAAGTTTTTTCAAAGTGATATTAAGAAATAATAAGTGACCCCACACCATCAAATGATGGATCGATTCAACATGAGAGCACTGAGAGTGTGCACGTCCTGGAGCATTTATCAATCAGAAGCTCCTGTGTGTGGTGACTACTTACTTCCACACCTGCACTGATCTTCCACTACAAACTTACTTGAGGATGATGCAGTTGCTGATGGAGGCCAGCAGATAGTGGAGGTAGAACTTATTTTTGCTGTTGCTCAGATCCCTGCGATGCTCCTTTCCGAATTCCACCAGAGCTTCACGAAACCTGGAGGTTAAAGTAGATGTAATGATTCACAAAATTATTGCAAAAGGAAACCTCCGGAGCTGAAAAATGCAGCAGGGAGAGCATAAACTGTAGTTCTTCTAACTTCCCACTAGAGGCATGCTCCAAAAAAAGAGTCAACCCCAACAGACTAATGAATCCAGCTGGATACTGGATTTAGGGGCATATCCATGCTGACTGAAAGGTATCCTGACAGAGGTGGCATGAGCTGATCCATGCTTGCTAGGCCTCACCTCTGTTAAGTGGAGTCATTAACCTGAACCTTCTACCACACTGGCTATTCTGCTTTGACTTTGAGGCATTCTCTTCTAGAGAAACTGGGACATTTTCTCTTTTTGGACCATTTTCTTTAAACCCTAGAGATGGATGTTTGATGTTTGATGTGACTGAAAGTCTCAGAGCAGTTTGAACCTTAGCAGGTCGCCTTGACCATGTTTGTATGTCTAAATCCACTGAGTTGTTTTCGTGATTGTTTGTTAATAAGCAGTTAAACAGGAGCATCTACTGAAATGACTGGTGAGTGTACAAAGCAGCAATAAGGAAATGATAAAACTTGATCTGACTTGAAGTCTACAAACAGTGTAACCTGGTCTAAAGAGCAAATACTAAGCAAAAGCTGGGTGCAGTATGTTCAGGAGCACAGACACACAACGTCCATGCGCACACACCTGTTCAGGAGGTTCTCCATCTCATACAGTCCCATCTGTATAGTCTGATCTCGCAGGGACTCGCCGATCATCAGAGCCACCCGGGCGTTCTCCTCCAGCATCTACCACCGTGACACACAAATCCACACAAAATACACAGCATAGTTATATAAAACACTCCGAGAAGTCCACACCAACTCTACATTCAGTGGGGAACTTGAACTAAGTTTAATAGCAGAGAATGTGAGATCTTTGTTTCTGCCAGTGCATTTCCAAGAAGCACATAATTTCATTACATACAGAATCTGCAGGGTGTGGACAGGGATGAAGATCATCATTGTGATTACATTATCACGTGATTACATTATCCAGCTCCAAAACCAGGACAGAATCCACAGTCATGCTGCATGCGAGGATTGTGAGATGCTCATTTAAAGGTTTATTAAAGAAACTTTCAAATGTGTAAAATTTGCTCCACGTCATGGATCTGTGATTGTATTTATCTGATGTTTTTATAGCACTGGTTACCTGTGTGATGATTGTGGGCAGGCTTGTTTGGTAGAAGCCCTCATGGTCTGTATCTGGCTCCTGGTCCCTCTGCCAGTCCTGCAGCTCCACCTGCAGAGCTTTGTGCATCCATTCAGATACACTCTTCTACAGCAGCAATGACACACACACACACACACACACACACACACACACACACACACACACACACACACACACACACACACACACACACACACAGACTATGTGTACTTAATGCAACAACACAGACAGTTTCAATATATAAAACATCTGTCTTCTGTATATGCAGACTGTATCCAGTGCTCACCCGAACACTCTGCACGTATTTGCTCTGCAGCTGCTCGAGTCCCTCTGTGGAGATTAGAGGCCTCAGCTCTTCTCTCTCCATCTCCGTCACCAGCTCAGGATGACTCATCATGTCCGGGCTGCCAAAACAAGACTGCCACGTTCAGATTTTAGTGGCTTTAATAGTCATTGTAATGAAGTATTAATGAACTCGCGGCTTCTTGTGACATTAATGGCTGAACGTGGGTTTGCAGAGTTCAGCCAAAGGGTGGCGTTTCATGCTAATAAAAGTCCATAACTTCACAGTAATAACAAAACAGAGATTTGAAAGAAAAGTTTTGTATCTCTTGTTTCTTCTTTCTTCCAATCTTGTGATTAGCTCAAGATTAAAATCTTCCAAACTGCTGCTTAGAAATATCCTGAAAAACTCTAAAAAACTTTATGGTAACAGAGAAAGGATAAAATACAGATTCTGATCACGAGCCTCACCTGTTGTAGATGTGCAGCACCCAGTTGAGCACAGCGAAGATTTCACCGCTCTCCAGGTCCCAGCTGCTAACCTAGGCCACAAATATCACTTACATGTAGACAGTGATGGTGGTCGGTGTTTAAAAAAACACTGACCTGGACAGAAGAAGACAGATCTGTAGTATTCATGATGAGGTGGCATTGTTCATTTCACCGACCTGTGTCAGGTGGGCATGTAAACAGCGGTGGCTGGCCCTCAAGTAGGCTCCAGTCAGCTTGTATTGTTGCGGGACGCAGTGCTCCAGCAGGTGGCGTACGGTGGCCAGGTCGGCCATGATGCCGTGCTGCAGTGCAGAGAGGTGACCTGCCAGACCCGGACCACGTGTGTGCAGATAGGAAACACTGCGAAACCGCGCCGCCACCGCCTCCTCTAGTACCTGGGAGTATGAGTGAACTGAGACATACATTTGTATATTCAAAAGCAGAAACTTGGTAACAGTGTTTGTATCAGGTGCCGCTGACCTTGAAGAAGCACGCTCTCCAGCAGCGAGGTCGTCCAGGGGGTAGGGGCCTGCTGTTGCCTCCGCCGCCTCCCCTCTCCTCCAGCAGAGTTTGGTCCAGCGCCTCCTCCCGCTCCACAATCCTCACAGCGGATACAAACGGCGTGGGGTTTTGTCGGGCCAGAGCCAGAGCACTGCTCACCACCGCCCACAGCTCCTTCCCTGCAGCGCCAGGATGAATGTGGAGTATGAAGATATCAGGTTTCAACCAGCAGACTTTGTGCTTTCATCATCAGGACCACAGAAGCTGGGATTAAAGATTTTATTAAAGCTGCTAATACCCAATGGCACTCTTTCCATGACACTGCTTTTTCTACACGCTTCTTTGATGTATTCTTGCTTTAGAAAAGTCAACTGTAAAGCTTATTGCATATCCTGGGTGCATACTAAATATCGCTGAATGTTATCATTTGTTTTCTTTTATCAATAAAGATTTTTTAAAGGTTTCTTTCCAGAACAAAACTGGTTGCTACAGCTGCAAATGCCTGAAGGTCAGTTATTTAAAACCATGTCTCAACAACTTTAAGCAACTTATATGAATGAATGGTCTTTTTTTTTTTTACAGAAACATGTAAATCTGATTAACAGTGATGTGTTGTTAGGCTGCTAGGAGAGGAACTTTAACAAAAAATGATGGTTGAGCTTGAACAGATTTTCCCATATCTTAATGAGTTCCTCACCCAGTGCATCGACCAGGTGTCGGACTCCAGAGAAATATTTGGCCACCACTTCCTGGTCTTCAGTGCTGAGTGCACCTCCTGCGGCCTTGTTGAGCTGCCATAGAATATCATCCTGCAAGTACTCCAGATCCATCAGCTTGGCATGGGCCTCCAACAGCCGCCGGGACTCCACCAGGCGCTCTGTCTCCATCACCATGCTACGCACTGGGCAATAGAGAGTATGTGGAGGTGGTTTACATGGAACTATAAGAATTACCAAAAGAATTATTAAACATGAAAAGGTTTACACTGCGCTATAGTTTCTGTATGAAGTCATTATGAGTGGATATCCCGTAATACGGTCATCATAGCTGACGGTGACATCAGAAGCCCCACCCACCTGCCATTTAAACATGGCTGCAAAGGGCAGCCAATCAGAACACCTCTTTTAGGCACGCAGACATACCTCTGAATATCAGGCAGAAAAATAAGGGGATTTTCCAACCAGCAATAGCGTAAATGTCATATTCACACACTTTTAAAGCTTTTAAGGCGTCAGCATGGAAAACTCAGTATCCTTAAAATACACATTAGAGCAGTGGGACACCTTTTTTATATGTTTTCAAATCAAAAACACACAGAAACAAACAAAGTCACAGTAAATTTGCCAAAATGCATCAATGTAAATGTTTTATGGTGTTAGTGTCAGCTTTCAAATAGTTTTCCTGAAATCCTGTTCCAGCATAAAACTGTGTAAAATGATGTCATCTCTAGATTTAAAGTCCTTTCATGTCAAATTAAAACCAGTTATAATAATCTGCTCATCATATAACAGGATTAAGGCAAATGTATGCATGTATGTATGCAAAGCGTGATGACAGGGACATCTACGTTAGTCACTTTCGTCATGGGATCCTACTTTCATCCACACAGCTGCTTCTCACCGGAGTAAAGTCGTGGCAGGTTGCTAACGGCAGTGAGGAGCTGACTGTGGTTTGCAGACACCTCTCTCAGTCTCTCCAGAGATCTTCCCCCCTCTGTGTTTTGATCAGACTCCAGTCCAGCTTTCTTCAAATCACGTGACACTTCCCTCAGCTCAGTCCGGGCCTCGCGGAGCTGCTCCAGACCCCAGCCCACTCCCTCCAGGTACGACTGGACCATGGACTGGAAAGAAAGGGATTGCAGTGTTAATGTTAGGTCTATTTACAAAAAACGGAAAAACAGCAAAACTTTTCCTCTGTCCTTCCACCTCCCTACATGCCATCTTTCTTGTGATTGGATGTAACGGGACTAAAAACCCTCCTGAAGGTTTTCGTGATTTTTGGTCAGCAGTGGTTTTCTCCTTGGAACTTTTCTATGGATGCCATTTTTTTCCTCGTCTCTTACTGAAGAATCATGAACTCTGACCTCTACCGAGACAAGTGAGGCCTGCAGGTCTTTGATGTTGTTCTGGGTTCTTTTGTGACCTCGTGGATGAGTCATCGACGAACTTTTAGGGTAATTATCAACACCACTGTTCCAAGTGGTGTTGATAATGATTCAGTGGAGTCCCAAAGTCTTAGAAATATCTTTCTTTTCCAGACTAATAGACATCAGTGACTTTGTTTCTCACTTGTCTCTTTAGATTGCAGAATGATGTGCTGTTCATTGAAATCTCAAGTGATTTCTTGAGTCGGCAGGTCTGGTGGTAATCAGTCCAGGGTGTGGCAACGGAACTTGAACTCAGCTTTCCAAGATAAAAAATCAAAGTTAATTCATGATTTAAGAAGAGGGGCAGGTAGCTTTGGATAGCTTTTTTCACCTCAGTAAATAAAATCATTACTTTAAAAACACATTTTCTGTTGAACTGGGTTATAACTATAATTACAACTTATTTGATGACCTGAAACATTTAAGTGTGACGAATAAGAAAAAAAGAAAGAAATCAAGAAGGGGGCAAATATTTTTTGCAGCACTGTATGCAACAGAAAATAAGGAAGAGTAGATTAGGTTTCTTTTATGTGCCTTATTGGGATAATTTAAACTGCTTTAAACTACTGCTCCATTATTGTGCATTGATGCGTACTTGTGGACTGTGTTGTCACCTTCAGTCTGGTGTGAACGGACGCTGTCCTCTGACTTTCTCTCTTCCTGTATTGACTGAGTCGCTCCAGATGTTCAGGCCGACAGAAAACACCCGACGCCCACTTCAGGGCAGCGCCGCGGGCCAAACACTCTGCCCTCTCCACCTCAGGCCACACCTCAGGCTGTGGCACCATGTCTGAGAGACAAAGAGAAGAAAATATCAGGCAGGGAGATATAGTGAAGCAACTCGCCCATAAAGAGGCAGGCCTGCCCTTAAGCATACTCTGTTTTATTGTCTTTTCAAGCTGTAATTTACACCATGAACATCACAGTGTTGAAACTTGTGACTGAGACGATAAACTCTTTTACTGAAGTCATAGAGGAAGTGAGCAGCAGGTTGATTCCTCCTGGCCTTTCTGTTCTGTTCCAGTCTGTTGTGTTTGAAACACCCCCTGTTGGCCATTAGATAGAATGCAGGTTTAATTAACTTCAGCCCTCAAAGCTACAAACATCTTTTATATACAGTCAGTGTCACACACACCGCAAAGAGGCGTGTTTTATCCACTACTTGCTTCTAGCACAAGATATATTAAAAATACTAAGTTCTAAGTTCATGTTTGGGTAAAATGTAAAGAATAAAAATTACATTTTATTTTTATATATAAAAGACTCTGAGCCGTGTTAGTAAGCTGCTGAGCCATCCTGTGTCACTAGAACAGCTTCAAAGCTCAAAGTCTCAGGACTCCACAGGAGGGAAGGAACACCACTCTTCCAAAACATATCCCCTCATTTGGTATTTTGATGTTCCAAAATCTCCCTTAGGTGTTTAGTGAATCTCATTTTCATTTTCTCATATCATTTTCATCCTCATCAAAGCATTGAGCCCTTATGTCCTATCAGTGGGGGGCATTATAATCCTGGAAATGACCACTATCAGAAATGTTTCATCACAGGGAATAATTTTGTTCTGAGTTGTCGTTGCACATTTCTCTAAGAGGACAAGAAAACACAAACAAAGGTTTAAGTTCACCGTTTATTATATTATGTTGATCTGTTTTAATCTGCACGCGCCAACTTATACTGCATTAGACATGTCAGAGAAGTTCTAGCTTTGCAGTAGTAAATTATGGATGTTAGTTAAACTATTATGTATGTTTTATTATAATAAGATGTTCTACATTTGTTCCATTTTATTTCCATCTCAGTTCAGCCACTGAGATTCTGTTTTATTTTTTACCTCTATGTTGGAATAACAAAGCTAAGAAACAACACGTCGGGTGTGTTGCTGCATTGACATGACTTTCACTCGGTAATGCTTGATTGATACAACGGCAATAAATCTATGCATACAGTGCAAGTAATTTTAACATTTAATTCTGTGTTTTTTAAGTATTTACAATTATTGTTTTTCTTTTGCAAACTTTTATTTTTGAATAAATATTACTTCCTACCACTGTTATCCTGTCAGGGCAAGCAAGGCAAGCAGTGCTTTCCTCATCAAATCTAAAAATAGATGCAAATTGAAAAACAGTGATTTTTCCTTTCACTTTGATCTTAAAGCTTCTCATCTATTTGTGCTAATTTTGTGCTCATCTCCCATTAACAATGCAGGAGCTGGGCAAGTGGAAGACAGCAGCTTTTTTTCTGGTGGATAAACTCTGGTTTTTCGCTGACGGGACGGGAGTGTGTGAAACAATCTGGCTCAGCCTTCACTGCTCTGAGATCAGCTATGACATGCACTACATATGGAAACACAGCTAGCAATAGCAACTAAATGAGCTTTAGTGATTTAGCATCAGTGATGAGTTTGGTCTTGCTAACCACCTTGGCCAGCATGAGTCATGTAGAGTAAAAAAGTTGTTAATAACTTCTTACATTAGCAAGAAAAGCTGTGACGACGGTAGAGAGGGGAAGGCAGCTCTGACCATAAAATAGGCAAGTTGACTAGGTGCAGTGTCAACAGTGCTTTTAAATAAGTATCTATGAGAATGTCTGACAGTATTTAATTTAACCAGCTGGTTTGCCAACACTCCACATGACATGATGGAGTTGGAAAACAGAATCTAATGAGACAAGGGGAAATAAAACTAAACAAAATGCACATGAGATAAGAGACTAGCAAAATAAAACAGGAAGTAACAAACATCCAAACAATGACACTAATATACAAACTAGTCACTAATGGGAACGCTAAGAAAAAACAAAGGAAAACCCTGTATAATCTGATCTCTAAGTAAAATACTAACTGCTACCCATACACCACACTAAAGTCAAAGGTCAAGAGTGTACAAAGAGGGATACAAAGAGGGGCATTAAATAAAGGATTAAAAAGTCCGCAACTAAAAAAATTCCAAAAGCCAACGGGCAGGGTCAAAAAACCAGGATCATGACACAACATTCATATTTTAATATTGAGAGTTAACCGTGACAGATACTACTCAAGTCTCTGTTCGCCTTACTGCAAAACTCACCGCATGCCACCGCTTCCTACCCACACCTTCCAAATCAAGGAAATGATAAAAGTCTGCTTGGTCACATGGTATTAAAGATGGGAGGTCAGCACAGTCAAGGGGAGCGGACACACAGCAGAGCAAGGGGGGAAGCAACAAGGGGGACCAAGTGAAAGCTGCTCTCCATCTGATCGAAAAGGACCTCTCTTGTCCTCCCTTTCTTTACACCTTCCTTAAAAATTTTAATAAGTCCGTTTGATAGTAATATTTTAACACAGTTTATTAATTAGCTCAAGGACAGTACCTATATGAAAAAATAATGCTAGCTGGTGCTCTTCTTTGTACATAAATACTTCCCTTCCTTTAAGTGTAAAAAAACATATTCAGAAACTGTCCATGAGCCACAAGCCGTACAACCGTAAACTCAAGTGAAAAACATCACTCCCTCAGGTTTTCCATATTGAATCATCTACAATATAGAGATCACAGTGGAAAGGCAAAAAAATATGTACTTTATTTCTTCTTGATTCAAACAAAATGTTTGATTAAAACAATATTTAACATTTAAGGCAACTTCACTCCTACGCAGTAACGCTAGCACCACAACAAAAGGGAGAGTGAGACATTTAATTCATGTGAGTAACGACTTACTCAGTGACTTCACTGCAGTTTTCACACCTGGCAAAGCAATCCAGTGGACCCATCATCTAAAGAGTCCAATAAACTCAGTAACAAAACGAAAATGCTTGATTCCATATAACAGCTGAGAATCAAATAATACAGCATAAAGTTAAAATATTCAACTTGTATAAACATTTAACTTCATCGATTGAGGGAAAAGGAATCTGACATATTTTAACATTTATTTTATTTATTTATTTATTTATTTTTACCTCTGATAACTTTCTTGTGCTTGCAGTGGATCAAACAGTGGATCAAACAGTATATTTTGTCCCCCAGAAAACCAGAGCTCACGTCCTCATTTTAATATTGATCAGACCAACAGAGGCAGCTGTGTACCGTCAAAGGTTTCTGTTTGACTTAAAAACACTTTCCCCTGCAACACTCAAGATACTTCTGGTATCCCGCGGTTCTTTACAGCAAAAGAACTGTGTGTTTGTTTGTGTGTTTCTTACAGAGGAATAAACACACAAAACATGCAAGAAAACTTTAAAGTGCAAGCGGAAATGCAGAGACAACATGTTAAACGCCTTATACTCACTGGGTGTGACTATAGTTCAGGGCTATTACCATCATGAGATTAGCTGCGTTACTACAGGGAACAGTATTTGATCATATTTAGACAAACTGGGCTCCAAGTGAACGAGTGATTCTAAATGTCACAGTTTAAAATCATTTGAAGGAAGTTTTGAAAGCTGGTCACAACCTTTCCCATGACAGAGGAGCTTGAATTGGCTCGATTATGTGCTAGAAGAGAAGTTTCACTCCCTCGGCAGCGTCATTATTTCTGTCACAGCAGCTCTGCTTCAGAGAAATGCTCGTGCAGAAATGTGCAGTGATGAGATTTGTTCCCAGCTGGGAAGCAGCCTGTCAAGAGCGATTATGGATTGCCTCACTTAATGTTTTTTTTAATCGCTTTCTCATTTACCAGCACAAGAAAAGTACACTCTGATTTTGTTACGGCTCCCAAAGCTGCCCCCAAATATTCTCCCATAATTTTCTCTGAATGTTCAGTATTGAGCTACCCACCACAGAACATTACATTCAGTGAGGAAAAATACAGACTTCTTATGAGATTTTTATTTTGGAGAGCTGGTGAACTTTTGCTTATTATACCATTAACACAGCTTTGACTTTAAAGCCTTATTAATCAAAATGTAATGAAGACAGAGGAAATAATATAAATAATAGATACAATTTAACAAACTGAGTACCAACACAGAGAAACCTAACCCCTATTTACACTTTCCTAGAATATAGTTATCGTCAATACACTTTGCAGATAAACCTTCATATCAACCCTCAGAAATTATAGATAAAACATCCCCCAAAAGGTTGACTCTGTTCATCTGGACGTAGCGTTTTCAGTAGGAGAAACGTTTCGTCACTCATCCAAATGACTTCTTCAGTCTCAGCTCTCTGCAGGTTTCCCAAACTTTATAACGAGTACATTTGCACAATGACTGAAACCAGCACCACTGAAGGAACAATGGGCTGTGAGGTCAGTTTCTTCATTAATAGGCAAATTGCCATGACCACTGATCAAAGACCATTGGTCCACCCCAAGGATCGAATCCCTCGACACAAACAGAGTAACATAGTGTACGCTGTTAAGTGCCAGGAGGATTGCCAGGATTTGTACATTGAGGAACCCAAACAATCTCTGGCGAAGCGGATGGCACAACACAGAAGAGCCACCTCGATTGGGGAAACCTGCAGTCAGCTGAGACTGAAGAAGTCACTTAGATGAGTGACAAAACTTTTCTCCCACAAAACGCTACGTCCAGATAAACAGAATCAACTTTTTTGGGGGGCGGATTTCCTTACTGGATGATTGAGCATGCATCAAGACATAAATACAACACTGAGCGGGCCACAGCAGATCATCTGCCTGCATCTCACAATGTCCCTGACATCCTCCTCTACATGTCCTCCTTCACTAATTCCACAAAGCTTGTCTGAGGTCTTCCTTTTTCCCTCCTGCCACATTTATCATCCTCTGTGAAATATATCTCTTCTATCGAGTCTAAAAATGGCATCATACACATGACCCCCTGTCTCTTGGGTGAAAGATCAGGTGATTCCAAGACTTCAGTGAAGTGACAAGAATCAGGATTCTTGTCTTCCTTGTATATAGTAAAAAGAGACAATGCCTAAAAATGTACATAGCTTCCAGCATATCCCGAGTTACCCAACAATTCGGGAATGGGAAGTGCTGCGCAGTCAAACAATTCTCCCTGTCCCAATGGAGGGACTATTTTATAGCCCAGACTCTTTGTGTTGTGCCTGTCAGGTAAGCAGGATATCATATCTCATCTGTGAGTCAGCTAGAACACAGTTAGTCACATGACTGCCTCAATTGGAATTACACAACATAATTGGTCTTAATGGAATAATGTACTGGTTAGTGACTCAGCAGACAGCAATGTGCTGCGCTGGGTCGCCTGGCTTTCTGGCACTCTGGAGGTTGAAAGGTTACAGATCTGCAGCACAATGGACAATATGATCGTTAACTGCCGACGGCGATTAGACAGACCTGATTCATAACGATTTTGCAAAGATTGCAGAAAATGATTTACTGCTGATTTTATATGAGAAGATCCTGATGAGTTTAAAGCTGCTACTTAATGTTCAGTAGTTGGTCTAAAAGTCAAATATAAGTGGAAAGGAGTGAGATCAATTTAGCTGACATTTTCAGATGGCTGCAACTAAAGATGCTGTTTCTTATCATATATGTGTGATAAGAAAACCAAGAAGGTACAAACAACAAAAACATGCTGATGCAGAAGCTACAGTGTTTTCAATCCACATCGACTCCAATCCTCTATCTGAAGAGGCACTTTCCCCTTAATAACAACCGTATGGTGAGTGATTTCTTTTTAAATCACTCACCAGACTGGATACTGTTAGGTTGGCCTCACCTCTTCTAATTTCCTGAGCTGGAACTCTCAACCAGGTTTGTGCTGTTTGGACCATTTTAATGGAATTATGTGACAAGGAATATGACCCACAGTGTGTCCAAGAAGCTTGTGCTTTAGTTCAATCTAGCATTTTGTGTTTTTTGCAGTTTTTTATATTACTTAGCATAACATAACTAAATAGCAGGTATCTGTGTCTGTGCACTCATTCAGTTTATGCCAGGAGCTTGCTAACCGAGCTAACTTAGAGCTCCAAAATGTAGACTTCATGTAGCGGGTGGCTGCATACATCTACATTTGTGGGTCATTGTTCTCAGCATATCTGAGATTTCTGACATTAAACACAACAGCACACGGTCACTTCAGCAGCTGCAGTGGAGCTTTCAGTTATACAAGATCTTTAAAGCCCTCGTGAAATGGATATTTGAACATTCACAGGTTTGAAATTGCGTCATGAGAAAATTAAACTTTTATACCCAAACACAGTTGGAGAGTCTGTAGTTTTCTCGCCCCCCAGCAGAAACACTGGACACAGGGAGAATCCTGTATCTCACAAGCACTGGCTTCTTCAATATTTCATCAGTCACTACAAATCAATCCATCAGTGTGAGGCAAACTCCTCTGGTGTGTTCATTCATTTCTCTCACAGAGAAGTAAGAGTGCAGCCTCACGCACAGCTTTGTTTTGGTTCTAGCTGTTAAGAGGCTTTAGAAGAAGTGGGTGTTGGCCACAGTCAAGCAGTGTGTGTGTGTGTGTGTGTGTCCCATTACCTTCTGGTTTGTCACCACCATTCTTCTGATCCCCAGCTGACATTGGAGTTCAGTTTTTAGCCGCCCATCCACCCGACGAGTCTCCTTTTCCCCTGAGGGCCGGTGCTGAAGGTGCCCAGGGCGCAGATCTGATGGAAGACAGTGAAGGAAGACACTGATGAGGAAGAGGAGAGGAGGAAGCAGAAGAAGAAGGAGAAGGAGAAGAAAGGGTGGAGGAGAGAAGGCACATATCCATTCTACTGAAGGCTTTCCTCTTTTCCTCTCTCTCACACACATACACTCTCTCTCCAGACACATCCTCTGCTGAGAGGCCGGCAGGAAAGGAGGGGGAGTTAAAGGAAGAGAATAATGCCTGAGGGTGGAAAGAGAGGGGAGGGAGGGGGAGAAAGGGAGGGTATAGGGTGATGTGCTGCTTTCAGGAGCCTGTGCAGAAGATGGTAAATGCTGTTAGAGGTGATTGTTTCTAGTTTTATAGCCAACAAAACAATTGCAAATAAATAGTTGATTATTAGCGTTTTCTTTCAACTAGAAGAATTGAATTTCATTTTTACAACAGTCCGTCATACCTTTTTTACTTTTTTAAAGGTAAAGACCCCATGATGTTAGAGAGAACCCCAGTAATTAGAAGATTCCCCGTGAGCAGCACTTGCCAATAGTGGGGAGGAAAAACTCCCCTTTAAAAGGAAGTGACGTCGAACAGAACTCGACTCAGGGAGTTCAGGGTGAGGAGACAATACAGGAGACATAATGGTAAAAGTGGTAGTAATAACAACATATAAACACATGTGGAGTGAAAAGAAGGTGGAGGATGTCTTATGTCGAGTGGTACGATCCCACAAAGCACACTGGGAGGACTTATGAAGTTTATCTAATGAGTTAAACTGACTACAGTTCATGGCGAGCAGTATGATAGAGGCAAATCCATGTTTGCACAATTTAAAATATTTCAAAACATTTGGTGAAACACGGTGGCTCACAACAAAACATCAGCTGGACTGTTGATCATGTCGTTACATGACAAAGAACAAAGGAGAGGGCTTCAGATATTTCCTCTCTGTTATTCTGAATCATTAATTTGCCAAACATGCATGTCTTTGGAGTGTTGGAGAAAGCTGGATTACCTGGAGAGAACCCAGGTAGATAATGGATTTGAATCAAGGACCTTCTTTCTGGGCGGCAAAAGCACTAACCACTGCACCACCATGCTGCCGCCATCACTACCAAATCACATGAACTATCCTAATAAAAAGAAAGCAAAGCATGAAACATCGAGTCACACCTTGAGGCGACTGTTGTTGTGGTTTGGTGCTGTATAAATAAAATTCAGTGAACTAAATTAAGAGGAGGATATACTCAACCATGGCCACATCCATCATTTGGACCTGGAAACATATCATTAGATCATCAGTTAACAAGTGGATCACAGCACAAGTACCAGCGATAACCAAAAACTTTGGCAGAAAGAAAAGTTTGATATGTCATCTTAAAACTACAGAGGCTGTCTGTTTCCTCAACCCAACTGGGAGCAACTGATACCCAAAGTCTCTGCCACCCATTCTACTTTTTGAACCTCAAAGAAGTGGACAGTCTGAAACTATCAAACTATGAGGTCTTTAGGATATGATGGGGCTTAATCATTCAAGAGTTGTGTTAATTAAGGATTTTAAATTCTAGATTTAACAGGCACCAAGAGGTACTGCGTGAAATGGATAAGAGCTACAAAACAAGACAACAAGATCAAGAATAAATGCACAAATTTAACTGAAACTTCAGTACTTAGAGTTTTTGCTTCACCCAGCTGTTGGTGATATGTCGCACCTATAAACACATCGCTGCTTAACCCATGTGTTATCAAATAACACTGTATCCCATGGTACACTTCAGTCACAACACTGAAACGATTGTTTGTTATGGCATCTTAAAAATGTCCCATGTGACGCGAAAGCATCACAAGGGAAAGATGACGAGGGGAGGAGAGCAGGAAAACAATCCAGATGGTGGCACATGGGGTGGGGGTGGGGGGGCACAGCGAATGGACCTGGTGTTCCAGAGGACCCCCCCCCCCCAGGAGTCTGAGAGTCTCCTCGACTCAAAGGGAAACCACTTAACAGAAGAAACAATGTATAATGCACAAGTCATTATCTTACAACCCAGTGGAAAAGAACAGAGCCAACAAGTAATGGAGTCCTTGATGAGTAGTGTTGTATTGGAAGGCACTTTGTAGGTGTCTCAGATGATTTAGTCAAGTTCTGGATAAACTGTTGTGGAACAAAATGTGTTGAAAATTTCCACTCAACAAAAACAGCACGTGTCATTGACCCTCTCTGATCCTCTGCAGCTGTCTCACCAGTACCGGCTACTGCCCCCGAGGACAGTTTGTTTATTTGCGGACCAGTTGAGTCCTCTGACCCCGCCGCCCTGTTTACGCCTCCAAGCTTCCCGGACCTCTTCACAACACAGCGAGGAGCGTGCCAAGTGGCCCCGTGGCCGGAGCCAGCACAAACACAGTCTCCCATCATCTTTTGGTGCTGCATTACTGATTTCCTCAAGCGAGTTTAGCATTTCGGCACGGGTGCTCTGCAGATCGAATAACAAACCAAACTGAAACGGACTTTGAGAAAGGCTGAGAATGACTGATGTGGCCTGTTTAATGTGTGAGAGCTGCATCTCCAAACAAAGAATCAGACGTGGATTGCACCAGGTGAAGTTTTTTTTAGCCACATTTCTTTGTGGACTTGAGAAATGTTTTGAATCTACTAGAGTAGCTTTCCTGAAGTTTAATGAGGTCTAACGATCGCATTAGATATATCTATTCTCTATGACATCACACAGAGTCAAAAGTAGAACAAGCTGAAGTCTGAGCTTTTGGTTCACACGGATGAAGAAAAGACAATAAGACAAAAAAGCAGTAGCTTCCCTTTTAGAGCATCTTTTTCCTTACTCGAAATAAAAGTTTTCCACAAATGGCCTCCAGAGTGTGCAAATCTGTCACCACTGGGTCGGTATTTCAGTGTTCGCTCAGCTTTTGAAAATATTCCATTGACCCACCTCAGCCCATCGAGGGTCCGGAGCAGTGTGGGTGTAACTTTCTCTTTGATGGTTCGCTGAAATCGCACATACCCAGAAAACTGACTGGATTTCTTTTGAATCTCTGGTGAGATGTGAGATGAGTGATAGCTGGTGTGCAGTGTTTATGAGCTACAACTAAAATCACTTTTTAATGCTTCCTTATGCAGCTGGCTGACAAAAAAGGGGAGATATATATGTAAATCAGCTGTATTGTGAATATAGCTGTATATAGAAGATGGAAAAGGCTACCAGGCCTGAAACTTGAAGTCAGTGAGGAAGAAATTTAAATGGATTACTTCTGATGCCCAGCAGAAGGCAAAACTCTGATTGCAAAAAGAGCTCAATGAGGAAAACAAAAGGCCACTTTACTTACTTTAAAGTCTTATTTATTAAACATCAGCTTCATTTAGTAAAAGCTGGTTCCATTTCAAGCCAAAAAGACTTTTTTTAAAAATAAATGCTTCAGTCAGAATCAGCTAACTTGTGATATCTGGTGTCGACAGACTGAGATCAGAAAAATGCAAAATGAACCTTCACAAACTAATAACTCTTCCAGATCTTTAAAAGAGAGTTTGTCTTTAAAAACACCATCCCATTGTTGCATGATCTCTAGAAACACTACCTGCGTAGGTTTCATATTATTTTTCACAAGTTTTGTTAGCATAGATCTTTGCATTAGCTACTAGACTGTATATAAAAGATAGCAGTAGTCCCTGCAATATTGTCCACTACTTTGGAACTTTGAAGCTTTAACATTAGTGTTTTGGCTGCCAGCATATTGACTTCTTTGGAGCCAGAACAGACCATAGTTGCATGAGAAGGTGGAGTAGTAAATATTGGCTAATGCTAGCTAGTTCGGGGTATTAGTAGCTGAGAAGGTAGAGCAGGTCACCTACTAACTGGCAAGGTGGCGGTTTAAACCCTGGCTGCCAGTCTGCATGCCAAAGCATCCTTGAGGAAGATGCTGGACTCCAGGTTGTTCTCCGATGCGCTCGCTGGAGTGTGAATCTTATTAGGCATAGATAAAACAATGCTTATGTGAATAAGATGTCATATAAAAGTGCAAAATTGTAGGAAAGCACTATATAAGAACCAGCCTGTTTATAATTTAGCACGCTGCACCAAAAGAAAGTGCAACACATAGCCACTTGCTAATAGTGCTAAGTAGCTAAGTGCTAAGGACAACATGCAGCTCACAGCTCCTTGTGTACATCCACATACCTTTAATACCATTATTAAATTCACCCAGTATTAAGTTATTCACAGACCATAGACCTACCTATATTGGGCAAGTTTAGGATTTTAACATGAGACTGATTCACTTTTGGAACCAGCCTCAAGTAACTACTAAAGGAAGTTCATTTTGGGTTGCAGTTTGTTTGTGGACCCACGGGCAGCTTATATTATTGTGTTGGTGAGAAATTAGGATGAACCATATCAATAAGCTGGAAGGTGCTTTAAAAAAATAACTGAAGTTTATGTGATAAATTACAGGTATCATTATAAGCTTCATTTTGTCTCTTACTTTAAGCACACTACCCAGACAACTCTGGGCACCATCAGCTCTTGTATCTTTACCACACAGGCACCGTTTCCTCCAGAGCCATGTAAGGAACAGAGCTGAGGATGACGCACCAGGATGTTGTGCAGAATGTATTCCTGTCAGGGTGGGACGACACTGATAAGGACAACAGGGCCGCTGACCTGACGTTCCCTGCTCCTGTCACACTGACAGCAGGGCTCAGTGCAGTCAAGTGTTTCTTCCTCCGTCTGTGTCGCTGTATGCTTGGTCGCTCCTTCTGCTGCAGAGTCTTATATGAACTCACAGCGGCCCTGCAGGATGAAATCAGATATTACTACTGAGACCTTTACACCTCAGGCTTTCCGGTCTGCTGGAGGAAAATATGTCACCATCTCGTGGTTGCAAAGCAATACATTGCTGCCTTGAACATGCTTCAGTTATAGTTATAGTCAACAGTGTATATGATGCGCAACCAGCATGGATACAGCACAGCACACCATCTGGTTTAAGCGTCATTAAATTTTCAGCAGCATAATGAGTCTAACAGCATTTGCTGAGGAGTGCTGCCTCACATCACCTCAGGTCCACAGCCAGTAAAACCAGCTGAGATGGTGTGGGAGTTTAAAAGATGGGTAAAAGTCCAAAAATGTAGTGAGGGGACAGATAAAAATAAGAGTATATTGCACTGTGTTTCATTTGTCCAATCAACTTTAAACTTAGTAGGCTTGTTGCAGTGGAGCACTTTGAGGTGTCCGGGACACCAATTCTTAGATTTTGGGTAAATCAGGCTCTGTTACTGTTTTCTTCTACAGTAACTGTTGACTGCTTGACACTGAATAATTCCTGAGCCTTTTACCTGTAAGTTTAACCTAAACCTAATTCTAACTTTAATCCTAAAACCCAGACTTGAACCCTCAAACAGGCCTTTGAAGGGATGGTGCCCACAAAGAGAGCTGGGCATGTTTTCATTTCATTTTATTCATCTTTGCCTTTACAGAAATTACAGAACAGAAATTTTCTATCACACCTTCCTGCCTGAAATTACTCCAATTGATTCATGTTTGGATGAGTGGTTCTCAAGAAAGTTGCAACACACATTGTTTAAAATCCGGCTCTGCTAAACAGGCACAATCACACACATTCTGGGAGTTTGTCCTTATAGGTGTCCTTTCTTCAAGAGCATATTTTATGTGTTTAAGGTCAAAGTGTAAACTGTGGCTACAAAAGCAAAACAAACCTCTGACGCACTCACATTTCTCTAGTAAGACTTCAAATTTAACGAGCAGAAATGGTTTCGTTCGAGCATGTTTACATAGCTGTAATGAATAATGAACTGGCTTCCATCTGTACTGATCTAATAGACCAGTTCTACATTCCTGCCCCACAATCTAGCAAAGCTCTGGCAGGCATAATGCATCGCCGCCCTGCACCCAGAGGATGAGGCTGCTGACACAGCCGTACGGCCGTCCTGAAAGCTCAATCACGTGACCCGCTGCCCCTTGTTGTTGTCATCACCTTGAGCACCGTAACACCCAGCGGCGCCTCCACCCAGAGGAGCAGTGGGACGAACAGAAAGTCTAATTCTAGACTACTTCCTGTATGACATTCCTGACCTGAGCAGCCTTCCTGCCAGATTCTCTTAAGCGCCCCATGTATAGCAGGTTTACGGCTGAAACGGCTACTTTTATATGAATACATGAGCAGGCGAGTAATTGTAGTAAAACCTTTGGGGATCTGTGCACAGGCTTTCAAATATTTTTTGCATTAGTAGGAAAAATGGTGTTTATTGTTAATAATTGGTCATTTGTTTAAAAATCCCAGTCTGTATCATTTAAACCCATCAGTCAGAACACTTTTGTAGCAGTTATACTTCATTTATTTTACCGTTTGGCTTCCATTAAGTGCATAGAATGAGAGTTCACATCATCAACATTTAGAATAAAGTGACAGAGATGGACAATAGCAGAACATCAGGCAGACAGCATTCATTGCAACAGCGTGTCAGGGGCCTCCCCAGCTGAAATACACGTAAAATATGATTTTATTTATCTGCACTTGTAATGCAGAAGACTGACACTTTTAGAAATAAAACAGATGCACTGACTAGCAGTTTCATGGCTGATAACTGATGACATTCAGGGTATTTATACACATTTTATCATTTAGATTCATTTAATTTATTCCCTCTTGTGTGCCAGGAGGAGAAATGCATGCATACTGTATCCAAACATATGGATATATGGAGGGTAAACAACAGCTACTGCTCTTACTAAAAGGCAGATTGGCTGATATATTTGAACAAGACCAATACAGATGCTTACAGATTTACCAGTATTTGATTGATTATGATATATGTTGGTGCATCCCTGGTTTTCAGCACGACATCATATTAAAACTAATTATATACAGACTTCATCTCCTGTAGATATTCCATAGAATTCCACAAATTCTTTGGAAAAATCCCAAGATGATTATCTGTCAGTAGAGAGGTCTGAACGCCTGCCGAGAATAGATTTTACATTACTTACTCCCATTCAACACCAGCCAAAATTAATTCTACAGTTTTAATTATTAGTGTTTCTGTCCATTTCAAACACGAAATCCCAGATTACTACAGTTAAAGATTTATACCTGTATATATTTATTAGTGTCTCTATATAAATTTTAGCCTTCCCATTTAAATGATACAAAAAATACAATCTGAATCCAAATAAATGCAAATTATAGCAGAAACATATATGAGGGTATAAGGCAAGAGTCATCTCAGATACTGAAAGTGCCCTTTATTATTACCAGCAGAGGCTGAAGCAGCTGATTGCCACAAAAACATAGATATATATATATAAAAAATGTAAATACTCAGACAGCTGTGACTTGGGAACCAAACAAAAGTGTTTGGATTCAGGTTAAAAAGAAACACATACAAGGAAAAAAAAAAATCTCCCAAAGATAAATCAACGAGACACATGTCAGCGAGGCAAACACTCTGAGATGAAGAGTAAACCCTGAAGCACATCCCAGCAGGTGTCTTAGTGATGTGTTACAGTATACTCTCCCTCAGGTTCCCACTGCTGGACGTGTTTGCCTGCTGACTCTCTGTTTGGGTTCGATTCCACGTGTGAAAGTCCAAAAGAGCCTGGTTGAGCTTCTCCATCCAGTCCAACCTCTCCTGCTTGGTGTCTGCCGAAAACCAACACCTGAAACAGGAAAGGCCTTCGTCAGTTTGTGTGCAGCTATTAGTGTCCAGCCTCCACCCAGTGAGTGGTGTCACCGAAAGGTGTTTCCCATCAGCTGTCAAAAACACAACACCCACTGTGACATCACTAGCTGGGTGCAGCCAGAAGAGCAACGTCATGCGTCATGCTCACTGTAAACAAATGTGGAATAGACTGGCTTAAATGTGTAAACCAGTCAAACAAAATTAATCAGTGAGAAAAGTAGATGAGCTCAATTTTGTGAGCAAAGCCTTAATTCTCTTAATTTTTCCAACAAGCAAGCAAAACGAGCCATCATGCACAGAACAGAGGTCCTGACAGTTAAACCTGAGCTTTTCCTGCTGGATAAAAGTGAAAAAGTCCGTTTGCAGCTGTGATTCACACTGAAAGTAGGCTGACAACAACACATTAAACACTTCGCTCTAATGTTTCTGTCTGTTTGTGCAAGCAAAGACCTCATTTTCAGGGAGTCGGGGTCGTTAAATTCCTACTTACTTGGCTGCGGCATCCTGGCTGAGGTCTTGCTCCTGCTGCGATACGCTGCTTACCAGCTCAAAGGTGAAAGGTCGAGCACACAACTCCCTCTTGACAGGCCTGACGCACTGACTCTGTGAGCTGGAGAGAGAGATGCTGCCTTCTGCCTCCTTAGAAGTTGAACACAAAAGACCGATTTAAGGTCACTGATGGCAACAATTAAACTTGGCCAGTTACAGGGTACGCCCTTCAGAGTCGCCTTCTCATGAGTGCCTGTGCAGGTGGTCAACTACACATTTACATTTAAGTTGCTTACCTTGCTAGTTAGAGCCACAAACAGCAGTCCCTAAAACTAATTATTCACGTTTTATTAATGTAACAGTTTCTTAGATTTAAAATGTCAGGGTGCTAACCACTGCTGATTGGAGCTAGAGCTGAAAACAGAAAAGTCCGTTTAAAAGTTTTGACACTGCAGCAAGCAGGCATCGCAGTAGCACAGTCATAAACTTCCACTGCGAAACCTAAAAATAGCATCCACCCCCAGAAGCTACTCAGACATGCACAAGAAGATGACACTGAAGAGATGGCAAAATTTAAATCAGATATGCTTTTTGATTTTTATGGGCTGGAACTTCCATATTTCACATCTATGTAATAAACCTGCTCGTTCATACCTTTGTTTCTCTGTCATTTGGATAGTTCCAGTAGTACAGGTTGCATTCCTCCAGGACAAAAAAGCAGCGATGCCAGACCCCATACCCACTGATCAACTCGAACATCGTCTGGGAACACAAACACAGCAACAATGCAGTGAAAACAGGCGTTTAAATTTAGAGGAAAATGATTTGATGTGTGTAAAATTTAGCTGAGGCAGGATCTGCACTCCCTGCAATGTGACTTTAAGAAACTGAGACATGACTTCAATTTCAAAATTTTTCCCCTTTGATATCTGGAACATTAATGTGTGCCTGGCACTTTGTCTTTGATTTGACTCACTGGTCCAAATTATCTGATGCTCACGCAACAAAGGCTTCAAGCTTCCAGATCACACTCGTGATTCATCTGCGTGGCTGGCTTAGAAACTAGTTGTTAAATGGCATGAGAGAATTTTTTCATTTTCAGACAAAGCGCTTAAGCACAGTTTCAGGAAGTCTCCACCTATGCTAACATGAATCATAGCTGCCAGCTGGAAACAGGAGTTTTTGTTCTGGTCTGCAGCCTCTGTGAGCTCAGCATCGTGACACTGAACCAGCTGCATCTGCTACAGAGCGGCAGACGGAGTGTGAGTGAGAATGGAAGAATAAAGTAAAACACCCAAGAAAATATCCTGCTAAGATAAATCTCTCTGTGACATACTCAGGTTTTTCTTTAATATAAAAATATATAAAATTCCTGACCAGGAAGCCTTGGTGCTGGACGTCAGAGTGGCTCTTGCTCTCCAGCTGCAGGTAGATGTTGCCCTCTAGAGGGGAAAGAAAGGGCACCTAAAGCCAGAAAAGGACAGGGAGGGGCACACAGTGTCAGACTGGCAGGATTTTAAATGGTGGTAACAGAAAACAGCATTTCAAATACATCCCAACATGCTTTTCTACACATAATCTAACAGATGACCGGCAGTGGTCACTTCGACAGCGAATGCTGCCGTTTTCCACGGAGTAAAGATAATTTCAATCTGCAGGAATCAAGAATATAGGAGAGAAATGTAAGAACATGTACACTGACTACACATGCAGTAATATGTATCAGCGAGTTGAGATCACTTTATGTCCTTAAGAACAAGTTTCACATTCAAAATGGCAACATAATGGATAGCCTTTCATTTCTGAGATTCGTTCAAGTTCTTTCTTATCTAAAGTGACAGCAAAGTTATTTACAAATAACCCTCGAAGGTTTTTATGAATTATGAAATAGGTGAGTTTTCAGAGAGGTGGAGGGGTGACAGAATTGTGAAAAAGTGAAACCTTTTCCTGAAATTCATCTCCCAGCAGCCTCCTGACTTTGCCATCCAGTTTCATCTGAGTGAAAGAAGCAAGAAAAGAGGGGGAGGGACACAGACACGTTACATCACCAGTGGGCCCGTGCATGTGTGGAGTAATAACAAATCAAAAGGGGGAAAGCATGCGGGGTGGTGTTTGCAGCACTGTGCTTCTTCCTCTCAGGCAGCGGCAAATCCCAAAGACAGTGCTTTTATTCAGCTGCATCACTCAATCAGCAAATTCACATTTACACAACTACACAGACAAAAGAAGCTTCCATTTGTATTCATCTTATTTTTTACTTCTCAAACTTTCAAAGACAAGTTTCCATCGCCAAGTCCTATTTCTCTTTACCAAAACTCACATTTCCACTAGGTTCCAGAGTTGCTGAATAATAAAATATTTGTAAAAATGTTGAACAGGCTTTCACCAACAGTCCTCCTCAGTGTTCACCCCAGCAACAGACACAATCTTACCTTATCCAGGGGGAATTTGCTGTGTCCCAGTGAGGCAAACATGATCTTATGAGAGCCGACCAGACAAAAGTTACTGGAGCGACGGGTGATGAGAGGAGGAGCAGCAGCTGAAGGAGCAAAAGCAAAAACATGACTAATGTGCAACACTTAGAGCTGGAAGTATATCACCAACCACCATTATAACCATCTTTGTGCCAGTTTGTTCAAAGAGTGAAACAGGACGAACTGAAGCCTCATCGGGGTGTTTATGCTTCAAGTCAAGTTTATTGATATTGCGCCAAATCACAACAAAACATAAGGCACTTTATATTGTAAGATAAAGACCCTACAATAACATAGATAATAATACACCCCAATAAGCATGCACTTACAGCTAAAAATCAAGTTCAGTCTAAGACTTAACAGTGAACTTCATGAAAATAAAATTTAGGATCCAGCTAAAGAAATACTAAAGAAAATGGAAACTATACTCCAACTGAAGCCAATATAAAACATTTTAAGGCCTTTGGTTATAAATATGCATTTAAGACATTTGAAGACCTGTAACCATGCTGCTCTTTATGCACTGACAAAATAAAATAAATTAGTGACCAAAATAAAACAACTTACATGTTGAACTGACGCTGGATCTCTGCTGGAAAATAAGACAAATGAATAAATAAGAGTAAAACTCAAAGTATAACCACGATTTGATGAAAAATAAAACTGAAACCTCACCGTGAGAGTGTTCAGAAGCTTTCTTGGAGTGACCTGCACATGAGAAGGCAACATTAATGAATTTAAACATTGTATATATAAACATGCAGTGAGCTCAGAAATGACCAGCTTACCCGTGGCTTGGTGGAGGCCCGCTCCATGGTGCAGTTACTGGCTGAGGTTTGGGACTAGATGGCAGAAAAACAACATAATAAAAATATAAAGTAATTTCAGTTTTAGACAACAACACTCCACATTTAAAATCAACACAAACACAAAAATAATAATAATACATATTTTACACATTTGGTATATTGAGCAGTAAGAAGGTCATTAAAAAACAAATCACTAGGCCTAATGCAGCACACCTTAAACTGCCTTTAAAACCAGCACACACCCAAGCAAAGGGCAGCCTAACCAGAGCCTTATACAATCCTGCTGCTAATGCTGAACGACCACAGCTGTTCAACTACACTCCGATTACTGATAAGCATTAGTTAGTCTCCCCTGGCTTCAGAACTTATAACTGAAGTAAATCTCATGAGCTGTCACATAAAGAAAAAACAGTGGCTTCTGTATTTAGGTGGGAGGACTCCAGGACGGCCCCTCTCCCTACAGGATCGCCAACTAACAGCACGCCAGCTTACAACAGCCTTCCATCAGATACCACAGAGACATGCCTGCAATGCTGCAGCAAACAATCCAACCAAGTCTCTTCAGCTAATCCATTAGATACACTACAGATGTGTGTATTACATTAGCACATCTGGCTGCAACATCACCAGTTCACAGTTAACGCACATGAAAGGTTTATAATGATTTAAAACGTGTATAATGTAAATAGTCATAGAAAATGAAGCTCTATAGATTGTGACTGACCAGGCTGTAGACTTCCACATCAATTTCAAAGGATGAGCGAATATCCTTCCTGAAACATTAAGACGAAGCAATGCAATGCATTAGGATACTTTGCATATCAATTACCAGAGTCACAAAATGAGAAATCAAAATGCTGTTTCAGAGCCGCAACATGAAACGTCACATAAGGTCAAAGGCCACAAACATTTGTTCCAGTTTAAGAGTAGTTGATGAAATGCAGCTTACATAGTGACAGATGTGGGGAAGGAGATGGTGTCTCCGTTCTGAGCATCTGCAGCTGTGGCCAGAGGGGTGGCGACGATGTTGCAGGGTCCGTAGCGGATAAGAACAAAAAAGTAGTGACTTGGTCGACCTAAATGACAAACAAAAACAACATCGTGAATGTTAAGAGTGAAGCCATTAAAAACCAAACAAAGGCAGAAATCTTCTCAGCTGCGGTACCTGCACGGTTGTGTGAGGAGCAGACATATTCCACCTTGAGCGGCAGCTGGATGTTTGTGATGCTGACAGTGCCTCTGCAGGGCTGCTGGGAAATAGATTCACTGTCCTCCACTGCTGCCTCTCCAGATTCTGAGCTCCTCTCCTCCTTCAGTCTGGCCACCTCAGCCAGCAGGGCAGAGCGCTTCTCACCTGAAACAGAAAATATATCATAAATGCAAGGAAGACAAAATAGATAAATATTATAACATATCAGCAAAGAATTGACAGTTGTGGATATCACACTGTCAGTTTTGACTGGTTCCTAATCTTAAAGACCAATGAATGACCAATAACGGCTGCAGAGAAGAAGCTTAGATGACAGGAATGAAAGTGGCTTATGTGAAGAAGCATTCCTGACTCTATGCTGAACAAAGATGCGGTGGTTTAAAATCTTGCAGTCTACATACACGAGACCAGCAGCAGTTTCTCGGCTTCGGCCTCCTCCAGTGAGCCTCGCCCGTGCTCCTCATCCGTACAGCAGTTCAGGGCCTGCAGCGTCTGGTTAATCACAGTCTGCAGTTTCCCAGCTTCTTCATTAAGAGCCTGGACACAATCGACCAAACCCAGAGCATCACTGATACATGTAACATATTCAAAAGGTTCCACAGTTTTTGGGGTTCTCACTCTTTAAGAAACATTTTGTTGCACTACAGTTCCAGATACAAATAACATAAGAGTGTTATGAGGGGCGATCACGTTCAAAAGTATTAAGTTCCTCTGCATAAAAGTCTCCATTAAAACATTCCACATGCTTGAAATTTAGACCAGATGAATGTCGAGTTAAACATAATTTCAGCTTTTTAAATTCATTGCTCTACTGATTTAGTCCTGCTCCATTTGTTGAAATGGAGAAAGACTTCAAATTTCTGTTACTCCCTGTGTAAACTTCAGGACAGGTAAGTTGTTGGACAATATTGAGCTTAGCCTTCCGTAATATCAGTGTTTTTCTAAACTAGTCAAAGCAAACTACACACCGTTATTTTCTCCTTGATGTTGACAGGCGGTTGAGGCTTGGGCGTCTCTTCAGCCCGTCTCTGAACCCCCGGAGTGACGCTCTGAACGATGGGAAGCTTACTCTGCCTTTGTGTGCGGTAGGCATCGATGCTGACAACCAGAGAACAAACAAACATTAACATAAGGATAACAATGTTTGAGAAACAATGTGTGAGTGCTGGCACAGTTCAAGAGTTCACAGAACAGTGTGGGTAAAGCATCATGGAGCTTTCTGAACATGCACAACATGTAGATTTGATTCGTTACACATTAGGCACCAACAACCCCACCAGACTGCTGAAGAGCACAATCTCATGTGTTGGTGCAGACTGACTCAGTCGTTTTTACTAACAGACCTCAGACTGTGCAAATGAGCCCACTGTGAGATCTGATAATGACATTATTGCAGTGTAACTGCTGTAAACTGATAAAATGTTCATGATCCTGAATTTGGATCAGATAGTTTTTTTCTGTTTTAATAACTTGGAGGAATTATCCCATTTTATGAGGAACTAGAGAGTGGTGTAAATGTATGGAGATTAGTGACTACTGCCAAGGCTGTACCAAAAAAACAAACAAACAAAAACTTCTATCCTTTACAGCACAGGGGTCCGTTCTTCGTACCTCGCTTACTACATCCAAGATCAAATCATCGCGCTAACTTTGAACTCGCTATTCCGGTTCTCCGAACACACCTGTTGTTGACGATTAGTATAGCTGGATGAAGTAATGTGAGATCACTGGGTGGCTTAACAGGGGCTACGCATCGATAGTAGAAACATTGATCGGCAACCCTTTGATTGGTCGGCGAAAATGTCGAAGGAGCGCGCTCAGTATTTTTCGGCAGCAGAGCAAGAACTCTTGATTGAGGGATTTCAGGAGTTTCAGAGTTTAATTAAAACGCAAGGGAACACTGCAAAGGCTGCAAAAGCAAGGAGAGAGGGCTGGCAGAAAGTTGCTGACAAATTAAACTCGTAAGTAATTTAATAATAATAATAATAATGGATTGGATTTATATAGCGCTTTTCAAGGCACCCAAAGCGCTTTACAATGCCACTATTCATTCACTCTCACATTCACACACTGGTGGAGGCAAGCTACGGTTGTAGCCACAGCTGCCCTGGGGCAGACTGACAGAAGCCAGGCTGCCATATCGCGCCATCGGCCCCTCTGGCCAACACCAGTAGGCGGTAGGGTAAATTTATTATATTATATTATATCCTCTTTCACATTAGAGCCACAACAGGACCCACTAGAACATGGGAACAAGTAAAAGTGAAATATAAGAAAATTCTACAGAATGGTAATATTTATCACTTATATTGCTTTTAGTCTCTTGAAAAGAGACCCTGAAATAATCTGTTTGTTTATAACAGCAACCAAGAAAAGGGCAGAGCAAAAAAAGACAGGTGGTGGTCCTGCACCCCCTCGTCAACAAGTTGGTTAAGTAAATAATACCCTCACGGGAATATCGATATCTCTCAATGAGCACACTGTCGCGCTGAGCTAAAGGATCCTGTCTATCCCGCAATATACGCTGAATTCTGAGGACTCTCCTTATCAATCTTGCACCTTCCGCAATGGGCTGCTCGCGTATACGGACAGGACATGGCTGCGACAGGCTTCCCAAATCCACCTTCGCTTTTATAGCCGTGGTCATCTTGCTTACATGAAGTAATTTACTATTACTACTCCGAACTGTGAATTACATCTGAAATAATCAAATACATGAAATAGAATGATTAATAGTATATTTCCCTTTTTTTTAGGGAATGACCTGTATGTATCTGTATGAAATCAATAAAAGGATCAAGTACTGCATTAACTTTAGTTACATTGATGTTATTTATTTATGGTAAAACAGTGGTAAAATATCGCTGTTGCTTTCGTATAAATGAAGCGGACATACCTGAGTGGCCGCGATCTAATCTTGTTTACATAAAGTGAGCCTGCTCCCGAGCAGGTTTACGCTTTGTTGCTATGACAGCAAGTCCCGGATGAGCTTCGGGGAACCGAACGATCCAAGATCACACGAAATCGTCAACAATCAAATCCAGCTAACTTACTTAGCGAGGTACGAAGAACGGACCCCAGGTGTCAAACTCCAGGCCTCGGGGGCCGGTGTCCTGCAGGTTTTAGATGTGTCCTTGATCCAACACAGCTGATTTAAATGGCTAAATTACTTCCTTAATCATGTGATTCAGGTGTGTTGACCCAGGGTGATATCTAAAACCTGCAGGACACCGGCCCTCGAGGCCTGGAGTTAGACACCCCTGCTTTACAGCTTCAGAGCTCACTTTATATTTTATGAGCCAACTCTGTAAGCATCTTTTGGAGTATCTCAAAGCTCTGAACATTTGGGTTTTTAAACAATTTGAACACAAATGTATTACTATTACATTTGTGCAGCACGGTGGCACGGTGGTTAGCACTGTTGCCGCACAGCAAGAAGGTCCTGAGTTCAATTCCAACATCAGGCCGGGGTCTTTCTGTGTGGAGTTTGCATGTTCTCCCCGTGTTTGCGTGGGTTCCCTCCGGGTACTCCGGCTTCCTCCCACCGTCCAAAGACATGCAGCTTGTGGGGATAGGTTAATTGGATAATACAAATTGTCACTAGGTGTGAATGTGAGTGTGAATGGTTGTTTGTCCCTGTGTGTTGGCCCTGCGACAGACTGGCGACCTGTCCAGGGTGTACCCCGCCTTTCGCCCTATGACAGCTGGGATAGGCTCCAGCGCCCCACGCAACCCTGAAAAGGATAAGCGGAAGCGAATGGATGGATGGATGGATGTATTACTATTACTCTTTACGTTTGGCAACAGTTTGACTGTGAAAAGATAACAGCTGGGATTTATTATAACCTGTATTTGTGTATGACCATGTAACTGCTGTGATTACCTGTACAGGGGAGCAGATTCAGCAGGATGGGCGCTAGTTTCATCTGGCGTCAGGAGCAAAGGAGGGATGGGCTCCTGGCTTGCGGCCAGTCGCTGTTGTAGGAACATTAGCACACATGTCATAAGTTGTGTTGTTTACAGGGCACTCGTTAATGCTGTCTGCTAGTGGAGGACACCAACTCTTTCAGCTTCTGAGTGTAGCTTCTATAGACTGGAATAAATCTTACCAGTGGGGTGACCACAGCCTCTACAGACTTGCTGAGAGGAGAGAGGATGCCAGTGGGAGGAAAGTTGAGCAGCTCATCCCTGATGCCATCAACCTTATCACTCTCATCACTCTTCTCCTCTTTGGCCTCTCCCTCTTCTTCACTTTTTTCCTTCTCCGTCTTATCGTTTTCGACGGAGCAAGCCCCAATACCACTGTCGTGATCCTCAGGGCCTTCCATCCTTTCAGCATATTCGAGCACCTCCTCGAACATCTGATCTATAATTTCACCAGTGTTGGTCTCCTCACGAAAGCTCACTTCAGTATCTGAAAAATATCACAAATGTATGAAATCACTTTGAATCATTTTCTGACACTTCAAATGCTTCTGTGCAAATAGCAAATCTGTGTTTTAGACATCAAACAAATCATTTCGTACGTTCTTCTCAGCACAGCTCTGATGAAATAATTGTAATTGTTCAATCTAGACAAAAACCACCCGTGTATTTGTGCACCATGGACCAATACCATAATCTTTCAAAACATGCACCTCATGTCCAACAGACTCTTTCACCCGTGAGTTTCCACCTCTCCTAAAGTGTCCTCAGGTGCTCACACTGCCCTCACCTGACAGGGCGGTTTCTGTAGAGGTATTGTTGTCAGACACCCCTGAGCTGTTGATGAACTCGGGCTCCAGAATAAAGGAAACCTTCTTTGAGCTCTCTCCTCGCTTGTGAGTGTCTTCTGTCAGACTAACGTCAAGATTCACCCTTTCATCGACAGATTCCTGCCCCACCTCCAGGTGATCAGATGGCTGGATCTCTGCTGAGGTCTGAGCTCCATCAGCCTCTGTTAATGCGCCCTTGGGCTTTACCACAGGTTGTGCCTCATCTTCTAGATTTCCCTCTAGTCCCGCATGCTCATTTTGTTCATTTTCAAAAGAAGTAGGCAATGCTCGTTTGCCTCCATCTGAGCATGTGCTGTCTGACTCTTCTTTTATACAGACTGTCTGGGTTTCCTTTGACTGTTCAGCTGCATCATCATCGTGACTGCATAGTTCCATTTCTTTCTGCTCTTGTTTTATTGTAAGAACATCACTATCTGCTGTAAGTAGACCCTGACTACCTTCTTTACATGACTCCATGCTCTCTTTGTCTCGGTCTAAAGTACACTTCCCTCTCATTGAATTTTCTAAACAGCTTTCTGGTTTGGATTTGTCATCTTTTTGTATTTCAGAACAGCCAGCGGTCTTAGTAGAGACATCAGAACGTGGACCATCATCCTGGATGTCAGTGGGTTCATTTTCATCTGTTTTCTCTTTGTTCATTTGGGATGATTCCCCTTGCACGTCCTTCACACATGCTTCGTGTACTTCATCTATGGCGGATTCTTCCTCCATACACACTGTGCTTTGAGGATATCGCCACATCCTTAACTCCTCATCTGTCGATGGTTCAATCTCCCCGTCACTACAGCACGAACTATCCATCTTTTCATCGTCTTCAAAGGCCAGCATGTCAGAGCTACCCTGTTCACTTACTGTGGACTCCTGTGATGTTTCCTTAACGTTTGACTCATGTGGAAGAGTTAATTCAGAGAAGCTTTGCTCATTAGATGCAGTTAAGTCAGACATGTTCTGATCCTCACCAGAGGGGGCTTTGAAGAAACTGTGATCCTCGCTAAAAGAAAGCTTTAACACAGTTTGGCCCTCTGGTTGTTGGGGACCTGGCTGCTCTTCTTCATTAGCAGACAGAGCCTCTTGCGTCTGTCTGGGTTCTTCACTGAGAACACACCGTTTCTGCATTCCAGTCTCTGAATAAGCTGCAGGAGCTTCAGAGTGACCGGATGTCATCTCACCTGTTGAGAAACAGGAGTCTTGCATCTCATCACTACACACCTTTTATAGCTTTATACTTGTTAAACCTTCAGAGCAGTTACTGAACATACTGAGTCATTTATATAAAGAGCACAAAATCTGTACTGATACTGAAAAGAAATACCATTTTAGATGCGAAATGAACTTGCAATTAAATTTTTTTATTAATTAAATTTGCAAGATGTAATCAAACGTGCTCTATTAGTCGCATTATTCCTAATTATTGGTTACATAACAGACACAAGAGTTTACAAAATATTCTGAAATGTAAAACTTTTCTCCTTAAAAATGAGGTCAGACGAAAACAAATTGAACAAATGGCAAGTGGCCTGAGATTACATCCCTGGTACATAAGTGCTGTTCGAATGCGTTTGCCCCAATACAGATGTTGCATATGAAGTCCAATACTAATTAGAATTGTTTTTGTTTCACATTATAGAAAAATATATGCTTCAATTTTAAATCTAAATGACACCCAAAGCCTTACCTGTCATATTAAGAGATGCGCTGTCTGCATTTGTCGTCGGAGGTTCAGTGAAACTACCGTCTTTCACATCAGCGACACCTTGATCCTGCCAGAAGATCAAGAACAACAGGATTAAAGAATAAGAAGGAGTTTTATTGACTATAATGATACTATGTTGATGACTACATACAAAAGGAAATAAAAGTTCAGATAAAAACAAATTAATTTAATTAAGGGACAGTAAAATTGTAAAAGAATTCTAAAAATTAAAAATCATGAAATATAAAATTCACAGGAAGAAAAAACAGCCCCTAAACAAAGTGAACCAAGAAAATATTGACAGGGTGCAATAATGCTGAACAGTGCAAGTCTGTACAATCTTCAAATGTACAAGAAGTGCATGAATCCACCACTGCACACCAAACATGACCTTTGTTACCGCAGTGACAAGCCAACATCCCCAAAACCATAGAAGAGAAAAGAAGGTGCAGAGTAAGGAATGAAATTCTGTCTCCAGCAGTGCTTCAAGACATATTTAATCAACTGATCTCTGCCCAAGTCTATGTGGCCCATAATACCAGGTGACTAGACAACGCAGGGTTTTACACTACTGACTCACATCCCAGAGGCATGTGGGAGGCCACTGCACTCTCCTTTTTGATCTAGGAACACTGGAGGAGGGACCTGAAGGGCCACAAGGAGTCCTCTCCTGTTTATATAAACTGTCATGTTAAAAAAATCTATGAAAACCAACAGTGAAAAATGAAAAGTACAGTTTACAAAAGCTATAATCCACAAAAACGAGTTAAAACCCGAACAAAGTTTTAGTCAAAGCAGGACGTGCCGAATTCTTGTTGACACTGACTGTGTGCATCAATTACTATTTACTGTTTCACAGCTGTGATACTAATCCACACTGCTATACTTGATGGCAATTCAAGCACGAAGCTTTAATTTACCCATCGATTTTAAAATAACAGATAATAAACTATGACAGTTTATTATCGGAGCTCTGTAGGTGGAACGTCAGGGTCTGAAAACTCACCTCTGCTAAAGCGGAATCTGAGCTGCTCCGTTTCAGCCAGGCGTTCTCAGCGATGGGCTGAAACGGCACCTGACTCAGTTCATGCTCCCGCTCCTGACCAGTGAAAATATATCAGATTTTAGACATTTATCACAAGCATAATCAATTATCCAGTATTTCAATATTACAAAAAAATTATTTCTTTCTATGTTTTTTTTAGTATTAGATTTAAATAATAAATAAACAAACAGAAATAACAAATTTCCCCCCTTAAGAACCAGCACATGGGAGTGTTGAATGTGCATTTCAGTGATTAAAGCTGTTAAACCAACCTGGCGGATGCGAGAAACCTGCTTTGAGCTGGGTGTAGTTGAGCCCTGGAGTTTTTGTTGGATGACTGATACAAAGCTGGAGCGTGTCCGGGGGTATTGGTTGGCGGGGCTTGGGGTGTTGGTGGGGCTACTCTGGAAAGAGGCCATTTTGAATCGCTCCATCCGCTGATTGAACTCTGCCTCACCTGGAAAATATTTCAGACAGTGTTTAAGTCAAAGGTGGGGTACTAAAGACCAATTACCTTAAATAACTCTAACAAGGTGGAATGATGGCCTTAAGCTTTTGTTGGTTATCAAATTGAACCAATGAGCTAAATTAATAGAAATAGTGCATGAGAAATAGACGCTTGTCATGCACATCCTCCCATAACACTGCATAGATATAATGCAAATAACAGTAATGCTTTAAATATAAAGTAACAAAAGAACAAAAGAAAATATTTGTGAATGGAAATGACAGCAGATGATTGGAAATCAGCTACTGCTCAAAAACAAATTATTTAACTCTGAGTTAAATCATTCCATAACTCATGTTAGCCAGATGTATCATAAAAAGAAACACCTGTCATGTTCACTACTGACATACAGTCACTGCACATGTTGTGTTATTTTAGATTAGAACTTAGCAGCTGGGTGTTGCAAACTCAGGGACGGGCAGTAAGGCCAATGTCAGGACTGAACTTCAGTCTGTGTCCCTCTGTAATACACTCTAATTAATGGAGTCATTACAGTAAGCAATCTATTTAGGCTTCAGTCTTTAAGACTGAAATTGTTTGTAGTTAGTTAATAACAGGTGATGTTGATAGAGAGGTTTTTGAAGGTGTGCTCATATGTAATCTCACCAAGGAGAGGCTCTTTGTGGCCCTTGCTGTCCCCGCCTGGATCCGAGAGGCACCGCTGTGCAGGAGGAGCTCCTCCTAAAATACAACACACTTTGTTACAAACTACAGGAATGATCCAACTCCCACACAGTCACTCGGGCTCAACAGAAATTACTCAACATCTTGACAGCAGGTCTTATCTTGCTTGTAAATAATCTAGTTGACTTTTAATCTGCTATCTGAAGCATTACCTGAAATGCTGCCAAAAAACAGAGAAGTTTGTTAGCTACCCAAACAAAGCCAGTAGTGCAATAAATTCCACCTTTGTGAAGGTTTTGTCACAACTGTACTGTACAGATCAGTCAAGTATTTTGTCACATATTCAGCATGCATGAACTTGTATGCAGAAAACAGTCATTTACCATCTCTTCTCTGGGTGAGCTGTTGAACTCGTGACCGGACTGAGGGAACTATTGGTGTGTCGGGTTTGGTTTCAAGCTCTGCTCGGCGTCCAGAGGAAGATGCTTCAGGGCAGTGGTTCTCCTGACCGGCCGCTTCCAGACGGCGCCTCTTCTGACTGTCATTGGTCTCTGACACAGTAAGACATAGGCGACAGGCATAAGGGACTCCTTCTTGTAAATATATGTATATTTTGTAAATATAAAGAAGAAGGAACCTTGACATTGGTTTAAGCCACAAACAAACCTGGTGCTGAGCAGTTATTGTCCTCTGAATCCGACAGCGGTGCTCTCTGTCTCTTCAAGCCCATATTGTTGCCATTTTCCTCACCTGCTTCCATATCGAGCTTCAAAAACATTAAGCACTGAATAAGTATTTTTAAGAGGTCAGTTTCACTGATTTGAAGATAAAACTCGAAGACCATGAACAGATTTACTAAAGAGTAAAGCGGTATCAGCTAGCAATAGTTACTTTCTCAATAGAAACAAGCCACATCAGAAAAAAAAACTGATCAAAATCCAAAGAAATAACTGCATGCCAGATTGAATCTAGCTTTGTAATTTCAACAGTGACTAATGCCTTTACCGATTTTCCAAATAGCCGCCATATAACCAAGTTTTATCCTGTCTATGGCCATCAAGCTTCACTCCCGACCAGGCCTGCTTCGAAAATCAGGTCAGTAAACTCAGTGACATTTATCTGCCTACAACAAAGTTAAATAAATTTGCAAAATTAAAAATGTTCTATTATTAAATGACACAGATTACCGCAGCTAAAACTAAACGTGAAAACGCCCCGTTTCAGCTTGGCTCGTTTTTAAAAACAAAAACACTGCTGGCTGATTGGCATCGCTCTTCAGCGAAAACTGAAGCATTTACTTAACACAGCGACAACTTAGTTATCTACGCCAAGTTTTTCTTCTCGTCTCCGAACAACCTGTCACGCTAAAACATACTAGATTAGCACGCTGAACGCATCCACACCCTGGGTCAGCTTGGCTAGCTCTTTTCAAGCTAACCTATCTAAAGTTAATGCTAGTTTAGCTTCCAATTAGTTAACTTAATCAACAGAAACTTAGACCGGTAGCTCGAGTTTGTCTCTATATGTTTTGTTTCTAAATGGCTCCCCCCCCCCTTTTTTTTTTTTTTTTTTTTACCTGAGAAGATATCCGTAAGAAAGTACAGGTGTTACACGGGACAACCTTAACTAACAGAAACCACGAAACAGTCCTCTCGTTGTTTGCTCTCTTCTTCTAACTTTGAATTTCAGCGGGTCTTCTGACGTCAGAGGAACGAGCGATTGCAGTACCGTAAATATTCATAAAGAGCCCCGATCTGATCTTTGCCGTGCGGCTCCTGTGGGGCGTTAAAATCTGATACTGCGTCCATTCTCCAGAAATAGTAGATGAACTCTTTTAGTTAAATACCCACCGATGATTATTTACATATTTGTTTTCCTACTAGTTGATGTAAAAACGGCTTTTGTGGAAATTAGGTGTTTATATTACGGTAAAAACAGAGTAAACGCGCGGACGGTTGCTGACTTTGGTAAATAAGGTTGTAATAAGCTTTCCCTTCCTGGAAGTTATGAAGTGTACCACATCTTTGCTGTTACACAACTGTCATATATTTTTAGCTTAATATGATCTCAGAGCTCGTCTCTAGTATGTTGTCTGATTGATATTGTTGAGGTTCCATTTAAAATATCTAAGCTACACCTATATATATGAACAGCGTTTAATTATTATGTGATTTCTCTGTTTGATGTCCTGCAGACAGCCAACTCTGTTGTTAAATATTATAAAGCTCTATGACATACATGCAACGAGTAGTTACAAAAATGACCAGTAGGTGTCGCAGATTGCTTTCAAAGGTAAGGCTTGGCGAGCATCTTTGTAACTTTCAGAAAACTTCATACTAGACACAGTATAAAGCTGGTATGAAGGTGGAATGAATGGAATGAATCTCAGCATCATCAGCTAATGAATCTGTGCTACACTTGATGTAACCTGACCATGAGCATCACAGCTGCCGTGCACCAGTCACACAGTAGTGTAGTGTAGTGTAGTGTAAACCCATGACAGCACAGCAAACCAACCTGTTTATCCTGCACTAAAGTATATTTGTGCAACCTTTAAATAACACAAAGTTAGCATACCCCAGTTTGTTTTTCAGCATGATTCACAACATACAAAAATGTCACATGTAAAGACCAAATAAAACATGAAAATATAAAAACATGAGGACATATATGTAAAATTTCAGTTGATCAGATACTACTGAGCAGTCCTTACCTTTAAGTGTAGCCTCTCCTCCTCCTTTCCTGTTCTGTCTTTCGTATCTTTTTCCACCTCTGCGTAAAGTTAGTACCGCATCCGTCACTTATGGGCAACTGCACTGGTTCTGGTGATGCCAGAAATACGAAAAACACCAGTGCATGTTATCTCCTGACCATGGTGATTAATACAGGAACATGATTGCCTTTGACATGAAACTGTTTAGGCCCAAATCTTCTGATATTTGAAGGCCTGCAGCAACATGAAACAATAACTCCCCTTAAATGTGTTAAACCAAAAGCAAGAAGCCTGTTTTAAAAATGTAAGGAGGAGAAAGTCCAGATCTTTGTTTATATATGTAGGGAGAAGTTGCCAGAAAAATAAATGCTCTAGTAAAGTACTGATACCTGAAAATTGAACTCAAGCACAGTAACAGAGTATTTGTACTTTGTTACATCTCACCTCAGCACGACAGTAGTGAAATTTAAAATGGGCAGAGACAAAGAACTCTGAATTGAAACGATGGCAGTAAAAGTATAACTTGCAAAGGAGAAATCGTGTAGAATCATATTTGTGTGCAAAGTAAGCGAGCTTCAAAGTCAGATGCTGTTTGCTAAACTCCACCCTGATGGTTCAAATCCATAAAACGCAGCACCCCTCGGAGCAGCAGACCATAGAAATCATGGGACCTATTTCTAACGGAGCCTTAGGTCCACCCTGCCCTGCTACACCAGAACTTGGGATTTCTGCTACTCTAACTACCAAATTCCACTTTAACCCATATGTTGAATCAGCAAATGGTGAAGATGTAGCTTATAAAGTTGATAATAATGCAAATTAGTTGAAGTTTCTAAATTATTTCTCCTCAGCAGTTCAGTATGACTGGATTTAAAAGGGAATTGTTGTACTTGGGTGAAGTTATTTTGGCGATAGTCAGTTCAAGCTTTTCTCTATAGTGAAAAGCTCTTTTTTTCCCTTGTAAAGTAACTTGCTCCAAGAGCCGACAGCAAACCAGTGACGTGTGAAATGATTCTGCTGACAATGCTTCAAATGTATGTTTTTCCACACTTACACTTTGTAGACAGTTCCTGTGCACTCACAGCGCACGTTTCCAACCGCAAACAGTGAGTTACATTCATTTCCTCCCACCTCGAAACTGATTGTGGAATGAAAAACCAAACCACAGACGGACAAATGTTGACCTTTCCATGTAGGTCCAGTCAGACCATCTCTTACACAGTGAGAAATATACACGAGCATATTATAATGAAGGAATTAGATATTTGTTATTGTAAAAACTAATCTGATACAGTACGTGGTTATAAACAAATAACCCAGTAATTTATATGACTGTACACAGACTTTGTTTTAAAAAATAAATAACCCTTTTAAGCTACTTACATTTATTTAAATTGAATTTCTGTGTCTTTTCCTCCATGATGAATGCACTGCAGTGTTATAAATGTCACTTCCTTGTCCCCGATGTCTGCAGCATAAACCCAGGGAACTGAATTTGAGTGTGAAGTCAGTGAGGTCAGGAGGAGCAGAAATGGGCTCAGAAGCAAAATATCATGAATTTGAAGCTCTACTGAGGTATTTTATTTTTCATTTTCATTCTATCAAAGGTTTTATTTTTCAATTTAAATCTTCTTTGTGATAGAAAGTCTAACAAGGACACCCAGGAGAGGTTAAGGTAGAAACTGGAGGTGGCTGCAGTAATGGCCTAGCTGAGCACCTGAACGGAGGAAACGCAGCATTTGTTGATGTGCATGGGTTCTAGAGTCCAGGTAGACATTTTCCTCAAAGGATTAAAGGGAAGCTTAATATTTACAGTTAGTTTGTCTAATTACTTCTGACCAGAAATATTCCTAAGCAGTTAATTTTCAGGGCGGATGGAGAGTAAGGATGAGGATCCAAATGCAGGAAGCCAACTTTACCTGAAGGTGAGCCTTGAATATGACGATTAACAGGAAGACCAATATAACAGATTATAAAGTAAACAAACAAGTTGACCCTTCACTTAGAGTGAAACCTCAGCAGAACTTTGAACTCAAATACATTCACCAAGAATTAAAGACCCCAAACTATGAAAATGAAAAATTATTCAAGTTATGCAACACTCTCTAATCATGTACTAGAATCATGCACTACTTTAGCTCATTACCTGTAAAATGTAAAATGTCACTTGTTGAGCTTTTTGAAACGTTAAATATGAAATTACCTGCCACTTTTTGAAAACGTTTTTTTTTTAACATAAAAAAGCACTACTCTTTTTTGTTGTTGCTCACTCCAGTTCTGTTCAGCTAGCAAGACTAAAGTACTGAAGAAGTCAAAGTCAGCTTTATTGTCAAAAACCACATGTACAGATCATACACAAGCCACGGCCCTCAGAGTTACACTAAAACAACAGGAAGATAAAAAGATCAATACAATCTTATATAAACAACAGTGTTCAACACAGTCCGGGTGTTTGTGGGTAAGAATTTGTGTGCAAGTGTGGTGAGGGAATCAGTGAAGGGCGATGGTGAAGGTTCAGAGTTTCTTATGTCTGGGGGGTTCAGGGGGAAGAGGTGAATGCAGGTCTGGAGTTCATGAGAGTTGAGAGGGACAGAGCAGGGAGAGAATTCAGCATCCTGACAGCCTGATGTATGAAGCTGTCTCTCAGTCTGCTGGTTCTAGCCCGGAGGCTCTTCAGTCTCCTTCCCGATGGCAGCAAACTGAAAAAGTTGTTGGACGTATGAGTGGAGTCACCTGTAATGCAGAGGGCTTTTTGGGTGAGGTGGGTGCAGTAGGCGTCCTGGAGGGAGGGAAAAGGAAATGTAGCTTTTTCTATCAGGACACAGTGCAGGAGCCATATCACACATTGGAATATGAATAACATACAGACACAGACAGTTGATTGTTTGGGCTTGTTCTATCAGATATCTTGAGACCGTGAAGTTCCGGTTTCAATATTTTTCAATTTTTATGCTTAAGGACAACAGATGGAAATTAGCCCTTGGCTATAATCTGGTATGTTTACATTCATGTAATTTTTTTTTACATTTATGTTCATTAACATGCACTGTCCTAAATAAATAAATAAATATGCAGATTGGAATGTGACTTTGTGGAATGTGTCAATTTAAAGTTACTTTGTAAACTGTTGCTGGAATTTTAACCCCTTTATTCTTTACCTGCTTAATTACAGCTGCAGAATATAGAGAACATTTATTTTATGCTGATTTCAATTTTTTTTTTTACATTATCACAATATCAACTTCATAATTTGGGAATTATGTTAATCCAGTATGTAAAACTCAGTTGATAAAGTGTCTTCCCTCATTAATATCCCATAATCATCTGAAGGTGCTCTTACTGTAAGATAGGAGCATTGAAGAACCACATGAAGTGCCAGACGACATAAAGTTAGATGGCAGGGTTAGTGAGTGCAAAGACAGAGTGCTGAAAAAGTCTCCAATGTTTTGGTGACTAAGAAACTCCAGAGTTCCTCTTCTGGAATTAAAATTGTGATGTGGGTTTTCATGGCCTGTAGGTGTAATGTGTAGGTGACCCCATACGTTTGTCCATATAGTATTCCACACCGCCTACCTCCCCTTAAGCCATGTTGAGCCAGGTTGATGTGACTGTGTCTCAAAGAGCCTCATTTGATGAGCAAAGTTTATCTTAGTCAGCACTCTTAGGCTTTCTTTAAGCAGCTCTCCAAAGCTTTGAGGTGTGTTTGGCTTCAATATATCCAGGTTTATCAGTTACTTTCACTATGCCATTTATGTAAGCATTTGTATCACCTTGTATTATTTTGCTTTATTCTTCATTAAAGTTTCATTTCACAAAGCTGAACGACTCCATCAGACAGTGAATGTAAAGGTGTTTTCATGCTGTGGCCTTTGTTTTGGAATTTATAAGTATGCTGGTTATGAAAATGTGTCAATAAAAGCAGTTGAAGGTGAATGTGCACAATGTGACATATTAGGACGTTTACAAAGGCATTATCTGAATGCGGGAAACTTCTCTGATCTGCACAAAAGGTTGCATGAATGTAATGTGGTTCATATGCTGCTAAGAGATGGTGGTGACTATCAAAGCGGAGCCAATGAGATTTGATAAGGGAATCAGAGGAGTCATTGTCATTCAAAGGAATAATACATACATACAAAAAACACCTTTCATAACAGGGAACACCCTCAGGTGCATTTTTGTAAGTCTCTTCTGTCACTGCACTGGATGAATTTTACTCATCCATCCTCTGCTTTTCTGTTGTGGGGTTCCCTCTAAGAATCCTTTGCCCTTTCTATAATAAGTACAAGTGATGCATCAGAAAGCAATGACATTTAAGTCACTCTTTTATCTTAAAAAACAAACAAAGTTCGTCAGCTAGCTGTATATCTGGACAAGAAAATAGAACACAGTGGTTTCAAACTGTTGATGCGTATGTATTTTGTCTACACGTCATTAAAACACTATACATTTTCTTTTTCACAGTACGTTTTTTGTGTCACATGCATGTGTATAATGGCAACACGTGTTTCTTAAATTGAGGTTTGCAAACTGGCACGGTTGAAAGTAGGTGCATGAAATGCATCTAAATAGGTTACGGGTGCATCTGTAACCTGGGTTTTGTACACATCTAAAAGCAGCACTGATAAGATCTTGGGAACATCATGAAATCTCCATCACTTCAGTCTGCACCACGAAACATTTGCATAGAGAGGAGAACTGAGTCACGTTGTGCTTGTAACGTAGTTCACCCTGGAGGAGGCAGAAACTTTAGCTGCTATTCTTTGTTTGTAAGCGCTTGGATGAAATTTTTTAGCTAAGAAACCCTGAACTTTGACTTTTTACACAAGGAGATAGAACGGTTTGAGGGCTAGTTTACCCAACAGAAAAGAGGTTCTATATCTGAAAATAGTCATGTTATGAAACCTTCAAAGCTCTCTGCCTACAGAGTACAAAGTGAAAATGTGGTGGAACTGCACAGTAAAAACAGCACAGTTTCTTAGAAAACTCTCGAGTGTTGTTTTTTCCAGTTCTCTGTGGCAACATCACTGAAGTAGAAATCCAAACCAAATATTTCTGCCTGTAGGACCGAGACAGTCTAATCCACAATTACAATAAATTCAGCTCCCATGACACAGAGATTTGACCTCTGAAGCCTCATTTACTGTTTCTTGTTCTGCAGTTAATTTCTAGCCGATATTATAGGCTCTGTGTACATAACCTTAACGTATATTTCCCTCCCTATGTCAGCAATGTTAACAGTATCTAGCAGCACAATCACCGGAGCTGGAAATGAAGCCAATGCTTCATTCAGACTGCACTGCCCTGAGTAATAACATAAGCTTGTTTCTATGATTCAGCCTCCAAAGACTTGCAAATAGAAATAACCACCTTTACAGCAGAAATTATAAAGTTTAAAGCTTGGTAACAAAATTCACAAAATCTGTCCATGAAGGGATTTTTTACATAACTATCCCCTTTAAACTGTACAGAGGTGAATAAGGACACAGCCCATAGCCACTCACTATTAGCCAGTAAATTCATTAATATAGACCTCTTGACCTCATGACCTCTCCCACGTGTGCACAGAGCCAGTCTGTGGGAGTCAGAATTGTGGCTGGGCTGTAAAGGATCAAATACTCACATTTCTCTCAGTGTCATGCAAACCAGTTTAGAACTTTTTTGTGATGTGTGTGTTTTTTTTATTTTCAGTTAATTGTCTCTCTCCATTAAGATGAAACTATCATAAAAATCAGAGACTTTTCATTTCAAGTGAGCAAACCTACAAATTTAGCCGGCAATCAAATAATTTTCTTTCTTTCTTTTCCCTCAGAATTTCAGTGGAACAGTCAGTTGCCCCACTTTCACTTGTGTAGCTCTAAATTTGGTACAACTACAGTTAAGTAAGTTTTTATCAGGTTCAGTGAGATCAGTACATGCTGACTAATTGTGGTAAGCATAAAACATCTCAAATTTTAAGCTTTGTGGTAGAAGCAGCAGGAGTTTTTTGACCTCCAGCCGGGCCTAGTGATGGGTACTCATTTGGGTTGTGAGTCAGTCTATTCCCCATGTGCTTGGGGAAACACAACTAATTTTGTGAAAACCACACACAAAATGTCAGGCATGATTGTGATCAGTTTCCTTTGTCTACTAAAACCCCGTAAAAGAACCTGAAAACTAGAGGTAACCTGTACAGATATAAACACTGATTACACTCTCCCCCACTTCCGCTGATTCTAATCTGTCAAATGTCCCCTTACTCTAACTTTCTTCCGCAGTTGCACGAGCGGTGGTTTGAGTGTGCTTTCGTGTCGGGGATTTCTGAGTTTGGGGCGGAAAGGTTGACATCACAGAGATAGAAAAGGCATAGGATTTATATTGGATGCACGGCTGGTCAACATCAGATAAAACACGACGAAGAAGATCCTCCTCATCCCTCCTCTCAGCATCATGAAGACTCTCTGCTTCTCTCTGGGACTGCTGCTGCTTGCAGCCTGCTGCTGTGATGCCATCCGTGAGTGTTTAATCTTTATGACTCCTTGCATTTGTTTGAAAATTTACAGCTGACATGTTGATACTGACTTTAGTCTTTTACCTTGCTCTCAGCGAAAGGCGTAAAGTTCAGCACAGCTCCTGGAACCTGCTGCTTCAACTTTAAAATAAATGCAATACCGGTGAAGTTGGTGTCCTTCATCACCCAGACGCACAGCTCCTGTCCCAAGAAGGCGTACATGTAAGTTTGATATTTTCAAACAGGACTGGTCATGAATAAAGTATAAAAAGGGATATGTGAAGTTTAGACAGGCCGTCTGCAAGAACTCAATCAAAGCAGTGTGAATAAAACGATTTTTGTGTGCATGTTTTGCAGAGTCCACACTGTCAGAGGAAAAAAGATCTGCTACACTCAGAGCTTCCAGTGGGCTCAGGACATGTATCGGCTCCACAACACTGAAGGCAGCAGCTAGCCGCCACCAAGATCGTCAGCTATCAGCTTTAGTTAATAATTGACTGCTTTTTTAAGGCCTTATGGCTTCGCTTTGTATTTGTATTTTTATAAAACTGGCTTAAAAATAAACAAAAAAATTTATGCAAGTTCTCTGAAAAGACTGTTAGACGTTTATGTGACTGATCAGATGTGTGTTAGGTATGTTTTGTGCAGGGCAAGAACTGTAAAGAAATAATAATACAAAAGTGCTTTTTACTCTGCTGCCTCAAGCTCAAAGCTGTAAAAAGATCTTTATAATCTCATTAAATACAGATCTTAAAAAAACTGTCATCCAGTGTTTCTCAGTCTCTTGTTTTCATTTGAACAACTCTTTGAATCTGTAAAAATGGTAAAAGATATTCAGAGATAATAACCAGAGAAACAGCAAAATCTAGAACTGAATTACCTTTTAAAACAGGTTGGTGCAGCACCACTTCTGCCTTGGTGTATTTTTAAAACAAGCCCACGTTTCAGCAGGTTTGAGTAGTTTCACCAGCAGACGCGAGACCAACTTCTATGAAAAGATGGTTGCATGTGCTGATTCAACCGGGGACCAAATTTTTGCTCACAACCTGACTAAATCCCTTAATTGTATACAAAATGATCAAAACGTGCTCCACCTGAAGGAGCAAAATTCAGTTGAATCAATCAATTAATGCTTCTGTATTAGTCTAATAATGCCATACAATATACAGTATATAAATCTACTAACCTCATCAGGTTTACTCCATTTTTTTAGGCACGACTGTAAACATTGCACTCGAAGTTATTTCGGTACATTTCAGCTTCTGAAACTGTAATTTTTACACCTGTGAGGATTTTTTTTGTTTTGACACCAAGTAAAATCTTTACGTTGAATCCACGGACTAAAAACAGCTGAAGAAAGATACAAAGATCACGAACCCAACAGTGACTGCTGGTGTGTGCCACAGGCCTCGCAGTCACCTTTAGGAAATTTATATTAGCTCATTTTACTGGCATGTATGCCATGACTCATGTGTAATTCTGGGGTACACTGACATTCGTAAGCACATTAGAAAGCATGTAGGGGGATTTAATCTGAAACGAACAAAGACGACCTGCACCAGTCTGCATTTATCGGAACGTAGTTAAACCACAAGCTGATCTGTCGTTGTGATAACATCTGTGAGGTTTTAGCTCTTGCGCTTGTTTCTGTGTTAACGTGTACTTATCTTAAGTCATCCGTTGTCTGTGTGTGTGTGTGTGACCACCCCTCAGCGATGGCTAGAGTTCAATCTTCACTGATAGCATCAACACAGGCTGCAGACCTGCAGTGCAACACACAGCATTATCGGTTCAATCTTCAAACACAATTTACTGCAAGCAGCTGGGCAACAATAACACCCACCACCCCAATCTAGGTCGCTTATAAGATGAAGAAAATTTTACACTTACGTAATTAAAAAAGTTCAATCAGTTAACGGCTTATAACACTTGTAACGTAAGACAAGGTTTATTTGTCATATATATATTGAAAGTCTACATAAAGGGACTGTGTTTACCATTTTTAAGAAGAGGGTTTCAGATAACGAGGTGTGTGTACAAGTAGTCTCTGTGAAATAAAAGCTCATGCTTCCTAAACGACATTTTGTACCGTGATTCAATCAAAGTCCTCTAGCAGATTTTAGGAATATCAATCTGGAAATGAATAGAAGGTGTTCTATATACAAAATATGGATAAAAATCAGTTACATTTTAGTTAGAATACCAAATCACAACAAGAGTTTCCTCAAGGTGTAACAGTGGGAAGGAAAAATTCCCTTTTAACAGGAAGAAACCTACAGCAGAACCAGGCTCAGGGAGTGAAGGGAAGCCAATACAGGAGAAATCTGCTCTCTCTTTCTAGCCCCTGTCAGGACTCTTGCTGCAGCATTTTGGATTAACTGAAGGCTTTTCAGGGAGTTTTTTGGACATCCTGATAATAAAGAATTACAGTCGTCCAGCCTAGAAGTAATAAATGCATGAAGTAGTTTTTCAGCGTCACTCTGAGACAGGATATTTCTAATATTCATTAGTTATATGCTACTCGGACCAACTTTTGCTCTCAGAGTTTCTGTGATTTTTCCTGTCATATATTTAGGAAACTGCAATAAACGTTTCTCAGACAATTTGGTCCGTGTTGACAACAGAGCATCACACAGTTGATCAGCTGCACATCCATGATGTACAGCTGATCCATGACTCATTTGTTCCACCACATCCCATGTTCAGGGAGGCTGTGGTGTTTAAAAGATGGGCAGTTAGTAGCCAAAGTGGGGCCCAAAGTGTGCCAAGAAAATATTCCCCACACTGTTACCCCAGCAGCAGCCTGAACCATTGATATCAGGCAGGATGGAGCCATGCTTACATGCTGCTTACACCAAATTCTGACCCTACCATCTGACTGTCACAGCAGAGACTGAGACTCATCAGACCAGGTAACAAATTTTCACTCATCTATTTTGACATATGGTGCACCGAGAGATGCTCTTCTACATACATTGGCTACGATGTAACAAGTGGTCCTTTGAGTAACTGTTGCTTTCCTATTAGTTGAAGCAGTTTGACCATTTTGTTCTGACCTTCGGGATCAATTAAAGCATATTCTCCCACAAAACTGCTGCTCACTGAATATTTTATTTTTCCTGAGAATTCTCAGTAAACCACAGAGACGGTTGTGTGGGAAAAAGCAGATCAGCAGTGTCTGAAACACTCAGACCTGCCTGACACCAACAACCAGGCCACTTTCAAAGTTTTTAAAGTGAACTTTCCGATGCTCAGTTTGAACTTCAGCAAGCCATCTTACTTAAATGCATTGACTTGAAAATTTCCTAAACCAGCAGGTGAAGTTGGCTTTTATGCTCTTCTGCTGCTTCCTTTCAGGAAATCAAATTATATAGAGCAGGGGAGCAGGTCACATCACCCCAGTGACCCCGATAATGGAGAAGAAGCCTCTAAGACGTTAATACTGTCAAAGGGTTTATTTGAATCAAAACCACCATCTTTGCATAATGAACCACAGAGAAAGAATCCAAATGCAGGACATAAAACACCAAGAAAGAATAAAATCCAAATCTTTAACCCAAGACACAGGTCAAGACATTAGCAGGTGATAATATTAGAGCAAAGACCTGACAAAAAAGTAAGGTAAAAAATCAGGTAAAATATCCATACACAGAATAATAACTGCAAACATGAGAATCACAGGCATGCTGGAGTGCAACTATAACAAGACAGACTAAAGAGATTAATGAGTAATGGGAAAAAGGTGTTGCACAAAAAGGGCAGGAAAGAAGACACAAGTTAAATAGACATTTTACATATTGCAAATAAATTGCTGCTAAACAAATAGAGAGATAAATTAAAGATGAAAATTTTTTTTATTTTGAGGTGGATTTTATTATGATACTGCTATGTGAACATGAATAAACCCCGACAACCAGACACAGGGTGGGCATCTGGCTGGCCATCCTTTGATGTGGTTTCTTGGTTAGGGGTCGAGATCACTGTGGTCTCAAAAAAAGGAAAAGAATAACATTTTTACACTTCATGTCTTTAAATTTGATTAAAAATACGGTATGTGTCAAATTTGACCCAGAATACCTTTGTTGCTGAAACTCCATGCATCTCAGAAATGTTATTATGTTACTGTACAAAAAACTGCTTAGTAATAAAAAAACATATTTTTAAAATACATTTCGTGTGCAGATGCTTGTATGCGTTGCCTAATGATTCTCGCACAGACCATCACTGTAACCTGCACACTGCAAGGCTCAGAAAGTGATGATTAAGGACTATTGGTGACAGTTATGAAACAACATTAGAGGTTTAATAGTGGAAACATTATGACTATGTATGATTGTTGGGTCTGTGTTTCCACATGCCCCGCTAGTTTAGAGACTTATTCCTCAGGAAGAGCGGAAAACAAGACAGAACATCTTCAACCGGCTTTTTAACTCGCTAACGAGGGAAGTTTGGGTCAGAACCAGCTCTTGGAGCTCACGCTCCTCACCTGACTCCAAACCCAAATCCTTCAAAGAGCAGCTGTCCTCGTAGCCTTTTTATTGACAAACTGTTACAGTACACATCACAGCAAAAGCACCTCCCTCCTGGGGCAGGGATAGCTCAGTAGGTAAAGTGGTCGCCCCATGATCGGAAGGTCGGCGGTTCGAATCCACTTAACGGCTACCCTGAGGTACCCCTGAGCAAGGTACCGTCCCTACACACTGCTCCCCGGGCGCCTGCTTAGTGGGCTGCCCACTGCTTCACTGAGTGAATGGGTCAAATGCAGAGAAAAACAAGTAATTTCCCCATGGGGATCAATAAAGTATCCATTATTATTATTAAAACCCCCCTTGGTGACAAAGGCAAGGCACTATGTGTGTGTATGTGTGTGTGCACGTGTATGCATGTGCAAGAATGTGTGTGTGTGTGTGTGTGTTTGAGTGAGTGTGTGAGAATGTGTGTCTCTCTGTGTGCGTGACTTCCAACTGTTTCTAACAACATCCTTAGTCATAAAATGGTAATCTCCCCCACACCCAATATATGTTTCACCATGCACAAAACAATGAAGCCATCGAAAGGGCGGTCAAAGGAGCTTGCAAAAAAAGCGTCTGGACTTCTTTAAGTTGCTTGAAGACGTTTCACCTCTCATCCGAGAAGCTTCTTCAGTTCTAAGGTCAAATGGTGGAGAGTCCCAGATTTAAACCTAGTGGGAGTATCCCTCCACAGAGGGACAAAAGGACCCCCTGATGATCCTCTAATCTCCTGAGCCAAGGTGTGAAACTGGGTGTGGGTCCCAATCAGCCAGAGTTTCGGGTGAGCTCATTGTGAAACCTGGCCCCACCTTATCATGCGAATTCCTGAAGTCAGATGGCCCAAGATGTGAGTGGGTGTTAAGGCGTCTGGGGAGGGAACTCAAAACTGGATTATAGATGGCAGACAGTTGGTGTCGTAAACCACCGCCTCTGTTCAACGACGAGCGACCATCTTTGAGCCCAATCCACAATGAGCTCACCCGAAACTCTGGCTGATTGGGACCCACACCCAGTTTCACACCTTGGCTCAGGCGATTAGAGGATCATCAGGGGGTCCTTTTGTCCCACTGTGGAGGGATACTCCCACTAGGTTTAAATCTGGGACTCTCCACCATTTGACCCTTAGAACTGAAGAAGCTTCTCGGATGAGAGGTGAAACGTCTTCAAGCAACTTAAAGAAGTCCAGACGCTTTTTCTTCGCAAGCTCCTTTGACTACGATGACCTGGATGACTGAGAACCTTCACAGACATCCAAAGGGCAGGAAGCTTACCAAACATCAAACAGAATCTTCACAAGGGATGTGTCTGTGATAAAACCTCTCCCAGCACAGAGTGGCTGGAGAGGTGGTCAGAGACAAAGGAATGTCTTGATCCTATAGATTGAACTAAGACTTTACAAATTTAAGAACCACAATGACAACATTCAACAATTAGACTTAACAATGATGTAAAGACAATGCAAAGGCTTGAATGAGTGGTTTGGCTGACCTTGTTTTATCACACAATCAGAGTGGCGGTGAGCCCCTCAAACTTCCTGTTGCCTTATATTTGTTTTATAATTTTCCCCCCACTTTTCTTAGAACGACTTTGAATATGCAGATGAGGACATGTGAGCAGGTCCCCCTTTAAACTGTACAGGAGCATAAGGTTATTATTATTATAGCCTTTGACTGCCAGGTGAATAAGGACACAGCCCATAGCCACACACTATTAGCCAGTAAATTCATTAATATAGACCTCTTTACCTCATGACCTCTCCTACATGTGCACAGAGCCAGTCTGTGGGAGTCAGAATTGTGGCTGGGCTGTAAAGGATCAAATACTCAAATTTCACTCAATGTCATGCAAATCATTTTAGAACCAGCCGAGCCTAGTGATGGGTACTCAAGGACTTGCAATTCTGCATTTGGGTTGTGAGTCAGTGTATTCCCCATCTGCTTGGGGAAATGGGTCAATATCAGATAAAAACACGACGAAGAAGATCCTCCTCATCCCTCCTCTCTCAGCATCATGAAGACTCTCTGCTTCTCTCTGGGACTGCTGCTGCTTGCAGCCTGCTGCTGTGATGCCATCCGTGAGTGTTTATTCCTTTATGACTCCTTGCATTTGTTTGAAAATTTACAGCTGACATGTTGATACTGACTTTAGTCTTTTACCTTGCTCTCAGCGAAAGGCGTAAAGTTCAGCACAGCTCCTGGAACCTGCTGCTTCAACTTTAAAATAAATGCAATACCGGTGAAGTTGGTGTCCTTCATCACCCAGACGCACAGCTCCTGTCCCAAGAAGGCGTACATGTAAGTTTGATATTTTCAAACAGGACTGGTCATGAATAAAGTATAAAAAGGGATATGTGAAGTTTAGACAGGCCGTCTGCAAGAACTCAATCAAAGCAGTGTGAATAAAACGATTTTTGTGTGCATGTTTTGCAGAGTCCACACTGTCAGAGGAAAAAAGATCTGCTACACTCAGAGCTTCCAGTGGGCTCAGGACATGTATCGGCTCCACAACACTGAAGGCAGCAGCTAGCCGCCACCAAGATCGTCAGCTATCAGCTTTAGTTAATAATTGACTGCTTTTTTAAGGCCTTATGGCTTCGCTTTGTATTTGTATTTTTATAAAACTGGCTTAAAAATAAACAAAAAAAATTATGCAAGTTCTCTGAAAAGCCTGTTAGACGTTTATGTGACTGATCAGATGTTTGTTAGGTATGTTTTGTGCAGGGCAAGAACTGTAAAGAAATAATAATACAAACGTGCTTTTTACTCTGCTGCCTCAAGCTCAAAGCTGTAAAAAGATCTTTATAATCTCATTAAATACAGATCTTAAAAAAACTGTCATCCAGTGTTTCTCAGTCTCTTGTTTTCATTTGAACAACTCTTTGAATCTGTAAAAATGGTAAAAGGCATTCAGAGATAATAACCAGAGAAACAGCAAAATGTCACGGTGGGTGCTGGCCAACCGTGGGGATGTGGGGGAAATTGAACCCAAACGCAAGACTTGGTGCAAAGAAAGCAGTGTGTTTATTTACAGTGAGCCAAAAGTTACATAACAATAAATCCCTGTGAGTTCCCTCGTCTCCGGTGCCGTGTCTTCTTCCCAAAAAGTCCTTGTTTAGTGCTCTCTGCTCCTGTGTCTCTGCACTCCCCGTGCTCACTGCTCTCTCTCGTCCCACGCTTACATGCTGCTTACACCAAATTCTGACCCTACCATCTGACTGTCACAGCAGAGACTGAGACTCATCAGACCAGGGAACAACTTTTCACTCATCTATTTTGACATATGGTGCACCGAGAGATGCTCTTCTACATACATTGGTTACGATGTAACGAGTGGTCCTTTGAGTAACTGTTGCTTTCCTATTAGTTGAAACAGTTTGACCATTTTGTTCTGACCTTCGGGATCAATTAAAGCATATTCTCCCACAAAACTGCTGCTCACTGAACATTTTATGTTTTCTGAGAATTCTCTGTAAACCACAGAGATGGTTGTGTGGGAAAAAGCAGATCAGCAGTTTCTGAAACACTCAGACCTGCCTGTGTCAAATTTGACCTAGAATACCTTTGTTGCTGAAACTCCATGCATCTCAGAAATGTTATTATGTTACTGTACAAAAAACTGCTTAGTAATAAAAAACATATTTCTAAATACATTTCGTGTGCAGATGCTTGTATGCGTTGCCTGATGATTCTCGCACAGACCATCACTGTAACCTGCACACTGCAAGGCTCAGAAAGTGATGATTAAGGACTATTGGTGACAGTTATGAAACAACATTAGAGGTTTAATGGTGGAAACATTATGACTATGTATGATGTAAAGACAATGCAAAGGCTTTGCAGAATGAGTGGTTTGTCTGACCTTGTTTTATCACACAATCAGAGTGGCGGTGAGCCCCTCAAACTTCCTGTTGCCTTATATTTGTTTTATAATTTTTTTTCCACTTTTCTTAGAACGGCTTTGAATATGCAGATGAGGACATGTGAGCATGTCAGACTTAAGCCGAGGGAAGCAGGACAAATCACTTCAGATCTGAAACACCAGCATCACCAGGTCTACAGCGAACATGAAGACTCTCAGCCTGACTGTGGGACTGCTGCTCGTGCTGTTTACTATTTACTACTGCGACGCCTCACGTAAGTCTGTTAGTCTACTTCCTGCATCACACTGGAGGGAATTTCAACTGTGAACATGAAATTCTTCATTTTTCTGTATTTTAAGTGATTAAAACAAAAATGAAACTAATTATTATCTCAGGGAAAGGACAAATGATTGAAAGATTTTTATATTTTAAAAATTCCCCTCTTGCGGCTGTGGCGGTCTAAGCTCGGATCCTCTACCAGGACTGTGTTACATATATTTGTGTGTGCATGTGTATACAATTACATTTTTAAATATGAAGCTGTATATAATCATATATACAATTTTTACAATTTTTGTTGGATGTTGAAGTTTCAAAAGGTTATTTAAATATCCAGCCCTTACTGTCCAAGTGTAAAAAGGTATCATTAGCATAAGCTAAAATAAATTTAACCATTTTCTTCTAAAATCTGCTGTCACATAAAAATAATACAAATAATATCTACATTTTAAATTATATTAAAAAATAATATTTTTGTTAAAAAAAAACAACTAAAACTTTAGCTTGCTGTACATCTTTAGCCAACAACTAATTTGCATCTACTATCATTTAATATTTTAAATTACATATATATAATTTTACTTTACATGCTTACACACTAGTATCTGCACAACAGAAAAAGCCTTACCCAGTTTAAAAAATAAAAAAAATCTTACACTAGGACATAAAATATAAGCTTTCAAACTGTAAGTTTTGTTTAGATATAATTGAAAACAAGTTGCGACATAGAGTCGTAGCACTAAAACATACCCTGTGTTTTTCTCTTACAGCTTCTGGAATGGGTTTAGTGCCACCTGATCTTTGCTGTTTTAAATTCTTTGATAAAAGGATCCCAAAGGTGCACATCCTCTCCATCAGAAAAACTCACAGCAAATGTTTAACAGAAGCCTTTGTGTAAGTTTGTACTTCAACATCTCTTTGCTACCCTCACTAATATTTGCAAAGCATTGTATTATCCTTCTTTTCTATGAAGAATAAAATCTGTAATCTGAGAACAAAATAATGACACTGATTTTTTTTGCAGGATCAACACGCCCAGAGGCGATTACTGTGTGAGACAGAATGATGACTGGGCAATGGAAGAGTTCGTCAAACGCCACAATTAAGACATGAAGAATCTACCATGACCCCAATGACCGGCAACCAGCGCTGGAGTTTTAGCTCTTTGTACTTTGCCTGCTTAAGTAGTCTTACTATTATTGAAATGCGGATACTTTTATTTTGCATTTATCAGCTTAATTATCAGCATAAGTTTAGTAAAAAGTTGCATCTCTGAAAAGGGAATTTGAGTATTTGGTATTTGTTTGTCTCTCACTCACTTTGGCAGCAGGACTTTAAAGATCTAAAGATTGAAATTTAAAGGGATTTCACTCGGGTGAGGACAAAGACAGCTGCAAACATCACACATTCCTGTTTAGTTAATGAATTCTCCCTGAATACTTGTTTTGTAGTGCAATGTTTCTGATACGAGTCCTAATCAGGACAAAAAAGTAGCAGGCACAGAAATGTGCTAATTTATGTCACTTTGATTCCTGCCGACCTGAGAACAGAGACTATGTCAAGTCTTGTTAAACCAGATTATCCCTGCAAGAGCTTCATGTGACGACGATAGTCTTCAAGTTGAAGTGTGACAGTAACAATGAAGGAAAGTTCTTCCATAATAACACAAACAGTTATCCTGCTGCAATATGAATCGTTCTCCACAAAGATATAAATCACTGCTGGAGGACATCACTGAAGAATGGAGGGCTGCTTCTCCTCAGTCAGGGTGTAGCTGATTTAGATCAGTCTGTCTTCTCACCACCGTGTTTCACTGTAGCTTCGATCCACTGTGGTATCCATCCCTCGCCTGTTTCTCTCCTTACATATGCCCTTTTTTCCCTGCCGCTAATATCTAACGTAGAATTATCATTAAAAACAATTTTAAATTATTTTGATGCCTTAGACGCTTACATGATTTCCATATTCAGATAAAAATAGTGCACGTGAAATTTAATGTCTCCAGTCATTTTACCATTTACTTTCACCGTGCCATTGTTATGCAGATACAGTGTGTCCAAAGCATTTATATATCTCTGTATATTGTTTTTCTTTATTCATTAAAGTTGCATTTCACAAAACTCATCGACTCTGTCTGACAGTGAATGTTCAACTGTGCTTTTATGCCGTGGCCTTCTCTTTGAATTCATCAGAATAGTGAATAAAATCAATAAAATATCCCACATAAACTTTAAAATATGCTCACTTTCCTTTAAAATACAACAAATTTTAAACTATAAAAATGCTGGTGAAAACATTTGAGTAAAAATTGTTTGTCATTTTAGGAAAACTTTATAACAACAATCACAAGGGTGCTGAATTTCTCGTCTTGCACCCAAGTTCAGGTATGCTTGTTGTATTTATGTAGGTGCTTGTTAGTGGTGAGCGCTGCACATTCGGGACTGTGGGAATCATTGAGACACTCAGACACTGAGCCATGGCTCTGTGCTACATACAGAGATTTCTGCACCTCTTGGTATTTAGTGACACTTTGTATATAGTTTATTTTATGGCAATGACAATTTTATTTAGCTAGTACATTTCATTACAAGCCAACTCAATGTGCTTAACACAGAAAAACATAAAAACCCATGTTGGTTTACAATGCCAAAGGCAGTGAAAACGGCAAAATACAATAAAACTGTTCTGTCGTGATGGGTCATCGGAGTCTAATCTTCAAATACATTAACTATCTCACTAAATCATGTTTAAATTCTTCCAAGTGATCTTTCCTTATGAAATAGTTCTTAATGATAGAAAGCAATTCTCATAATCTTATTGCTGTGATTATCAAAACTAAGAATGATACCAATTCCTGACTTGCCGACTGTATCTTAGAGACAGAGGTGATAAATATGAAAAAAATTGCCTCTGACTTCCTGTAACAGCAACTAGTATTTCTGTCTTTTCTCTGATCAGTTCTTTTTTTTTTTTTTTTTTTTTTTTTCTAAATGACATCAGAAACAGCAGTATGCGACATTACGTGATGGCAGAGCTTCAGTTCATCCTTTGTCATTTTTTTTTTTTTTTTTTTTTTTTTTTTTTTAATAAATAGGACAGGGGGAATGAATGAGAGAGAGAGGGGGAGAGAAAGAAAGAAAACCAAAGGGGAGAAGAGAGGGTGAGAAGGGGGGGGAAGAGAGACAAAAAAAAAAAAACTCCTGGGTCACCTGTATGGAGAAAAAAAAAACAAACAAACGAACAAACAAACAGAGGAGACAGCAAACAACAAAGAGCAACATAATAATAGAGAAAACAAAGCACCATCACAATAAACTAGCTAGTCATAGATATCAGTATTTACTAAGTAATAAACAATATTGTGCAGCACGCAAGATAGACAGCGCACAGTGTGCTTTGAGGCAGCAGCCAAGAAAGCTTTAGTCCGCGTCTGTGAATACCCATGTGTGCATACCTGTGTGGATCAGCATGCTTGCATTCCAAAGGTTTCTCCATGTAATGATCTGCTAGGGAGTGTGGGGGGGCCACAGCCCCGTCCTCCAGGGTGTGAAGCGGGTATGGAGGAGATCAAAACTCCAGACATCCAGAGGCCCCCAGAACACAAAAGACCATGGAAGACCAACAGAGGGGCAGCCGCGCCACTTCTCTGATCAGTTCTAAAAAGTTTTGATACATCCAGCAATTAATGTAATCAGTTAGCACATTAATGTTCAAGGAACTGACCTCCCAGCCCATTGTTCCTACAGTGGTGGTAGTTTCAATCATTATGCAAATGTACTGTTTATAAGATCGGGGAAACCTGCAGTCAGCTGAGACTGAAGAAGTCACTCGGATGAGTGACGAAACCTTTCTCCCACTGAAAACATTACGTCCAGATGAACAGAAGAAGTTTGGGGGTTCTGTTTATAAGTTGATAAGTTTGTGAACAGAGGTTAGATCATCAGAGGAATGTGATAAGTACAACTGTGTATCATCTACAGAAGAATGGTAGGCTATATTATGATTCTTTATGGCCATACTGAGTGGAAACATGTAAAGGTTAAATTGTAATGGACCCAGGACAGACCCCTGAGGAACCCCTTGTTGAATTTTCATTTGTGCAGATCAGAAACTGCTAGTTGAGACATAAAAACTTAAAAGCCCTTTAGATACAAAGAGAGGCATCATCAAAAACCGCACCTGTCAAACCAGCTGTGTCATGAAGCCCTTGAATCAGAATGTCAGTGCTGAAAACAGCAGTGAGATCAAGAAGGATTAAAATCTAAACTCTTAGTGAGTCACTATTGATCTTTAGGTCAGTGATGACATTACAAAGAGTTGTTTCTGTGCTTAATTGGTTCTGAACCCTGACTGGTCATAACGACTGTGAGAAAAAAGGAATTTATTTTATTTGTCATAATACTGTTGTCAAATAGTTTACTGAGAAACCTCATAAAGCATAGTGTTTAACTTGGTCTTTAATATTGCACTGTAACATATCCTTACATGTTCTACTTGTAACTATAGTGCAACATAGAAATTATTCATTTAGAGAAGTAGTTTTATGTCATTTACCATGGCACACTGTTTCATTATAATACGACTTCTGTTTGCCAACGTGTAACGATGCTGCACAGCAGGGTCATTGCATTTCATAAGCTGGTTTGCACTGAATTGCATGATTTGTAGTATAAGTGGTGGGACTGCCACATAATAATGGGCCACGACTGATTAACACATGAAGCTATATTGTTACATCCAGCCTGTGGGCCTTGGGTTTAACATGTGTGGCATACACCAAAATAGCCTTATCACCTTTATAAGCTTTGATCTTCACCAGTTTAACTGAAAGAACCCAGCGTCCTCAGATGCCTTCGGATGAATTCACTGCTTCTGATGAGTCATTTCTGTCTTCTTGATTTGTGTTAAGCTGTATTTTTTCAGTGTGAACGACCTCAAGCTGCTGTTCACTCTTTGTACAGGAAAGGTTTTGTCTGCCACAGTTGTTGATATAATCTTGTTGAAGACAGCCAGAGCAGTTTTATTTTGTCACTGTGCTTATTTGTCTTAAATGAACTACAGTGTAAAGCACTCTGGAGCACAAAGCTTCACTGAGGCAGCTGTTCTTTAGAAACGTACTATAAGTTTGTAGTGCAGTAAGATGTTTACTTGTTTACACAAGCATTACGTAAGAGTACGTAATGATAATGGGTATTGCTTTATAAATAACTGGACATGAATAGTTTGAGATCAATAAATAATGTTGTTCTACTACTTTAAAGCTATATCACATTTTGGGGTCAACTTGAAGGAAAGGCAGATGTGAAATGTGACATGATATTCTAAATCTTAATATGGTACTTTCTAAATGTTCACAATACACAGCACATTTGTAGGGATTGTAGTTTTTAAGTTATGAAGCTTGTTGTCAATTTTCTGACAAAATCAAGCGTTAAGTTGACCTTGAAGAGCTCAGTGGAAATAAGCCAAATTTTAATGGATTGTTAACATGAGCTCTACTCTCCTCCTAAAGGTTTATCTGAACCAATGCAAAACCTTTCTTGCAGATTCCAATTTAAGTGACAAAAACTCACATTTCTTTCTCAATATTTTGGGTACTCATCAGGCAGGAGACCAACAACCCCATAGTCAGTGCGGAACACTGGTGAAAGAAAAACAGCTTTTTTTCATTTGTGTTTGTTAAGTGGCAGCACGGTGGTTAGCACCGTTGCTGCACAGCAAGAAAATCTTGAGTTCAATTCCATCATCAGGCTATCAGGCCTGCAACAGAGGCAAAACAAAGATGAAACAATCAAGCGGTGACAGATGTTGTAAACAGACACCAAATATTTTCACTCATCAATGAGACCTGAAACCCAGGCACCGAAGTGACTGAAGACGTAGTGAAACAAACAGACGGAGGCCAAATTCTCACAAACTGTTCCCTTGAGGAGCGAAGAAAGCAGGTGAAACATGCCAGAGGAAAACATTCCATAAGAATTTGCTGCCAGGTTGTTTTACTGGAAGTTTGTTATTTATCTAAGACGTGTTGTGTTTGTGCAGCATTTTCAAAACTATCATAAAGTGTATTTAGGTTGGTGTCAGGAACATTGTGCCAACTTGGAGGTCAAAAAGCAGCAATAAAGGCTCAGTTTTCAAATACAGTCTCAGTATCTTTATCCTGCAAAATGTCCAGCAGGACTGAATTTTTCAGACATGACCAAACACAGTGCGTAGAAGTTCCTGCTGAGGCCTTGCAGTTCAAACAGAGGTGGAAGCTGATGATTCATTTGTGTTTTATGTGGTGAGAGTTTCACACGGTGCAGAATTTTACATTTCAGCAGGGTTACGCAGTACAGTTACACACTGATAACTTTTTTGTATGATCCCAAATCACATCCTACTCTTCTTCAGTGATGTCTACAGCAAGTTTATTTTTCCACACCTGTGCTACAGCATGGATGCTCATTACATCCAACACATCAGTTTGATTCAAGGCACTGTAAAGATGAGATATGGCTTTCTTGGCTGGGAGAAGTAATTGCTGATATCCTACTTTTAATATTGAAAGTAGTTTTTTGGGGGGTTTTGAAGTCTGAGAACTGAATGTATCTAAAAAAGAAAGTAAAGTTGGGGATGTTTATTGTTTACCACAACGATGCCTGTAAGTCTGCTTCTAGTGCTTTGTTAGTTCTTTGAATTTTCTGTCTTTCTCTTTATTGAAATGGAGAGTGAGACAGAGCGAGGACATAAAACAGGAGCCTTTAATCTGTATCCTTTAATAACAAATTGTGTTTTTGTTGATGTTTGTTGCCTGATGAGCATTAGCCTTAATCATTTCTGATATGCTGTAAGTCATTAGAAACAGACACAATATTGAGTAATCCCTGTTTCTTTTGTTGCAGCTAATTATGCAGAGACGTGCACGGCAGGTCTTACCACACTGCCGCTGATGAAGTAGATGATAATAAGATGTGTTCAGCTGAAGAAAGAGAAATCCAATCTCCACTCAATGATCAAGCTGGGGGAAAGAGAGAAACTGAAAACAAACCAACACTCATTATTGTCAACGGGGCCCGGAGGCCAGTATGTGGGTGGGGACCCGAATCAAAAGACAGGCGGAGGGTTTTTCACAAGCTTTATTATAAACAGAGAGATAAGCAATGACACACACCATGGAAATGTGGCAGCGAGAAGATGGTTTCTGAATTTGAAGCTTACTTTGCAGGTTAGGAGCGTAAGGTTCTGGAGGCCTGCTTACCACAGTTAGGTATCTGATGAACTGGCCAGTCTCCATAGCCAGTCTTGTTAATGCTCGCACTCAGGTGGGGCTCGGGCCTATGCAGGACAGTAGTGATGACAGGGTCTCTCATTGGTACATCCCACACTTTATGGTAGGTTGTGCTACTGGCTTTAAGTTGGCCTCTAGTGTTGTTCGCCATCCAGTCCATCTATAAAGATAATGCATGCACTGTAATGACTTTGAACTGGCGCTGAATACATCTTAAGTGCTGCCTCGCTGATTGCTGTCAATGGATATTGACAAATGGCTATAGCCTGGAAATATGGTGCACCTAGCATTCAGCAAATATACAACATGTAAACATAATACATACATACTACATAATATAGTGTGGAAAAACTGAGTATCAATATACAAATGCATCAGATATCAGCAAATATCTCAAATATTGTCTCGCGATTCTACTGTCGACTTTCACTGCAGCCTGAGTAAAGGAAGGTTGTGCAGACAGTGAAGATTGGGACTAAGCATGCATTATCAGTGCATGTATTTATTGGTAGAGCACCGAGTGGTTTGTTTGAGCGTTTTATCAGATATATTGAGTCCCCGAAACTTCCTGTTGTCTCATGGTACAGAAAAACCCCAATCTATTAACCACCTTTGGGGTTGTTGATCATTTTTCCAGTTTCTAAGAAATGGTTTGAATATGCAGATGAGAACGTGACTTAAAGCAGGGTGATCGGACCGATCACTCAGACATCTTCTGAAACATCAGGATCATCAGGTCTACAGTGAAGTCAGCATGAAGACTCTCAGCCTGACAGTGGGACTGCTGCTCGTGCTGTTCACCGTTTACCACAGCGATGCCTGTAAGTCTGCTTCTTGTACTTGTGTTAGATCAGTTTTTGAATTTCTGTCTTTCTCTGCATTCAGACACAGAGTGAGACAGAGCGAGGACATCAAACTCATATAAGTTCATGGTCATGAAGACCAGTGTTGATCTTAAATTCTTTACTGTAATTAAAAGTCAGATTGAATCCTCGTGTAAACAAGTGTAGTCACATGTTCGGCATGTACTTCACTGAGACAGACTTTTTTAAAACTTAAATTCTTTTTTCTATTTTCTATGTATCTCTGTCTTTTATGTCTTTGCTTAATAATCTTACTCCAAGACATAAAATAAGAGCCTTCAAATGGTATCTTTCATTAAGATATAACAAATTGTATTTTGTTACTTAATGAAGCATTAAACTTCATTATATCTGGTATGTTGGAGAAGCAGCCACAGCACTGAGTAATTCCTGTTTTTCTGTTACAGCTAAGGCAATGATTACTCCTGACCTTTGCTGTTTTCGCTTCTTTGACAAACGGATCCCAAAGGCGAACATCGTCTCCATCGTGAAAACTCACAGACATTGCCCCACACCAGCATTTGTGTAAGTTTGTCTTTCACTGTCTCTTTGATTCGATCACTAATGTTTACCAAGAAGTCATATCTAGGGATTGAGAGTAACGTAGTTTCTATTCTCTGTATGTCCTGTACATGTGGCAGAATTGACAATAAAGTTGACTTTGACTTTGACTTTGATGTATAAGCAATGTATGATCGTCCACATTGAAGCCATAACTCTGCTATTAAGAGTAAAATGTGTAAATATGAGAGCAAAATAATGATTCTGACTTTTCTACAGGATCAAGACACCCAGAGGGCTTTTCTGTGTGAAACAGACTGCAGAGTGGGCAATGGAACAATTTGTCAAACAAGAGAGAGGAGCAACTAAACCAACGCCACAGTCAACAGCTCAAACATCTTTCATGACTTCGATGAATGCTACAAGCCGAAATGCATCAGTCACTCCATGAAGTTCCTTCAGAAAGTTTTTATTTTTTGCATTATCACAATATCAGCCTAATAATTTGTGGATTATGTCAAACCTCTGGCAAATAGTTTTCAGTATTTAGTTAATGAACAAAGCTATTGGGGCACATCTGAATCTTTGAATTCAGGTCTTTTCTGTCTTGTTGCCGCAGGTGTATCAAATCCACCAAAATGCCATTTAGTCTGTACAAACACTTGTGAACGTCTGAGTTGTTATGTTGACCCAGCTTGATGTGACAGTATCTCAATATCTCAGTTTATAATGCAACAATATATAAAAAACATGTATTGAATCATTTGCTTTCACTATGCCATTTAAACGCTGCATTGTTTTGCTTCATCCTGCATTAAAGTTTCATTTCACAAAACTGAGCGACTGAACCTGGAACAACATTTATTATGATGATGTGGGAACAACACCGACACGAGGATAACAGATCGTGCCCCTTTGTAACAGTGAGGCAGACCATGACAAGTATAGTGGAACAAGAGGCATTTATTCACCATATAGCTCAGAACAAGACAATGAGAGATTTTTCAAGCCTTCTCTCTTCACAAAACAACAACCATCACCCTGACTAATTGAAGCTGGCATCCTTAAATACTCTCAGCTGTCACAGGCTAAACCATTATTCCACTAACAGGTGAGTTCTAAAATCCCACCCCTCCACCACGTTATACAATACATACATTTCAATGAATAAATATATACATACATTTTACATTTTCATATTAATAAATATTTTACACTTCTGACACCATATCCATTATTATAAAAACCCCCAAAACCCCAAGACAAACGATTCCCCACACTCGATTAACTCATGGCCTCTCCCAGAACCAATAAATGGTGTCTGAAGTCCTGGAAACGTTTGCCCCAAAACCCTGAAGAAGACACAGGAAAGAAAGGTGAGTAATCACGTCTCGGTCACTTCTTTGCACCACCTTTATTTCTAGACTTGTCACACACACATTTGCGTTAGTTCTCCTTACTGGTAAACCTTATTTGCTCTCAATCACAACCTTTCCTTTTCACAGACAACGACTACATTTCTTGATGAGTAGCAGCTGTGCAGGACCTGGAACAAAGGCTACCAACTAATTTTAAAATGCACAATAAATATTCAATATCCCCAGATTCCACCAACATGTCTCCTGCCACACCAGAGGAGACAAGACTTTAGACCATGTGTATTCCAACCTGGCTGGAGCCTACAAAGCCACACCCCTCCCCCACATTGGACAATCGGACCATCTCTCCCTGTTCCTCACACCACGGTATTCACCACTCATCCAACGTGTGAAACCTGCTGTGAGGACAATTAAAGTGTGGCCAGAGGGGACAGACGCAGTGCTCCAGGACAGATTTAAAAACACAGACTGGAATATGTTCACGCACACAGACCTGGACCAGTACGCCTCATCTGTACTGGATTACATCTCCAAAACCACAGACAGTGTCACCACCCAGAAACGGATCACCATGTACCCCAACCAGAAGCCTTGGATGAACCGGGATGTTCGTCTCCTCCTGAAGGCCCGCAACACTGCCTTTAGGTCAGGAGATGCACACGCCTACAGCACAGCCAGGGCTAATCTAAAGAAGGGCATCAAAAAAGCCAAACACCATTACAAAAAGAAGGTAGAAGAACACTTCTCCAACTCCAACCCCCGACGCATGTGACAAGGACTCCAGACCATCACAGACTACAGGACCACCAAACCCTCCCCCGCATCCTCTGATGTCTCCTTCCTCAACGAGCTCAACAACTTTTATGCTCGCTTTGAGCGAGAGAACCCCACAACCACAACCAAAGCAGACGTGACGCCAGACCACCAACCTCTGACTCTCTCCCCCACCGATGTAGGAGCGGTGCTGAGCAAGATCAATGTCCACAAGGCTGCAGGTCCTGATGGCATCCCCGGGTGTGTTCTCAGAGCGTGTTCTGGGGAGCTTGCAGGAGTGCTCACAGACATATTCAACCTGTCCTTGGCCCACGCTGTGGTACCGGCCTGCTTCAAATCCACCTCCATCGTCCCGATACCCAAAAACTCCAACCCATCTTGCCTCAATGACTACCGCCCAGTAGCACTCACCCCCATCATCACTAAGTGCTTAGAGCAGCTGGTCCTAGCACACTTCAAATCCTGTCTCCCCCCCACCCTGGACCCCCACCAATTCGCATACTGCCAGAACAGGAGCACAGAGGATGCAGTCTCCATCGCACTGCACTCTGTCCTCTCACACCTGGACAACAACAACACCTACGCCAGAATGCTGTTTATAGACTTCAGTTCAGCATTCAATACAATCCACCCCTCACAACTCATCAGGAAACTGACAGACCTGGGCATCAGTTCCCTCATCTGCAAATGGTTACTGGACTTCCTGACCAACCGCCCCCAACATGTCCGGCTGGATAACCACTGCTCATCTACCATCACAATGAACACCGGTGTACCACAAGGCTGTGTGATGAGCCCTTTCCTCTACTCCCTCTTCACCCACGACTGCAGACCTGCTGATGGTTCCAACACCATCATTAAGTTTGCAGATGACACCACGGTGATTGGCCTCATCAGTGACAACGATGAGGCCGCCTACAGGGAGGAGGTGGATCGTCTGGCTGAGTGGTGCGACACAAACAACCTGCTGCTTAACACCGAGAAGACCAAGGAGCTCATCGTGGACTACAGGAGGAATGCTGACCCACATCCTCCCATCCACATTAAGGGGACGGCTGTGGAGCGTGTGAGCAGCTTCAAGTTCCTGGGAGTCCACATCTCCGAGGATCTCACCTGGACGACCAGCTGCTCCAAGCTGGTCAAGAAGGCTCACCAGCGCCTCTTCTTCTTGAGGACTCTGAGGAAGAACCACCTGTCCTCAGACATCCTGGTGAACTTCTATCGTTGCACCATCGAGAGCATCCTGACCAACTGTATAACAGTCTGGTACGGGAACTGTTCTGCCTCGGACCGGAAGGCATTGCAGAGGGTCGTGAAAACTGCCCAGCGCATCGCCGGAGCACCACTTCCTGCCATAAAGGACATCTACAGGAAGCGGTGTCTGAAAAGGGCTGGGAAAATCATCAGAGACCCCAGTCACCCATCACATGGACTCTTCACCCTCCTGCCCTCTGGGAGGCGCTACAGGAGCCTCCGGACTAAGACCACCAGGTACCGGAACAGCTTCTTCCCCACAGCTGTCAGACTCCTGAACTCTGCCTCCTGACCTCTGACCCACGTTAACACATGGACTGAACATACACACACCCACAATGGACAACTGTACCCTCAAACACACAATAATAACATGGACTGAACCACCACTCACAACCACTAGCACTTTATATAGCCTCTGTAGGAATTATATCTCACTTATCTTAACTGCACTACTGTATAGCTCTGTGTAAATAATCATTCTGTACATACTTATAGTTATAGAATATTCACAACATACTTCATACCGTGTACATTATAACATACCATAATAGACCCATTTCTGTAATATACTCACATATCTATATTATTGCTAATATATATTGTAATATATCTATATCACTAAAGCACTTCTGGATGGATGCAAACTGCATTTCGTTGCGCTGTACCTGTGCATGTGCAATGACAATAAAGTTGAAATCTAATTCTATTCTATTCAATCAATAGTTAAACTTGTGTGCAAATCTATGCTTAAAGTGCAACGTAAGGTGCTTTTAATAAAGTGAAAAGTGTGCCCCTATAACTGCTATACAAATTATTATATAAATGGTAGTAAGGGAGTCCTCTTCCTTTCACCCGTCTTTAAAAAAAATGTAGCAAGCTTGAACACCTTTCTATTACAGCTCAGGATAGGAAAGCGTTTTTCCATTTCTTCCATCATACAATCTATAACTGAATATTTTGATTCTGAATATTTGTTTGCTGTGTGGGTCTACATGCGGTCCAAGGCAAGAAGTAACAAGAGAATCATTAAGTTTTCTTGCTTTCTCTTTACCACAATATCAGTCGACAGGTCATCAAAGAAGGATTCAGTATAGCAGGGGTAGACAACCTTTCTGATGATGAGTGCCATCTAAAATTTCCTCAGAGGTCAGTGTGCTATATGATTGCATTAGCAATAAATTTAACAACGCTCTATATTAACAGTTACACACTATATAGAACCACTTTATAGAATTATATTTGTTCGCAGATATTGGCCGCTATCAGCAAATAGTTATCAGCTATTTTGAAACAAAGAAAGACACTTTTTATCCATACCAGCAAATGAACTGTACAACAGAAAATGCAAATGCTATTTATGGCCTCCTCACAACAATGATAAGAAAAATAAACTGGGCCAATATGGCATGTTTGTTAATACAGGGATACACATGTTATGTGATCTCTGGTCTCCCACTCAGAGACACAGGTCTCCGAGTGTCCAGCATTCAGACGGCTACCTGAGGACACTCTTCATGTGAGAGAAAATCTGCTCACACAGATATGTAGAGCCAAATACTATCAGTAAGGCCTCTGCAATGTTCTGAAGACAGTTAAACTTGTCAGCTAGTGATGTCCAGCAGGTGAAAATGCAGCTCCATGAACACGCACAGCTGTGGATTCCAGCTGCATCTGTATTTCTGCAAACTTTGACCCCCCACAGAGTTGAGCTTTTCAGTTCAATCAGCTGCATTTTGATGTCCTCTGTGTCCAGCTGGTAATGCGAGACAAATCCAGCTGCTCATTAAAGCTTTCTGGTTTGATCAGAAAAGAAAACATTGGTCCATACACCTGAAAGTCCCCAAAACACGTTGTGAATTTTGTCTCGAGTCTACGGATGTATCCGTGTATTGCTGATGCTGCGCTGAACGGAAAGCTCCTGAAGCTTTTGAGGTGTCAGAATGTGGAAAGCTAACAACGTCCCTCTCATCAGTAGGCTAAGTTATTTTTAGCCAATTACAAGCTAAATCTGGTAGTTGGGGTTGTTAGCTAAGATACCGTCATTAAGAAGAGGCACAACTAATGTGTCTATGCTAGCTGATTTGCAATGTGCACCGCTGGCACCATTTATTTTTTTTAATGCACCTTCTCAGATTAATTCACTGCGTGTCGTGCCCAGGGCTGGACTGGGACAAAAAATCAGTCCGGGCAAAATAAGAAAGTATTTCTTTGTGCCCCCCTCTCCCTGTTAATGCCCTACTTGTCTCTCAGCAACACTTTGCTAGACCCGCCCCTGCACAGTTACCAGCTGTCAGCTACTTAGCAAAGGATCCTGGTGTTATTTGTCTCTCAGAAACAGTTCATAACTTCCCTTCAACTCATTCATGTCACCTAAAAGGTAAACCTGTTTCTCCATCACCTGTTCAGCTCTGATGATTCAGTAAGGACATCTCCTGGTGTCATCCTCATGTTTCCCTCTCACCAGATAACCAAACCGACATCATGACCAGCAGCTTTTACGGCTGTGGCTCCAGCAAACATCAGCTGATACTAGAAATTAATATTAAATAAATTCTAACAACAGCTGATCAAGCTTAAACGTGCTGCTGTTGTTTAGTGCGACACCCGGCGGTTTCCTCTTTCTGGCAAAGTGGGCGATAAACAAGAGAGACAGGACGTGGCAGAAATGCCGATCAGCTGATTATTGATCAGTTTCATGATTGAAGTAGCAACAGGAGAGGGAGGGGGAGAGAATGAGAGGAGAATAAACAGCTGCAGCGTAAAGACACAGAATAAATCAAGCATTGTGTCTTTTTCCATTCTAGCTAAAGTACGGGACAAACTGTGTTCCTTCTCAGCTCAATCCGAAACACGTAATATTTTCTCTGAATGAGGGACGATTCCATTTTTTACGGGATGGTTGGCAACTCTACTAACCTTATGAATAAAATAACGTTCACTATCAGCAACATCAGAGCACCCACCCAGCTGTATAGTAACTCCGTCATGATAGCTAGTACACAGTACCAGTGATTGTAACTGATTGTAAAAACTCAGCACAACGAAAATAAACTCCACCTAAACTTGGTTTATATCTGACCCAGATAGACTGCAGGTCATAACTTCTTACCTGAAGTTCAGTTCACCTGACACTCGGACCGGCGCCTCGGGTCTCTCCTCCTCTTTCCCTCATCCACTTGCTGGCCTCTGTGGAAGCTCCGCCATAGCCACCACCAAACAACTGAGTTATTTTTACACATCTGCCAGCATCTGGCCAATCCACCACCTTTTATTGTTTATACCGTTATTAAAAAAACAAAAAACATCGGCCCATGAAAACGAAATATCACCATCGGCCCGTCCAGGTATGAGCGTGCCATCAGTGATTCCACTAGATTTATAGCCTCAGACAGGTCAACAGTTTTGGACTGAAGCATTTCTGATAACATGTTAGAGTCACTCAGAGTGTAAGGCTTCCAGCAAAATATCACATCCATCTGAACCAGATTCCCCCTTTGCTTCTACAGCTCTCTGTGCATTGGTCTCTGATGAGATCTCTTTTAGTACACACAAAATAACCGGCAATCTGTCCATGATATTGCAGCACAGTATATGTCAAGAAGATCTGCACATATTACAAAAGCACTGCAGTTCTCTTGGTGCCCCATGAAACACTTCCTTCTGCACTGTCAGTCTTATGTAATGGATGAAAGATGCAGGTATAAATAAGTGTTCTAGCAAAGAAAATACATTTCCTGCATTGGGAACTGTGTCCTTTATCCATCCTGCTACACCAGAATATGACCCACTCATCACAGATGCTCCATCATACTCTTGGTCAGCGTGGTCACAGCTGAGCTATGTTTTGAGTAGCAGTGAATATTAGAATTTCTGCTTTTATCTTAATGTATGTCTAGTTTTTAAGAGAAGGAGAAATTCAAACCAAAGGAGACATGCCATTTTTAACATGAAGAAACGCCCAGATTCACAGTGAGTGGGTCACAACGTTAGCATTTTAGATCTTCTATTGCAGTTAAAGGTCAGCATGGTTGTGGTCTGTTGTAATACAAACAAACAAAAGTACCCAGCATGAATGTGTTTACATTTGATCAAAGCCACAGTCTTTCTCTAACTTTAACTACAGTACTTGTAGTTGCTTAAAACTATGAGGTGGGATCAGTTATAACTGTGCCTCCAATGCAGCTTGAAATGTTTCTGCAGCTAGCATTGAGACAAATATGCAACATGCAAACATCCATACTACATGTTTTTGTGTGAAAAAGTGGGTATCAATACACAAATGCATTTTTAATATTTTGTGTGCAGAAAATGATTTGTGTAACCTGAACTGATGCATATCAGACATGAGCAAATGTCTTACGTGTTGCTCTGTGATTCTTCTGCAGCCTGAATAAAGGAAAGTTGTGCAGAAAGTGATGATTAAGGAATATTGAGGAAAATTATGAAATTACAGAAGAGGTTTGACAAAAAAGATATACAGATATAAAGATGCAGTGCATGCAATGTAAGGACCACATGATGGAGTGGTTTGTTTGAGCTTGTTTTATTAGATAATCAGAGTGATACCGAGGCCCTGAAACTTCACGTTGTTCTTTCTCAATATTTTGTGTACTCATGCCAGGAGACCAACAACCCCATAGTTAGCATGCAACAGTGGTGAAAAAAAAACAGCTTTATGTTTTTTGATTCACTCTTTTGGTAAAACAAATGGCTCAGCACAACACAGCATGTTACTACATGAAAATATGAAGGTGGTAGGAGAGAAATAAAAATAAGTAAGTATATATTAAGCTAATAGTGCACAGCACAGGCCTGCAACAGAGGCAAAACAAAGATGAAACAATCAAGCGGTGACAGCTGTGGCAAACAGTGACCTTGTTGTAAACAGCCACCAAATATTTTCAGTCATCAACGAGACCTGAAACCCAGTCGCCGAAGTGACTGAAGAGGTAGCTAAACAAACAGACAAAGGTCAAATTCTCACAAACTGTTCCCTTGAGGAGCGAAGAAAGCAGGTGAAACATGCCAGAGGAAAACATTCCATAAGAATTTGCTGCCAGGTTGTTTTACTGGAAGTTTGTTATTTATCTAAGACGTGTTGTGTTTGTGCAGCATTTTCAAAACTATCATAAAGTGTATTTAGGTTGGTGTCAGGAACATTGTGCCAACTTGGAAGTCAAAAAAGCAGCGATAAAGGCTCAGTTTTCAAATACAGTCTCAGTATCTTTATCCTGCAAAATGTCCAGCAGGACTGAATTTTTCAGACATGACCAAAACACAGTGCGTAGATGTTCCTGATGAGGCCTTGCAGTTCAAACAGAGGTGGAAGCTGATGATTCATTTGTGTTTTATGTGGTGAGAGTTTCACACGGTGCAGAATTTTACATTTCAGCAGGGTTACGCAGTACAGTTACACACTGATAACTTTTTTGTATGATCCCAAATCACATCCTACTCTTCTTCAGTGATGTCTACAGCAAGTTTATTTTTCCACACCTGTGCTACAGCATGGATGCTCATTACATCCAACACATCAGTTTGATTCAAGGCACTGTAAAGATGAGATATGGCTTTCTTGGCTGGACCTGGGAGAAGTAATTGCTGATATCCTGCTTTTAATATTGAAAGTAGTTTTTTGGGGGGTTTTGAAGTCTGAGAACTGAATGTATCTAAAAAAGAAAGTAAAGTTGGGGAGATTTGTCTATTTGTTCAAAGAACAGCCAGATATCACCTTCACCTTAGAGAGAAGTCTTCGAAGAAACCTCAAGAACCAGAGTCAGTGGGTGTGTGGCTGACTTTAGCATCTTAAATCTTTTGTTGTGGTTTCTTGGTTAAGGTTTGGCATGATAGGGTCTGGTCTCATACCAAAAAAAAAAAAAAAAAAAAAAAAAAAATATATATATATATATATATACACAACATGAACATTAAAACTGCTGTCCTTCTTTAACTTTAACTATAGTGCTTTGATTGCTTTTACCTGTTGGTGGGACTCTGGTGCAATGTAGCTCGGAAATGTGGCGCTCCAGACGTCCAGCAACATGCGAATGTACACTCATCAGACATGTTACTGTATGAAGATCTGATCAGTAACATAAAAATGTTCGGTAACTCATTACTGATGGTTTGAATAACTACCTGCTGCCTGTTTATTCTCACACAGACCTTCACTGCAGCCTGGATAAAGCGAAGGTTTTTAGAAAGTGATGATTTGGGACTATCGGTGAGAATTATAAAATGACAGGAAATGTTGAATCAAGGAAACAGGATGAATGAACGAACCACAAAAAGAAGAGTTTATCATCAAACTACATCTTGACATTTGCAACTTGACCTACTAACTTTGTGATATAAAGACAATGCATGCAATGTAAGAACTTTGTAGAACAATGGGCGTTTTGTTTGAGTTTGTGTTATCAGATAATCAAACTGATAATGAGTCCCTGAAACTTCCTGTTATCTCATGGTACAGAAAAACCCACTCTATTAACCAACTTTGGGGTTGTTGATTGTTTTTCCACTTTCTTTAGAAGTGCATTGAATATGCAGATGAGAAAGCGACTTAAAGCGGGGTGTTCGGACTGATCGCTTCAGACATCTTCTGAAACATCAGGATCATCAGGTCTACAGTGAAATCAACATGAAGACTCTCAGCCTGACGGTGGGACTGCTGCTTGTGCTGTTCATCATTTACTACGGCGATGCCACACGTAAGTCTGTTAGCCTACTTTTTCTTGACTGGTGGGAAACTCTACTGTGAGAATTCAATTCTGCATTTTTTTTCTTTTTCTTTTTGTTTTCTTTGAAAATGATTGTAAAAGTATCATTTTTCCTAAATTTAGCCTCTGACTAATTAAAAGGCATGGACTTTGATGCCTCTTTAAATTAAACACTAAATTTTACATTTAAAACATCATCTTCCTAACACAGATAATTATCTTAGCTCGATGAAAAGGATGAAGAACACATATTTTGTTTGAAACAGCTTAATTTTTCTGTGCATTTGTCTTTTTGTACAAACACAAGTGCAGCAGCTAGGCCACCAAACTCATCTATGTTCACAGTACATGCTGAACAATATTGATTGCAGTTTCAGCAACATATCTGTTCTTCTACATTCAGGCCATCTACGGTCATTTCATGTGCATTTTGGATTTATCATCACAGTTGATCTACTAAAAAATAATATAGATGATGGAAAAGCATTGAAAACAAAGAAACAAACTGAAAAGAGAAAAAAATCTCTTTTCAGTGCTATGATGTTGGACGTGCGTCTGTTAGCCCACTGTCCACTCCAGGCAAAAAACGAACAAATACAAAAAACTGTTGTTATGACATAAAGGAAAATTTCAAATAATGACAGGATTTAAAAATGTATTTGAGAACTAGCCCAGTGTCAGATTGGTCACCCGTTGTCTACAACATGGACAACAGTGGAAAGAGGATGGACATAAGCATTATTAAAGAAGCCTGAACTAAATTAAAAGAGATAACTGCTGAATTTCACAGATTATCACAACAATAAATCAATGGACTTTCAATCTTGTTTTCACATGTACGTGCAAAGTATGAAAATTTTTTAACAGCTAATCTTAAAGTTAAATTTCAATAAATCTTTTTTATTTTTGCAGTATTTGTTATCTTGTGAGGCTCAAAAGCGTCCAGTTAGCTATTCCTCTAACTTTATAACGCTGATTTGATTTTCCAGCATCTTACTTTTTCTACAAATCTTACTTATTTTATTTTGTCATTTGGTGTAATTACTTCGCTAAAATAAACATAACCAGTTTCTGATCATCTCCTTGAATGCAAAATTAAAACATAAAGTTTAAATAAAAAAGTAACACAATATTGCCGCTAAAAGCTAGCCAGCCTAGTTTAGCGCTGGTTTGAACTTCCTTGGTTTGTGACTAATCAAATCGCATTTTTCTCTTTGTCCAAAGATGGAGTAACAGCTTTACTGAGGCTCTCAAACTGATTTGTGTTTCAAGAAAAACAGTGTTGCTCTCAAGCAGCATATTCTTATAACACCTCTAAATATATCATTCTGTTAATGTAATGACATCCATTTGAATCCATCCATTACCTGTGCTTTTTGTATCTATCACAATTGATATAAAAAACACAGAACTACAGTATTTTACTTTCTTCTGATCCAAATAGCTTGAGAAAATCTTTAAATATATATATATTCCCCTCTCGCCCCTGCGGGCAGCTTTGATCCTTCAAGCTCGGGTCCTCTACCAAACACCTGGGAGCTTGAGGGTCCCGCGCTGTATCTTAGCTGTTCCTAGGACTGTGCTCTTCTGGACAGAGATCTCCAATGTTGTTCCTGGGATCTGCTGGAGCCACTCGCCTAGTTTGGGAGTCACTGCACCTGTTGCTCCGATTACCACTGGGACCACTGTTACCTTCATCCTCCACATCTTCTCCAGCTCTTCTTTGAGCCCTTGGATTTTCTCCAGCTTCTCGTGTTCCTTCTTCCTGATATTGCTGTCATTCGGAACCGCTACATCGATCGCTACGGCCGTCGTCTTCTGTTTGTCTACCACCACTATGTCCGATTGGAAGTCCCACAGGATCTTAGCTCGGTCATTCTCCATCACCCTTGGGGGCGTCTCCCATTTTGACCTCAGGACTTCCAGGCTGTACTCGGCACAGATGTTCCTGTACACTATGCCGGCCACTTGGTGATGGCGTTTCATGTATGCCCTGCCTGCTAGCATCTTGCACCCTGCTGTTATGTGCTGGATTGTCTGAGGGACATCTTTACATAGCCTGCACCTGGGGTCTTACCAGGTGTGATAGACTCCGGCCATGATTAGTGCCTCTGTGCTGTCTTTCAGTCCAGCTTTGTCCAGCCTCTGATAGGATTTCTGGATGTCAGCCACCTCCGCTATCTGCCGGTGGTACATACCGTGCAGACAGCGGAGGTGGCTGACACCTCCGCTGTCTGCACTATAAAGGAATAAGAAAAGGAAAATTAGACCCTTACATTCTGGCATGTTGTTGGACATCCCTCATTGTGATGTTTTTTCTTCATTACATTTTAACTGTGAAATCGAGTTAATAATCTTGCTCTAAGACATAAAATATGATCCTTCAAAGTGTATGTTTTATTAAGATATAATAAACATCACTGCGGTGCCTGCTGAGCGTTGACCTTAATTACTAAAAACATGAAAAAGTATTTGTGATGTGTTGGACATCAGTACTGACAAATCTCTGATTTTCCTCTTACAGCTCATGGAGTGAAACCAACACCTGACCTTTGCTGTTTTAAATTCTATGAGAGAAAGATCCCAACAAAGCAGATCAAATCCATCAAAAAAACTCACAGCAAATGCACGACACCAGCATTTGTGTAAGTTTGTCTTTCACAGTCTCTTTAACACAGTCACAAATATTTGCCAAAATAATGTATTATCCTCCACATAGAAGCTGTAATGCGTGGGGTAGAGCAGGTTATCTACTGATCGCAAGGTCGATGGGTTGATTGCCGGCTTTCCCCCAGTCTGCATGCCAAATATCCTTGGGCAAGATACTAACCCCAAATTGCTCTCTGATGCATCCATCGGAGTATGAATGTGTGTGTGCATGTTGGTTAGAAAGCACTTAGAAAAATGTGTTCGTGTAATTGGGTGAATGCACAAGTTGTGTAAAGTGCTTTGAGTGCTCAGAAGAGTAGAAAAGCGCTGTATAAGAACCAGTCCATTTACCATTTAAAAGTTAATATGGAGCAAAATAATGATACAGATTTTTCTGCAGGATCAAGACACCCAGAGGGGATTTCTGCGTGAGACAGAATGAGAATTGGGCACTAAAAGCATTTGTCCAAAGAAAATAACACAATTAAGAGATGGAGAATCTACCGCGCAATAAGCCGAACTGCATCAATTACTCCATGAATTTGCTTTTTAATCCAGATGTATTGCTGGAGTTTTGACCTCTCCATAATGTGCCTGCTTAATTACTGTCAGCATTTCTGAAGACAAGATACATTTATTATGCATTGATTTAATTCAAAATAAAGATATCAATTTTAGAATTTGAATGAAATGTTAAAAATTATTTTTCTGAGGTTTTCTGTTTCGTTGCCACAGGTATATGAAATCAAACACATCTTTACAATTGGCAGTCTTTACAAGCATTTGTGAAAGAATCAGTCGCTTTGAAGACTGTGAGACTTCTGTCTTTGAAATACCACAATCATCTGAAAGTGAAAGCATTCAGTGGCAGATTGGATAAAGTTACATGGTGGGGAGAGTGCAGAGACAGAGGGCTTTAAAAACGTCTCCAGTGCACTGCTGACTCAGCATCATGTGTTTCCATGGCCTGTGGGTGTAGCGTGTAGGTGGCCCAAACTTTTGTCCACACTGCCTACATTCACTTACAGCATGTTGTCCCAGCTTGATGTGACAAACTTGTCACATGTCCCAAAGAGCGCTGCTAGGCTTTCTTTGGTCTTGGAGATGTTCTTCAAAGCTCTGAGGTGTGTTTTGGGCTCATTAACATTCTGCTCTGTAACTTACTTTCCCACAAACATCCAAATCACAGTCGAAGTGCATTTCTCAAGAATGCAGTGCCACTTGTCCTCAGTCAGGGTGCAGTTGATTTCAGTTCAGGTTACCACCTGTAGAGCAGGAAACACCTCCTTATATTCCACTTTATTTTCCTGCTGCTTATCTCATACTGAGCTGTCGTTAATTTGAAATATTTTTGATTTTGCAGACTTTGAGGTTATTTCCAGGTTCAGATTTGTTTTCACTTTGCCATTGTGATACAGATGCAGTATATCCAAAGCATTTGTATCTCACTTTGTATTGTTTTGCTTCATTCTTGAATAAAATTTTGTTTCACACAAATCAACGACTCCATCTGACAGTGAATGTGTTCTTTTATGCGGTGGCCTAATTAATGGAATTCATCAGAATGCAGGTTATAAAAGTTTGTTAATGTAGTTGAAGGTCAAAGTGGAAAATGTGTCATAGGGAGGACTTTCACAAACTCATTATCTGAACGTGGGAAAATTATCTGAGCTGCTCTGAAGTTGAATGTGAATCTGCACAGACGTTTAAGTAAACAAATGCAATGTGAAAACTGGAAGTCATCAATAGTTATCAAAAGTTTAAAATTAAAGTGTAAAGAAATATTTTCATATTCATACATTTTGAATTTTCCATGTGAGAGAAGGAGTGGATTACTTTAAGACTTCATGAAGATGTGCTTTTTAGGGGGTAACCAGATTAGGAGTACTGGCCTTCAGGCCCATGTGACAAACAGAGGGAAATGGTCAGGCTGCTTTGAGGTGACAGGATGGAAACAGTAACTCAAATAACCACAGCAAAAGCACACACCAAGTGCTGCTCAAGTCAGTCATAAACAAAACTTTCCATGTGGAGGAGGAGGGGTGGATATTACTTTAAGTTTCCCTAAAGAAAAACACTTTTTAAAAAGAAAATTGCTTTGACTTTATACAAAAGCTAACAAAACTTTCTATGTAGTTTTGTTAGCTTTTATCATTTCACAATTTCAGATGTTAAACAGTAAGTGACCATATATATAGCCTGCTATGTATCAATAGTTCAGGCTGCTGCTAATAGAGTAAGGGTATGGAAGATAAACTACACTGCTGGCAGGGTTTAATACAACCAACTGGCACTAAGAATAATGAGGGTGCCCAGAGGACAATAACAGTATGTGTGTATGAGATTTAAAGATCATTGCATTTCATTTTTATTTACATTTTACAAAGCATCCCAAGATTTTTGGAGTTTTCCAGAGGAACAGAATGCTGTTTGAAATCCACGTAAATGTTACCACTGGAGGGTGAGCAGGCCAATGGGGAATTTGAGGAAGGTAATTCAGATTGGTTTGATGAGTGTAGCTGCTTGCATGGTGATGAGGACTGGAGATAGGAGGCTCTTCAGTCGGCAGAAGGACCACTAGAAACAAGGAGACGTAAGAGCAAGAACACAAGGTAGCCTCTTGGAGAACTCGGTTTGGACTGTTACACTCCTCTTTGGAGGCAAGAGACGAGCACAGCAGGTCTTATTACACTGTCATTAATGATGTAGATGATAATCAGGCGTGTTCGGCTGAAGAACAAAGAATCCAATCTACGTCCAATGGCCAACTTGGTAGAGAGAGAAACTGAAAACAAACCAGCACTCATTATTGTCAACGGGCACCGGGTACGTGGGAGGGATCCAGACACTGGCGGAAGGTTGATCACAAGCTTAATAATAAATAATAAGAAAAATAATAATACATACAGAGAGATAAGCAATGACACAGTGTGGATATGTAGTGGGGAGTTTCTGACATGAAGGTACATGAAGGTATTTCTGCTAATTTACATTGACTTTTAACATTATTATTTCAGTGAAACAATAAACGACCTTTCTATTTTTTAATGTTAAGGTAAAACAATCTGTAGTATCCCGTTAAAAACAGCTTGCTTGTATGCTGATAAGGACTAAGAACAGGAGGCTCTTCAGTCAGCAGAAGAACCACTAGAAACAAGGAGAGCACGTAAGAGCAAGAACACTTAAAGAACTAAGAGGCCTGTTACACTCCTCTTTGGAGGCATAATATTATGCAGAGACGTGCACGGCAGGTCTTACCACACTGCCGCTGATGAAGTAGATGATAATCGATGTGTTTGGCTGAAGAATCAGATATCCAATCTCCACCCAATGATCAAGCTGGGGGAAAGAGAGAAACTGAAAACAAACCAACACTCATTATTGTCAACGGGGCCCGGAGGCCAGTATGTGGGTGGGGACCCAAATCAAAAGACAGGCGGAGGGTTTTTCACAAGCTTTATTATAAACAGAGAGATAAGCAATGACACACCATGGAAATGTGGCAGCGAGAAGATGGTTTCTGAATTTGAAGCTTACTTTGCAGGTTAGAAGTGTAAGGTTCTGGAGGCCTGCTTACCACAGTTAGGTAGCAGACGAACTGGCGCTGAATACATCTTAAGTGCTGCCTCGCTGATTGCTGTCAGTGTATATTGACAAATGGCTATAGCCTGGAAATATGGTGCACCTAGCATTCAGACAAATATACAAGGTGTAAACATAATACATCCATACTACATATTATTGTGTGGAAAAACTGAGTATCAATATACAAATGGATCAGATATCAGCAAATGTTTCAAATGTTGTCTCGCGATTCTACTGTCGACCTTCACTGCAGCCTGAATAAAGGAAGGTTGTGCAGACAGTGAAGATTGGGACTAAGCATGCATTATCAGTGCATGTATTTATTGGTAGAGCACCGAGTGGTTTGTTTGAGCGTTTTATCAGATATATTGAGTCCCTGAAACTTCCTGTTGTCTCATGGTACAGAAAAAACCCAATCTATTAACCACCTTTGGGGTTGTTGATCATTTTTCCAGTTTCTAAGAAATGGTTTGAATATGCAGATGAGAACGTGACTTAAAGCAGGGTGATCGGACCGATCATTCAGACATCTTTTGAAACATCAGGATCATCAGGTCTACAGTGAAGTCAGCATGAAGACTCTCAGCCTGACAGTGGGACTGCTGCTCGTGCTGTTCACCGTTTACCACAGCGATGCCTGTAAGTCTGCTACTTGTACTTGTGTTAGATCAGTTTTTGAATTTCTGTCTTTCTCTGCATTCAGACACAGAGTGAGACAGAGCGAGGACATCAAACTCATATAAGTTCATGGCCATGAAGACCAGTGTTGATCTTAAATTCTTTACTGTAATTAAGTAGATTGAATCCTCGTGTAAACAAGTGTGGTCACATGTTCGGCATGTACTTCACTGAGACATATTTATTTTTTTAACTTAAATAGGAGCCTTCAAACTGTATCTGTCATTAAGATATAACAAATTGTATTTTGTTGCATTAACCTTAATTATATCTGGTATGTTGGAGAAGTCATTAGAAGCAGACACAGCACTGAGTAATCCCTGTTTTTCTGTTACAGCTAAGGCAGTGATTACTCCTGACTTTTGTTGTTTTCACTTCTTTGACAAACGGATCCCAAAGGCGAACATCGTCTCCATCGTGAAAACTCACAGACAATGCCCCACACCAGCATTTGTGTAAGTTTGTCTTTCACTGTCTCTTTGATACAATCACTAATGTTTGCCAAGTAAGTCATGTATAAGCAATGTATAATCGTTGAGATTGAAGCCGTAACTCTGCTATTAACCGTAAAATGTGTGAATATGAGAGCAAAATAATGATACTGACTTTTCTACAGGATCAAGACACACAAAAGGCTTTTGTGTGTTAAACAGACTGCAGAGTGGGCAAAAGAACAATTTGACAACCAAAGGAGATTTTGACCCAGCCTGATATGACAATGTCTTAAAGAGCTTCATCTGATGAGGAAAGTTTATAATGCAACAATATGTAAAAACATGTATTGAATTATTTTATAATTTTCTTTCACTATGCAATTGAAATCATTTTTCTATCACATTGTGTTGTTTTGCTTTATTCTTCATTAAAGTTTCATTTCACAAAACTCATCGACTTCATCTGATAGTGAATGTAAAAGTATGTGTGGTTTGTGGCTCAGCTGCAGGGGAGGGGTGGAGTAGCGGGTGCAGGGTGTGCTGTCAGGGAAGGCTGAACCCAGGGGCGATTCTAGGATCAGAGCTTTGGGGGTGCTGAGCACCCAGAGAGCTGCCCAGCCAGGCAAGATAAACCTGTCTCTGTCAGTCCCTGCATCCTTAAATGTTGTCCCGAGTTCTCTCTGACTGTCACTTTGGTGCATTTAAACCCCTGTTCCTCCCTGTCCTCATCGTCTGTTGTCTTAGTCTCCGTTATCAGTCATCATAATTTTACCATCTCTGTGCAAGTCAGCAAATTTCTTTATTAAATCATAAGCTTCTTAAATTCATCAAGTCTCTCTGTGCCTGGGTCCTCGTCACAAAACATGACATCACTGTTTTGTGCATTTTAACACAATTTAATCCCCACATTTGTGAAAGAAAAGCAAAACACTTTTTTGAAAAGTCTGTAACAAAACCATCAAATCTGATAAAGGTTATTTAAATGCCGCAAAAGAAGAATGGATTGGAATAAAAAAATACACATCCTAAACTTAATTACTGGGGGAGAATAATGAATGATGCTCATAGTGAGTAAAAAGTAAACTGAGTGCATTTTTTGGACAGAGATTCACTTTTAATGTGTATGTATAATATAATACAGATAAATAAAAATACTCCCAAAACAGAATAAATTATTACGAAATATTAATAAAAACTATAAAAATGGAGGCAACTTTGCCCGTGGTTGAATGTATACAATGTATGAAAAAATCTTTATTGCAGATGCTAATTTTACTAATTTATTAATAATAATTTTGTGTTGTAAGATTTATGAGTTTCACACATTCATAGTGGTACTTGGGAGAGCTTGAGATTTTTATCAGGTGGTACACACTGTAACAAGTTTGAGAAACACTGATAAGGTAAGTGTGTGTGTGCTCTTGGAAAACATTTAAAGCTGCAGTACAGAATCTTTGAAACAAGCTTAAAACATTTTTAGAATATAAACAGAGCTTCTGCTTCTCTTTACAGCTCCTCACTCCATCAGGGCTGTTTGGCTCTTTCTGATAGTGTGCAAATGTGATGTACGTACTGCGGCAGTCATACAGACAACTGGACGGTCCAAATGTTGGCCTACCTATTACTGGCTGAGGTTTTAGTAGAGTTGTGGCTGAACCACATAAAAATATATCATTAATTTTAATCTCCCCAATCAATGATAATGTTATGTTGGAATGTTGTTAAAGAGGGTCAAAATGTTTCAACCCAGTTTGTTTTGCAGATTCTGTATAGCAGCTTTAATATAGGGAGAACACAACTTCCAGATTGTGTGAGTAAAATCAGGTTTTTTCTCTTTGTCAGTTTAACAGTTTCTGTTGTGCCTGTCACTGCTCCCTGTCTGTTTTCTTACCTGGTTCTTCCTGACCTTGTACTTTCTCCTCACGTTCCCCTCTTTCCTCTCTCCCTCTTTGGACTGACAATCATACACAAATAGATTGTATTCAATTAGATGGAAAAATTACATTAATATGAAAAAAATTCTATTAAGATCACTAACAAAAAGTCCTCTCTCAGTGTACTTTCAACCAAAAGGCAAATAACCAAACCACATGAACATCTAATAAAAGATATAAACATTGAAACACTGATCCAACATTATTCTTGATTGACGGATCATTTGATCTTACACTTTTACCTGAATGTGGCTCCTTTTTTTGTAAAAACTTCCTTATATCCAGTATGAACCTGGCTGTGTCTCTGTACACAAACACACACACACACACACACACACACACACACACACACACACACACACACACACACACACACACACACACACACACACACACACGCACAACAGGAGTTATAAGGTTAATGGGCATCCAGTCAGTTAGCTAGTTAGTATCCATTTCAAACAGGACAGTGGTAACAACAGTAGGCTACGGACAATTCTAAGTTTTAGATTTTAAATAGGCTGTATACATTTCAATGGGAGCAACAGGATGGTCAAATGTCACTGAATTTACTACTGAGCAGGACGGATTGTAGGGTAGCAAATGTTGTCGGAAAACACGTTTTAGACACTGCAGGTTACCTGGTGTAAGGTTTTTCAGCTAAAAAGAAACCTGGTCTGACTCCTACCTAACTATATAAAGAGTAACTGAAGGTTAAATGCAGCTAATATGTCCTGTTTTAAGCCAGGCACTTAAACCTCCGCTCCGCTGCGTCTCAGCCACCATGGCTCTGGCAGCATTTTTGGGGGTGCTAAAGCACCCCCAAAAATGGGCTAAAATCGCCCCTGGCTGAACCACACAGCTGTTCTCCATCACTGGGTCATGCCTGCCCTATTTTACGAAGATGCTGGGACCCGACGAGAGAGCGGTGTGGTGTGCTGAGCAGGAGAGGGCAGCTGAAAAACTCCATGAATAAATTGTCTTAAAAAATCCTAATCAGTGAAACAGCTGTCAACGTACAATGTCGTGTGGATGGTGGAATCATTTTTATATCACTGCTTCATTCTTCGTTAAAGTTTTATTTCAGTTTATAAAGAAACAATATGTAAAAACATGTATTGAATTATTTTATAATTTTCTTTCACTATGCAATTGAAATAATCTTCATTAAAGTTTCATTTTACAAAACTCATCGACTTCATCTGACAGTGAATGTAAAAGCATTTTCATGCCTATGTTTTGGAGTTCATCGGATGTGACTGGAACACCTCAATTCAATGATTTGGATGGGTGAACATATACCCACATAACAGACAGGTCTGGCCTAGATCTGGTGTCAAGCTGGCACTGCTGGCTGACTTCTGGCATGGTAAGTGGTATGTCATCCAGATGTGGTCCAGACCTGGCGTAGATGGCACTGTTTATGTGATGGCATGCCACATCTGGCCCGATTATGGTTTGGTTTATGTGGTCCAGGCTCATAGAAAACAGGTCTGACTATTTCTTTGGTCATTTTAGCCTTTTTGGCCAGGGTGAAGGGAGTATCTGCCATCAAACAAGAAGACAGCCGCATGTAACTACGACAGTGTTTGCTAGTTCACCTTACGTGCATTAATGTAATAACGTGGTTAGCCTACTCAACGTAAATTACACACAAACAACATTAAGCTACTCACTCAGAGAAGAACGGCTGCACTGCCATCATCATCCGTCATCATTTCTGCTACACTGGCAGGGCTAGGGGCCAGGACTCTCCTCTTCGGGTTCTTGGGGGATGTTGCTAAGTCCGGGTCCGATAACAGGCACCACACCCGCAGTAGATGCGCTTGGTGTGAGGTCTCGCAGCAAGCTATCAAATACGGCGCATTTTTCGGCTTTTAACAAAATGCTATGCGTCGCCAGGTGTTTCATCGGATTTGAGGTGTTACCTCCTTTGACAGTATCACAGTATCAGCTTAAAGCACTTGTTGCTGCTGAGTTTGCATCTTTTGCTGTGAAGTACAGGCAGACTTTTGACCGCTTCGCCTTGGGCATTTTTAATCTGTAGCTCTGCTCTAAAAGAATGTACGTACCTGGGCCCGCCTACTATCCTCGGAAACGTAAAATGATTGGCTAGAATTCAAAGTGTATGACATCTCAGGAAAATAAAGCACCGAAATAAAGCACCGAAATGTGCGCTGCTTTTCGGTCTGGTTACTACCGTTTATGTCAGAACCGGTGCCATCATGCCACCGGATACCGGTACCCATCCCTATTTGTGAGTGTACACTTTATCTAAAACCCTAGTGAGGGTTTACTCATGTTTACCACTGGGTGGCTGCAGCTCAGGAGGTAGAGCAGGTCACCTACTGATCAGAAGGTTAGTGGTTTGTTTCCTGGCTTCTCCAGTCTGCATGTCAAGACAGTGAATGTGTATGAATGTAGTTAGGAAGTGTGTTAATGTGGATTGTTGTATAGAGCACTTTGAGTAATCTGGGAGAGTAGAAAAGCACTATATAAGAATCAGTCCATTCACAGTCGGAGCAGAGTTTTGTCATGTTACTTTTGCACTATCATGTTCCGGCACATGTTGTTATTACATGGCTTGATTAAGGTACACATTAGGCTGACATCTTGGGCCAGCACAGGGCCAGCAGTGTGTCTGCAACTGGCCTTGTGCTGGCCCATGTGTGGGCCACCTCTGGCAAACCAGATCTGGGCCACCAAAGGGCCGTCATCCTTTGCGGTATGTGGGCAATGTGTAAGCACATTGTATGGGCCAGATCTGGGCCATAACAATTTTGCTTTGTGGGTAGACTTTTGATGATATGGTTGTTACGCCCCAGTCTAGGGGTACAGGAACGCAAGATAAGTTTGAAAAGATTGCCCCGCCCTGGTCCCCAAAACCATACACAGAGGGAAAACCAATGTCTTAGTGAATGGTGATTTATTTCACTACACTGCAAAAATGAAGCTCCGGGGTGAACAAAGGCCAAAATAACAAACAAAACAAGCTAAGTCAGGAGGAGGTGCTATCTAAAACCCTATGTGAAATCAAACATCAAACAAAAGACAAGCGCTACACCTAACTCCCTAACTGAAATAAACAGGAGAAAACAGTGCAAGGAAAAACAATAAGGCAGCTCACCCCTTCTGTTGCAGTGCTATTTACAATGTGCTATTTACAATGAAAACTAATGTACACACTATATACAGAACTGAGAAAAGTCGCACAAAGTCACAGGCACAAATGTCTCAGGTTTTGGAGGCCAGGGTCAGGTCTGCTGCTGCTGTCAGTGGCTGCCCCCGGGACAACTGCTGGTGGAGGGATTTTGAATGCGACCACATGATCGCCGGACCAATCGGCAGCCGTCAGCTCATCCACTCAGGGACCTGCAAAGACTTAAAGGCACAGACAAAGGAAACAACCACCAAAACAGATTATGGACAGGGCCATAACAATGGTATATTATGATATATTTTCTTGTCCAACTTTGGGCCCCTTAATTGCGACCACAGTGTACCCATCTTCTGATTGCAGCTTCCAGCAGAATAATGCCTCATGTCAGAAAGGTGAAATCTCCCCAACTGGTTTCTTCAACTCGAATGGCCTCCACAGTCACCAGATCTCAATCTAATAGAGCACCTTCATGATGTGATGGAACAGGAGATTAACATCATGGATGCATTCTCTCATGGAATTTAGTGCTCGTGCTCAAGAATACTTCCACAAATTACAGTCCATGAACACAATTCACTGTGGCATCCGCAAATGCAGGTTAAAGCTCCATCATGCATAGAAGAAGCCATATGTGAACATGGTCTAAAAATTCTGGTGTTTTCTGTTTTTCACCAACAGGGTTCACTAGTGAATTCAGTTCAATTTTATTTTTACAGCACCAAATCACAACAACAGTCGCCTCAAGCCTGACCACCTTTCATAATATTACAGCTCAGGATAGAAAAGTGTTTTTTCCATTTCTTCCATCATACTATCTATAACTGGATAACATTTTTTGATTCTGAACATCGTTTGCTGTGTGGGTCTGCATGCGGTCCAAGGCATGAAGTGAGACAAGAGAATCATTAAGTTTTCTTGCTTTCTTTTTCCCCACAATATCAGTCGACAGGTCATCAAAAAAGGATTCAGTAGAGTAATGAACCACTGTCTCCTTAAACAGTTCAACTAGATTTATAGCCTTAGACAGGTCAACAGTTTTCGGACTGAAGCATTTCTGATAACATGTTAAAGCCACTCAGAGTGTAAGGCTTCCAACAAAATTCAGACCCATCTGAACCAGAATGCTCCTTGCTCCTACAGCTCTCTGTTGGTCTCTGAAGAGATCTCTTCTAGTACACACAAAAAAAACAGCAATCTGTCCATGATATTGCGACACGAGGATGCTGGGACCTGACAAGCACAGGGTCATGATTGCTTTCCACATTGAACATTTCTAGGAAAATGCCCCTTTTATTTGAGTCAGTACACTGTGACCACTCTTTCAAGCACCTGTTTCTGGCGATGGCAAGGGCCGTCCATTACAGTCATCAGAGTTTAACAGAACCCACTGACTTTAAACATTGCTTTCTCCCAATGACGATATCCCACAGCTGAAGTAAATACACAGTAACAAGAGTCTCTACTCTGGGAACATTCCAACCAAGGGTGTATTTTGTACCATTCTGGGAGCACCCTGCTTGATATGTCTTAGGAAACCTCAGATCACGTGGTTGTGGGGCCTTCACTTTTGAATTTGCATATGTCTAAATTCACACACAAAAAAGAAAAATATACCAAATCTAAAACTCTGCGCAATAATCGACTTGGAGGAGTGAAAAAGAAATTCAAAACAAAGGAGCACTCATAACATTTTTACCATGAAGAAACGCCCAAAATCAGACAACGTTAGCATTTTTGATCTTCTATTGCAGTTTCCTGGTTAAAGGTCAGCATGGTTGTGGTCTGTTGTAAATTAAAAAAAAACCCAAAGAAAAGTACCCAGCATGAACAGTGAATGTGTTTACATTCAATCAAAGCCACAGTCTTTCTCTAACTTTAAATAGAGTGCTTTTTTTTTTTTTTTTTTTGCTACTTTTAGTCACTACCATGAGGTGGGATCATTTATAACTGTGCCTCCAATGCAGCTTGGAAATGTTTCTGCAGCTAGCATTCAGACAAATATGCAACATAAAACATCCATAACAGATGTTATTGTGTGCAAAAGTGAGTATCAATACACAAATGCATTTTTAACATTTTGTGTGCAGAAAATGATTTGTGTAACCTGAACTGATATACATCAGGCATGAGCAGATGTCTTACGTGAATGAAGGAAAGTTGTGCAGAAATTGATAATTAAGGAGTACTGAAAATTCTGAAATGACAGAAGAGGTTTATGGAGAAAATTAATTAACCATGAAAAGATCCCTGTTAATGAATTTGCCATCTAATTATAGCTTAATATTTGCAGCTTGACCTACTACTCTGAGTTGAGATACAAGTATGCATGCAGTGCATGCATCGTACGGACTTTGTAGAAGATGAAGTGGTTTGTTTGAGCTTGTTTTATCAGATAATCAGAGTGATATTGAGTCTTTGAAACTTCCTGTTGTCTCATGTTGCAAGAAACCCCAATCTATTTACCACCTTCAGAGTTCTTGATCATTTTTCCACTTTCCTTAGAACTGCACTGAATATGCAGATGAGAAAGCGACTTAAAGCGGGGTGAACGGTCTGATGAATTCAGACAAAATCAGTCATCATTCAAACATTAGCATCATCAGGTCTACAGTGCAACATGAAGACTCAGCCTGACGGTGGGACTGCTGCTCGTGGTGTTTGCAGTTTAGCACAGCGATGCCTGTAAGTCTGTGTTAGATTTTTCCCAGGTTTTCACGCACAAAATATGAGTAATCCTGAGCATCTTATCTTGCCATTAGAAATTATATGTTGGTTATTTTTGTCATGTATCTCTTTGACTTTTGCACAAGCATTTTTTTCTTTGGTTTTTCTTACCTAAAATAAATTTAATTAGTGTGTAACCATTTCCAGTGGTTTTTGCAGCAGTAGTTCTTTGAATTTTCTGTGTTTTTTTCTTTGTTCAATCACAGAGTGAGATAGCCATGATGTCAGCGTCACTGATGTGTACTGTCATGAAGACCAATGTTGATCTCAAGTGAGCTGTAAGTTCTTCACTGTAATTTTCTCACTGTGCAAACTCAAACTAAATCCTGGTGTGAGCTGGTTGGTTAGTTGGTTACATGAAATAATAATTATTATCATTGTTACTTAGGGCGATCGTGGCTCAAGATTTGGCAGTTCGCCTTGTAATCAGAAGGTTGCTGGTTTGAGCCCCAGCTTGGACAGTCTCGGTCGTTGTGTCCTTGGGCAAGACACTTCACCTACTACCTACTGGTGAGGGGCCGATGGTGCGATATGGCAGCCTCGCCTCTGTCAGTCTGTCCCAGGGCAGCTCTGGCTACGACTGTAGCTTGCCTCCACCAGTGTGAGAGTGAATGAATAGTGGAATTGTAAAGCGCTCTGAGGGTCTCGAAAAGCGCTATATAAATGCAATCTGTTATTATTATTTAAACCAACTGTTAACTGTATATTTCTGTACATTTAAGTATTATTATTCATATTGCCGCATTCATTGACCTTGTTTATAGGTAATTTCATTGTTTAATCACATTAAAATGTTCCTAATTTAATGTTTAAAAGCACTTGAAAAAGGCAAAATCCCATGTAAAATTAGGGCAACAAACTGTATTGTCATTACTGAAAATAACCGTATTTTTATGAAAGTTATTTTCTGGTATTATTTTGGCGCCCCAACTGCTGGAATATTAATGTTTTTTTAGGATTTTTTTTTTTTTACAGTGTACTGTTCCTGTTCAACTCATATCTAATCATCCAATCAGCCAAAGGAGATTTAAGTGACTTTGAATGTGGTGTAGTTGTTATTTGCCAGTCGAGTTGGTCTGAATATTTCATAAATGGCTGATTTACTTGAATTTTCCCAAACTTTAGGGTCTCTATGGTTTACAGAGAATGGTCTGAAAAAGAGGAAATATCCAGTGAGCGGCGGTTCTCTGGGAGAAAATACTTTGTGAAGGCCAGAGGAAAATAGACTGATTTGAGCTGATAGAAATCGAACAGTTATTCAAATAACCACTGCAAAACCACTTAATGTCACTCGTCAGTTACAAAAATTAACATTAGATTGAAATTTGTTCTGACTCACCAAAATTAGACAATAGAAGATTTGATAAATGTTGCTTTGTGTAATGTGTTTAGATTTTGGCTGCAACATTCAGATGGTAGGTTCAAAATTTGATGTAAACAACATTCTACATCCATTCTCCCATGTATTAAAAACTCAAGCGTAGGTGTTGGTTGCCTGGATCTTGTGCTTTCCATTCAGCGGACTCCTCAGGACTTGTCTTACCCTTTGCAGGTAAGGCAGGTCATCTTGGTTCCCATTTGCCTGTAGGATTCCTAGGTATCTGTAGCTATCCTCGATGTCTCCAATGTTACCGTCTAGTAGTACAATCATCTCAGTTCTGACTACTTTCCCTCTCTTCGTTACCATCCGACTACACTTCTCCAGTCCGGCTGACATTCCAATGTTAACGCTGTAGATCAGGGGTGGAGAACTCCAGGCCTGCAGGTTTTAGATATCACCCTGGGTCATGTCGTGAAAATTTCAAGTAACCTGCAAACACTCAGTGAGCGTCTTTTGAAGTGGAGTTTATTATATACACTGCAGTGGAGACAACAATGGTCTCTAATGATAGATATCTTATATACAAACTGGCAAAACTCAGAGACAAAGAGAATTCCAGAGCACATTGCGTCACTCTATACCTGCCAGTTCAGCTCATCCTTGAAACCTTCCCTTCAGAGAGAATAACGACCAGCAATCACCTCCCTTTCCCCCCCAGAAATGAGCAACAGCCCCCCCCGCACACAGGTGCCTGGATGTCTCTGGCCTATTACAATGGCCCCACAGTGAAGGTGTGATAAAGCATAAAGACACATTTGTGATGCTATCCTATATGTATGTAACTAAAAAACAAATACAAACGTACATTAGATAAATACATAACGTGGTAGGACTCGACTTAAGCGGTCAAAGAAGTGCAGGAGACTGATGCTGTCCAGTGTAGCAAGTGATTTATTCACCATTTTGTGGCCCAACAATATTTACAAAGAAACAAATAAGAAACTCAACTCTATAACTCAGTTCAAATAAACATAACTGAACTTAAATCAACAGAAATTAAGGTCAATCTGCACACAGCTACACTGACCTGAACCTTTTCCCCCAAAACACCTGAGTTCTTCTGCTTAAATAGTCCACTTAACCAAACAATTTCTCCTCTGGACTATTCCATTCAGTAGGTAGGTAAGATGAACATGATTATATTCAAACCTCTACTACTCCTCTTTACTGGCAACATAAACTCTTTGGTGTAATCAATACATATTACAACAATAAATCTATTTCTCCATAAACCCTCTAAAATCAACTTTATTAAATTATAAGAGTTCTTCCCCTTCTGCACTTGGTCTCTTCCTGTGACCTCAGATGAACCCAGAAGGTATAAAGCAGGAAGTAAAACTACATTTCCTCCTTTTGTTTCTGCAAGACAGGTAGGCAAGGTAAGTTCTTAACTTAGCAAACTTGTATGAATTGATTTAAACCAAGATGTTATATTATATAATCTGTAAAAGTGCAAAACATAAACAAACCCGGGATAGTAGATGTTTGCCTATTGCAGATTACATGTGAAATATGGTTAAATCAAAACAAGAATGTTAACTAAGAATATAGACAAATGGTCTTCTCACCCACTTTGTCACACATAAGATAAAGAAATTTCCCATCACAGTCAACACACCTGAATCAAATTAGTTCATTACCAGGCCTATGAAAAAGGAGGTAATTTAGCCATTTAAATCAGCTGTTTTCGATCAAGGTCATGTCTAAAACTTGCAGGACACCGGCCCTTGAGGCCTGGAGTTTCCCCACCCCTGCTGTAGATCCTTCAGTGCAGCCTGAGTAAAGGAAAGTTGTGCAGAAAGTGAAGATTGGGACTATGCATGCATTATCAGTGCATGTATTTATTTGTAAAATAATGAGTGGTTTGTTTGAGTTTGTTTTATCGGATATATTGAGTCCCTGAAACTTGTCTCATGGTACAGAAAAACCCCAATCTATTAACCACCTTTGGGTTGTGGATCATTTTTCCCAGTTTCTTAGAATTCGTTTGATGAGAACGTGGCTTGAAGCGTGGTCATTGGACCGATCACTTCAGACACGTCATCATCAGGTCTACAGTGAAGTCAGCATGAAGACTCTCAGCCTGACAGTGGGACTGCTGCTCATGCTGTTCACAGTTTACCACAGCGATGTCTGTAAGTCTGCTACTTGTACTTGTGTTAGATCAGTTTTTGAATTTCTGTCTTTCTCTTCATTCAGACACAGAGTGAGACAGAGCGAGGACATCAAACTCATATAAGTTCATGGTCATGAAGACCAATGCTGATCTCAAGTGGGCTGGAAGTTCTTCACTGTAATTTTCTTACTCTGAATCCTTGCGGAAAAAGTGTGGTCACATGTCCGGCATGTCCTTCATTGAGACAGATTTTTTGTTTTTCTATTTTCTATGTATCTCTATCTTTTATGTCTTTGCTTAATAATCTTGCTCCAAGACATAAAATAAGAGCCTTCAAACATAATCTTTTATTAAGATATAACAAATTGTGTTTGTTGCCTGATGAGCATTTAACCTTAATTATATCTGATATGTGGGAGAAGTCATTAGAAGCAGACACAGCACTGAGTAATCCCTGTTTTTCTGTTGCAGCTAACGCAGTGAAATCACCTGCCCTCTGCTTGTTTCAGTTCTTTGACAAACGGATCCCAAAGGTGCACACTTGAAGTTGCTTTGTAAACTACAAGTGTTGGTGGATCAGCAGGTAGCTGATCAGCTGCATTGTTGTCTCTCTCTCTCTCGCCGGGGCGGAAATTATTGTGGGTCAATGCCCTCGGCCCACTCACCTGTGAAGTGGAAACACCTGATTCTCACTGATGCTACCAGCATTTAAGCAGAGGGATGGCAGCCATTCATCGCTGGATTGTTGCATGACTCACGTTAGTGTATCTCCGCTCTCGTAGTATTAGACTCCGAAGGCTATACCTGTGCCTTCGTTCTAACGTGTTCACTCTGTGTTTAGATCCCGTGGACCCGTCCCTGATTTCCTGGTGAAGATCCCTAGTCATGGACAGTGTTGGGGAGTAACAGAATACATGTACCGTCGTTACGTATTTAAAATACAAAATGTGAGTAACTGTATTCAGTTACCGTTTAAAAGGGTGGTATTCAGAATACAGTTACTTTGTTGAAATAAAGGGATTACACGGTGGTCTTTTCCTGTTTCATATGTTTGGCTATGCCCTCTCTATTTTTGGTAATTCCACGCCGGTGGAAACCCAAACAAAACGCGTATTAAGAGGTTCAAATGCCTGTGTCTCAATCTTGCGTCTCATAATGACGTGAAGAAATGTTTTTTTATGAAGGCAATAGGCAGAGTGTTGCAGGCATCGCCCTAAAGAATGTAGCCTCATGGGCAGTGTAGTCCGTGCTGCAGGGAGAATGGACTGCCATACCCGTTATGTGTCTGTGAGCGAGGGAGGGAGGGAGAAAAAGGAAAAGTACGAGCTGTCACCGAGCAGAAACGGGAGATGGGTTGCCGGGCCTCTGATTGCAAAAAGCCGCCTTAAAGCATTTATGAAACTGTCTGTGCTCATTGATTCGATCAACTCGATATGGACTGCTCTTGTTGACAGACATGAGAACATCACGGCCCACCTTTTAGAGCTAGCTTTTCCTCTTCTTGTGCGCCGGGTTATAATGTCCCATGGCCCGAACACGTCTACACCCACATATGTGAAGGGGGGTGCAAGTTGCATTCGTTCAGATGGTAAGTTTCCCATTTACTGACATTCCGCTTTTCCTCTCAATTTCTTGCATGTGACACACTTAAAAAGCACTGTGCTGATAGCCCTTTTGGCCCCTACCATCCAGAACCCTGCAGCTCTAATTTCACCTTCTGTGAAATGTCTTCCTTGGTGTTTCAGTGTCGTGATAGTGCCGTATTAAGAGCGTTCCCAAGTGGTGTCGGGCAGGGATGATGAGAGGGTGAGTGGTGTCGATGTCCAGTTCAGATTGTATGATTCGGCCCCCAACTCTTAAGAGTCCATTACCATCTAGAATAGGATGCAGTTTCCAGAGACTGCTTGAGGGGGAGATCGTGATTCTTTCCTGAATACACTTTATTTCCTCTTTGTAGCACTCACTCTGAACTAGGGATGGGTACCGGTATCCGGTGCCATGATGGCATAACATAAACATAAACGGTAGTAACCAGACCGAAAAGCAGCGCACATTTCGGTGCTTTTTTTCGGTGCTTTTTTTTCCCTGAGATTCACTTTGAATTCTAGCCAATCATTTTACGTTTCCGAGGATAGTAGGCGGGTCCAGGTACGTACATTCTTTTAGAGCAAAGCTACAGATTAAAAATGCCCAAGGTGAAGCGGTTGAAGTCTGGCTGTACTTCACAGCAAAATATGCAAACTCAGCAGCCTGCAACAAGTGCTTTAAGGTGATACTGTGATACTGTCAAAGGAAGTAACACCTCAAATCCGATGAAACGCATAGCGTTTTTTTTTTTTGTTTTTTTTTAAAGCCGAGAAATGCACCGTATTTGATAGCTTGCTGCGAGACCTCACACCGAGCACATCTACTGCGGGTGTGGTGCCTGTTATCGGACCCGGAGTTAGCAACATCCCCCAAAAACCCGAAGAGGTGGTGTTTCTCAGCTGGTGGCGAAATGCCAAAGAAGCAACTTAATGTCTGTTGTTTTTTGGACATTTAGATGGTGACAAGCAACATGTGTAAGGTTAAATGACATGGTCAAGAACGCAAAGGTGCTTGGTAACACAAGTGTCACTATGCGTTCCTAATTTTTGTCATGCATGCGTAACTGCGTACCAGTTTTGTGCACCCCTGATTATACTAGTATTTAAATATGAAAGAAATTTGCTCTGATTCAATGGCATCTTTTGACTCATCTACAATGACTGAACCTGTGCACTCTCTTTAGCTTCTTTAACTTCTCCTCAGCAACCATTTCAGCCAAACATGACAGAATTTGGGTTGTTTTGCTGGTGTACAAAATATTTTTTGCTTGTTGTTCCAGTCTCCTTCTAACCACAGGGTCATGATTGCTTATCATGTTTGGCATTTCTAGGAAAATTCCCCTTTTATTTGAGTCAGCACACTGTGACCACTCTGAGCTATGTTTTTAGTAGCAGTGAAGATTAGAATTTCTGCTTTTGTCTTACTGTATGTTTTGTTTTCAAGCACCTGTTTCTGGCGATGGCAAGCGCCATACATTACAGTCATCAGAATTTAACAGAACCCACTGACTTTAAACATTGCTTTCTCTCAATGACGATATCCCACAGCTGAAGTAAATACACAGTAACAAGAGTCTCTACTCTGGGAACATTCCAACCAAGGGTGTATTTTGTACCATTCTGGGAGCACCCTGCTTGATATGTCTTAGGAAACCTCAGATCACGTGGCTGTGGGGCCTTCACTTTTGAATTTGCATATGTCTAAATTCACACACAAAAATGAAAAATATACCAAATCCAAAACTCTACACAATAATCGACTTGGAGGAGAGAAAGAGAAATTCAAAACAAAGGAGACATGACATTTTTAACATGAAGAAACGCCCAGAATCAGACTGAGCGGGTCACAACGTTAGCATTTTTGATCTTCTATTGCAGTTCCCTGGTTAAAGGTCAGCATTGTTGTGGTCTGTTGTAATACAAACAAACAGAAAAGTACCCAGCATGAACACTGAATGTGTTTACATTTAATCAAAGCCACAGTCTTTCTCCAACTTTAAATAGAGTGCTTGTAGTTGCTTAAAACTATGAGGTGGGATCAGTTATAACTGTGCCTCCAATGCAGCTTGAAATGTTTCTGCAGCTAGCATTCAGACAAATGTGCAACATGTAAACATAACACATCCATAATCAGAGATGGGTAACGCGTTACTGTAATCTGATTACTTTTTTCAAGTAACGAGTAAAGTAAGGGATTACTATTGCAAAAACGGTAATTAGATTGCCGTTACTCTCCCGTAGGAACGCTGCGTTACTGCGTTACTAAAACCGTGATTTTTTGCGAGAATGTCTCACGACAGTGACGTAAGCGAGTGCGCCGTTAGTGACAACAGCTGTGTGCAGATCAACAATGGATCATATATCGAGTGCAGAGAGAGTATGAGCGTGCAGCGTTTAAAGCATGGAAGTACTGACCTTACTTTGAGTTTGATTCCATAAAAAGTGACAAAAACATTAGCGTCCATCGTGCGTGGGAAGAAAACATCTTTTTACAGCGAAAAAAACCCCCCTAAACTTCCGAGCAAGCACCGAGTGCGCCATGACGTAATGGGAAACTCACAGAGAAAGTCGCGGATTCTTCAACTGACCGCGGCACACCTGCACCAGGGTAAACCTCCGCCTACCGCAGTCCTGCTTTACAGGTGAAAATAGAGCAACAGCACCGCTGAGTCTTTGACTTTATTTATTTTCTGCTGTGTTTTACTTGCATCTATTTGAAAGAGTGAAGTGTAAACACAAAAAATATTTTATTTTATGTGCTGGAATGTGTAGAAAATAGGTTTAAATGTTAAACTAATTTATTCAACTCAAAGAATGTTGCATATAATTAAATTTTTGCTTGATGCATAAAGTTAAAAGATTAAAACTGATAAAACAAGTTAAAAAAAAAAGAGACTTTTCCATTTGATTACATTTTGTATGATGGCTTATGTAGAAAAAGTAGAATTGGGCTGAAAGATCGATCGCTTTATCACCTCTTCAGGTTGTAAATCGTGTTTTTAAAAAGTAACTAAGTAACTAAGTAATTAATTACTTTTGAAAATAAGTAATCAAAAAAGTAACGGGATTACTTTTTTGGGGAAGTAATCAGTAATTAGTTACTGATTACTTTTTTCAAGTAACTTGACCAACACTGTCCATAATACATATATTCTTTGCAGAAAATGATTTGTGTAACCTGAACTGATATACATCAGGCATGAGCAGATGTCTTACGTGTTGTCTCGTGAATCTGCTGCAGCCTTCACTGCAGCCTGAATGAAGGACAGTTGTGCAGAAATTGGTGATTAAGGAGTACTGAGGAAAATTATGAAATGACAGAAGAGGTTTAATGGGAAACAAAGAATGAATGAACCATGAAAAGATCCCTGTTAATTGAATTTACCATCTAATTATAGCTTAATATTTGCAGCTTGACCTACTACTCTGAGTTGAGATACAAGTATGCATGCAGTGCATGCATCGTACGGACTTTGTAGAAGATGAAGTGGTTTGTTTGAGCTTGTTTTATCAGATAATCAGAGTGATATTGAGTCTTTGAAACTTCCTGTTGTCTCATGTTGCAAGAAACCCCAATCTATTAACCACCTTCAGGGTTGTTGATCATTTTTCCACTTTCCTTAGAACTGCACTGAATATGCAGATGAGAAAGCAACTTAAAGCTCAGGAGGCCACTTCAGACATCTTCTGAAACATCACTATCATCAGGTCTACAGTGCAGTCAACATGAAGACTCTCAGCCTGACGGCGGGACTGCTGCTCATGGTGTTTGCAGTTTACCCCAGCGATGCCTGTAAGTCTGTGTTAGATTTTTCCCAGGTATTCTTGTTTTCACACACAAAATATGAGTAATTCTTGCCATGAGAAATTATATGATGGTTATTTTGTCATCTATCTGTGCAATTTTTGCATAAATATTTAGTTCATTTTTTTTTAATTTAAAAAGCGGATAAAATTTTCCAGCGTCTTACTGTGCCTTAAAAAATTATCATAGTACATTTATTTATTTATTTACAAATAATGCTTTTTAAAGCTAGTTAACTAGCTCAATTGGACCAATAGGATGAACAAGACTTTCTAAAATTGTTTTTGCAGTGATGACGCACGAACCCAGTGTTGCTAACTTAGTGACTTTGTCACTATATTTAGCAAGTTTTATAATTAGAATTAAACTTTATTGTCATTTCACATGCCACAAGTACAAGGCAACGAAATGCAGTTTGCATCCATCCAGAAAGTTCTTTAGCAATAATATAGATATTACACAATATGGATCTATTATAGGTATGTTACAATGTACATGGTATGAAGGTATGTTATGAATATACTATAAGTGTAAGTATGTTCAGGCTATAGCTCTAGTGAGTGAACAAGCTATGTACAGGCTATATAACAGGTTATACATGTGGTTAAAAATGTGAAAACTATATAGATTGTAGATATACAATTGGAGTATTAATAAACAGTTGTAAAACTATAATTATTATATTGTACAGTATGATTGTCTATGCAGCATTTACAGTAGTGCAGTTGAGATCAGTGAGATATATGGATAATTTATACAGTAGTTATATAAAGGGCCATTGGTTGTGAGTAGTGGTTCAGTCCATGTTAATATTGTGTGTATGAGGGGTTTAAACCGCCTTAGTGACTTTTTTTCTAAAAAGCCACCAGCGACAAATCTGGCGACTTTTGCTGGTGATAGACCTCACGCAGCAGTCGCCCTCAGCTGCTGTCAGAGCAAGAGATGTTCACACCTACGCGTCCAAACTGCAAATGAATCCCCCCCGACTGTTACGCAGTCAGTTCTTCTTTTACTGTTACTTTTTGTGGATCACAAGGTATAAAACTACCCGCTCATTAAAAAAAAAAAAAAAACTCCTCCAGAGTGCCTATTTTGTGTCACTTTTCCCAGTCCCAAGCAAGATAAAGGGGGAGGGTTGGAATTGTGACAATAAAAAAAACAAACAATAAATGCTAAAAGAAATTTAACTTGTAGTCAGAACATAGTTTCCATCCAAATATAAGATACTATCGAGCTAATTCCCTGCTAACTTTGAACTCCATTAAACTTTATAAATCCTGTTTTCATGGATGCCTGGATGTTAAACTTAATTGTTACGCCTGGTAAAGCAGCAACGCTGATGATTTTATTACAGATGAAAGAATTTAGACAGTTTGTAACTCTCAGTGGTGCCGCAGTGTTCGTTTGAAGGGGAGAGTTTGGACCCAGAAGCAGCTAATGAGCATGAACCTTATTTATATCTGGTATGTTGGAGAAGTCATTAGAAGCAGACGCAGCACTGAGTAATCCCTGTTTTTCTGTTACAGCTAAGGCAGTGAATGCACCTGACCTTTGCTGTTTTCACTTCTTTGACAAACGGATCCCAAAGGCGAACATCGTGTCCATCGTGAAAACTCACAGACAATGTTCCACACCAGCATTTGTGTAAGTTTGTCTTTCACTGTCTCTTTGATTCGATCACTAATGTTTGCCATGAAGTAATGTATAAGCAATGTATAATCGTCCACATTAAAGCATAACTCTCCTATTAAGAGTAAAATGTGTAAATATGAGAGCAAAATAATGATACTGATTCTTCTGCAGGATCGAGACACCCAGAACGCTTTTCTGTGTGAAGCAGACTGTGAAGTGGGCAATGGAACAATTTGTTAAAGAAGAGAGAGCGAAAATTGAACCAATGCTACAATTAACACTTCAAAAATCACAAAATGCTTTCACTCCATGAAGTTACTTTGTAAACTGTTGCTGGAATTTTAACCCCTTTATTCTTTACCTGCTTAATTACAGCTGCAGAATATAGAGAACATATATTTTATGCTGATTTCAATTTTTTTTTTTTTACATTATCACAATATCAACTTCATAATTTGGGAATTATGTTAATCCAGTATGTAAAACTCAGTTGATAAAGTGTCTTCCCTCATTAATATCCCATAATCATCTGAAGGTGCTCTTACTGTAAGATGGGAGCATTGAAGAACCACATGAAGTGCCAGACGACATCAAGTTAGATGGCAGGGTTAGTGAGTGCAAAGACAGAGTGCTGAAAAAGTCTCCAATGTTTTGGTGACTAAGAAACTCCAGAGTTCCTCTTCTGGAATTAAAATTGTGATGTGGGTTTTCATGGCCTGTAGGTGTAATGTGTAGGTGACCCCATACGTTTGTCCATATAGTATTCCACACCGCCTACCCTCCATTAAGCCATGTTGACCCAGGTTGATGTGACTGTGTCTCAAAGAGCCTCATTTGATGAGCAAAGTTTATGTTCAGCACTCTTAGGCTTTCTTTAAGCAGCTCTCCAAAGCTTTGAGGTGTGTTTGGCTTCAATATCCTGCTGCAGTGTGAATTCTTCTCCACAAAGATCTACATCACTGTTGGAGCACATCTCTGAAGAATGGATCACTGCTTGCCCTCAGTCAGGGTGCAGTTGACTCACATCAGGTGTTCAGCTCTGGGTCTGGAAACACCACCAGACTTAAACTCTCACCGTCTGATCCACTGTGGTATCTCTCCCTCACCTTACAAAGGCCCTTGTTTTCCTGCCTCTAATCTCTGAGAGCGATTGTTAAAAACAATTTCAAATATTTTTGATTCCTCAGACTCTGAGATTATTTTCAGGTTCAGATGAAAGTTTTGCGCACGTTAAATGTGTTCTCAGGCTTTTGGATCTAGCTACGTATAACATGTATCAAATCATGTGATCATTTGTCTTCACTGTGTTATTGTTATGCTGCTACAGTGTATCTAAAAAGATTTTGTCTTTCTTTATTATTTTGCTTTATTCTTCATTAAAGTTTCATTTCACAAAGCTCAACGACTCCATCTGACACTGAATGTAAAAGTGTTTTCATGCTGTGGCCTTTGTTTTGGAATTTATAAGTATGCTGGTTATGAAAATGTGTTAATAGAAGCAGTTGAAGGTGAATGTGCACAATGTGACATATTTATAAATTGTATATTTTCCATGTGGGAGACGGAGTGGTGAGAATGTTACTGCGGTTCTTTACAGTTCCCATAAAGAGGTGGGGCATTTTAAAGGAAAAGCATGTCATGATGTCAGTTACTTTGTAGACATTGACGATCCTCTGTGTCTACTAACACATTTGAACTTTTAACATTAATCTTTCAGTCAAACAGTCAGTGACCTTTCCATTTCTTGCAATTGAGGTAAAATGATCTGTAGTATCAAACATTTCTGTTGAAAAGCATTTAAAAATGATTTCCTTGTGATTGTATATGACCAAAACCAATCAAACTACATTTTGCACCATATCTGCTGTTCAACTCATATCTAATCATCCAATCGGCCAAAGGAGATTTAAGTGACTTTAAATGTGGTGTGGTTGTTGGTGTCAGTCGAGCTGGTCTGAATATTTCATAAATGGCTGATTTACTTGAATTTTCCCACACTTTAGGGTCTCCAGGGTTTACAGAGAATGGTCTGATAAAGAGGAAATATCCAGTGAGCAGCGTTTTTTTGGGGAGAAAATACTTTGTGAAGGCCAGAGGAAAATAGACTGATTTGAGCTGATAGAAATCAAATTCAAATAATTTGATGTAAACAACATCAAATCCTAGATCCATTCTCCCATGTATTAAAAACCACCTCCAGCTGAACGTCAGCAAGACCAAGGAGCTGGTGGTGGACTTCAGAAGGGGTCAGCACAGAGACTACAAGCCCATTATCATCAATGGAGCTCCAGTGGAGAGGGTGCAGTCCTTCAAGTATCTTGGTGTCTACATCTCCTCAGACCTGACATGGGCTGCCCACATTCAGGTCCAGACCAAAAAGGCTAGGCAGCGCCTGTATCACCTACGACAACTGAGGAAGCTCAGGGTCTCTCCAAAGATCCTCAGGATTTTCTATACAGGCGCTGTGGAGAGCATCCTCACACAGAACATGACATCGTGGTTCGGGAACAGCTGTGTGAAGGACCATAAAGCTCTCCAGAGAGTGATCCGTACAGCAGAACGCTGCTGCAGGATTGCTCTCCCCCCGCTTCAGGACACCTACACCAGGAGATGCCGGACTAGAGCAGCGCAGATACTGAAGGACCCATCCCATCCTGGCAACAAACTGTTCCAACTTCTGCAATCTGGTAGAAGGTTCCGCATCTTCCGGGCAAGGACAGAGAGACTCAAGAGGAGCTTCTATCCCCAAGCCATCCGTGCCCTAAACACACACACCCGCCCTCTCACATCATCTATAATTGACTGAGACAGGACTCTCTTCCAGACACTCTAAACCAAGGCACAATGTACATTTCAATTCCTTTAATTTTAAATATGTTTATATTGTCTATCCTGTAAAATAGTCAGATGTCTATTCATATTAATGTACAGAATTCACCTGCTTGCTGCTACTACTGCACATTCACCCAGTGTATATACTATATGTATGTATTTACTATATGTATGTATATATATATATATAATGTTCTTCCTCTACACCCCCCCCCCCCAATTTTTGCACATGTCGAGGAGCGTGTCAGGCTACATTTCACTGTGTGTTATACTTGTATAACTATGCATGTGACAAATAAAGAACCTTGAACCTTGAACCTTGAAAAACTCAGGTGTAGGTGTTGGTTGCCTGGATCTTGTTCTTTCCATTCAGCTGACTCCTCAGGACTTCTTAGGTGCGGCTTTCTAAGTGGCCTCGTCTTAGTTCCCATTTGCCTGTGGGATTCCTAGGTATCTGTAGCTGTCCTCGATGTCTGTAATGTTACCGTCTAGTAGTACAATCACCTCACTTCTGACTACCTTCCCTCTCTTCATTACCCTCCGACTACACCTCTCCAGTCCGATTGACATTCCGATGTCGTTGCTCTGATCAGGGGTGCGGAACTCCAGGCCTCAAGGGCCGGTGTCCTGCAGCTTTTAACCTTGGGTCAACACACCTGAGTCAAATAATTAGGCCTTTGGAAACTTCAAGACATGTTAAGGAGGTAATTTAACCATTTAAATCATCTGTGTTGGATCAAGGACATGTCTAAAACCTGCAGGACACCGGCCCTTGAGGCCTGGAGTTCCCCGACCCCTGCTGTAGATTCTCGTGGTGGAATCAGTGAATCAATGTCTTGTTCCTGGCATACAGCATGATGTCATCCATGCAGAGGAGGAGGCTGATGATTGCTCCTTTCTGTAGTTGGTATCCATAGCCAGTCTTTTTAATGGTTGCACTGAGGGGGGTTCAAATCTATGCAGGACAGCAGTGTTCACAGGCCATCTCCTTGGTACATCCCACACTTTATGGTAAGTTGTGCCACTGGCTTGAAGTTGGCCTCTAGTGTTGTACACCACATCCAGTGTTGCGCACTGTACTGCCTTGGTGTGGCTGTTCTCACATTGTCCCACTGCCACTGATAGTATAGCTTGGATGTTTCAGTAGAGTTTAGTTGCCTTCTGTCTATCTGGTATAACTCTTCAAGCAACTTGCCGAGGCCGTTAGTGTTTGCTCGACAATTTCTAAAACCATAAGATGGAAGACATGTAACCACAAAAAGATCCCTGTTAATTGAATTTATCATCAAATTATACTGTACTATTTACAGCCTGACCTATTAATCTGCGTTGTTTGAGACATGAGATAAAGATACTGCATGCATTGTAAGGACTTTGTAGAACACTCATTGGGTTTTTTCAGCTTGTTTTATCAGATAATCAGATTGATATTCTGAAACTTCCTGTTATCTCATGTTGCAGAAAAACCCAATCTATTAACCATCTGGGGCTGTTGATTGTTTTTCCACTTTTCGTAGAATTGGTTTCGATGTGCAGATGAGAACGTGACTTAAAGCGGGGTGTTCGGACTGATCACTTCAGACATCTTCTGAAACATCAGGATCATCAGGTCTACAGTGAAGTCAACATGAAGACTCTCAGCCTTACAGTGGGACTTCTGCTCGTGCTGTTCACTGTTTACCACAGTGATGCCTGTAAGTCTTCTAGCTTACTTTATTCTACTGTGATTTTCATGAATAAAACCAAAATGGAAAAATGGAAATGATCAAATGACTATACGCTCGAGAAAATACCAAGGGCTAACAAAGGAGCTTGAGAAGATGTGGAGGGTCCCAGTGATAATCGGAGATCTCTGTCCAGAAGGGCCTAGTCCTCGGAACAGCAGAGATACTGCACAGGACCCTTAAGGTCCCAGGTGTTTGGTAGAAGACCCGAGCTTGAGGGGTAAAGATCGGCTTGAGAAACAGGTCTGGGCTTCTTTGCTTCGTCTTCCTGCAACCTGATTTGAGAATAGTGGCACAAAATAATGGCTTATGATTGGATATTATTATTATTATTATTATTATTATTATTATTATTATTATTATTATTATTATTATTATTATTATTATCACGTTCTCATTATTAAAGAAAGCCTGAGCAAATAAAAGTATTTTTAAAAAGTCACTATTTCATGAATTTTATTAATTATATTTTACCCCAATACTTTTACTAAGAGTATTATTTGAGACTATCAGCGTTATTGGTTCTATTTCCAACTCAGAATGCTGTGCTACTTTCTGATGTAAACTTTTCTCAATTACTTTGTTAATAAGGTGATTGACTCCCCTTATGTAGATGGCCTCAGTGCCCTGGGTCATGTATTTCTTTTTCTCCAATTACAGCTATTGAGACAAAGTCATGTTCCATCCTATTTTAAACACAGTAACTCCTCTACGGAAGAAACAGAATCTTGATGCCAACTCTACTTGTAATCATCAGGCTGCAGATTACAGATTCTTGGCCGTTTTCAGTCTGGCTTTCAGAGGCAGCGCTTCACTGAGACGGCAATCCTGGAGGGTCTATAATGATCTTTTAATGGCTTCTGATGTGGGGAATAAGTCTGTGATCATTTTGCTTGATCTCAGTGCAGCCTTCGATATGAAGTTTTGGCTGGTGTATCTGGCTTTGCCTTAGACTGGTTTCTTCCTACTTATCTTTTAGGACCTTCTCTGTTAGAACAGACAGGTTCTCCTCTAACATTGCCTCCCTAACATGTGGGGTTCCACAGGGTTCAGTTTTGGGTCCATTATTATTTTCTTTCTAAGTTCTTCCTTTAGCTGACATTAATCAATCTTTTAGTGACATTTCTTATCATTTCTATGCCGATGACATTTAGATATATATGTCTTTTAAACCTCATCAGCTGGATAGGTTGTCCACCCTAGTCCACTGCTTAACTCAGGTTACTGATTGGCTATCTAGCAATTAACTTGTTTTAAACACAACAAGCCTGAGACCATGATCATAGCTCCTCCTGAACTATATGCTAAAATCAATCAGGTTCTTGCTTCTTTCTGTCCAACTGTTAAGTCAAATATTTGGAGTAATATTTGATTCTTCTCTGGGCCTTGACTCGCATGTAAAATCTTTGTTTTGTTCCTGTTTCTTTTATTTAATGAACATCTCTATCATATGGTCTTCTCAGCTGAACTAGAAAAAAATCTTCATGCATTTGTGTCATCACGTTTAGGTTATTGTAATGTCCTGTTTACCAGCTTGGACAAATCATCTCTTTCTCTCCTGAAGCTATACAAAATGCTGCGACCAGTCTTGTCACACATTCTAGCAAGCAAGCTCACATCACTCCTATTTTATATTCTTTACATTTGCTCCCAATATATTTTTTAATTCAATTTAAAATTCTTGTTTTAAGATACAGAGCAGTAAATGCCCAGACCCCAGATGATTTATCTCGGCTTAAAATACACTACTGCTCGTTGTCTCCATTCCCAGATTCAGAGTTTAGTGGTTGTTCCCCGTACGGGACTAAAGACTAGAGCAGACAGCTACTAATGTTCTTGTTTATTTTAGCCGTTTGTGTACAGCGATTTGTGACCGCCTGTTTGTGAAAAGCGCTTAATAAATAAACTTTGAACACTTACTTTACTTACTCTGTCAGATTCATAATTAACAACAATTAAAACTTATTAATAACAATTAGTAAGTGTTTAAAATATTTTTCTTACTCAGGATTTCTTATTTATGTGTTCTGTTTTGCACTCGTGTTGGATTTTTCCCAGTTTTTACAGGATAGGAATATTTTTCAACATGTTATTATAACACGAGAAATTGTAGGTTTTTTATTTTACATGTTGGAGAAGTCATTAGAAGCAGATGCAGCACTGAGTAATCCTTGTTTCTCTGTTACAGCTAAGGCAGTGAATTCACCTGAGGTTTGCTGTTTTGAATTCTTTGACAAACGGATCCCAAAGGTGAACATCGTCTCTATCAACAAAACTCACAGTCAGTGCTCCACACCAGCATTTGTGTAAGTTTGTTTTTCATTGTCTCTTAGATACGATCACTAATATTTGCCAAGTAAGTCATGTATGATTATCCACATCAAAACTGTACCTCTGCTATTGACAGTAAAATATGGGAATATGAGAGCAAAATAATGATACTGATTTTTCTGCAGGATCAAGACACCCAAAAGGCTTTTCTGTGTGAAACAGGATGAGGATTGGGCAGTGAGAGAATTTGTCAAAAGAGCACAATAAATGCATCAAAAATCTGCCATGGCTCCAATAAATGTCACAAGCCAGAAATCATCGGTCACTGCATAAAACTGCTTTGTAGACTCGAGGCAATGCTGGAGTTTCAAACCTCTGCATAACTTACTCGCTTAAATACTGTAACTTTTAATGAAGGGAGAATGAATTTATTTTTTCTGTGTTTTCAAATGTTTACAAATCACAAATTCAGTTTAACTTTTTGGGTAAAATTTTAAACCTCAGATAAATAAATTTCAGTATTTAGTATATGGACAAAAGTATTGGGACTCTTTGAATTCAGGTGTTTTCAGTCTTGTTGCCACAGGTGAATGAAATCAAACATACTTAACAACGGGTCATTCTAAAGCACTCCGTGAGCTCGACTGTGGCACTTCATGACATTTCTTCCGTCCTTGATCATCTGTAAATGATATTACAGCAAAGTGAAAGTGCTTAAGAACCACAGAAATACAAAACCACCTCCAGACTTAAAGTCTCCTTGCAGGTTTGATCCACTGTGGTTTCACTTCCTCTGCTATTTATCTCCTTACACACTCATTTTCCTGGCACTAATCTCTAATGCAGAGTTAAAAACAGTTTTAAATGGTTTTGATTCCTCAGACTTTCAGATTATTTCCAGATTCAAACGAAAATCGTGCACAAATTAGAGATGTTCTCATACTTTTGGATCCAGCTGTATATATAACAAGTAGTAAATCATTTTTCATCATTTTCATTTTTTTCACTGTCTTCATTGTTATGCAGCTACAGTATATCTGAAGCATTTATACATCACTCTGTATCGCTCTGCTTTATTCTTCATTAAAGTTGAATTTCATAAAACTAAACGACTCTGACTGTGAATGTAAAAGTGTGTTTTAATGGCCTAATTTTTTAAATTGATCTGAATGCTGGTTATAAAAGTTTTGTCAGTAGAGTTTGTACAGGTGAAGGTGAATGTGCACTATGGGACTAAGAAGACATTTTACAAACCCATTATCTGAAAAGGGAAAACTTTCCTGAGCTGCTCGAAAGTTAAACTTGTTTATCTGCACAAATGCTTTCTTACACAAGTGCAGTGTGAAAACTGAACAGACTATGTGGTGCTGCTAAGTGTGTTTTATTTAGCAGGTCAGATTTTTTTAAAGGTGTTATTTTCATATTCATAAATGAATAGGAGGAGTGGAGATTACTTTTGAAAAGAAAACCATGTTAGATGCTGATGCTATTTAAGTTATTTTGCAGACTTTGACAATCATCTACTTGTGCTTATTTATGTTAATAATTTATCTTACCTTTTATCATGATTATTTTGGATGTTAAATGTACTTTTTGCAGCAGTTCATTGTATGTAGACGTGATTAAGACGAAGTGTTGAAGTTCAAAGTGAGCATCAGAATGTGTTAGTGCCAGAGAGGCTGGTCTGAGTATTTCAGGCACATCAGATCTGCTGGGATTTTCTCACACAGCCATCTCTATGGTTTACAGGGAATGGTCTAAAAAGAGAGAAAATATCCAGTGCAGCTCTCAGGGGAAAAATGCTGCCTTGATGTCAGAGGTTGGAGTGTGTTTTTCAGGCTTTGCATATTTAAGCAGGACAATGTTAAACTGCTCACTGGATCTGTTACAACAACATGGCTTCATAACAGAAGAGTCAGAGTGCTGAACTTTCCTGCAGTCCAGACATTTCACCAGCTGAAACATTTAATCCCTCATGAAACAAAATATAAGACAAAGAAGAAGAGCTGAGCAGCTAGAATCCTCTCAGACAAGGATGGGACAACATTGCTCTCCCAAAACTCCAGCAGCTGCTCTCTTCAGCTCCCAGATGTTTGCAGACTGTTATTAAAGTAAAGCAGATGCTCAGAGTAGCAAACGTGGGCCTGTGATCTTGAAATCATTGCTTCTTTTTTTGTTTATATTTTTTTTGTTTACACAGCATTCCACATTTTACAAAATTTGGGTTGTAGTTGACCTTTGACCTCTAGGATAAAAACCCAATAATACATACAATTTCATTGCATACAGTTTGTGTATAGTCAGAATTAGTCAAAGCAACCTATAAAATAAAACACCACAAATAATTAGTTCATCCTTGAGTCCATGTTTGTCACATCTGAGGAAACTGGAGTATGTGACCCTGCCTGGAGACGACAACAAAACATAAAAAGGTTACCTATTCCCCCTCAGCTGGCATCTGTAGGAAAATATACCCTTTTTTCAGATTTTCAGTCTTTTTCTAAGTAACACACACTAGTGGAAGAATGTGATTTTTAAATTATTTACAAAGGTCTATATGTTGTGGGGCAAGAAAACATCAAATAAAAAAAGATGATCAGGGTCACAGTTAATCAGAATCAGAATCAGAAATACTTTATTAATCTCGAAGGAAATTATGGGTTACAGCACGCTAAATGGCACATGCACACTTACAACGGAACCCTCTGACCAAACATACTTTACACATGCATCACATTGGGGAAACATGTCAGAGAGGTAGGCTGATAGGAAAAAAAACTACGAAAATACACAACATGAGGTGAGAGGAGGAGAAAAAAAAACTCCACTCAGACTGAGCTCCTAAATGGGAGAACAGTTTGAGAACAAAAAAACCCACTCCCCACAGAAACACAAGACAAGCAACAGGGGTGGGTAAAGGGTGAGAGAGAGCCGGTGTAGTAAGCGCATCCGGTCCTGCAGCATATCTGCACTGGTCCAGTTGACCCGCCATCTTCCCCGGGTGGGGACAAGTATCGAAGGCGTTTGGAAAGGGAGGGGGGGTGAGTGTGTATCAGTGTGTGTGTGTGTGTGTGTGTGTGTGTGTGTGTCCTGAGTTAGCTGATAGAGTGTCCTTCGCACAGCCAGGCGAAGTAAACAGTCTTCCAGCCGACCCAGGTGGCCTTGCGTAGGATAGGAAGGAACAGTCTAAACACCGTCTGTTATCAGGGTGAGAATTTGTTATGTTCAGCTCCAACCTAAGCTCCCTAATTTCCTTCGGGATTAATAAAGCATTCTGATTCTGATTCTGAACCTTGATCCACAGCTGGCACCGATATGGTAGCCGCATGAAATGATGGTGGTGATTCCTTTAGTGCGAACAACTGCATATCAATTTCATGACCCTCGGGCTCTCCCGAGCCCAGGCTTCTCGTTGAGAAGTGGGTGTCAATTGCATTCAGGGACCAGTTGATCAAATCCATAATTCCTCTTTTAGGTTTTAGAGAACAGACTGTGAGAGTGTTGAGTAGTAGAGCAGTGAGCAGATGAATGCTTTAGCTTGGACAAGCAAATAGACTGAGCAAAGATGAAAGTTCATCAAACTTCTGTCATATTAGATATTGTTTATTGCAATAAATCCACACTAATTATCTTCAAACTACCAGCAACCACGACTATATTACCGGAGAGCTGAAGTTAAGCTTGTTTGCTGTGGTCACAGGCTGACTTTTGTGTGTTTCAGACCAGTGATGATCTCAGTAACTCAGAAGTCATGTGCATGAACATCATGGTTATTGAACCGTTCTTTTTCCAGAGTGATTTTACACCTTCAAATATTAACATACATCCACTTAAATCTTTTATTAGTGGTGCTGAAGGTTCTTCAGCGTCTTTCAACTACATAAGGCCTATTATCAACTGATTATGGTTGATTACATGATAGAAAACAGCACTCAGTAGATTCACCAATACTCAGAACAAAGTCCAAGGAGCTAAGAGCTGTTTGGCTACAATGACGGTATATTTGCAGAAATAAAGGTGAGGCTTTCTAACCAAAGAGCACTGGGTCAACTGCCACACATGGAGGTGCTAGCATCAGCTTTTAACCATAAGAAACCAAACAATTTAAATGAACTCTATCATTTCTGACAAAAAGTGGTCATATATTTGGCCAGAATTGTATCAGAAGCTTGATGGCTAATAAAAATGTGTGGTCGAGGTGCATCTTGGAGAGGATCGAATATTAGTGGCGTTTGGACTGCACCCAGTTCTTGTTTTTAAGCCATTCAAGATAATACGATGTACAATCATTCCAGCAAAGGAAAAGACCAGTTCAAAGAAATCATTAAAGTCCAAGTCCAGGATTACCATGATATTCATGCCTGTGATGAGTGTCTGCAAAACTTCTGACCACGACTGCATGTCTGCAGGGGACTGCACGGTCTTCAGATCAGGTTCACAGAGAGCACTGTGATGCTGGCTTGTCTATGAGAGGAATGAGAAAAATGTCAGTGTACACCTGTGAGGTAATGACTGTTATGTCTTCTGAACTTTTACCTGACGTGTCTCCCAAATCATAAAAAATCTGGGAAATTAGCTTATTTTCTTATATATGTGTTTCATCATCACTGACCATCAGCTTCAGCCCACTGCAAACGTATCTTCATCTGTTCAGGTTTCAGTGCTGGTTTTAATCGACCTGTCTGTGTGTAATTCCATTTCCTTCAGCACATTTGTTACAGCTCTGTCACACGCACTGAAACAATGACTCCTGTTTCTTTATTTTCTGTGTTTTCTTGTTTATTTTCTGTTTTCAGTGCTTTGAGTTTTCTGTGTAACCTACATGAAATCCAGTCATGTTCCAGAAATGACTGAGCATGCAGCTCGCGGTCCCCCTAGTGGTTGTGAGGGTTATCTGCATCCTTGTCCGCATGGAGGAAGAAACAGCTCTTCAGACCATGTGAACGGATGTCGGTGAGTTAGGATGAATTACGGTGCGCTCACAGTGTTCTTAAGTTTGAGCTGCCTGTTATTTGTACTCATTAACATGTAAACCAGCGGAGACACTGAAAATTTGTAAGATGGATTTTTTTTCTTGCTTCTTACTTTAAGCCAGAGCTGACTTCATGAAGAAGTTAATCCCGAGGACTCGCGGGGTGCAGGCACTGCGTGTGATCTGCTAACCTGGCGCGTACAAATGTAATACCAGGGTCGTGCCAAAAAGCGTTTTCTAGCATTTGCCATCAAATATTAGGGGAATTTAAACTTCCATAAATGACTTGATAACAATCTAAGTCAAAAATATTTCTCATGAATGATATGAAGTCATTTTGAGTCAGAAACAACTTCCCTAACACAAACTAGACTACAACTGGACTTTTTTATAGTCTTTATTTATTTGGGTCATTTGGGTTTCATTGACATTAAAATGTGTTTTCAAGAGAGATCTACTCAAGAGGGACACAGAAAGTTTAAGAAATATATCATTGCAGTTCCATAAACATACTTTAAGTGACCAAAATGGACTGGATCGATTATAATCTAAAGTCATAAAGATACTACAAAAACAGGTCATTTCTTTATTTTATACATAACCCCTTTATTCTATTTACTGATATAAGTAAAAAAAAAAATCAGATGTAAAACACACAAACAAACCAAATAAACTCATTGAACCATCTGAAATCACTTTCTGGCACAGCACCAGCTGCTGCTGTTGACATGACAGGTAACGTCCTTTTGACTTGCTCTCACCAGGATCTGCAGTTGTGCTGTAAACAAACAACGAAGCCCAATTTGAGCAGAATATCAACTGAAATGTTTAACAAACTAAAATAATAAAGTAGATCAGCCCCTTGGCTGGCAGCTGCCAGCAGACTAATGGCTCTGAAAGGTAAAATTAGCTGATAATCTCAAATGATCCAGCCTTAACACAGTCACAGCATTTTGTTTCAGGTAAAGTGTGTTTAAAAACCTTCATGAAATGAGCTCTTTGTCTTCTTTCTGTCACAGCAACACAAGTCTCATTTTTGTTAATGACGAGCTGCGTTGTTGGAGCAGCTGTGTGTGAGTGTGTGTGTGAGTGCACTGTAACATCACAACATCAAGAACACTGTGCAGTTAAGCCTGTTTTTATTCTGTCCTGTCTCCAGTAGAAGAGTTGGCAAAATATAACATTAGAAAACAATGTCAGAAAATAATACTAAATGACACTGTTATCAACCCTTTTTATAAAGATACTGTTAAGGGTGCTATCACGAACTTTTTAGGTGCTTGACGGCCCCTAAAAACCTCTAAACTTGCCTGTGCTTGATATTTCCAGTCTGACCTACTTTGAGTATTCGTGATGTAAAACCAGTGCGTGCATGCAGAGTAAAGAGTTTGTGGAACGCTGGGCGGTTTGTTTGAGCTCGTTTTGTCAGATATTCCCAGCGATGTCGAGTCCCTCGAGCTTCCTGTTGTCTCGTGTTGCAGTAGTACCCACTCACCTAACCACCTACTGGGTTTTTGAACACTTTTCCACTTTGAATGTGCAGATAAGAACATGTGAGCAGACTTAAAGTGAGGTAATAGGACAGATCACCTCAGACATCTTCTGAAACATCTGCATCATCAGGTCTACAGAGGAGTCAACATGAGGACTCTCAGCTTCACAGTGGGACTGCTGCTCGTGCTGTTCGCTGCTGTGATGCCTCGTGTAAGTCTGTCAGCCTACTCTCTGCTCCAGACTCGAGGGAAATTCTACTGTAACCGCCAAACTCTGCATTTTTCCTCTAATTAAGTGAATAAAACAAACAACCAATCAAATCAAGAAATACTTTCAATTTCATGTATTTTCACTCCTATGTCCCCACAGCAGGAAATGCAGTGCTCTGTATTAACCCTTTCATCCATCAATTATGGCAACCTCAATCAGGGTTTTTTTTTCTTAAGTATTTTTATTTATCTTTAGGCATGAAAAAAATCTTGTATCTGAACTTGTATGTGCATTTTTTTAAATGTGTACTTTTTTCATTTTTTAAAACATGGCAGGGTATGGAGTGACACATCAGTGTCCAGTGTAGTGGTTTATGTGCAAGTATACCATCAACACTGACACAAATACAATAAAACAGCCTTTGAATAGCTGTCCACTGTAGTGACCACTATGTGTGACAGGGTTAAAGTAAAAAACAAAAAACTTCACTGTAATCTTCACACATGCAAAGCAAAATGTGGGCATATTTTGGGCACCCTTGATTATAAAATCAGATTTAAGTGTTTTTTCCCTTAGTGTCTCTGTCTGGAAAAAGAAAACTATGTTTCTGTTGCCCCATTAGCTTTAATTATTTAAAACATATGAAAGTGTTTGTGATGTGTTGGATGTCTCCACGTACAGACACAGCCCTCAATCTGTTTTCCTCTCACAGCTCGTTTAGTTTGCTGTTATAAGTTCTTTGAAAACAGGATCCCAAAGTCACACATCCTCTCCGTCAGCAAAACCTACAGCCTTTGCTTAACACCGGCATTTGTGTAAGTCTGTGATTTACTGTCTTTTTGATACAGACACTAATATTTGCCAAAGTGATGTGTTATCCTCCACAGCGAAGCATTCAGTCAAATCTGTGACTTTGATCCAGAGTAATGATACAGATTTTTCTGCAGGATCGAGACACCCAGAGGGGAGTACTGTGTGAGGCAGACTGGGAAGTGGGCAAAGACTGAATTTATCAAACAAGAGATAAAGAAACAATTAACACATCAAGCACCTGCTGCAGCATCGATGAATAACTCGAGCAGAAATACATCAGCCACTCCATAAAGTCTCTTTGTAAACATGAAGAGCTGCTGAACCTCTGCATACTTTACCTGCTTAAATACTGTTAATATTACTGAAGAGAGGACACATTTATTGAGCACTGATTTCAGATCTTTCCATTAAAAATCACAATATTAAATTAATAATTTGGTTAAGATGTTAAATGTCAATATCGACATGTATGTCAGTAATAAAATTGATTAACAAATTGTACCTGATTCTTGTTTAAAATCATTAAAGATGCACCATTAAAGGTACAATCATTCCACCCTGGGAAAAGACTAGTTCAAAGAAGTCATTAAAGTCCAAAATGACCATGATATTCAGGATGATACTTCTGACCACACTCGTTGCAGTGACTCCCGGGCTAGGCGAGTAGCTTCTGCAGATCCTAGGAACAACATCCAATATCTCTGTCCAGAAGAGTGCAGTCCAAGGAACAGCTAAGATAACAGCCATTATTTCCTACAAAGTTTCACAATAAAAGCCCCGTTAAAAGAATAAAATGTTTGCAGGGCCACAGGGCTTTTAATTTGAAATCATCCAGGAAATCCAGATCCAGCGATTGTAAAAGAGCCGTGATGTTTAAGAGTGAATCAGGAGCTCTAAACTGAACTGTTTCCAGCTGTTTCGGCACAGCCTACAAACACAAGCTTCCCTGTCGCCAGAGTTTAATTGTCTTTATGTTCTATATTTAGTTTTTAAACATTTAAGTTCATAACACTAAACACACAAATCTACACAAATGAGGTGATTTTAATTCTCTCCAACTGAGACTGAGCTTGTAGCTAGAGGTCCCCCTAGTGGCTGCGAGGGTTATCTGCATCCGTACAGTCTGCAGCTCTTCAGCAGACGATGTGAATAAACGTCAGTGAGTTAAGATGAATGACGGTGCTTTGACAATGTTGACAAATTAGACAAAATGTGAGGATGAAATTCCTGCTTACCAGGACCTAGGATCAAAGCAATAACAGACCATAACAGAACGTATCAAATGCCACGATTATGACATCAGGAAATGACTGTGATCCTGCTGAATGCCACAGGCAGAAATGCTTCAGGTTCTCCATGAAGCTACTTTATAAACCAGAATCGTTGCTGGAGTTTGAACCTTTTCATTCTTTACCTGCAGTCTTTTCATGTTTTCATGCTCCCTCTTAAAGGCTCTCACTTATTTTTGAGAGCTCTCCTGTTTCCTCTCTTCTCTTTATTCTCACTCTGATGTTGCCTCTGAGCTCATGCTGCTGGAGCTCTCTTCCTTCACTGTTGCCAAGTATTCCTCACAAGCTATCATCTGATTGTTGTGTTTTCCCTTTAATGTTATAGAGCTTGCAATGAAGTTTGCAATGAAGTTTGAGGAGTTTCTTGTCCCTGTCATGGTCCTGGGTCGGTGACCCAGCGCTTTTAGTTTGTTATCATTTTCTAGATGATGATTGTTTAAGTTCTGTGTTATTTTCGATCTGCCTCTAAGTCTGCGTCTGTACCTGTCTGTCTATGGTGTCTCCCCATCTGTTTGTGAATCTGTCTGTTTAGTTCAATGTCTTGTCTGGTTCCATGTATCTGAGTTTCCTGTTTTATTGTGAAGGTCCGTGTCATATGTGAGTGTGAAGCCTCGCAGTTTTGAACAAAGTGAAACCATACCTTGATAAAGATGCACTTCGTACTCTGTACTGTACTCTGGTTCTTCCATATCTTACATATTGTGTGGAAGTGTGGGGAAACACATATAAAAATACAACTAATCCATTAGTCACAGTACAGAAACAAGCACTGCGTATTATTCACAAGGCTGGTTATCTAGATCATACTCACAAATTCTTTCTTCAGGCAAAGTTACTTAAATTCCAGGATCTGGTTAATTACAATACATCCATAATTTTGTATAAAGCTTTTACTAAACTTTTACCGGCAAATTTACAAACTAGATTTGAAATTCGAGAAAAGGTTTATAATGTGAGAGAATTCAAATTACCCAGAACTCGAACAACCCGTAAAGGCTTTTGTGTGTCTGTATGTGGTGTGAAAATCTGGAACAGTCTGAGTTTACAATTGAAACAATGCAAAAATATTCATAGATTTAAATTTCTCTACAAACAGTTGGTCTGGTCACAGTATACTCAATGATGCTTTTAGTGTGCTCTGTAATGTCTGTTCTCTTACCATTGCTGGTATGGATTCCAAAAAAAAAAAAGTGTGCGTATGTATGTACATATATGTACATGTGTGTGCAGATATATATGTATGTATATGTATGTGTGTTTGTTACTTGTAGTTATTACTGCCTGTTACCTGTGGTAATGCAATTTATAATTTATATATTCTGTATTCAGTTATGAAGGCTCTAATTGTTGTTTGCGAGCTGCCGTTTAGATGCTTGTATGTGCCCGGGGCTGTTGATGGGTCTGTATGCAATGATGGGCGTAGCTGCGGGAAGTTTGTTTTTTTTGTTGATGAGTGAGTATAGGGGTGGGATTTAATAAGTTTTCTTCGTCTCACTCCTTTTTCAGGCAATTTTTGTTTTTTGTTTTGTGCATTTTATGTTCAATATAGGTATTTGTTGTGCCTGAAAATGAACAAATAAATGAATGAAATGAATGTGATCAGTTTACGTTTCCCCTGTCCCGTCAGCCCAGATTCCTCCCAGCTGTGTTGCCCTCCTGTCTCTCATCCCCTGATTACTGGTGTGTGTATTTAAGCTCTGTGTGTTCTCCTGCCTGTTGCCGGTTCGTCTGTATTACTCAGTGTCAGTCTGTGTATCCACCGTGTCTTCTCCCTGCTGTTCATCGTCATCCTCCTCTGCTCGTTTTCATTCAGGTTTGTGCTCTGTAGTTTAGTTGTTTCCCAGTTTAGTTTAGTTCGTGCCCCGTTTGCTGTTTGTCCACATTCTTTTGTGTTCAATAAATCACCTTCACTCCTCTACGACTGCCTGCGCTTGGATCCTCATTTATTCCACACGGCTCGCCTCGGCAGCCGTGACAGTACGAACCGGCCACTATGGACCCAGCAGCAGTCAACCCGCCCGAGGAGCTCCGGGAGGACATTATTTACTCGGTGGACAGATTAATTAACTTATGGCTCGAGCATGAGGGGAGAGAATTCCGCCAAGGCATAGCTGTTCGGCTACAGCGCTTAGTTTCTGGTCTCCCCTGGTTGCTCAGCTCACTTCACCCGCTCACACAGAATTTCGTTCTGAACGAGCTTCATCTTCTCCCCCCTGCTACCACCCACTCTGCAACTCATGCTTCACTCCCTGACCCGACGGAGAGTGTCCTGCCCGGCCCGTCGGTCCAGCCTTCAAATGGGAAACGGCACTCACGCCGTCGACGCCCCTCGCCACAGTCGGACCCCAGGATATCAGAGCGGCCGACTGTGGTGAGTAAAAAGGATAACGGCTCCAATCTGAACTGTAAGACTTTTTCTTTTGGGGTTGTTCGGGGTGTGTCAGTGGGAGCTAATTCACAAAGCTTACCTACCTTCGTGATAACCGATCTCCCCCAGGTTGGCATTTTTAAGACTTCAGTGAAAGCAAAGGGCTGTTGTTCTTCTGAACCTGTTAAACCCATGTCAGCTAACCCAGGGTCTGCTAAAACTGTGGCATATATCCCAGAGACAATTAACACCAGCTCTGATAATACCAGGACTGTTTATTCTTTTGAACTGCAACCGGATGCTCAGTTAGCCGCCCGGCCTCAAGCTCAGTTAGCCGCCCGGCCTCAAGCTCAGTTAGCCGCCCGGCCTCAAGCTCAGTTAGCCGCCCGGCCTCAAGCTCAGTTAGCCGCCCGGCCTCAAGCTCAGTTAGCCGCCCGGCCTCAAGCTCAGTTAGCCGCCCGGCCTCAAGCTCAGTTAGCCGCCCGGCCTCAAGCTCCGTCTCCAATTCCACCACCGCCGTCACCCCAACCATTGTTTCAGTCACCCTCAGTTCAGCCTCCTGTTCAGCAGCCACTAGCCCTGCACCCTGTGTCACTTGCTACTCCGGTACAACAAGCCCAGTCAAATCAATCTAAAAGGAACTGGGTTTCATCCGTTTGTTCTAAGCAGAGCGTCAAACCTAATGATAATGTCAACATTCCTCAAAGGCTGGCCAGTTCTGAGACTGAGATGCACTCCAGGGCCTCCCCAGAGGCTGGGTTTCAGCCCCCATCAGACTCTGGACCCCTGGAGTTTAAGAAGCCAGCTGAGGACTGCACCCGGCTGTCGCTGCCTGAGCAGGGTCAATGCTCTGCGCAGCTGCAGGCCGCTATGTGTTTGCCAGAGGCCCGTGCGCCCGCTGGTCCTGTTGCATTCCTGCCAGAGGCCCGTGCGCCCGCTGGTCCTGTTGCGTTCCTGCCAGAGGCCCGTGCGCCCGCTGGTCCTGTTGCGTTCCTGCCAGAGGCCCCCACACCTGCTGGTTCTGTTCTGTGTGTGCCAGGGGCTCCAGTGCCCACTGGTTCTGTGACTGTTTTTGCTGGGGGGCCGGAGGAGCCCGTCCAGCGTCCTGCCTCGTCAGCTGGGGGGCCCGAGGAGCCCGTCCAGCGTCCTGCCTCGTCAGCTGGGGGGCCCGAGGAGCCCGTCCAGCGTCCTGCCTCGTCAGCTGGGGGGCCCGAGGAGCCCGTCCAGCGTCCTGCCTCGTCAGCTGGGGGGCCCGAGGAGCCCGTCCAGCCATCAGCTGCCGCCTCATCACCGGCTGCCGCCTCATCACCGGCTGCCGCCTCATCACCGGCTGCCGCCTCATCACCGGCTGCCGCCTCATCACCGGCTGCCGCCTCATCACCGGCTGCGGCTTCCGCCTCGCCTGGTCCGGCTCCGGCTTCCGCCTCGCCTGGTCCGGCTCCGGCTTCCGCCTCGCCTGGGGCTGCAGGGGCCACGCAGCCTTCAGGTCCCCTACTACCACCTCCACATCGTCGGTCATCTGCCAGGCCGCTTGTTGGGCATCTCCGCCACCGTGGACTCCCTCCTGAACGCCGCCGTTGCCGCCCGCACGGTCGGCCCCCGGACTTGTTTCCACGCCGCCGTTGCCGCCCGCACGGTCGGCCCCCAGAACTGTTTCCACGCCACTGCCTACTGCGTGGCCGGCATCCGGACCTGCCCCGTTGCCATTCGCATGGTCGGCCTCCTGAACTTGACCATCTGGGCCCTTTTGGACTCTGTCCCTCCGTCCTGGGCCCCCTCCGCCCGCCCTGGTCGGGTTGTTTTCTGTTTTATTTTGGTCCGTTTTTTCGTTTCTGCTGGGCTGTCTGGTGCCAGCCCTTGAGGGGGGGGTACTGTCATGGTCCTGGGTCGGTGACCCAGCGCTTTTAGTTTGTTATCATTTTCTAGATGATGATTGTTTAAGTTCTGTGTTATTTTCGATCTGCCTCTAAGTCTGCGTCTGTACCTGTCTGTCTATGGTGTCTCCCCATCTGTTTGTGAATCTGTCTGTTTAGTTCAATGTCTTGTCTGGTTCCATGTATCTGAGTTTCCTGTTTTATTGTGAAGGTCCGTGTCATATGTGAGTGTGATCAGTTTACGTTTCCCCTGTCCCGTCAGCCCAGATTCCTCCCAGCTGTGTTGCCCTCCTGTCTCTCATCCCCTGATTACTGGTGTGTGTATTTAAGCTCTGTGTGTTCTCCTGCCTGTTGCCGGTTCGTCTGTATTACTCAGTGTCAGTCTGTGTATCCACAGTGTCTTCTCCCTGCTGTTCATCGTCATCCTCCTCTGCTCGTTTTCATTCAGGTTTGTGCTCTGTAGTTTAGTTGTGTCCCAGTTTAGTTTAGTTCCAGCCCCGTTTGCTGTTTGTCCACATTCTTTTGTGTTCAATAAATCACCTTCACTCCTCTACGACTGCCTGCGCTTGGATCCTCATTTATTCCACACGGCTCGCCTCGGCAGCCGTGACAGTCCCCACCAGATCTGCACATAGCTCATGGTGAAGGTGTGACAGGCTGGTAGGTACAGACTAGTCTATGGTGAATGTAGAACTATGTACAGGTGTTGACTTTACTAACAGCTGTAAATTAAAATCTTTTATAGCATTTAATATAGTAACAGGGCTACTTTAAAGACAAACTTGAGTCCAACCTGTATTTATGCAAATGAATCAAATTAAAACAAGAGAACTTTGATAAAGTTTGAAAACATAAAGCCTAACAGATTTAGAAAGAGTAAAAAAAAAAAAAAAAAAGGTAAAATAAAAAATTTTTTTTAGAAGATCAAACACAGAGCAGAGCTAGCAGCCTTGCTGTTGAAATAACTATTGTTCATTTAAATATTCATGTGCCTCTATATTTATTTGATTGAAAGAGCCACGTGTGTTTCTTCCTTGAGGTAACCGTTGCTGTGAATTAGGGCTACATACCTGATGAGACTTTATTTTGTTTTTCAAATTTCAAATGTCCCTTTGTTCTAAACTGGTGAGGTTTCTAAATATTTTCCATGAATACTGAAATATCCACTCGCTGCTGACTGTCTGTGCCTCAGATTCAACACGGTGCTTTAAGCATTCCTCTTATTTGGTCCATGTTGATGCGGCAGCATCACATACATCGCTGCAGATTTATCAGCTGCACATCCATGATATATATTTCCTGCTCCACCACATCTCAAAGATGCTCTACTGAACTGAGATGTGATGACTGTGGAAGCCATCTGAGTACAGTGAACAAACTTTCATGAAAACTTTCCAGAAAGATCATTTGAGCTTTATCCTGCTGAAAGCAGTCAAGGTCATAAAGGGATGGACACGATAGGCTGTGGTGTTTACATGATGCTCAGTTGGTGCTAAGAGGCCCAAAGTGTGTCAAGAAAATGTCCAGCAGTTTACACCACCTTGTGAGCCTACCATCCAAATAACACAGCAGAAAAAAAAAAGCACCTTGAGGCGACTGGTGCTGTGATTTGGCGCTGTGTAAATAAAATTGAATTGAAATCAGACAGACTTACTCATACCAAGCTGATAGCAAGCAAGCTACTTACCAACTATCAAACTTTAATAATAATTCAAACAAACTTGTTTCTCCCCTTTCTTTCTGACAGAAACACACAGACACGTAACACAGATCCCACTGACAGAGTCCTCTCAGAGAGGCAGACACTCAGGTAGCTCATATATAACTGAGTTAGTTTGCCAAACAGAATAGCAGTAGTTTCTATCTCTTAGGCCTAGAAAATAGAATAAAACAGCCTTTTATTGTCATTGTACATGCACAACAAAATTGTGGGTGCGCTGCACCAACTGTGCACAAGTAAAATATAAATAGTAGGACAGCAAGAATAAACAATAGACAAGAGTAATATATAAAGGTTAGAGTTACAGCATACAAAACAAGAAAAAAGTACAAATAGAACAGTTTTCAAACTGCTTGGAAGTAGTGCAAAGGACTTGGTCTGAGCAGAGTCTGTGTGTGGGTGGCCTGAGTGATAACAGGTACTCAGACCATGGCTCACATTAGTGGGTCAAACAGGTGGTGAGCAGAGTGCAAGGGTCAAACAGTGCTGGGATAGCCCTGGTTTATCTGAGATAGGAGGAGCTAGTGATTGCCTCATGGGGTGGCAGAGGGCAGCCAATGATTTTTTGGGCAGTGTTAACTACTGTTAAGGTTCAAAATATTGGGGATGGAGACAAGAGAAAAAACCACAATAACAACACTGGTCCGGCCGGGTTGAGTCAAACGATGATTTTAATGAACACACGCGTGGGAGATGGACACTGATGCAGACAGCCTCAAAATCTCAAAATGGTGGAGCAGTGCTCAAACTTTTATAGCCTCTGGTGCCTCCACCTTATCATACAAAGCCTAAACATTCACATGCTTTCTCTCACACAGCGCCTAAGCTACGACCTTGGCTCCCTGTTTATCTGCTCCTGCTGAAATGGGGCAGAAAACTCCAGCACACTCTGTTCTCTTCTACTCAGACAAATTAGATTTCTTATAACTCAGCAGTATAATTCATCATAAAACAATATCATTCATTCACAACAAGTCAGCAGTTTAATGTAATGCAAATCAGTTTAACTAATGTAATAGTTATCAGCTTCTTCTAATTCAGGAGAATAATGCAAACTAAAACTACATAATAATTCACAATCTTTAATTAGGGGTATAACATGGCATAAAATAATATTATAATCTAACAATTCCCCCTGATGAGGTCATTAGAATAATGACCTCACAAACACCCTGTAGCCCAGTGTGGCCGGGTTCATCTCTTCTCACTCCTGAGGTCCTTTGTCCCCCTGAGGGGCGAACCATATGTGGGATGACCTCTGTGTTTGCGCAATTCAGATGCAAGAAAAACTACGATTCCAACAGTAGCAGGTCCAGATGACACTCTCCTTGTCTCCCACTGCTTTCAGCCTTTATTCTATTGCTGCAGCTACCAGTGTCGTCCAGTTGGGTGATCCTCTGCTCTTCATTCTTCAACCTTAGGGGTTAGACAACCCTTCAGTCGTGACACAGATCAGGGGATTATTCTGCCCCGATTTCAAACAACGATCTGTGTATTCTCCAGAAAAGGAACAGGAAGGTGTCCCCTTTTTGCCCAAAAGCCTCTCGAACTTCGTTGGTCTGGTGTTCCCGGATTTCCGCCAACCCCTTCATGGTTATTGCTGTGTTTATGGGATCCATCCTTTTGTGGTGACTAGCTGGAGCCCAAACGCCATGACCCTTGGACCCAGTTGATGTCTCGGCAGTCACTGTGTCTGACTCTGCTACGGAGGATCCTCGCATCTCTGTGACCTCGTCTGGTGTCTGTTCCTTTCTCTGTAAGAGACAGAAAACCAAAACACCCCTCTTCCTAACCCTAATAATCTAATGTTGTTATCTACTGACCTTCTAGTGATTCAGAATTGGTCTAAAACATTCAGAATGTCCCAGGGACTTATTCTAATCATATCTTATGTGTGTGTAAGCGTGTTTGCATTTAGCCCTCTGCACTCAAAGTCAATACCTACAATATATCAGTCCGGACAATCACGCCGAACGAAGCTTCTGACCTTCAAAAGACCAAGTGCCAACTCATTATAAGCACATTTGCAAGGTGTGTCTGAAAATTATTGAAACCCCTCTTTTTAACAAAAGACAAAGAAATTAACAAATCTTCTAAGCGCTATTCAGTTCATTTCAATGAGTAATGATTAAACATGAAAGTGATAGTTTATGCTTTTTCACTGATTCTCTAAAAGGTCCGTCTTCTCGGACCGCTATTAGCTTAAGCTCTACCATTCCTAAGGTATTAAAGACACAAATGAAGTTATAAAATGTTCAAATAATCCTGGTTTGATGTTAAAGCTCAACTTTCCCCCCTTTTTTGACACATTCCAATGTGTCAAATCAACGGAGCTAGAACATTCAAAAAAAAGTTAGGCAGCTACAAAGTTTCCCAGACTCTTAAGGTGATCCGCGTGTAACGTTCTGACTCAGGTATTTAATATTTTAATAAATGTCGTTTAATTAACTGCCACTATTTAAACTAACCTTAAAGACATAATTGAAGAAAAGATCACAAAGAATAACATGATATCAGTGTTTTGTAAGCGCGTGCGGCCTTCTATGCTCGAAGCCTTTCCCCTCAATAGATCAGTCAGACATTCGCGCTGACTGTAGCTTTTAACCCTTATTAACTTGAGCACAACTCCACAATGAGCAACAAGTTGCAATATGTATAAAAATGATCATGGTTACACCTGCAATGAAAAATTATATCATTATCCTAACACCTGTAAATAGAAGATTCATCAGAGGTTATAACAATCACAGGAACACAGATGTTAGTATAAGGTCAAAAGCTTCAATAAATGATCATCGATGCAATGCTTGTTGCATGATTCTCATACAATAATAATGCTGACATTGAAAATAACAGTATAACACCCCCTTTTGTCCCGTTTCACTTGACACCTAAACGTTTATAAATGCCTCTTTAATTCTTGATTTTATTTCCCCCTTTTCTCCCCTTACTGACCACAGCAGGGGGATCTTAGTTTTGAATCAGCCATGAATCCAGCTCACCTGATTCATCAGTGAGCTCCACCATCACTGGCGTCTGACAGGGTGGCGCTGCATACTCTTCCTTTAATGTCACTATTTTCAACCTGTTAATTAGAGTGTTTAAACCTGAAGTCGACTACGTCCACAACAAGTCAATACAGCTGTAAATGTGGCCAATTATCAATCTATTACCAATCAATAACAACAGATAACTTCTATTTTATGCATGCTTTTAATCAACCACTCACCCAGAGGATCTCCAATCCCAGGAAATTCCTTCTCCTCCTTTAATGAGTCTGTCCTCCTTCCATGCCCTGGTAACTGGTCCATCCAGAGCCATATGATCTCAAATATACATACAACAAGCCAAACCACACCTTGGTCACACCAACCCTCCTCCGCCCCGAAGATGTCCAATGCCATCCTAGTATGGACTGTCAAAAGTGGCTTTAACACTGACTGTCCTGACAATCCATTTTATAACGTTTCCTGGTCAGATTTGCCAATCTCTGCACCAGGGTTTTAAACGTTTCGCCATTTTCATTAGGTTTTATTTTTTATTTAGTTTCGACTCCAGATTTTCAATTTTTTGCCAGTTGTAATTAGTTTTTACCAATTCTTTGCTAGTTTAGTCTAGTTTTTATTTTCTGAAAATCCTTAGTTTCAGTTTAATTTTATTTGTGTTTTACAAAAGTTAAGTGTAACAAACTCTCAGTTCCATCATATCAATCATGCTCTTCTGGTTATCCTTGGGTATTGAGACTATTAACTCTTGCCGCAACGAGTGTTCCTAATTTTGGTTGAAGTGAATTGATAACCTTTTGAAGGCGATTGTTTCACACCTTTATTTAGATGTCCCAGCCCTGTTATCTCGGGATACATCACGCTGCCTTATCTGGGGTTAGCTGTTTTCTTGGGATGCGAGTTAAGTGGGGGAGCTCTTCAAGGAGGGGGAGTGTGCTCCCCCTGATGAGGTCTTCTAGGTAAGCTAGGTTAACCTTCTTGTGTGAGCTTTTCAAGTGCACTTTAAGGTTTGTGGGATTTTTCGTGTCATAAATGTCCCTCATGACCCCCTGATGACCCAGTAATTCATTTTTTGCGCACTGTGGTACACATTTTAGTTTTTGCTTGTAGCTCTCCTACTCTACTTGCCACTCCTCTAAGTCCTGATGTTTCTTAGAGAGGACAACAGTACCTTTAAAATTATGTCACATGTGTGGGGGTGTGGCCTTGCCAATTGTTTTTCCCACCTTTTCAAAATGGCTGGCGTGCCCACAAGCACATTTTATGGAAGAGAGAAAGGTAAGCTTGATATTTACATTTAAAATGTTTTGTTAAACTCAGATTCTTATTTTATTCAAAAAATAAACATCTAGTAAATAATTTCAGGGGTCTTTAAGAATTAGGCTCATTTACTTTCACAGGGAACATGACTAATTTATTAATGTGTGCTCTACACATTGGGACTTTATATTTATATTTATTTCACTTTTTCCTAATACACAACTTTTGACAAAGGCGGAGAGAATTCTTAACAGAATTATTAAGGGAGATTCAAACATAGATTTTTCAAAATATGAGAGGGTCAGGACCCACTAAAAGCCACACAAAGATTATCGAGATGCAGTGGCAGATGTAATAGAGAAAGACACAGGGCCACCTGAAATCTGTCGTCCTATCTGGTGCAAAACCAACATGTAGTAGAATCTGGAATTTTGATTTTGAGTTAAAAATAAAATATGGGTAAAATGCAGAAATCTTTTCCAGTAAAGTAAAAAATAAGAGTCGCAATTATAGTTGAATCCATAACACCTAATTGTTTCTACGAGATCACGTCGTTGCTAAAAGTTATCAGTGATCTCAATGTGTGAAAGGAACTCACAGTATCTGGAGTTTAAGCTCCTCTTGGCTGAGAAACCTGGGACAAACATGTGAACAAGACCTGAATAATACCAGTAATGAAGACTTCTCTCCAAAGATCAATAAAAGGAAGCCCCAATCTGATGAGAGTCTAGCAAAATATGGTTCACTCCACTTGCCTGAAATGGTTAACAGTCCAAGGCATTTCAGTTGTAGAATGGTTGGGTGCAACAATGAAACAGATGTGAGATGAGGGAAGTGCCAAATGTTCCTTTGTGTCTCCAAATAAAATCAGTACTTCCTCAGATATCCTAAATAAATTGACTTTTGTGAAATAGAAAGTCCAGTGCCATCACTTATTCCTGAACCAATAGTTTACAGCTAGTGAAGTGTCAGTGACTTCTGGGTTGGTCCCTGATCTTCATCTTATGAGATTGTTATTTTAATAACACTTGATTCATTTAAAAGAAAAAAGAAAAAAAAGAAAAAAAAAAAAAACGAAAATATTTTCTCCCTGTTTTTTTCTTCTCTGGGTCTCAGGAGGACATTACGTCCCTCTCCACTACAAGACTCTTGTTATGTCTACAAAACAGTCATATTAAAATCATCCTCAATTCTATTCTGGCGCTGTCTCCCGACTTTTCCTGACCTGATTCTGCGCGTGGACGAAGCAGCAACACAGACGACTCGACTAACGTACTACCTTAATTTCACTATAGCAGGGCACGCACACATCAATGCAACCAAACACATTTTGCTATAAATCTAGTTAATTTTAGTCAGTTTTGTGAACATTCAGTACAGTTTTAGTTAGTATTCCTTTTTGTTTTGATTTTATTACCGTTAACGCAAATTTTTTCCACTTCTAGTTTTCGTTATTTCATTTGTTGTCTTTAATAATAATAATCTTCTCTGCACCCTTGAATAAACATACTTAATATGATCAACATTTTGCTGCTTATTATTTCACCATCTTATTGAATCAAATACTTCATCCTTATGTGGTTTACGACATTATATTTATCTAAATCTCCACTTTGTCTCTAAATGTTTGAAGAATTTTTCGAGTTCGGGGTCAAATTTGGAGAATTTGACCATAAGTGAAAGTTATGGCGTTATCACCCCCTTTGGGGATTACCTTTTTCCCGTTTTGATGATATTCCTCCCCGTTCTTTATTTTTTGCAAGTACCCCTCTTCGGTGGCGAGAAACTGTTGGTGTGGTCAAGCGGGTGCTGTAAAAACAAAAGCTCAGGACAGAACAGTCACCAGTCATGTACTTCATTCAAAATTAACAAATATCAAGCTTCATATTGATCCTCTGAGTGTAATGGTACATTTTAATTTGCACTTCTAAAAACAATATTTTCTTTATTTTACTCTTGTTCTTGTGCAGCACCACCCCTCAGCACATGCCCCTGTTATTTTATCTTACTTTTAAATTGTTGACTACTTCAAGAGAGCGCCCAAAAGACGGGGACCAGTGTTTATCATTACATATCTCCATTTCGAGTGTGGCTGTCTATCATTCCCCTATTATTCATAGACCTCGGTGGAGGGTTTTTTGTTTGTTTGTTTTTTTCTAAAATTAATTGACTCTCTATAGTGACCCACTATGGTTAATAATAACATGCTCAGTCATGAGTGGGATCAAACCTTTTCTTCACTTTAGCATTTAACATTCCCAACAATATAATGTGATACATTAATTAAAACACAGCTACTAAAACACAATTTTCTTAATGCAAACATCAGTAACTCAAAATTAGCAACCAAGGGGTTCAGCCTGCAGTTCACACTCCTGTGAAACTACAGCTCTTTAGTCTCTGTCATTCTTCTGTTCTTGCAGACAAAACAAAGCAAAACAAAACATCCACCCTTCTTTTACAGGTTGGGTGAATTGTTGTGGACATTTAATAATCCTAAAGTCGGCACCGTTTTTGTCTCAGTACCAAGTCAGTTAAAACTTTTAGTCGTCAGTCCGTCACAGTCCAGTCACATGCATACATTCACACACATTCGTACCAGAAGTTGCTGATAATGGAGTCTCACGCGCAGCCTATTCGAGGCTCCATCACCAGCAAGATGACGTCATCATTTTAAAGGAAACAGTTCCTTGTTTGTTTTTCCTTCTTTGGACTGGATTGACTCGCTGCAATCCTTTTAGGCTTCAGGATCAGTGTCCCATATAAGTGAATTTTCTCCCAAGCTCATTATAATCATGGAGAAAAAATACTTTGCGACTGTTTTCAATAAGAATATTTTATAGCGCTTTAAAGTTCAATCTCTCAGGCCTGGATTAAAGAGCTGATTTGTTAAATACCAAACAAATCACAAACTCACAAAATACCAAAATATCACCACCGGTGGATCACACCTCTCTGATGTTCTTATCTCAGTGCACTGTAACAAAAGCAAAAACAAACGTAACCAATAAAACACTCATATAATAACAGATACTGGGGCCCATTGCAAACATGTCCAACGTTCAAACCATCTTTCTCTCTCTTAGAGAAAGAGAACAATCCAAACCTCACTGATAGAATCAACCTAGTGTCAAACAAAACCCAAAGATCAACCAAAACTTCACACACTGTATTGTGTAGGCCTACAGGCACCGTAACTCCTTTTTTTTTTTTTTTTTTTCACTGACAAAGACATATTGGATTGACTTGATTCAATAGTGGACACTGGTTACACACAAATGTTTTGCTTTGGCAGAAACTTAAACAACTGAGTCAAATCAACACAACCTTTTCATATTCTCTCCGAAAGAAAACTCACATCATTCACTCATCATTTTCGCTCTGTACCACTGCTCCTTATCAGGCTGTGTGAAGCACAGTAAACAATTCAGTGGAGGCCTTAAGCCATAAACAGACATCACGCACAGACATTGTTTTCACAACCAAACTACTTTAGACCTTGTCGCCTAAATCTACACAGATGCCCTCTGTGTGGCATGAAATGCATTTAACCAAATAACAATCAATGGCTTCTTATTGTTGTACCCAACTCCATATTCGGATGTTTGTGTGCAGCATTTGTTAGTAAAGCATTCTTCGTTGCATCAGCGTGTGTGTGTGTCACTCTTTATTGCACAAGCTTGTAGATGTGTGTGTGTGTGGATCACTTCTCAGTGAATTGAATTAGCATTTTGATTTTTTGCGGGTGTGTGTGTCATTTCTCACTCAATCAACGAGTGCATATGTTCGTATGTGTTTCTCTTCATTCTGAGTCAATGCATGTAGATGTGTGTGTTTGTGTGGGTGTCTGTGTTCATCACTTTCCTGTTCTGGTGTTCTGGGTAAACCACGGCCTGAAGCGTGCCCTGGGGTCCTGCCCTCCTCCTTTTCAGTCCGTTTGCATCTGTTGGTGCTGCTGCTCAAAGTTCTGTCCATACTGGTTCTGGCCCCAATTGAGGCAGTGCTTTTCTCCAGTATCCTGCATCTTCTCCTTATTCCACTCCTCCTTAGCTTGACCCTTTTGCTTCTGTAGCTCCTTCAGGGTTTTAATACGCAGCTCAATCGTCTGGATGTCAGTGTCAAGCTCCAGTCTACGCTGCTGCTCCAGCTCTTCCTCTGTTTCTCCCAGCCAAGTCAAGGTTTTGTTCAGGTCAAAGTTCAGCTGCTGTCACTGCTGCTCGTTCTGCTTTGTTCTCATCTCCTTGCTGAGGCCCTGAGCCTGATGTCAAGTCGTGTGTCTGGGACTCCAAGTCTGATGGGTTCGATAATCAGCCAGCTCCTCCTGAGCCATGCTCAGTTATCTGCTCTGATGCCTTGCTCTTACTGAGGGGCAGAAACCTCGCAATCTTTTCCGTCCACTTCAGATTGAAGTACATCGATGTTTTCCTTGCTTTGCTCCACGGCCTTTTGCGGCTCTGCTGTTCGGCTCTTCTCAGAGGTCAGCTCCTGGCCGAGCCCCGACACCTGTGCCTTCAGCTTATTTTCTCCTGGTGTTTTGTCCATTCTGAGGTGCCTCCTGACCTCAGTTACTCCTCCTGTCTCTGGCACGCCCTTCTTGCTGCCTGATGGTCATTGTTGGTCCGTCACTGTCCTGCACAGTTTTAATGCAGAGTGGTTAAGGTCAGCATGGTTTTGCTCGGCCTCACTTTTCATCTGGGCTTAATGGGCGTCTCGTCACAGCTCTGTCAGCTGAAGCTATCTTTTTCCATATGGCAAGAGTGTGAAGAGTGTGTGAGAGGGGTGTGTCCGATCAGGCACAATGCTGGTGGCTTTGCGAGTGCCTCGTTTTCCAAATCCAGATGTTTATTTGTCACGTACACAGCAACAGAGAGAACAGTCTGTTGTTGGGATGGCTGAGGTCTTTCACGATCTTCCTGGTCTTGGTCCAGCACCGCCTGCTGTAGATTGAGTGCAGGTCAGGGTGCTCGGAGCGGATGGTGCGCTCAGCTGATTGCACAACCCTCTGTAGAGCTTGTCTGTCCGGCATGGTGCTGTTCCCGAACCAGACAGTGATATAGCTGCTCAGGATGCTCTCAATAATTCCTTTATATAAGGTGGTCAGAATCGGTGGTGGGAGGCGGGCCTTTCTCAGTCTTCTCAGAAAGAAAAGACGCTGACAGAAATCTCCCCGTGTAGTGAAACGGGCCTTGGATTTAACGCTCTCCGTCTCCGCTGCATGAGATCATTTTCCTGCAGCACTGTTGACATTTTCAAGTTGTTGTTGTGGGTCCAGCTGCTTTAGCATTTGGTCAGGGTCACATCAAAGATGGTGGAGGAGAGAGCAAAGATGGTAGAGGGGAGAGCAGGAGTCCAGGGTCAGCTTCGGCTTCCCGGGCCGACAAAGCAGCCTGTAATCAAGCATAAAGAGAAAAAACAAAACAAAACAAAGACAAACAAAAACAAACGAACAGGAAAATGATGTTATTTTGGCTGCGTTATTCAGAGAGGGGAGAAACAACGGGACCAGGCCCTGTGTCAGCCTTCTCTCCCCCTTTTTTGTTTTTTCTCTCCATATAATCCACTCATGACCCACCAAGCTGACAGGACAACACAGGTACATGTTAAAATTCTTAAGATCATGTTTAAAAGCACAAAAATTGGAATTTTCTTTCATTTAGTAATCACTTGTATTAATCAATCAACAGAAAACATGTCACAATTTGACTTTTATTAACCACTAAATTTGTCGTGTTATCACTGGTTGTGATTTTTTTTTTTTTTTTTTTGAAGTTAAGTTGTTGTCCTGCAACCCAGAGGGTTTATTTGTTAGTAGTGGATAAACTTTATTATTTAACGGCGGATGTATGTTAAGTTTCACTGTTTTACTTGCTGGAAAATCTTCACGTGTTTATGGGTGTAAGCTGTGTCTTCATTGCGTGTATGTGCGTTTGTAAATGGGCTAATTTAACGTTTTTTCTCAAACGAGGCATTTCTCTAGCACGTGCCTCTCTCTCACATTTCTCTGCTTGTGTGTGTTTTTATTTCACCTTTTTGTTGTGATGCTCCAGGCGCCTTCCCAACCTCCACAAGTCTGTTGGCCGCAATTTTATGTGTTAAAACTTCTCTTAATTTCTCCTCTAATTCTCTGCTAGCTGCTGTCTTTTCCACAGCTGCTGATTCTTGCTGAGTTTGGTTTCCATTACTATAATTTGCTTCGGCCGCTGTGCTTGTGGGGGCAGTTGGTCCAGCCCCATAGCCACCTGTATCAACACACTGAGAGATTTATTTAATATCATTTTCATCACTGTTAAATAGACTAGCAGGCAAGACGCCCACCTTTGCACTGCAGACTACATGCCAGTCTCCCAACACACTCCTCTCTGAGTTTCAGCTTTAAAACCCAACATCATTCACACCCTAGTCATTCAACACCTTATTTGTAGTATCATAATCAGCAAAATCAGCGTTTTACTTACAGGCATGTATCATTGTTTGCAAATCAAAATTATAAAACTCAATAACACGCTAAACAGGAAGCAAAGTCCTCTGTGCGCGTCACCGCTCATTTGCATGTTCACACACCGTCTAAAAATAGCTCGCAGCGCTGCAGCTGCACGTCACACAGAGTCTCACACAAAGCTCAGGCAAAACTCTATTATTTTATATTACAAAGACGTCTTATATTTACAATCACTGACAGGCCTGACAGATTCAGCACCTAACAAATTTCGACAAATTTAAAATAACGGGTCTCACCGAAGAAAGTCCAACTTTTTTGTAGTCAATCAAACAGTATCTGTTACTTCTGGGAACAGTTTCTGACCTAACTTCTAAAGAGCGCCTATACAATTTCGACAAATTTAAAATAACGGGTCTCACCGAAGAAAGTTTCACTTTTTTGTAATCAATCAAACAGTATCTGTTACTTCTGGGAACAGTTTCTGACCTAACTTCTAAATCCCTAACTCAATTTAACTTTGTCCAAACAAGCACATGACACCGTTTTAAACGATGAGGAGACTCGGTAACTCCTAGCTTATTTCAGGATGCCCTGTACCCCACAGATAAGCCAAACTGAACTAACCCTGTTCGCCGACAGGTCAAGACCGCGCGTCCACGGCCAGGAGGGGGCGTAACCCCCGGGCTATGTGCTTCTTAGCAGACTTCTGGGCTGCCGTCCTATAATAATTTTCACCTAACCGATTTTGAGAAATTTTACCATAACGGGTCTCACCGAAGAAAGATAACTTTTTTACGACCAATTAAACAGTCTCTGTTACTTCTGGGAACAGTTTCTGTCCTAATTTCCCTACCAAACTACCTGAGCCTTCAGCTCAATATCCAGGGACTCAAACCCAACATTATTACGTTCATATTTACTTCAACTTCATTAAATACTCTTAAGCAACTTTAACTGCATAACACACGGTGATTCTCATCAAAATCAAAACAGACCCTCTACCAGTAATTTCAGTGAGTAGACTTTAATTTAGTCATATCCAATTTGGCACACTTTGGAAATAATTCAACAGGTAGTGCCTTACCTTTAGATAAGCCGGCTTATGTCCACTCACATCAGACCACTGGCTTGTGCCTGTCCGTTCGACAACCTCGGACCGTCCAAACCTTTAAATTCCACCCCAATACCACAGGACGAGCCCCCAAGCTGTTAAGGTTCAAAATATTGGGGATGGAGACAAGAGAAAAAACCACAATAACAACACTGGTCCGGCCGGGTTGAGTCAAACGATGATTTTAATGAACACACGCGTGGGAGATGGACACTGATGCAGACAGCCTCAAAATCTCAAAATGGTGGAGCATTGCTCAAACTTTTATAGCCTCTGGTGCCTCCACCTTATCATACAAAGCCTAAACATTCACATGCTTTCTCTCACACAGCGCCTAAGCTACGACCTTGGCTCCCTGTTTATCTGCTCCTGCTGAAATGGGGCAGAAAACTCCAGCACACTCTGTTCTCTTCTACTCAGACAAATTAGATTTCTTATAACTCAGCAGTATAATGCATCATAAAACAATATCATTCATTCACAACAAGTCAGCAGTTTAATGTAATGCAAATCAGTTTAACTAATGTAATAGTTATCAGCTTCTTCTAATTCAGGAGAATAATGCAAACTAAAACTACATAATAATTCACAATCTTTAATTAGGGGTATAACATGGCATAAAATAATATTATAATCTAACACTACCCTTATTGTTCTCAGTTTTGGCTTCTGCGTATCAAACACACAGGCAGTAGGAGAGCACGCTCTCCTCTGAGGAGTGGTAGCAGCATATGATGTTATGGTTAAGTACCTTTACAGTTCTCAAACTTTTCACAGTTAGTACCACCTAACCAAATATATGGCTCTTAAGTACCACCATTATGACCGACATTAAAGTGCAGTAGTATGGGCGTATTTAACACCATGTACAGTTTACACAAGACAATCTAATTTCTTATATGAATGTTATTTATTTTAACTGTCATAAACAGGATGTGACAAGTGACAATAAAATCAGATTTAAGTATAACAAATGTACTGCATTAAAACATTCACAGCAGGTGGGATATCCAATCTTTGAATGATGACCTGATGAATCCTGCTTCTGGGTCCAAACTACTCTGTGTATATTAAGGCTATTGTGTTTTTAACATGTTTTAATGCTTCTGTATCTTGTTTTATTTAATCTGAACAAGCCCCTGAAACAAGGCAGTGATCACCGTCGGTCTCTCTCTGTTTTTATTACCATTATTCATTTTAAAGCTCAGTTTTTAAAACCATATGATGTAACTACAGCCCACCCCATGCAGCAGTATATTAATGACTAACCTTGATTATCTCAGTTGTTCTGACTGAAGTTTAGTCTGTTTATATCATCCCGACATGCGAAAAGGTTAGTGTTCATCCTCCAGCTTCACTGTGCTAATGTGTTTATATTATGCTAACCATAGCCATGTAGCTAGCCACCATGTAGCACATCATTATATACCAGGTAGCCCAACTTCAGTAACCCTAAAAACATCATTATTGACATTTATGTCAGAAGTGATAGCAGAACTGTTTAATTGTTTAGAAATCTCTCAATCAGAACATGGTATATTATTTAATCTTAAAAATTTTGGGGGGCGACTTCCCGCATACCACTATAGGGAGCCCGCGTATCACCAGTAGTATGCGTACCACAGTTTGAGAACCACTGCTTTACAGAAAATACACTATATTGCTAAAAGTATTTACTTTTCTGCCACCACATATGAACTTGAGTGACATCCCATTCTTCCACAATATTTGGTGCGCTGAAGCATTACGAGTTCCTTTCACTGGAACTAAGAGACTGAGCACAGTGGATGAAAAACAACCCCACATCATAATGCTCTAGAGTCCAGTGCTGTCATGCTTTACACCACTGCATCTGATGGTCAACATGGAAACTCATCAATCAAGCTCTCTACACACTGTTCTTGAAATAATCTTAAGGTCACAAGAAGTTTGGAAGTCTGTAGCGACTGAACGTTGGCGACCTCTCTAGATTATGCAGCTCAGTGCTGACTCCGTGATATTACGTGGTCGTACCGTTTTGTGGCTGAGTTGCTCTGATTCGCTTCCACTTAGTTATAGTACCGCTACCAGCTGCCTGTGGAATATTCAACTAACTGTGATCTCAAGCAGGCAACTGTTTTCTTACAACACCTCCAAATGTATCATTCTGTGCAGTCTGAAATATGTCTATAATATGATCACATCAGGTGATTAACAGCACTCACAATTTTTAGCAACAGCTGTGATTATTGTTTAAAAAAAAGAAAAGAGTTTGAGCCTTATGTGAGCTGGTCTGACATCTCTGACTGAGATGGTTTTTCTTCTTTAAATGATCCTTTAAATCTTAATCTTTTCTGCAGGATCAACACAGCCAGAGGGCTTTTCAGTGTGAGACAGACTGAGGAGTGGGCAATGAGAGTGGGGTGGGGTTGAGTTTCCATGACTGAGCAGCTCCTGCAGGTGTAATGCATGTGTGGCCCGGTACCTTTGTTATGCATTTTTACAGTTTTAGTTTCAGTCTAAAGTCCTGATGTAGGTCAAGCACATCGGAGAGCCAGCAGCCTTTGTATTTAAAGCCAAACGCTCCCAGAATAACTGCTGATCAGAGTCACATGTGCCAAAACTTGTGGTTGCTGTGAATTTGTGTTGCATAAATAAAACTGACCTGAGCTGAATATTACTTTGATGTGTTTTTGACGTGAAACTTGAAGTTTGCTCTTTAATGGGACAAAAACGTGTAAAAGAGAGTTTGTTTAGTTTTTTCACTTATAATGGTACTCTGTTTTAAACGGGGGAGGTGTTTGAATATTTTCCATGAAAACTGAATCATACAGGCCACTTTATTAGGTACAGATTGCTAGTACTCGGTTTAACACCATGTTCCTTCAGAGCTGTCATAATTCTTGGTGTCATAGATTCAACAAAGTGCTGAAAACTTTCCTCAGATTTTGGTCCATGTTGACATGACAGCATCACACACTTGCTGCAGCTGTATCTGCTGCACATTTGTGCTTGAATGCATTGCAGTTTCGACATGTTGCCATGTGACTGGCTGATTATTTGAGATAACGAGATTTTGAACAGGTGTACCTAATAAAGAGGCCAGTGAGTGTATATAAGAATGTAATTGATGATTAAGGAGGAGTACCGGTGACAAATATGTAATGAGAGGAGAGATTTAACAGGGGAAACAGGAGGACTGAATAATATGTATTAAAACATTAGTAAATCTGGATATTTGCAGCTTGACTTGATCTCAACGTCTGCAGTGCAAAGACGTCACCGAACACTGAGCGGTTTGTTTCAGCTTGTTTTATCAGAGGATCAGAGCTGTGGTGAGTCCCTGAATCTTCCTGTTATTGAAGCTTACAAGCACAGTTTGGTCAGTGCTGCAGTTTTCTCACAGTTAAACCTGCAGATAAGAACATACAGAGCTTTAAGCTGTGGGTGATGAGGACAGTGTTGGGTCTGTGTTTCCACAAACCCCGCTAATTCTAGAGACTTATTCATCATGAAGAAAACAAGACAGTCGATTGATCGATTATTTGCGCAAGGGAGGCCTCGTCTGTGTCCACCACGAAAATGACCCCCAGATCTGACCTCCTCCTGCTACCTTTTATTGAGAGACAGTTTACACAAAACACGTCAGAACAAAGCCACGCCCCCTTGGTTCTAAGACAAAGCATTTTATGTATATGTGTGAACTTCTGTAAGAATGTGTGTGTGTGTGTGTGTGTGTGTGTGTGTGTGTGTGTGTGTGTGTGTGTGTGTGTGTGTGTGTGTGTGTTTTAGACCTCCTGCTGACCAAAGGGTCGTAAACGTAGGAAGCCTACATCAAAAGAAGCAGATCTTCCAGATAGGATGTATCTGCAATAAAACATTACAGACCCCGACCAGAACCTCGAGAATCTGGGGGGAAGGACAGTGGAGTTTCATCAGTTAAAACACTGTACAAATGGTAAACATAAAAATGACAAACATCTAACAATTCAACTCTAACAGACAGATCACCTCAGACATCATCAGATCTACAGTGAAGTAAACATGAAGAGTCTCAGCGTCACAGTGGGACTGCTGCTCAGTGTTTACTCCTGCAATGCTGATTGTAAGTCTGTTAGCCTGCTTCCTGCTCCATGAGGAAAATGCCACTATTTAAAAAATAATAATAATTTCATCATTCAAATTGCAAATGGCTTCAGATATACTGTCTATATAATCAATATCTTCATTAAACTGGATAAATGTAAGTGTGTCTGTGTTTATTACCACGTTTATAATAAATATATTATAAATATGATCTCTGCCATCCAAATAACATCACAGCAATATTAGTAAGCTTGTTAGGTAGATAACACAGAAATAATCTTTAGTTGTGTTAATTAAATAAAAACTGCAGTTTCAGATTTTGCCAACTTCAATATTATATTGATCAGAAACACCAAAAAAGTGTGTTTTATACATATATATTTAAAACTCTCCCATCCTTCATGCTCCGGTCCTCTACCAGAGGCCTGGGAGCTTGAGGGTCCTGCGCAGTATCTTAGCTGTTCCCAGGACTGCGCTCTTCTGGACAGAGATCTCCGATGTTGTTCCCGGGATCTGCTGGAGCCACTCACCTAGCTTGGGAGTCACCGCACCTAGTGCTCCGAATACCACGGGGACCACCGTTACCTTCACCCTCCACATCTTTTCGAGCTCTTCTCTGAGCCCTTGGCACTTCTCCAGCTTCTTGTGTTCTTTCTTCCTGATGTTGCTGTCTTTTGGTATCGCTACATCTGTCCCTACGTCACTACATCTGTCATTCTCCACCACCCTTGGGAAATGGTGGAGAATGACCTTGGAACTTTCAGGCCATTCGGATGTTCCTGTACACTATGCCAGCCACTTGGTTATGGCGTTCCCTGTATGCCTTGCCTGCTAGCATCTTACACTCTGCTGTTATGTGCTGGATTGTCTCAGGGGCATCTTTACACAGCCTGCATCTGGGGTCCTACCTGGTGTGATAGACCCCAGCCTCTATCTGCCATGACTAGTACCTCTGTGCTGTCTTTCAGTCCAGCTTTGTCCAGCCACTGGGAGGATTTCTGGAAGTCAGCCACCTCAGCTATCTGTCGGTGGTACATACCGTGCAGAGACCTGTCCTTCCATGATGGTTCCTCCTCTTCCTCCATTTTCTTGGGTTTCTGCTGAGGTATTCGATGACCACGCAGTCAGTTGAGGCCATCTTCCTGATGTCTTCGTGGATGTGTGCTGTCGATTGACGATTGATGGTTGTCGTAGTCAGTATCTCTAGACAGTCTTGTTAATGATCTCACTGGGGGGTTCAGGCCTATGCAGAACAGCAGTGGGGACAGAGCATCTCCTTGGTACATCCCGCATTTGATGGTGACTTCTGCTATTGGCTTAAAGTTGGCCTCTTGTGTTGTACACCACATCCCCATGACCCTAATGAAGGCTCTTAGGGTCCTGCTTTCTTGGATATCTGCCACTGTGATGACTACTGGACCCTTTTAAGGAGGTTGCTGTAGTCTCGTAGATCCACTAGACAATGAGCATTGCCGTTTTGGGTTGCGTCCTTCTCCTACATATGCTCTTCCAGTATTGCTCCGTGTGTGGGGGTGATGATATCTCCCCTCTGACCTGTCGTCCTGGATCCCCCTTGCTGTAGCATGTGTGTTGTGCCTCGTCAATCCCTAGCTTTGAGAGCAGTCCCTTCTTCCGAATGTTGAAAAACTGAGCTACTAGCTGTTTTGCCATCAGTGCAGATGCTGGGTATTGAAGATTCCATAGGTCCCTCATCCTATTCATGTAGGATGCACTCAACTGGCCTTCCCAGCTGTTCTAATCCAGAGGGAAGTCACTATGAATCAAAGTTAAATAACTGTAATGGATCCACAGGTCAGGGAGGAAAAGATCCACCAGAGAGAGGAGACAATGTTAAATCCTTGTCCAAAGGAAAACAGCGTTTGAAATCCAAGTAAGTGTTAACACTGGAGTGTGAGCAGCTGAGGAAGGTAATCCAGGTTCAGTTGACGGATGAAGCAGCTTGCTTGTATGGGGATGAGGACTGAAGACAGGAGGTTCTTCAGCAGGCAGAATCAGACTCAAGGTGGGCGTCCAGCACACACACACACACACACACACACACACACACACACACACACACACACACACACACACACACACACACACACACACACACACACACATGCAGGCACACAAAGACAATGAATTTGTTTACATTTAATCAAAGCCAAAGACTTTCTCTAACTCTAACTGGAGTAATTTTGTAACTGACTCCAATCCAGCCTAGAAATATGGTGCATGCTAACATAATACATCCATAATACATATTATTGTGTGGAAAACCTGACTATGGCTATGCAAATACACTTTAATATTTTGTGTGCAGTAAATGATTTGAATAACCTGAACTGATGCACATCAGACATGTGCAGTTGTCTTATGAGTTGCCTTGTGATTCCTCTGCAGCCCAAATAAAGAAAAGTTGTGTAGAAAATTATGATTTCTGAGTATTACTAAAGATTATGAAATGACAAGAAACAGGTAATGAAGGAAATTAATCAATGAGTGAAGCACAAAAATATCCGAATTGAATTGATCATCATCAGAGGCGGAGCCAGACATTTGAAACACCCGGGGCTTAGCCCAAAAGGGTAGTATGCATGTGGGATTATTTTTATTTATTTATTTTTTATTATTTTTTGTATTCAAAATTGAGCCACACTTATGGAGCTCCACAATTCTTTTCCTGGTGTTTTGGTTGACATCTCTTGATTTTCCCATGTCACAGAAACAGGCTCTGTGTTTTGCCTTATATGCATCCACAGCTGTGCCACCAGTTTACTCACATGGACTCTACTAACCTATCGGAAGCTTCTTCAGCTCAGAATGGAATCATCTGGAGTTTCTTATTAATTAACAATAAACTTAGTGTACATGTACTCCTACATTTGATGAAAGTGATAAAAAATAGAAGCTCTGTCTCTCTTTATTCTGACATTTAACTAATTCAAAATATATTTCAATATTTATCTAAAACAAAAGTTTACTCTAAATTGATGTTGTACAGTAAAAATGTTTTATGTTTTCTCCCTAAAGTGTATGTAAATATCTGGTTACAAATGTGAATATCCTGCTGTGTACTGAAATCCCTCTTGTTTTGCATAGAAATATACTGAACAACATACAAAGCATAATATATAAAATAACATTTACCTGAGTTTTTTCTTTGAAAGAAGCCTCTAATGTCCATTCTTATATTTCAGTGCATTACTGAAACCGATTTAGTCGGGGAGGGTAAGAACTGAAAATATGAAATAAACACACGTAAGCTAAGACTCTAAAAAATAGCATTTGTTCGGCTTTTCATTTCGCCATTTGTTGATTCACTTGAAGAGCAAGTAACGTAATATTGGTCAAGTGATCAGTTTGATATCAATCTTTCGTGATGCACCGTCATATTTACATTATTTGTACGGTACGAATGGTTTGCTTTGGTACCTGCTCAAACTTAAGCTCTCCTTAGTATGGCTAGCTCCGTTTCTCCAACAGCGCACTCACAGGCAGCAGCTGCCCCGCCCCCTCGCTCAGTCGCTTAGTGCCTGAGCTCGGATCATACCAATATCAGGGGGGGGGATTCACGCACAGTCGTAAATTCCCACAGTGTGCACTATGTGCTTCGAATATTGTGTGTACTTTTTGTTTTATACAGTTGTCAGCCAGGCATCTAACTATGAAAAAATTACACTCCGAAAGACCCCGGGCTTCTGACAAAACAACCTGGGCTTAAGCCCAGTAAGCCACCCCCACGCTCCGCCCCTGATCATCATAAGACCTTGATATTTGCAACTTGATCTACAAATTTGAGTGTATGTTATCAGATATATTGAGACCCTGAAACTTCCTGTTGTCTCATGGTACAGAAAAACCCCCCAATCTATTAACCACCTTTGACGTTGTTGATCATTTTTCCAGTTTCTTAGAATTAGTTTCAATATGCAGATGAGAACGAGACTTAAAGCAGGGTGATCGGAACGATCATTCAGACTGAAACATCAGCATCATCGGGTCTACAGTGAAGTCAGCATGAAGACTCTCAGCCTGACAGTGGGACTGCTGCTCGTGCTGTTCACCGTTTACCACAGTGATGCCTGTAAGTCTGCTTCTTGTACTTGTGTTAGATCAGTTTTTGAATTTCTGTCTTTCTCTTCATTCAGACACAGAGTGAGACAGAGCGAGGACATCAAACTCATATAAGTTCATGGTCATGAAGACCAGTGTTGATCTTAAGTGGGCTGGAAGTTCTTACCTGTCATTTTCTCATTCTTCAAAATCAGTTTGATTCCTTGCAGAAAAAGTGTGGTCACATGTCCGGCATGTCCTTTATTGAGACAGATTTTTTTCCTTAAATTTGTTTTTGTATCTTCTATCTATTTCTATCTTTCATGTCTTTGCTCAATGATCTGCCTCCAAGACATAAAATGAGAGCCTTCAAATGGTATCTTTCATTAAGATATAACAAATTGTATTTTGTTACCCGATGAGCATTAATCTTAATTATATCTGGTATGTTGGAGAAGTCATTAAAAGCAAAATCAGCACAGAGTAATCCCTGTTTTTCTGTTACAGCTAAGGCAGGGAATTCACCCGACTTTTGCTGTTATGAATTCTTTGACAAACGCGTCCCAAAGGCGAACATCGTCTCCATCGTGAAAACTCACAGTCAGTGCGCCACACCAGCATTTGTGTAAGTTTGTCGTTCACTGTCTCTTTGATACAATCACTAATGTTTGCCAAGAAATCATCTATAAGTAATGTAAGATCGTCCACATTGATGCCGTAACTCTGCTATTAGCTGTAAAATATGTGAATATGAGAGCAAAATAATGATACTGATTTTTCTGCAGGATCGAGACACCCAAAAGGCTTTTCTGTGTGAAACAGGATGAGGATTGGGCAGTGAGAGAATTTGTCAAAAGAGCACAATAAATGCATCAAAAATCTGCCATGGCTCCAATAAATGTCACAAGCCAGAAATCATCGGTCACTGCATAAAACTGCTTTGTAGACTCGAGGCAATGCTGGAGTTTCAAACCTCTGCATAACTTACTCGCTTAAATACTGTAACTTTTAATGAAGGGAGAATGAATTTATTTTTTCTGTGTTTTCAAATGTTTACAAATCACAAATTCAGTTTAACTATTTGGGTAAAATTTTAAACCTCAGATAAATAAATTTCAGTATTTAGTATATGGACAAAAGTATTGGGACTATTGGGTGTTTTCAGTCTTGTTGCCACAGGTGAATGAAATCAAACATACTTAACAGCGGGTCATTCTAAAGCACTCCGTGAGCTCGACTGTGGCACTTCATGACATTTCTTCCATCCTTGATCATCTGTAAATGATATTACAGCAAAGTGAAAGTGCTTAAGAACCACAGAAATACAAAACCACCTCCAGACTTAAAGTCTCCTTGCAGGTTTGATCCACTGTGGTTTCACTTCCTCTGCTATTTATCTCTTTACACACTCATTTTCCTGGCACTAATCTCTAATGCAGAGTTAAAAACAGTTTTAAATGGTTTTGATTCCTCAGACTTTCAGATTATTTCCAGATTCAAACAAAAATCGTGCACAAATTAGAGATGTTCTCATACTTTTGGATCCAGCTGTATATATAACAAGTAGTAAATCATTTTTCATCATTTTCATTTTTTTCACTGTCTTCATTGTTATGCAGCTACAGTATATCTGAAGCATTTATACATCACTCTGTATCGCTCTGCTTTATTCTTCATTAAAGTTGAATTTCATAAAACTAAACGACTCTGACTGTGAATGTAAAAGTGTGTTTTAATGGCCTAATTTTTGAAATTGATCTGAATGCTGGTTATAAAAGTTTTGTCAGTAGAGTTTGTACAGGTGAAGGTGAATGTGCACTATGGGACTAAGAAGACATTTTACAAACCCATTATCTGAAAAGGGAAAACTTTCCTGAGCTGCTCGAAAGTTAAACTTGTTTATCTGCACAAATGCTTTCTTACACAAGTGCAGTGTGAAAACTGAACAGACTATGTGGTGCTGCTAAGTGTGCTTTATTTAGCAGGTCAGATTTTTTTTAAAGGTGTTATTTTCATATTCATAAATGAATAGGAGGAGTGGAGATTACTTTTGAAAAGAAAACCATGTTAGATGCTGATGCTATTTAAGTTATTTTGCAGACTTTGACAATCATCTACTTGTGCTTATTTATGTTAATAATTTATCTTACCTTTTATCATGATTATTTTGGATGTTAAATGTACTTTTTGCAGCAGTTCATTGTATGTAGACGTGATTAAGACGAAGTGTTGAAGTTCAAAGTGAGCATCAGAATGTGTTAGTGCCAGAGAGGCTGGTCTGAGTATTTCAGGCACATCAGATCTGCTGGGATTTTCTCACACAGCCATCTCTATGGTTTACAGGGAATGGTCTAAAAAGAGAGAAAATATCCAGTGCAGCTCTCAGGGGAAAAATGCTGCCTTGATGTCAGAGGTTGGAGTGTGTTTTTCAGGCTTTGCATATTTAAGCAGGACAATGTTAAACTGCTCACTGGATCTGTTACAACAACATGGCTTCATAACAGAAGAGTCAGAGTGCTGAACTTTCCTGCAGTCCAGACATTTCACCAGCTGAAACATTTAATCCCTCATGAAACAAAATATAAGACAAAGAAGAAGAGCTGAGCAGCTAGAATCCTCTCAGACAAGGATGGGACAACATTGCTCTCCCAAAACTCCAGCAGCTGCTCTCTTCAGCTCCCAGATGTTTGCAGACTGTTATTAAAGTAAAGCAGATGCTCAGAGTAGCAAACGTGGGCCTGTGATCTTGAAATCATTGCTTCTTTTTTTGTTTATATTTTTTTTGTTTACACAGCATTCCACATTTTACAAAATTTGGGTTGTAGTTGACCTTTGACCTTTAGGTGAAAAAAAAAAATCAAAAATACATAATTTCATTGCATACAGTTTTTGTGTATAGTCAGAATTAGTCAAAGCAACCTATAAAATAAAACACCACAAATAATTAGTTCATCCTTGAGTCCATGTTTGTCATATCTGAGGAAACTGGAGTATGTGACCCTGCCTGGAGCCGACAACAAAACATAAAAAGGTTACCTATTCCCCCTCAGCTGGCATCTGTAGGAAAATATACCCTTTTTTCAGATTTTCAGTCTTTTTCTAAGTAACACACACTAGTGGAAGAATGTGATTTTTAAATTATTTACAAAGGTCTATATGTTGTGGGGCAAGAAAACATCAAATAAAAAAAGATGATCAGGGTCACAGTTAATCAGAATCAGAAATACTTTATTAATCTCGAAGGAAATTATGGGTTACAGCACGCTAAATGGCACATGCACACTTACAACGGAACCCTCTGACCAAACATACTTTACACATGCATCACATTGGGGAAACATGTCAGAGAGGTAGGCTGATAGGAAAAAAAACTACGAAAATACACAACATGAGGTGAGAGGAGGAGAAAAAAAAACTCCACTCAGACTGAGCTCCTAATGGGAGAACAGTTTGAGAACAAAAAAACCCACTCCCCACAGAAACACAAGACAAGCAACAGGGGTGGGTAAAGGGTGAGAGAGAGCCGGTGTAGTAAGCGCATCCGGTCCTGCAGCATATCTGCACTGGTCCAGTTGACCCGCCATCTTCCCCGGGTGGGGACAAGTATCGAAGGCGTTTGGAAAGGGAGGGGGGGTGAGTGTGTATCAGTGTATGTGTGTGTGTGTGTGTGTGTGTGTGTGTGTGTGTGTGTCCTGAGTTAGCTGATAGAGTGTCCTTCGCACAGCCAGGCGAAGTAAACAGTCTTCCAGCCGACCCAGGTGGCCTTGCGTAGGATAGGAAGGAACAGTCTAAACACCGTCTGTTATCAGGGTGAGAATTTGTTATGTTCAGCTCCAACCTAAGCTCCCTAATTTCCTTCGGGATTAATAAAGCATTCTGATTCTGATTCTGAACCTTGATCCACAGCTGGCACCGATATGGTAGCCGCATGAAATGATGGTGGTGATTCCTTTAGTGCGAACAACTGCATATCAATTTCATGACCCTCGGGCTCTCCCGAGCCCAGGCTTCTCGTTGAGAAGTGGGTGTCAATTGCATTCAGGGACCAGTTGATCAAATCCACAATTCCTCTTTTAGATTTTAGAGAACAGACTGTGAGAGTGTTGAGTAGTAGAGCAGTGAGCAGATGAATGCTTTAGCTTGGACAAGCAAATAGACTGAGCAAAGATGAAAGTTCATCAAACTTCTGTCATATTAGATATTGTTTATTGCAATAAATCCACACTAATTATCTTCAAACTACCAGCAACCACGACTATATTACCGGAGAGCTGAAGTTAAGCTTGTTTGCTGTGGTCACAGGCTGACTTTTGTGTGTTTCAGACCAGTGATGATCTCAGTAACTCAGAAGTCATGTGCATGAACATCATGGTTATTGAACCGTTCTTTTTCCAGAGTGATTTTACACCTTCAAATATTAACATACATCCACTTAAATCTTTTATTAGTGGTGCTGAAGGTTCTTCAGCGTCTTTCAACTACACAAGGCCTATTATTAACTGATTATGGTTGATTACATGATAGAAAACAGCACTCAGTAGATTCACCAATACTCAGAACAAAGTCCAAGGAGCTAAGAGATGTTTGGCTACAATGACGGTATATTTGCAGAAATAAAGGTGAGGCTTTCTAACCAAAGAGCACTGGGTCAACTGTCACACATGGAGGTGCTAGCATCAGCTTTTAACCATAAGAAACCAAACAATTTAAATGAACTCTATCATTTCTGACAAAAAGTGGTCATATGTTTGGCCATAATTGTACCAGAAGCTTGTTGATGGCTAATAAAAATGTGTGGTCGAGGTGCATCTTGGAGAGGATCGAATATTAGTGGCGTTTGGACTGCACCCAATTCTTGTTTTTAAGCCATTCAAGATAATACGATGTACAATCATTCCAGCAAAGGAAAAGACCAGTTCAAAGAAATCATTAAAGTCCAAGTCCAGGATTACCATGATATTCATGCCTGTGATGAGTGTCTGCAAAACTTCTGACCACGACTGCATGTCTGCAGGGGACTGCACGGTCTTCAGATCAGGTTCACAGAGAGCACTGTGATGCTGGCTTGTCTATGAGAGGAATGAGAAAAATGTCAGTGTACACCTGTGAGGTAATGACTGTTATGTCTTCTGAACTTTTACCTGACGTGTCTCCCAAATCATAAAAAATCTGGGAAATTAGCTTATTTTCTTATATATGTGTTTCATCATCACTGACCATCAGCTTCAGCCCACTGCAAACGTATCTTCATCTGTTCAGGTTTCAGTGCTGGTTTTAATCGACCTGTCTGTGTGTAATTCCATTTCCTTCAGCACATTTGTTACAGCTCTGTCACACGCACTGAAACAATGACTCCTGTTTCTTTATTTTCTGTGTTTTCTTGTTTATTTTCTGTTTTCAGTGCTTTGAGTTTTCTGTGTAACCTACATGAAATCCAGTCATGTTCCAGAAATGACTGAGCATGCAGCTCGCGGTCCCCCTAGTGGTTTTGAGGGTTATCTGCATCCTTGTCCGCATGGAGGAAGAAACAGCTCTTCAGACCATGTGAACGGATGTCGGTGAGTTAGGATGAATTACGGTGCGCTCACAGTGTGCTTAAGTTTGAGCTGCCTGTTATTTGTACTCATTAACATGTAAACCAGCGGAGACACTGAAAATGTGTAAGATGGATTTTTTTCTTGCTTCTTACTTTAAGCCAGAGCTGACTTCATAAGGAAGTTAATCCCGAGGACTCACAAGCCCTGCGTGTGATCTGCTAACCTGGCGCGTACAAATGTAATACCGGGGTCGTGCCAAAAAGCGTTTTCTAGCATTTGCCATCAAATATTAGGGGAATTTAAACTTCTATAAATGACTTGATAACAATCTAAGTCAAAAATATTTCTCATGAATGATATGAAGTCATTTTGAGTCAGAAACAACTTCTCTAACACAAACTAGACTACAACTGGACTTTTTTATAGTCTTTATTTATTTGGGTCATTTGGATCAAGCTTCATTGACATTAAAATGTGTTTTCAAGAGAGATCTACTCAAGAGGGACACAGAAAGTTTAAGAAATATATCATTGCAGTTCCATAAACATACTTTAAGTGACCAAAATGGACTGGATCGATTATAATCTAAAGTCATAAAGATACTACAAAAACAGGTCATTTCTTTATTTTATACATAACCCCTTTATAAATCCTGTTCTCTACAGTCTATTTACTGATATGAGTAAAAATATCAGATGTAAAACACACAAACAAACCAAATAAACTCATTGAACCATCTGAAATCACTTTTGGCACAGCACCAGCTGCTGCTGTTCACATGACAGGTAACGTCCTTTTGACTTGCTCTCACCAGGATCTGCAGTTGTGCTGTAAACAAACAACGAAGCCCAATTTGAGCAGAATATCAATTGAGATGTTTAACAAACTAAAATAATAAAGTAGATCAGCTCCTTGGCTGGCAGCTGCCAGCAGACTAACGGCTCTGAACGGTAAAATTAGCTGATAATCTCAAATGATCCAGCCTTAACACTTTGTAAGTCACAGCATTTTGTTTCAGGTAAAGTGTGTTTAAAAACCTTCACCGATGACTTCATGAAATGAGCTCTTTGTCTTCTTTCTGTCACAGCAACACAAGTCTCATTTTTGTTAATGACGAGCTGCGTTGTTGGAGCAGCTGTGTGTGAGTGTGTGTGTGAGTGCACTGTAACATCACAACATCAAGAACACTGTGCAGTTAAGCCTGTTTTTATTCTGTTCTGTCTCCAGTAGACGAGTTGGCAAAATATAACATCAGAAAACAATGTCAGAAAATAATACTAAATGACACTGTTATCACCCCTTTTTCTAAAGATACTATTAAGGGTGCTATCATGAACTTTTTAGGTGCTTGACGGCCCCTAAAAAGCTCTAAACTTGCCTGTGCTTGATATTTCCAGTCTGACCTACTTTGAGTATTCGTGATGTAAAACCAGTGCGTGCATGCAGAGTAAAGAGTTTGTGGAACGCTGGGCGGTTTGTTTGAGCTCGTTTTGTCAGATATTCCCAGCGATGTCGAGTCCCTCGAGCTTCCTGTTGTCTCGTGTTGCAGTAGTACCCACTCACCTAACCACCTACTGGGTTTTTGAACACTTTTCCACTTTCAACCACTTTGAATGTGCAGATAAGAACATGTGAGCAGACTTAAAGTGAGGTAATAGGACAGATCACCTCAGACATCTTCTGAAACATCTGCATCATCAGGTCTACAGACAACATGAGGACTCTCAGCCTCACAGTGGGACTGCTGCTCGTGCTGTTCGCTGTTTGCTGCTGTGATGCCTCGTGTAAGTCTGTCAGCCTACTCTCTGCTCCAGACTCGAGGGAAATTCTGCTGTAACCGCCAAACTCTGCATTTTTCCTCTAATTAAGTGAATAAAACAAACAACCAATCAAATCAAGAAATACTTTCAATTTCATGTATTTTCACTCCTGTGTCCCCACAGCAGGAAATGCAGTGCTCTGTATTAACCCTTTCATCCATGAATTATGACAACCTCAATCAGGGTTTTTTTTTCTTAAGTATTTTTATTTATCTTTAGGCATGAAAAAAATCTTGTATCTGAACTTGTATGTGCATTTTTTTAAATGTGTACTTTTTTCATTTTTTAAAACATGGCAGGTATGGAGTGACACATCAGTGTCCAGTGTAGTGGTTTATGTGCAAATATACCATCAACACTGACACAAATACAATAAAACAGCCTTTGAATAGCTGTCCACTGTAGTGACCACTATGTGTGACAGGGTTAAAGTAAAAAACAAAAAACTTCACTGTAATCTTCACACATGCAAAGCAAAATGTGGGCATATTTTGGGCACCCTTGATTATAAAATCACATTTAAGTGTATTTTTCCCTTAGTGTCTCTGTCTGGAAAAACTAAACTGTGCTTCTGTTGCTCCATTAGCTTTAATTATTTAAAACATATGAAAGTGTTTGTGATGTGTTGGATGCAGAAGTCTCCACATACAGAAACAGCCCTCAATCTGTTTTTCTCTCACAGCTCGTTTAGTTTGCTGTTATAAGTTCTTTGAAAACAGGATCCCAAAGGTGCACATCCTCTCTGTCAGCAAAACCTACAGCCTTTGCTTAACACCGGCATTTGTGTAAGTCTGTGATTTACTGTCATTTTGATACAGACACTAATATTTGCCAAAGTGATGTGTTATCCTCCACAGTGAAGCATTCAGTCAAATCTGTGACTTTGATCCAGAGTAATCATACAGATTTTTCTGCAGGATCGAGACACCCAGAGGGGAGTACTGTGTGAGGCAGACTGGGAAGTGGGCAAAGACTAAATTCATCAAACAAGAGACAAAGAAACAATTAACACATCAAGCACCTGCTGCAGCATCGATGAATAACTCCAGCAGAAATACATCAGCCACTCCATAAAGTCTCTTTTTAAACTTAAATATATCGCTATATTATGTGATGCACAATGTTTCCTTGTTTATCTAAAAACAAATGAATTAAACTGTGTTTATATTGATATTTGGCTTCAATTTAAAAAAAACAGTGAGTTCAACCCTTTGTGCTCTGTGCAACTGAAAGATACGTGAATACTAATTTACTTTTTCAAAGGTGGGCGTTGTATATACTGTAATATTTCTATTAATAACATGTTAGAGAATCTCATTAATGTTGCTGGCATAGAGAGAGGAAAAGAATAAATGCTAAATATTGATGGCTGCCACTAAAATAATAACAGACAATTATCAAAACACATGTGAAATTTACATACATTTTTTTAGTGAGGTACCTCATGTGGTGTGGCAGCAGGTATACCTTGTACTTCTGTATAGTAATAAATATCTCTGTTATTACAGATTGATGCCACAGTGATTGATTTCATGGATGACAAGACCCTGTCTGGTTACATCCCAACATATGGTGACCGGATAGCTGCCAGACGGTTCTGCTTGGAAAACAGTGGTGCAAGTACTAAGGAATCAAGAAAAAACTCATTGCTCAAAAAATTGAAGGAAAAGATGGGAATCAATGAAAATGAGAAGAAACCTGATCATGAGGAGGCATTTGTTTCTAAGAGAAAAAGAACATATGCAAAAAACAACAAATGGGCTGAGAAAAAGACTCGAAAAATTGAGTTAGGGTGGATCCATGAAGGTAAGCAAGTGAGAAAGCGCAGAGGAGGAGGAACAAGGACCTTTGATGTGCCCAAAGACTCCAAAAAAGCTGACATATTACAGTATGCTAAAGATCTTTTCTTTCCAAGTGGAAAAAGCAAATTTGGAAGATGGGAGGTGTTCAGTCATGACATATTAGACTATCAGGAAGAGGCTGTATTTGATGAAGATGTCACAGTTGGAGAACTCTATTCAGCACTTAAAATGGGAATGTTGAGATTTTACTTGTGCACAAGAAGATTTTCCAATGATGAAGATGGAGATGAAGAAGCTTCTCACACTGTTGTGATCTCATCATCAGAATCTAGGAATGCTGATGAAGATGTATTATTAGACACATCTGAGGTAATGATTGGACCCTACCTTGGAGAGCCTCTGCCTTGTCAACTTGATGACACTGTAATAGATGAACCATTCCTGCAGTTTGAGGAAGATGATCTGGTCATCACATCCATTACACTTCCTCCAACAAACACAGCAGTCAGTAGTCCAGATACATCTATAAGCAATGAAGCAATAAGCTCTGCAGGGTCATATGATGTTGTCTGTGTTACCATCAAACTTCACAGGGTTACTATTCTGGAGGAGATGATCAGCCAGTTCAAAGATCCAGCACTCCTCATACACCCTCTAAAATACACCTACATTGATGAAAAAGGAGCTGATGCAGACGGTGTATCAAGAGATGTGTATGCTGCATTTTGGTCAGAGTTTGTGGACAACACAGCCGAAGGAGAGGAGTTCAGAGTGCCATCACTGTTTCCTAAATGGCAGGAAGAAGAGTGGAAATCCATGGGTAGAATTTTACTGAAGGGATTTCAAGACCATGGATATTTCCCTTGTCGCCTTGCTCCTGTTTTCACAGTGGCACTCATCTTCGGTGAGAATCAAGTATCAGATGATCTGCTGTTTGAAAGTCTTCTCTTTTACCTAAGTCAATCAGATAGGGATCTGATAACAAGGGCACTAAAAGAAGATCTTTCAGATGAAGACAGGGATGAAGTGCTGGATCTCATGGATTGCTTGGATGTATCAGTGCTTCCAACCAAAGAGAACTTAAAAGGCCTTCTTCTGAAAGTCGCACACAAACAATTAATCCAAAAACCAGCATATGCCGCAGAGAAAATGTCCTTAGTTGCAAGCTACTTCCTAAAAGAAGCTTTTCAAAGCCCACAAGATGTCCTACAAATGTATGAGGATAAAAAGCCAACAACGAGAAAGCTTTTGAAGTTGCTTACTGCCTCTCCCACCACTCAAGCAGAGAAGCAGAGCTTCAGATTTCTGCACCAGTACATCAGAGGACTTGACAATACAGGGCTCAGAAGGATGTTCAGGTTTCTTACTGGGTCAGATGTCATCTGTGTTGACAAGGTTGAGGTACTGTTCACGCCTGTGGATGGACTGGCACGACGACCTGTGGCACACACATGCGGCCCTCTTCTGGAACTACCATGGACATACACGTCCTACCCAGAACTACGAAATGAACTGGACAATGTTTTGGCTGCTAAAAGCTCTTATGAGTTCAGCATAGCTTGATTAAAGTCCATCATGTTTAAACCAAAGAATGAAAGGTTTGCACTAACAATGACGGGCTATGAAGCTATAAAGTTTGTTAAACCCACAAACAGGAAACACATCATTGTATAAAAAAAGAAAGAGCTTAAATTTCAGGGAAGTGTTTTATTTCATATTTGAATTTATTTTCAAAAATTGTGGATAACATCAATTTGTTTCCACCATAAAAAATGTAAATTTCAGTTTAAATTTTCATACTTAAAAGTTTTACTAGTTTAAATGTTAACTAATTATGTTTAATAAGTTCATATGGTTAGCAGCAAGAGGTGAACTATGCTTATTATTAGTTCTTATCATGTGTCAAGGTCCTTTTCCACAGGTCTGTGGTGCAGTTTTGTAGGATACAAGATGTCTGCTAGAGGGGATGTTTTGTTTAGTAATAATTCAAAAGACTTAATATTAATTATTTTCAAGTATATTTTTTTTACCTTTCCACCAGTCATTTGTTTAGAACATATTTTAAGGGAATAACTTTGGAAGGCAATGTGTTTGATGCAATAGTTGACTGGAATAAAAGACAGAAAATTGGCACATAAGTTAAGTTTTGTAGTGTTTATCAAGAGTCCGTGTTTTCTTCTCCTTGAACACAAATAAAAGGGAGGTTAACATCTAACACTGTTTGTTAATTATTAAATAATGCAGAATTTGTACATTTACCAGTTTACAAGAAACTGTTCGTGGATGAATAGCAGTTGCACAATGTGTTCAGTAAAATTGAAAACAATATTTCATGAATGATAATGTATAGGATCAGCAGTTTAAAAAATTTTTTTTTGACAGTCTTAAAACAGAAATCAGATATAATAGAAATTCCGTTAAAAAAATAATTGGAAATGCCAAAAGGTTGGAGTACACAGATTTGGTTAAATATATTTAGACATGCTTGCTTGCTACTATCTTGAACCTAAAATCCAAACAAAATAATAATGAATGTCTTTTCTATTGTTTATTGCACAAATAAAACATTGTACCCAAAAATATATGCGTAAAAATTCCCAAAGCCCAATTATATTTAGGTTTATAAGTCCTTCAGTATATAGGCTCTCAGGAAGAGATACAGTTCAATGGATTCATCTGCTGTGCTTGGTGGAAGTAAGAAGTTCTCTGACATTATAAGGCAACACAAGCTGAAAACGGTTTCATCACAAGTATAAGGTCCTCTCTGTTGACATTCTTGCTTACAAGCATCCACTGCCTCCCGAGAAACCTCTTTCAGATGATCCTGTCCTCCAAAGAGATGAGGGATGGTGTACATGAGAATCGGACGTCCACTTGGAGCAACTGCATTTCTGCTTCTGCGTATTATGTGGGTGTTCCACATATGTGCAACTTGCTGCAGCTCTTCCTATTAAATATTAAAAATTAAAAAATCTCATATCAGTAAAAGAACACATTTCTCTTGGCTCAACATGTTACCCAAAACGGCGCTGGCACGGCTGGCAGCCTTAACCCAATTTCCCTCGGGATGAATAAAGTACGATCAATCAATCAATCAATCAATCAATCAATCAATCAATCAATCCAAAGCACCACACAGTGACAGTCGGAAAAACAGAGTTTATCAAAAATACTCAACAACAAGAATAACAGTGGTAGACACGTGATACTGTGGAAAATTTTAAGTAATTAAACGTGAATTGTTTTAGACAGTGCGATTTTATGTTTCTGGCCAGTGAAATATGCATTTCTTTCATATCCTGAACGGAGTGATAATAGGGATGGTGCATGGTGGGTGTTAAAGCAAACTTTTTATTCTCTCTCCGTGTCTCTCTTTCTCTCTAACACACACACACACACACACACACACACACACACAATGACTCATTAAGAGAATATAAACATGGTTACATACCTCGATGACGTTCAGGCACGTAAACAATATGAGCTGCTTGTCCAAAAAACATCCAGAAAAGCAGTCATGGTCTTTTAGTTCCTGGAGACGATTTATCCAGTGCTGAGCATGATGTCGTCTCAGAAAGGCCCACCAGCCTTCAATACGCTGATTGTGATTGCTGGATCCAGTAATAAAACAGTTTCTGACGTTCGGATCCATAGTCCAGCGCAAGAATCGTTGCATCTCGGCCATTATGACATTTTCTGTTCCCAAATCAGAGCGAATCCTAGCAGGTGTTCCCATCCTATTTTCAACTTCTGCTATGAAATATCCAGCAATGACTTTGGGATCATTGTTTGTTGAATAGGCATGAAGCCAAATCATAACTCTCGAAAACCCATCAATAGCTCCATTTATACAGATTCCAAAAGGCTTCAGTTTGTCATAGGAGTCAACATGCCACATGAAATTTGGTCCGGGATTTACATACGTGCGTCGCATTAGGTGATTTCTGCGTCGTTGTACCGTAAGGGTCAAGATATTTCAGTAAATGTCTCACAGTACTCTGCGTGACAACATAACCTGCCTGAATGCAGTTCAGGTGGTGTAGTTTGTATCCATGGAGCCTCCCATGTCCCTCCAGTTGATCAATAAGAAATCGTGCCACCTCAATCGGATCGGACTCATTCTTTCTTCTGTACAGTCCCATGCGATTTAGGTTTCTTCTAAGTGTCCGCATGCTTATCACAATACTGTCCAAACTGCTCAATAACAGCAAAATCTCCCCATGCCTCAATCCAAGCATAAAATAGAACTTAATTAATTCCAATAAACGAGCCATTTTCTCGCACTCTGATCTGCACTGTCACCCACTTCACTATGTTTTACACTTCCGTATCTTTACGGCAATATATCATGCTCGAACAATAAAATATATGTTATAACGTGAAAACTTTATTGTTCAAACAATATAATTATCACGAACGTGATAATTATGTATATTGTATTAACTTGATATTATGTTGTTCAAACGTGAAAAGTATATTGTACAAACATGATAGTATATTGTACAAACAGGAAAAGTATCTTGTTAGAACAATAAACTTTTCACGTTATAACGTGATACACTTGTATTTTTCTTTTGCCTGGGTGGCAGCTCTACGCTTCCGTAACATTGTGCTAATTTTATATTTTAAAAAATAAATGTAGAGGTAGGAATTGCAATTAACATAAATCTCAAAGTATTCACAACATTCTTGAAGAGAAATAGGGCTTTGGAGTTGATGTCACGCCGCCATGACAGAAGGCCACAAATGATTTAAATTAATTAATTAATCCTTTAATTAATCCTTTAAATCATAGGTGTCAAACTCTGGCCCGCGGGCCAAATTTGGCCTAATTACATTTGGCCCGCGAAGCCATACCAAATTACTATTAGAGCTGGCCTACTGGTATTATACAGCTAATATATATATTGTTTAGTATTAAGCTTTGCTCGTTCCATATTCAGTTTTTCAGCAAAACTTGTTTGAGTCCATAAGAAGAGACTCATTCTTTTTTTTTCAATAAATATTAATGTTAGCCCGCGACCTTGTTCCAGTTTTGAATTTTGGCCCACTGTGTATTTGAATTTGACACCCCTGCTTTAAGTCCTTTAAAGACTTGCCATTTATATTAATAAAGGCCACAAATCAAAACAAACACACTAACGCTACTAAATACTAAAAAAAGCCAAACAATAAAATTTTCAAGTTATCTAAGTGACTTATATATCATGTTTAACCTGAGTAGCGAAAGATGGCAGTGGGCTTGAAAACAATTTGCCGGGAGTCCGGTGTTCTCACGGGCTCTAGTGAGTCTTGCCCCCGGCTAACTATCGAGCTAGTGGGTAACAGACGTCTCCGAAAACGTCGGAGCGCTTTTGTATGTAGTATGAGCAGATATTTGAGGTTTACACAGCTCATTCTCGCCTGAAAATATGTTAAACGTTTATTTTGTGACCCAGAAAGAGTAATGAGAGTAATATTAAAACTAACTAGCTGCCGCCATTCTTGGAAACTGAGCTGGGCCGCGCTATGAATTCTGGGACAGAGCTACTTCTTCTTCTTCGGGGTTTAACGTCAGCTGGCGTCCTTGTACATGCAGTGCTGCCATCTTCTGTTTCAGTCCGTTATTGCACTCTTAAATCCTACTACTTCTGCGGCTTTTGTGATCTTACAAAGCTTCAAACAACACGTCGACGACGATTTTGATAGTCGACGTAATCGTGACTAGTCGACTAATCGTGGCAGCCCTACTTTGCATATAATTACATTGCAAATTTCTCCAAGGGAACGCAAATGGCCAGCAGCAGCCCCAAATGTGAGACTTTGAGAAAGCTAGAGCTACTTCTAAACCTGCAGGTTATGTGCCTCAAATATTCCCCTTTTCGTTGTTCCAGATGTGGTGAGGCAGATAAACATTTGAGGTGGCAGTGTCCCTTTCTTTTGAGCTGAAATGTGCGTTTGAATTTGATTTTTTTTTCTATGTGCCTTTGTTCATGCATAAGTGTTAGTTGTTCTTGGATTGTTCCACACTCAAAAAAATGAAATTATTTTGTCAACAGGTTCCACGAAATTGCATTGTGTTAGTTTAAAGCAAAAATCTTTAGTTCATCTAATTTAAAAAAAACTACTTAAGATTAACAAGACATATTTAAGACTACCTAAATCAAGTTATGTTGTATGAACATAGATGATATATTTACAGGTTAGATAGTTTAGATTAGTTACTTCAACACATTTCTTATTTCTGGCAGTAAAATGTTAAATTTAAGTTAGATTAATTCAAATATTATATTTTCAGCCACCTTGTGCTTTACTAATTAGTTTTACATAAATCTATTTTGTCAACAGGTTCCACACAAATGAATTAAGTACATCCAACTTATTTTTTAAAATTTATTTTATTGCCAACACATTCAGTGAGCATTTGTGTAAAACCGGTCCGAAACAAAACACGACAGCTCATTAGGGTTAGTAACTAACAGTATGTAGACAGATGCAACATCACGACTTTAAATTAAATGTCTGTATCTGCCAGAAATAGAAGAAAAAAAACATTGAAGACCACATAACATGTTGATAAGATGACACTTGAGTTATGCACATGTGATGCTAGTAAGGTCTGTGGAGTGTTTTTTCTTTTAGTGTCTAAAATGGATAGCAAAGTTGCTATTTGCAATGATTGCTTAGGGTCAGTCCAGTAACACAACGCCAATGAAGTGCTTTCCTTTAACAATGCAAAGTGAAGTGTCCACTTCAACAGCCACAATTTAAAAAATTAATGTACTACTACTACTAATAATAATAAATAGTACACTGATATTAGCAATCAAAGAAAATTATATCACCATCCCAAATAAAACTTTAATAAAACACGCCAACATTATGGTCTAACAATAAAACAGCTTGTCAGAATTCTGTTTTTTTGCAACAGCACAGCAGTAACCATTTAACACTTGCCACTGTCAACGTTTATTTTACCAGTGTTTGGGCAAAAAGCTTGAGTTGTAAACATTTTAACATGGAAACAATTGTTCGTCTTTAAAATTCCGCAAAATATACATTCATCCTGTATTCCTAACTTACCCGTATTCTTAGTACACTCAACAAAAATATAAACGCAACACCTTTGTTACTGCTCCCATTCCCCATGGGATGGACGTAGAGACCTAAAATTCATTCCAGATACACAATATAACCATCCCTCCCAAACAGTGGTCACAAATCAGTCCAAATGTGTGGTAGTGGGCACATCTGCCATATTGAGATAATCCATCCCACCTCACAGGTGTGCCACATCAGGATGCTGATCTGACATCATGAGTAGTGCACAGGTGTACCTCAGACTGCCCACAACAAAAGGCCACCCTGGAATGTGCAGTTTTGTCTCACAGCAAAATGCCACAGATGGCACAAGCAATGAGGGAGCGTGCAACTGGCATGCTGACAGCAGGAATGTCAACCAGATCTGTCGCCTGTGCATTGAATGTTCATTTCTCAACCATAAGCCGTCTCCACAGGCGTTTCAGAGAATATGGCAGCACATCCAACCGGCCTCACAACCGCAGACCTCGTGTAACCACACCAGCCCAGGACCTCCACATCCAGCAGGTTCACCTCCAAGATCGTCTGAGACCAGCCACCCAGACAGCTGCTGGAACAATTGGTTTGCACAACCAAACAATTTCTGCACAAACTGTCAGAAACCGTCTCAGGGACGCTCAACTGCATGCCCGTCGTCCTCATCGGGGTCTTGACCTGACTCCAGCTCGTCGCCGTAACAGACTTGTGTGGGCAAATGCTCACATTCGATGGCGTCTGGCACGTTGGAGAGGTGTGCGCTTCACGGATGAATCATGGTTCACATTGTTCAGGGCAGATGGCAGCTGAGAATGTCCCAGTTCTTGCATGGCCAGCATACTCACCGGACATGTCACCCATTGAGCATGTTCGGGATGTGCTTGACCGGCGTATACGACAGCGTGTACCAGTTCCCACGAATATCCAACAACCTCGCACAGCCATTGAAGTGGAGTGGACCAACATTCCACAGGCCACAATTGACAATCTGATAGACTCCATGCGACGATGTGTTGCACTGCATGAGGCAAATGGTGGTCACACCAGATACTGACCGGTTCTGGGTCCCCAGACCCCCAATAGCGCAAAAAACTGCACATTCCAGGGTGGCCTTTTGTTGTGGGCAGTCTGAGGTACACCTGTGCACTACTCATGATGTCAGATCAGCATCCTGATGTGGCACACCTGTGAGGTGGGATGGATTATCTCAATATGGCAGATGTGCCCACTACCACACATTTGGACTGATTTGTGACCACTGTTTGGGAGGGATGGTTATATTGTGTATCTGGAATGAATTTTAGGTCTCTACATCCATCCCATGGGGAATAGGAGCAGTAACAAAGGTGTTGCGTTTATATTTTTGTTGAGTGTATGTATTGCAATTACCTTTACAATGCACACAATGTAGCACAAACAGAATATGAACATATTTCCACCTCATAACAATATGCCTTGAACGCTAATATACACAACACCCTTCAACATTTCTGGTGCAGTATCATCTCTCAATTAAATCCTTTGAATCTCAATTTACATTTAAACAGGTTCCATGCAAATTACAACAACAACAACATTACAACATGCAACAACATTAGTTATTCAAAATTTGGTTTAATACAGATAAAAAACTAAACTAAAATTACCAACCAATTATTCTTTGAAGAGGATGCTTGGGTCTTCATTCAGGTAAAAAGGTAGTGCCCTGAGGACACACTCCCTCCCCTTTTCAATAGTTTCCTTCTGTAGAGAGTGGCAGAGATACAGGAAGAGAAAACAGAAATACTTTAGGATGACAAAAAGTCACATTATACGCAAAATGAATGACATATCCACTGCACAGATAGTAGGGGTGGGGGAAAAAATCGATACTGTGTAGTATCGTGATATTTTGTTTGCTAATAATGTATCGATACAGGGACAGCAGAAATCTATATTTTGTTACAAAAAAGGTTTTTGTGGACTGGAACATGCGCTGACTTCAGAGCATGTTGATCCTTTTTCTGAGGAAGAATCCTGACATTCCTTCACTGTCCAAATGTGTTTAACTTTTTTTATGGCAGCAATAAACATGACAGTTTACTTATTTTCATTTAAGACATGTTTTATTTTAATTAAGTTTAAAACTTTTTTATTTAATGTAAAATTATATTTTGTTTTAATTTACTTTCAAATTCTTCAGTTGCTGAATGGGCTGCATAGTTTTCATAAATTGCATAGTTCAGAATAGCTATAATTGTACCAGATGGTTGCATTCATTTAAGTTGGACTAGACTGTAATGCAAACCGTTCAGTTTGTCAACAATAAAACTGACTGAAATGAGAGAAAGACTGAGTGCGAGACTTTGATATTAGATAAAATGAATATTGATTAAGTCTACCTTTATGTACAGAATCTGAATATCGCAAAATATTTAAAAAATTGCAATAATATCGTATCGTGCGTTAAGTATTGTGATAATATCGTATCGAGGGATGTATGGTGATTCCCACCTCTAACAGATAGACATGTACACAAGACCAACTAATCCTCACATGGACATGAATAGTTAACCTGTTGGGCAGGGTTTCCACCACATTATATAAGTCCATAATGGAGGTAAAGACAAACTAATACATCATCTTTTTTGCATTCAAAAACTGATCTTTAACATAAAAACCATTCACTTATGGTTTAACCCGAAATTGAGGGATCAGATTTTACATATGTTTAGGTAATTTTAATTTTCCAAAGTTTTGAGTACCAAACTCTGTCTTGCTTAATATAAATGTAAGTACAATGTGCAGCTACCATACACTAGCTGTTTAAATTTGAAAGTGATCTTATTAGCCATAATATTTTGCTGTATAACTGAATTTGCTGAATAACACACCTCTGTGGCTGGGGCCAAAATTTGTCTAATTTTCTTCACTGCAGCGCCTCCTTTTTTCTTGAAGACTTTTATGAGCTGGTCAGTGCATTGGTCAAGTTGTGTAAAAAGCCTTGGAACAAGTGGATCAGTAGTAATCCTCACAAATTCTGCTTCCACCTGAAAACATGTCAACAAACACAACATACTGTACTGTAAATATACATACTATATGTACACATATACATACTTTATAACTTAAACTAATGTAGAAAGACCTCATTAAAGCTATAATTTTAACACAAACATTTACACAAAATGCTAATGGAGCCATTACAGCTTTTATTGTTATTTATCAAGTTCCAAAAAATATTGATCACAGCTGATCTGAAAAGAATTTCATGACTCAGGCCCTTGAACTGCAACCTTTACAATGGTTCAGATCTGGAGAAGAAATGTGTCTGGGGGTGGGCGTCCGGGTACACACCGGCTCACTCCTTGGCGGCTGCTTATCGGGGCCTGGGGCTCGCTCGGGCCACTTCGGAGGTGGGGTGCCCCTGGCCTCTCGGCCTGGAGCTCGGTCACTCAGGCACAGCTGGCTGCCGGCGGAGCTCACGGGCGCGTCACTGCAACTCCCCCTGGCTTCTGCTCTGCGGCTGCTGAGTGAGCCCTCATCTGGGACTCTCCTCAGCTCTTACTGGGACAGTGGCGCGGCTGCCCCTCTGTTGGTCTTCCTTGGTCTCTTGTGTTCTGGGGGCCTCTGGATGTCTGGAGTTTTGATCTCCTCCATACCTGCTTCATACCCTGGAGGACGGGGCTGTGGCCCCCCCACACTCCCTAGCAGATCGTTACATGGAGAAACCTTTGGAATGCAAGCATGCTGATCCACACAGGTATGCACACGGGTATTCACAGACGCGGACTACAGCTTTCTTGGCTGCTGCCTCAAAGCACATTGTGCGCTGTCTATCTTGCGTGCTGCACAATATCGTTTATTATTTAGTATCTACTGATATCTACTGCTAGCTAGTTTATTGTGATGGTGCTTTTTTTTTTATTATGTTGCTCTTTGTTGTTTGCTTTCTCTTCTGTTTTTTTTCTCCATACAGGTGATCCAGGTGTTTTTTTTTTTTGTTTGTTTTTTTCTTTCTTCCCCCCTTTCTCACGTCTCTTCTCCCCTCTGGTTTTCTTTCTCTCCCTCTCTTTCTTTCATTCTTTCTCCCTGTCCTATCCCCCAGTCATGTCTGTCCCGTTTGTAGCAACTGAAAATAAAATAGATTCATACCGTAATTATAATAAAGGTCAATCAAATGGACCAATATGGCAAGGCCATGATGATCCACTTGGTAAAATAAATCCGCTTGGCATCTTTCTTGGCCTTAAGACAACAATTCTGATGGCTATAGATCCAAACGGGACACAAAAAAAAAAAAAAAAAAAAAAAAGATCTGGAGAAGAAATAACAGGGGCATGGGATGGGTCACTAAAGAAAACTTAACTTATAAAACAGTTTTGTTTTTAAAAGTATAACAGTTCACATACCACATACAATCTCAGCAGTACCACATCAGTATAGGAGGGAGCAGTTAAAGGCCCGGATCTGAAATTTATAAAGTAAAACAAGAAATTCATTACTTAATTTCAAGAAGCAAATTATTGATTGAATTACAACTAAATAAAATACTACTCAGAAGAAAAGCAAGAGATTGTATGGAAGCCCGTTTCCGCCACTAAAAAAAAAAAAAAAGCTAGTATCCATAACTCGAAATTTCGAGTTATTTTCTCGAAATTTCGAGTTAGCTCTGCCAATCAAAAATATACGTGAATGAGGTCGCTTTCTTGTTACCCGGATGCATATGGCGCAGGACCGCGCACTCAAAAACGGATCTCAACAAATTAAAGTATGTTTGCTGATAGTAACACCATGTGATTCAGCTAATAACACAGGGATTTCATCATTTGTGAAGCCAGGCTGAAAACACTCAGCAATCTGTGCATTCACGACTGGATGTAATCAAATCAAATCAAATCAAATCAAATCAAATCAAATCACTTTTTATTGTCACATCACATGTGCAGGCACACTGGCACAGCACATGCGAGTGAAATTCTTGTGTGCGAGCCCCACAAGCAACAGAGAGGTGCAAACACAACAACACAAACGAGCAAAATACAAGAATGGCCAACCTGAAACTAATAAATATATGTACAATATATAATAGTGTATGCATTTCTGGATGTGTATACTAAATGTTTTCCTACGTGTGTGTGTGTGTGTGTGTGTGTGTGTGTGTGTGTGTGTGTGTGTGTGTGTGTATACACACATTTTTACAAATTAAATAGTAAAAAAATAAAATAAAATAATAATAATAATAATAATAATAAAATATATAAAATATACAGAGTTGAATATGTGCAAAACAAGTGGCATTTATATACAGTGTGGAGTGCATAATGTTAAAGTTCCAGTAGTGAAGCTGAGGTGTCTATGACGTGTTCAGCAGTCTGATGGCCTGATGGAAGAAGCTGTCTCTCAGTCTGCTGGTACGGGACCGGATGCTGCAGAACCTCCTTCCTGATGGAAGCAGTCTGAACAGTTTATGGCTGGGGTGACTGGAGTCCTTGATGATCCGGTAGCTTAGCTGTAGCATTTGTAGCTGAGGGCTTCAGCTTCCGGGTAACATGGAAATGACGTCATTCACGTAGATTACTGATTGGCAGCGCTAACTCGAAATTTCGACTTGCTTTTCTCAAAATTTCGAGATAATAACTCGAAATTTCGAGATAATAACTCAAAATTTCAAGAAAATAATTCGAAATTTTGAGTTATGGATCCTTTTTTTTTTTTTTTAGTGGCGGAAACGGGCTTCCATAGATTGACACTGCCATGTGCTAACTTTCTATAGAAGCAATTATCACCACGTCTGTCGACCTCCATTGTCTGTCCACTCATATGTCGTGAATAATTTTATTTAAAAAATTAAGTGTGTGATTTAACAAACTGCAATTTATAACTATGTTGATATGTATAACTCCGCTAGGAAACATGCTGTATTTAAGACCATTTTTACATAATACAGATTACTGATAGAGCATAACAATGGTGTCACAGTGGCTTTCGCCCTTGGTTTTTTGGATTTTAAATGTCACTTTATGCTATCCTTGCTATCCTATTCGATATTTATGACTCTCGGATTACAGTAAAGGAATCCCAAGCAAGCAAATGAAAAAATAACCCCATGAACCCCTGTAGCTAATCCCTTAATAAAACAAAAAACAATAAAAAAATTTCTTACACAGTACACAAAATAAGCATGTCCAGGACCCAGTAAAACTAATGTAGAACAAGCACACGCAAACGATATAACATGTCTTGTAAAAACAAATGCAAAATATAACCATGCTCGACATGTAGATACTACACAACATAGTCAAAGAAAAAAGTGGTCTTACCTCTCAAAGAAACAGCAGCTTGGCACCAAAACAACGTTTTCAAGTTAAATTTGAAGTCTTGCGCATGAGCAGGCACAAGCCGTGAAACCTTCTTGTTCTTTGCGGTTTTATTACAACTGTTTTTGCATTACTGCCACCTTGTGGATATACAAAGTATATCGATCCTAATTGACTTAACTTAAATGTTATGCCATCAAGTAACACATTAGTATTATGTACGTTGAATAATAGACACAATTACGTAGACTTGATTAGAAAAACACGTTACCTTAACAAAAACATATATTTTGAGTAAAATGAAAATAAATAATTAATATAGACTGAACAACCCCCCTCATTCATTTTTTTGAGTGCAGGAAGGGTTGTCTTTTTGTCAATAAAATCCATGTTAATGATTGAAAACATGTTTCATGTTTTATAAGTAAAATAAACATGTAAAAACTGCTCATACACAACATATGATCAAAAATTAACATAATCTTGATGTAATTATAATCAGGGGTTTTGTTTAATAAAGGTTCTTTGGATGTTTTTTTTTTCTTTTTTTTCTTTTTACAGATAAAACCAACAATCTTACAGAGAGCACACTTAATTCAAATTGGAAGTCCAGTACATATTCACGAAATCTATGTTAGATTACACTTAGAAACTAAATTTATATGTGATATTATCTAGAATTAACAGTAAATTGTAATTTTAAATCCAATATCTAGTTTTTGACAAGTTTTTGACACCTTTTGAAAGAGAAATCAAATTATTTTTTGTTGTATACTGTAGTATTACATCAAATATAATTGGATAAACAACTTTTCTACATCAAATAACAGTTGGTGTAAATAACATTAACTGTATATTTCTGTAAATTTAAGCATTATTATTCATATTGCCGCATTCATTGACCTTGTTTATAGGTAATTTCATTGTTTGATCACATTAAAGTGTTCCTAATTTAATGTTTACGAGCTTTTGAAAAAGGCTCGTAAAAAAATCCCATGTAAAATTAGGGCAACAAACTGTATTTTCATTACTGAAAATAACCGTATTTTTATTAGAAAGTTATTTTCTGTTATTTTACGGTAGTATTTTGGCGCCCCAGCTGCCGGAATTTTACTGTTTTTTTAGGATTTTTTTTTAACAGTGCTGCTCACTCTCTCCGACTCAGATTCAACGAGGTGCTTAAAGCATTCCTCTTATTCTTTGCTCCATGTCGATACAGCAGCATCACATACATCACTGCAGATTTATCAGCTGTAAATCCATGATATGTATTTCCTGTTCCACCACATCTCAAAGATGCTCTATTGAACTGAGATGACTGTGAAGGCCGTTTGAGTACAGTGAACAAACTTTCATGTCCCAGAAACCAGTTTAAGATCATTTGAACTTTATGACATGGTGTGTTATCATGCTGTGGTGTTTAGATGATGCTCAGTTGGTGCTAAGAGGCCCAAAGTGAGTGGGGTGCAAAGGTCAAACAGGGCTGTGACGGCCCTGGTTTTCCTGAGAAAGGAGGAGCTAGTGATTATCTCCAGGGGTGGCAGAGGGCAGCCCATTTTCTGGGCAGTGTTAATTACTCTCTGCGCAGCCTTACTGTTCTCAGTTGTTGCCTCTGTGTATCAAACATCCACGCTCTCCACTGAGGAGCGGTAGCACCTTTACACTGAATAAACTATATTGAAAAGACAATTCACTGCCATCACACACATATGATCTTGTGTGTTCTTAATTCATAGGGTTTATTATAATGCTGGCTGACCCTTTGCAGCTATAACAGATTCAACTTTTTTGGAAAGCTTTTCGCAAGGTTCAGGATTGTTTATGGGAATTTTTAAACATTCTTCCAGAAGCTCATTGGAAGGTCAGACACTGTTAGATGAGGACTCACACCAAACTTGCTCATCCATGTCTTTATGGACCTTGCTTTGTCGTCATGTTAACAGGAAGAAGCCAACACCAAACTGTTCCCACAAAGTTGGGATCATGAAATTGTGCACAGTATTTGGTGTGCTGAAGCATTAAGAGTTACTTAATGTCCCACATCATAATCCCCCCTCTGCCAAGTTTCAGTCTTGTCCTGGCAACCTCCAAACCCAGACTAGTCCATTGGGTTACCAGATGGAGAAGTGTGATTCGTCTCTCCAGGGAACACGTCTCCACTGCTCTACAGTCTAGTGCTGTCATGCTTTACACCACTGCATCTGAAGCTCTGCATTGCACTTGGTGATGCAAGACTTGGAGGCAGCAGCATGGTCGCCATGGAAACCCAATACAATGCAATTTCTACACGCTGTTGTCGAGCTAATCTGAAGGTCCAAGAAGTTTTGAGGTCTGTAGCAACTGACTACAGAAATTTGGTGTCCTCTGTGCAGCGACCGTGCTCCATGATTTTACGCGGTCTACCGCTTGGTGGCTGAGTTGCTGTGATTCGCTTCTACTTTGTTGTCAAACCACTAACAGATGCCCGTGGAATATTTAGTGTGGACATTTGAAAATTGGACTTACAAAGTTGCATCCTATCAAAGTTTTTTTTTTTTTTAAAGAATTATGGTCTAAAGGCGAGGAAAGATGCCCAACGGATTTACTTTACCAAACTGACCATCCCAGCCTTTCTGTAATGGTCTATTTGATTCACCTTTTATTGTTTATTTTATTTATTTTTTTATTTTCACTTGCTAGATACGGGACAGACTTGAATGAGGAAAAGAAAAGGGAGAAAGGAAGAGGGGGAAAAAACAGCGGAGAAGAGGGACGGGGATAAAGGGCAAAAAAACAACAACCAACTAAATAAGCAGACAAAAAAATACACTCAACAAAAATATAAACGCAACACCTTTGTTACTGCTCCCATTCCCCATGGGATGGACGTAGAGACCTAAAATTCATTCCAGATACACAATATAACCATCCCTCCCAAACAGTGGTCACAAATCAGTCCAAATGTGTGGTAGTGGGCACATCTGCTATATTGAGATAATCCATCCCACCTCACAGGTGTGCCACATCAGGATGCTGATCTGACATCATGAGTAGTGCACAGGTGTACCTCAGACTGCCCACAACAAAAGGCCACCCTGGAATGTGCAGTTTTTTGCGCTATTGGGGGTCTGGGGACCCAGAACCGGTCAGTATCTGGTGTGACCACCATTTGCCTCATGCAGTGCAACACATCGTCGCATGGAGTCTATCAGATTGTCAATTGTGGCCTGTGGAATGTTGGTCCACTCCACTTCAATGGCTGTGCGAGGTTGTTGGATATTCGTGGGAACTGGTACACGCTGTCGTATACGCCGGTCAAGCACATCCCGAACATGCTCAATGGGTGACATGTCCGGTGAGTATGCTGGCCATGCAAGAACTGGGACATTCTCAGCTGCCATCTGCCCTGAACAATGTGAACCATGATTCATCCGTGAAGCGCACACCTCTCCAACGTGCCAGACGCCATCGAATGTGAGCATTTGCCCACACAAGTCTGTTACGGCGACGAGCTGGAGTCAGGTCAAGACCCCGATGAGGACGACGGGCATGCAGTTGAGCGTCCCTGAGACGGTTTCTGACAGTTTGTGCAGAAATTGTTTGGTTGTGCAAACCAATTGTTCCAGCAGCTGTCTGGGTGGCTGGTCTCAGACGATCTTGGAGGTGAACCTGCTGGATGTGGAGGTCCTGGGCTGGTGTGGTTACACGAGGTCTGCGGTTGTGAGGCCGGTTGGATGTGCTGCCATATTCTCTGAAACGCCTGTGGAGACGGCTTATGGTTGAGAAATGAACATTCAATGCACGGGCGACAGATCTGGTTGACATTCCTGCTGTCAGCATGCCAATTGCACGCTCCCTCGTTGCTTGTGGCATCTGTGGCATTTTGCTGTGAGACAAAACTGCACATTCCAGGGTGGCCTTTTGTTGTGGGCAGTCTGAGGTACACCTGTGCACTACTCATGATGTCAGATCAGCATCCTGATGTGGCACACCTGTGAGGTGGGATGGATTATCTCAATATGGCAGATGTGCCCACTACCACACATTTGGACTGATTTGTGACCACTGTTTGGGAGGGATGGTTATATTGTGTATCTGGAATGAATTTTAGGTCTCTACGTCCATCCCATGGGGAATGGGAGCAGTAACAAAGGTGTTGCGTTTATATTTTTGTTGAGTGTACATATATCAATCACCTGGATCACCTGTTGAGAAAGAAAAAAGAAAACAAGCAGAAGAAAACGAGAGCAATACAATAAACAACATCACGATGATGATATATGGGAATATAACAGTAAATACTAAATATTAAACATTATTGTGCAGCACGTAATATCGACAGCGCACAGTGTGCTTTGAGGTAGGAGCCAAAAAGGGTGTAGTTTGTGTGTGCGAGCACCCGTGTGTACACCTGTGAGCATGGACGCGCTTGTTTTTAAAAGGTTCCTTCATGTAATGAAGAATGCATCCTATCAATGTATCAGTGTACCATGCTGGAATTCAGTGAGCTCCTGCATTCTTTCACAAATGTTTGGAGAAACAGTCTGCATACCCAGGTGCTTGATTTTATACACCTGATTTGGTTGGATAAGTGAATACTTTGGCAAAATAGTGTATTTGACTATTTAAAATTTAATGCTGACCTGTCCATGGTGTGCCCTGCCTCTCGCCATAAGACAGCTGGGATAGACTCCAGCCTCCCCGTGACCCTGACAAGGATAAGCGGAAGAGAATTGATAGACGAAGATTTACTGTCAAAAGCTTGTCTGTATGTTTAAGTGGATGGGAATTTGTAAGAAGACGCATTTTATTAGCAGCAGTAATTATTTGAATTGTTTGTGTTTTTCTCCTTCAAACAATGAGAGCAACAGCTAGTGTGAGGCTCTCAAACTCAGTTACAGTCATGGTTCATGTAAACCAACAGTGATCTCAAGCAGGTCACTGTTTGAAAATGTTTAGGTAATATGATCACATCCAAAGCAGGTGATTAACAGCACTCACACTTTTAGTAACAGCTGTGATTATTATTTAAAAAAGAATTGGAGCCTTATGTGAGCTGATCTGACATCTCTGACTGAGATGTTTTTTCTTCTTTAAATGATCCTTTAATCTTAATCTTTTCTGCAGGATCAACACATCCAGAGGGCTTTTCTGTGTGAGACAGACTGGGGAGTGGGCAATAAAAGTGGGGTGTGGTCGAGTTTGCATGACTGAGCAGCTCCTGTAACTGTAATGCGTGTGTGGCCCGGTACCTTTGTTATGCTTACAGTTTTAGTTTCAGTCTAAAGTCCTGATGTAGATCAAGCCCACTGGAGAGCCAGCAGCCTTTGTATTTAAAGCTAAACCCTCCCAGAATAACTGCTGATCAGAGTCACATGTGCTAAACCTCGTGGTTACTGTGAATTTGTGTTGCATAAATAAAACTGACGTGAGCTGAATATTACTTTGGTTTGACAGGTTTTTGATGTGAAACTTGAAGTTTGCTTTTTAATGTGTTAATTCCTATTTTCTGGACCTTGATGGTGCAACACTGTCTGTCGTGGCAAAAACGTGTAAAAGAGAGTTTGTTTTGTTTTTTCACTTTTAAATTGTAATTTATTTTAAACTGGGGAAGTGTTTGAATATTTTTCTTGAACACTGAATCATATGGGCCACTTTATTAGGTATGGCTTGGAACACCCTTGTTCCTTGAGAGCTGCCCTAATTCTTGGTGTCATAGATTCAACAAAGTGCTGAAAACTTTCCTCAGATTTTGGTCCATGTTGACATGACAGCAGCACACACTCGCTGCAGCTGTATCTGCTGCACATTCGTCCTTGAATACATTGCAGTGTTGACATGTCGCCATGTGACTTGGCTGATTAGATACTTGAGATAAAGAGCTTTTGAACAGGTGTACCTAATAAAGGGGCCAATGAGTGTATATAGGAATGCAACTGATGACTAAGGAGGAGTACCGGTGACAATAAATAATGAGAGGAGAGACTTAATAGGGGAAACATGAGGACTGAATAATATGTATTAAAACTAGAGATGGCACGATACCACTTTTGTCCGATACTGATACCGATATCATAAATTTGGATATCTGCCGATATATCAAATATCTTGCTGCATTTTTTATCAGTTCATACTCAAGTTTTAAAAACAAAACAAAACACTAAAGCTATTCTGTTATACCTGTGCACTGCACACAAAATATTTCATAGTTCAGCAATACTGATCAATCTAATTTACTTAAAGCTGCACCATCTTTCCTATTCTGGTATTCTAAACAGGACTTAGCAGAAATATTAAACAACCTAACTAATAGAGTTGCAAACTCCCAGCAAAAATAATAGGAAACCATCACTGTTAGGTTGAAATTGTTAAATGTTGTCATTGTGTTACTTAAATTTGTAAGCCTTGCCTTAAACTGTATGATGGGGGGGGGCTATAGTGTAACTGTAGGCACATCCTATGTGAGGGTTCTGCTTTCTTATTTAGTGAGGATGTTTACTTCTTGCCGTTTATGACCTCATCTGTGTTGTGTATGGTGAGACCGTTAGAGGGGTTAAGCCATATACAGGGTGGGGGAGATGACCCTTTTGTGAGCAGGAAGTCACACAAACGCACCCCCATTTACACACACACACACACACACACACACACACACACACACACACACACACACACACACACACACACACACACGGACATCCATGCACATACACTCAATGCCTTAGGGTTTATGATGCACCATAGGACTCGTTTGACACTGAGGGCATAGAGACTGCTGCCGTCCGGCTCCCCTTGCTATTGCATGTGAAAATCGATTGATCGCTGTCCGTCTTGCTTTGTTAACGGGAATAAGTCTGAACAAGCGGGTCTGTGGAAGCGCAGACCCAACATTTATTTGGTCCTTCTGAGCCGGATCCCACAAATGGCTTTCCACCGAGGAGGGGGAGACGTGACACGCCGAAGTTTGCCAGCAGCCATGTCTGGGACGCCTGATGAAAGCCCCGGTACTTAATTTGTGGCCAGGCCAGTGAGTTAGCATCTGACCTCCCCTCGGGCTGAATGGCGATTGACGGGATCCAGAGACTCTCCCCGTGAACGAGAAGCAACACAAACAGTAAGTACAGAGGGCCTTATGCGTCACCATGACCGGGGGAGCACTGGTTGTGCGAGCACGCAGACCTGAAACAATAGAGAGCGGCTATGTGATTGTGCTTTAAACGCGGGTCCGGGAGCGTGCCAGCTGTGTGAGAGAGCGCAGGCTTCTCCACCATTTGGGGCGTTAGGAGAGTGGCTGATGGTTGAGTTCTCCGCCATGTTGGGCATTTGAGAGCTTTCAACAGAGCGCGCTAGCTGTGCGTGCAGACATATGCCTATTCTGTATGTGTGTGAACGCGCGTGTGAGTGAGTACGAACCAGACGTGGTCTGTGTGTGGCTGATTGTTGTCTTGTAATGGGGAAAAAACTGAGTAAGACTGCCTCAGAAGGGGATAGAATACATGCAAAGTATTCACTGGGCAGCATGTAGTATGTAGATCAATTTAAAAAAAGGAAAGAAAAGAAGTGAGTTTGTGCACAAAGTAGAAAAAGTGTGTGTGAATGTGCCTGACGTCACTGTGTATCTGTGTGCTCCAGAGGTGTGTATGTGAAAAGTAGTCTCCAACTGTGGCAGATGGAGATCCTGCAGGTCACCAGCTACCCTAGTGGACACAAAAGAAGGAAAATAGTTGCGTTGTTAATGAAAAAAGCAATAATAATATGAAGAGTGTTTTGTGTTTTTCAGCCTAAAACAACTACCATCTCACTTTCTGTTTTTAAGGAAGAGGAGTTCAAAATGGATCAATTTTCCACATGGAAAATTATAGTTTAACATCATTAGAAACACCCAGGCTGAGTTTTGGCTGAATTGTGTTTACAGCTTAACTAATATGGGTTCCTCACCCTGAGAAAACAAGCTCCAAGAATCTCTCCCTGAAGACAAGAAATGCAGTTCCAGAACAACGACATGGACATCAAGAGCTCACAGCAGGTCAAGAGACAGCAGTGTCCTGAGCAGGAAAGACTCAGCAAGCAGCAGTGTGTGCAAATGGCATCAGAGAGAGAGAGAAAACCCATCATCATTGATGGATGGAGATGCGTTTCCAGCAAGCTGCAACTTCACTGTGTGTGAAGAGGAATTTTTAGGAGACTGTCTGAGTTGACATTTGCCACGTTTGGAGTGAAATGGCAATGAAAGAGACAGTGGGGGACTGCACAGGAAAAAGATGAAGAAAGCTGATGTGCCACTGAATTGCAAAGTGGGAGAGGAAAACAGAGAAAGGCTGTTGTTTAGTGTGGGAAATCAAATTTGGGTTAGCAATCCTGGGAAGAAGGAAACTGATTGCTTTAAGTGGGAAAATTGAGAAGGAGTCTGGAGCACAAAATGAGAGAGGTACACAAAACCACACCCAAATGCATTAACCCTACTAACACATACAGTGGCTTGCAAAAGTATTCGGCCCCCTTGAACTTTTCCACATTTTGTCACATTACAGCCACAAACATGAATCAGTTTTATTGGAATTCCACGTGACAGACCAACACAAAGTGGTGCACACGTGAGAAGTGGAAGGAAAATCATACATGATTCCAAACATTTTTTACAAATAAATAACTGAACAGTGGGGAGTGCATAATTATTCAGCCCCCTGAGTCAATACTTTGTAGAACCACCTTTTGCTGCAGTTCCAGCTGCCAGTCTTTTAGGGTCTGTCTCTACCAGCTTTGCACATCTAGAGACTGAAATTCTTGCCCATTCTTCTTTGCAAAACAGCTCCAGCTCAGTCAGATTAGATGGACAGCATTTGTGAACAGCAGTTTTCAGATCTTGCCACAGATTCTCGATTGGATTTCGATCTGGACTTTGACTGGGCCGTTCTAACACATGGATATGTTTTGTTTTAAACCATCCCATTGTTGCCCTGGCTTTATGTTTAGGGTCCTGCTGGAAGGTGAACCTCCGCCCCAGTCTCAAGTCTTTTGCCGACTCCAAAAGGTTTTCTTCCAAGATTGCTCTGTATTTGGCTCCATCCATCTTCCATCAACTCTGACCAGCTTCCCTGTCCCTGTTGAAGAGAAGCACCCCCAGAGCATGCTGCTGCCACCACTATATTTGACAGTGGGGATGGTGTGTTCAGAGTGATGTGCAGTGTTAGTTTTTCCACACATAGCGTTTTGCATTTTGGCCAAAAAGTTCAATTTTGGTCTCATCTGAGCAGAGCACCTTCTTCCACATGTTTGCTGTGTCCCCCACAAGGCTTGTGGCAAACTGCAAATGGGACTTCTTATGGTTTTCTGTTAACAATGGCTTTCATCTTGCCACTTTTCCATGAAGGCCAACTTTGTGCAGTGCACGACTAATAGTTCTCCTATGGACAGATTCCCCCACCTGAGCTGTAGATCTCTGCAGCTTGTCCAGAGTCACCATGGCTGCATTTCTGATCAGCGCTCTGCTTGTTCGGCCTGTGAGTTTAGGTGGACGGCCTTGTCTTGGTAGGTTTACAGTTGTGCCATACTCCTTCCATTTCTGAATGATCGCTTGAACAGTGCTCCGTGGGCTGTTCAAGGCTTGGGAAATCTTTTTGTAGCCTAAGCCTAGTGAGGTGACGTTCTGTATCGAGGCTTCGAAGCTTGTGTCGAGTAATAGAGGGGGCGTTTCCGCGATGCGCGTATCGAGGCTTGCTTCATTTATGGGAGGAGCTGAAAATGATGACGTCCGAAGCCTCGCTGCCCGGCTGTACCACGTGACTGGTTCAGGAAGTGTTTCGAACTTTGCCGCGAGCTATGACAGCGATATAAACCCCTCAGACTTCATTCAAAATGTGGGTGTTTGATGGAGAGTTGCGGTTAGTGAGAGTTTGGAGACAGTTTGGAGGTTTATGAGAGTGAGGAGAGAAAGTCAGGAGAGAATGGAGCCAGCTAAGAAGAGGAGGATGTCCTCCCCTGTGTGGGAACATTTTGATCTTATTCCTCCCAACAAGGTATGTAAATTTCTACAGAAGATGTATTTTCATAATACTGATGGTGTGTTACGGGCCGTAACACACCAGCAGGGCCTCCTCCTGAAGGTGCCTGTGTGGGCGTGTCCCACCACCTCTTCTGCCTGAGGTGCCACCTTTCCCTTTTACACAGCTGACTCACGTCAGTAATCAAGGAGATTTAAGCCCAGGGAAAGGTGAGGTCTGGGCCAGAGTGCCAGAGTGCGGTTACAGCTAGTGAGCTGAGTGTTTGTGGTGTTTGCAGCTAGTGAGCTGCTTTTTCTTTTTGGCTTACGTTTTACTTTATTGACCACGCCTGAGTTTTGTTTGTTTTCTTAAATGGTGATAGCGGCTTGTCCGTCTCTTTTAGTTGAGTTTGAAAGGGAACTTTAATAAAACTCTTTGATTTAACCCTTTTGCCTCCTTGACTCCTTTTTCTAACCCGGTCACTTTTTGTTACTCCCCCTCACCGCCTAGACCCCTCAGGGGAATGTAACATGGTGCAATACAATTTATGTTAAGCGGCTTTACTTTTGTACAAGGTGCAGTGTTTGCTATGTGCCAGGGAGCTGGGATATAACAACAACACCTCATCCATGCTTAGGCATTACAGAGCTTTGCATGTGAATAGGGGGAACACCGACTGTGGAGCAAGACCAGGTGAGCCATCAAATGCCATGATAATATAGCATGCTGTAATGTTACTAAATGATATAACAATATTATACAACTGTAATAAGTTACGTGTGTGATATTTATATTTGTTCTTTGTCTTTCCTCAGGAGAACAATCTCAAATAGATGAAGACCTGGTTAGCATGGTGATTGAGGACTCCCAGCCATTTAGCATTGTGGAGGACAAAGGATTTAAAAGATTTGTTAAATCATTAAATCCTAGCTATTTTCTCCCCACTAAAAAGGCCAGAAAAGCAATGAAAAATTAGTTTTTATAGAGTAAAATGCGAACAGGCAGGACTGAGGCCTCAGTCTGTAGCTGTCCATACCTCAACGTTACAAAAGCACAACCACTGTCCACACCCCAACCACACCTCACCTCACAGTAAATGATCATTTCCATTTTAAGCATTTCCAAATAATCATTTTCCATACTACCAGTATAAATATACACAGTATACTGCCATCACTACAATATACATGTTTTACACACTCCTTTTGTTGTTGACATTTACAGGCTGTGTGCAAAAGGCCACACTCTTCAAATTCATGCCAACTAATATTTTTACGTCCAGTAGGTGTCCTACTAGAGCAAATGAAGCTTCAAGAAGCTTTGCGCTGGGGTGAACCAATTGGATGAAAAGCTTCAGTGCTTCATGAAGCTTCATCTGCCCATCACTACCTAAACCTGCTTTAAATTTCTCAATAACTTTATCCCTGACCTGTCTGGTGTGTTCTTTGGACTTCATGGTGTTGTTGCTCCCAATATTCTCTTAGACAACCTCTGAGGCCGTCACAGAGCAGCTCTATTTGTACTGACATTAGATTACACACAGGTGCACTCTATTTAGTCATTAGCACTCATCAGGCAATGTCTATGTGCAACTGATTGCACTCAGACCAAAGGGGGCTGAATAATTACGCACACCCCACTTTGCAGTTATTTATTTGTAAAAAATGTTTGAAATCATGTATGATTTTCGTTCCACTTCTCACGTGTACACCACTTTGTGTTGGTCTTTACTGTGGAATTCCAATAGAATTGATTCATGTTTGTGGCTGTAATGTGACAAAATTTGGGAAAGTTCAAAGGGGTCGAATACTTTTGCAAGCCACTGTACAAGTCACTTACTGATAAATATCTGAATGAGAAAGAAGAGCATGTGCAAAAAGGGTGTAGCCATTGCAGTATACAGTGTGTTAGGTGGATCTCACTGAACGTGCTCCTGTGGGTAGCCAGCATGCCATGGAGTTGGTGGGAGGTGTTATCCAACATTGCTTTTACCTTGGACAACATTTGCCTCTCTGACACCACCTTAAGAGAGTCCAGCTTCATCCCCAAAACAATATAGTCATCCACAATGTCAACATTGACCCCCTGGATTGAAACAGGGGTCAAGTGTTTCCTGGTCTTCTTGAAGTCCACAATCAATTCCTTGGTCTTTGTCACGCTGAGCTGCAGATGATTCTCACACCACGTGACAAAGGAGTCAACCACAGCCCAGTACTCTGTCTCATCATCCCTGCTGATACATCCACCTACCGCAGGGTCATCAGAAAACTTCTGAAGATGGCAGGTCTCTGTGCAGTGGCTGAAGTCTGTGGTGTAAAGGGTGAAGAGGAAGGGGGAGAGGACAGTCCCTTGTGGTGTCCCTGTGTTGCTGATTATCTTGTCAGACACACACTGTGGAAGACGCACATATTGTGGTCTTCCTGTCGGCTAATCAATAATCCAGGGCACCAGAGAAGCATCCACTGTTAGCTTATCACCCAGGAGAGTTGGCCTGATGGTGTTGTAAGCATTGGAAAAGTTTGAAAAAATTACCCTCACAGTGCTCGCCGGCTGGTCCAGGTGGGTGAAGTCACGATTGAACAGATAGATGATGCTGTCCTCAGTTCCAAGACGGGGCTTGTAAACAAATTGAAGGGGCTCCTGATGTGGTCTGACAGTGGGTCGGAGCTGGTCCAGGATGAGCCTTTCCAGGGCCTTATGATGAGGGAGGTCAGTGCCACAGACCTGTAATCCTTGGGGCCACTGGGACGTGGTGTCTTTGGTACCAGAACGAGGCATGATGTCTTCCACAGCACTGGGACCTTCTGCAGACTTAGCATGAACAGTTTATGGAACACTTCACACAACTGTGGGGCACAGTCCTTGAGGATGAGGGGACTCACTCCGTCTGGTCCAGCAGACTTGCCTGAGTGGAGCCTCCTCATTTGCCTCTGAACCTGGTCTTGAGTGAAAGTGATGGGTGGGGGAGTAGTGTCAGGACTCTCACTGGAGGCAACAGTGCTATGTGACGAGAGAGGCAGGCACAGTGGTGTGGCTCTGGATTCCAGGCTGACTACTGGTGAGGTTGTGGGGTGTGAGCAGTCACTGCAGTGTCAAATCTGTTGAAAAACAGATTCAGTTCATTAGCTCTATCCTCACCTCCCTCAGCTCCCCAACTGTTGGTTGGCCTGAATCCAGTGATGGTCTTCATGCCCCTCCACACCTCTCTCATGCTGTTCTGCTGTATTTTCCACTCCAGCTTCCTCCTGTAATTGTCCTTAGCCTCTCTGATCTTGTCCTTTAGTAACACCTGGACCCTTCTCATCTCCACTTTATTGCCCCCTCTGAAAGCCCTCTTCTTCTGTTGAGGAGGGCTTTGATGTCCTTAGTCACCCACGGCTTGTTATTCAGGTAACAATGAACATTCTGAGCTGGAACAATGGAGTCGGTGCAGAAAGTTACGTAGTCAGTGATACACTCAGTAAGCCCATTGATGTCCTCGGTGTGAGGCTCAAAGAGTGTTTCTGTCATGATCCTGGGTCCTTTTGACCCAGCGTTTTGTGTTTTCTCTTCGCGATTTTGGTTCTGTTCTTCCTCTGGTTAGTGTTTACTCTGTTCTGCCCGTGTGTTCCTGTATCTAGTCCGCGTTTCTTAGTTTGTGTCCTTTCTTGTGTAAGTTCCTGTTTTATTGTGAAGGTCTGTGTCTTATGTGAGTGTTTTCAGTTTGCCTCCCTAGTCTCGTCATGTTAATTACTCCCAGCTGTGTTCCCACCTGTATGTAATCTCCCTGTGTTCTCTGAGTGTATTTAAGTTGTGTCTTCTGTCATAGTAGTTGCTGGTTCGTCTGTGTTGTTTCCCCTCGGTCTCCCTGTATGTATTTCCCCGGACCTCCCTGCACCGTCATTCTTGGTTTGTGTTGTTAGTTTACCCAGTTTAGGTTTCAGTTTCATGTTCCTAGCGCCTTTGTTGTTTGCATTTTTGTTGTTAATAAACACTCACCTGCACCAGAGCTGCCGCCTTTTGGTCCTATATATATTCCACACGGCTTGCCCCTGCAAACCGTGACAGAACGAACCAGCCACCATGGACCCAGCGGCAGTCAATCCGTCCGAGGAGCTCCAGGATGACATCGGCTACAATGTGGAGATCCTCCTCGGGCTGTGGCTGGAGAATCCTCCGCACGAGCTTCGCCGCGCCGTGGAAGGTCGGCTACAACGGCTCTTTTCCGGCCTGCCATGGCTACTAAATTCACTTCCTCCGACCATACAGGCTTTTCTCCGGCACACACCCCACCTTCTCTCAGCCACTCCTGCCTCGCTGCCCGACTCGCCGGATGCGATCTTGCCCGGCCCGTCGGAGCCGTCTGCGGGGAGGAGACGCCGATCGCGCCGCAAGCGCGCCACCCCACAGCTGGACGTTCGGACTTCTAATTCGCCGGCTGTGGTGAGTGAGGACTGTTTTTCATTTTCGGACTGCATGACTGTTCATTCAGGGGCTGCGTTTTGTGTGGCGGATATCAACGCGAGCTGCTTATCGCCTGTGCAGCTACCGGCAGCTAAGTTAGCTCCCCCGCAGCCACTCCCAGTTCAGTCTCCTGTGCCACCCTCAGTTCAGTCTCCTGTGCCACCCTCAGTTCAGTCTCCTGTGCCACCCTCAGTTCAGTCTCCTGTGCCACCCTCAGTTCAGTCTCCTGTGCCACCCTCAGTTCAGTCTCCAGTAGCTCCAGTGCCGCCTGTAGCTCCTGTGCCACCCTCAGTTCAGTCTCCAGTAGCTCCAGTGCCGCCTGTAGCTCCTGTGCCACCCTCAGTTCAGTCTCCAGTAGCTCCAGTGCCGCCTGTAGCTCCTGTGCCACCCTCAGTTCAGTCTCCAGTAGCTCCAGTGCCGCCTGTAGCTCCAGTGCCGCCTGTAGCGCAGGCCCCAGTAGCTCCAGTGCCGCCTGTAGCGCAGGCCCCAGTAGCTCCAGTGCCGCCTGTAGCGCAGGCCCCAGTAGCTCTGGCTCCAGTATCATCGGCTTCACTCATTCACTCCGTGCAGGGAGAAAGTTTAATTTCACCTCAAGGTGCTTTTCCTGGTTCAGCCGCCATTGGCACTGTTTGCCGCTCCAGGGCTTCCCCAGAGGCTAGGTCCCAGTCCTCAGCTGATTCTGGACCCCTGGAGTTTAAGCAGCCACCTGGGAAGTGCCCCGTGTCAGTGCTGTCTGAGCAGGGCCAGTGCTCAGCACAGCACCCATTTCCTTCATGTCTGCCAGTGGACTCCATGCCTGCGGGCTTTGTGATGGCTTCTGCTGGAGGGTCCAAGGGGCCCGTCCAGCCTTCGTCTCGTGTCTCCGCTGGAGGATCCGAGGGACCGCTCCAGCCTTCGTCTCGTGTCTCCGCTGGAGGGTCCGACGGACCGCTCCGGTCTTTGTTTCCTGTTTCCGCTGGAGGGTCCAAGGGACCGCTCCGGCCTTTGTCTCCTGTTTCTGCTGGGGGGCCCGAGGAGCCCGTCCAGCAGCCTTCCTCGTCAGCTGGTGGTTCCGAAGAACCACACCAGCCTCATGCCTCGTCGGCTGGAGGGTCCGAGGGGCCCGTTCAACCTCCTGTCTCCGCTGGAGGGCCCGAGGAGCCTGTCCAGCCGCCACCTGCGGCCGCTTCGGCGTCGCCTGGTCCAGCTTCATCAGAGTCTTCATCCTCGTCTGGTCCGGCCTCATCAGAGTCTTCATCCTCGTCTGGTCCGGCCTCATCAGAGTCTTCATCCTCGTCTGGTCCGGCCTCATCAGAGTCTTCATCCTCGCCTGGTCCTGCGGCCTCTGCTTCTGCTACGCCTGGTCCTGCGGCCTCTGCTTCTGCTACGCCTGGTCCTGCGGCCTCTGCTTCCGCTACGCCTGGTCCAGCTGCATCCGCCTGTGCTTCCGCTACGCCTGGTCCAGCTGCATCCGCCTGTGCTTCCGCTACGCCTGGTCCAGCTGCATCCGCCTGTGCTTCCGCTACGCCTGGTCCAGCTGCATCCGCCTGTGCTTCTGTTACGCCTGGTCCAGCCTGTGCTTCTGTTACGCCTGGTCCAGCCTGTGCTTCTGTTACGCCTGGTCCAGCCTGTGCTTCTGTTACGCCTGGTCCAGCCTGTGCTTCTGTTACGCCTGGTCCTGCCTCTGCTTCAGCGTCGCCTGGTCCTGTGCCCTCCAAGCCTCGGCCGGTACGCCTGACACTTGGGCGCCGCCGCTGCCTTCCGCGCGGCCAGCCCCCTGATCGCCGTCGCCTGAGTGGCCGCCGCTGCCTTCCGCACGGCCGGCCCCCGGACCGCCGTCGCCTGAGTGGCCGCCGCTGCCTTCCGCACGGCCGGCCCCCGGACCGCCATCGCCTGAGTGGCCGCCGTTGCCGTCCGCACGGTCGGCCCCCCGAACTGTTTTGGACTCCTGTGCTGTTGGCCCCCTGGCCGGCCCCCTGAACTGTTTTGGACTCCTGTGCTGTCGGCCCCCTGAACTCTTCTGTTTTGGACTCTGTTTTTTTTTTTTTTTTTTTTCCTGTGTTTTGGTGTGCTTCGTTTCTTTTGGTTTTGGGCTCGTTTTTTGTTTTTGTCTTTTGGCCTTCTGGTGCTCCGGTTTTGTTTTGCTTCGAGCCCTCCTTCCTGGGTCCCCCGCCGCCCGCCCTGGTCGGGTTGTTTTCTGTTTTTTCTGGCTGTTTTGTTTCTTGTTGGGCTGTCTGGAGCCAGCCTTTGAGGGGGGGGGGTACTGTCATGATCCTGGGTCCTTTTGACCCAGCGTTTTGTGTTTTCTCTTCGCGATTTTGGTTCTGTTCTTCCTCTGGTTAGTGTTTACTCTGTTCTGCCCGTGTGTTCCTGTATCTAGTCCGCGTTTCTTAGTTTGTGTCCTTTCTTGTGTAAGTTCCTGTTTTATTGTGAAGGTCTGTGTCTTATGTGAGTGTTTTCAGTTTGCCTCCCTAGTCTCGTCATGTTAATTACTCCCAGCTGTGTTCCCACCTGTATGTAATCTCCCTGTGTTCTCTGAGTGTATTTAAGTTGTGTCTTCTGTCATAGTAGTTGCTGGTTCGTCTGTGTTGTTTCCCCTCGGTCTCCCTGTATGTATTTCCCCGGACCTCCCTGCACCGTCATTCTTGGTTTGTGTTGTTAGTTTACCCAGTTTAGGTTTCAGTTTCATGTTCCTAGCGCCTTTGTTGTTTGCATTTTTGTTGTTAATAAACACTCACCTGCACCAGAGCTGCCGCCTTTTGGTCCTATATATATTCCACACGGCTTGCCCCTGCAAACCGTGACAGTTTCCCAGTCAGTCACCTTGAATCAGCCCTGTAGTTCCGCTACAGGGCTGACCACCTCCTAATGCTCCTCGTGGTCACAGGTTCCCCCCTCACAACTGCCACATAGTGGGGGGTGAGGTGAATCAGGTTGTGATCTGGATCTGTATGCATCCTAGACATTAGCATACAGTAGATCTAAGATTCTCTCCCCCCTGGTGGGACGAGCCACATACTGTTTGAATGTTGGTAGTGTATTGTCAAAGGGGACATGCTTGAAGTCACCCAAGATCACAATGAAGGTACTTGGGTGCTGAGTCTGTAACCGGGTTATGGCAGAGTGGATAGTGTCACATGCAGCTGTGGGGTTAGCAGAGAGAGGGACGTAAACAGCCACCAAGATGACATGAGTAAATTCCCTGGGCAAATAAAACGGCCCGAGTCCAACAGCACACAGTTCAATGACCAGGCAACAAATCCTTTCTTTAATTGTTATGTGGGCAGGGTTACACCACCGGTTGTTAGGCGTGGAGCCGAACCCGAATACGGTATTCGGAAAGGCACAAATAACATGTTTTTTACGAATAGTTTATTTGGAACAAATACTTTTAAAAATATTTGTATTCGGGAACAAGAAAAACTATATCAAAAAGCTGAGAGAAGGCAGAGAAGGCTCGGCTGAGTGATAAAAGACTGAACTGCATCATTATTTTTGTTGAATAGATTTTTTTTGTACCTTAACTGGGTTCCGGAGGCAGTTTATAACTTTCGCGAAGATGGGGAGATTAATCCATTATGCTGCATTATTGACGCCTGCAGTCGAGTGCTCTCGTGTTCACTCTGTTTACGTAGCTCTGTTAGCTCGGTAATTTAGACCAGCGGTCCCCAACCCCTGGGCCATGGACCGGTACCGGTCCGTGAGTCGTTTGGTACCGGGCTGCGAAAGTTGAGGTTCAGGTGTGAAATTGATGGTTTTCATTGGTTTTTATTGTTAACTCAGTTTCCCTGGGTCTTTTCTCGCATGTTATGAATAAATAATCTTTTTTTTTGGTGCCGGTACTGGGTTTATTTTGTTGTATTTATCTGTGACACCTTAAAGGCCGGTCCGTGAAAATATTGTCAGACATAAACCACTCCGTGATGCAAAAAAGGTTGGGGACCGCTGATTTAGACAATAGGCTGTTGACAGAGTAACGTTAACGTTCGGTTTAAAAGGTTAAAACAATGCTTGTGTAGTTGTGTCAAATTGTATGCACTTGTGGGAGTTATATGGTACACTTAAGTAATTCTGTCTTTTGCAGACAGCAAGGTGTAGGCTATAGGCTAGTTAACCTTAGCAGAGGTTCCCGTTGTCCAGTCACTCATTAACTTCCCACATGGATTTGGTCAACCAAATAGAAAAACGTGTGGCTGCTGCTGAGCCACCTCTTGGTCCTCCACCAGCCAAAAAACTTGCTTAAGTTTTGTGTGGAAGCATTTTACATTCAGTGCTGCTAATGTTCACAGTGGTATTTTATTAGTTGTTGGTTTCACCATGGATGAGGCAATGTCTGTTGTGTTATTTTCTTTTCAATGACATTCCTTGTTACGTGTTCATTGCTGGATTTATGGAAAAAGATCAACGGGCTCAAGAGTTGGCAGTTCGCCTTGTAATCGGAAGGTTGCCGGTTCGAGCCCCGGCTTGGACAGTCTCGATCGTTGTGTCCTTGGGCAAGACACTTCACCTACCACCTACTGGTGTTGGCCAGAAGGGCCGATGGCGTGATATGGCAGCCTCGCTTCTGTCAGTCTGCCCCAGGGCAGCTGTGGCTACAACTGTAGCTTGCCTCCACCAGTGTATGAATGTGTGTGTGACTGGGTGTGTAAAGCGCTTTGGGGGGACTAGTAAAAGTGCTATACAAATACAGGCCATTTACCATTTTAACTAATATTGCATATCCATAATTATTATAATTGATATAATTAAAGAATACTTTAGAAGTGTAATGCAAAAAAACTATTTTTATGCCTATTTTGAATTTTATTCGAATACAAATACAAATACTATCCCCCCCTCAACTAATACAAATACAGATACAAATACCGTCTGCTTTGCACATCTCTACCGGTTGTTAAAAACAGCAAGCCCACCTAATTTCCACTTACTGCTAGCTATGCTGTCCCTGTCCGCCCGAACAGCGTGGAAGTCTTCCACAGATGCGAATGAGAATGTCCTGGTGCATCCATGATTCAGTGAAACACATCAGGCTAAACTCCCGCTATTCCCTCTGACTCTGTACCAGCGCTGTCAGCTCATTGATTTTATTTGATAAGGACTGCACATTTGCCATTACGATAGACAGCAGACACAGTTTGTACCTCCTTCCCGCTTCGAGCCACCGCTGTCCTCCACCTCTGCATCCCAATGTGTTTTCCTTCAGATTTCAGCTGGTTTGTGGATAATCTATTATTTTCTTTGTCAAACTGTAAAAGTTTGACTTAAGGGGGCAGGACGTTTGTTTAAGGGGGCATTGCCCCCTCTTGCCCCAGTGTATAGCCAGCCCCGCTTAATAACACGATACTGACAAAAAAACAGTGTGAAAAAATTCCAGATCAGAAGTTTTTAGTTCAACATACAAGTGACGACCTTTGACTTTCTTCAGGTTTTATTCAATTGTGTCAGAGAAAACATCATGTCAGCTTAATGCAGCTGACTACAGTAAGCGTTTAAAACAGAAGCTCTGTAGTAAATTAATTCACCTGTATGGATTAGTCAAACGAAGGCCGTTTCTCAATTCTTAAGTATGCAAGTCCGTACTCGCGTTCTCACAAGTCCGGACTTCGTAAGTTCACATGGGAGTCAGGAATTCCCAAGAATGCAGTACGATCATTCTACAACTGGAACGGCAGTATACTTAATGACATCTCCATTCTGGAGATTTTATTGCCATCCCCTCTTAATTTAACTGTGATTAATATTTTGCAATGGAAATTACACATGATGCAGTAAAAAAAAAAAAAAAAAAGATCATTTCAAAATGTATCTTAAGCACTTTGGCAAAAATTCGCTTTTATGTATCATCTGTTTTATATTGTCTAATAAGCTTCATACAGTTTAGCACAATCACTACATGACAGAAACACAAGCTTAATCTCTCTATTAATAAAAATAGAATACATGTATGGCTGAATAATAACAGACAGGTGAGATGTTAGAATGTTTTATTTTTATTTTAGGAGCCACAACAATAGATAGCTGGGGTTTGGAAGATGACTGAACAAATACTTAAAATAGAATCTGATTCTCGCTGTGTGGATGTGAAGAAGAGAGGACCCAAACACAAGACTCATGGGCTGATTGAAGATGAGGGTAGTGTTTATTGTAATGAATGGAAGAACAGAATATACGATGGCTGACTGACTGAAAAACACACATGCGGAATTGACGATGACAAGACAGTGAACAGGAAGAAACTTGCAATGACTGATGATAATGTTGATGAGATGTTGGTGAATACACAGCTGAACTTAATCTGACTAACAATACACAGGAAGTGAACTAGAACATAATGCACATAGGCAGAAGGCAGTCCAAAACTGAAAACACTGGTCAATGTCCCAGGAACCCTGACACTGATCATTTTTGGGGCAGCCTTAAGGATCTCCACATATTAACATCCTGCACTCTAAAAAATGATTCATGGGGTTAGTAAGTAAAGCTTAAAATCAATAGCTTTTTCTGCATAAAAAATTAAGTTTGTTGCATGTACACATTGTAATCAGTTGATAACTTAATTTAATGAGTTGGTCGAAATGAAAATAAAGAAAACAGTCTTAGCTCAGTAATATATCGATTTTGAACAGACATTTCTGTGTTAACTTAACATGAAAGTGTATTCAGTTAATACAACTTAAAAATCTCGTAAGCGTCCTTTAAAAGCTGAGTACAAGGCTGACTTGCCCGGACATGTTGTGCTCTCAGACCACTGATCGAAAGAAACGGAGGCAAAGAGAGAAAGCGGAGAAGCGCCATTTTGTACGGAACGTTATCAAACGTTAAAGCTTTGTGGTGAGTACAATTTTTTGCCTTGTTTTATTCACAGCAGCTAATAACTCTAACTTTAACTCTATCAACACGCACTGCAAGAAATCCTTTTTACACAACACTAAACTCTTCCTCGGCGAGTGGTGGTGATAAGCTAGTAACGTTACACTTCTGGCTAACTTGTGAAGTAATTCCACCGTAACATTAGTCTTTGTTAAGTTTTGTTTTACGGTGGCAGCCAAATGGTGTTAATTGACACTGAGCTTCTGTAGCAGTAGTTTTAACTCTGCAAAGACAGGGTAATACACGTTGATGAAGGTTTGACCAGCAAAAGGCTGGGCCGTTTTACATTCATGACTAAACAAATGTAGGTTACTGAGTATACATTCGGTTTAACATCGATGCATTTTGATGTTTAAGTCCTAGAGTTATTTTTATGTGAGATTGAAGTTTGTTAATTGAGCCCTAGCTGAAGAACAGCCTGTGTCAAAGTTCAGTCAAAAAACGCGGGCGAGGAAGCGAACGCCATGTTGTAGAAACGCCACAGGAAAGATCTTAAGTAACATTCATAAACTAGTTGTTTTAATGACATTACATTGAGTGTGCAATAGCACATAAAATATAATTTTGCTCTTTTGGGTGTTAACTGCAGATACATAAGCGCAGTTGTATCACTTAAGAAAAAATATCTTTGATTTGGAAACATAAAGCAACTTTTAGGAGAAACTCAACACTAAAAATAATATACATAGTTTTAACTTTTAATGTCATAAGGATTTCCTGTGAGATAATGATTAGACTAAAGACTATAGTTAAAAAAGCGTGAATATTGATTGCGTGTAGTTTGCCCATTTCTTTGCAGTAGTTTACAAGCATTTTTCTTGTTTTTCATCTTGAATATTCAAAAACAATGAATTAAAATTTACTGTAATGCTGATGTAGCACAAGTTGTTTGTACTACAGCCTTCTGAATCACCCAAGTTAAAGTAATTTAAACTGTTTGTTTTTAAAATGAAGTGGATCTGTAAATTTTTGATGCAGTTCAGGTAAATATTTTTCCATAAGATAATTTGCAGTATGTATTCTTTTAAAGTAAATTGTATACATTAACATGTTGTGCCTATTTGTGCCTTTTTTTTATACAGATAAACCAAGAATTCAGAAGGATCACCACTGTTAACCTGGAGACAACATTCATGGCAAAGCTGGACCAGTACTCTCAGAAAATAATGTCCTTGCTGTCCTCAAGAGGAGGGGCTGCAAAAATGCGCATTCGGCGCATCCAGAACATGCTGCTAGAGGTATGAATGAATGAAATGTAGTTTATTTCAAATAGGATAATCCACTTTTTTTTTCCAATAGGTGATATTGAGTCTTAAAAGGTAGCTGTTTACAACTCAACTATGTCAAATTATTGTTTAGAGCTTGAGGCACAAATATCAATTAAAACTATAAATACTTAATAATAAAACAAATTATAGGTGATGTGGATCATGATTGGCAGAGTAATTTGCAAGATTTTCCAGTTTTTCTATTTGTTACCTGGATTTTTCAAGTTCATGAATTGATCATTTCAGAGAAATGGCTCTTTGAAATGATCAATTCATTACTTTGATTATCACTGGAAATCTATAATTGGTACAGTTCAGGCCATATAAAGTCAATCCTTTTTTTTTTTTGGGATGTAATTATCAAAAACCCATCCTCCTCGAAGAGCAGTTCGACATTCTTTTTCTTATTCACAGGACGATTCTGTGGAGAGAAGGCGAGAGGTCGCTATCCGTGGCTTAGTGGTGTATCTCAGGGAAAAGGAGGAGGATCTCTTCAAAGAGCAGGTAAATCAGACATGACTATACTTTGTATTAGAGCTACGATCTAATCTATTATTAATTGATTTCTAAATTAATCGGCAACTATTTTGATAATTGATTGATCGGTTTGAGTAATTATTTTAGAAAAAGAAGTCCAAATTCTCTGGTTTCAGCTTCATAAATGTGAATGGTTTCTGGTTTCTTTACTCCTCTATGACAGCAAACTGAATATGTTTGACATTTGAGGTCATCATATTGGGCTCTGAGAAACATTGACATTTTTCACCATTTTCTGACATTTTCTGGACCAAACAACTAATCAGATAATCGAGAAAATTGTTAGTTGCAGCCCTATTTTGTGTTACTCTCATGTATAAGTATGATTACTTAAAACATTTATATTGATTCTGACCTACCAGGATGGTGGCGGGGATATTACCAATGAAGTGATGAAGATTGTAACCAGAGGTGCCACAACGTCTGATCCAGCCAGCGCAAGGATCATACTTGAAGGAACAGAAGTCCTAGCAGACCTGGATGTACCCAGAGCCTGTGCCTTGCTAATGGGGCTGATATATGCACTCAACCTCAGCTACCCAAAAGAACTGAAAAACACTTTTGAAGTGTTTCAAAAGATATTCCTCGAGCTGGATGATCTGAAAGCCAGTCCTAAGGTAATGTCACTAAAAAGTAAACTGTTGTACTAAAAAATGTGAAGAGTGAGGCTATCCTCAAATTAAACGGGAAATGTTCCACTGTTGTTTGCAATGTGTTGTGTTACATACTGTACAGTAGGCAGTAGGTGTAAAGTTGAGCGTTGAGCATTAAGTACACCTAGTTCAAAATAATGCACTTTAAAAGGATAGCTCGAGTCTTTTGAAGTGAGGCTGTATGAGGTACATATGTATAGTGAGTGTATTACACACAGTAGATGGCAGTCAGTAAGCTCCACCTACGGAGAAGCAGACGGGGCCACCGGCACGCAAGATGAGCCTCCATCCTAATAAAACTGATGTCAGTTTAAATGTACATTATATCAAGAATATGTTTACTGCTTTATTTTGCTATCAGACAGCCTTTTCTGTGGGGAAAGAGAAGTTCTACTGCTTGTTGTTTCAATCGCTCTGGCCCACCAGCGTCCATGGACAAAAACAGCAATTTTACCTGACAGCACACAGGAGTTGCTGGTCTCCTGCTGCCTTGATCAGTAAGTGTAATTGTGTTATTTGGTGACTTTGGTGTTAGTTCGGGTTAGTTCAGATTTACCAAAGTCACACACAAACAAACTGAGCCTATCGTGCGTGTCGGTGGCAGGAATGTGCTGACTGCTGTCTACTGTGTGTAATATACTCACAATGTACTTCATACTTAAAAAAAACCTAAACTATCACTTTAACACAAACAAACTTGAATCAGAGCATGACTGTCAAAATGTTCAGTCTTTTTGAGACAGATTTACAGGGGTGTTTTATGTCATTTATTTTATGGAGGCAACAATTTTGTCTGCTATTGAAATGTCAATGAGTCTGGAATGGTGGACTGGTGTTTTAATAAACAGTTTGATCATAAAACTGGAATTTCAATGTGTAATTTATTGTATAATTGTAAGTTAGAAGTTATTGTAAGTTATTAGTACTCAAAAAAATTAAGGTAACAATTTGCATGGATATTTCTGAGTAGAATAAAAGTAAAAAAAATAAGTTTTAATAACTAAATGGAGTAATTTTTAAACAATTAAAATTAAGTTGGTTCAACTTAATTAAGCTTGTAGAGGACAAAGCAAATCATGTTGTTTGTACGTAAGGAATAGAGTTTGCCTAACTAGAGAACTCTTGTGGCATTTACGCTATAGTGGCTAAGCTGAAGTAACTTAAAAAGATCCATGCAAATTGTTACCTTAATTTTTTTACGTTAAGCCAGCAGATCTTTTTTTAGAGTGTGTTTTCGCTCCTTGTGAAAATGCTTCTGCCTGAATTTAAACATTTGTAATGTTAGATTTAATTCAGAGTCAGGTGTTTAAATGAGAACAGAACATTTTTATTTCGGACCATCGTTGTATTCTTTTTAACCTGTCTTTTCATCTGCCCCTCTCGCCTGTTCAACATGTGGTTAGCTGTCGCATCTTAAATTCCTTTTTTTTTTTTTTTTTTTTTGCCTGTCCCATTTGGTTCTTTAGCCATCAGAATTGTTGTCTGAAGACCAACAAGGATACCCAATGGATTTACTTTGCCAAATGGATCTTCGTGGCATTGCCGTATTGGTCCATTTGGTCGATCTTTGTTTTTATTATTTATTATATTTTATTTTCAGATGTTACAGACGGGACAGACATCAGTGAGGGATAGGAAAGGGAGAAAGAAAGAGGAAGGAAAGGAAAAACAGAAGGGGAGAGGGACAGTGAGAAAGGGGGGGAGAAAAAAAATAAAAATCTCCTGGATCACCTGTTGAGAGAAGAATAGAAGACAAAAAAAACAAAGCAACATACTAAACACAACACCATCGCATTAATCTAGCTAAGTGTAAACAGCAGTATATACTAAATATTCAATGTTGTTGTGCAGCACGCAGGACAGATGTGCTTCGAAGTAGTAGCCAAGAAAGGTGTAATTTAAGTCTACGAGCAGTGAACACCCGTGTGCATACCTGTGTGGATCAGCGTGCTTGTATTCCAAAGGTTTCTCCATGTAACGATCTGCTAGGGAGTGTGGGGGGGGCCACAGCCCCGTCCTCCAGGGTATGAAGCAGGTATGGAGGAGATCAAAACTCCAGACATCCAGAGGCCCCCAGAACACAAGAGACCATGGAAAACCAACAGAGGGGCAGCCGCGCCACTGTCCCAGCAAGAGCTGAGGAGAGTCCCAGATGAGGGTTCACCCAGCAGCCGCGGAGCAGAAGCCAGGGGGAGTTGCAGTGACGCGCCCGTGAGCTCCGCCGGCAGCCAGCTGTGCCTGAGTGACCGAGCCCCAGGCCGAGAGGCCGGGGGCACCCCACCTCCGAAGTGGTCCGAGCGAGCCCCAGGTTCCAGGCCCCGATAAGCGGCCGCCAAGGAGTGAGCCGGTGTGTACCTGGGCGCCCACCCCCAGACACAAAGAACCACCAACGCACCGACACCTGAGGGAGTCCGCCACCGGCAGGGGAAGTGGTGGTGGGTAGAGATAGGCCTCCAAACCTTGGAGGGCCTGAGGTGTCCCCAGAGAGGTGGTGTCTGATACCCAACCTGACATATAGACACAGACATACAGGCACACACAGACACAAACATCCATTCCCCCCCTCATGCTCTCATATGCACTCACTCCACACTCAACCAACGTGGAGACAGACATAAAGAGACGCTGTACACACGATCACACTCCCCAAGCGTACTCTACAAACCGGGTCTAGGTACCCTTGCCCCTGGAGGGGGGAACTGCACCCAGACCCAGGTGGTGTTACCCTTTTCCCTGCGGTGGGGAGAGGCAGACCACCCCGACTCCGTAGCAGCAGGGAGGCCCCACACTCCAGACCGCAGTCGGATGGCCAACCCCTCCTATCCCTCCCGCTCCAGCAGGCCGCAGAGAATGGGGGTGGGAGAAGACTCCAAACCTCCCTCCACCCGCTCATTGTAGTGTTGATGCATGTGTGTTCTAAGGTGCAATTAAAACCCAGGAGGGCATGGAGCTACCTGCCAGAGAGCAGCAGGTAAGCGCATAGTCCCTCCTGATAGCCCTCAATGTCTAAGTGTATTTAAAATTGAGAGGTGGGCAACGACGCCAGGGGTGAGGTGTACACCCTGATGGTAATATGGACTCCGTGATTGTGCCCACCCCTAAGATCCTATATGTATGTGTAATGAGAGTGTGAATAATGTGAATGTCTAAGTTGTGGGATAAAATTGAGGCAGAGGCAGCCGGAAGGGGACAGAGGGGGGGGTAGCCTCCTCTGCACCCTGGTGACATACCCCTACTCCAAGGCCCTGCATGTGTGGGTGGTTGTGGTGGAGCGGGAAGAGGGAGGCAGCTGGAGATGGGGAGGGAAGGAAGGGAGGGGCAGGTAACCCCTCCCTGGGGCCAGCTCCCCTGCTGACCCCAGTAGGCACTCCCACACTCCGCGACCCGCCAGAGAAAGAGGGCCCAGGCCCATCCAGACCGGGGCCCAGTGCAGCAGCGCCTCCCGGCCCCACAGAGCCCGGGACAGTTCACCCAACCCCACCACAGAGAAAACTGCACCCACCCCACCATCCACTCATCTTCCAGACTACATAAGACAGTAAACGCCCAGGCTGAGATCTTCCTCCACCTCTCCTGTATCTCCCCCTCCTGCAGAGAGAGTCCCTGAAGAGAGGAAAGCTCCTGCAGATGTGACCATCTCCCCCACCAGTTGAAGAGCCCCCCAGGTGGCTCGACGCACCGGCGGCACCCTGCTCCAGGGCTGGGCCCCCATGCACCCACCCGCCCACAACCCCGGCAACACACCAACCAGGACCCAAGCCCCCGAGGCCCGGCCCGGGCCCCAGCCCGGAGACGGAGCGCCCCCAGAACCTCACGCCCATCCCGGACCCACCCAGGGGCAGCCAGGCTACCAGGTCAGTAACCCACGTCCGTCAGCACAGACCCTCCCCTAGCCCCGCTGCACGCAGCCGCGAGGAAACAGTCACCTGAGAGCCAACAGAGCCCCTAACCAGACGTGACCGCTACCCCGGGTTGAGCCCCCCAAGGAAGATGCCTCCGGGGAACCCCCCGACGCCCTAAGCCTGTCCCTACCCCCACACCAATCACAACAGTGAAGGCGGGACCAAACTATGACCCCCCACCCCCACTAGGTGATGGAGCTGATCAAAGGAGCCCAGAGCAATTGATCTGATGTGGTGGCAGAGGCTGTATCAAGACTAATGTAATCTAATAGATAATTTCTATATTGGTTAGAATTAAGATTATTTTTATTTTTCCAGTTCATGAGGACTGTTTTCTTGGCTATGCATAGGGCAGTGAAAACCATATGGGCTATATTCTTTTCTGAAGTGACATTATCTAAGCTGCCCAACAAACACACCAAGGGGGAAGTTGGAATGTTACATTTCAGACACTTTGATAAGTCTTCACATATCTCGTGCCAAAACTTTTGCACTGGTGGACAGAACCAAAGAGCGTGGATGTAATTGTCTGGTGTATTGCCTTGACAGTGTGAGCAGTTGTTGGAAGATGTAAAGCCCATCTTGAACATCCGATGACCTGTATAGTGCACTCTATGTAGTATTTTGTATTGTATTAATTGCAGACTGGGATTTTTAATTAATTTAAAGGTTTTTAAGCAAATCTGAGACCAGAAGTTTTGGTCTAAGCTGACTGATAAATCTGCTTCCCACTTTGCAATAGGAAGGGATATTGATTCATCTAATTTAGAAAGTGTTCTGTATATTTTAGATAATAATTTGGGGGATTTAAGAGTAAGAAAATGTGCCGCACTTAGTGGTGTTTGTAATTCAACTTGACTGAGGTTAAATTTCTTTTTTACTATGGATTTAATTTGTTGATATTCTAAAAATCTTGTCTTGTTGATCCCATATTGTGCAACTAGTCTGTCAAATGGAATAAATTCTGTTCCCTCTAATATATGTTCTAAGTATTTAATTCCTTTACAACTCCATTCTGGGAAATTAATCATATTATTGTTTTGTAATATGTCAGGGTTATTCCAGATAGGTGTACGTTTGCATGGAATTAATGAAGACTCCGTTATTTTTAGAAACTCCCACCATGCTGTCAGAGAAAAGCTGATGTTGATACTTTTAAAGCATTCATGTCTTTTGATGTTTGAGCTAATAAATGGTAGGTCTGAAATCTCTAGATCCTTGCATAGTGCCTGTTCAACATCTAGCCAGGGCTCAGGGTTTATCTTTCCAAAGGAATTTGGAAATATATGAATCCAGAGATCTGAACCAATCTTGTGATGGTTTGTTAGGGATCATCAAAAATAAGTAATTTATTTTTGGCAAGATCATCATTTTTATAGTGGCGACCCTTCCCATGAGTGATATGGGTAAAGATTTCCATCTAGTCAGATCGCCTTCTACTTTCTTTAGAAGTGGGATGTGGTTTAATTTAGTTAAGTCTGAAAGCTTAGGAGAAACATTAATACCTAAATATTTAATATTTCCGGATTGCAGTGGGGCAGAGGAAGAATTATGGAAGGAGCAGTTAATGGGGAAAACTGTAGATTTTGGCCAGTTAATTGAGTAATCTGAAACTCTTGAAAACCAGTTTATTAAAGTAATTACCTCAGAGAGGTTGGTTTGTGTGTTTTGCAGAAAAAGCAACACATCATCCGCATAGAGACTGATTTTATGTTCTATGTTCTTACATTTTATGCCCTTAATTGTTGTAGCCTGTCTAAATATTGCTGCTAGAGGTTCGATAAAAATTGCAAAAAGTGAAGGGGAGAGTGGGCATCCCTGTCTGGTGCCCCTCAGGAGACAGAAGCTGGAGGATGTCTGGTCATTTGTTCTGATACGAGCTGTTGGGGAATTGTATAATATTCTTATCCAGTTTATGAAAGAGTTTCCAAAACCAAATTTGTGTAAAGTTGCGAATAAAAATTTCCAGTTAACTCTGTCAAATGCTTTTTCTGCATCTAGAGATAATATTATGGTTTCGATGTTTTTATCGTATGAGTAGTCTATTAAATTAAGTAATCTACGAGTGTTTGTTGAGGAGTGCCGACCTTTTATGAAACCAGTTTGGTCAGGATGAATTAAGAGGGGGGTCATTTTCTCTAATCTCTTTGAGAGAGCTTTGCAGATTATTTTAAGGTCTACATTTAAAAGAGAAATTGGACGATAGCTTGAGGGAAATAAAGGGTCTTTGCCTGGTTTTAGCAGGAGACTAATGTTGGCAGAATTCATATTTGGTGGTAGTCTGCCATTTTCCTCGATTTCCTGCAACATGCCGTGGAATACTGGTGCCAAAATTGTCCAGAATTCTTTGTAGAATTCTGCAGGGAAACCGTCTGGACCTGGGGCCTTATTATTGGGCATACTTATCAGGGCTTCCTGGAGTTCACTTGGCGTCAGTGGCGAATCCAGTTCCATTGCTTGACTGTCTAGTAATTTTGGAAGAGTTACGTTGTCAAGAAACAGATCAATTTCATTTTTAGATGGGTTTATTTGTGGTGAGTATAAAGTTTCATAGAAATCCCTAAAAATGTTGTTTATTCTTCCAGGATCATATATTGTGTTCCCCGATAAATCTTTAGCAGCACATATAGTTGTTTTTTCTTTATTTATTTTTAGCTGGTTAGCTAGAAATCGACCTGATTTGTTACTGTGTTCAAAATTCTGCAAGCGTAGTCTTTGTATAAGGAATTGTGTTTTTTTATTAATAATTTCATTTAATTCTAGTTTTGTTTTGCATATTTTGTTCAGTGTTTCCTGATCTTGGTTGCACGCGTAGGCTTCTTCTAGTGATTTGATGGTTTTTTCTAATTCCTGAATATTTTTGTTTTCTTCTTTCTTTTTGTGTGATGAGAAAGAAATTATTTTACCTCTCATCACAGCTTTCCCTGCTTCCCATAGAACAGAAGCAGATATTCCGGGAGTGTCATTAAAGTCTAAATATGAAGTCCATTCCTTTTTAAAAAATTTAATAAAGTCTTCATCTTTAAGTAGTGATATATTAAATCTCCAGTTTTTTCTTGGCGTAGTGTTATTCTTGTGTATTAGTGTTAAGGATACGGGAGCATGATCGCTGACAGCTATAGGATGAATCTCAGTGTCTGAAATGTCACACAGCAGTGAGCTGCTGACCAAAAAATAATCCAAACGAGAGTAAGAGTGATGAACATGCGAGAAAAAAGTATATTCCTTACTGGTGGGGTGAAGAGAGCGCCATGCATCGCAAAGACCAAAGTCGCTCATATACTGATTGATTATATTTGTGGACTGCCAATTGCGCTGAGTTCCTGTTGTGTTGAGCCTATCCATGTCTTCATTTAGTCCAAGGTTGAGGTCACCGCCAAGAATGAGTGTGCAATCAAGGTGTCCAGAGAGTGCACTAAAAAATCCGTGGAAGAATGAGGGTTCATCAACATTTGGACCATATATACTTACAATACATAGTTTTTTGTTCAATATTGATAGTTTAATAATTAGAAATCTACCCTCTGGATCTATAACTGTATCGAGTACTGTAAAATTAACATTTTTATGTATTAAAATTGCTACTCCCCGTTGTCTAGAATTATAACAGGCTGCAAACACGTTAGGAAACTCAGGTGTTTTAAGTTCGTTTAAACCTGTGACAGGTTTGTGAGTTTCTTGTAATAAAACAACATCTGCCTGTAGTTTTTTAAGCTGGTTAAATATCTTTAACCTCTTTCCTCTGGAGCCAGCTCCATTTACATTCCATGTGACAAACCTCAGCATGCCCATAATTGTGTGTGTATGTCTAATGATGTACGCTGGGTGTTTCGTTTAGACAGGTGGAGAGGATGTGGAAACATCACTTGTTTGTAAATAGAGAGAGAAAAAGAAGTGTGGTGAGAGGCTCCATAAGTCTGACTATGTGTGTGAATATTCACTAATATGAACAAGCGTGGCTTGCTTATGTGTCCTGTGCGTGCTGTGAGGCTGTTGTGAATGTGCTGCCGTTGAGCTGATGTGTTTGCGTGATCGTGGTGTGAAAATATGGAGAAATAGAGGGTGTTGTTTGTAGGTGAGTGGGGAAGCAGTGAAAGACAAGAGAAAGAAAGAAACCACATGAACTGTGAGCAACAACAACAACAAAAAAAAAGAAACGAAACGGAAACATTCCAATTAAAGCAATGACGGAGGGTGACGGTGTTATATCTGCTATGACATCATATTGATATTACTAGGTTAAACTCATGTTAAAGGAGAGAGTGTGAATGAATAAGAAAAGAGTGTAGCGGGTTCTTATCTGGAGTGCAGTCAATATAACCACGGTGTGGTGCCAGGGTCGCGGTAGAGCTGTCCGTCCACGTAGAGCCGGTCCACGGCGATGACAGCACGGGAGCCTTTCTGGATAAAGCTACGTCGAACTGGGAACAGGACCTTGCGTCGTTCCAGGATCTCTTTGGGGAACTGGTCGTTCACGCTGAAGTCCGTTCCTTTCAGCTCTCTGCCGCGACTCTTCACCTGTTCCTTTTGTTTGAATTGACCGAATTTGGCCACAATAGGCCGTGGTCTCCCAGTCCGCGGCCGCACGCCCCCCAAGCGATGCACTCTATCGAAATCGATGTTCTTTACGATGTCCTCCGGCAGCTTCAGGTGGATTTTAATGAAGCTTTTCACCGTTGCCTCCGCGTCCTCTCCGGCAGATTCTGGAATACCAGAAAACAGAAGATTATCTCTCATGCTACGGGCTTGTAAATCGATAACGGATTCTTTTATTTTTTTATTTTCAATGTTTAGCTGGGTCACGTTATCGGTGAGAGATTTAACCGACTCCCGTAGCGTGGCATTTTCAGCGGCAAGCGTTTCCACCTGCTGCTGGCTGAATTCCAGGGATTCTCTCAGAGATTTAAATTCCCGGTGTAAAATCTCCACCAGGGCCAGCCTCGCATCGAAACTGGACAATCGCTTGTCGATTGACTCCAGGATGTTTGCGATGTCATTGCCGGCAGGCGATGTTGTACCGGGGGAGTCTGCCGGGCGATATCTCTTCGATGACGGCGTCTCAATTTTGGTCGGGGAGGATGTACTGTGGGCCTTCTTCATTACTAAATCTTGAAAACAGCGGTCGATGTAATCTTGGAGAGCGTCTAAACTCTCCCCGTTGTCATCCAGGGTGTTAAAGGTGATAGGATAGATGATGTTAAATATGACAATTGATTAGTATATTTGGTAATACTGAAGCTTGAAAAACCTTTGTTAAACTCTATGCTACCATTTGCTTTTTTTTTCTCCGCCAAAATCTCCGGCGTCTGACGTCACCTACAACATGGGTCGCTTACCTTGTCCGTCACTTACCTGCGTCTCGTCCCTTACCTCTCTCGTCCGCTAATTGTTCTAACGGCCCTTCAGACTCTAAACTTATTGATGCTTCACTTCCTATTGATGCTTCACTTAAATCTTAAATTCCTCTACTGCTGTTAAATTTTCCAGTGCTTTTAATTCAGTTTTATCTCCTTATAATGATGTTCATCTACTAACAAATCTTTTTTAACAATCATTGTCTTTCTATTTTAGACAATGTTTATCCTGTCAAAACTAGGCTAGCTTCGGTTTCAAAGTTATCACCCTGGATATATGACAGCAATCGCTTTTTTAAGCGTTGTTGCCGTAAGGTTAAGCATTTATGGAAAACTTGTTTCCATGTCCATCTCCTTCATTTAAAGGACCTTTTAGTCTCTTTTAAAACTAAGTTTGAGATGCGAGGGCTGCCTATTTCTCAGACTTAGTGTCTATGACCAGAGGTAACCCCAAGGTACTATTTGACACTATTAGTGATATTGTTGCTCCTGCTCCACCTGCTGTCCCAATTTCATCAAATGAAGATGAAAAATTTCTTTCTCCACTGAAAAAGTCAGTAATGTGAGGAACAATATCTCTCCTGTGTCTCTGTTGTCAGCTCCAACGCACTGCTAGGCCTGTTATTTTAGAAAGCTAGAGGGGGCTGCACCGGCGTGCCCGCGGGCTCTGCCGGCAGCCAGCTGTGCCAGAGTGAACCGAGCTGCAGGCCCAGAGGCCGGAGGCCCGAGGGCCCCCCGCACCTCGGAGGAGGCCTGACCGAGCAACAGGCGCCAGGCCCCGCCAAGTAGCCACCGGGAGTGAGCTGGTACATACCTGAGCGCCCAGCCCCGGACACCAAGAACCACCAATGTACCGACCCCTGAGGGCATCAGTCACCGGCAGGGAGTGTGGTGAGGGGAGATAGGCCTCCACACTTTGGAGGGCCTGGGAGTTCCCAGAGAGGTGGAGTCTAAGACCCGACCTGACATATAGACACAGACAAACAGGCACACACAGACACAAACATGCATTCCCACCCTCATGCACACATATACAAACACTCAGCACTCACCCAACGTAAGAATTGACATAAATGGACATGTACACACAATCACACTCCCCAAACATACTCTATACCCCGGGTCCTCGCCCCCAGAGGGGGAAACAGAACCCAGACCCAAGAGATGTTACCCTTCCCCCCGGGTGGAGGCAAGCAGACCGTCCCAGTCTCCGCAGCAGCAGGGAGGTCAATCGTGGTGGTCCAGTTTTTTGAAGAACACATCAGGCTGTCAGTTTGAAACAGTTGGTAACATAAATGCTGGAGCTCCTCTCAGTGTGCCGCTCTAACTGCCATTCCCAAACAGAGATACGCAGGTTTCTCTGTGACTGCAGCTGCTACAACTATTAGGTCGTCCATGTCTTCTACAGTCACTAGTGTCGGCCTCTTTATCCAAATATATGTGGGTCTGAAGCCCTGCCCCTCAAGCATGCCCCTGGACGCCAAAACAGTGCCAGCAAATTGAAAGCAATTTGAAGGTTTTGTAAGTAACTGTCTTTTATTAAACCAAAGCCGAAAAGAAGCAACACAGATTGGATGATAATAATGTAATCAAAGTTTAAGTATAACATTTCAAAATATTTACACATTTTAAAAACCTTAAAGAAATAATAAACATTACATTTAAAAATAATTTGTCTACATCTGTGTGTGTCTGGATGTTTTTTGCTGAATTAACGAGTTTGTGAGTGAAAGTTTTTAGAGGAGTATGTGGTGGCTACAATGAAAACAAGCGAACATTGTAAAGTTTACACTGTGCTTTGTTGCAAAGTTTTGTGCTGCTGAAAACAAAATGTTATGATTTTGTAGATGTTATCAATGAATTCTAATAATAATTTGGTGTACAACAATCAATCAATTCAATCTGAAAAGTGTTGTTAAAGCCTTGAAATATGGTCTAGTACACCCCATGTCCCCCATAGACCTCCCTGCTTGCTGCAGGTATCACAATAGAAAGTGGTACGCTGCTGTCAGCCTTTGGCAAGTTGTATACATCTCATCACCTCAGACTAATTTGACAGTCCGTCTACATATTTTAATGTTGCTTCTGTAGCTTTACTGTAGATTTTTTGCTTTGTAAAACAAACAGCAATGGATAGAGCTTTTCTTCATGTTGAAGTTTGTTTTTCAGGTGCTTTGATGAAGGACACTCGCAATCTTTTTCTCAGTAAAGGTTTTAATGATGATTACAGTAAGAGGGCTGCTGTTTGGGGTACTAGAAAAACTTTTTCTGTCACTCTACTTGAACACACTGTTTCAGTAACAGCTCCACCTCTTTGCTCTTTGCCTTGTCTAGTCAGACTCCAGGTTAAACTATGGCAACATCATCATGACCACTGCTGCTGATGCATTGGCAGTCTTTTTGTTGAAGAAATTGTTACTGCCTGGGCTTAAATTTGTCTGCACAGCTTTTCATGCACATTTTTGCTCCTAGATATCGCAAGCCAATTTTTAGCCGCAAATGTTGGTAAAACAATGATGTTTACATGTTAACTGCACAGCCGTGTGCTAAGCAAAGCATTGATGTAAAATATTTGTGTCAAGGATTTTCTATAATCTACTTATTTGAATTACTCAATGAATCATTGCAGCTCTACTCATTTCTAATAGTAATATGACCACATTTGTTCTTATATATGTTAGCAATCACAGTATTATCCTGTGTGTTAAGGAAAAACTTAAATAATGGAAAATACCAGAAACCTTTGGAACCTACTGTATTAAAACAAGCTCTGTAAAAGAGAAAGTTGTTGGAGCTGAGTTCAAAGAGGGGCGATCATAATGGAGAAGATTGGAAGTGAAAGGAACAACTGAAGGTAATAAAAAAAAAAACCCATGTATTATCATTGCTACTTGCAAAAAATAATAGCTCATTAATTATTTTATAAAGTAAAACCAAAACATACTTATATTCTTCCATAAGCTTTTATGTTAGGGAACAAAATCAGACTAAAAAAAAAAAGACTGACCAAATTATTAACACTAAATGTAAAATAACATGGTACCACAATTGGCAGCCATATATATGACTGTACATATGTTAATCAAGAGATTGTGCACCAACGAAAAACCCCGAACTTAAGATATTTGGTCTTGACACGACGAGCCCTTGGTCTGCGATTGTTGGACGGATAGTCTCCGGGTGAAGAGGTTCCATTATTTGTTATTCCACTGCTGGTCTAATGAAAAAAAGAAAAAGAGAGATGCTCACAAGAATGAAAAGCTGGAGGAAAAGAGCTTTCATGAGTATCCAGTGACAGCAATCAAAATTGTGGATGTTGAACTTTACTTGTAATTTTGATTCCTCCTTCTGTGGGTCCTGTTATCTGTGATTGTTACAATATTCTTATTTTGTTTAACAGCTGAGCTGACAATTTGGCTTGTTAATCTAAACATTAGAGTTGGATGTCTCGAGACCAGTCTTGGTCTACGTGGTCTTGGTCTTGTCTTGGTCTCGCTGTTGTGAGATTATTATATTATCTTATGCCATGTTATACCCCTAATTAAAGATTGTGAAATTATTATGTAGTTTTAGTTTGCATTCTTCTCCTGACCTAGAAGAAGGTGATAACTATTACATTTATTAAACTGATTTGTATTACATTAGACTGCTGATTTATTGTGAATGAATCATATTGTTTTTTGATGCATTATACTGCTGCGTTATGAGAAATATTGTTTCCACAGAAGCATGGCCTTATTTGCCTGATTAGAAAAGAACAGAACATACTGCACAGGAAGCCAAGGTCATAACTTAGGCTCACGGAGAGAGAAAGAATGTGGATGTTTAGGTTTTATGACTAGGTGGAGGGGGGCTGAAGCTATAAGAATGTGAGAAATGGTCAGACACTTCGAGATCAGGCGGACACCCTACCGCGCTCATCTCCCCTCCTGATGGTTTATGCTCAGAATTGTTGAATGGAACATTAAGTATTGTATGGAATAAAATGATTGTTGATTGAGCATTAATACACCGAATGTTGTCCTTCCTTCAGCCCAAAGATGAAAGAATTGGGAGAATTTAACACTGTCTTGGTCTTGCTTTCTCAGATCGACATAGTGTTCGGGAGATTTGGAGTCAACCATCGGCGGAGCGGAGGGGTGGCTTACTGGGCTTAAGCCCGGGTCATTTTTTCAGAAGCCCGGGGTCTTTTGGAGTTGTCAGGAAAAACATGTTTTTAAATCTCACTGTGTATCATTTACATCCACTGTTATTATTTCATCATTACTTCATTAGTCTGTATCAGTTTTATCATTAAATATTATCATGTATCATTTGAATTAACATTTAAATAGATCAGTTAGAAACCACCAGCATGGCTGTGGTTCCAGGCGGACCAGGGTCACATCAGGACAGTTGAACTCTTTTTAGCCTGGAGCTACACTTTCACAAAACTGCACAACTCATGTACACAATTGGTTAGATTCCCAGAAACATGAGCGGAGACATCTGGAATCAGTCTACTCTTCATTCTATCACAAACAGTTTTCACAGCTTGTACATTTGCTTTTTACACATGTATGTAAGCATTGAGCCTAATGTAACAATGCCAACATATTAAACAAACACTATTTGTCTCTTATGCATAATACATCTGTATATACACTGTCAAAGATAGCATAATAATCTGACAATACTATAATATTGGCCACATTATATTTACATTACCACAATGAGATGATTTTAGTCTCATGAACAACATTAGCTAATTGTTATTTACTGACTAATCTTAAAATGACTGTTCAGTACAGAAATGAAGCCCAACAATCATGTTTTACAGTCACGTGGCCTCAGCCTCAGATACTCAACTAATCAAAGTGATGTCAAGACAAAAATAGATGACCAACAAAACATTTTTTCTCCTTCATTTCTGTCAAACAATGTTGTATGTAACATTTCTTGCGGTTAGTATCATGGTTGCTAGGCAACCTGAGCAGCATGATGAAGGCTAGACTGTCCCATTTCACAAGCCTCTCATTTCCGCACTTCTCGTACTTATAGTACACACCGTACGTAGTACGCGTAGTGCGCTTACTTCAAGCGTACAGACCCTGAATTGGGACACAGACATTCTCTCCATACCTGAGAGTGTCCAGTCTCCAGCCTGGATTCTTCAGTCCAGATGACAGCAGCTTCATTCCTGAGTCTCCTGGATGATTGTAGCTCAGGTCCAGCTCTCTCAGATGGGAGGGGTTGGAGCTCAGAGCTGAGGCCAGATAAGTGCAGCCTTCCTCTGTGATCAGACAGCATGACAGACTGCAGACACACAAGATAATATTCCATCTCTGAACACTTCATGAGGTCTAATCTTAAAAGTAGAGAAAGTGTCTGTCTCTTGAATCCAAACCAGAGCTGTTTCTGTCATGGCCTGGTTCTAGGGACCCATGGCTCATGTATTTGCCCTGAGGAACCAAAACATACAGGGAGTGCAGAATTATTAGGCAAATGAGTATTTTGTCCACATCATCCTCTTCATGCATGTTGTCTCACTCCAAGCTGTATAGGCTCGAAAGCCTACTACCAATTAAGCATATTAGGTGATGTGCATCTCTGTAATGAGAAGGGGTGTGGTCTAATGACATCAACACCCTATATCAGGTGTGCATAATTATTAGGCAACGTCCTTTCCTTTGGCAAAATGGGTCAAAAGAAGGACTTGACAGGCTCAGAAAAGTCAAAAGTAGTGAGATATCTTGCAGAGGAATGCAGCAGTCTCAAAATTGCAAAGCTTCTGAAGCGTGATCATCGAAAAATCAAGCGTTTCATTCAAAATAGTCAACAGGGTCGCAAGAAGCGTGTGGAAAAACCAAGGCGCAAAATAACTGCCCATGAACTGAGAAAAGTCAAGCGTGCAGCTGCCAAGATGCCACTTGCCACCAGTTTGGCCATATTTCAGAGCTGCAACATCACTGGAGTGCCCAAAAGCACAAGGTGTGCAATACTCAGAGACATGGCCAAGGTAAGAAAGGCTGAAAGACGACCACCACTGAACAAGACACACAAGCTGAAACGTCAAGACTGGGCCAAGAAATATCTCAAGACTGGTTTTTCTAAGGTTTTATGGACTGATGAAATGTGAGTGAGTCTTGATGGGCCAGATGGATGGGCCCGTGGCTGGATTGGTAAAGGGCAGAGAGCTCCAGTCCGACTCAGACGCCAGCAAGGTGGAGGTGGAGTACTGGTTTGGGCTGGTATCATCAAAGATGAGCTTGTGGGGCCTTTTCGGGTTGAGGATGGAGTCAAGCTCAACTCCCAGTCCTACTGCCAGTTTCTGGAAGACACCTTCTTCAAGCAGTGGTACAGGAAGAAGTCCGGCTCTTCCCACACTGTACTGTACTGTGTGTTTTTAATAAATAATTTATTGACTCACTATGGACTTTCAGTCGTATGTCTCTTCCTCAAAATTCGAACCGCGACAGAGTGTAATTTGTTTCATAGTTAGATGCCTGATTGACAACTGTATAAAACAAAAACTACACACAATTTGGAAGCACATAGCGCACAGTTGTAAATTCCCCCTAATTTTGGTATGATCCGAGCTCAGGCACTAGCCAACTGAGCGCAGCAATTACGCATGTGAGCAAGGGAAGAGAAGCTGCTGCCTGTGAGTTTGCTCCAGACACAGGAGAGCTTAAGTTTGACCAGGTACCAAAGAAAATCATTGGTACTGTACAAATAATGTAAATATGACCGTGTATCACAAAAGATTGATGTCAAACTAATCACTTACATATTAGGTGTGGAGGTTAGCCGGATAACTTGAAGCCAGTCAGTTAAATCAAACAACAGACCTTTATTTGTTGTCAGCAACATAAGACCATACAAGCCAGGTCTCCACGGCTCTACTCTGTCCGTACATGTACATGTGCGGGGATCAGTAGTCGCCGGTGCCAGCCCGCTGCAACGGTAAAGTTTCTCCTGAGAACATAACACGAGCAGCATGTAATGGCTGCCACGGAGACTCCCCCAACTACTACAATAGTAGCGCAACCCCCCCCCCCCCCCCCCCCCCCCCCCCAGTAGTGCTATAACACAGTAAGGGTTGTTACAACTGTTGTAGTCCTGTTTTAATTCCCGATCAGTTTGGGTCTGGTTGAATTGGGGTTTAGTCCTCGTGTCTTGATACAGCCCTGATTTTGTTCTGCCTTGCTGCTTAATTAAAAAACTAGTTTAAGGTGTCCTGCGTATGTGATATATATTTTTTTCCTATATGAAGTCATTCTTTTTTGAACAAAATTAAAAACACAGCCTAATAAATCTTTCAGTCATTCCTAAGCCCCCCATCCCACATGCATACTTCCCTTTAGGGCTAAGCCTTGGGTGTATAAAATGTCTGGCTCCGCCTCTCGAGTCAACAGTATCCATGACACACAACGTAACGTTCGATAATATGTCATGCGCAAAAGCATCAGCTCTAAGAGCCGTGCTTAGAGAGTGCTTTGTAGTGAATGAGAAGAGTCGACTCCCATTGAGCGAGAGCCGGCTCCTCACTTAATTTCCTTTCGCTGCTCAGCTCCCACACAGTGGCTCAGCTATGCTCCAATCCCTCCATATTGTGGCTAATCACATGCGAGGAAATAGGATAATATCAGTATGTGAAAAACAGAGAGGGTTAGAGACGCGACAGTCATGTGGAGTGTGCGTGTGTCCTCTCAGTAAGTGAGTGAGACAGTAGACAGCGGTGAGGAGGGCTGTGCGAGTGCATCGCAAAAAGACATAAATATGCCTTTTACCTGTAAACGAAGCAGCATCTGGCTGCAGTTTAGATACTTTTTTGTCTCAACTTGGTCTTGGTCTTGTCTTGCTCTCGATAGCCTCTGGTCTTGGTATTGTCTTGGTCTCGGTTTAGGCGATCTTGACTACAAGTCTACTAAACATGAGGTGACGATTGTTGTGATCTATTGTGATCTTTTAGATATACTGCTAATCTGGATCATTTAAACTCTCATGACTAAAGGTTCAGAGATACTCTTTAGTAATACACAAAGATGACTTCCAACCTGATTTGGATGATACTGGGGTTCATTGGTGTGCAAGTGATTGTGTTCATTCAAATCCTGACCTATCTGTCCGTGAAGTGCTTCAGCACCCCCCAAAAACGCCCCTGCATCCAACTCTATTTGTCCATGAAGCCAGATAACACACACCAATTAGTTAAACTGCAGGAATGTCTTAAAGACATTAAGACCTGGATGGCCGCTAACTTTCTGCTTTTTAATTCAGATGAAACTGAGGTTCTTGTACTCGGCCCTGAAAAGTTTAGAAATATGGTATCTGTAGGTTTCCTTCGAATGGAGCCTTAGCTTGACGCTCCGCTTGGTCCCTCTTTCCATATCCAAAAAAACCCCCAAAAAACAAAACAACAGTCCTTGATAGTTTCTCAATATTTACTTCAAAAGTCCAAACAGGTACACAGCAACAGAATTCCAAATTACGAAAACTTATAAAGCTCAATTCAAAATGGATGAAGAGAGATTGCGAGGTCAAAAAACCATGTGGCTCCACTCTCCTCTCGCCCAACTTCCTGTTTTTTTTGCACTATCAAAATAAAAGCGTACATTTCAAATTAAACTGCATGTAGGCTTCTACATCACTGGCCCCTAATTGTTATCAATGTCTTTGAAACAATTACTCCAAAATCTTTAACTTAAATGAAAAGATCTATGGCTACATCACTTAACTGAACTTCAACTATCTTAAAGAAATTTCTTTCACTTTCCTCCCCTCAGAGGAAACTAGTTCTTGACTTTCGAAGAGTGCATCAATTATCTTCAGCTTCTTGCAAAAGGCACAGCTTTGTAACTGGTCGACAAAGCTCATTGGTCTTGGTCTTTACTTTCACCTGACGCACCAGACCTTTCTGGTCTGGAAAGATCTCTACGATTCTTCCTAGTGGCCATGAATTTCTGGGTGCTGTGTCATCTACGATCAGCACAACATCACCAACATGGAAATTTCTCTTAGGTGTAGTCCATCGTTGACGCTCTTGGAGCTGCATGAGGTATTCCTTGCACCAGCGTTTCCAAAAAATGTCTGCAAGATATTGGATTTGTCTCCACCTGCGATTTACATACTGGGCATCCTTGTTGAAGATTCCTGGGGGTAATTCTGGCTTAACCTTCAGAAAAAGGAGATGGTTGGGTGTTAAAGCCTCCAGGTCATTGGGATCTGAAGATTCCTTTGTAATAGGCCTGCTGTTTATAATAGCCTCAGCTTCACACAGCAAGGTGTGGAGACCTTCTTCATCCAACAGTTGTTCTTTTACTGTGACGTTCAAAATTTTTCTCACTGAGCGGATGAGTCTCTCCCAGCTTCCTCCATGGTGAGATCCTGCTGGTGGATTAAAATGCCATTGGATCCCCCTTTGCTGCAATGATTTTATGATCATACTGGAGTTCCATTCTTTAATTGCTTTCTTTAACTCACTGTTAGCTGATCGGAAGTTGGTTCCATTATCCGAGTACATCTCTTTAACTTGTCCTCTTCTGGCAAGGAATCTTCTGATGGCGTTGAGACACGCATCAGTGTCAAGTGAAGATGCAACCTCCAGATGTACAGCTCGTGTGGTAAGACATGTGAAAATGACACCATATCTCTTTACTTGACTTCTTCCCCTTTTTACCAGGAATGGACCAAAGTAGTCAACACCTACTTTGGTGAACGGAGGGTCATCAGGCAGGATCCTGCATTTTGGTAAATCTGCCATTATTTTTTTGCCAGTACTTCCGTGTAGCCTTTTACAGGTGACACATTTTGACAAGAACCTTCTAATGGCTCCATTTGCTCCAGGGATCCAAAATTTTTGACGCAGATGAGCCAACATGTGATTCCGTCCGGCGTGAGCTGTAACATCATGGGTATGTCTTAACACAAGCTGTGTGATATGTGACTCCTTTGGCAAGATGACTTGCTGCTTAGCATCATCTGGCATCGCTGCTCGACTCAACCTTCCTCCAACTCTTATGACTCCATCTTGCAGTACTGGAGTCAACTTGTAGAGAGAGCCTTTTTTCTTCACCCTTTGATGTTCTTTCAGCATTGCCAAGTCCTGTTCAAAACTTTGCTTCTGACAGTACTTCACAATTTCCATTTCTGCTTCAGACAAATCATCACAGGTTAGATTTTTTCCCTTGAAAGCTTTCTTGAATTGGCTCATCCTGATTTCCTCACTCATTGTGCTTGCTTCCTTTCTCTTTGCTATTAATTCCTTAAGCAAACTCTTCAGTTTCATGAACCAGGCTACAGCACGCTTTAGCTTTGTCCAAGATGAGTAGTGATTCATCAGCTGGTCTACTGAGTCTATGAGCCCTTGCATCTGAATGACATGTGTCTGAGCTTCTCTTTTGACCTCTAAGTCATCAAAATCCAGCATTCTGGGATCTGGATTCTTCGGCCACTGATCTTCTGAGCAGAATAGGAAACTTGGACCCGAAAGCCAATCGCCACATTTTAAGAATGCTGCAACAGTCTGTCCTCTAGAGACATGATCTGCTGGATTCAAAGTGGTATTGACATATCTCCACTGCCGAATGTGAGAATGGCTCAAGATTACTGAGATCCTATTAGAAACAAAGGTCTTGAATCTTGTACCTTCACTATTCAAGTACTTTAGCACAGCCGTGCTATCTGTCCAAAAAACAGATTCATGCAGCTCTAATTCTAGTTCCTTCTTTAGAAGTTTATCCATCTTCACTGCAACTGTTGCGGCAATCAGTTCCATTCGTGGGATGGTTGGACACTTCAAAGGTGCAACCCTTGCCTTTGCCATTACCAAGGTGGACTGAGTCTCGCCACTTGCATTGCGCAGCAACAGGTAGCTTGCTGTTCCATAAGCGTCTTCGCTTGCGTCAGCAAAATGATGCAGCTGCGCAAAGACTGGTGCACCAAAATGCTTTGACTTGATGCTCCTGTCAACTCCAAAGTCGTCAAGCCTTTGCAAATCTGCAACCCACTTATTCCAGCTCTTAATGACGTCCTCTGGTAGGTATTCATCCCAGCCGTATTTCCTCCGACATAAATCGTGCAAGATTTTTTTTGCACACAGAATCACCGGAGCAACAAATCCCAGTGGATCAAAGATGGAGCTGAGAAGGGAAAGCAGTCCTCTTCTAGTGTTCGGTCTGTTTTTAAGGTTGATCTTGAACTTGAACTGATCTGATACAGCACACCACTGAATTCCCAATGCTCTTTCCATCGGCAAATTACTCTCGTCCAGATTCAGAACTTTAAATCCTTGTGCTCTTTCTTCATCAGGAATTGAGTTGAGCAACTTTCTGCTGTTGCTTGACCATTTTGTTAGTCGAAATCCGCCTTTTGCCAACATGTTCCTCAAGTCAGAACACAGGGTGATTGCTGCGTCTTCCTCTGCAATTGACTTAAGACAGTTGTCCACATAAAAATTTTTCTTGACTGTCTTTGCAGCTTCTTGACCAAATTCCCTTTCGAAATCAGTAGCGCATTTCTGAAGTGCAAAAGATGCAACACTTGGCGAAGAGGTGGCACCAAAGATGTGGACCAACATTTTGTGTTCTGCAAGCTTCTCCTTGTAATTCCCATCAGACCACCAAAGAAACCTGAGGAGATCTGTATCTTCCTTGCTGACTCTGACCTGGTGGAACATGGCCTCCACGTCAGCCATTACTGCCACAGCCTCCTGTCGAAACCTCAGGAGGACTCCCACCAGTGAGCTTGTCAAATCTGGTCCCTGCAAGAGATGCTGGTTCAGCGATGTTCCTTGAAAGCTTGCCCCGCAGTCGAAGACAACACGTAACTTTTGCTTGACCGGATGTCTCACTCCATGATGAGGCAAATACCATGTTCGTCCCTCCAGTGACTTACATTCAGCATCGTTCAGTTTGATCGCGTAACCCTTTTTTAGGATATCATCCATATATGCAAGATATTCCTCGTAAAACTTGACATCTCTGGTGAATCTTTTCTGTAAGTTCAGCGCACGTTGCACTGCGACTTCTCTGTTGCTTGGCAAGCACAGCACCTTGCTTCTCACTGGAAGACAAATACTATAATGGCCATCCTCCAGTTTTGCAGACTGAGACACCATGTTCAGAAACTGACGATCTTCCTTGGACATTTCAAGATTTTCGTCTTGTCAGGAAAGTCCTGCTTAAACTGTAGCTGCCAGAGCTCTTCCAACCTGGCTACTGATATCCTATTCACAGTCACTTGTGCCAATCTGTTTCTCCCACTCATGTCGCCTCCACTCCTAAGTGGTCCATTTACTGTCCAACCTAATATTGTTCTCACTGCGTAGGGTCCATTGTCCACGCTGTTTACCACCTTAAGCGGTTCCATGGCTTTGGGAACATTCACTCCTATGAGTAATCCAACATCCGCTTGGATAGTGGGAAGTTTCACTTCTGTCAGGTGTGACCACCTGTCAACATCCTCCTGGCATGGGATATTGTTTTTACTTACAGGAATGTGGTCTTGTGCATACACCTCTGAAAGTTTAATAAACTGGCTACCATCCAGACTACTGACTTCCAGTCCAGTCACAATGCAGGTGTTCACAACAGATTCATTTCCCATCGTTCGGAGTGAGATTTTCGTAATTCATCCATTCAGGTTCAGTTGTTTTATCAGTGACTCTGTCACAAAGGTGGCTGAGCTGCCTTGATCCAAGAATGCATATGTTGTTACTGTCTTGGTTCCTTTCTGGGCCTTGACACGTACTGGAACGATTGGAAGAATACAATCTTCCTTACCGGCCCCAGTCATGCTGAAAGTTGCTGTTGTTTGTACAAGAGCACTTGATACGAACTGTTGAGCAGCCCCCCTTGCTGTTTCTTCTTGTGAATCCCTATTGGTGATGTGCAGCAGGGTAGGATGCAGTCGAGAGCATTCTTGACAATGGAGCTTGTCTTTGCAGCTGCTACTCATGTGACCATGTTTCAAACAGGCAAAACACAGTCCTAAGCTCCTTAAAAACTCAATCTTGTCCTTATGAGGCTTGTCCTTGAGCTTTCTGCAGATTTGGAGGTTGTGTTGCTCTCCCTTGCAATAAACACAAGGTTTGCTGCTTGAATCCACTGGGACAGTCCGTGTTTTTGATGCCACTTGTTTGGCACTTTCTGTCTTGTTTTCCATTTGAGGGTCAGTGATTGTTGTTGTAAACACTTTCTTTGGTTTGAATGCCTCTGCATATTGTGGCTTTGCTCTTTGCCTGAATGAGTCCTTCACACCTGTTGTAGTTTCCCTTATATTTCCATAAAGTGGGTGTAGCACGTACCTAACTTGCTGATTGATAAAGTTGACAAAATCCTTAAACTTGACTCTTTTCTTCGTTTTGTCTTGCAGGTCACAAGCATATTTTCGCCACGATTCTTTAAGTTTGTAAGGAAGCTTGTTAGCTAATGCCCTTAGGTTAGACGTATTATCCAAGTCTTCCATGTAGTTAACATCTGTCATTGCATTGTAGCAGCCGGTGAGAAACAATGCAAAGGACTCTAGTGCAGTGCCATCTTCTGGCTTAATTGTCTGCCAATCCAAGGCCTCCTTTATGTAGGCTTCAGCTATCTTAAAGTCATCTCCAAAAAACTCTTTGAGCATTTGTTTCGCCTTTGTATAACCCACTGAAGGTTCCATGTGGATGCAACTTTTAACCAACTCATGGGGTTGTCCACTCGTGTACTGCAGCAAATACTGTAGACGATCACGATTATTATCAGTGCGGTTTTCAATTCCATGTTCAATGGAACCGATAAAAGAGTTGTATTCAAGTGGATCTCCGTTGAAAGTTGGAATGGAGATGTCAGGTAATAGAGAAGCTTTGTGATTCTTTACCAGGTACTCAGTGACATTAACTTGCTGAGAAATGGCTTGACACAAACTATCGAGCACAGGTTCACCAGCCCTTTCAGTGCTTGGCGCAGGCACTGTCCTTTCTTGCATTGGTGTCTGCACATCGTCGTCATCGTAGGGTGCTGATGAGACGTATTGCGATGTTGGGTGGAATGTGGTTTTAATCTCAGTTTTGCCATTCTGATCATCATCTGCAAAAATGCTCATGTCTGGCTGTGTATCTTCATATTTTTGCAAAACTTCCAGTTTTGCATCTGACTCAGCAAGGGCAGTCTGCATAGCATGCATTTCCTTTTTAGCCTTTATTGCAGCCTCTCTTTGTTTTTCTTCCGCCTGCAATTGAGCCTGTTTTCCTTTCATTTCTGCATACCAATCCGCTTCTTCCTTTTCTATTGCCAAACTCTTCTCCAGAGCTGCAGCCTTTGCCTTTAATGCAGCACGCTCCATTTCTACCTTTAATCTAATAGAGGAAGATGTAGAGGAAATGCTTCCACGCTGTGATCCAGATCTACTGGAGCGTTTGCTTGCCGACTTTGATGATATGGACCTATTATCTGCCTGCTTTCCTATGTCGTCCTCTCTGTTCTGTTCAGAGCGTTTCATGACTTCATTCATCCACCCTTCACATTTCCAAAAGAAATCATTCAGGGACTTGTTCTTTGGATCAAACCAACTATTTTGATCTTCCAAAAATTCATCTTCACTCATAAGTTGTTGCAGTTCAGAATTTAGGCTAGCAAAGTCTTGCTGCAAAGAGCTAAAGTCAACTCGTAATTTATTTTTAACGAGGTCAACATTTGCATCATCTTCCATTAATTGCTCAATTTCTTTTTTCATGCCTGTTAATTGAGAGAGCTTATGTCTACATGTGTTGACATTTCTAGTCTTGCAGTCTTCCATAGCCTTCTCAGTCATTTTTACAATCCTTTTTCCACTGCTTTGTTCGTCCATGGGCAGCAAAATTCCAAACTCAATCAATACACATGCACCTCAGCAAATTGAAAAAGGGCAAGGCAATTTAAAACTTACGGTTTTCCATCTTCAGTTTTTCCTCGGTTCGGTATTTCCTTCTTACTTTATAGTCAGGCGTTTTCAAACTCCATTAATCTGTGAAGAGCTGGTTTTTTGACTAATGTAGGTTTCCTTCGAATGGAGCCTTAGCTTGACGCTCCGCTTGGTCCCTCTTTCCATATCCAAAAAAACCCCCAAAAAACAAAACAACAGTCCTTGATAGTTTCTCAATATTTACTTCAAAAGTCCAAACAGGTACACAGCAACAGAATTCCAAATTACGAAAACTTATAAAGCTCAATTCAAAATGGATGAAGAGAGATTGCGAGGTCAAAAAACCATGTGGCTCCACTCTCCTCTCGCCCAACTTCCTGGTTTTTTTGCACTATCAAAATAAAAGCGTACATTTCAAATTAAACTGCATGTAGGCTTCTACAGTATCTAACCAGATTCTTACTCTGGATGGCATTATCTTGGCCTCCAGTAAAACCGTGAGGAACCTTGGAGTGATTTTTGACCAAGACATGTCACGGTCCTGGGTCTCCTGACCCAGCGTTTTTACTTCTTTGTGATTTTTGTATTATTGTACTTGTGTGTGATTTATTCTATGGCTTCTAGTTTTGATCCCTTGCCCTTCATGTTTCTCTGTGTCCCCTCTGTTCTGTGTAAGTCTGTGTCTGCATGTTTGAGTTCCCCTCTGTGTCTTTCGGTTCTTAGAGTCCTCTGCCTTATGGTTTATGTCTCTGTGTTTCTTAGTTGCTGTCTCCACTGTGTCAAGTTTGCGTCTCTGTATGATACTTCCTGTTTTACTTTGATGGTCCGTGTCTTATGTGAATGTGTTCAGTTTACGCTTCCTTGTCTCGTCAGTTCTGATTTCTCCCAGCTGTGCTCTCCTTCTGTGTCTCATTCTCCTCGTTACTTCCCAGTGTATTTAGACCCTGTGTATCTCTGAGTCAGTGTTGCGTCGTACCCTCAACAAGCTGTGTGTGTTTTGCCTCTGTGTTGCCAGTGTTTTGTCTCCAGTTCCAGTTCAGTATTTCTGCTACAGTGTTTTAGTCCACCAGCGTTTTTGTTTGTCTTTTGGTGAGTTTAGTTTAGTAAGAGGTTTTCCCAGCAATAAAGCTGTGCTTTAAGTTGTACTTCTGTGTCTGAGTCCTGCATTTTGGATCCACCACCCCTGCTTGCCTGCCTGCCACACAGCCATCCCTGACAAGACATATCCTTCAATGCACATATTAAACAAAATTGTAAGACTGCTGTTTTCCATTTGCGCAAGCGGGGGAGGACGCTGTACAGACCTGGCGCGCCCAAACGTACAGTGAGGGTGTGATGGGAACGCGTAGCAGAGGCCCCAGTCAGCGAGATCTTCAACTCACACCTCCGGCAGAGCTTCAACAGCGTTCCGAGGGAGAGTGGGGACAGTGAGTACAAATGGACCATGTTCAGCACCTCCATTGCCGAAGCTGCTGCACTGAGCTGTGGCCGCAAGATAGTTGGTGCCTGTCGTGGTGGTAATCCCTGAACCAAATGGGGACTCCAGAGGTAAGGGGAGCCACCAAGCTCAAGAAGGAGTCCTACCGGGCTTGGTTATCCCGTGGGACTCCAGAGGCAGCTGATAGGTACCGACAGGCCAAGTGGACTGAGGCGTGCGCAGTGGCTAAAGAAAACACTCTGGTGTGGGAGGAGTTCGGAGAGGCCATGGAAAAAGACTTTTGGACTGCCTCAAAGAGATTCTGGCAAACCGTCAGGCGACTCAGGAAGGGAAAGCGGTGTTCTACCTGCACTGTGTATAGTGCGGGTGTACTGCTGCTGACTTCGACTGAGAAAATTGTCGGGTGGTGGAAGGAATACTTTGAGGACCTCCTCAATCCCACTGGCATGTTTTCCGTGGCTGAAGCAGAGTCTGGGGATGAAGGGGATGAACTGCCAATCTCTGGGTAGTTAGAGATTGGCAGGTAGTTAAACGACTCCTTGGTGGCAGAGCTGCTGGGGTGGACGAGGTCTGCCCTGAGTTCCTGAAGGCTCTGGATTTTGCGTGGAGATCAGGGGCAGTACCCCTGGACTGGCAGACCGGGGTGGTGGTACCCATTTTTAAGAAATGGAGGGTGTGTTGCACCTACAGGGGAATCACACTCCTCAGGACCCGGGGAAAGTCTATGCCAGGGTGCTGGAGAGGAAAGTCTGTCTGTTAGTCGAACCTTGGATGCAGGAGGAACAATGCAGCTTTCGTCCTGGTCAGGGAACACTGGATCAGCTCTTTATCCTCTCAAGAATACTTGAGGGTGCATGGGAGTTTGCCCATGTGTGTACATGTGTTTTGTGGACTTGGAGAAGGCATTCGACCGTGTACCTCAGGGGGTCCTGTCTGGCCCATTGCTAAGTGGTGGAAGGCTTTCACTTGGGTGGTCTCAGGATCTCATCTCTGCTTTTTGCAGATGATGTGGTTCTGTTGGCTTTTTCGGGTGATGGCCTCCAGCTCGCCTTGGAACGGTTCGCAGCCGAGTGTGAAACAATGGGAATGAGAATCAGCACCTCCAAATCTGAGGCCATGGTCCTAAGCCGGAAAAGCGTGGAGTGCCCACTCTGGGTCAGGGACGTGTTCCTGCCATAAGTGGAGGAGTTTAAGTATCTTGGGGTCTTGTTCACGAATGATTAACTAAGAATAATACAAGTACTATTCTTAGTTAGCGTATTGTCTGTCTTGTTAATGTTGGTTTATGTTGGTTTATAATGGAGCACTGTAACAAAAAAATTATTTCCCCCAGGGATCAATAAAGTATTCTGATTCTGATGAAAAAGGCTCAATGTTATGGATTTTAAGAAAGATAAGGGTCTTGTAGACTGAACTGCTGTAGAGGGGCTATATATGTACTGGTGGGCTTGCTTACTTTGCTGTTACTGTTGGTGATGAGCATATAATATAGATATGTGTGGCCTCCAGATTATTGGTTTAACCATGTGTTTATACTACTAAAGCGAAGATGGACAGGTGAGAGCCTTAAAGTTGTAACTTATCTTCACAAATGTGGGTCCCACCTACCTCTGGCTGCCCCACAGGATGAATGTGATTACCATGTTTCACTTTTCTGTTTGTGTTTTTTTGGAATCTGAAGTACTAGCCAGAGGTCTCTTTACTACGGTTTGGAGCCACAGGTCTGCTTAAGGCAGTGGTTCCCAAACTTTTTTTGCTCAGACCCCCCTTTGTTTTACAAGAAAAATCTTTGCCCCCCCACCACCTAACCCCCGTGAACAAACACATCCTCCAGCCACACACCCATATTTTGTTTTTAAACTCCATTGCGGTTTACTTCACACCTCAAACAGGGCTCTATATTGTAGAGATGGCACGATACTACTTTTTAATGTCCGATACCGATTCCGATATCATAAAGTTGGATACCTGCGATACCGATATGAATCTGATATAGTGTATTTTGTAATCAATAAAACTGCTTTTTTTCTTGGTTTAATCCTATTTTCAGTCATGCTTATGTTGCATCACTTTTGAGTCTGTGACTGTGTCTTCATGTGTGTTTTTTTTTTTCTTTAACTCTGCCCTTTTCTGGTGTTTCTCCCTGAATGACTAATGTTTCCTGTATGAACCCTGTCTGCACTTAACACGTTGGATTTTTGATTTCCTTCTTTATGTAGTGACCTGCATTTGAGTCCTCTTTTCTGTGATGTTAGAAAATAATAGTAAGAAGGAAAACATAATGTTGTACTAGAAAAGCTGATATGACCAAAGCCTCATACTTTCTGTTTCAAATGGACACCTAACTACTCTTTTAAAACACACGTACAGTAGACGATTGCCAACCTGATCTGGAAGAACATCTGGATCACTGCTAAGAGAGAAGTTCTGTTGAACTGAATTCTCAAACTCATGTTCACCCTGTAAGAACAGTTGTTAGTTTAGTCTCATATGAAAGAAGAGAATTCACATAGTGCACAAACCATATTTTAGATCATTTTGAATGTGTGTCAGTTAGAATGACTTTTTTGATAAGACTGTTCAGAATATCATAGTTGCACTTACAACTTCCATTTCTTCAGTTTCTGGTTGGTTGTATAAAAACTCATGACCTTGCAGTGGTGTGTCTCTTTCTCGCAGCTAGGTGAATCAGGAAGAAATACAAAATTATAGTTTGTTTATTGTGATGACTGCCCCTGAGTTCTTGCCATGTAGCATTGTATGAGGTAAGGCAGGATAGGACCCAAAATGCAGAACTCAAAGACAATGACTAAGCTTAAAGACAGCTTTATTGCTTATCACAAAACACAATAACTAAACTGGTGAAACATTAAGAATTGAACAAGAAAACACTAACCAGAAAAACACACAGCCAGAGGAGAGATCACAATAGGGAACACAACATGGAAGATGTTTGTTTTTTGTTTTTTTTAGTTTAGTTGCTCTATGTTTTCTTTTAAAATAACCAATTGTTTTGGATTACAGTGATTATATATATTATATATTATATGTATTAATAGACCTCTCTGCATTGAATCATATCTGTTATTAACCTCTGTCTCTCTTCCACAGCATGTCTTTATCCTGTCTTCCTTCTCTCACCCCAACCGGTCGCAGCAGATGGCCCCGCCCCTCCCTGAGCCTGGTTCTGCCGGAGGTTTCTTCCTGTTAAAAGGGAGTTTTTTCTTCCCATTGTCGCCAAAGTGCTTGCTCATAGGGGGTCATGTGATTGTTGGGTTTTTCTCTGTATCTATGAAGCGCCTTGAGGCGACTTTTGTTGTGATTTGGCGCTATATAAATAAAATTGAATTGAATTGAACTGAATTGAATTGAATTGAATATCTTCTGCTCTTTGTTAAGTTTGTTGTTGCCCTACTGTCAGATTCTTTTGTCATTCTTGTCAGCCAGCTTCCACTTCTTTTATATCTTCTTTTATGATTCTTCACTTTTCTTTCTTTTACAGTTTCCATGCCTTGCTCTTCTTGGTTGTACCCTCTTGGCTGTGATTCTCTTTGTGCATCACTTTTCACAGTGTTCTTTTTTTGTTATATAAACTCTGCTCTTCCGCGCTTTGTTTCCCTGACTGATTGATGTCCTCTGCCTAAACCTTTTGCTGCACTTAAAAAGTTGGATTTTGGACTTTACTGTTCATCTAGCATCCTACATTTGGTTCATCTTCTCTGTAGTTGTAACAGGGTGATAGCAAGCAGAAACAAAACTAATTATGTAATAAAAAAGCTGGATCACAATTGCCAGTCTTGGTAGCTGGGGATCGGTCCTCACATTGCTCGCGACCCCTATGGTGCCTCCTGCGAGTGGTGGGCCTGCAGGAAGATGGGCCCATGTCGCTTTTTTGGGCTGTCCCCGGCCGGGCCCCATGGACTAAGACCCAGACACCAGACGCTCACCCTCGGGCACCCTCCCCGGGCCTGGCGCCCCAGTAACCTTATCCCGGGCAGGGTGAACTGTTCCCTCGATGGTCTTGTCATAGGGGTCTCCTGAATTGCTCTTTGTCTGGTCCCTCACCCAAGACCAATTTGCCATGGGAGACCCTACCAGGAGGCAAAGACCCTAGACAACATACGGGGGCTAGCGGGGGAGGACGCTGTACAGACCTGGCGCGCCCAAACGTACAGTGAGGGTGTGATGGGAACGCCTAGCAGAGGCCCCAGTCAGCGAGATCTTCAACTCACACCTCCGGCAGAGCTTCAACAGCATTCCGAGGGAGAGTGAGGACAGTGAGTACGAATGGACCATGTTCAGCACCTCCATTGCCGAAGCTGCTGCACTGAGCTGTGGCCGCAAGATAGTTGGTGCCTGTCGTGGTGGTAATCCCTGAACCAAATGGGGACTCCAGAGGTAAGGGGAGCCACCAAGCTGAAGAAGGAGTCCTACCGGGCTTGGTTATCCCGTGGGACTCCAGAGGCAGCTGATAGGTACCGACAGGCCAAGTGGACTGAGGCGTGCGCAGTGGCTAAAGAAAACACTCTGGTGTGGGAGGAGTTCGGAGAGGCCATGGAAAAAGACTTTTGGACTGCCTCAAAGAGATTCTGGCAAACCGTCAGGCGACTCAGGAAGGGAAAGCGGTGTTCTACCTGCACTGTGTATAGTGCGGGTGTACTGCTGCTGACTTCGACTGAGAAAATTGTCGGGTGGTGGAAGGAATACTTTGAGGACCTCCTCAATCCCACTGGCATGTTTTCCGTGGCTGAAGCAGAGTCTGGGGATGAAGGGGATGAACTGCCAATCTCTGGGTAGTTAGAGATTGGCAGGTAGTTAAACGACTCCTTGGTGGCAGAGCTGCTGGGGTGGACGAGGTCTGCCCTGAGTTCCTGAAGGCTCTGGATTTTGCGTGGAGATCAGGGGCAGTACCCCTGGACTGGCAGACCGGGGTGGTGGTACCCATTTTTAAGAAATGGAGGGTATGTTGCACCTACAGGGGAATCACACTCCTCAGGACCCGGGGAAAGTCTATGCCAGGGTGCTGGAGAGGAAAGTCTGTCTGTTAGTCGAACCTTGGATGCAGGAGGAACAATGCAGCTTTCGTCCTGGTCAGGGAACACTGGATCAGCTCTTTATCCTCTCAAGAATACTTGAGGGTGCATGGGAGTTTGCCCATGTGTGTACATGTGTTTTGTGGACTTGGAGAAGGCATTCGACCGTGTACCTCAGGGGGTCCTGTCTGGCCCATTGCTAAGTGGTGGAAGGCTTTCACTTGGGTGGTCTCAGGATCTCATCTCTGCTTTTTGCAGATGATGTGGTTCTGTTGGCTTTTTCGGGTGATGGCCTCCAGCTCGCCTTGGAACGGTTCGCAGCCGAGTGTGAAACAATGGGAATGAGAATCAGCACCTCCAAATCTGAGGCCATGGTCCTAAGCCGGAAAAGCGTGGAGTGCCCACTCTGGGTCAGGGACGTGTTCCTGCCATAAGTGGAGGAGTTTAAGTATCTTGGGGTCTTGTTCACGAATGATTAACTAAGAATAATACAAGTACTATTCTTAGTTAGCGTATTGTCTGTCTTGTTAATGTTGGTTTATGTTGGTTTATAATGGAGCACTGTAACAAAAAAATTATTTCCCCCAGGGATCAATAAAGTATTCTGATTCTGATGAAAAAGGCTCAATGTTATGGATTTTAAGAAAGATAAGGGTCTTGTAGACTGAACTGCTGTAGAGGGGCTATATATGTACTGGTGGGCTTGCTTACTTTGCTGTTACTGTTGGTGATGAGCATATAATATAGATATGTGTGGCCTCCAGATTATTGGTTTAACCATGTGTTTATACTACTAAAGCGAAGATGGACAGGTGAGAGCCTTAAAGTTGTAACTTATCTTCACAAATGTGGGTCCCACCTACCTCTGGCTGCCCCACAGGATGAATGTGATTACCATGTTTCACTTTTCTGTTTGTGTTTTTTTGGAATCTGAAGTACTAGCCAGAGGTCTCTTTACTACGGTTTGGAGCCACAGGTCTGCTTAAGGCAGTGGTTCCCAAACTTTTTTTGCTCAGACCCCCCTTTGTTTTACAAGAAAAATCTTTGCCCCCCCACCACCTAACCCCCGTGAACAAACACATCCTCCAGCCACACACCCATATTTTGTTTTTAAACTCCATTGCGGTTTACTTCACACCTCAAACAGGGCTCTATATTGTAGAGATGGCACGATACTACTTTTTAATGTCCGATACCGATTCCGATATCATAAAGTTGGATATCTGCGATACCGATATGAATCTGATATAGTGTATTTTGTAATCAATAAAACTGCTTTTTTTCTTGGTTTAATCCTATTTTCAGTCATGCTTATGTTGCATCACTTTTGAATCTGTGACTGTGTCTTCATGTGTGTTTTTTTTTTCTTTAACTCTGCCCTTTTCTGGTGTTTCTCCCTGAATGACTAATGTTTCCTGTATGAACCCTGTCTGCACTTAACACGTTGGATTTTTGATTTCCTTCTTTATGTAGTGACCTGCATTTGAGTCCTCTTTTCTGTGATGTTAGAAAATAATAGTAAGAAGGAAAACATAATGTTGTACTAGAAAAGCTGATATGACCAAAGCCTCATACTTTCTGTTTCAAATGGACACCTAACTACTCTTTTAAAACACACGTACAGTAGACGATTGCCAACCTGATCTGGAAGAACATCTGGATCACTGCTAAGAGAGAAGTTCTGTTGAACTGAATTCTCAAACTCATGTTCACCCTGTAAGAACAGTTGTTAGTTTAGTCTCATATGAAAGAAGAGAATTCACATAGTGCACAAACCATATTTTAGATCATTTTGAATGTGTGTCAGTTAGAATGACTTTTTTGATAAGACTGTTCAGAATATCATAGTTGCACTTACAACTTCCATTTCTTCAGTTTCTGGTTGGTTGTATAAAAACTCATGACCTTGCAGTGGTGTGTCTCTTTCTCGCAGCTAGGTGAATCAGGAAGAAATACAAAATTATAGTTTGTTTATTGTGATGACTGCCCCTGAGTTCTTGCCATGTAGCATTGTATGAGGTAAGGCAGGATAGGACCCAAAATGCAGAACTCAAAGACAATGACTAAGCTTAAAGACAGCTTTATTGCTTATCACAAAACACAATAACTAAACTGGTGAAACATTAAGAATTGAACAAGAAAACACTAACCAGAAAAACACACAGCCAGAGGAGAGATCACAATAGGGAACACAACATGGAAGATGTTTGTTTTTTGTTTTTTTTAGTTTAGTTGCTCTATGTTTTCTTTTAAAATAACCAATTGTTTTGGATTACAGTGATTATATATATTATATATTATATGTATTAATAGACCTCTCTGCATTGAATCATATCTGTTATTAACCTCTGTCTCTCTTCCACAGCATGTCTTTATCCTGTCTTCCTTCTCTCACCCCAACCGGTCGCAGCAGATGGCCGCCCCTCCCTGAGCCTGGTTCTGCCGGAGGTTTCTTCCTGTTAAAAGGGAGTTTTTCCTTCCCATTGTCGCCAAAGTGCTTGCTCATAGGGGGTCATGTGATTGTTGGGTTTTTCTCTGTATCTATGAAGCGCCTTGAGGCGACTTTTGTTGTGATTTGGCGCTATATAAATAAAATTGAATTGAATTGAACTGAATTGAATTGAATTGAATATCTTCTGCTCTTTGTTAAGTTTGTTGTTGCCCTTCTGTCAGATTCTTTTGTCATTCTCGTCAGCCAGCTTCCACTTCTTTTATATCTTCTTTTATGATTCTTTACTTTTCTTTCTTTTACAGTTTCCATGCCTTGCTCTTCTTGGTTGTACCCTCTTGGCTGTGATTCTCTTTGTGCATCACTTTTCACAGTGTTCTTTTTTTGTTATATAAACTCTGCTCTTCCGCGCTTTGTTTCCCTGACTGATTGATGTCCTCTGCCTAAACCTTTTGCTGCACTTAAAAAGTTGGATTTTGGACTTTACTGTTCATCTAGCATCCTACATTTGGTTCATCTTCTCTGTAGTTGTAACAGGGTGATAGCAAGCAGAAACAAAACTAATTATGTAATAAAAAAGCTGGATCACAATTGCCAGTCTTGGTAGCTGGGGATCGGTCCTCACATTGCTCGCGACCCCTATGGTGCCTCCTGCGAGTGGTGGGCCTGCAGGAAGATGGGCCCATGTCGCTTTTTTGGGCTGTCCCCGGCCGGGCCCCATGGACTAAGACCCAGACACCAGACGCTCACCCTCGGGCACCCTCCCCGGGCCTGGCGCCCCAGTAACCTTATCCCGGGCAGGGTGAACTGTTCCCTCGATGGTCTTGTCATAGGGGTCTCCTGAATTGCTCTTTGTCTGGTCCCTCACCCAAGACCAATTTGCCATGGGAGACCCTACCAGGAGGCAAAGACCCTAGACAACATACGGGGGCTAGCGGGGGAGGACGCTGTACAGACCTGGCGCGCCCAAACGTACAGTGAGGGTGTGATGGGAACGCGCAGCAGAGGCCCCAGTCAGCGAGATCTTCAACTCACACCTCCGGCAGAGCTTCAACAGCGTTCCGAGGGAGAGTGAGGACAGTGAGTACGAATGGACCATGTTCAGCACCTCCATTGCCGAAGCTGCTGCACTGAGCTGTGGCCGCAAGATAGTTGGTGCCTGTCGTGGTGGCAATCCCTGAACCAAATGGGGACTCCAGAGGTAAGGGGAGCCACCAAGCTGAAGAAGGAGTCCTACCGGGCTTGGTTATCCCGTGGGACTCCAGAGGCAGCTGATAGGTACCGACAGGCCAAGTGGACTGAGGCGTGCGCAGTGGCTAAAGAAAACACTCTGGTGTGGGAGGAGTTCGGAGAGGCCATGGAAAAAGACTTTTGGACTGCCTCAAAGAGATTCTGGCAAACCGTCAGGCGACTCAGGAAGGGAAAGCGGTGTTCTACCTGCACTGTGTATAGTGCGGGTGTACTGCTGCTGACTTCGACTGAGAAAATTGTCGGGTGGTGGAAGGAATACTTTGAGGACCTCCTCAATCCCACTGGCATGTTTTCCGTGGCTGAAGCAGAGTCTGGGGATGAAGGGGATGAACTGCCAATCTCTGGGTAGTTAGAGATTGGCAGGTAGTTAAACGACTCCTTGGTGGCAGAGCTGCTGGGGTGGACGAGGTCTGCCCTGAGTTCCTGAAGGCTCTGGATTTTGCGTGGAGATCAGGGGCAGTACCCCTGGACTGGCAGACCGGGGTGGTGGTACCCATTTTTAAGAAATGGAGGGTGTGTTGCACCTACAGGGGAATCACACTCCTCAGGACCCGGGGAAAGTCTATGCCAGGGTGCTGGAGAGGAAAGTCTGTCTGTTAGTCGAACCTTGGATGCAGGAGGAACAATGCAGCTTTCGTCCTGGTCAGGGAACACTGGATCAGCTCTTTATCCTCTCAAGAATACTTGAGGGTGCATGGGAGTTTGCCCATGTGTGTACATGTGTTTTGTGGACTTGGAGAAGGCATTCGACCGTGTACCTCGGGGGGTCCTGTCTGGCCCATTGCTAAGTGGTGGAAGGCTTTCACTTGGGTGGTCTCAGGATCTCATCTCTGCTTTTTGCAGATGATGTGGTTCTGTTGGCTTTTTCGGGTGATGGCCTCCAGCTCGCCTTGGAACGGTTCGCAGCCGAGTGTGAAACAATGGGAATGAGAATCAGCACCTCCAAATCTGAGGCCATGGTCCTAAGCCGGAAAAGCGTGGAGTGCCCACTCTGGGTCAGGGACGTGTTCCTGCCATAAGTGGAGGAGTTTAAGTATCTTGGGGTCTTGTTCACGAATGATTAACTAAGAATAATACAAGTACTATTCTTAGTTAGTGTATTGTCTGTCTTGTTAATGTTGGTTTATGTTGGTTTATAATGGAGCACTGTAACAAAAAAATTATTTCCCCCAGGGATCAATAAAGTATTCTGATTCTGATGAAAAAGGCTCAATGTTATGGATTTTAAGAAAGATAAGGGTCTTGTAGACTGAACTGCTGTAGAGGGGCTATATATGTACTGATGGGCTTACTTACTTTGCTGTTACTGTTGGTGATGAGCATATAATATAGATATGTGTGGCCTCCAGATTATTGGTTTAACCATGTGTTTATACTACTAAAGCGAAGATGGACAGGTGAGAGCCTTAAAGTTGTAACTTATCTTCACAAATGTGGGTCCCACCTACCTCTGGCTGCCCCACAGGATGAATGTGATTACCATGTTTCACTTTTCTGTTTGTGTTTTTTTGGAATCTGAAGTACTAGCCAGAGGTCTCTTTACTACGGTTTGGAGCCACAGGTCTGCTTAAGGCAGTGGTTCCCAAACTTTTTTTGCTCAGACCCCCCTTTGTTTTACAAGAAAAATCTTTGCCCCCCCACCACCTAACCCCCGTGAACAAACACATCCTCCAGCCACACACCCATATTTTGTTTTTAAACTCCATTGCGGTTTACTTCACACCTCAAACAGGGCTCTATATTGTAGAGATGGCACGATACTACTTTTTAATGTCCGATACCGATTCCGATATCATAAAGTTGGATATCTGCGATACCGATATGAATCTGATATAGTGTATTTTGTAATCAATAAAACTGCTTTTTTTCTTGGTTTAATCCTATTTTCAGTCATGCTTATGTTGCATCACTTTTGAGTCTGTGACTGTGTCTTCATGTGTGTTTTTTTTTCTTTAACTCTGCCCTTTTCTGGTGTTTCTCCCTGAATGACTAATGTTTCCTGTATGAACCCTGTCTGCACTTAACACGTTGGATTTTTGATTTCCTTCTTTATGTAGTGACCTGCATTTGAGTCCTCTTTTCTGTGATGTTAGAAAATAATAGTAAGAAGGAAAACATAATGTTGTACTAGAAAAGCTGATATGACCAAAGCCTCATACTTTCTGTTTCAAATGGACACCTAACTACTCTTTTAAAACACACGTACAGTAGACGATTGCCAACCTGATCTGGAAGAACATCTGGATCACTGCTAAGAGAGAAGTTCTGTTGAACTGAATTCTCAAACTCATGTTCACCCTGTAAGAACAGTTGTTAGTTTAGTCTCATATGAAAGAAGAGAATTCACATAGTGCACAAACCATATTTTAGATCATTTTGAATGTGTGTCAGTTAGAATGACTTTTTTGATAAGACTGTTCAGAATATCATAGTTGCACTTACAACTTCCATTTCTTCAGTTTCTGGTTGGTTGTATAAAAACTCATGACCTTGCAGTGGTGTGTCTCTTTCTCGCAGCTAGGTGAATCAGGAAGAAATACAAAATTATAGTTTGTTTATTGTGATGACTGCCCCTGAGTTCTTGCCATGTAGCATTGTATGAGGTAAGGCAGGATAGGACCCAAAATGCAGAACTCAAAGACAATGACTAAGCTTAAAGACAGCTTTATTGCTTATCACAAAACACAATAACTAAACTGGTGAAACATTAAGAATTGAACAAGAAAACACTAACCAGAAAAACACACAGCCAGAGGAGAGATCACAATAGGGAACACAACATGGAAGATGTTTGTTTTTTGTTTTTTTTAGTTTAGTTGCTCTATGTTTTCTTTTAAAATAACCAATTGTTTTGGATTACAGTGATTATATATATTATATATTATATGTATTAATAGACCTCTCTGCATTGAATCATATCTGTTATTAACCTCTGTCTCTCTTCCACAGCATGTCTTTATCCTGTCTTCCTTCTCTCACCCCAACCGGTCGCAGCAGATGGCCGCCCCTCCCTGAGCCTGGTTCTGCCGGAGGTTTCTTCCTGTTAAAAGGGAGTTTTTCCTTCCCACTGTCGCCAAAGTGCTTGCTCATAGGGGGTCATGTGATTGTTGGGTTTTTCTCTGTATCTATGAAGCGCCTTGAGGCGACTTTTGTTGTGATTTGGCGCTATATAAATAAAATTGAATTGAATTGAATTGAATTGAACTGAATTGAATTGAATTGAATATCTTCTGCTCTTTGTTAAGTTTGTTGTTGCCCTTCTGTCAGATTCTTTTGTCATTCTCGTCAGCCAGCTTCCACTTCTTTTATATCTTCTTTTATGATTCTTCACTTTTCTTTCTTTTACAGTTTCCATGCCTTGCTCTTCTTGGTTGTACCCTCTTGGCTGTGATTCTCTTTGTGCATCACTTTTCACAGTGTTCTTTTTTTGTTATATAAACTCTGCTCTTCCGCGCTTTGTTTCCCTGACTGATTGATGTCCTCTGCCTAAACCTTTTGCTGCACTTAAAAAGTTGGATTTTGGACTTTACTGTTCATCTAGCATCCTACATTTGGTTCATCTTCTCTGTAGTTGTAACAGGGTGATAGCAAGCAGAAACAAAACTAATTATGTAATAAAAAAGCTGGATCACAATTGCCAGTCTTGGTAGCTGGGGATCGGTCCTCACATTGCTCGCGACCCCTATGGTGCCTCCTGCGAGTGGTGGGCCTGCAGGAAGATGGGCCCATGTCGCTTTTTTGGGCTGTCCCCGGCCGGGCCCCATGGACTAAGACCCAGACACCAGACGCTCACCCTCGGGCACCCTCCCCGGGCCTGGCGCCCCAGTAACCTTATCCCGGGCAGGGTGAACTGTTCCCTCGATGGTCTTGTCATAGGGGTCTCCTGAATTGCTCTTTGTCTGGTCCCTCACCCAAGACCAATTTGCCATGGGAGACCCTACCAGGAGGCAAAGACCCTAGACAACATACGGGGGCTAGCGGGGGAGGACGCTGTACAGACCTGGCGCGCCCAAACGTACAGTGAGGGTGTGATGGGAACGCCTAGCAGAGGCCCCAGTCAGCGAGATCTTCAACTCACACCTCCGGCAGAGCTTCAACAGCATTCCGAGGGAGAGTGGGGACAGTGAGTACGAATGGACCATGTTCAGCACCTCCATTGCCGAAGCTGCTGCACTGAGCTGTGGCCGCAAGATAGTTGGTGCCTGTCGTGGTGGTAATCCCTGAACCAAATGGGGACTCCAGAGGTAAGGGGAGCCACCAAGCTGAAGAAGGAGTCATACCGGGCTTGGTTATCCCGTGGGACTCCAGAGGCAGCTGATAGGTACCGACAGGCCAAGCGGAATGCGGCGTGGGCAATGGCTAAAGAAAACACTCGGGTACAAACCATAGTGCACAAACCATATTTTAGATCATTTTGAATGTGTGTCAGTTAGAATGACTTTTTTGATAAGACTGTTCAGAATATCATAGTTGCACTTACAACTTCCATTTCTTCAGTTTCTGGTTGGTTGTATAAAAACTCATGACCTTGCAGTGGTGTGTCTCTTTCTCGCAGCTAGGTGAATCAGGAAGAAATACAAAATTATAGTTTGTTTATTGTGATGTCTGCCCCTGAGTTCTTGCCATGTTGCATTGTATGAGGTAAGGCAGGATAGGACCCAAAATGCAGAACTCAAAGACAATGACTAAACTCAAATTCTGCTTTATTGCTTATCACAAAACACAACAACTAAACTGGTGAAACACTAAGAATTGAACAAGAAAACGCTAACCAGACAAACACACAGCCAGAGGAGAGATCACAACAGGGTACACACGAAAACGCAGCCATTGCAAACACAGGGAAGACAGGGCAGAGAGGAAACAATATGGCTGGACAAAAATCTAACTGACGAGTCGGGGAAGCAAAAGGGAAAAAGATGCACACAAAACAAGAGACTGTCAGAATAAACTAGGAAACGTGAGAAATACATACTGAGAAGCAGACTGACTAAGTACAGGGAACAGAGGGAGAGTGAGAAACACATAGAGACGACTGGGAAACAAATATGAAGACAGAGACACTACAAACAAGACACAGAAGGAGGATAAGACAACAAAGGACAGAGAGAGAGTTTGCAAAAGAACTTGCAGACATAACTGGGGAACAGAAAAATTAACATGGAAACAAAACAGTCTTCACAGAGAGATCAAATACTAACACAGGAAATAGACACAAGAGGATAGGCAAACACAGGGTACATATGTTAAAAAAAACAAATAAAAACTCACCTGGGATATATTCTGTAATCTGGGATCAATGTCTTTTAGCAGAAAGGATTTGACCACGTTAGTCTCTAATTGCTCTAAATTAGCCAACATTTCTGCCAAAACTTTTTTTTTTTCGACAATTGGATTCTTGAATTCTATGCTTCTGTTTTCGCTCTTCCATTTCTGGGCAGATTTGAATTCCAGTTCTTCAAGCATTGATGGAATGTCAGGAGAAGAGTAGAAACCTCTTGGGAATGTTTCTGTGGACTAAGTTTATTAGAAGTAGAGGAGGAACAAATTAGCAGTACAAGCAAAATAGTCAGGAGGAAAGAGAAATTTTTTTTGTTATCGTAGTTAAACATAAGATCCCACAAATACTTAAAATAATAAAGACTAACATTAAAAATAAACATTAAAAAAATTTAAAAAAAAAATTATATATATATAAAAAAATTCCCGGCAGCCAATCCTTCAAGCTCGGGTCCTCTACCAGAGGCCTGGGAGCTTGAGGGTCCTGTGCAGTATCTTAGCTGTTCTTAGGACTGCACTCTTCTGGACAGAGATCTCCGATGTTGTTCCCGGGATCTGCTGGAGCCACTCGCCTAGCTTTGGAGTCACTGCACCTAGTGCTCCGATTACCACGGGGACCACCGTTACCTTCAACCTCCACATCTTCTTGAGCTCTTCTCTGAGCCTTTGGTATTTCTCAAGCTTCTCGTGTTCCTTCTTCCTGATGTTGCTGTCATTCGGAGGGGGTTAAGGCCTATGCAGAACAGCAGTGGGGACAGGGAATCTCCTTGGTAGATCCCACACTTGATGGTGACTTGTGCTATGGGCTTGGAGTTGGCCTCTAGTGTTGTCCACCACATCCCCAATGAATTCCTGATGAAGGCTTTCAGGGTCCTGTTGATCTTGTACAATTCTAGGCATTCTAGGATCCAGGTGTGGGGCATTGAGTCATAGGCCTTCTTGTAATCAATCCTGGCAGTGCACAGGTTGGTCAGTCTGGTCCTGCAGTCTCGGCTGACTGCTTGGTCTGCCAGTAGCTGGTGTTTTGCGCCTCTGGTATTCTTGCCCATCCCTTTCTGTGCCCCGCTCATGTATTGACCCATGTGCCTGTTCATCTTAGCTGCTATGATGCCTGACAGGAGCTTCCATGTAGTACTGAGGCAGGTTATAGGTCGGTAGTTGGAGGGGACCGGTCCCTTCTGGGGGTCCTTGAGGATCAGGACTGTCCGGCCTTCGGTTAGCCATTCTGGGTGTCTCTCGTCAACTAGCAGCTGGTTCATTTGTGCTGCCAGGCGCTCATGGAGTGCAGTCAGCTTCTTCAGCCAGTAGGTGTCAACCATATCAGGGCCTGGTGCTGTCCAACTCTTCATACTGGACACCCTTTCTTGGATATCTGCCACTGTGATTGTTACTGGACCCTGTTCAGGGAGGTCACTGTGGTCTGCCCTCAGTAAATACATAGATCAATGTAGCAGTTCCGGATGACAGCAGCATCAGGAAGAAGGAACACGAAAAGCTTGAGAAATATCAAGGGCTCAGAGAAGAGCTCGAGAAGATGTGGAGGGTGAAGGTAATGGTGGTCCCAGTGGTAATCGGAGCACTAGGTGCAGTGACTCCCAAGCTAAGCGAGTGGCTCCAGCAGATCCCAGGAACAACATCGGATATCTCTTTCCAGAAAAGTGCAGTCCTAGGAACAGCTAAGATACTGCGCAGGACCCTCAAGCTCTGGTAGAGGACCCGGGCTTGAAGGACTGACCGCCCACAGGGGCGAGCTGGGAATTTTGTTTTTAAAATTTTTTATATACAGTGTTGGGTAAGTTATTTTAAATTAGTAACTTAGTTACATTACTAGCTACTTCTATCAAAAGTAACTCAGTTACTTCAAGTTACTAGTTACTAGGGAAAGCAACTTTGGTTTTACTCAGAATTCTCTTGTTAATGTGCTAATGTGTTTCCATAACTGGATACCCAGCAAGATTGCCAGACTTCTAGCTTGCTTACTTGCCACAAGTGCACTGTGCCACCTACCAATAGAAAGGAAAAAATATTGTGCACATTTCCATGAGAGAAATCCCACGCTTGGACCGTCGTTGACCGCCGCCATGATTCTAGCCTACGTCACAGCGTCATGTGCGCTTTTTACATCCAACACAAAAACTGCAGTCGTGGTGCTTTCGATTGTACTCAGAACTCAGAAATTCTGCCTTCTGAGTAGGAAGATGTAGGTAACACCAGACTGCAGATGAGCTGCTTACAGGGCTGGACTGGGACAAAACATCGGCCCGGGCATTTTGACTAGAGACCGGCCCACCATTATAGGAAAAATCATAAAGCCTTTGAATGAAAACAAACGCTGTTGTGACAGTGATGTTCACTGTTTTGATGGTATATATGTATCAATCTATCAATCGTTTGTTGTAAGATTCAGATAATTATTTTTTAAAAGCTAGATATTTTAAATGAGAATAAGAAATAAAAGTATTTCTTTGTGCCCCCCTCTCCCTGTTAATGCCCTACCTGGCCCCCCTGGCAAAACTTTGCTAGGTCCGCCCCTGCACAGTTACCAGCTGTCAGCTACATAAAAAAAGATCTTGGTGTTATTTGTCTCTCAGAAACAGTTCATAACTTCCCTTCAACTCAATTATGTCACCTAAAAGGTAAACCTGTTTCTCCATCACCTGTGCAGCTCTGATGATTCAGTAAGGACATCTCCTGGTTTCATCTTCATGTTTTGCTCTCACCACATATCCAAACCGATATCATGATCAGCAGCTTTTACAGCTGTGGCTCCAGCAAACGTCAGCTGATACTAGAAATTAATATTAAATAAATTCTAACAGCAGCTGATCAAGCTTAAACGTGCTGCTGTTGTTTAGCGCGACATCTACTTCTTTCCTCTTTCTGGTGCAAAGTGGGCGATAAACAAACAAGAGAGAAAAGCCGATCAGCTGATCATCGATCAGTTTTCATGAAGTAGAAACAGGAGAGGGAGGGGGGAGAATGAGAGAAGAAGAGGCAGCTGTGCAGCAAAGACACAGAATAACTCCAGCTTTGTGTCTTTTTCATTGTAGCTGAAGTACGGGACAAATTGCGTTCCTTTTCACCTCAACACAAAACGCGTAATATTTTCTCTGAATACGAGACGATTACGTTTTTTATGGGACGGTTGGCAACTCTAATAATTAACCTTATGAACCAAATAAAGTTCAACATCAGTAACATCATAGCACCCACCCAGCTGTATAGAAACTCCGTCATGCTAGCTAGTACGCAGTACGAAAAAGTCAGCATAACGAAAATAAACTGCACCTTAACTTGGTTTATATCTGACCCAGATAGACTGCAGGTCATAACTTCTTACCTGAAGTTCAGTTCACCTGACATTCGGACCGACGGCCGCCTCGGCTCTTTCCTCCTCCTGCCTCCCCTTTCTCTCATCCACCTGCTGGCCTCCACCACTTGCTAATGTTACTGAATCTGTGGAAGCTCTGCGATAGGCACCACAAGAAGTAACGAATAACGACCCTATCTAAATCCCCGTAACGATTAACGTGTACCTGATTTTGGCATAATAACTAGTTACCATGCTCGTTACCACAATAATAACGTAGTTACTGTAACTTGCACTTAATAACGCGTTAGTCCCAACACTAACTACATATGTATATATATATATATATATTGTAGCAGCACGGTGGCACTGAGTTCAACTCCACCATCAGGCTGGGGTCTTTCCGTGTGGAGTTTGCATGTTCTCCCCATGTTTGCGTGGGTTCCCTCCGGGTACCCCGACTTCCTCCTACCGTCCAAAGACATGCAGTTAGTGGGGATAGGTTAATTAGTTAATCCAAATTGCCCATAGGTGTAAATGTGAGCGCGAATGATTGTTTGTCCCTGTGTGTTAGCCCTGCGACAGACTGGTGACCTGTCCAGGGTGTACACTGCCTCTCGCCCTATGACAGCTGCCCCAGCGACCCCCGTAACCCTGAAAACGATAAGCGGAAGGATGGATAGATATATATTGTATGTGACTAGCTGACTAATGATCACTGTTGTCTCTAATCATGTCGTGCCAGAGTAGGACTTGTGGGATTATAATATTATTTTATGCCATGTTAGACCCCTAATTAAAGGTTGTGAATTATTATGTAGTTTTGGTTTGCATTATTCTCCTGAATTAGAAGAAGGTGATAACTATTGCATTTGTTAAACTGATTTGCATTACATTAGACTGCTGATTGATTGTGAATGAATGATATTGTTATATGATGCATTATACTGCTGAGTTATAAGAAATACTGTTCGCAGAAAGTCATCGCCTCATTTGTCTGATTAGAAGAGAACAGAACATACTGGAGAGGTTTTCTGCCCTATCTCAGCAGGAGCAGATAAACAGGGAGCCAACGTCGTAGCTTAGGCGCCGTGTGAGAGAAAGAATGTGAATGTTTAGGCTTTTATGATTAGGTGGGGGCCACTAGAGGCTATAAGAGTTTGATCAATGCTCCACCATTTTGAGATCTGATGCTGTCTGCGTACGGTGTCCATCTCCCACGCGTGTGATCATTAAAATCATCGTTTGACTCAACCCGGCCGGACCAGTGTTGTTATTGTGGTTTTTCCTCTTGTATCCATCCCCAATATTTGAATCCGTAACAGACTGAATTTTTTTCCCCTGCGTCAGGAGCAGTGTTGGGAAGGTTACTTTTAAAATGTATTCCATTACAGATTACAGAATAGTATATACATTGGGTGAATGTGCAGTAGTAGCAGCAAGCAGGTGAATTCTGTACATTAATATGAATAGACATCTGACTATTTTACAGAATAGACAATATAAACATATTTAAAATTAAAGGAATTTGGAATGTACATTGTGCCTGGGTTTAGAGTGTTTGGAAGAGAGTCTTGTCTCAGTCAGTTATAGATGATGTGAGAGGGCGGGTGTGTGTGTTTAGGGCCTGGATGGCTTGGGGATAGAAGCTCCTCTTGATTCTCTCTGTCCTTGCCCGGATGATGCGGAACCAGATTGCAGAAGTTGGAGCAGTTTGTTGCCAGGATGGGACGGGTCCTTCAGTATCTGCGCTGCTCTAGTCCGGCATCACCTGGTGTAGGTGTCCTGAAGCGGGGGGAGAGCAATCCTGCAGCAGCGTTCTGCTGTACGGATCACTCTCTGGAGATCTTTTTGGTCCTTCACACAGCTACAATACATGCCCCAAAATGTATTCTGTAACGTATTCCGTTACGTTACTCTATGAGAGTAACGTATTCTGAATACTTTGGGTTACTTAATATATTATCATGCTGTTTACAACTACATTAATGTACTATTGCTGTGATTACTGAAGGTCCGCGGCTCCGAACCGTAGTAAAGGGACCTCTGGCAATACGGTGGGTTCTGTGTCGGGCTCGTAGCTGAAAAATAGATTTACTTTGTTGTCTGGGTCAACTTTGCTTGCGAGAGACAGAAAGAGGCGTTGAACGGCTGCTCAAACGGAACTTATTGTTTCGGAGGAAAACACGAACACAGCGTACAGTCGAGTCTTAATAGCTTACTTACAACTGGGCTGGTCAGGCACTCTTCTTGGCTGCAGTGGTTATTATTATATTTACATGCTTCCAGCTCCCGTTTCTGCTCGATGACAGCTCGTACTTTTCCTTTTTCTCCCTCCCTCGCTCACAGACACATCACGGGTATGGCAGTCCATTCTCCCTGCAGCACGGACTGCACTGCCTATGATGCTACATTCTTCAGAGCTATACCGGTAGCATTCTGCCTATTAGCTTAGCACAACAACAACAAAAAGGCGCTCTCTCACCCAGGAAACACAGAGAGAGAGAGCGTCACCCTGTAACCATGGCAACCGTAACGCTGCCGCCTGGAACAACAGAACATAGCTGTCAAACAAAACCCAAACAGTCCTGACCCACCATAATATGAAACAGGGAAGTACCGCCATGTAATCCATTTATTTCAACAAAGTAACTGTATTCTAAATACCACCTGTTTAAACGGTAACTGTAATGGAATACAGTTACTCATATTTTGTATTTTAAATACGTAACGGCGGTACATGTATTCCGTTACTCCCCAACACGTCCTGGGCAGGTGTCATCAGACAGGATTACTTCAACAAACCAAGGACATTTTGCCGAATAAGTGGATATTAAGGTATTTGGAAACAATTCATATAAACTTTAACACTCAATATACCACCTTCTGTCAGTGCGCCCCAGGGCAGCTTTGGCTACAATGTAGCTTGCAATCACCAGTGTATGAATGTGTGTGTGAATGGGTGAATGACTGAATGTAGTGTAAAGCGCTTTGGGGTCCTTAGGGACTAAGTAAAGCACTATACAAATACAGGCCATTTACGATTTCTCAACGTAAACTGCTCTACGTTCATTTCCAGATGCCTTATAAAAATACTATTTGCTCTCGTTCCTGCACATTGCCAAAAGTTATGTCTGCTGGAAACAAAAAGTAGATCACTAAAAACAACCGTCTATTTTATTCTTGCAAAACACATTACCCTGGCTGAAAGACAAGAATGAGGGATACTGTTTGTCCATGATTTGGACAGTGGAACAAATTGTGGAAGAGTTAGCCTGATAGAATCCCTTCCCCACCTGTACATTTACGGAATAAAGAGCTAACATCTCTAAAATTTCAGGAGTAGTTAGTCATTATGAGAAGTGTTTGTAAAAAAAATAAAGAATGAGAGATCCTGTTTGTTTTGTTCATTATTTGGACACGAGACTTTTCAGTCACATTGTGTTTTTTTGAGATGTTAATTTGTCATATTTTAATGAACATCTTTTGTAGTAACATATCAAATTTCACGTTGGTTTTGTGTTTTTCTGTGTTTTTCCTCATCATCTGTTTTGAGTATAATGTGCAATGTTGATAAATTTAACTATTAAATTTGAGAACTATTAAATTTATAACTACCTAGTCTGTTACTTTTCTTCCCCTAGATTTCATATACTGGGTATAGCATTTTGGAAATATTTATGAATAGTCCTTTTCTCTAACAGTTTCTATGTATTTTTCTATTGCTCTCATAAAATTAATAAATGAACAATTAAGCTGTTTTATAATAGTGTTTCCAATCATAGATACAAGATGCATTAAACCACTAACTTCATTAAGTTAACATTTGGTGTGCCTTAAAATGATAACAAAAAGAATTAAGAAAAGAAATTTATGTAATAACAATTAAGAAAGTTAACAGCCACTAATAGTTAAATATAACAAACAAACCAACAGAAATAAGTGTTATAGGATAATAATTACATTTACCTGTTTGGGCACCAACGTTGACCTGTTGAAGTAACTTCTCATCAACAACTGCTGTATGGACCTTCCTTTTAAAATTCTGATGGTATCCCTCACATTTCTTTGCAGTCTGGTCAAGTCATCTCGCATCATCCTAGCATCTCTCAGCCATTGCCACCTCCTGGATCTTACAATCTCCACCATTAATTCCCGAATCCTTACTTGCAGTTCAGCAGACGCGTTCTCTATTTCTGTTAACTGATATTCAGATCATTTTATTTTATTGATGAGCTTTCAAGACATTGCAAGTATTAATTTTCACTTACTGCCTGAATATTTCAAAGAAGCAGGGGAAGATGTGGTGGAATGAGTCACACTAAACTAATCTCCTGCCACCCTGCAAAACTAGTTTTGCATATGACAATGTTGTTTATTAAAATAAGCTAGCATTAATCTTTTGAACCTAGCAACAATTAACAGAGAATATAAATTCAGGAACTGAATATGTTGCATAGTGTTACCCAATGGCGGTTTTTGATATGGGCAACGTGGGCCATTGCCCAGGGCGGCATTGTGGGCAAAGAAGTTGCTTGCACTCATGCTGCCCCGGTATCATGCCAGTGCATTTTTGTGATTGCATATCCACCGATCAGTTTTGTATTGCCCATTTGCTGTGAGTGAGGGCACCCTCTGTTTGCAATGTGCACCTGCTGCTTGCCACACAGGGAGGAGAGGGTGGGGCGGTGGGGGGTTCTTTGGCTGGCTGGAGCGGCATCAGTAAAACAAAATAAAAACAAACCAACAAACACAAAAGGACCAGACATCAGGTTATAGATTTATAATTTGCACCAATGTATTTTCTAAATTCGATCACGCACACATGCGATTGAGTGCGACGGCTCTCGGTGTGCCTGCTTGTTGCTGCTGCTTTGCAGCACACACAACTTGTCAAAAGGGTAGGGGAAGCGGGCTGCTTCCAAATAGAGCATATAACAATTTGAGTATTTCTAATAAATAGACTTACGTTAGACTTGTATATCTATCTGATTGACCTCATTTTGCGCAGCTTTCTTAATTTTATTTTTATTGGGCTACATGTATCACGATCCTGGGTCTTTTGACCCAGCGTTTTGAGCTTTAGTTTATTTTGATATTTATGGTTTATGTTTAGTGCTTTAGGTTTTCTAAGTTCATTTCTATTATGCCTAGGTTGTTATTATAGTTCTTTGTTTATTAGATTCACCATTTGTCTTCAACACCTGTGTTTTAGTCTCCCTCGCCATTCATATAGAACCGTGACAAAAATAGAATAGAATAGAATAGAATAGAATAATTCCCCACAAGGGAAAATTTGATTCTATCAGCAGCAAAAACACACATATACAAACAGAACAAGACACAGACCAGAAACACAATTTTTACATATTTACATCATGGACAATAGTTACCAAAGCATAGTACAGTACAGTTCAAACAGAGCAGGATACTGAAAGATATTTAAATAGTTAAGAATATTTAGAATAATGGGAAAAGTGCAGATTTTGTATTGTACCTGTGCATTAAAAAGTAGACATGTAACTTCCAATAAGTTAGTATATATATAAACTGAGAAAAGTAATGTGCAGTTATAACAGTAGATGTTGTTACAGCACTGATGTAAACATCTATGTTTGTTGGGAGCAGTTTTGATTGTACAGTCTGACAGCTGCAGGGAGGAAGGACCTGCGGAAACGCTCCTTCATGCATCGAGGATGCAGCAGTCTGTCACTGAAGGAGCTCTGCAGTTCAGCAACATTTACATGCACGGGGTGGGAGACTCTGTCCATCAGAGATGTTATTTTGGCCAGTCTTTCTGTCTACCGCCACCTGCACTGGATCCAGGGTACATCCCAGAACAGAGCTGGCCTTCCTGATGACTTTATCCAGCCTCTTCATATGTTTCATGTCTGCATGTCTTGTGTTGACCAAGTTCTTGTTGTCATGTCTGCGTCTCATTATGTTTCCTTTTTTATTTTGAAGAGGTCTTGTGTTCCCAAGTTCAGTGTGTTTAGTCATGTGGCTCACATGATTGATAATCATGGGTAGTCTAAGAAGCTTGGAAAGAAAAGCGTCTGGACTTCTGTAAGTTGCTTGAAGACGTTTCACCTCTCACCCGAGAAGCTCCATCTAAAGGTCAAATGGTGGAGAGTCCCAGATTTAAACCCAGTGGGAGTATCCCCCCAAAGATGGACAAAAGGACCCCCTGATGATCCTCTACCTAATCACATGAGCCAAGGTGTGAACGCGAGTGTGGGTCATAATCAGCCAGGGTTTCGGGTGAGCTCATTGTGAAACCTGGCCCCACCTTATCATGCAAATTCCTGAGGTCAGATGGCCCAGGATGTGAGTGGGCATTAAGGCGTCTGGGAAGGGAACTCAAAACTTGATTATAGATGGCAGAGAGAGTTGGTGTCGTAAACCACCGCCTCTGTTCAAAGATGGTCGCTCACAGTGGATGTAAATGGCGGGCCTTTCTCTTTTCTTTTTTTTTTTTTTATGCCTGTCCCGTTTGGTAGTGATGGTGAGATGAAGCCTCATGATGAACTGAAGCTTTCCACCCAATTGGTCGACTCATGGTTCGAAGCATTGTGATGATTCATTTGCTCTACTGCGCCATCAAGTGGACAATTCAAGTGAAGCGGGCTCTGTGATTATAATGATGTGTAAACCTCTAAACTGAATAAATAAATTGTTTTCTTGGTTATTTATCCCGAATATTGTCTCAGTATGTATGATACAAAAGAGAAAGTGGAAAGTATCAGGACAGCGTTTTGTTATGATTGTGTAACTGTCAGCCTCAGACAGTCTGTCAATAGTATAATTCAGATCATAGATCTGTACATTTGCATATTTGTAACTATAAAACTATAAAAAACTATAAAAAACTATAAAAAGAAAGCTGACACTTTCGAGAATTTATCTAATGTGTAAGCATCACAGCAGATGCCTTTGTGTCAACATAGCTGAGGCTAAAACAGAAAAACGATTCTATAAAAATATTCAGCAGTAGATCAAAACCAAAAGAAAACCATCAATCAACAAATGAACATTACCTGATGCTGCTGAATTGAAGCAGAGCAAATAGAGGTTTTATTAGAGACACACCTTAGCGTTTTGCAATTTTGCATAATGTTAGAAAGTTTCAATTATTTTAGTAGCATATTGAACGGCAGAAATTAGGTTTTCTTTTCAGAAGTATTTACAGTTTTTTACAGACGCTAGGACACATTTCTCAATACTTAGGTCACTTTTGCAAAACTCCTCACACAGTGAGCACAACAGAAGTCTATGTGGGCTAAACTGAGGACCAGTTATCATTGTTTTGGCACAAAATGCATTCAATGACTACATCTCTCAAATTTCATGAATTATTTTCTCACTCAGACACAACAACTGCCAAAAATCTTTGTACGTACAGGACATTTTGCATGTGCTTACATACTGTTTTCAAAACTGTTAAACTTATGGCCAAAACAATAACACAATGCAAAACTTGAAAAGACAGCAAAATCCAACAGCAATATTTTATTGAAACATATTTTAAATCTAAAAATGCAGTTTAACCAGCCACAGCTTATTCTCATAGTAGATGAACATCTACACAGGTGTTACTCCTTCAATTTTTCAACTCCTTCAATTCTGGCAGCCAGAAGATTCTTTCCTAGGTGTATTGCCCTAGATGACATAAGATGTGATGTGGATGAGAACCTGTGGCCAAATGGAGAAGACCGAGTAGATTAGCATTACTATTGTATGTGTATCAGTGGATGGTGTGTATACAAATTCTTGTATTTTGGGATTACTGGTGGTGGTCAGAGGGCCCGGTGGCGCCAGTGTCCGGCAGCCTCGCCTCTGTCAGTGCGCCCCAGGGTGGCTGTGGCTACAATGTAGCTGCCATCACCAGTGTGTGAATGTGTGTGTGAATGGGTGGATGACTGAATGTAGTGTGAAGCGCTTTGGGGTCCTTAGGGACTAAGTAAAGCACTATACAAATACAGGCCATTTACTTAGTGCAAAAAAATAAAAATACATAAACATAAATACATGATGTCTGATTCATTCCAGTAACATATATTGAAATTATAAACAGAGATGTGTCCTTGTTTTACACAAGTAAACACTGTGTAATGCTACATGTTGTTAGTGTTTTTTAGGTCATTGTTTTGTGGGTGACAAAGTGTGTTTGTCGGCTGTCAACCTTTGCTAGTGTTCTGGAGGAATGTGTTTATTTGAGACCTGAATAAAGTGTTTTGGTAGTTGTAGTGCATTTTGAATGTGAAATGAACTGCTTTGCCAAGCTGAAGGTCAGTTAGGAGAATTGTGTGAAGAGTTTTGCAAAAGTGACTTAAGTATTGAGACATGTGTCCTAGCGGCTGTAAAAAACTGTAAATGGGAAAGAACAGCGGCTGAGAAACAACGGAGGTCTTATGCGTTACAAACAAGCGAATAATGCAGAAAACAGATTTTTAGACGGGAAACTGTTCTTGAAGTATACTGTGTGTGTGTGTGTGTGTGTGTGTGTGTGTGTGTGTGTGTGTGTGTGTGTGTGTGTGTGTGTGTGTGTGTGTGTGTGTGTGTGTGAGTGAGAGAGAGAGAGTGAGAGAGAGAGAGTGAGAGAGAGAAAGAGAGAGAAAGAGCTGTGCATGAAGTGTGATTTTATCCTGGTGAAAGCAAAACAGCAAAAGTCAGAGGAAATTCATGACGATGTTTATGTGAAGCGTAGTTTGGATCTTCTTTTTCTGCTGGTTCGGTCAATATTGTTTGAAGAGAAATAAAACCTGCAGCTTCAGAATCAGCGCAAAAAAGGCGTAAACACGAAGCACGGACCCGCCGACGGATTAGAATCAGTAAACTGTCGGCTTTCAGCCCCGACCGTGTCCGTGCTGTCTGGTGAGAAAGGCACATCTCACTGATTCTGATCCGTCAGCGGTCCGCGCCTTGTGTTTACGTCTTTGTGCAGAATCGGTGTACCTCCTCTCATTTACTGTTTTAGCTGTTTGGTGGTGGTTGAAATGTAGTAATATTTATATTAAAAATCGATTCAGGATTTTAATGAATCGATATCACGTTATCCAAGCTAGAATCGATTTTAATCGATAATCAAAACCCACTCCTAGTTCCTGTGTAATCATGCTTATGTACATCTGGATAATGACACAAACTAGTGTTTGGTGCTTCACTTTTTAATAAACTAAAAGACAGAAATCAGATTATAGGATGTGTAGTGTTGTTTATTTATACTATGGTGTTTATCATTTGTGATATTTATTACTGTGTGCATACTTTATTAGGAGAGACAAAATTTTAAAAAAAACATCTCTTCCTTGCTGGTTCCATCGAAGAAGAAATGCTCAAGTAACTATGTAGCACGTACGTAATCCAATTCCACAACACAGTGTGATGGGGAATCAGCTGTTTTTCTGCCCATTTTTATTTCGAATCTGGCACGAACCGGTGAACCAGTCCCTGAATCAGTCACGTGGTACGGACTGCCCGCGAGGCCTCGAACGTCACTGCATACGTAATCAAAGCAAGCCTCGATACGCGCTTCACAAAAACGCCCCCGAGATTACCCGACACACGATTCGACGCTTCGACACACACAGGACACATCACTACCTGCCACACAGCGATTCATGACAATCAGCCTGCCACATGATCTCCAGCCTTGTACTCGTCAACATTCTCACCTGAGTTAACAAGACGATTACTGAAATGATCTCAGCAGGTCCTTTAATGACAGCAATGAAATGCATTGGAAAGGTTTTTTTGTTAATTAAGTTAATTTTCATGGCAAAGAAGGACTATACAATTCATCTGATCACTCTTCATAACATTCTGGAGTATATGCAAATTGCTATTATAGAAACTTAAGAAGTAACTTTTCCAATTTCCAATATTTATGTGATTCTCAAAACTTTTGGCCACGACTGTAGAAAACCTGACACTAGGGAGTGAAGCCAACACTAACCAGAAAGTAAAAAAAATGTATCTCAGCAGAGTCACTTGTTCAGTCTTGAAAGTGTTATTTTAACTCTGTTTTGCGAGTTAAAACATGAACTCTGGGAAAGTGTTAAATATTTTAAGTATTTCAAAAGTGTTGATTTAACTCTAGAGAGTGTGGAGCTATATAAATCCTGATATATATATATATAAACAAAAAAACACCCAGCACGCCCCTGCGGGCGGTTTATCCTTCAAGCTCGGGTCCTCTACCAGAGGCCTGGGAGCTTGAGGGTCCTGCGCAGTATCTTAGCTGTTCCCAGGACTGCGCTCTTCTGGACAGAGATCTCCGATGTTGTTCCTGGGATCTGCTGGAGCCACTCGCCTAGCTTGGGAGTCACCGCACCTAGTGCTCCGATTACCACGGGGACCACCGTTACCTTCACCCTCCACATCCTCTCGAGCTCTTCTCTGAGCCCTTGGTATTTCTCCAGCTTCTCGTGTTCCTTCTTCCTGATATTGCTGTCATTCGGAACCGCAACATCGATCACTACGGCCGTCTTCTTCTGTTTGTCTACCACCACTATGTCGGGTTGGTTAGCCACCACCATTTTGTCCGTCTGTATCTGGAAGTCCCACAGGATCTTAGCTCGGTCATTCTCCACCACCCTTGGGGGCATCTCCCATTTTGACCTCGGGACTTCCAGGTTATACTCGGCACAGATGTTCCTGTACACTATGCCGGCCACTTGGTTATGGCGTTCCATGTATGCCTTGCCTGCTAGCATCTTGCACCCTGCTGTTATGTGCTGGATTGTCTCTGGGGCATCTTTACACAGCCTGCACCTGGGGTCTTGCCTGGTGTGATAGACCCCAGCCTCTATGGATCTTGTACTCAGAGCTTGTTCTTGTGCTGCCATGATTAGTGCCTCTGTGCTGTCTTTCAGTCCAGCTTTGTCCAGCCACTGGTAGGATTTCTGGATATCAGCCACCTCCTCTATCTGCCGGTGGTACATACCGTGCAGGGGCCTGTCCTTCCATGATGGTTCCTCGTCTCCCTCCTCTTTCTTGGGTTTCTGCTGCCTGAGGTATTCACTGAGCACTCGGTCCGTTGGGGCCATCTTCCCAATGTATTCTTGGATGTTTGTTGTCTCATCCTCATATATATATATATATATATATATATACATACATACATACATACGTTTTGTGTGTGTGTGTGTGTGTGTGTGTGTGTGTGTGTGTGTGTGTGTGTGTGTGTGTGTGTGTGTGTGTGTGTGTGAATATCAGATCAACTTAAAAGCAATAGTTAGAACCTATAGAGGTAATTCCGTTTATCTGGACATAACATTTTCAGACTTGGGCATCTAAATCATCCATTTAGATTTTATCCGCTACATAACTAACACATTTAACGAATTAGTAACTTTTGAAGACTCACAAATGCGTACTCCTATCCACACACAAGAGTACGATGGAGTATTAAGGACGTATAAGAAAACGTTGCAGGAAAATAAATATTATTGATCAGTTGTTGTTTCAAGACAAACTGCCGGTTTTAGTAACAAGGAAGTAAATGATTTCTCTTTTAGTGCATTAAAATGATTGACAATATTTTTTTTCTGAATGTGGCTCAAATACAAAATCTTACAAGCGAGAAATAAACCTGTGTCTCGGAGATTTATAACATATTTAAACTCTCTATTACCTACCAGATGCAAATACTTCGACTCTTGTCCTCGCCATGGCTCTTCTGTCTCCAATTCGTACACATTCTAAAATTTGAGAATACAACAAAAGATATGTATATGTCTCAGCCTGTATTTAACCAAAATGCGAAAGTGCGTCATACCTCCATAAGCCCAGTTCTGAGTTCCATAAAAGGTCTGTACCTAAATTGAAGCGCTGCTAGCACAATAAGTAAAGTATTTAGTGTTTCAGCTATATTCTTCATTTTTCAGGAGAAATAACTTGGCTATTCAACCACTAGTTAGCTGAAGAAAAATAATATTTAGACTTCATCAACCGCGGAAGTAAAGAAGACAGGCAAGGGTTTCGTTTTATGACGTATGGTGAGAACTATTTTCACTTTCATTTAAAATTTAAAAAAAAATAAATTTAAGTAAAAAGTAATTGTTTAAAGTGAAATACTAGCAGATCTAAAGAGATCAGTAGACCTCTCAAACTGTGGAAGACGTTTTTACCAGTATAATCGGAATTCGGATAAATCACGTGTTTATTTTGTTGTATTAATGGCGAACAAGATAACATTAAGAAAACGTTCTGCGACCGTTGAAGAAAATACACTACAGGTTTCTGGAGAGAAATCTTCCTCAAAAGGATTACAAATACGTACGGCATTATCCACAAGGATAAAGTCATTTAAAAATGTGTACAGTGATTTGTGTGCAACTTTTCACGACTCACTCTTGCGTGCTCGAATCCACACACAATTTAAAAAGTAATTTGTCCACTTGAAAATTTATTATTATTATTTTACAATTGCGCCAATCTGAATAAATAACTTTAAATAACATTTAAAATATGGCACCATAACATGTGTTAGAAAGGAAGTCCCTACATGAAAACTACACTGAACGAGTATTTTTGTTTTACAGCCTAATGAATGAAAGAGGCAAAGGCTGTGATGATGATCTGAATTAGTTCACAAACGAAACAGATAAAGTCCCAAGGAGGACAGAGAAAATTTCTCAAACAGGAGAGAGAGAGACACAGAGAGAGAGAGAGGGGGGGGGGGGGGGGGGGGTTAAGCTTTTACCTCCAAAGACAACCAACTCTCTGATCTACATTAAGCATTTCTCGTCATCTGGCCTTCCCAGCTGTCCAAATCAAGAGGGGAATCATCATTAACCAAATCCCCAAAAGTTGATTCATGCAAAGTCTACAGGCCCGTGGACACTGTCGATGATGAGGATGTACATGTCCTGGACAGAACGCTGGTTTGAGCGAGGAGTCATGGAGGCCATTTACATGAAAAGGGAAAGACCATCTCTGAATCGAGGCCATCTTTTACCATCTTACAATGCTGCTATTCTCCAACTCTCTGTGAATGGTATTCATGGCCATTGATCACTGAGCTTTGATCAGCAGTCGTTGATTAATGGTAATGAGAATTTGCATATTAATGATCAAGGAACTGATCTCACAGCCCATTCCTTCAGTGGTTCTAGTTTTAGTCGTTACGCAAATTTACTGCTCATAAAATTGGCTGAGACTGAAGAAGTCACTTGGATGAGTGACGAAACGTTTTTCCCACAGAAAACGCTACGTCCAGATGAACAGAAGCAGCTTTTGGGATTTACTTACCTGGATGATTGATTAATGATATCTTGATGCATGCTCAGTTAAATAATTGTAGTGAATCAAGATCATCAATACACACTCATACGTGTTTGGTGTGTCTGATAGAATTGAATAGCCAAACAGTTCAGCTATAATTTCCTTAGTTTTCTTTCTAGGGAATTATTATTTCTGAATCATTCAGAAAGTCTGTAAATATCTGACCTTTTCAAACATTGTCTTCTTAGTACTTTAAAAGAAATTCATGCACACCATGGGAGTTATAGCATAACCTTTTCAACTTTAATATTAAGACAGAACTCATGAGAAAACAAAGAGAAGCAGAAAACTGTATGTATATGTAAATATATAAAAAGAAAATATTACCAAAAAAGAGGGAAAAAAAAGTATCTAACATGTTGTTATTTGATGGGCGAGTGGTTCTGAAGCATTTTAGAGTAAAATTCCTTCACTTTTTTGAAATTTTAGGACCAGAAAATTAAACGTAGCATAAAAGAAGTGTCCTGAGAAGGCGCGCTCATGCAATCATATAGATGAATGTAAATGTTTCTGAGGTGAGTTTTACAAGGTAAGTTATTTTCTAAGTACACATTGCAGTTCATTACAGACATCTATATATATATATAAAAATAAACAAAAACAAAGAGAAAAAAGGGCCACTGAGCAGCCTCCAGTATGTACGCAATATATATGCATTACCATCATAAACAAATCCATACAGGTAATATGCTTAAGTGTAAGCTTCTTCCCTTTTGCTCTGAATGCAGTCGGAAAAGAAAAACAAGAACATTTAAGAAAACTACGAGGGAATTAAAGAGTCTTTGTTCAACCATACATAGAGTATTATTAATATAATCATCACATGAAAATAAAACATGATTACCAGATTATTCTGCAAGGCTCCTGACTACAGTAGCCGTAATTCTCCGACAATCAAGTGTTGCGGCTTCGTAGCTTAGCAAAGTCTAAAACATTTTGACAGGTTTATGAGCGCCGTGTATTACATAAAATTGGTTCGAGGTCAGTAAGCACAACCAGAATTCATACATTTGGCACACCAGGTGCACTGTCAATTTTTGAGAAAATTTGAGGATTTTAAGTGCGCCTTAAAGTCCAAAAAATATGGTTTATTTTAATCCTCTAAAATAAAGCCAAACACAAAGTTTTGGCTGTTTTTGGCAAACGTCTTCGTAAAAGGAAGGTGAAAGGAAGATTTCAGCTTTCTGATGAGTCGTCCCTTTGGTGGTTGGACCCAAAAGGAAAAATGTCACAGAATCGTGAACATCAGGGTTTCGGGTCTAAGACAACATCCATCACTCACGTTACAATATAAAACATCTTTATTAGCACTGTAACCTGTAAAGTTTTCAGACACCGATCAGGCTTTTTGCATATTGTCGTTTATTCAAAAATAGTTAACACACACTGCAATGACGATATCTTGGCTGCTGTGACACACATGACTTCCGTCCCTCCAGACTGCAAGCTTTAGATCCGAGCACGTCCTCAGACAAAACATTTAGTAAAGAAACTCTTACAGCAGCATCCAATCTGAAGGCCCGGTCCACCGACAGCCACAAATCTGGCAAATCTTTCAAAATAAATCTCTGTATTTGTACCTGGACACTAAAATTTTGAAGGTACAGAGTCCAAAATAGAGAGTAGTTTTTGCTAGGAAGCTGTTAACAGATATTTAAGTTTTCTGTCATAAAGGAGAGCGGCCTTTATGTTTGTAGGTCACTGAATATATAATAACACTGCTAAATGACCTCAAAATGACTTTTTTTGGGTGACTTAAAAGAAAACAAGAAGTATTAAAAGATGCATTTGGAATAGGAGAAAAGTGTATTTGCTAATAAAGCCATTCAAAGTACAGGAGGCAAATTTTAATAGATTAGTTTTAATTTGTAATTTCTACATTACTCAGATGCATAATGTTAAAAATTTGTTTTTGCTTGTTTTGTGTGTCTGACGAGATAAAGTTCAAAGGATAGTTGCAGATTTCTGTCAGAATCTGCAGATTATACAGTACAAATAAAATGTTAACGTTTCTCCAACGTTGTCTTCCCAACAGATGGCCAGGAAGCGTTCGCGATGTCTTATCGGGCGCTATTCAGTACCACATACGAAAGTGACCCAGATCGGATTTGAAAAAATCGGATTTGTGCCGTTCACACTGTCATACCATGACCGGATATGGGTCGCATAGGGTAAAAAAAAAAAATCTGATTTGATGCGCTTTTACCTGCAGTGTGAACGTAGCCTAAATGGATCAGTGGTACCAGCAGCCTGCATGTCTAGGTGATTTATTATTTTATTTATAATTTAAAAAATATATCTAAAATGAAATGAAAATTGGAGCCTTATGTGAGCTGATCTGGCAGCTCTCTCTGAGATGTTTTTTATTCTTTTTTTTTTCCCCCAGTTTCAGCACATCTTCATCCTTCACTGCCTCTTTGATAGAAGCACTGTTTGCCACAGTAATGTATTATCCTTCATAGTGAAGCTGTAACTCCTCTATTAACAGAAAAATATGTGAATGCAGAAGTGGGGATATTTACTTTTTATTTTTTTACACTAATTTCATGTGTGTGGAGGGGCTGCCTTCAATTATTACAGACAAAAGTATTGGGACATACTGGTCCTCAATGATTAATAGTTCAAAAGAAATCCATGCACACGATGGGAGTTCTAGCATAACTTTTTCAACTTTAATATTAACCATGTACAGTTAGAGACAGAACACATGAGGAAACAAAGAGAAGCAGAAAACTGGTTGTATATGTAAATATATATAAAGAAAATATTACAAAACATAAGAAAAAAAAGTATCTAACATGTTGTTATTGGATGGGTGAGTCGTTCCCAAGCATTTCAAAGTAAAATTCCATCACTTTCTTGAACTTGTAGGACCAGAGAATTAAACAGAAGGGCCCTGAGAAGGCGCGCTCATTGGCAAAGATGCAAACAGTTTATATGCGATCATATAGATGTATGGAAATGTTTCTAGGGCGAGTTTTACGCTCCAAGTTCTGTTCTAAGTACAAATTGTGGTTCATTCCAGACATATATTTGTATATAAAAAAAGAATAACCAAATACAAACAAAGAGGAAAAAAGAGCCACCGAGCAGCCTCCAGTATGTACACAATATATATGCATTACCATCATAAACAAATCCATATGGTAATATGAAATATGCTTAAGTGTAAGCTTCGTCCCTTTTGCTCTAAATGCAGTCGGAGAAACTACCATATTTTTCGGACCAAAAGGTGAACTGTCGATGAACGGTAAGGCGCACCGGATTATAAGGCGCTTCGTCTCCTGACTGAAGTTTGGTCTGTTTACAGCATCCTGCCATGCCATTGCATTTGTCCCTAACCATCGGGAACCCTCACGTTAACTTATCGAGTGGAAAAAAGTTAGCGTTCATCCTCCAGTATCACTGTTTATGTTATGCTAACATAGCTGTGTCACTAGCAATCACATAGCATATCATTATATACCAGCTACTCCAACTTCAGTAACCCTACAAACGTCACTGCTGTTTAGTTTTCTCTCTTTGTTTATGTTGGAAGTGGTAGCAGAGCTGTAGGTTTTAATTTTCTCAGAAATCTCTCAGTCAGAACATGGTTCCTGCTAACATCTAACTCCGGTAAATTTAATAAATTGTTTTCATGGATGCCTGGATGTTAAACTTAATTGTTTCACATGGTAAAGCAACAACGCTGATCATTAATTTATTAAAGATGAAAGAATTTGGGCTGTTTTAACTCTCAGTGATCTCGCAGTGTTCGTTTGACTTTGGGACCTGAAGAGGACGGAGTTAAGGACCCAGATTACTCTGTGAGGCTCCTGACTATGGTAGCTGTAATGCTCTGACAATCCATTAAAGGTGCGGGTTCCTAGCTTACCAAAGTCGTACTAAAACATATTTTGACAGATATTTGAGCGCCGTCTACCACATAAAATCAGCTCGAGGTCAGTGAGCACAACTAGAATTCACCGGATTATAAGGTGCATTGTCGATTTTCGATAAAAATTAAAAGGATTTTAAGTGTGCCTTATAGTGCGAAAAATACGGTAATCTAAATGTAGATGACCACGGCAGAACCGACGACATGAACATGCTTTGCAGCATACTTTATTTTATTACTTCTCAAACGCATGGTTGCTGTTACAAAGACACAGCTGCAGCTCTCCTGCTGCCAGATCAACATACCAAGAACCCCAATCACAGGAACCAGTACAGATTTTAAGTGGACGGGGAATGACTGCGGATGCCGTGCAGGTGTCCACCCTCCCTGCACGGCACCGCAAACCACGCCTAGCCACACTAAAACATTTAAGAAAACTACAAGGGAATTAAAGAGTCTTTCTTCAACTGTATATAGAGTATTAATATAATCGTCATATGAAAATAAAACATGACAACTCTGGGAAAGCTCCTGAACATGTCATCTATATAACCTGTTTAACAGAGGGCTGGCGTTTTGTTGCGTGCACAAGCTGTTTGGAACATATACATATATAATAATCTAAAATAAAGCCAAACACAAAGTTTTGGCTGTTTTTGGCAAACGTCTTCGTAAAAGGAAGGTGAAAGGAAGATTTCAGCTTTCTGATGAGTCGTCCCTTTGGTGGTTGGACCCAAAAGGAAAAATGTCACAGAATCGTGAACATCAGGGTTTCGGGTCTAAGACAACATCCATCACTCACGTTACAATATAAAACATCTTTATTAGCACTGTAACCTGTAAAGTTTTCAGACACCGATCAGGCTTTTTGCATAATTTGTCGTTTATTCAAAAATAGTTAACACACACTGCAATGACGATATCTTGGCTGCTGTGACACACATGACTTCCTCCCCTCCAGACTGCAAGCTTTAGATCCGAACACGTCCTCAGACAAAACATTTAGTAAAGAAACTCCTGCAGCACGATCCAATCTGAAGGCCCGGTCCACCGACAGCCACAAATCTGGCAAATCTTTCAAAATAAATCTCTGTATTTGTACCTGGACACTAAAATTTTGAAGGTACAGAGTCCAAAATAGAGAGTAGTTTTTGCTAGGAAGCTGTTAACAGATATTTAAGTTTTCTGTCACAAAGGAGAGCGGCCTTTATGTTTGTAGGTCACTGAATATATAATAACACTGCTAAATGACCTCAAAATGACTTTTTTTGGGTGACTTAAAAGAAAACAAGAAGTATTAAAAGATGCATTTGGAACAGGAGAAAAGTGTATTTACTAATAAAGCTATTCAAAGTACAGGAGGCAAATTTTAATAGATTAGTTTTAATTTGTAATTTCTATATTACTCAGATGCATTTGCTCATGTTAAAAATGTGTTTTGCTTGTTTTGTGTGTCTGACGAGATAAAGTTCTTTAACTTAAAACATGTAATTGCTAACACGTGAACGAGCTCTGGAATGTAAACCAACTCTGCATCGTTTTATTTTTACTTAAAAGCTAAAAAACTACACTTTTATTCTAAGATTTTTTTTAATTGGACAAAGTAATTTTATTGCAGGGCTGAATTTGCTAATGAGAAAAGTCTGAGAAGCACTTTTACTAAAATATTATTTAAAACATGTATTTAGTGATGGGAGATGTGTTGTGATCACGCTCCATTTCAAACAGCTACTAATGTTAACAGGTACCTAACAATCACAGTTCACCTTCACACTGTCTTTATTGAACGGCACACGGGAACGAGCCAGTATTTCAGTAAAATGCTGCCGGGACGTTTTCAGGCAGTCAAGCATGTTAGCTTGAACGCTATGCTAGCGTGACCAGTTTAGTTTTTGGCAGTTTGCGGTGAGACCGGGCCTCCGCTCCACCTGACCTCTCTCCTCAGACCCAGAATCATTCAGTTGCCTTCCCTCACGTACACTTTACCTTCTCCTCACAGCTTTAGTGTGCACACGCCTGTTAAATCTTTAGAACAGTAAAAGAAAGAGTTGGTATATCTGCAGATCTATGAATACTTAGCGAACATACAACTACTACTTGTGAACGATGGCTATGCATGGTCCCTGCCATGTGTTAACGCCGCACTGAAAACTCAGAGGAACTCAAACTTCTCCTTGTCAGGAAATATAGGAAAATAGAATTTCACAAACACATGCATTCCCCATGGAAACAGACAGGTTTAAAGAGATACAGTAAAACCCTGCAGAGAGACGAGCGTGTGAGCTGTTTTGTGTGTGTGTGTGTGTGTACATATATATGTGTGTGTGTAAATGGCTTCCACAGAGAGTTGTTATGCCATGTGTTATGTTCTGTTGTGTGTTCTGAGGACCACGTTACAATGTGAACTTCAGACAGGATCAAAGGAAACAAGTTTGGAGCGAGCAGTCGCGTCTCTCTTCAGAAGATCTTTCCTTTCTTCTTGTTCTTCTCCATCGTCCTGTGAGCAGAGAATGAGAACACGAGATCAAGTCAACAGAAACAAAAACGCAAGCTTCAGACTTTATTAGTGAAATGTGGATATGCCATATTTAATTATTATTTCTCTCCATTTTCCATTTTGTTTGATTTTTATTTTAAATATCTGAATAATGAAGAGGCCTAAAACTAGTAAAACTAACTCCACATTTGTTCTAATGAATTTGTCTGTGTCCAGCATTAAAAAAAATTAAAAGCCTCAATACTTTTATATAACACTGAACTAAAAAACTTGAGCTTTAAAGTTCAAGTGCTGCTTTTTTCGAGTAAGAATCCATAAATTAAATAAGCAAGATTTCAAGTGTGGTTCAATAATCAAATACACAATCTGTAATGTTGCAAGACCAGAACACATGATCTGTGATCGCTGGACTAAAAAGACGTGGCTCAGAGCGTTAACCTTCGGTGACAGTGTCGGGTCAGATGTGAGTGTTACTCACTTGGATGCGTCCAGCTTCTGCTGCTCGAGGATTCTCTGCTGAGCCTCCCAGTTGGCCTTCTCCTCCTCAAACACTCGCCTCTTCTCCTCCAGCTCTTTGTACTGCGCCTCCAGGTTCCTCTTCATCTGTTCGTGGCGTCGCTCCAGCTGAAGGTCGAAACATTTGACAGAGACGGGAAAGGAAAATGAGCGACGGTAGCTTCTAAAGCTCCAGGATGGAAAGAGTCGATCACAGCTGTCACAGGAGGCTCAAGTAAAAGATCCAAGTGAGCTGCAGAGCACTGAGCTCTCAGCACTAGTGTAGTAAACACCCCGGTAATAACAATTTACAACGGTCAGCTAATCGCAATCAAGAATGCTAATTGGTCATGTTATAAATAAAAATATAAACCTACTAGAAAGTTTTAAGAATACAAGTAATAATAATAATAATAATAATAATAATAATAATATTACAATTATGTAGTTATGTGTACATGGTTTCTCAAACTAACCTCAGCCTCTGAGTCCTTCAGTTTCTGCTTCTTCTCCTTAACCTTCATCTCAAACACCTGTTCCATTTCTGCCTCCATCTTCTTCATTTTCATCACATGCTCCCTGCGCTCCTCCTCCATCTGAGCCAGGGGACTCCTGCAGAAACAGAAAGAGGTTAGAGGCTTGATGTTGTTTAATGTTGTTCCTCAGCCCTTAGAGCGGTAAACTCCTCCACTCGCAGAGAAGCTGCTGCACTTCTGTGCATGACTAATGAATTTTTATGAAACAAAGAGCAAAGACAAATGAAGCCAATTTAGTTTCTCTTGAGTTGTTAGCCTGAGACTCTTTTTATGCTGGAGTAATAATGATAAAAGGTAAAGATATACTTTCTTTCTGTTCCTATCATATACAGAATTACTGTGACAACAGCTGCTTCCACATCTGTAGCAGTTTGCTCTGTGCCCTTACCAGTGTTGGGTAAGTTACTTTAAATTAGTAACTTAGTTACATTACTAGTTACTTCTATCAAAAGTAACTCAGTTAATTCAAGTTACTCGTTACTTTCAAAGTAACTAGTTACTAGGGAAAGTAACTTTGGTTTTACTCAGAATTCTCTTGTTAATGTGTTGCTTCCATAACTTTGCCAGTCTTCTAGCTTGCTTACTTGCCACAAGTGCACTGTGCCACCTACCAATAGCAAGGAAAAGATAATGTTCCACGAGGCAAATCCCACGCCTGGACCGCCACCATGATTCTAGCCTAAGTCACAGCGTCATGTGCGCCTTTTACATCTAACACAAAAACTGCAGTCGCTGTGTTTTTGATTGTACTCAGAACTCGGAAATTCTGCCTTCTGAATAGGAAGATGTAGGTAACACCAGACTGCAGATGAGCTGCATACAGGGCTGGACTGGGACAGAAAATCGGCCCGGGCATTTTGACTAGAGACCGGCCCACCATTATAGTAAAAATCATAAAGCCTTTGAATGAAAATAAACGCTGTTGTGACAGTGATGTACACTGTTCTGATGGTATATATGTATCAATCTATCAATCATTTGTTGTAAGACTCAGATAATTATTTTTTAAAAGCTAGATATTTTAAATGAGAATAAGAAAGAAAAGTATTTCTTTGTGCCCCCCTCTCCCTGTTAATGCCCTACATGCCCCCCTGGCAACACTTTGCTAGACCCGCCCCTGCACAGTTACCAGCTGTCAGCTACATAAAAAAGGATCCTGCTGTTATTTGTCTCTCAGAAACAGTTCATAACTTCCCTTCAACTCATTCATGTCACCTAAAAGGTAAACCTGTTTCTCAATCACCTGTTCAGCTCTGATGAACAGCTGTATAGAAACTCCGTCATGGTAGCTAGTACGCAGTACGAAAAAGTCAGCATAACGAAAATAAACTCCACCTATATCTGACCCATATAGACTGCAGGTCATAACTTTTTACCTGAAGTTCAGTTCACCTGACACTCGGGTCTCTCCTCCACTTGCTAATGTTACTGAATCTGTGGAAGCTCTGCGATAGCCACCAATCTAAATCCCAGTAACAACGTGTTCCTGATTTTGGCATAATAACTAATTACCGTGCTCGTTACCACAATAATAACGTAGTTACTGTAACGCGTTACTTAATAAAGCGTTAGTCCCAACACTGGCCCTTACAGACTGATGGTCTATTTCTGGCTGGGCCTTACTTGGTGAGCTGTCCCTTGGTCTTGGAGGTGTCCACACCATTACACGTGACAGCAGCAAGTTTCTTACTGCGGTAGTTCTCGTAGTGGACATTGTTGGTGACGTCCTTCAGATCCTGCATATGGGTCCTATGGAAGGGGGAGAAAAGAAGAAGAGACGTCTTAAATATAAAGAGATCAAACTGAAAAAACTTTTTCACAGGACTATATCATCCTGTGCTTTGAACCACTATAGCATTCTGTTGTAGATTTGCTGCTGTACTTGGGATCATTTCCTGATATATGACTCAATTTAGGCCAAGCTTCAGCTGTCAGGCAGACTCTGGAACACTTTGGTATACAAATCATCGACAACTCGATGAAGCCCAAATCATCAGCCCTCCACCACCGTGCTGACGGTTGTATGAGGCGTTTGGGCCGACACACCGTTTGGTTTTTGCTAAAGGTGTCGCTGTGAATTATACAGAAGTCTAAGCCGTACTGCCACGCTCTTTCTAGAGCAAAAAGGTTGTCTCCTGACAACCCTTAGACACAAATCGTACTTGTTCGGTCTTTTCCCCAATTGTACTGTAATGAACTTTAATGTTTAACTTTCTAACTGAGGCCTGTATATTGAGATAGCACTCCTGTTTCTCTACTTTCTCTGAGTATTGCACAGTCTGAGCTTGGGCTGAATTTGCTGGGACGTCGACTCGCGAGAAGACTGTGGCATTATTCAGTACACGTGAATTCTCAAGACCAGCAACCTACCAAAACTTCTGCTTTTATAGAGGTGCTCACACTTGCTGATGACTTAATTAAGTGCATTTGAGTACCAGCACCTGGCTGTAAAAAACTTTTTATTTTTTATTTTAAATGGCTTTAAATTTGACATGTACATACTCTGGTTAAGGTGTAATGAAAAATTAGATCACCGAATAAGTTTCAAATTTACACAAACTGCAGATCTCTTCATTCACACACCAGGAGGAGCTGCAGAAAGATATTTAAACAGTTGCTACATCCACACAGCTGATCCAGTCTATATCCAGTCTAAAGTAGAGTCAGAGGATAATTCTGGCTTCTAGTGGCCACTGTGGATCTTACAAACTCTATATAACATTGCATTTGTCAAAGTGAATCTGGGGAGTAAATTGTGCACCTGATCAGCATGTTGCGCAGCACAGTGAAGTCGCAGTGTTCCCCATTCTCGACTGAAACACACAGGAAGTGAGAGGAAAACAGAGGGAGAGAGAGACAAAGATCAGAATCATTACAAATGAAGAGTTCTCACTGTAACAATCACAGTAATTATCACTATGTCTTAAGCTAGAAATGAATCTCAAGCATCATTATCTACATATTTTTACACTCCATGGCTGTCTAACTGCTGAGTAACTGAGTAATCAGCTGTCACCCTGATATGATGATACAGAAGCAGTCCCAGCAGAATGTCATCAAATTAAGTGTGTTATTATATCAAACATATTCAGTACAGTGATACAGTGAAAAAAAGATTAAAACTATTAATACAAATACACACAAACAGATGCAACATGTTGTAAAGTTCATTCACCCAGCGGTTACAGAGGGAGGGGTACACGGACAGCGAGGCATTTTCAGGTGTACTCGGTTTAAAAGGGGGAGAAATAAAGGTGTGGTAAAGTATCAGTAGAAGTGGCAGACTGATTTAAAAAAACAAAACAAAACAAAAAACAAAGGGTGGGAAGATATCAGGCCATGATCACATAGGATGTAGATGCTCCAACTACAGATACTTCCACATCACATACTCTGTATTGCAAATTTAATGCCTGAAAATTTTGCTTTTACATTTTTTCCCACTATTAACTACCTAGCAGTGGGTAGGTGCTACCGCCTCGTACTGACTGCTACTTTGTCCCTTTCTGCTCCGTACTGAAGACGGCAAGCACAGAGGATGGAAAGTGTGGAGAAACCTCTGAACGTTATGAGCCCACCATCCTGGGACCTGTAGTGGGCTTTATCTGAGACACAGACACTCTGTTTAACCCTAAAGTCTTACGTCTAAGTGATTAGCAAATCATCAGCACTCAAAGCTTCATCTCTGCTGCTGCGGCTGGAAGTGAGATGGGCTATGAGAGCGAACTGCAAGAGTAATCCTGCAAACCAAAGAAATAATCTGAAAGACGCCAAATATGCAGGATTTAGTGTTAACTCTCTGTGGGTACATCACTACGAACAGGCATCTTCACATTTAGTCTGCCTCCTATCTGACCACAGCCTTTTACAAACGGACCCAGAGACACCACGCAGCTAGAACAAACTACAGCTCCTGGTCAAAAACAGCAAACATAAGTGATGTCATTTCGACATGGTACAGTTAGATGACTGTGAGTTTCAGCTCAACAACAAAAGACAAGGTTACGAGGTCAGATGGGATTCTGGAAAAGAACTGCAGATAAACTGCTGCTGAAGATGTATATGGTAGATCTCCAAGCCTCCTCTTCATCAAACGTGCTGCTCCTTTATTGGCTCGCCTTCACCCCACTTCGCAGTCAATCATCATCAGGGGAGTGAACAAGGAGGACACCTTACCATTGATGAAACTTAAGCAGTCCCGCCTCTTGGCCTCCCAAGCCAGCCATTGACCTCCTGTCTCTTCTAGAGGAGGGAGCTCTGACGGAGGGGAGGGGTACGGTTTTTCAGTTACTGTCTGCGCCCAGCAGGGGGCTAAATCTGGGTCTGGAGCAGCTGGGTTTACGGCTCACACTTGGCCCATAACAGGCCTGCTTTTTGGCCCAGATTCAGCCCAGATTTGGCCCTGATCAACACCAAAACCTGCATGTGTCCAAGCTGACTGGCTAAAGAGCGCAGGGCTTGTAGAGGGAGTGTGGCGGTTGAAAGGAGCAGGGTGTTATATGAAGTTCTCTGCATGACCAGTTGGGGCGAAAGTCTCAGAGAGGGGACAAGTAGAGGAGCTACGTGGGATCAAAGGTCATAGGAAAAAAATAAAACAATTGCAATTGATTCGTTTTATTATTGATGAATGGCAGAAAACACCTGATGCATATTGTAGATTTTTATGATAATTCGTGTGATTTTTGTTCTTTATTAGTCAATCAGAATATGATGGATGTTAACAGTGCATCAGGTATTTTGAGCCTGAGTGCTCTGTCTAATTGGAGTGTTTATTTAGGCCATGATGATGAACTGCATTGGCTTAATGAAACAAGAGCAAACAACCTTTAATCTCCAACATGCATTAAGTGTGTGTGCAAACACGTTCACAGCCTTAGATTAAAATTCCAAGTACGCTAATGAGTGAGAGTTCATGATACCAAGCCACATGTTACCTTAATGACTTAAATAAGCTGCTACATGCCCTTCTGCAAATTTCTAGCTCTCTATTATCTGCTCATGAACCTATAAGCAATGTGTTATAATGGTGGCTCCCAGTCCTTGTTCCGATGATACAATAAGGCCTGCAGACAATCCTCAGCCCACACCAGCCATTTCATCTCTTAGTGAAAGGAACCTTGTGGTGAAGACTCAGCAGTTTGTTTGACACCATCGGAGCAAAGACGGAAACCACAGTGTTAGAGTGATGTTTCGATTACAGCTGGAGCTTCAGCACCAAACAGCCTCTAGTTTTCTCCATGATTATTCACAGCATCAGACCTGGGACAAAGCTTTACATCTGCTGGTAGATTTGAAAGGAAATTGAGAGGAAATATCTTTAAATGCATCATAAAGTAGGTTGTGGTTACTTTGACCAATAGACTGGTCAATATTTAGAGTAGAGTGGGATCTGGGAACATATGAGTATCTTTAAAAAAAGGAACTTGGTGTCATAAGAAACACAAGCAGTCAGTCATATGAGCTTTAAACCTGTGGTTTCTAACATTTACTTCTAGCAGTGTTTTCAATATAACGTTTAGCTTGTATGAGAACTTGTCTCATACAGGGAGAAAGAAAAATGCCCTGTTTGCATTATACTGAACCTAAAAATGCTTTTCATTGACTTAATGAACAATGTCCTTAGCATGGAGCTGAAGCTGCTTTGGAATGAATCTGTGTGTTACCATTGCTGGTTACCACACGATTTACACTGACATTAATTGACGATAAGATAACCTTAACAGTTCCAAGGAAGCTGACTCCAATACTTAACCATAGTTTCGGTTTAGAATTCACACCTTTACCACAGCAGAAAGTCCTGGACTTTGTCTGCTTGGTTTCAGAATTCATTTGGAACCAGACCTTAATCATATCTTCACATTTTTTAAAGGCTCAGGGTTTGAGATTTCAGAAATCTGTAAGTTTATTGCAAACCAAACTGTGCAGTATAGGTCCACCAGACCTAGGTTCACTAGAGTGTCAATTATGTAGCCTATACAATTATAATACCTAGTAAATCATAGGCTTTGATGCCATTCATCCATTTTCCGCCACTTTTCCAGTTCAGGATTACACTTGGACTGGAGTCCATCTCAGATTTCATAGGGTGAGAGAGGGGGTACATATTGGAGAAGTTGCCAGTCTGTCGCAGGCTAATACACAGAGACAGACAAGCATTCATACTTAAAGTCACACCCAAAGGTGATTTATGCTGTCTCTGGACTATGCGAGGAAGCTGAGGCACTCACACAGACCCCATTAAGGCATGAGGAGAACATGCAAACTATACAGGAAGGCCTCAGCCAGCTGGTGGATTTGAATCCAGGACATTTTTGCTGTGAAGTGACAGTGCTAAGCACTGCAGCCCCATGCTGCCAGGCCACGACGGCTGGAGGGTGCAGAAAACCGAAAACGTCTGCTAACTCAACTAAAGTTGGCATCCCAGACATTTGGTTTTGCACGTGTTGCTCCATCTGTTCTGTCTGGGTTGGTTATGTTTTCCCCACAACAGTCTTACTAATTAGCATCTCATTTAATGCTTCTTTGTTATGGATGTAAATAGGTTATGCCAGCAGCCAAACTGCGATATGGCAATCTTAAAAATTAAACACTGTCGGATTTGCTAGGCCAAGGGCCCAAGGCCATCACATCGCACAATGCAGGACTATCACTTCTGAGCCACGACCAAAGACCTTGTTGTGCAGCCTTTAAGCAGGTCATCTTTTGCCTTCATAGTGCATACCCGACTTTGGTTCAGCATATTTTAAAGTCAGGTATACTTATTTGAGCCTGATTGCAAATAAAGTGGTTTAGAGAACCTGGGTAAGCATAATCTTTTCAAAATGAGCCCAATCATCTCACCGTTTGTGTTTCTTAACTTGCTAAATGTCACACTGTTCCCAGATTTTAGTAATTATGTTGGGGCAACAACAACTGATTAATGGATACAATATATAGTCAAAAATATCACAATGATTTAAGTAGTAATTAATTTAAATTATGTTCCATTTTTAAAGTTGGATTTCAAATTCTGAGATCAGATAACATAAATAATCAGTCATGCGACTCCCTGGTAGATCACTAGACCTCTTGCCCCATGTTAATAACTAGCATACAGCATGATTATGAACACTCAAAGTGACATAATAAGGCTTATGTAGCCTTGCTCATCTGACTTAAGTCAGTCTGGATCAAGAATTTCAAAATCATTTTACATTGTGGGCCACATGCAGCCAACTTTGGGCTTCTGTTGACCGGACCAATGAAACTCCAGTTTCTGTGTTTTGTTAGTGGCCATTGGGGAGACTGTTATCAATAGAAAAAGGTGCAAGACTTGTGAAAATGCAGATACGTCCAACATTTAAGTCTTTCTTTACATTTTCCAAAGCCATCCAATTGGTGGGAATGGAGTCTTTGCCAGGCTGATTCTGGCCCCCAAGCCTTATATTTGATGCCCCCGGTCTCAATTATTTTGTGTTTAAAGCAATCTGCTTGCTGGCCATTATTTTGCTAGTGGACATTCTAGATTGCAGGTGCTTGTATAACCCTCTTGTAGATTTCCCACTCAAAATGTTTGAGTGAAACAAGCACTGTTGGTGTCATCTTTCTCCTTCATTACACTGCCCTGAAGTTAACATTAGAAACATTCCTGATCTGTTGAATGATAAGGTGAGTGAGTGAGTGAGATATTTAGTTTTAATTCTTTCCTCGACAATGTTCTCAGATTTTTGGGGGGTTCCAAATACCAAAAAACCCTAAAACTGTAAATGTGTTAGTTCATATAACTGGCTCACTGTAGGGTCTGATATGAATGTCTTACAGATTCTTTAAGTGGGTATCTCTAAGTTTCTATCAAGAACCAGGTTGCTTTTTCTAGAGGCTAATTCAGACTAAGTATTAACAAAGAGCGTAGGGGCGAGAGTCTACCAGGAACACATGAATGTGTTTGGTGGGTGTTTCAAAATAATTGTCAACATTTCTTTTTGTGCTTTCAAAATAAGGTGAGTGTTTGGAAGATATTAAGAAAGCCCAAGTCTGATTAGAGAATTGGTTTGACCATCAGCCTAATGATGAGAGAGCACAGCAACAGAAAAGTGGAAGGAAAGGAGGAATGGGCAGATACTGGCAGGAGGGAGGAGGGGATATACTTTAGGGAAGGAAGAGTGGGGGAGAAAAATGAGGCTGAAATAAAGTGAAAGATGGCTTTGTTTACCAAAAATGCCCTCTGTCAGTCATGGAACAGAATAGACAAAGGAAAAAAAAAAGAAAAGAAAAAAAGAGAGAAAAGAATGAAATAGTGAAAGACTGATAAACGGTCAACCACAGAGAATAAAACTGTATATTACTTTATATATAAATATATATAGTGAGAAAGATATATGTACAGCAAATTACCTTCCAGAACACAAATCAAAGTGAACAAGCCAGTAAGAGCAAGAAGAGTTCATTGCGGCTATCGGTGACACCCCAAATTACACCTATTCCTCCTTTTCCAGAATCCCTATGGGGTCTAACACTAGCAAAAGGAGTTGTGGTTTTGTGTGTGTACTGAAGGGAGGAGAGGTAGGTGTACAAGGTAAGAATGTAGAAACAACCAACCAGATAACCTTTTACTTGTCAAAATGTAATTGGGATCCCAACAGATTCAAGTACATTCACACAGTCCTGGCAGTATGTGTGACTTCATGTATATGCAGTTCTGGGGGTAGTGTACAAAGTCTTGTATTAACAATGTATTAATCAGAGTTTAAAACCCTGCAAAACCAAATTATAATTGATGTATTAAAGACAGCCCAAACCTTCACTTCTACATAAATGCTTAACAGGACCTGGACTTCATTGCCGTTCAATCTACAGGAGTTGTTTGCAATGACAGAGAATATAAAAGTCCCAGTTTTATCCCTAGGGTTTTGGAAAGTACAACTCTAAGAACAATTAGACTCTAGTGGGGAAAAAAAACAACAAACTGGTTCCTCTGGTGGAAAAACAAGTAGAAAAAGTTCTTAGACTCCAGAGCAACGTGTGGTCAGAATGTGGCTATATGTGGACTTGTTGTTGTGTCTGATGAAGCAAAGCCGTGGTTTGAGCAAGGTCCAAGGGTTGGCAGTGAACACACTTTTTGCTGATCTCCCAGGCACTTCCCATTGGTAGGTTAATTGATGATATAATGTCTTCTATGAATGGTGAAAAATCTTCATTAGAGCTAGTTGATACTGCTGTTGACAAACAGGTCTCATCTTATTGGAGGCGTTTTGGCTACTCAATGGCCCCCAACTTAGTGGATGAAGTTGGTCCTAGAGGTTAAGTCTGAGTCTTGAAGATTCCAGTTGATACTCAGGTACAAAAGACCCAAACCTGACTAGGTCTCAAGTCTACTCTAACTGGGTTGGGAGGGATCTTGTTTGTGTGTCAGTTTGATCAATGCCACAGGGTTCCTTTCAGCTCACAAAAGGTACTATTCTTTTATTTATAGTTTGCAGGAGGTGGAAACAAGAGCTTTAGTGATTAGCAAAGTTCTTAGAAAGGCAAAGGCTTTTAAGAAAGACCTCTCTAAGAAATTTTCACATTACACAACGTGATATTTTGTCTTTTATGGGTTGCATTTGATCATTTATGAACAGATTTCCTTGTTTACATTTTGACAAGTCGTTGTGTTAGCTGGTAGTTAACACACTGAGTAGGTACAGGGGGTTGTTGTGGAGAACATGCACCGTGTTCCACACTCAGAAATATCATGCTTCATCCATTCCAAAAATAGAGAACACTGTTATTGCTGGACGCTCTCAAACACCATCAACCTTCAAACACCATGCTCCAGCCTTCTTTCTCACATCAGTCATTGTCTGACCAAAGTGCAGTGACATACAGCAACTCTTAAAACCAGATGAGAGATGAAAATAATCGTCATTGCTGCAAATCATAAAAGGTTTCAAGGGCCTACATTTGTTTTCTAGGTCATTTTACAGATTTCCGGTTTGGCTGCGGAATGAAAACTTGCTTTCCAGCACAGGATCCGAGTCAACCTACCTTCTGCCACACCCCATGGGTACTGACGACCTCTGACCTTCTTGCCGTTCACTTCAATAACGACATTGCTGCCAACCACTGCCAGCGGCATTTTTTCCTGGAGAACAAACAAGTTGAGCATTGTTTTAGTTCAGGGCCCTTTCTCAATTCTAAGTAGGCAAGTACGTACTTGCGTTCTCGGCGAGACCGGACTTGCCGAGACTGCACGGGAGTACGGACTTGCCGAGAACGCGAGCACGGACTCGCGATTTGTACAATTGGAACACCAGCGTACTTGATGATGTCACAGGTCCGGAGTTTTTACTGCCGTCCCCTCTTAATTTAACTGTGATTAATATGTTATGAAGCTTAACTTTAATCACAGCCAAACCAATTTACTCAGGAACAAATAAAACACTGAAATAAACCAAACATTAACATTTAGAAGTGATCTAAGTGACTTATATATCATGTTTAACCTCAGTAGCGAAATCTCTATTAATAAAAATAGTGTACATGTATGTCTTAATACAATAGACAGCTGCTGGGGTTTGTTTAACCCGAGTAGCAAAAAGACCGTGGGGGGTTTGAAAACGATGTGCCGGGTAGGGATGGGTATTGATAAGATTTTCACGATTCAGATTCCATTTTCGATTCTTTTTAACGATTCGATTCATTATTGATTCTCTTATCGATTCTTATTTTTAAAAAGGAGAACACTAAGGTCGATTAGCTTAGAACTTTGTTTTATATCTTCTCTTTGAACATCCTCCATCCTCTAGCTTCACTGTCCTAATGTTATGCTAACATAGCTGTGTCGCTAGCAATCACGTAGCACAACATTATATACACCAGGTAGTCCAACTTCAGTAACCCTACAAACGTCACTGCTGTTTAGTTTTCTGTCTTCATTTATGTTGGAAGTGGTAGCAGTTAGAATTAGTTTCAAAAATCTCTCAATCAGAACATGGCATGTCATGTTTAGGTGGAAACTAGCGAGCTAACTTCCTGTTAACTTCTAACTCCGTTAAATTGAATAACTTCTTTTCATGGATGCATGGATGTTAAACTTAATTGTTACACCTGCTAAAGCAGCAACGCTGATGATTTTATTAAAGATGAAAGAATTTAGACCGTTTTTAACTCTTAGTGTTCGTTTGACTTTGGGACCTGAAGCAGACGGAGTTTTGGACCCAGATTACTCCGCGAAGTTCCTCACTACGGCAGCCGTAATACTGTGACAATCCATCAAAACATTATTTAAACAGATTTCTGCACGCCAAAATGGTTTGAGGTCAGTAAGCACAACCAGAATTCATACATAAGGCACACTCTTGATTTTTGAGAAAATTAAAGGATTTTAAGTGTGCCTTATAGTGTGGAAAATACGTTATACAGAAGCAAAGAATATATCGCGATATATATCGTTACCGCACATGCTTCAAATTATATCGCGATATGGATTTTAGGCCATATCGCCCAGCCCTACTACAAATAAAGAGAATAAATTTGCCATAAAGGAATATAAGTGAAATTTAGCTTTAAAGCTGGTGTGACTTCACATCTAACTGTTGTAACGAGTCAGGTGCGTTTCCCGCCGAACAGCAAGCATCAACACTCACTGAAGCTTTAGTGGTCACCTTCATCACATTCATACTTCTGTCAAGTTTTCATTCTTTTTCACTGTGATCATTATATCATCTCATTTTGTCAAAGTCATCAGTCAAAAGTGGAGAAATGATCAGCAAAACCATAAGGACCTATTTTCTAACATTTACATAATTAATATGCATTTTCTGTTGACACGTTTTCCCAAAAGTCAGCTAGCGTATCTCAAAACTGTAATGAAAATCTAAAAGCCAATGCAGGAACCGGCTAGCTATCATCTGCTGATGTGTCAGAATTTGTCTGGAGGCAATGGTCAGTGTTTCCAGACTTGCTGGCAAAGGTTTATAATGCAAATATAAAGCCAAACTGTTTCCAGACAAACTGTTGGTGTCAAAATTGCATTTTAGCAAACTCTTTTGTCGATTTGCTTTCCACATGGACCATTTGACGCTTAGAAACAAAAGTCTGCTCCAACACAACAGTTTTTGGATGACAAATGGAAACCAGGAAGCATCCGGTACCAGAAATCTCACTTCTTATTTACCTTTTCTGTATATTCATATATGCATGACAACAGTGACTGCGTCAGGGAGTTATGTGCATGACAGTCACCAAAGTTCATCAGTCTGTCTTTAAATCTGATGAGCAGTTATTCAATCAGCCTTATAAGTGAGATAGCAGCAGCTATATGTGGACCTTGAACAAAGGACACACCGATCTTTGGTTGTCCCTGCGGAGATCAATCGGAAAACCCTGAGTCAAGCTTGAAAAGAACTGCATCCTTCATTACCTTGATCTTCCGGACCAGCTTATTGTCCTCATCCTCGTCTACATCTGGAAACTCGTATATTTTAATCTTGTGCTCTTGAATCTCTTTCATAATCTGAAGAGAGAAAGTGATCAGTTACCAACAGATCTGCATACACAGAGCTAAGATATCACATTAGCTTCACTTGTATTGGGTGTACGATACACAATGTTGCTTAGTTTAACATTACTGAATGGAAGGAGGCCCAAATGTGTGCATGCCACTGTATGTGCTGCTTGTAGAAAGTAAAGATGATGGCACATATGCAACAGCTCAGTTTCTCAGTATGCCTTAGTTAGCACCTTTAATGTGACACAAATGTGCAGAAATACCTGTTTTTTAAAAAGATGGCACTCCTCAGGCGTCAGTGTGTCAGCCTTTGCGATGAGAGGTATGACATTGACTTTATCATGGAGCCTTTTCATAAATTCTATATCAAGAGGTTTTAGGCTGAAGAGGAGACAGAGAAGGAAAAGCATGAGGAGGACAGATAGCTACTGGCCGAGGATGCTCATCATGTGCTGAGTGAATAAACCATTTTCCTTTGAAGACTGAGTTAGAGAAATATTTGCTTCGTCCCTTTGCATGCTGGATTTCTCTTTACTCTCAGAGGCTGAATATCTACAGACTAAGACAGGGGTAGGCAACTCCAGGCCTCGAGAGCCGGTGTCCTGCAGGTTTTATATGTGTCCTTGATCCAACACAGCTCATTTAAATGGCTAAATTAGCTCCTCAACATGTCTTGAAGTTCTCCAGAGGTCTGGTAATGAACTAATCATTTGATTCAGGTGTGGTGACCCAGGGTGAGATCTAAAACCTGCAGGACACTGGCTCTCGAGGACTAATGTTCCCTATCCCTGGACTAAGACTAGAGGATGGAAAAAAAATGCTAAAATACAGCATCCATGAAACTGTACAGGGAGTGCAGAATTATTAGGCAAATGAGTATTTTGTCCACATCATCCTCTTCATGCATGTTGTCTTACTCCAAGCTGTATAGGCTCGAAAGCCTACTACCAATTAAGCATATTAGGTGATGTGCATCTCTGTAATGAGAAGGGGTGTGGTCTAATGACATCAACACCCTATATCAGGTGTGCATAATTATTAGGCAACGTCCTTTCCTTTGGCAAAATGGGTCAAAAGAAGGACTTGACAGGCTCAGAAAAGTCAAAAATAGTGAGATATCTTGCAGAGGGATGCAGCAGTCTCAAAATTGCAAAGCTTCTGAAGCGTGATCATCGAACAATCAAGTGTTTCATTCAAAATAATCAACAGGGTCACAAGAAGCGTGTGGAAAAACCAAGGCACAAAATAACTGCCCATGAACTGAGAAAAGTCAAGCGTGCAGCTGCCAAGATGCCACTTGCCACCAGTTTGGCCATATTTCAGAGCTGCAACATCACTGGAGTGCCCAAAAGCACAAGGTGTGCAATACTCAGAGACATGGCCAAGGTAAGAAAGGCTGAAAGACGACCACCACTGAACAAGACACACAAGCTGAAACGTCAAGACTGGGCCAAGAAATATCTCAAGACTGGTTTTTCTAAGGTTTTATGGACTGATGAAATGAGAGTGAGTCTTGATGGGCCAGATGGATGGGCCCGTGGCTGGATTGGTAAAGGGCAGAGAGCTCCAGTCCGACTCAGACGCCAGCAAGGTGGAGGTGCAGTACTGGTTTGGGCTGGTATCATCAAAGATGAGCTTGTGGGGCCTTTTCGGGTTGAGGATGGAGTCAAGCTCAACTCCCAGTCCTACTGCCAGTTTCTGGAAGACACCTTCTTCAAGCAGTGGTACAGGAAGAAGTCTGCATCCTTCAAGAAAAACATGATTTTCATGCAGGACAATGCTCCATCACACGCGTCCAAGTACTCCACAGCGTGGCTGGCAAGAAAGGGTATAAAAGAAGAAAAACTAATGACATGGCCTCCTTGTTCACCTGATCTGAACCCCATTGAGAACCTGTGGTCCATCATCAAATGTGAGATTTACAAGGAGGGAAAACAGTACACCTCTCTGAACAGTGTCTGGGAGGCTGTGGTTGCTGCTGCACGCAATGTTGATGGTGAACAGATCAGAACACTGACAGAATCCATGGATGGCAGGCTTTTGAGTGTCCTTGCAAAGAAAGGTGGCTATATTGGTCGCTGATTTGTTTTTGTTTTGTTTTTGAATGTCAGAAATGTATATTTGTGAATGTGGAGATGTTATATTGGTTTCACTGGTAAAAATAAATAATTGAAATGGGTATATATTTGTTTTAGTATTTTAGTATTTAGTATTTATTTATTTATTGTCATTGTCAAGAACAATGAAATTGCGTTTGGGGCTTCCATACAACCCCAAAAAAAGAAGAAAATAATAAATACCCCTTAAAACCCAAGTGTACATATTTAACCCAGTGTGACTCCAATGCAATAAGACAATCCTTAGCAATAATGTTCGTAGAAATTCAGACAAAGACCTGAGAAACATGACAAAATACAACAATGCAACCCATTCAATATTATTGTACTGTGAGATATGATATCAGATATGATAGTTATCTATTTAAGAAAGAGGGGGGGGGGGGGGGGGGGGGGCAGGAGGGGGAAGAGAATAAAGATATGATGCACCAATGCAGACCAGTTCATTGCTATTAAGAAGTTGGATATGGTTATTGTCCGTGAGAGGGGGGCAGAGAGTTCAGGAGCCTCACAGCCTGTGATCGGCCTTGGTGCAGCTGGGGAACCACACTAGAAATCCATACGTCAGAACGCTGCTGATGGCACAGTTGTAGAAGTTCAACATCAGAGATCTGGGAATGTGTGCGCTCCGCAGTCTCCTCAGGTAGTAGAGGCGCTGTTGGGCCTTCCGTACAACTGAGGTGATATGGTTGCCCCAGGACAGGTCCTCGGTCACAGTTACCCCCAAGAATTTAAAACTGCTCACCCTCTCCACCGCCTCACTGCCAATGAAGAGAGGCAGATGGTTGTTATGACCCCTCTTCCGGAAATCTACAATGATCTCCTTGGTCTTTTTGGTGTTTAAGACCAAGTTATTGTCGTGGCACCATGACTCTAGTTGTTGCACCTCTGTCCTATAGTTTGTCTCATCATTGTTGGATATAAGTCCGAGCACTGTAGTGTCATCTGCAAACTTAACAATGAGATTGGACGCGCAGGAGGAAATACAGTCATGAGTGAAGAGAGTGTATAGCAGAGGGCTCAGAACACACCCCTGAGGGGCACCGGTGTTGACCACAAGGGTGGAAGAGGTGTTCTTACCCACTCTGACACTCTGTCTACGGTTAGTGAGGAAGTCCACAATCCAGTTGCACAGAGAGGAGTTAAGTCCCAGTTGGTGGAGTTTGGGACGGAGTTTGTATGGCCGGATGGTATTAAAAGCCGAGCTGTAGTCTACAAAGAGGAGCCGTGCATAGGTGTTCCTGTGTTCCAAGTGCTTCAGTAATGTGTGCAGCACTGTGGCGATCGCATCCTCGGTTGACCGGTTCTCCCTGTATGCAAACTGGTGCGAGTCCAGGGATGGTGGAAAAGCAGCTCTGATGTGTTTAATGACCAGTCTCTCCAGGCATTTGGCGGGAATGGGGGTGAGTGCCACAGGTCTGAAATCGTTCAGACATGTGACATTTGACTGTTTTGGGATGGGAACGATGGTTGCTGCTTTGAAACATGATGGTACCAGTGAACAGGACAACGAGGTGTTATATATAGAGGTGAAGACGTCCGCCAGGTCCGCAGCACAGTCTTTTAGCACCCGGCCCAGCACTCCATCCGGCCCGGCCGCCTTCCTGGTGTTAATGCTCCGGAACACACGCCTCAGCTCATGAGTGCTCAGGACCGGAGCAGGGTCGGTTGAGGGGAGAGGGGACAGGACAGGGTCGGTGTTCTCCCTGTCAAAACGGGCATAAAAGAGATTTAGATCCTCAGCCAGAGTAGAACTGTCGGCTGAGGGTGATGGTGTTCTTCTTTTGTAGTCCGTGATAGCCCTGATGCCCTCCCAGACCTGCCTTGGGTTTGTGTTGTTCTCAAACCTGGCCTCGATACGCCTCCTGTGCTGCTGCTTGGCAGTCTTGATGCCTCTTCTCAGGTTGGCCCTGGCAGCACTGTATGCCTCCTGGTCCCCGGATTTGAAAGCGTTGTTCCTTGTTCGAATAAGTTGTTGAACTCCGTGTATCATCCAGGGTGGATTATTAGGGAACACACGGAATCGTTTCCAAGTTGTAACATTGTCCACACAGAAACAGATGTAGTCCAAGACAGTGGAGGTGTAACTGTCCAATGCGACACGATTGTCAGTGTCCTGCACCTTGAATACATCCCAGTCTGTGCAGTGGAAACAGTCCTGAAGCATCGGAATAGCATCCTGCGGCCATGTTCTCACGGTTTTGGTTGTAATCCCAGTGCTCTTGATCTTTTGTGTGTATATTGGGTGTAGCAGAAGGGAGAGATGGTCTGACAGACCCAGGTGGGGATAAGCCTGGGCTCTGTACGCATTCGCCATGTTGGTGTACACCTGGTCCAACGTTCTATCTCCTCTGGTAGCACACTTCACATTACGGTGGAAATTGTGAAGTACAGATTTCAGGTCCGCGTGGTTAAAATCCCCAGCCGCAATAAAGACACTGTCCGGGTGTGCTACCAGGCTGTTATTGATGCTGCTGCTCAATTGTGCTAACGCTAGCTTAGCATTAGAATTCTGGTGGAATGTAAACAGCGCAGATGTAAACGGCAGAAAATTCCCGAGGGAGATAGAATGGTTTTTTGTTAAGTTGCCTAATAATTATGCACAGTAATAGTCACCTGCACACACAGATATCCCCCTAAAATAGCTAAAACTAAAAACTAAAAACTACTTCCAAAAACATTCAGCTTTGATATTAATGAGTTTTTTGGGTTCATTGAGAACATGGTTGTTGTTCAATAATAAAATTATTCCTCAAAAATACAACTTGCCTAATAATTCTGCACTCCCTGTAAATTATATACAGTTCATTGGGGCTGATGTGTCAGTTCATGAAGCTGTGGTTGAATAGCATTACATTATTTTAAGTGGGTCAGCAGCTGTATTTGGCTGCGTGACTCACCACATGAATGAGGAATCAACTCACAAGACTGAATCTAAAGAAAATACCACAGTGTGCCTCTTTAGTTCAGAGCAGTTCAGTGGGTCACCAGCAGAGGGCCACACAAAACTGTACAATACATGTAGCCCACAGCAAGTGACTGTCAGGGAGCCACAGGGTCTTCACCTCTGAATGCCAAGCTGTGCGGGCACACAGTCAGTCCTAACAGAACAAACCACATTTGTATTATCAGCTGTTGGAGTGGAAGATTTTCTTGTTTTTTTGCCATTTTCTGAATGTAAATTCAAAATGGCGACCGTCCTCGACACTCTCAGTTGCCGGTGCAGTGACTTGTGTTAGAGATGTTGGACAAATTTTCAGCCAAAATCCTAAAGGATGTGCACTTGTCCTCTCTGCTGCAGCCTCTACTCTTCCTCAGTGAGCAACACCAGAAAACACTTACTTAGAAAGCAAGTCCACTACTCAGTACTGCCAACAACTGACCGGAACAACAGAGTCCAATACAATCCTCTCATGAGGACAACAAAACAAACACTGCGATGGCTTCAGAGTCTACTTTGTTGTCATTTTACATTTAAGTATACAATATAAACACTGTTGTAATAGTTCTTGTACAATGTACATGACATACAATAGAAGTCAGATTAAAATAGAGAAGCCAAATGCTTCCAGGCTACCACAGTAGAAATGCATTCAAGGTGACCATTAGAATCCACTCCTCATGCTACAGAGTCCATAACCTTGATCCTTCTGAGGCCCCCTTTCCAAAATATAGCTGGGAAATACCTTATGTGAAATTCCTAATCACATCACAAACATTGAGGGTCTGTCGTGAATGCAGTAATCATTAATTTTTCCTTTTCTCTCTCAGTTTGTTTACAATGTTAGCTGTCAGCCCACTACATCAGTGTTCCAGTGGACTGATAGTAAATTAATGGAGTATAATACTAAATAGCCCCCTGTATAATGTGCAGGTTAAAGGCTCATTATGTAGTTTAACCTTTCTGGGGAAAACTATTCAACGTAAAATAGAATCGCACACAATAAGTTTAGCATTGCATTCAAAACTATAATACAGTTATTATTCTGCCAGCTCAATGGATTACCACTGTCTACATGAAAGCACTTTATATATCTGCAAATGCTTTTTGCTGCGTGTTGAGTTGAATTAGTTGTCCCATGAAAGAGGCCAGCAAAACAGCTGCTGGGCGGCTCAGCGAGTGAGGACAGCTTTGGATATAATGCTGCTGCACCAGAGGAGAGCTGGAGTGAAGGCAGCCCCAGATAACACTGGAGTCAGAGTGTCTGGTTAGAGCAGGAGACTCGAAGGGCATTCCTGTGAAGTCAAAATCCGAAATCTCCCACACACTGACACCGATTAATCAAACCAGCATGAGCGGCACTTTGTCTACAGAAAGCTGGACTCACTGTCAGAACTCTTGTAGTTACTCCGGGGAACTAAAACATCACAGAGAGGACAGGTCTGGAAATAAGTATGCAGTTTACTTCTAAAGCAGGATTTATAGGATTTCACATTTTACAGCCACATGTGAGTGACTTTTGGAGGCAGCAGTGTGGAAACGGGCCTTCTGGAGCTTGTTGCAGATCATTTAAAAGTGGTAAAGAGTCTGCTGGAAATGTAGGCAGATTCCTCTGGGGTGACAGTAAAAGCGTAATTAAGTGATGCATCTTCTCAGTGAAGTGGACAATTTACTGACTTGTCTCTGACTTTAAACTTAGAACACTGCTCAAAGAATACAAGAAGCTGTGGTGTGGCAGAACCATTTATGTTGTAAAATTCACATGTTAAAATCTGATCTGTTATTGATGATAAACAAACTGCAGCAGTTGTTTAACAAAGAAAACCAAAATGTGCGTCTCCAGTTGCAGGATGACCTGTCGTTTGCTCAACCATGTACTAATGCTTGTTTCTCGATGGTTAGGAGAAAAGCATAAAGCATCCACCGTTTTCTTTATGTTGCAGGCAGCAGGAACAGAATACCTGAACAGACCGTTTTGTGCATGATTACACTTTAAGGGGAGAGATAAGACCGGCTTATTTAACATTTAATGAACTTTTCAACTGCTTGTGTGCTTTTCTCATAATTCAAGAAAGATTGTCATTTCTGTCGGGAGTAAATTATACCTGGAACATGTGTTGTGGGGCCTCCATATCCTTCCTTCTGTATAACTGTAAAACCAAAGGATACAGTAGCAGGAAGGCCCCAGCACAGAATAGAGCTGGCATTAATGATAATAATATGACACTGATTTAGACAGAAACCATGTGAAATGTGGTCCTGAGGTGAAGTTGGGTTCTAAATTGCTTGCTGAACAACTAAAACAACAGGTAAAGCAGCCTCAACATAAAAACCCATGTGAGACTTGCCCATCTGATGTCTAGAAGGGAATCCGCTGAGCCTTCAGCTGATGTAGGATGGCACAAATTGCAGCTGATCTGACAAGTGAGCCCGACTTTGCTGGATGATCGATTGAAGACTGTTTATTTTCATAGACAGGTTTCCTGTCTTTGTCACTGCCTCAATGCAGTTAAGGTGCATCATGGAGGCACTTAAAGCTGAGCTAAAATGATCAGAAAATGTCAGAGTGTGTTTTGACATTCACAGACAGCAACATGTTTCACACATTTTATGCTTTGGGCTGCTGAAATATTTAACAAATTGGTGTTATTTTAAACACACTGCATGCCAATCAACTCTGCAGGTTTAGATCCATCGCCAAAGCCTGAGAGGTGCGCGCACACACACGGACGCTAACGTAAGACAGTATGGCACGTCTGAGTTGAAAGCGCTGTTCCTGGGAGCTGCTGCGAGTCTCCACTCTGAGTGATTCAGTGATGGAGATCAGGAAACTCTACTGAGCATGAGCAGAACTGGTTTGTATGTGGGTCACAAATACTGGCTGGCAGGCTCCTCTTTTATGAGACAGACAGACACTCAAGTACATCCTTTCCAGTTATATGCAGACAGCATCACTGCCACCTTTCGAACATTTCATGTCTCTTAATTACATCTGCATCTTATTATATCATCTTATGCAGCACCCACCCGTGTCCAGATGGTGCTATAAAATATAGACAGCAGTGGACTCTGTTGTCCGGCATGGACCTGCGGTTGACCCTCGACTCAGCATTCAGGAAGTCCTCGCATTTGCTGTCAATGTAATTAATGACAGGCTGCCAGCTGGGAACATGGAAAGATGATGTCAGAGAGAGTGCACTGTACAACAAAGAGCATATGATTGCTTGGTAGAATCAAATTGTGCATGTCTTCGTGGGCAATCCTCACCAGTTGCTGTTGTCGACTGCATCGCCAAACCCTGGTGTGTCCACGATGGTTAGGGTTAGTTGGACTCCTCCCTCCTTTATCAAAACTTTACTCTGTTCCACCTGAAACACAAACATTCACACCCTTCAGAACTCTTGGGATCTCAGCCTTGCCTTACAGTATTTATAAAGTGTTTCCATTAGCTGCAATAACTTCACACTTTCAAAATATAATTTGACAGCATGTATCTGCCCACACATGTTGGACTACATACACTGCAGGGCAGGTCCTCCCACACAGCCGAAACCGATCTGCTGGTTGAGTGTGTGTACAATACGAGTGAAGTTCTTTTCCTTCCTCTCAGCACTGTGTGTGTGTGTGTGTGTGTGTGTGTGTGTGTCAACTTAAGTCAAAACCACTGTCTTCCAAAGAAGAGTTCGATTTCCATGGAGGCAATGAGAGCAGCTGCACGACCCAGCACAGAACAAAACAGACATCAGTGACAGCAGATTATGACAGTGGTTCAGCGAGATACGGCGTGAAAGGACCTGGGTGATGATGGGTTGTAAAGAGGCTTGCACATACGCAACAACTGTGGGCATGCTGAACATGAAGAGTAGTGTCAAAAGAATGTGTAAAAATGTACCATCTGAGCCTTCAGCTTCTATGTGCTGGCATCGAGATCAGCTGATTACAGCTAAACTGGTCCTTGAAGTGTGCCTGAACTTTACTACACTCAAATTCCTTACTGTGCATGGTATCAGTTCCATTGAAAACAGCACCTCAATGAAACTGCAACTCTAAGGTTTGCGCACAGTTTAAAGGGGAGCTCAGAGTTCGGCAACTGCCCAGCACACGTTGGCATTCTAAACCAACTTAAACAGAGCACCCAATGTGCGATTTGCCAATAGGCTGTGTGTGTCACTTACGTCAGCTGATCTGCCACTGAATGTGACTTAGTGAATCCTGTCAATAAATGTAAAGTAAAACAAATACAGCAGAGTTCCCATTTGTCTTAATAGTTAAACATGGTTAAAAATAGAGCATGGAGGTATTTTTAAGCTGAGCCAAAAGGTGATTTTATGATAGAAATAATATTTATTACACATACTGGAGAGTCCAGCAGATGATAAAGGCGTTTAGACTTTTCTTCTCCCATCTTTACATCCACTCTAGCATGCCATGAGTGCATATGTCACTGTATGAAAGCCTTTTTACACAACAGCCATGTATGCACACTGAGTTTGGGTGTTCACTCAATGCAGCTGATTTTAATTTAATGTTTAATTACATATGCCAAAAAGTGAAGCCATCACTGCAAACTGTTCATCATAGTCTGCAGTCACATACGTTCCCATTCAGTCCCAGAGATCCATCCATTTCCTGAAGCTCGCCAGCTGTTCCCCCACTTCGTCGCATAGTTTCACAGGACCATGTAGTTATTTTAGGATCGCCCCTTTAAGTCAAACTACAGCCCTCTCACTGTAACACAAACATTCTTTAGCTTCCACAAACCTTCAGATAATCTGTCTGGCTTTACAGCTGACCATATATACATAAATATATATATATTTTTTACATATCTGACCTTAATTGTGCAGCCAGGCATGTGTGTTAAATCTGTGTCTGTATTGTAAGTGTTTGCGCATGACATGTCAGCCCTTCTCAAAACCAAATCTGCCATTTCCACTGTTTCTGTGAAGAAAAACAGATTGGGAGAAAACCTCAAAAATGCCGTCGGCCTCAACACCATCATTTAAAAGAAATCTGATCTGTGGGGAATGTGAGCAAGCGACAAAACATGGGAGATTGTTCTGCAATATAAATACTCTGACCCGGTCTCTCCCCCTCAGCCTCAGACCACAGCGGCTCCTTTCCAACGTATGCACACTAACTGCTGCTTGGAGGAGAGCCTGCTTGCCCACGTTGCGCTCATGGGGCTCACATGAGGTATGATGAGCGCAATAGAGTGAGAGAAAGCTTGAAGCAAAAGGTTCTTAATGTTTTCAGTCTCGTCAAAACAGAGTAAATTTAGCACCGCCTTGGTGCGTCGTCTGGATCACAACAGACCTGCACAAAGATGCAGAATCACAGCTGCCTGAGCGGCTCCTGTCATTTATAATTTAGGCCAAGTGTGCAGTACAATCGAACGTCACAAAATGAACAGGACTTTCAAATTGATGCAGTGGAGAAATTTAAACCTAATGAGGAAATGAAAAGAGTCTGCAAACTTTAAAGAAAAGAAGCTGAAAATACACAGCGCTTTGACTGAACGATTGTCAGTTTGTAAAGAATACAGGACAGATTTAGAAGTGTAGATACTGAGATTTTTACTTACTTTAATTTGAAATAGCAAACCATCTCAGAGTTTGTTCAGTTTCCCAGACTATAGTATGTATTATAGATGCATTGCAAACCCAAAATAGTGTTGATACTGGAACATACAGATTTCAGATCTGAAGTCTGTATCTTACTGCGAGTCTGCCTTTGACTTCATACATAAAATGCAGAGGTTTAAATGGGTTTACTCAAGAGACTGAGAGCTGACCCAAGGACTCACAGATCTCAGGTCTGTTTTCTAATAAGTGTAAAAAGTGACTGGATCATCCTGCCATATTTTATGAATAGCACCGTCTTGACTAAATTCGGTGTGACGTATCAGTGACTTCCTACAAAAAACTACTTCCTCTATAACAGGGGTGGGCAACTCCAGGCCTCGAGGGCCGGTGTCCCTGCAGGTTTTAGATGTGTCCCCCGAACCAACACAGCTGATTTAAATGGCTAAATTAGCTCCTCAACATGTCCTGAAGTTCTCCAGAGGCCTGGTAACGAACTAATCATGTGATTCAGGTGTGTTGACCCAAGGTGAGATCTAAAACCTGCAGAACACCGGCCCCTGGGGCCTGGAATTGCCCACCCCTGCTCTATAACATAAGGCACCTCTATGCACCTCGGTCTGAATGGAACAACATTGTTATTTTAGGTTCAGAGACATAAGTTTAACTTGAGATTATATTTGGACATCTTTGGCACTCAGTCATCTCCGTTTTGCCAGATAAATTTGGTTGGTTATCTCTAGCTGCACTCCATGCTGCATTGAACTAAAAAAAAGGAATGAGTAACTTGGCATTATAAAGCATTAAAATTTGCCAAAGGCTAAAAGTCAACATCAACTTAAGTCCAGTTTAATAATTATTGTTTAATGGTAAATGCACAAAAATCTATTTTCTGGTTCAGAGATTGTCTATACCCGTCCTGATCCACAGCCTTGACTTGCGTACCTCCTTGCATTTAGACAACATTTGACATAATGTGCTCATTTGTTACGAGTTTTGGAGAGCAAAACCTTCTGTGACCAGGACGACTATCAGAGTCAAAGTCAGATATAAAGATACCTTAGCCTTCTCCATCTTGGAATATATGGCTTACGGTTAGCTTACTGTGAGTTAACAGGTCCCTATTTTCCAAAATGCTGCCGAGTCTGTGCCTTTGGCAAAGTAAAACATCTGCTATCCAACTGTGTTTGCTTTTAATCCTGACTTTTCCAACCTTTTGCTTCATTCCTTCCCATGCACTTCCTGTCTGTCTTCACTTTCATCATCCACCAAAGGCTTCACACAACTACACCAACTGCCACTTCATGGGGACTTTTTCTTCTGCAGATGGTGCTAGCTAACGTACATTGGAATGATACAATAGTGTTCACCTACACTGATTAAAAAAAAAAAGTCCAAAGACGGTAAAGCGAAAACGGCGGTTAACTTGTCTCAATTAACATTTTAACCTCTCTCACCCACTCAGCTGCCAGCCACCCATTTAGAGTTGTAAATGTTAAGTTCACATTAATCCCAGTATATGGAATTTTCCCCTATGACATACCTATATGGAAATCTTAAGACTTCATAAGTAATATGGTAGTGGGAATCGAATTATAGTGCAAAGCGGCGTGTGGAGATGAATTCTCATCTTTTAAGTAGTGGTTGAGGGTGGGGTGGGAGGGTGTTACATTTCATGGGAACATTCCTGCCCTGCTATTGACCCTCTCAGACCCAAGGGGGAAATTCAGCCCTGATCCTCTGTTTTTCTTTGTCTCTCCCCTCATCACATCTACCCCATCACCCTCCTCGAGGTTTATATGCTCTTTAGTTTTACAAAGCTCCACCTTTTCCTCACTCATCGCCATGTTGCTTCTGTCAGTCTTCTCCTGCCACCACCATCTCATCTCTTTCCGTCTTAGTTCATCACACTGTCCCACATCTCCATCTTCTGCTTTTTCCTCTTTCCCAAACTGCTTCTCCTTTGCCCCTTTTACTCCAGACACAGTCTCCCTCCTCCACTTCAATTTGCCATTACCATAAAAGGACAAAACTAGGTCCAGTGGCGTTGTTGTTTGCCTCGTAGTTCCTCCATCCTGCATTCTCATTCTCCTTTTCCATTATACTCTCTTCCTCCCCAGCAGAATCCTGCTCCCCTCTTAGCCTTCCATCCCTACTAACATGTCAATTTTAACAAACCTGGCTGATAATGCAGGAGCAAGAAAAGCCTTCAGAATGACCAGACCAGATGTTCTCAATTAATTTGTCAGAAAACATGAAACTTCATCCCTTTCAGTGCCTGTGCTTATCTGTCATGTTTTTCTTTTTTTTTTTTTACTGAAGACACCAGTTAAGACTTTGAACGTGCTGGTGCAAAAAAAAAGTCAACTCTTGGATTTAATAACTGGTCTAACGTCTACATATACGGGATGTGTTTAAGCTCAGATTAGAGATTTGAGCTTTTCAACAACTCTTGAGGAAATTTCAACATCATCCAAAACGGCACAACTTTTACTTTGTAGGTGAACATTCAACCTGCATTCCATCAAGTTTAACTGTACCTGACTTTTTTTCTTTACACTTTATAGTTCAGGTTGGCCTCACACACCGAGGTCGAGTTTGCAAACACTGAGACCTAACCACGAGCTCCACAAGGGTCTTTGAACTGCTCACCAAAACAACTACCAAATTCAAATAGTTTCCCCCTCACGCTCAAGTACACTTTTTGTTGGCCAGAATGAATGAGATTACTTTCAGGGGCTCCTAACATATGGTGTGGTCACACTGATGCTTACTTTTAACACCCAGAAATCATCATTTTTCCGAGGGAATGAGTACTACGTGAAGAATTTGTTTTTAGATATTAGGAGATATCACTGACACTGGAATGTAAATGACAAAATGCCTTGAGCAACGGCTGTGGGAGGACTTAAAATGTCTCCATTAACAAGGTTATTTTCCTTCAAACTGGCTTGAGAAACAACACTTTCTTGTAAGACATCTGTTCATTTCATGGTTTCCTAATCCTCATCCCAGTATTTGCTGTCGCTGCTGGAATTTAGAACGTAGAAGAAATCGACATCAAGCATCAAACTCTTGCAGGAAAACGGTGAATGGTGATCTCACAGTCTTAGCACATATAGTGCCTTTGTTTATATGACTATCAACTATAAGAAGACATGGGGTTGTACAGAGACCATTAACAAAAACTCAAAACATCTCTACACTGGACCTGAAGCTAAAAATGAACTGATGGCAACTGAGGTCTGACCCATATAGGGTTAGGGTGAGAATTAACACTACCATGGGTTATTAGGTTATACCTAACCCTGTGTTTAAAAGAAGTACAGTACATTTAGTTAAAAAGTATTGTTTTAATGTGCTTTAGTTATAAAACAAAATTCAAAACCCAGAAATCACATGTGATGTAAAGTGTAAAGGAAACAGGGGTTAAGGTTAAGGATGGACCGATCCAATATTACGTATCGGTCCGATACGAACTTAAATTACTGGATCGGATATCTGAGAGAAATAAAAAATGTAATCCGATCCATTAAATATCACAAAAGCACCTCACAAAACTTGTGACATGGCGTAACTCCGCTCATAACTTTAGCACGTCGAGCAGTATGTGTCACATGATAGAGCGGCTGTGGCATGTGAGACCTCTCAGCGATCTGGTTGAGCATTTGGAGCCTCGCTACCAACCCGGCATTTCATCTCCGAGAAAGTGATCCCAGAGAGAAGTAAAGCAAGTGTGTAAGTTCATCTCTGAATGTTTGTAAAGCATTCCAGCGTTAAGCTTAACAACCGATATATGGAGCGACTGCCTCTCTCCCTCCCTCTCCTGCTGCTACTTCGATCATGAAACTGATCAATGATCGGTTAAGTCTAATATACCCTAGTAAGCAATAGTACTTTTTCCTTTGGGAAGGTACCATCTGTGCAGTCTGCAATTCTGTTGAAGAAAGATGTTGAATCTATTTAATTATTGTAGAAAAATAATTGATTTCTGTGCATTTTTTTTAAATAACGCGTGCATTAAATTAAGGTTGATTACGCCGATAAAGCATCACGAGGCGGAGGGTGGTTCCCTGTTTTTATTTTTTTTGCTGGGAGTTTGCAACCCTATTAGTTAGGTTGTTTAATATTTCTGCTAAGTGCTCTTTAAAATACCAGAACAGGGAGGATGGAGGATTTAAGTTTATTAGATTGATCAGTGTTGCTGAACTATGAAATATTTTGGGTGCAGTATATTTTTTGCATACAGGTATAACAGAATAGGTTTAGTGTTTTTGTTTTTTTAAAACTTGATTAAAAATACACTATATCGGATTCATAACGGTATCGGCAGATATCCAAATTTATAATATCGGTCATAAAAAAGTGGTGTTGTGCCATCTATAGTTAAGGTTACAGATCTTGTCATCAATGGTGACCTAGACTTCATAGGATTCATTTACTGGGCAAAAAGCTGAAAAAGCTCACTTGAACAGTCTTTTTAATCCTGTGGGAGGGGCCAGGGTAGTCCTTAGAGTAGAGGTCAGTCAGGAACAGGGAGTTGATGAGAGTCGATTTCCCGAGACCAGACTCACCTGAGGACAAAAGCACAAGTTAAGCAACGTTATATAATCTTACTGTTTTCTAAGTACAACCAGCTGAACACATGACAAAAAGGACTTTACATAACGCATGTATAAAAGCATGTGCATGCACTGAACACAATATTGAGATGGCCTGAAGAGACATGGATGCAGTGCAGATAATAAAGCAGATTCACTGTCTGTAAGGGGAAAGGTCAGAGACTGATCTGCCAGCATGAAAAGCTTTCAGATGGAGGGAATAAAACATTTCCTCTCCATCTCCTGCTGACTTTCTCTCTCACCCACCCCCCATTTATCTACTCTTCCTCTGTCCTCCTCGCTCAGTGCGTCCTTGAAGTATAAATCTCTCTATTTCGGTCCTCACAGTGCCAACTTTCCATTCCCTTCTCCCATACTGACGGCACAGAAGCTGCACAAACATTTACTTGACAAAGAGCACAGTCAGTCCAAACATACACATTGCATATGCTCGCCCTCTCCATCACACAGGCCTATGATTAATAGCTGAGCATCTGGCTTGCGTCTCATGAAAAGGCACTGGAGGAGTGTTTGGTTGGAGGGAAGGAGGGCTGCCTGTCCCAGCAAGACCTCTGACCGACTCCCACGACACAATTTCAGGCTTTGAAAACTGGAGTAATCTGTGGCCAAACATCAATCTGGGCTGGGTACACAGTAGCTTGAGGGGGTTTCCAAAAAGGACACATCAGAAACAGACCAAGATTAGAGTACTGGACAAAAAAAGGTTACCGAGCAAAAATTTAAATTCTGAATCAGATCTATCAGGTAAGAGAATTTAAAGGTGCTACGAGAAAACCATAACACATCCAGTTTACAAAGAATGGCAAAAATGTGTCGACGCGTGTTATTATTTAGCCATCTGCAGATCATTTTCCAGATGTTTTGTTCATAGAGGTCAGAGGACGCTTGTAATCTTGCAACATCTAAAAAATGTCTTTTTTAAGTTGTCCAACAATCTGAAACCCTTAAATTTTTAGTTAGCAGACACGTGACTCACAGAATTTCCTCAAGTTGTCCTTTAAAAACATGCCACCAAATCAATTAACTCACTGATGTTTCAGCTCCAGCATTGTTGTCTTTATGTGATTCCAAGTAGGTGGAAACATGTCTATGACTTTTCTGTTACCCGGTGTTGACATTGATGTGTGTGCTTTTTCAGTGTTTCCTGCACATATACATACCAACGTCCAAGTAAAGTATTCTATAATCCATTTTACCATTTTCCTCTATAAAAAACTCTTTACTCGAATTTAAAATTGCTAGCGGCTGCACAAAGAGGCCTTTTCTCATGTTTAATAAGCAGATGTTTACGCAGTTTTTACTTAACAAATCACAGAGTGGTCAACAATACTGATGTAATGTTATTAGTATAGAAATAGGTATTTTTCACACCATTTACATATTTAAAAAAATGCTTTGGGTAGAACTGAGAACTGATCCAAATGTATACCACGTTTCTGTGTCATTATATAGACTGACAGGTCTGAATTTTCAACTCCATTTAAAGACAAAATCAAATATCAATACTAGTTCTAAACAGACCAAACAGAATATCAACGTCACTATCAAAGCGTGCTGAATTACTGCCTCTGACTTTAAATCTGCGTTGAAAGGAGCAGCTGAGAAAACCGTGTATAGTGCAGTACAGTCCACTGAGCTCTTACATACAGCATCTGTGTGCAGCCTGAAAGCAGGAAGCTGGAGTATTTCCATTTTAATGTGAGTCAGATGTTGCTCCAGTAATTCTTGATTGATAAGCAATTTTCCAGTAACGTCCGCTAAAAGTAAAGTCTGCTGTAAAAAGTCTCAGGCTCCTGTGTCATTCAAATACTTTCTTTTTGCAAACCGTTGACAATAAACCAAGTGTTCATTACATGTCAGAAGCTTTAAAACCACAGACCCCAATGAAGGGTTTCAGCTCAAAGTTTTCCATCATTTTTTCCCCTCGTATGACTCCTTTCATCCTCTAAACAAACCACCTGCTGGGGGTTAAATCTGCATGGGTTCATTCTTACTGCTCATAGGACAGCTGTGCATATCATCAGGCTACGCCGAGAGGGTGTAATGCTTTGCTGGATTGCATTCTTTACCCCCTCTTAACCCCACGGTCGCCCCTGTGTGTATTTGCTCAGCTATGATTGACATTCTGACAATGACGCGAGTTGGGAATCCAGTTTGTCTGCTGCAGCTTCCTCTGCTACACCACGCCCAACTCACTCATTTGAAGAAACATTTTTTTAAGCTAGCAAGCATGCCATCACCAGCTGCACTTTAAGATGACAGCGCTGGAGTCTGTGCACTCACTGCACTAACTGCTTTAATCATTCTCTGTGTTTATAGTTTTCGGTTAATAACTAAATAAAAAAATTGGTGTCCCTTTTTGTGTGTGCATCCCACCGCCACAGAGAAAGTGTTATTATGTGGAAAAGAATGCATGTCCTTTGGGAACTCAGCGCTGCCAGTCTGCAGCTCTGAATTCAGTTGAATCTTTATTGCATCAGTTGGTTTTGTTAGTCAGGCACTAATGTTTTGGTGCAAACAGCGTATCCAGAGCCTATTGTGTGACGGATGCACTTCATACAAGGAACTAAACAGTTATTGTTATGCATGACACTGAAATGACATCTTGATACTGATAAAGCAGTATTGCCATGTGTTTTGCACAATGAGACACTCCATTCAACTCATCCTGCCAGACAATGTGAGGCAGAATCACCGTACAGTAGTTGTTATAGGTAGACAAATATTTGACCCTCCGTATCACACAATCCGACTAATTTTTCTACAATTTTATCAGGCTGTTCAGCCTGTGTGAAAGCAGTGTCCTCTGGCATTTGTGGACAGAAAAAAGTCATAGGTCAGAGGTTTCAGTTTCTCTTCCTGGCAGCCTCCGTCTGTGGTCTGTCCAGCCTGAGGGGCAGATGTGACAATGAGGTGCGTCACAAGTAAAGATGGAACTCTTCACACAGCTCACCTAAAATTGCTGAGACTCTGTGCTAACATTTCAGTGGGTCCTCAGCAAACATCACGCTGGCTCGACAAAACCAAACAGGCCTCACAAACACTTGAACGATGAGCGCAAACACTGCAGGGAGCTGCAAGTCAGCTGGGCTCAACTCACATTCAAGTTAAGGGCAACACCCATGTGTGTGGATCGAAGCTGCAGGGAATCAATATTTAGAGCCAAGAGTGAATATTTAGAGAGAATTTGCAATATTTGCTTCTTTTTTCTATTTTATTGTAGGAAACTCATCAAATAAAGCCAACACACTCCCAAATGACATGCAGAAATGTCAGCTGTACACAGCAGAAGTGAAAGACTAGCTGAAAATGACAGCTCCATTCTTCTGATTGTTTTAGTTACTGCCACAGCCTAAACCTCCCCTAAAGGCAGGTCCGTCCCAATTAGCCTTCCTCGTGCAGCTTTAATTAAATATTGGTTCCACATGACAAGTTGAAGTGCAGTGCCAGCTCTCTGTAAATAGATTAGTGACCTAAACTTCAGTGATGGATGGCTGACCCCCACAGCTCTTCCCTGCTGTTTCTCTTCCTCTCCATCTCTCTCCAGCCCAGCCTGTTGGCCCCATTTCTCCTCTCTGTCCTTGCTGTCATCTCGACCTCCATCATCATTTAAAGGTTGCTTATTTTTCAGTGATACCAGAATCTTTAACTCTCACATCTAAATGTAAATTATGTAAAGTACCCTACAATGCCAGTTGCTCAGTACTGGACTGCTACCTTGGCACTATCCTGCTACTGATTTTGGGGCCAGTTTTTGTAATGTTGCTGACTGAGACGGTCTGTGGGTCTATTTATGCCATAGGCCATACTTTGCCAAAGTACACCACAGTCATGAATTTAATACCTCCACTAGGGCTGGGCCATATTATACCGTTCACGGTAATACCGGTATAATGTTAGGCAACGATAGGAAAATGAAATATCGCGATAGAATGGGAGTAAAACGCGCATGCGCAGTGCCTTTGTTTTCATACGCACATGGCCGATTGTTGAGTGAAACAGATGAACCAGAATTGGTTTGTAAAAATGGTGCAACTTCAGTGATGTGGAACTGGTTTGGTGTTTGTCCGTCAGATACACGACAAAGCACATTTTTTTGCAGAACATGCAAGCGGCCGTCGTTATTGTCGTATTTGTCGGACTAAGATGCTCTTAAATCTGGGAGTAATCTGGGTCCTAAACTCCGTATGCTTCAGGTCAAACAACACTGCAGCATCACTTAGAGTTAAAAACTGTCTAAATTCTTTCATCTTTAATAAAACGATCAGCATTGCTGCTTTACCAGGTGTAACTATAAAGTTTAACTTCCAGGCATCCATGAAAACAAAAGTTATTACATTTAACGGAGTTAGAAGTTAGCAGGAAGCTAGCGGAAGTTAGCTCGCTAGTTTTGCTAGTTACCTAAGCATGATATAGCACGTTCTGACGGAGAGATTTCTGAAAAAAATCAAACGTACAGTTCTGCTATCACTTCCAACATAAATGAAGACAGGAAACTAAACAGCAGTGAAGTTTGTAGGGTTACTGAAGTTGGGCTAGCTGGTATATAATGATGTGCTACGTGATCGCTAGCGACACAGCTATGTTAGCATAACATAAACAGTGAAGCTGGAGGACGAACACTAACACTTTTCCACTTATAAAAGTTAACGTTAAGGTTCTTCATGGTTAGAGACAAATGCAATCGCATGGCAGGATGCTGTAAACGGACCAAACTTCAGTCAGGAGAACAACTGAGACAATCCATCCACAATACGAGGTTAGTCATTAATATACTGCAACATGGGAATAGAGCAGCTGCCAGAGAATTCAACATTAATGAATCAATGGTACAGAAGTGGAGGAAGCAAGAAGAATGAGTTTAATCAAGTTTGATTGATCTGACTGCTTTGTTTCGCTTAATGTGCCTTATAATCCTGTGCACCTTATGGTCCGAAAAATGCGTACTGCACACTGCAGTTTAATGTTGCAAAGCACCTCTTTTTAACTTCAGTGGATATTATACATGGTTATGCTCAGGATATGTCAGCCCATTTCTACTGGAAATGCCTTTTGGTTAAACTTTCAGCAAGGAATTTGCATTTGCACTGTTACATTTTTATAAAGCTTTAATGTACATAAAAACCAGCTTCTTGTTTAAGTGAAAATAAATGGAAGGTTGTCTTTTTGCGCTAGTAATGTTGTGGAGTTGTATTTTGTCTCGCATCAATTATATCGTCGGTTATATCGTTATCGCAAATTTTCAAATATATATCGTGATAAATATTTTTGGCCATATCGCCCTGCTCTAACCTCCACCACTGGTGAGTGGCTGTGCCTGATGATGCTGAATATCCAGCAATATCTAAGACTTCAAGGGGAGGCACCGGGACTCCAAAATCCTGAACTTATTTCCAGGTTTTTGGACTCATTCACGGGGTAATTTATTGACTGATGATTTGAACATTTATTGCCCAGGTACCACTGGCATACCTGCAGAGTGCACAGTAGCACTCTACAGGATTAATGTACTTACTAAAAGGCCTGCATATTAAACATGTGTTCACTGAGTTAAGGCAGGCTGGACTGCTAGAGAGACAAAAACAAACAAACACACAAATGGTCAGAGTGGCTTTCCCATGGGATTCCTGACATTCCTCCTCCTCTTTCTCTCTTTGGATCTCAGCTTCTCTCATTCTGCCCTGAGGCTGCAGCTGGCCTCCTAACATCCTGACAGGCCTGCTAACTAACACACAGCACAAACACGCATACACCTCTAACAGACATGTGCGAGGCCTCAACCAGAAAGTGTGAAAACGGGATATCTGGGAAACATAGTGGTGTAAAGGAAAGAACAGCCAGACAGACAGGCATATGAGGAGAGTTGGAAAACTGCAGTCACTCGTGAGGCTCAGCGGGACTAACTGTAACAGGGGGACAAACAGGGGAAAAGGTCAGTGTATTGGCAAATGATAAAGATCTGCAAGTTTAGCAGACTGAGAGATCCAGAGCCCAAACTAAACCGTGTCAGCACCCAGTCTGACTGCAGCGAATGGGCGCAGCACACTTTCTTCTGATTTCATCATTTTAAATTTAGAAAAGGGCGTGTAGCGCTGCGATCCACCGAGCCCAAGACTAAATCTGACAGAATCGGCACGTGCTGGGTCACAGCAGGCATGTGCGTCTCAAAATAGAGACGGAGGGAACGGGAGCACAGCAGAGGGGAAGAATGAGCAAAACGAGGCCTGCCTGCAGTGGTTTGACTGAGCATGCATGAACACGCACATGTGCGCGACCCCAGCCAGTCGCACCAACACACATGCGTACGCAGAGTAGCAAGCAGTGAATGCACTGGGTGCTGCGCCCAGAGGCGCTGAGGCAGGTTTGTAAACAGACTGCCGTCCTGCTCTAACACGGTTGGCTAAATGCATATTACACTAACCACAGATCCAGGACAGAGATCAGGCTGGAAAAAAATGAACTTGAGAGTGTGACATCATTCTGCAACTTTCAGCCTGCTCAGAGAAACAACAGCAGAGTTTCAGGGAACCATCATGTACTCTTGAAACCGCAGGACCTTTCTCACTACATGTTTCTGTGTCCTCTGTGATGACCAGTAGAAGTACTGGTAAAAATCCAAGAGAAATGTAAACTGCACCGTGATATCCAAAATATATGACACTGTGACTTTAAGAAACGAACACCTGTGAGGCTGAAAAGCCAAACAGGAAACCTTGAAGCTTGAGGAATTTGCTGTTGAAGCTGTCGCCTGATGCTCCTCGAGTATGACCTATGAGAACCCATCAGTCCAGGGTGTCTCCTTTACAACCATGAAGCACAGCTGTGTGTAGCCTTGAATGCATTTTACATGATGTGCAGGCACAATAAAAGCAACACCTGTACAATTTAATCATCCATTTCAACTCCCTGTCTGGATTTGAACTATGAATGAAAAAAAAGTAGCTCATATTTTATGTCTTTTTCCGCAGCCTCCAACTACAGGAAGAGACATTTCTGGACCAGATGGAGCACAAAATCCCCTTAATGTTTGTACTGAGTTTGCCAGCACTCTCTTTGGGAAAATGCCTAAGGAGCAACGCCCAAAACGACTTAGAGAAATGATTCCAAGTGCCTAAGTGCTTTAGACACTTATGTTACCATTACATAGGTGTCTGTAATGGTATTCTATGGCCAAAATGCAAACATCAAAATCCATCTACATACAGTCTCTGGCTCCAAATATTTTCAACAGCAGGATGTTTGAATATTATATACATTACTGCAATTATATGTTTAAATTAGAGCTGGGCGATATGAGATTTTTTCATATCACGATATGTTTTTTTCATTTCAGGCGATAACGATATCTATCACGATATAAGCCAAATAACTATATTTGTAAGATTTAAATGTGCCGTTGCTCACAAGTAAAATGTGAAATAATCAGCAGCTTGTTTTGATTTAAATATTTATTTCCCATAATAAGTTCAACAGGGTAGATGTACTTAAGGAACATGAGACTTTTTCAGATAAATAAAGGCAAATATTGCAAACTACACAAAAGGCAGCCGCTAAAGCGTTTAAGTTTCAAAATAGAACAAACGAAACAGACTAAATTGTCAATTCCACTTAGAAACAAAATATTAATTCTAAAAATAAATCTTAGTTTGTTTTACAGAAGAACAGACAAAACTGACTAACTTTTGTCAATATCAAATAAACTGAGAACTAAAAGGAAATTCTCAATCTCTCCTTGTTGTATAGCTTAGCTTTTCAAACAGTTTTAACAGTTACTTTAGTCTGACAAAAGCCGAATGACGAATTAGCGCTTCCAGTCAGAGACTGAGGCTACGTCCACACGTACACGGGTATTTTTGAAAACTGAGATTTTCCGTTTTCGTTTTAAAAAATAATCCCGTCCACACATAAAGGCAGAAATGAAGGAAAACGCTGCTATGAACATGCCAAAGCAGCAGGTGGCGCTAGATTCCTAACCGTGCAGAAATGTTGGCCAATCAGAAGTCTAGAAGCCTCGGTGGGAAATAGTAAACAAAGCTGGGGCATAGAAGCAGAACCGAGTCGTATGTAGGGATGGGTATCGTTTAGGTTTTATCCGATACCGGTGCCAAATCGGTACTTTGAAACGGTGCCGGTGCTCAAACGGTGCTCAAACCGGTGCTTAAAGAATAGAGAACACAAAATTGGTCCAAAAACCTCTCATGCTCAGCTGGTTTTTTGTAAAAAGATAACAATGTTAGCCTTTTCTGCAGCTATGGGGTATATATGGTATCACTCTTGGCTGGAAGCAGTGCTTAAACAATGGAAAAAACACAAACTTTGTCCAAAAACCTCTCATGTTTAACTGTTTTCCACTTTTTCTTTGGTCATTTTAGCCTTTTTGGCCAGGGTGAAGGGAGTATCTGCCATCAAACAAGAAGACAGCCGCATGTAGCTATGATGATGTTTGCTAGTTCACCTTACATGCATTAATGTAATAACGTGGTTAGCCTACTCAACGTAAATTACACACGAACAACATTTAGCTACTCACGCAGAGAAGAACGGCTGCTGCTGCCATCATCATCCGTCATCATTTATGCTACACTGGCAGGGCTAGGGGCCAGGACTCTCCTCTTCGTGTTTTTGGGGGATGTTGCATAACAGGCAACCCACCCGCAGTAGATGTGCTCGGTGTGAGGTCTCGCAGCAAGCTATCAAATACGGCGCATTTCTGGGCTTTTAAAAAAAACGCTATGCGTCGCCAGGTGTTTCATCGGATTTGAGGTGTTACCTCCTTTGACAGTATCACAGTATCAGCTTAAAGCACTTGTTGCAGGCTGCTGAGTTTGCTCTAAAAGAACGTACGTACCTGGGCCCGCCTACTATTCTCGGAAACGTAAAATGATTGGCTAGAAGTGTATCACAGCTCAGGAAAAAAAAAAGCACCGAAATAAAGCACCGAAATGTGCGCTGCTTTTCGGTCTGGTTACTACCGTTTATGTCAGAACCGGTGCCATCATGGCACCGGACACCGGTACCCATCCCTAGTCGTATGTGTGGACGGACAGTAACTGTGTGTATATGTAAGCATTTAAACACTGCAGAGAGTAGAATTAACAGTAACAGTATTGTAGAAATTCATTTCACCGAAACAATAACGTGGCGCACAGTGTGACGCATGCACCAGTTTATTGTATTTCCAGACTTGCTTTCGGCACAATTTACAGTGCACGCTACTCTGTTTTTTGTCAGACTTGAAATAGCCGAAATACCTTCACACTACGGAACTTCTTTGGCTCTTCCGTTCGACAATCTCTCCGGCATTGGAACCATCATCTGTTTTCTCTTCGGTCACGCTCGGTTGATTTTTCTAGTCGGCACACTCATTTCCTCCATTACGAGCTGGCTCCATTACCCGCTGGCTGCTTCCCAAACAAACACACGTGCGGCTTGGCACTTGTGCTGTACGTAACAAGTCACGCGACGTGACGCTGCGGCTGTGATTGGTTCGGCTCTGCGCTACTTAATTTGGATTGGCTGACCTTTTTTTTTTTTTTTTTTTTTTTTTTTTAAGAGGACAAGAGCGGCGAGGTCTATCGCGATAGCTTAATTTCTCTATCGAGCAAAAGTTATATCGCGATACATATCGTTATCGTTCTATCGCCCAGCTCTAGTTTAAATCCAAGACATTTCAGAATAAATCTTTAGGTCAAAATTAAATAAGAAATAAGCCTCAACATCATAGTTCAGTCTTGCTTCTTCGTGTGGTGCTTTACAGGGTTTCCCAGCAATCACTTTGGCTTGTCAGAGCAGGAAAAGCACAGGTGTTACCACCAACGGTTGCTCACTTCCATTCTGCTGAGCCAATAAACAGTGGTGCAGCAAACCTGCATGCACTACAGTCAGATACACTGTGTGATGCAAGCATTGCTATAGTGATTAATTGTGCCTGTAGGAACATGTCAAAGGGACAACAGCTCAATTATACTTTTCCCATGAAAACATGACAGTGTTGGAACAAGTCCCATCTTTATCTACTGACTTCATCATTTTAATTTATTTACTTCTATTTAACTAAAGTGCTTCCCACATTATTTAAACTGTTTACATTTGATACTAGTCTCTATATTCTCAGTATCTCAATGTTTGGGAGAAATCCTCAACAACGAAATGATGAGAAAGTACTTTACAACAGTGGGGAAAAAAACCCTTTTAGCAGGAAGAGACTTCAGCAGAACCAGGCTGAGGGTGGGGCAGCCATCTGCCGTGACTGGTTAGTGGGTGAGGGGAAAGAGGAATGAAAAACAAAGGAGGACAACATAGTGATACAGTGGGTTTCCTATCAATAAACTCATACCTTTCTACTTCGGGCCACAGCGACCGCTGTGATTTTTTTTTGCTAATATTAGAGATTAGTTTGTAAAATATATCATTCTACTCCCAGGAGACTGGTCCATATTTGTAACTGGTCATATGCTGCAAACACTGGGCCTCTCCTATAAAGGTGCTTTGAGGTAGACTGGAAAACTTGGGTTGACCTATCAAGTTAATAATTACCTGCACATAACCACTTAGCTGGACTGCTGCCGTTTGGCTAGCAAAGCCATGTAAGCATGTTCAACCTGCTTCACATTACAGGCTTTTAGCAGTGTCAATAATAATAAAATTACCTCGGCTGACAGCCACAACCAAACCAAATGTTTGATTTGACTGACGGGAGCACAAACTGAAGCATGTGACCTGAACCTGCAGGACAGTGCATCATTTCCACATGACTGTCTTTTTGGTAAATTGCATGAATAAATGGGTTCTTAATAAGAGTTAACATCATTATTGTGTGAGTGAATGTGTGCGTGTTTAGTGTCTATCAATCCATCTGGTTAAGCCAGCAGATTAACCGGCCCAAAGCGGTCTTTCAACCACTGCCTTCTGCAAGGTCAGTAGGCAAGGCGGTCAATCCAAAGCCTGCAGACGGTCTTATCTGGACACGCATACTGCACAGCGTTACTACACACACAGGCTTAGAGGAACACAACAACAAAGGCAGAGACAGCAGGACACACAGGCAAACAGTTTTACGATGCGGATCAGTGAGGCAGATACTGCTTTTGATCTGTTAAAGAGATTCAGGCTCATCCATCTGCTTCAGTCGCTGCCACTGACCACTAGTAACAAGTGACTTAATTTCCTTCATGGATTCCTATTATAAGCAGCTGAAACCATGCGAGAAAGCTGCGACCTGAGAATGTGGAGAACTTTGTTGTGGGAAGCTTTTAAACCCATCTACGTTAGCTCATATCAAACTTCGCCACTCCTGAGTTCAGACTCTTAAAGGGCTTTTGATGTGCTCTCCTCCTGAGCAGCTCTGGGAAAGCAGAGGAGCGATGCTGGTAAGTAGTGGCCTTGTTAGGCATCAGAAGCAGCGTGAAACAGGCATCGCTTCCCCTCTCCTCTGAGCTCTCCTCAGTTCGCGTCTGACTCCTAGCTCTGTTCAGCTCTCTGCACTGGCGCTGGATCTTGCTAAGCTTTCCAGGAGTTCCTATTCAATCTGCCAGCTGGACAAAAAGGCAGGAAGCACTCCCACCACCCACCCCCTCGGTGAGCGGCAGGACTGGGAAGGGAAAGACAGAGTTTGACAGAGAGCAGAAAGAACTGAGAGGACAGAAGAATTTAAAAAAAAAAAAGAGAGAGAGAGAGAAGAGCAGTTTCTGGTGGCGTCCCTTCTCAGGGAGTGACTGACTGACAGCAGAACAAACAGAGCTGCTTCCTGGTAGAGCAGGGCGATATGGCCAAAAATATTTATCACGATATATATTTGAAAATTTGCGATAATGATATAACTGACGATATAATTGATGCGAGACAAAATACAACTCCACAACCTTCCATTTATTTTCACTTAAACAAGAAGCTGGTTTTTATGTACATTAAAGCTTTATAAAAATGTAACAGTGCAAATGCAAATTCCTTGCTGAAAGTTTAACCAAAAGGCATTTCCAGTAGAAATGGGCTGACATATCCTGAGCATAACCATGTATAATATCCACTGAAGTTAAAAAGAGGTGCATTGCAACATTAAACTGCAGTGTGCAGTACGCATTTTTCGGACCATAAGGTGCACGGGATTATAAGGCACATTAAAGGAAACAAAGCAGTCAGATAAATCAAACTTTATTAAACTCATTCTTCTTGCTTCCTCCACTTCTGTACCATTGATTCATTAATGTTGAATTCTCTGGCAGCTGCTCTATTCCCATGTTGTTGCAGTATATTAATGACTAACCTCGTATTGTGGATGGATTGTCTCAGTTGTTCTCCTGACTGAAGTTTGGTCCGTTTACAGCATCCTGCCATGCGATTGCATTTGTCTCTAACTATCAGGAACCTTAACGTTAACTTTTACAAGTGGAAAAGTGTTAGTGTTCGTCCTCCAGCTTCACTGTTTATGTTATGCTAACAGAGCTGTGTCGCTAGCCATCACGTAGCACATCATTATATACCAGCTAGCCCAACTTCAGTAACCCTACAAACGTCACTGCTGTTTAGTTTCCTGTCTTCATTTATGTTGGAAGTGATAGCAGAGCTGTACGTTTGAATTTTTTCAGAAATCTCTCCGTCAGAACGTGCTATATCATGCTTAGGTAACTAGCGAAACTAGCGAGCTAACTTCCGCTAGCTTCCTGCTAACTTCTAACTCCGTTAAATGTAATAAATTTTGTTTTCATGGATGCCTGGAAGTTAAACTTCATAGTTACACCTGGTAAAGCAGCAATGCTGATCGTTTTATTAAAGATGAAAGAATTTAGACAGTTTTTAACTCTCAGTGATGCTGCAGTGTTCTTTTGACCTGAAGCATACGGAGTTTAGGACCCAGATTACTCCCAGATTTCAGAGCATCTTAGTCTGACAAATACGACAATAACGACAGCCGCTTGCATGTTCTGCAAAAAATGTGCTTTGTCGTGTATCTGACGGACAAACACCAAACCAGTTCCACATCACTGAGGTTGCACCATTTTTACAAACCAATTCTGGTTCATCTGTTTCACTCAACAATCGGCCATGTGCATATGAAAACAAAGGCACTGCACATGCGCGTTTTACTCATATTCTATCGCGATATTTCATTTTCCTATCGTTGCCTAACATTATACCGGTATTACCGTGAACGGTATAATATGCCCCAGCCCTACTTCCTGGCCTGACACGCACAAGACATGTAACACACAAATTAGTTTTTCGGGTTGGGTTGGGTCATTTAAAACTTGCCCATAAAGTGCTTATCTTCTGTGTCAGTCCTCCAACCATCAAATTTCTAAAGCAAGTCCAAACTAACACTTTACAAAAACTATTTTCAAAACACTGAAATCAATAGAATAGTGCTTTACTCCACTGTGGATTTACATTGACATTGTGGAAAAAGGTGACAGTGTCTTTGCCTGGTGTGAAAACTTTAACATTACTGTTCCAGAAGGAGCTTCTAATATCTCTTCACTCTTGCACTGTCACCAGTTTATCCTGACTTTGCATAGCTGGGGGTCTGTGATTTTAGACGGCTCAACATCAGGCTTTACACTTCAGACTTCTGTTATAATTCGCACGATTGCCATCTACAGAAGTTCTCAGATGATACAGCCATCATTGGATGCGTATCAGACGGGAATGATCAGGAATACAGGGGGGTCATCAGTGACTTTGTTGGCTGGTGTGAGACCAACGTACTCCAAATCAACGCCGGCAAGACAAAGGAGATGATCATAGACTTCAGGAGGAAGTCACTATCGCTAAATCTAAGTAAAACTAAAATTATCTTATTTGGGAATTCCCTTAGAAATGCACAAGTGCAGATTCATGTAGATGGTGTGGAAATTGAAAGAGTACTTGAACATAAGTTTCTTGGTGTGATTATAGATGATAAATTAAACTGGAAGTCTCATATAAATCATATACATAACAAAATTTCAAGAAGTGTCTCAATCTTGAGTAAAGTAAAACACATTCTGGACCACAAATCACTCCACATTCTCTATTGTTCCCTGATTGCACCGTATTTGAATTACTGTGCAGAGGTTTGGGGCAATACTTACAAATGTTCGCTATCATCAATCTTTATATTACAAAAAAGGGCCATAAGGATAATCCATAAAACTGGTTACAGAGATCATACAAATCCACTATTCTTAAAATCAAAAATTCTAAAATTCACAGATCTGGTTCATTTTCTCACAGCACAAATTATATATAAAGCAATAAATAACCTGCTTCTTGACAATATTCTAAAAATGTTTTCTAAAAGGGAACGGGGATACAATTTGAGGGGGGAATTAAATTTAAAACATCCTCGTATCCGTACAACATTAAAAAGTTTTTGCATCTCTGTGTGTGGAGTGAAGCTGTGGAACAGACTAAGTAAAGATATGAAGCAATGTCCAAGCATGGCGCAGTTTAAAAAGTGGTTTAAGGATATGGTTTTTACGGGGTACAGGGAAAAGGTAGAGATTTGATAGGGTGTTCTTGTCTAATATTTTCATGTGTGTGCGCATGCACGGGTTTGTTGGTATGGGTATATATATATTAGGGGTGCAACGATACACAAAATTCACGGTTCGGTTCGATACTTTGGTGTCACGGTTCGATATTTTTTCGATACAAAAAAAATGTTCATGCATTTTTAATTTGTCATTTATTAAAATTATAAATATATATTTTAACTCAAAAGTACAGTTTTTAAATTTAACCCTAACCCTTGTGCGCGTTTTTTATTTTGACAGCGAATGCGCACCTGCGGACCACTTATGTGCAGCCCTGGTTATATAGCTCGTCATATTGCAGCCACAGAAATTCTTTTGTCCATGAAACCATAAAGCTGCACTTTCTTTTTGCCTTATAGTCTGATTTGTCATAACTTCTCCGTTTTGTGGTAAGCTTTTATTTGGCTGTCACTTCTTCACCCTGACCTGTCTTATTTGGCTCAGCAGAACTTAAATGCTTTTACACACGCACTCACATAAGCTCAGCGATTCTCTGCGCGATCAACCTCTCACGTGTTTAAGCTTGCTGCGGGAGATTTCACTCGTCATGTTTGCGTAGTAAGCTAACGATTAATAAGACGATGTCAGAGGAATTGGTGCACAAATTATCATCACTCACAGATCAGTGCTGTCGCTCTCTATACACAGTTCGCACGATTGCAAAGTGAAAGCAAAAAACAAGCGCAAATTCAAACGCGACTTCAATATGTCACATATTGACAGTGGCTCATCGATGCCAATGACATAATTACCCAGCTACATTTCTGAAAGAATGCAAAAGCATTGACATATATTTTTCCTACAATAGCCCGACGGGCAGGGAAGAGATAGATTTTGGTAGCCCGACTGAAAAAATCGCTAGCTCCGGGACGTCGGGCTAGCGATATTGCGAGCCCTGTATCTGATTGAGGAATCACTCATCTTTGGAAAAGAGAGTTTATTACAGAGAAATGGCTCTTTCCAAAATAAAAGCTATACTATCCGCTTCTTCTGGGCTATATTCTCAGCAGCATAAGGAGAATCATGTGCTAACAGCTGTCTAAATGACTCGGCTAAAGTTAGTAGCATGCTTGTTGTTTTTGTCTTTGCACTAGGATGATGTCGGTGTAAATGTGCAGTCATATTCGTTGTGTTCCCACTAGTGCTTTCAGGTTAATCTCGTTGAAATGACCTTAACGCCACAACACGGCAAATCTCCGTTAACGAGCTACCGCCGATCGCTCCGTGCATGGGGCTAGACGGCCAACACGTTAACGAGCTAACTGCGCTAACACACTAGTTCACACCAATGTAATTGAGCATTGCGTGGCACATCCAACATACTGTTTTACTTTAGTCCATGACTCGCTTACCTTCAGGGTCATACGTCACATGAAAACCAAAATAATTCCAAACGCCAGATCTGAATGAGGGTCAATTTGCCTGTTGCAAGGAGAGCTTAACTTCTGTCTCGCTAGCTTGCCCTGCGCTCTTCCTTCTGACTATGCTGTCTGTGTTGAGCGCTCAGTGGATCTGCGCTCGACAGTGCAGCCTAGGCGGAGTAGTCGAACACAGATTCACTGAGCACTCCACACAGACAGCATCATCAGAAGGAAAATTGATAAAATAAATTACAAATGTTGCATTGTTCGATACATATGCGTACCGAACCGAAAGCACTGTATCGAACGGTTCAATATCGATACGAATATCGTTGCACCCCTAATATATATATATATATATATATAAAATTGTAGGTTGTGTATCCTTGAGGTGTTAATGGGGTTATTGAAAATGTGTATATGTGCGTATGTGTGTATATACGTATGTATGGATAGATAGAAACATATATGTGTATATATTAAAAAAAAAATTACACATAACATATAATGTAATTGCAAGGAGGTATTTCTGTAGTCTATTGATACTAGATAGTGGAAAAGGGGTGGGATTAAATAAGCTTATGCTTCTTCCTGCTCCTTTTTGAACATGGACGTTATTTGGAGTTGTGGTTGCTCGTTTTCCTTTTGTTTGCTTTGTTCATTTGTCTCTTTTAATTCTATTTTTTTTATACTTTTTCAACATGTTCAAAATAAAGATTCAATCAATCAATCAAACCCCCTACAACACCGGTGAACATCCAAGGGAAAGACATTGAGATAGTGGACTCTTATAAGTACCTGGGTGTTCACCTCAACAATAAACTGGACTGAACTACAAATAGGGCTGCCACAAACGATTATTTTGATAGTCGACTAGTCACCGATTATTTTTGCGATTAGTCGACTAATCAGATCATCATCCATTGGACGTACAGCGTACAGCTTATTGCACCAGCAGCATCTGGTCTTATATAACTATCATTAGCTTACAGCTTGAAGTGTTTGTGCTAACTAAAAATAAAGACAAGATGGTAGTTTATTTTTAATGAAATTTGCAGATTGTTTCGGTGAAGTTTAATAAACTCCTTGCTTTCTAAAATATAACAGGACACCGGAGTATATTCTCCAGCGTCTCACACTTCTGATAATCAGCTGTCTGCTTGACAGTTTTAGCTGTGCAAAAACTATAACTTTAATCTCAGCCAAACCTATTATTCAGGAACAAATAAAATACTAAAGAAAGCCAAACAATAACATTTTTAAGTTATCTAAGTGACTTATATATCATGTTTAACCTGACTAGCGAAAGACGGCGGTGGGTTTGAAAACGATTTGCCGGGAGTCCGGTGTTCTCACGGCTCTAGTTAGCCTTGCCCCCGCCTAGCTAACGAGCTAGTGGGTAACAGACGTCTCCGAAAACGTCGGAGCGCTTTTGAAAATATGTGGTGTCTTGATAAACTGAGCAGATATTTGAGGTTTACACAGCTACATTCTCGCCTGAAAATATGTTAAACGTTTATTTTGTGACCCAGAAAGAATAATAAGAGTAAAGTTAAAACTAACTAGCTGCCGCCCAGTGGCGTGTCTAGAAAATTTTTGTTGGGGGGGCCAGGTAGGGGCACAGATTTGGAGAAGGGTGGCAGATGTAATTGGCAGATAATGTTTAAAAAAAAATTCTACCAACCGTTAACCATAATTCAATAATCCTATAAACAGCAATATTTGCATAGTATTTTTACTGACATATAGTGCACATATGTTTTGGACAAAAACATTTTTGAATATTAAAATACGAACATTTGTAACATACAATTGACAAATTAGCCAGTTCCAATGTAAAACTTTATCTGCCTGTTAAAAAAAGAAGATAATCTTCTCACAAACTGGTGTTTGATTTTGAAACAGGAAAAAAGTGGGGAAACAACTGAAAAGACTAACATTTGAATAAAACCTGAAAGCAAGTAAATACTTTCTATGCTGCCTTATGGTAAACTTTGGTAATATTGATAAAGAACAGCACTGGCTGATGATGAAATACAGTCAGCTGGCATGGTGACACTGCCAGTATAACCTGCAGGGCTGGACTGGGACAAAAAAATTGGGCATTTTCACTACAGGCCGACCCACCAGGTAGTAAAGCCATAAAGACTTTGACTGAAAACAAACCCTGTTGTGACAGTGATGTACACTGTCTTGTTGGTATATGTATGATTTCTATACATTTTACGTCAGATAAAAACTTTGGTTGTAAGATTTAGATAATTATTTAATAAAAACTAGGTATTTTAAATGAGAATAAGAAAGAAAAGTATTTCTTTGTGCCTTTCCCTGTTAATGCCCTACCTGGCCCCCTGGCAAAACTTTCCTAGATCCACCCCTGCACAGTTACCAGCTGTCAGCTACATAAAAAAGGATCCTGGTGTTATTTGCCTCTCAGAAACAGTTCAAAACTTCCCTTCAACTCATTCATGTGACCTAAAAGGTAAACCTGTTTCTCCATCACCTGTTCAGCTCTGATGATTCAGTAAGGACATCTCCTGGTTTCATGTTTCCCTCTCACCAGATATCCAAACCGACATAATGACCAGCAGCTTTACAGCTGTGGCTCCAGCAAACATCAGCTGATACTAGAAATTAATATTAAATACATTCTAACAACAGCTGATCAAGCTTAAACGTGCTGCTGTTGTTTAGCGCAACATCTGCTGGTTTCCTGTTTCTGGTGCAAAGTGGGCGATAAATAAACAAGAGAGAAAAGCCGATCAGCTGATCATTGATCAGTTTCATGATTGAAGTAGCAACAGGAGAGGCAGGGGGAGAGAATGAGAGAAGAAGAGGCAGCTGTGCAGCGTAAAGACAGAATAACTCCAGCTTTGTGTCTTTTTCCATTCTAGCTAAAGTTCGGGACAAACTGCATCTCTTCTCAGCTCAATACGAAACGTGTAATATTTTCTCTGAATGAGGGACCATTCCATTTTTAAGGAGCCGTTGGCAACTCTACTAACCTTATGAATAAAATAAAGTTCACTATCAGTAACATCATAGCACCCACCCAGCTGTATAAAAACTCTGTCAAGCTGGCTAGAACGCAGTATGAGTTATTGCAACTGACAGTAAAAAGTCAGCACAATGAAAATAAACTCCACCTAAACTTAGTTTGTATCTGACCCAGATAGACTGCAGGTCATGACTTCTTACCTGAAGTTAAGTTCACCTGACACTCGGACTGGTGGCCGCCTCGGGGCTCTCCTCCTGCCTCCCCTTCCCTCATCCACCTGCTGGCCTCTGTGGAAGCCCCGCCATAGCCACCACCAAACAACGGAGTTATTTCTACACATCGACCTGCATCTGGCCAATCCACCACCTCTCATTGTTCATGCCATTACAAAAAAAATAAAAAATAAGTCACCAGGCATATGCCCGGTATGCCCGATGGCCAGTCCAGCTATGTTAACCTGCAACCAAATCTGCAGCTCCATACAGCAATGTTACGACTTAGATTACATCTTATAACTCATAACTTGTATGTTAGCTGCCCTCAGTAGCATACTGTCTGAAATATTCCACGGCTGCAATAATTCTTTAAGTGTTATTTTTTTCCTTGGTATTCTAATTTCACCTTAGTTTACTAAACTCAACAAACTTAATATTACTTACCGGGACATTTATTCTGTCCTCATTTTCTTTCACCGAAAAATTGTTTCCTGCAGTGCCGTCTTTCGTGCTTCGCTCTCCTACCTTTGCTAACCTGATGCACATAGCGCAGAAGCCGATGCTGCATTCACTTACACTCGGATATCTGAGCGTCACCGTGAAAACATAATCGGACATTTGATATTTGATTGAATTTTATTGTTTTGCCTTTGGGGTGGCACCTGGGGTGGCCAGTCTGGTTGGGGGGGTGGCCTGTGCCCCCCAGGCCACCCCGCTGGACACGCCATTGCTGCCGCCATTGTTGACAACTGCGCTGGGCTGCGCTATGAATTCTGGGACACAGCTTCTTCTTCTTCGGGGTTTAACGGCAGCTGGCATCCTTGTACATGCAGTGCTGCCATCTTCTGTTTCAGTCCGTTATTACACTCTTAAATCCTACTACTCATTCCTGCGTCCTTTGTGATCTTACAAAGCTTCAAACGATGCGTCGACTATTAAATTAGTCGTCGACGATTTTAATAGTCGACATAATCGTGACTAGTCGACTAATCGTGGCAGCCCTAACTACAAATACAGACATCCTGTATAAGAAGGGCCAGAGTCGACTCCACCTGCTGAGGAGACTGAGGTCCTTCGGAGTCTGCAGGACTCTGTTAAGGACATTCTATGACACTGTGGTAGCATCTGCCCTTTTCTATGCAGTGGCCTGCTGGGGGAGTGGCTGCACGGACAGGGACAGGAGCAGGATTGACAAACTGGTGCGGAGGTCTAGCTCCGTGCTGGGATGTCCCCTGGAGTCTGTGGAGGTGGTTGGCGAGAGGAGGATGTTAGTAAAGCTGACATCCATCACGAACAACCCACATCACCCACTGCATGAGTATGTGAGTGGGCTGAGCAGCTCCTTTAGTCAGAGACTGAAACACCCTCGCTGCAGGAAGGAGCGCTTTCGCAGATCATTCATCCCAACAGCAGTTAGACTCTATAACTCCTCAATCACGATGTCATAAGTCACTGGACACTGAACATCCACGGTCACCACTTCATGCATAATGGACCTTCCATGTGTACGGACATGTGCAGGTATATGTGTATGTATATGTATACTAGGGGTGCAACGATATTCGTATCGATATTGAACCGTTCGATACAGTGCTTTCGGTTCGGTACGCATATGTATCGAACAATACAACATTTGTAATTTATTTTATCAACTTTCCTTCTGACGATGCTGTCTGTGTTGAGCGCTCAGTGAATCTGCGTTCGACTACTCCGCCTAGGCTGCACTGTCGAGCGCAGATCCACTGAGCGCTCAACACAGACAGCATCATCAGAAGGAAGAGCGCAGGGCAAGCTAGCGAGACAGAAGTTAAGCTCTCCTTGCAACAGGCAAATTGAACCTCCCCCACCCTCATTCAGATCTGGCGTTTAGAATTATTTTGGTTTTCATGTGACGTATGACCCTGAAGGTAAGCCTTGGACAAAAGTAAAACAGTATGTTGGATGTGCCACGCAATGCTTAATTACATGGGTGGGAACTAGTGTGTTAGCGCAGTTAGCTCGTTAACGTGTTGGCCGTCTAGCCTAAGGTCATTTCAACGAGATTAACCTGAAAGCACTAGTGGGAACACAACGAATATGACTGCACATTTACATGATCCTAGTGCAAAGACAAGCGGAAGCAGACAAAAACGACAAGCATGCATGCTACAAACTTTACCCGAGTCATTTAGACAGCCGTTAGCACATGATTCTCCTTATGGGGACCTGATATGTTTAATATGCTGCTAAGAATATAGCCCAGAAGAAGCGTATAGTATAGCTTTTATTTTGGAAAGAGCCATTTCTCTGTAATAAACTCTCTTTTCCAAAGATGAGTGATTCCTCAATCAGATACAGGGCTCGCAATATCGCTAGCCCGACGTCCCGGAGCTAGCGATTTTTTCAGTCGGGCTACCAAAATCTATCTCTTCCCTGCCCGTCGGCCTATTGTAGGAAGGAAAAATATATGTCAATGCTTTTGCATTCTTTTGGAAATGTAGCTGGGTAATTATGTCATTGGCATCGGTGAGCCACTGTCAATATGTGACATATTGAAATCGCGTTTGAATTTGCGCTTGTTTTTTGCTTTCACTTTGTAATCGCGCGAACTGTGTATAGAGAGCGACAGCACCGATTGGCGAGTGATGATAATTTGCGCACCAATTCCTCTGACATCGTCTTATCAATCGTTAGCTTACTATGCAAACATGACGAGTGAAATCTCCCGCAGCAAGCTTAAACATGTGAGAGGATGCAGAGAAACGCTGAGCTTATGCGAGTGCGTGTGTAAAAGCAGCAGGATATATATTTTAGTTCTGCTGAGCCAAATAAGACAGGTCAGGGTGAAGAAGTGACAGCCAAAGAAAAGCTTACCACAAAACGGAAAAGTTATGACAAATCAGACTATGAGGCAAAAAGAAAGTGCAGCTTTATGGTTTCATGGACAAAAGAATTTCTGTGGCTGCAATGTGATGAGCTAAATAACCAGGGCTGCACATAAGTGGTCCGCAGGTGCGCATTCGCTGTCAAAATAAAAAACACGCACAAGGGTTAGGGTTAAATTTAAAAACTGTACTTTTGAGTTAAAATATATATTTATAATTTTAATAAATGACAAATTAAAAGGCATGAACATTTTTTTTGTATCGAAAAAAAATATCGAACCGTGACACCAAAGTATCGAACCGAACCGTGAATTTTGTGTATCGTTGCACCCCTAATGTATACATATGTATATTTAGTGTGTACATGTGTGTGTACATGTCTATACATAGGAATAGTAGTGGTACAATAGTTATGTCAAGCTATATAGTTTATGTCTTCCATATTTCCAACCATATCCATAATCACATACTGTGTATGCTACCATTGTATATAGTGTATTATCTTACTTTTTTTCATCGATTGTACTTATTTGTATTTTTGTATTTCCTTCTGATGTCTGTACCTGAGCTGAGGTGACGCAAAAATTTCCCTGTTGTGGGATCAATAAAGTCTTATCTTATCAAAAATTGCAAGTAAATATCTGTTAACCTGGGTAAGGTTATTTTAACCCCTCTCTCCTATGATCTGTGGGGGGGGGGAACAGAAAAAAGACTCAAGGTGAAACAGAGCAGAGGAGAGATTTATTTTTCCTTTATTCCCCAAATAAATAAAATAAAAACCGAATTTCATTAAAAAAAAAAAAAAATCTCTGTCAGTGCGCCCCAGGCTACAATGTAGCTTGCCATCACCCGTGTGTGAATGTGTGTGTGAATGGGTGGATGACAGGTTGTGTAAAGCGCTTTGGGGTCCTTAGGGACTAGAAAAGCGCTATACAAATACAGGCCATTTACCATTTAATAGATTAAGAGTGTAATATTTACTTAAAATTCTTTTTGGGGGGGTTTCATTTTTGTTTCTAAGGTCAAGCCTTAACAATAAGCTCAAGTGTTTGCTTGCACTACTGGAATCTGAGCAAGTGAGCTGCAGGCATCAGCCCAGTCGTCTAATATTTCACCATCTGTCTTTCCAAAAGTGCGGCAGAACAATGCAGGGCCTCAGAGGCCAGCTGAGCTTTCACACTTCGTGACAATGCCAAGTACAGCAGAACTGAAGCCAACCTTTAGTCTCAGACTGTAGCTCCAGTTGGCTGCTCGTCAAGTCAAAACATAATCAGCTCTTCTGTCTCTCTTTCTAACACTGGTATTTCCTTTTTTTCCCCTCTGCAACTTCTCCATTAAAATACATTGTTCTGTGATCGTGACTTTTATGAGCCTCATATTTGGTCGAGTCCGCATTTTATGATGCAGACGCAAATGTTTAACCTACTGCTCTGGAAATCTGTTCAGGGTAACAGTAGAAGTAAACGCCTAACATGACTATGTTAACAGATATAACAACAGAAGCTGCAAAAAGTGTTGAAACTGCATGAGCCAACCTCAATTACAAGTGGCCCTGCATATTTAATTGGTACTTTTAACCCGTTAAGCTCTTTATCTGGGTAGACAGAAACACACTAGTTGCTGTTTCAGCAACACTATGGATTAATCCAGAGTCTCAGCAGGTCCTTCCTGTCACATTTTTTTTCTCCAGTGCGTGTATGCAGTACCATACCAAAAACCTCCCTGTGATAAGATTCTTCGCCTTCAGAGCCTCGTCCCCAAAACCAACAAGTATTCGTGTGTAACTGAATCCTAATTAGCCAGTATTAATAAGATGTATTTTTTTTTCTTTTTTGTGCGTTTTCTTTTTAAGATTTCAAAAATGATAATTATGATGCAATTTTTTACCAGTAACCCTGATAAATCGGGTAAAACATGATGTACTAGAATTTGTGATCAGTGTCTTTGCACTCTGTGCTGTTTAAATAAAACAAGCGTTTTCAGACAACAGTGTGATGAATACAGGAACAGACTGCAGCTGAGAAACTTTCCACTGAACTTTCTCTTTAAAACGTGCTCGCTAGTTATGTGTGAAATTTATATGCTGCTGCATGCTAAGAAATCTGAGACGCGACGGAGGGGCCCGCGTGTGAGAAACCCTGAAACAGGATGGTGCTGATTGTGGATCTTTGTGGCCCTCTCCCAAACTGTCACTCGACTGCTCCTCCACAGTGGCTGTTTACTAAACAGGAAACTAAAACCCCCAGACTGAGACAATAATGAGTGGACGCCTCTTTGCGTTAATGTCTCTCTCCATTCACTGAACAGCTCGGGGTCACCACAGGCTACAGAGTTAGATTTATGACCTCTTAAAACATTTTAAAAGTTGTTCAGTTTAAGACAAAAACAAAGAATATTTCTAAAGCACAACAAGAAATATTTTTCCCCAAAAGTCAAATCAGTAGCAAAACAGAGCAACAGCGATTGGTTACCAATATTGACTTGCTTTTAGTTACTATGAGTTAGAAATGAGTCCATTCTTCAGTCTGCTAAAGACGATTCCTTTTCAGGAAGCCACTAAGAGCGTTTCCCAAAATTTTGGAATTTTTCCTTTAAGATCGACTCATATTGTAAGTTTCATTTCCCTGTTGTGGCCAAATAAGGAAGTTCGGCTACACAGAGCTAAGCACTAACGTCAGATGGTATTATTTACTTTAGGGTTAGAGATGGGGTAATAAAGCTGGAGAACGCAGAGAGACAAACTAACACTCCTGACAAAGAAGTATGCAAAACAAGAGAAACTGAAGCACACAGATAAGGCATGTGGATGTTTTTTTGAAGACTGGCAGTGATGAGAAACATGATTATTCTGCACTGTTGTTGTGCTGTTGCACGTTATTATATTCTAGTGTCCTGTTGCTGTATATACACAGTATATTGTATCTGAGAATCAGTATAAAGATAGAAAAGAATCAGCAACAAAACACCTACAGCCAGACAGATGTGTAGCTAAGTTATAGTAGCCGGCAAACTAGACACACGGCTATTACAGTAGAAACAAATCTGAATCTTTGTGTTGTGCCATTATATGCCCGAGTTAGGATTGCACTGGCTGGTGAAAAAAAACTTGGTGAAAAAGTGACCTTTTACATATTTAGCATTATGTGAAAAATACATAGCAAAATGTGTGACAGCTGAACAAACATGGAGGACATATTTACAACAACAACAAAAGTCGTATCTGTTACAATCAAAATAACTGTGGACCACCTTCTGCTTCAGATCTATATAGACAATCCAAGCCATTGTTCCACCACTCCCCTGTCCACTTCCCCTGCTCTGTAATGCAGTTAGCCACATTTTTCACCAGACATCCTGCAGCTTACTTTCCAAATGAAGTCATCCAAAACACACTGATGTGTCATTGTGCGTCCTGGCCAGAGGAACGTGAGAAAACCCTTGTGGGAAACTGTGGAAATCCATCTTTTACTAAGGTGACAGACACACTTTCTTCATCACTGAACAACACCTCGAAGCCACATCTTGCAGGAGCTTTCCTCTCCTCAGGAACTCTCTCTGCAGGAGGGGGAGATACAGGAGAGGTGGAGGAAGATCTCAGCCTGGGCGTTTACTGTCTTATGTAGTCTGGAAGATGAGTGGATGGTGGGGTGGGTGCAGTTTTCTCTGTGGTGGGGTTGGGTGGACTGTCCCGGGCTCTGTGGGGCCGGGGGGCGCTGCTGCACTGGGCCCCGGTCTGGATGGGCCTGGGCCCTTTCCCTGGCGGGTCGCGGAGTATGGGAGTGCCTACTGGGGTCAGCGGGGGAGCTGGCCCCAGGGAGGGGTTACCTGCCCCTCCCTTCCTTCCCTCCCCATCTCCAGCTGCCTCCCTCTTCCCGCTCCACCACAACCACCCACACATGCAGGGCCTTGGAGTAGGGGTATGCCACCAGGGTGCAGAGGAGGCTACCCCCCCCCCTCTGTCCCCTTCTGGCTGCCTCTGCCTCAATTTTATCCCACAACTTAGACATTCACATTATTCACACTCTCATTACACATACATATAGGATCTTGGGGGTGGGCACAATCACGGAGTCCAAATTACCATCAGGGTGTACACCTCACCCCTGGCGTCGTTGCCCACCTCTCAATTTTAAATACACTTAGACATTGAGGGCTATCAGGAGGGACTATGCGCTTACCTGCTGCTCTCTGGCAGGTAGCTCCATGCCCTCCTGGGTTTTAATTGCACCTTAGAACACACATGCATCAACACTACAATGAGCGGGTGGAGGGAGGTTTGGAGTCTTCTCCCACCCCCGTTCTCTGCGGCCTGCTGGAGCGGGAGGGCTAGGAGGAGATGGCCGTCCGACTGCGGTCTGGGGTGTGGGGCCTCCCTGCTGCTACGGAGTCGGGGTGGTCTGCTTCTCCCCACCGCAGGGAAAAGGGAAACACCACCTGGGTCTGGGTGCAGTTCCCCCCTCCAGGGGCAAGGGTACCTAGACCCGGTTTGTAGAGTACGCTTGGGGAGTGTGATCGTGTGTACAGCGTCTCTTTATGTCTGTCTCCACGTTGGTTGAGTGTGGAGTAAGTGCATATGAGAGCATGAGGGTGGGAATGGATGTTTGTGTCTGTGTGTGCCTGTATGTCTGTGTCTATATGTCAGGTTGGGTATCAGGCGCCACCTCTCTGGGGACACCTCAGGCCCTCCAAGGTTTGGAGGCCTATCTCCACCCACCACCACTTCCCCTGCCAGTGGCGGACTCCCTCAGGTGTCGGTGCGTTGGTGGTTCTTTGTGTCTGGGGGTGGGCGTCCAGGTACACACCGGCTCACTCCTTGGCGGCCGCTTATCGGGGCCTGGAGCCTGGGGCTCGCTTGGGCCCCTTCGGAGGTGGGGTGCCCCCGGCCTCTCGGCCTGGGGCTCGGTCACTCAGGCACAGCTGGGGGCCGGCGGAGCTCATGGGCGCGTCACTGCAACTCCCCCTGGCTTCTGCTCCGCGGCTGCTGAGTGAGCCCTCATCTGGGACTCTCCTCAGCTCTTACTTGGACAGTGGCGCGGCTGCCCCTTTGTTGGTCTTCCATGGTCTCTTGTGTTCTGGGGGCCTCTGGATGTCTGGAGTTTTGATCTCCTCCATACCCGCTTCACACCCCAGAGGACGGGGCTGTGGCCCCCCCACACTCCCTAGCAGATCGTTACATGGAGAAACCTTTGGAATACAAGCGCGCTGATCCACACAGGTATGCACACGGGTGTTCACTGCTCGTAGACCCAAATTACACCTTTCTTGGCTGCTACTTCGAAGCACATCTGTCCTGCGTGCTGCACAACAACATTGAATATTTAGTATTTACTGCTGTTTACACTTAGCTAGATTAATGCGATGGTGTTGTGTTTAGTATGTTGCTTTGTTTTTTTTGCTTGTTTTCTATTCTTCTCTCAACAGGTGATCCAGGAGATTTTTATTTTTTTTCTCCCCCCCTTTCTCACTGTCCCTCTCCCCTTCTGTTTTTCCTTTCCTTCCTCTTTCTTTCTCCCTTTCCTATCCCTCACTCATGTCTGTCCCGTCTGTAACATCTGAAAATAAAATATAATAAATAATAAAAACTAAGATCGACCAAATGGACCAATACGGCAATGCCACGATGATTCATTTGGCAAAGTAAATCCATTGGGTATCCTTGTTGGTCTTCAGACAACAATTCTGATGGCTAAAGAACCAAATGGGACAGGCAAAAAAAACAACAAAAAAAAAAAAAACAACAACACCTCGAAGCCTTTAACTGCCTTTTAAACTGTCAACTCTTCATCCTGAGCAGCTGAATGTGACATGTATGGGATGCCACACATGTTTTACTGTCTTTGAACCTGTGCTGATGACTCATGCATGCAGCAATGAAAAACACACAGCAGTGGCAGGTGTACACACAATAGAAGCAAACATGCACATGAGTGTCCTCACTTACAGTCAAGGTGTTGATGTTTCCAACTTACCTACAACCATTAATGTGAACTCAAACCCTCTTTTGACAGACTTCCGATACACCTGGTTGGGGAGGTTGGCAAAACCCACGTAGCCCTCTAGGTTCCGCTGCTGAAACAAAAAACACACATTCTGTCAAAGAGATCAACAGCATGAATCAATAACACACTCAGACTCTTAAACACGCATCAGAATAAATATATGTTTAGAATAGCTGGAGCTTTATGCACTTGTTAAGACAAACAGCTGGATTTGGACACACAAGGTGACACAAATCTTGCTTTTGTAAACCTGTTACTAGAATTTTCCTGTGCTACAGTGGCAGAGCCTCTAAGAGATGAAGTACAGCTGGGTTCAATACATAAAGACTGTTATAAGGGGAACAGAAGTGAGTGGAAGAAGAGAGAAATAACAGGTTTTCTCTTCGATGGAAAGAGGAAGTCGAGTCAATTCTGTCAAAGTCCATGAAAAATGAAAGTGGAAAACACCAATACACGAGGCCAATCATTTCCTCAATAAACACAAGAACACACAAACAAAGAGAATGAAGACAAGCAAAGGAAGAAGGTCCTACGTGAATAGTGTCCATCATGTCCCGCATGAAAGACCGGTCGTACTGAAGGCAGGCCGGATCACTGATCTCCCTCTACCTCTCCGTATCTCCCAGCCTAGGGCTGAACGATTATGGAAAATAATCTAATTGCGATTTTTTGCCCCAATATTGCGATTGCGATGCGATATGCGATTATTTTTTAAGGTCTTTGTCTTCTGTATTATTAAACAAAGTCAAGCAATACATCATATAGTATGGCCAATACTATATTACATTAATTTTAAACTGTTCTTTCCTGGAAGACAGACCTCTGTTATGATGACATGAGGTGATGTATGAATTGATGACTGACATTTTTATTTAACTTCTTCAATCACAACAGTATATTTGAACATACACAATAGTTTATTTTTAGCTTACAAACATCTGAGCATAAAGTGCTGACAAGGAACCCTGGTGTAAACATTAAAATGAAAGTCAGTACAATGTGCAGATTGCAGAAATATACATAAAAAAAAATCAGTGGCTTTACCACACTCAGTTTTTCGACATCTGTGAACTACTAGACAGTCATTCAATTAAAAAATAATATTAAATAAATAAAACTAATAAATAAAAAATACACACATCTTACTGATCTCTGCAGTCAGTAACATTACACATAAAGTGCAAACATAATAGCAATTGTATAAACACACACACAAACACGCCTTTAAAGTTTAAAGGCGTGAAATTGGACGGTCTAGCCTTCTGATTAGCTAATCAGAAGGCTAGTTCTGATTAGCGTCACCGCTGTCTCGGTGGAGTTTAATAAACTCGGCCGTCTGCTTCTTGCTATCTAAAATATAACCAGACACTGGTGTAAATTCTCGACTGTCTCATACTTCTGTTTAATAAGTTTTCTGTTTGACGTTTAGTCAGCTGTGTGAAAACCAAGGAGGAACCCACCCGGGGGATTAATAAAGTTTTATTTTATCTAATCTAATAACTTTAATCTCAGCCAAACCGATTTACTCACGAACAAACAAAACACTGAAAAAAGCCCAACAATAACATTTTTAGGTTGTCTAAGTGACTTATATATTACGTTTAACCCGAGCAGCGAAACTCCGCGGTGATCTGAAAATGATGTGCCGGGAGTTGTGCCGTTCTCGGCCGCATCAGTAATCCTCGAGCTCCCGGCTAGCTGTCGAGCTGGTGGGTAGCAGACGCCTCTGAAAACGTCGAAGCACTTTTGCAAATATGGGATATCTTGATAAACCGAGCAGATATTTGATGTTTACACAACTACTTTCTCGCCTGAAAATATTTTAAAAGTTTATTTTGTGACCCAGAAAGATTAGTATGAGTAATTTTAAAACTTAGTAGCGGCCGCCATTGCTGGAAACTGGAGTTTGGCTGGGCCGCGCTATGAATTCTGGGATATGGTAGTAATTTGGACAGCCTTATAATCGCAGTATAATCGCAGCCTTTGCGGTTAGAAAATTGCACTTGATCATGTCGCGATATTATCGCAAATGCGATATATCGTTCAGCCCTATCCCAGCCTGCTGTCAAAATAAAACCCCGCCCTCCAAACACATCGATTGCTGACCTCTGAGGCTGCCAGGCGTGGCACTGATGGAAAGTGCAGCACTGAGAGGTCTGCTGGGGGTTAAAAACCACCCACAGCTAAAGTCAGCAGCCCTTTCTCCATTCCATAAACACTTTAACCATTTTTAGAAAAGTGTCAAAATTTGTGCGTTTCTCTTTCTGGAACCATTTGGAAAATTAGCCCACTGAATTTTCAAAATGGACTGCATCATTGCCAGTGTAGGAAACAGCTATTTTTATTGCAGAAATTTAACCACTCGATCAATTTCAGATGTTTTGCTCCTGAATTTCTTGTTTTTGACTTAACTAGTCAGTAACTAGTGTCAACTGTCCCAGCTGACTCTTGGTAAAAGGCAGAGAACGCCTCAGAAAGACTGAAACAGAGAGTGATAACCATTTCCTGCCACATCTACTTTTGAATCAACTGTTGACCTCAGAGTGACGCTCTTCTTTAAGCCCCTCCAACCCAGAACCAGACACCACCATTATAATTACATTTGCTAACTTTAGTATCTACAGTGATATCATGCACTCTGACATTCAAGCTGTCATAATATGACAGCTTGAATGGAACAACTCTTTCAATATATTATATTGAAAGAGTTGTTCCATCCAATCTACTTCTTTTCCACATTAGATGTGAAGAAGATTCAAACAACAACTTGCTGCAAATCCTGAGCTACAGGTTTTAACAGCAAGGGCGTTTGTAGTAGAATCACCTATTGTATCGATTTCAAAATCCTAGGTGAGTTCCTTCTTGAGTTATCGCAATCACAGGATTTTCCGAAATCTTGACCTCTGGCTTTGAGGTCGCTGAGATTCAAACTTGTCCGAGAATTTTAGTACATACACCTATGGTATACATTTGAAGCTCATTCCTTCTTTCTCAAGTAATCACATTCACAAACTTGGGTGTAAACATTGCCCACCCACCCAACGACAACACTCAATTAACCAGAAAGTGCCACAAACCCAGCCAGAAGATCTGTGAGCTAAAACAAAAGTTTCAACTTACATCAGTCCCAAATTATTTAGAGACAAAATTTAGATATGGTACAGGAAAAAAAGCTTCTTTGTGACTGCAGTCAAATGATTCATACCATGTTGATTTCAGCTTTTTTTAGTACATTTACTAACATTTTTAGTGCTTGTGTCCATTTATGAAAAACTCCTCTGGAGTATTAAGTTATCTGCTGCAAACCCTTAAATTTACAAACCCTTGAAAATTTACAAAAATTAATTTGATGACATATTTGAAGTGCAACAGTTTTATGTTAAACTCTTTTATGTTAAGTTTTATGTTAAGTCACTGCAAAGGCTAGATGATTTGTCACAAAATGGACGCCTCCATTCCACAAGCAAAACAATGTGCCTGGAGTTTCATGTTTTTAAAATGCTGGACAAACACTATAATAAATTGTATTAATGGTAAGTATAAATGGTCTGATTCTTACATAGTGCTCTTCTACTCTCCCGGAGTACTCAAAGCGTTCTATACAACATGCTGGCTGTAGCTATATTTTTACATTTATAACTACAAAAATGACACACATCAGGTTCCTGTTCCTCGGGGAAACTTCCTGCCACGGATCTAACCTGATATTAACACGGTACAAGCCTTAGATCTGTGATATTCAGAAAACTAAGTTACACACCACCATCAACAGTGGATATTAACAGCTCACAGACAGCAGCAAAAAAGAAAAAGAAAAAAAAAAAGGAAGCAATCTATGCAAATAATCAATACTAGGGATGAACACAGGTCGACAGCAGGCTTAACTACTCTGAACTTGCCTGAAGCACTTTCCAGTGTTTCCATGCCTGAGTCACACAGACGCTAGTAGAGTGTGTGTTACATACGCAGCATTGATCTTCACAGCACCAAACAGAGAAAAACACATCTGAGCCACATGGCCTGAGTAAAGCTGTGTGAAAAAGAAGAAGCATGGAACGCTGATCTCATGCGCTATAGTCATCCACGAGTGCAAATTCATGCAAGCATGACGATATAAAGATATAGAGAAGCAAGAAAGGAATGATGAAGGACAACAGCAAAAGACACATCAGTGTGGTACTTTAATCCACTCGTTTGACTCTCTCGTTCTCCAAATATACAGTGGATATCTCTGTGCAAAGTGCTCCAGGGTATCACTCTGTGCTACAGTGACAAGAGGGCAGCCAGTAATATCCACTTCCAGTTCATAATTCAAAAGGGCTGCTTTAGAATACAAAGAAGAATAGACGTATATAAACCGTGTATACACTGTTTATGAAAGATGGATGTTATTACGAGGATGTCAGCAGCCGGTTCTGGAATACATATTCTGAAGCTAATATTAGCAAGCTACATCTATAAACTGCATGGATGAAAAGCACTTACATCCATACTTGTTAATTAGCACTAACAGACTAATTACACTAAATACTACCATTTTAACTTTGGGAGAAGTGAAGCACAAACTTCTTGGAGTGTCTGTTCCTCACAGAAAGCCATGTTTGTCACATAATTAGAAAGAAAAGCAAACTCAAAACACCAATAGCAGAAACAGTGGACAGCTTAACAGAGGTGACACCTAACAGTCATATCCGTTTTTGCAAAAACACTTCTGGTCCTATAAAAGTCTATACAGCCTCTGACCTCTGAAAAAAGAATCCACCCCTCACTCATCACATCTGGTTTCAGAACCAGGAAGCTTCATAAGGAGATTTGTGTCCATATTTTACAATCTTTCATGTTTGATCTTATATTTATCTCTTTTTAGTATGCCATGCTTAAGTGTACCTGCTGTTAGCAGGAGGGACAACGCAGCATGGAGGAACTTGAGAGTAAAAGGCCTGTAGTTTTGTGTAGCTTTTCTTATTAACTCACATGAACAACAAAGTGTAGTCAAGCAAGCTGATTGAAAGGGTCAGACTGCCTTCACTAGGGCAGGGCGATATGACCAAAAATATTTATCACGATATACATTTGAAAATTTGCGATAACGATATAACTGACGATATAATTGACACTAGACAAAATACTTTACAACTCCACAACTTTATTAGTGCAAAAAACCCCATCAATGTATTTTCACTTAAACAAGCAGCTGTTTTTTTATGTGCATTAAACTTATATAAAAATGTAACAGTGCAAATTCCTTGCTAACAGTTTAACCAAAAGGCATTTCCAGTGGAAATTGGCCGACATATCCTCAGCATAACCATGTATAATATCCACAAAACTTAAGAGGTTATACACACACAATACGGTAACATTATGTTGAAGCACAGTACGTATCACTCCGCGAGGCTCCTGCCTACGATAGCCGTAATGCTCCGACAATCCATCAAGCGGTGCGGCTTCGTAGCTTAGCAAAGTCGCAGTAAAACATTTGAGATTTTCGAGCGCCGTGTACATAAAATCGTTTCGAGGTCAGTAAACACAACCAGAGTTCATACATAAGGCACACGGGATTATAAGGGCACTGTCAAGTTTCAGAAAAATCAAAGGATTGATTTTAAGTGTGCCGTACTTTCCAAACAACACGGTAAAAACGACGGCCCGCTAGCATGCGCTACGAAAAATAGTGCTTTGTTGTGTATCTGACGGACGAGAGCCAAACCAGTTCCACACCACTGAAGTTGCAGCATTTTTACAAACCAATTCTGGTTCATCGGTTTCATTTAACGATCCACTTTCGCCCTTCTCATTCTGCGTGGCCGCCATGTGCGTATGTAAACAAAGGCACTACGCATGCGCGTTTTACCCATATTCTATCGCGATATTTCATTTTCCTATCGTTGCCCAAAATTACTATTACTATTACCGCGAACGGTATGATATAGCCCAGCCCTAGCCTTCACCCTCTATTCCACTTCATCACTGTGGTTATGTTCAGTCTATGGTCTGATTTAGAATCTAGATCCTACAACGTAACCTACATAAGTGGCCAACGTCATTGCCGGCATTTATGCTGATGCATCATGTGTTAAGTACTGTGTAGTTGTGTCCCGATGTTTTATTTACATTGCCAGCAGACAGAAACAAATAAAATGCTGGGACTTCCCCCTCCAGGGTCCCCACTCTTGTAGCCATTTTTCTTTTTCCCCTGGGGGCACTTCACAGTATGCTCCCTCACATCCATTAGGGATAGTTTCAGTAACCTACCTCCAGACATATGCGAGTACTCCTGCTGACGCTATAATTATTATTTCTTCTTCCAGGGAGGTACGTCAGGTTATGGCAACTGTTTAAGAAGGTTCCTCAGTTAAGTGGAAGATTTCACTCTGAAGTGTAAACCAGCAGAAACATTTGCTAGCAAACTTTAATCACACTTACAGTAACATAATGAGATCAACTTGATTTTTAATAATTCACATCACCTGACTCTTAGAGCTCCATTGCACACCTGATGTGTTTGTGTGTGATGGGATGCACTCACAGTGAGAATAGAGAAAGGAGAGCCTAGCATGTCCATAAGTATTAGCTGTATACAGATAAAGATTCTCACGCTGTGCTAAAATTAAACAAATGCAGGAAAAACAGGTGATTCTGATTTTAGTTTATTTATTAGTTATAATAAATCCACATTCAGTAAATTTATATTCTTGGATGTCTTCGGTTCATTTTATTTTTACAAAGATAGGAAAACAATGTTCCCTCGTGGTGAGGTATACAGCTCACTAATTTAACACTAGCTCTGAATTAGAACTCAGTATCAGCTCATACCCAAAACCAAGGCATCTCTACTGCATCAGACAAGTAAAAAAGTTGGGTAAGTGTATCTCTGTTATTACCTTGCTTGAATGAAGCATAACAGGGCTGCTGCCAAAGTGTGTGGCTGCCTGCCAGATGAGAGTAAGTTCCAGCTGCTGCCCACACCCAAATCTGCCACTGGTTACATAAGATACCACCTATGATGGTTGATCTGTTTCCATGTAGCTCACACAGCACACTGCAGTGGATCTTTAACTATATGGAAGCATGTATTAGTGAAAACCAGTCAGCATTTAGCTCACAAAAAAAGTGTGAGTGGGTGGTTAGCGGAGAGTCTGTGGATCAGATGGGACACTACATGAATAAAATAGTATGCATGCACTATCATACATCACATTTCCGCATAATATTCACATTGGTGTAACAGCTGCAGTGTGGCTATTTCTGACGAGAAAGTGACTAACTGAGCAACAGGCAAGGGACTGTAAAGAAGGAAGTAATGGGGGATGAGAGAGGAAGGCTAGTCAGTCCATACCATTCATACTACCCCATCCCCCAGTCTAACCCAGTGGTGATAGTAGCTGCTTGGTTCACTGACATCATCTGTGATGCCAAGTCCACCCCCTCATGCATGCAGCAGCTGATGCTGTGGCCCTCTCACTGCCTCCTCAGCTGTTTTCAACTTCAATATTAATGCATTGTGTGCTAAATAATGCATCGCTTAAACGTTGATTCATATGAGCACAGTGAATGTATGTTTTCTTTGATTATTTTTTAGCACCGTGCACACTTTTATGCCTGGGGGAGTCACTGCCAATCACCTCGTACTGGATTACAGAAACAGATGCGGCAGAAATACAATGTGTGCTGTGTTGTGTGGTGAGCAGGGACTCATTGCTAAATCTAAGTGTCAGTTTAAAATGCCCTGAACAAAGCCAACAACATGCAAATAAAGAGGACTGAAAGGGCCACAGCCCCACTGACCCGAGGGTCAGGGCCACTGTGCCAAAGCTGTTGTTAAGAATATTAAAAAGTGATATTTCTTTAAGGGACTCTAGCATGGAAAAGCAAACCGATCTGAGTCTCACAGTCGCAGCGTTTAAAAATTAGACAAGTAACTCTGTGTAAATACTCCTAAAAGAAACCCCACTAAGCCCATCTCTTTGTGCACACAGCGATAATTGACACCAGACCACGTACCCCCCGATACGTGCTGCTCTGTTATGGGAGCTCTCAAGCCAGGCTCTGTTCAAAACAGTGACATTTTATAAGCAACACCATAATTGCGCTGTCCAAAAGGTAAATTGACACAGAATCCACCTCCACATATTAAAACAAATTAAAGTCATTGTTCGTCATTCAAACATCGCTTCATTTATAAAACGAGGCTACACAGGAGGAATGAGGCGTGATTCGCTTTAAAATGATGCCATATAGTGAAGTACTTATTATATGGTCAATCAAATTTAACGCCGGAGTGTTCACCACATTATATTCATATCGCAGGAGATGAAAATTACGTCTTAGTCAAAGGCTGGTATTTGTAAAAATCCGAACCACCCTAAAACGGAACATTTTTTTAACGGAGCCTGGTCTGCAATCCTCCAAGTCAATACCAGCGGAGCCAGAAACCCACGGTAACGGTTGAGGAGTTTATTATAATAAGTTTATTTGGCGGAAAAAGCCACAGACGTGTTGTGAAGAGTGGTGTACTTACAGCGATGCTGGGAACCGCGGTTTCTGGTCGCTCGATCATCGTGAAGCCGAACTGTTACCACCCAGCCTTCAACGGACACTCACCGAGGCATAAACCGACAAACGTCCGAGAGGGTAACGAAACAACGAGATGCTCACGGCTTTCTCACTAAATAGCCGTCTTTTGGTTCAAGAAAAAAATAGCAGTGCGTCTAAAAATGAATGAATGCGGTTACAGTAGATATGGCCGCTGACGGACACAACGGATGGGAGCACGGTGAAGCGAAAACGCTCCAACGGTCGCTTTTCCACAGGCGGAACACCAACGGGATTTATGCAAGGCCACATCCGGTTGGGAATTTCAGAATAAGACGAGGAGCGCGCCTATCCGGTTGTTCAGTGATGACGCGACGAATCCTACTTCCGGGTCTAAAGTAGTCTGCGTTTAATATGGCTTTTGTGTTGTTAACATGTTTAATGTTATGTATTTTCTTCTATTTGATCTCAAAAAGCTCCTAAAACAGTCAGTGATCCCTGTTGACCTCCCTCGGCTTTTATTACCACTAATCATTTATTTAAGCTCAGTCTTTAAAACCTTAGGATGTAACTACAGCCCAGCCTATGCAGCAGTATATGAATGACTAACCTCGTATTGTGGATGGATTATCTCAGTTGTTCTCCTGGCTGAAGTTTGGTCCTTTTACAGCATCCTGCCATGCGATTACATTTGTTCCTGACCACCGAGAACACTCACGGTAACTTTTATCGAGTGGAAAAAAAGTTAGCTTGTTTATATTATGCTAACATAGCTGTGTCGCTAGCGGTCACCTAGCACATCATTATATACCAGCTAGCCCAACTTCAGTAACCCTACAAACGTCACTGCTGTTTAGTTTTCTGTCTTCATTTATGCTGGAAGTGATAGCAGAGCTGTACGTTTTAATTTGTTTCCAAAACCCTGCAGTCAGGACATGCTATATTGTATTTAGATAGAAGCTAGCGAGCTAACTCCCTGCTAACTTCTAACTCCGTTAAATGTCATAAATTCCGTTTTCATGGATGCCTGGATGTTAAACTCAATTCTTACACCTGGTAGAGCAGAACGCTGATCATTTTATTAAAGATGAAAGACTTTAGACAGTTTTTCAACTCTCAGTAATGCCATAGTGATCGTTTGATATGTGGACCTGCAGCGGAGTTTAGACCCAGACACGGCTAGTGACGTCAGACTGAACAACCGGATACCGTGTATGGCGCTCGTGTGTTTTTGGATTTTATTAAAAAAAAGTATCCGCTAATCGGCTTGTTAGTTTAGATACTTTTTAACAACTATATCAACAATAAAAAGACAAGCATTATTTGAACATCACTAGCACTGTCACAGATAAAAACACAACAAATAAGCGTACATAATTATACATCTAAACACAGAGTCAAGCACAGGGTTTTTCATTTATTCTTGTATACAGACGCCTATACACACATGTAGAAAGAACAAAAGGGCATAAATAATGGGCAAAACTATGAAGAAACGCTAACCTATAGAAAATAGTTTTTAGCAGTCATTTAAAATGAACCACAGATTCTGCCTATCAGATGTGTGCTGATGAATGCTGTACCAAAGTTCGGTAATCTTATTTAATTTTATTCTTTCCCTATTTGTCTGAATCAACCTTCCTACAGCATCATTTTGACAACTGATATGGTTAGGTGCGAAACTTCCGGTATCCCGCTAGCAGTGTCTTCATAACTTGACCCTCCCGCAAGAAATCCAGATCCGCCTTCCTATTGGCCAAACACAAATATGATGGGCCTCTAATTGTGTTTGTGGGGCCTTCATGTGCTGGAGGCAAAAATTTGCTTTCTTCACAAACCCTGGACACTAACCAAGCACCAGCAAACAACAAAAAGAAGTGAGAGAAACTGTGAAACAAAGTGTACTTAGAACCACCACAGGCTTATGAGTTAGTAATTGCAAGCAGCAATCAATAAATCTTTTAAATTTTTATTCAGTAACATCATTCTTGTGGATAACTCTCATTTTGATTATACAGTGCTAATGGTCTTGTGGTGAATGTCATAACAAACAGGAATTTTTCCATGTGCTCACCCCTACTTGATTTTTAGCTGCACTCATGAATAGATTACGAAAGGGGCCAATGGCACACAAACAAAGGGGGCTGCAGGTCAGTGGGGCCCCCGTACAATAGTGTGACTGTTACATTTTGTCAAAGTCAGTAACTAATCAAATCACAAATCAAATCAAATCACTTTTTATTGTCACATCACATGTGCAGGCACACTGGCACAGCACATGCGAGTGAAATTCTTGTGTGCGAGCCCCACAAGCAACAGAGATGTGCAAACACAACAACACAAACGAGCAAAATACAAGAATGGCCAACCTGAAACTAATAAATATATGTACAATATATAATAGTGTATGCATTTCTGGATGTGTATACTAAATATTTTCCTACGTGTGTGTGTGTGTGTGTGTGTGTGTGTATACACATTTTTACAAATTAAATAGTAAAAAAAATAAATAAAATAATAATAATAATAATAATAATAAAATATATAAAATATACAGAGTTGAATATGTGCAAAACAAGTGGCATTTATATACAGTGTGGAGTGCATAATGTTGAAGTTCCAGTAGTGAAGCTGAGGTGTCTATGACGTGTTCAGCAGTCTGATGGCCTGATGGAAAAAGCTGTCTCTCAGTCTGCTGGTACGGGACCGGATGCTGCAGAACCTCCTTCCTGATGGAAGCAGTCTGAACAGTTTATGGCTGGGGTGACTGGAGTCCTTGATGATCCTCCCCGCTTTCCTCAGGCACCGCTTCCTGTAGATGTCTTGGAGGGAGGGAAGCTCACCTCCAATTATCCGTTCAGAGCACCGCACTACTCGCTGGAGAGCTTTGCAGTTGTAGGCGGTGCTGTTGCCATACCAGGTGCCATACCAACTAAAAGTACACAAAGTACACAAAACAATTGCAGTGATTTTAAAGTATCATAAAGCACTCATACTACCTGACAGATTCCTGGTTGTTTATGGGGATCTGCAGGGCTCTATGGTAGGACTGATCGAACCTCTTTACATCATGCATGCTTCTCTTTGCCAACATTATTACTATACTATACTATAGAAAAAAAAAAAACAGATACCCAAGAGTAGAATGGGAGGCAGACCCCTCAGCTATCAGGTCCCTCTCCTGTGGAACCAGCTCCCAATTTGGCTTTAGAAGACAGAGAGCCTTTCTACTTTTATACTCAACTATTGTATTCTCATTTACTTCATAAATTTTCACTGCTGCTGCTCCCAGTATGGGTGTCTGCTTCCACACAGACGGGTGGGGCTGGGGGGGTGGGCTTTTACATAGCTGCACTCAAGAGACCAATTGTCTCTGAATGCATCCAGTAAATCAAAGTGATTAGATGTGTGGAATGAAAAACAGCAGGGCTGACCTCTCTTTGTCTCAGACACAAGCAATAAGCTGTAAGTAAGTGCAGTGTGTCTTTGAAGCTTCTTATCAGAACCTTTCTGACAGTTTAGTCAATGAAAATCAAAAGAGCTTGAGTTCAGGCGTTCGTATTGTGGTGGCTTGGATAGTTGCACACTCTAGTGGGAAACAAAGAAACTGCCATTAATTCTTTAGAAAGTAAAGGAGGCCATGGCTCTTTTTAACACATTTAAGTTTATATCTACTTGGCCCACTTTTCAATTCAATTCAGTTCAATTGCAGTTATTTATATAGCGCCAAATCACAACAACAGTCGCCTCAAACCGCTTTATATTGCTCAGTAGATCGTACAATAATACATACAGAGAAAAACCCATCAATCATATGACCCCTTATGAGCAAGCACTTTGGCGACATTGGGAAGGAAAAACTCAGCAGAACCAGGTTCAGGGAGGGGCGGGGCCATCTGCTTTGACCAGTTAGGGTGAGAGAAGGAAAACAGGATAAAGACATGCTGTGGAAGAGAGACAGAGATTAATAACAAGTACGATTCAATGCAGAGAGGTCTATTAACACATAGTGAGTGAGAAAGGTGACTGGAAAGGAAAAACTCAATGCATCATGGGAATCCCCCGGCAGCCTACGTCTATTGCAGCATAACTAAGGGAGGATTCAGGGTCACCTGGTCCAGCCCTAACTATATGCTTTAGCAAAAAGGAAAGTTTTAAGCCTAATCTTAAAAGTAGAGATAGTGTCTGTCTCCTGAATCCAAACTGGAAGCTGGTTCCACAGAAGAGGGGCCTGAAAACTGAAGGCTCTGCCTCCCATTCTACTTTTAAATACTCTAGGAACAACAAGTAGGCCTGCAGAGTGAGAGCGAAGTGCTCTAATAGGGTGATCTGGTACTACAAGGTCATTGAGATAAGATGGGGCCTGATTATTTAAGACCTTGTATGTGAGGAGCAGGATTTTGAATTCATTCTGGATTTAACAGGAAGCCAATGAAGGGAAGCCAAAACAGGAGAAATCTGCTCTCTCTTTCTAGTCCCTGTTAGCACTCTTGCTGCAGCATTTTGGATTAACTGGAGGCTTTTAAGGGAGGTTTTAGGACATCCTGATAATAATGAATTGCAGTCGTCCAGCCTGGAAGTAAAAAAAATGCATGAACTAGTTTTTCAGCATCACTCTGTTACAGGATATGTCTAATTTTAGAGATGTTGCGAAAATGGAAGAAAGCAGTCTTACATATTTGTTTAATATGTGCATTGAAGGACATGTCCTGGTCAAAAATGACTCCAAGGTTCCTACAGTGTTACTGGAGGCCAAGGTAATGCCATCCAGAGTAAGAATCTGGTTAGATACCATATTTCTAAGATTTTCAGGGCCGAGTACAATAATTTCAGTTTTATCTGAATTAAGAAGCAGAAAGTTAGCGGCCATCCAGGTCTTTATGTCTTTAAGACATTCCTGCAGTTTAACTCATTGGTGTGTGTTATCTGGCTTCATAGACAGATCTATGTCATCTGCATAGTAGTGAAAATGTATGCTATGTCTTCTAATGATGCTGCCTAAGGGAAGCATGTATAATGTAAACATGCTTCCACAGGGTTCCTAGCACTGAACCCTGTGGAACTCCATAACTGACCGTAGTGTGTGAAGAGGACTCTCCATTTACATGCACAAATTGGAGTCTATTAATTAGATATGATACAAACCACTGCAGCACAGTACCTGAGATACCCACAACGTGCTCTAATCGTGCTAATAGAATATTATGTTCAACAGTATTGAATGCTGCACTAAGGTCTAACAGGACAAGCACAGAGATGAGTCCACTGTCAGAGGCCATAAGAAGATCATTTGTAACCTTCACTAAAACTGTTTCTGTGCTGTGATGAGCTCTGAAACCTGACTGAAACTCTTCAAATAAGCCATTCCTCTGCAGATGATCTGTTAGCTGTTTGACAACTACTCTTTCAAGGAACACTTGCTCCTTGCAAAGAATATTGTTATTCAGGAAGTGATCGGTATTGAAGTTTTTAATTCTGTACACTGTAAATTTACAGGAGTGCTGGCATCATGACCCAGCTCTAACTAAGCAGCAAAGCACGAGCATGACCAAGAGCTTTGAACTGATGCTAACTTAATATAGCAACCAATCTGCACATCACAGGATGTGATCTGTTTAGCTGGGCTCTCTGGTGTTCCTTTGGAAAACCAGCAGTTTCTTTACCGTTTATTTAAGTGGCACAAATTGTTACTTTATGAGAAAAAAAAATAAAAAAAAACTGCAAAGACAACCTTTCATTTATTCTTTAATTTTAATTTAGGACTCAACTTAGTAGTAGCATGCAAAAAACAAAGTGTTTACAAACACTAACCAAACTGCCCATAGGGATACTGGAGATGTATACAGTTCCAGTCTGGAAGAAGACTCACAATGACAAAGTTTCACTGATCCTTTATCCTTTATTTTAAAGTGAAGTTTTCAGCACAATCATAAAAACACAAATACTTAAGTTTTACATCAAAACCAAGCGAACTGTCCACAGTGCAGGAACAGTGCTGCAGCCCATAGCTTATACTCTGCTGTTTACTGATGACACCATGTGGAGGTGGGAGGCACTGCTCTTTCACAAAGAACAGCTTCTCAAGTCATTTCAGATTACACTCCAAAGTATCACAGTGCTTACGGTCAGACTTTCAGTGTTGTATTAAGCAAAAACACTCGTTATTCAGTATAATAAGATAAATAATCAAAGTCAGAAATGTAAAAATATTAAATATCAGTATTAAAAGAACGACAGAATAAACAAACAAAGAAATGTTTGGATTGCAGGAAATTATTCCTATTTGCAAATGAATCTCATAATTATGTCTTTAAGTATAAGAATATCTGATACAGATTCAGCATGTAGACAGAAGAGCTGCTGTTTGGTTATACAAACTGCCAGCATTTAAACATATAAACTGTCCAGCTTTTGTCCATGAAGGCTCTTCCAAAGTAGTTTCCATGGTTACAGGTTGGATGTCTGTCCTGAGACGGCTTTGGCATCCAGGTAGCTGATGAGCTGCTTCACCCAGGGGGCTGAAGGTCTGACACACAGCTGTCGGCCTGCCACTGTGTTCAGCCTGAAGGTTCACAGAAAGAGGAGAGTCAGAGGATGGAGGGGCAGGTTTGGTGATGGTGGTGATGTGTGTTTGTGAGGTTGTGTACTTACAGGATGGCGGGCTTGGAGCAGCGCTGGCTGGTCTTGGCGTAGCTGACCACTCTTCCTTTAGGCACTTCCTGGTCATTGAAGCGGAAGCAGCACTTTTTTGGGCCAGCACCGCGCATACCTGCAAACAAACAGGAACAAGTTAACAACTGAGCCACTGACACAGCACCACATCATCTGCTTCCTGGTTTTTGTTCCGATTCAGTTTCCTGCTGGCTGGTGTGAGGTCACATCTGATACTGTATGTTTAGTTGATGACACTGTGCAACTGCTCATTTGTTCCCCTGAGTTATGAAGTGGTCAGATTTGTCATGTGACCTGTCCTCTGTTTACTGTATCTATGAAGTAATATGTTAATATTAAGTTTAATGCTGCATTAACATTAATTATTTTCATATTGCACATTAGAATGGACTCTTTATCTTAGACAAACTACTGAATGCTACAGCTTTAATGGTTCATGACTTTAGCTTCAGAAATAGAATTTCTTTCTAGTAACTCCTATGAATGAAAAAGATTGAAGAAAAGTTTCATACATTGTTTATCAAAAATAAAATCAATAGCTTGCTATTAATGGTCTATTAGTTTGTAAATAAAACAGCCAAGAATTATTGTTGCTTTGTAATAAAATTAATGATTTGAGTGATTTGTTTTTGGTTTTCTCAATTAAAAATTAAAAAAACATTTTTTATTGTTACGTATAAACGCTGAATATCATATTAATATTAATTTCAAATTGTTATTCATCACACAGTGTAAAGGTCAGATCATTAAAACGAGCCTTACCCTCAGTCAGAGCGATGACAGCCAGCATGAGCACAACCACAGACAGAGCGAGACGAGGAGCGGCCATCCTGAAGTTTGTTTGTTGGCTTCGTGTTGCAACAGTGGATTAAAGTCTCAGCTGAGCTCTGTCGGCTTGTTCTCTGTGCTGTGTCACTGCTGTCCACCTGCTTCACATTTATACAGTTGGAAGAAGAAGCGGGGCAGACCCTGTTGTGCATCTTGGAAAGTTTGTGACGAGTCGAGTTTCACTAAAACAGGGAACTGTTTAATTTCTCTTTTTAGTATGCCTCTCTATCACACTGACACTGCAGACCTTTCATTGTTGATGCAGTGTGAAACAGTTCAATGTTTATAAAAAGGACACATATCAGTATTCAGACATGTATTTGTTCAACCCCGTGGAGTTTCCCCTATATATGGATTAATATGGACTTAGCTGCCTGCTGCGTCCTCTTTATGCTAAGAGCAGTCCCACCTTTCAGCCACTCTGCACATTTCGAGCTTTCTTAGGGTAAACTTTTATTCTGAGTCGATTCCCGTGTCTGAGTCCAGCTGTTGTGAAACTGTAACAGCAACATAAGTGATACTTGTTTTACAGTATTGGAGCGCTCTCATAGGGCAACTTTATATGAAGAAGAGCAGAAACAAATGTTCCTCAGATTTCAACCTTTTTCTCTCGATGTGGCTGAAACACAGTCTGGTGAACATCCAGACAATCAGTTAATAGAAGAAGATGAAATGGGTTGAAGATGGACTTCAGGAGATTTCAGGAGTGAAAAGTCCTGAAATCACTCATTTGCTCATAGCAGGTCATGTGACTGTGGGGGTTTCTGTGTTTACCTTGTATTATTGTAGGGTCTTTATCTTATAAAATAAAGCGCTTCGAAACAACTGTTGTTGTGATTTGGCGCTATTTAAATAAAGTTGTATTTAACTGCTTTAAACCTGCATTTCTTCTAATGACCAACAGGTGGAGCCACTCCTGTGGTTTCAGAAAGAAGTCTGCTATAAACGTCACTGTAGCTGCTTTCTTGTGTGACCTCAGTAAAAAGTTTCCTGGTGGTTTGATGGTCTCAGCTGATATTTTCAAGTCCTCCGAAATATCACATAATGTTCATTTTGTACGTTGTGGTTCCCACTAGTGTAACAAGGATCATAAAGCCAGGTGTGTTTTAGGGTGGGCTTAGCTTGTGTGGTTGATAAATGCTGAAAACTGACAAAAGTCTCAGCTTCATGCTTCACACATGCAGAACTATCACTGGGTGATGTCTGGGTGGCTGTGCCCACCTGGTGTATTTGTTTAATATACAGTCTGTGGATAAACTAGTACTAAAAACTGTCTGTGCTGAATTTTTAAGATGTGTAGAAAAGCAGCAGGGACAATGTGCATCACCCTCACAATGTTGTGTAACAGGTGACATTTGTCATGCACATCTGCACGCAGGCTAACTCCATCCATCACCTCTCTCTCTCTCTCTTCTTTTCACCGTCACCACTGAAAACAAGAAGAGACTGAGAGTTGATCCATGATGTAATCCCGCCTCCACCCTCAACCGGTCCGTCCCTCCTACCACACACCTCACCACTCTCTTGCTTTCGTCATACATGTCCTGCTCCACCCTCACATACTTCTCTGCCACTGCAGACTTCCTCACACAGCACCACAGTTCATCTCTTGGCATTCAGTCATATGGTTTGTCTAGATTCACAAAGACACAGTGCAACTCCTTCTCTGTCCTTCTCATCTCCTGTACTACTGACTACTTTCTTCATGTCTCTACCTCATCACTTACTGGTGATTCTATTATTAGAAACCTTAAGTTAGAGACTTTGTGAGCTCAATCGATTGTATTCCACATGAGTATCCAGCGTGTGGACAGGAAGCAGAGATGCAGTTGTAGATGGCTCTGCAACTTCTCTCATTCTGTCATCCTCCAACAACCCATCGCCATAAAGTCTGTTTCTGCTCCCAGTCCACCTAATTATAGACCCAGTTTTAACTTTCCTCTTATTTCACAAAATCTGAAGAAATCCATCAAAATGAGATCTAATCAGATGATGTCTTAGAGCACAGCAAAATCATGTTAATAATTTGGTTCATTTCCTCCACATTACAAAGGTAAGTTAAAGGATAAATGTCCTACAGGCCTTTCTGGATGGCATAGGGACAGTGAATGAGTCCAGGCTAGGCTGGACCTCTGATGGTGTTCTTGGCTTTTAAGGCTCCACCTGAGATTGATTGCACACAGTTTGGCCACCAGCTGTTTTTATGATGTGCTGGAGAGCTCTCCTGTTCAGAGACATGCAACTAATGTACCATGCTGTGATGCAGTATGATGACAGATGCTGTGGTGGACCTCTGAAAACTGACCAGCACACAGACCTGTGGTGATTAGTAGAAACGTAGCTTGGACCATTACGGCAAGGCTGGGATGGTCAGTTTGGTAAAGTAAATCTGTTGGGCATCTTTCTTTGCCTTTAGACAACAATTCTGATGGCAAAAGAGCCAAACGGGACAGGCCAAAAAAAAAAAAAAAAAAAAAAAAAAAAAAAAAAAGTAGAAACGTAGCTTTTCAATTTCAATTTCTTTTATTTATACAGCGCCAATTAACAACAACAGTCCCCTCAAGGTGCTTTATATTGTAAGGCAGACTCTACAATAATAGATACAGAGAAAAATGTAACAATCATGTGATCCCCTATGAGCAAGCACTTTGGCGACAGTGGGAAGGAAAAACTCCCTTTCAAACCTAATCTTAAAAGTAGAGATAGTGTCTGTCTCCTGAATCCAAACTGGAAGCTGGTTCCACAGAAGAGGGGCCTGAAAACTGAAGGCTCTGCCTCCCATTCTACTTTTAAATACTCTAGGAACAACAAGTAGGCCTGCCGTGTGAGAGTGAAGTGCTCTAATAGGGTGATATGGTACTACAAGGTCATTAAGATAAGATGGGGCCTGATTATTTAAGACCTTGTATGTGAGGAGCAGGATTTTGAATTCTGGTTGTAACAGGAAGCCAATGAAGGGAAGCCAAAACAGGAGAAATCTGCTTTCTCTTTCTAGTCCCTGTCAGGACTCTTGCTGCAGCATTTTGGATTAGCTGAAGGCTTTTCAGGGAGTTTTTGGGACATCCTGATAATAATGAATTGCAGTCGTCCAGCCTGGAAGTAATAAATGTATGAACTAGTTTTTCAGCATCACTCTGAGACAGGATATTTCTAATTTTAGAGATGTTTCAAAAATGGAAGAAAGCAGTCTTACATATTTGTTTAATATGTGCGTTGAAGGACATGTCCTGATCAAAAATGACTCCAAGGTTCTTGGCTTTGCTTTGTGTCATTTAACAAACTCAGCAACATGTTTAAAACTGAGTTTAAAATTCTAAGCGTGTGTAATGGGCAGAAAAAATACATTCTCGTCCACTAGAGGGCAGTACAGCCACGTGCTCTAATTAAATTGGTAGCAAAGTAAAACTTTTTCCAGTAAAACTGAAGAAGACGAAAAAGAAATTACATAATAGTCAGGCTGCGAGAGAGACAGCGCAATGCCTCATAGCAATAGATAAATATTTGAAAAGAAAAAAAGTAGTCAGTCTGACCTGGGTTCTGGAGAAATTCCGGCCCAGATGAAGACCCTAGCACGAGTAGTGGTGAGAAGAAAGCAAAAAAGTTATACTGATGATCAAAATGCTTTTTGTGACATTTTTGTTTGGTGGTGTGCTGTGTGATTTTTCTAATGTGAAATATCTGCTGTGGCTCCAAAAGGTTCGGAAACACTGCTATAAGGTGTTGTATCACATCAAAATGATTATTGCTGTGCTTCTGTTTTACACTGAATGATGGGGAAATATTGTTTGTTTTCTGCAAAATTACAATGAAAATGCACACTATTTAAAATGACTTACAGTGTAATGATTTCCTTGAATTACTTTTGGAGAATTACGTCCTTAGGCATGGGACGTATTATAAACTATTACCAAATCTGTCTAGCCGGGGTCAGCATATCACAAATATATACATATTCGTTTTTCAGCATCATTCTGAGACAAGATGTTTCTAATATACAGACATCTAGTGTAATGCAATTGATTGTACACTGCTGTGTAGTCCATTGTTTTTAAATTATGTGTTATCAAAAATGATTTCAGGAAACACTGTTAAATGTGCAGTTTCTATGCCATATGTGAGGACATGATCCAGAGTGTGGGATCATTTCCAGTTTAAGAAAAGCCAATTGAGTCTAATAAAAAGTTAAATGATGTTTTGAAATTGTCGTTTTCAACATCTACACAGATATTAAAATAACCTGCACTATTTATTTGATCATAACTGAGTGGTAACACGGGTAAAATGCGGAGAAATCAGAGAGTAACTCTGAGTAAGAGCTAGAGGGATGGTAGATTATTACAACAAAAAATGTTTTTTTGAGTTTTTCAGGAAGGGTGGACAAAGGTCAGAGTCAGGCTTTCAAATGAATTAAAACTGTCTGTCTGTCTTTGGTTGATTAATAGGCTAAAATGAAAGATTACTGCCTCTCCTCCTCCTCTGCCTGTGCGTTGAGGACTGACAGTTAGCTGGGATTTTTTGGTGGATTCTGAGCAGACAGTCTATATGTGGATGGGGTGTTGGGGGAATAACAGGAGGTGGGACACTGCAGAGAGGCGTGTAAGATTCCAGCTCTGCTTCCTGGTTGCATCTCTGGATAGTCACGTTTTGGGGTGCTTAATAAAAGCACTCATTTTTCTCAAAATAAGAGCTGCTCCATCTACAGTGAGATGGATGACGTCTCTCCTAATAATAGCAGAGGTTCCCTAGAAAGTTTCACAATTTTCTGTGAAGCCAAAGTTGCTTTCTGGACAGACAGCCAGCAATTTATGGAGAATACGCACTCCTTGTCTGACTGTGCGGGGGGCCGGAAAAAAATTACAAGCTCCAGTACTGTTTTATGAAAGATACAAACTGACTCATTAATAAAAACTGATTTTTATTTCCCTTTTTATAACTAGAGAAGGAAAGAAGGACTATCGACTGGCTAGGCAGAGAGGCCAATCTGGAAAGGATGTGCAGCAGATTAGGGTGATGAAGGAAAGAGATGGAAATGTACTGATAGGTGAAGAGGGGTGCTGAGAAGAAGGAAGGAGTACTTTGAGGCTGAAAAAAGAAGAAAATGAGGTAGAGCGAAGTAGAAAGATGAATAACCGTTAGTTATTCAGAAGGTAAAGAGGATCAGTAAGAAGGAAATGCCGGCAGCTGTGAAGAGAATGAAGAGTGGAAAGGAGGTTGGTGCAGATGACATTACTGTGGAGATATGGAGACTGATTAAAGAGAGGGCAGTGGACTTTTTAACCAGATTGTTTAACACAATCTTGGAGATTGAGAGGATTCATGAGAAGCTGCAGTAAGTACAACTTATTAAACTGACCTTTGGCACCTTTGTTTTGTCTGAAAACTCATATGTCTGATATAAAGACACTTAACTGTTTCACACTGTATCAACAATGAAAGGTCTGTGGTGTCAGAATAGAAAGCACATAGGAAGTTGGACAGACCAGAGGTCCCATTTGAGAGAGGCGTAGTGAAAAGGGAAACTGAACAGTTCCCTGTTTTAGTGAAACTCGACTCGTCACAAACTTTCCAAGATGCACAACAGGGTCTGCCCCGCTTCTTCTTCCAACTGTATAAATGTGAAGCAGGTGGACAGCAGTGACACAGCACAGAGAACAAGCCGACAGAGCTCAGCTGAGACTTTAATCCACTGTTGCAACACGAAGCCAACAAACAAACTTCAGGATGGCCGCTCCTCGTCTCGCTCTGTCTGTGGTTGTGCTCATGCTGGCTGTCATCGCTCTGACTGAGGGTAAGGCTCATTTTAATGATCTGACCTTTACACTGTGTGATGAATAACAATTTGAAATTAATATTAATATTAATATTCAGCGTTTATACGTAACAATAAAATGTTTTTTTTTATTTTTAATTGAGAAAAACAAAAACAAATCACTCAAATCATTAATTTTATTACAAAGCAACAATAATTCTTGGCTGTTTTATTTACAAACTAATAGACCATTAATAGCAAGCTATTGATTTTATTTTTGATAAACAATGTATGAAACTTTTCTTCAATCTTTTTCATTCATAGGAGTTACTAGAAAGAAATTCTATTTCTGAAGCTAAAGTCATGAACCATTAAAGCTGTAGCATTCAGTAGTTTGTCTAAGATAAAGAGTCCATTCTAATGTGCAATATGAAAATAATTAATGTTAATGCAGCATTAAACTTAATATTAACATATTACTTCATAGATACAGTAAACAGAGGACAGGTCACATGACAAATCTGACCACTTCATAACTCAGGGGAACAAATGAGCAGTTGCACAGTGTCGTCAACTAAACATACAGTATCAGATGTGACCTCACACCAGCCAGCAGGAAACTGAATCGGAACAAAAACCAGGAAGCAGATGATGTGGTGCTGTGTCAGTGGCTCAGTTGTTAACTTGTTCCTGTTTGTTTGCAGGTATGCGCGGTGCTGGCCCAAAAAAGTGCTGCTTCCGCTTCAATGACCAGGAAGTGCCTAAAGGAAGAGTGGTCAGCTACGCCAAGACCAGCCAGCGCTGCTCCAAGTCCGCCATCCTGTAAGTACACAACCTCACAAACACACATCACCACCATCACCAAACCTGCCCCTCCATCCTCTGACTCTCCTCTTTCTGTGAACCTTCAGGCTGAACACAGTGGCAGGCCGACAGCTGTGTGTCAGACCTTCGGCCCCCTGGGTGAAGCAGCTCATCAGCTACCTGGATGCCAAAGCCGTCCCAGGACAGACATCCAACCTGTAACCATGGAAACTACTGTGGAAGAGCCTTCATGGACAAAAGCTGGACAGTTTATATGTTTAAATGCTGGAAGTTTGTATAACCAAACAGCAGCTCTTCTGTCTACATGCTGAATCTGTATCAGATATTCTTATACTTAAAGACATAATTATGAGATTCATTTGCAAATAGGAATAATTTCCTGCAATCCAAACATTTCTTTGTTTGTTTACTCTGTCGTTCTTTTAATACTGATATTTAATATTTTTACATTTCTGACTTTGAATATTTATCTTATTATACTGAATAACGAGTGTTTTTGCTTAATACAACACTGAAAGTCTGACCGTAAGCACTGTGATACTTTGGAGTGTAATCTGAAATGACTTGAGAAGCTGTTCTTTGTGAAAGAGCAGTGCCTCCCACCTCCACATGGTGTCATCAGTAAACAGCAGAGTATAAGCTATGGGCTGCAGCACTGTTCCTGCACTGTGGACAGTTCGCTTGGTTTTGATGTAAAACTTAAGTATTTGTGTTTTTATGATTGTGCTGAAAACTTCACTTTAAAATAAAGGATAAAGGATCAGTGAAACTTTGTCATTGTGTGTCTTCTTACAGAGTGTAACAGCTCGTGTCACATAAACAGACAATGGAACAACTACTGATGTCCTTTGCAGGTGTAGAGTTCAACCTTCACTTTAAAAAAAAAACAAACAGGAAATGACACTTAAGCAAATCCTTGCTTGCCTGTGATTCAGAAAATTTTTAAACTCAGTTTTAAACATGTTGCTGTTTGTTAGATTACACAAAGCAAAGCCAAGAACCTTGGAGTCATTTTTGACCAGGACATGTCCTTCAATGCACAAATTAAACAAATATGTAAGACTGCTTTCTTCCATTTTTGAAACATCTCTAAAATTAGAAATATCCTGTCTCAGAGTGACGCTGAAAAACTAGTTCATACATTTATTACTTCCAGGCTGGACTACTGCAATTCATTATCATCAGGAAGTCCTAAAAACTCCCTGAAAAACCTTCAGTTAATCCAAAATGCTGCAGCAAGAGTCCTGACAGGGACTAGAAAGAGAGAGCAGATTTCCCCTTCATTGGCTCCCTGTTACAACCAGAATTCAAAATCCTGCTCCTCACATACAAGGTCTTAAATAATCAGGCCCCATCTTATCTTAATGACCTTGTAGTACCATATCACCCTATTAGAGCACTTCGCTCTCGCACTGCAGGCTTACTTGTTGTTCCTAGAGTATTTAAAAGTAGAATGGGAGGCAGAGCCTTCAGTTTTCAGGCCCCTCTTCTGTGGAACCAGCTTCCAGTTTGGATTCAGGAGACAGACACTATCTCTACTTTTAAGATTAGGCTTAAAACTTTCCTTTTTTCTAAATCATATAGTCAGGTCTGGACCAGGTGACCCTGAATCTGTCACGGCTGGGGCAGCAGTTGTGTGATGGAGTGAATGAGGACCCATGTTGCAGACAGTGGCGGAGGTGCGAGTGGGTTTATTTACAGTGCACAATAAGAAAGGCGAGGGCAGAACTGAACATAAACCTAAACTGGGGAAAACTCATAATAACAAAACACAAAACCATAACTGACAAAGTCACACGCAGGGAAAGACACAAGGCAGTAGGCAGGGGATGGAGAGCTGGAAATGGAGAGAAGAATGTGGAGCAGAGAGACGCAGAATAACACAGACGAACCGACGAGGAACACAAGCAGGCATACACTATAAATACAAACAAGGTAATCAGGTAATGACACACAGGAGTGGAGCACAGCTGATCCTAATTCACAGGATGACAGGAAGACACAAACTGACACAGTGATAAGAGACCCAGACCTTCAAAGTAAAACAGAAATTCACAAAGACAAACTCAGGGACACAAACAAAGCACAGAAGGGAGAACACTAAAGCACTAAACACAAGAACCAAACCCTAAGCCCAAATACAAAATAAGAATTACCACAAAACATAAGATGATACCAAAAGGAAACACAAAACGCTGGGTCACCAAACCAGGAGCATGACAGAATCCTCCCTTAGTTATGCTGCAACAGGTGTAGGTTGCTGGGAGATTCCCATGATGCACTGAGTATTTCTTCTTCAGTCACCTTGCTCAGTCATTATGTGTTAACAGACCTCTCTGCATTGAATCGTACTTGTTATTAACCTCTGTCTCTCTTCCACAGCATGTCTTTTATCCTGTCTTCCTTCTCTCACCCCAACCGGTCGCAGCAGATGGCCCCGCCCCTCCCTGAGCCTGGTTCTGCCGGAGGTTTCTTCCTGTTAAAAGGGAGTTTTTCCTTCCCACTGTCGCCAAAGTGCTTGCTCATAGGGGGTCATACGTTTGTTAATTTTTTCTCTGTATCTATTATTGTAGAGTCTACCTTACAATATAAAGCACCTTGAGGGGACTGTTGTTGTTAATTGGCGCTGTATAAATAAATGAAATTGAAATTGAAAAGCTACGTTTCTACTAATCACCACAGGTCTGTGTGCTGGTCAGTTTTCAGAGGTCCACCACAGCATCTGTCATCATACTGCATCACAGCATGGTACATTAGTTGCATGTCTCTGAACAGGAGAGCTCTCCAGCACATCATAAAAACAGCTGGTGGCCAAACTGTGTGCAATCAATCTCAGGTGGAGCCTTAAAAGCCAAGAACACCATCAGAGGTCCAGCCTAGCCTGGACTCATTCACTGTCCCTATGCCATCCAGAAAGGCCTGTAGGACATTTATCCTTTAACTTACCTTTGTAATGTGGAGGAAATGAACCAAATTATTAACATGATTTTGCTGTGCTCTAAGACATCATCTGATTAGATCTCATTTTGATGGATTGGTGATAAGTGTTCCAAGCAGGTCCTTGGACGACTCAAGCAGGTGGTTTTAGCCACAAAAAGCTTTTACGCTGCCGATAATAGCAAAATGGTTAATGCTGCATGTCTTCATCATGAATAATCCTGTTAAAAATCTCTTTTCCAGCATCCTTTTAAAACTTTTGGGACATTTCTTCAGATTTTGTGAAATAAGAGGAAGGTTAAAACTGGGTCTATAATTAGGTGGACTGAGAGCAGACACAGACTTTATGGGGATGGGTTGTTTTTTTTTTTGTTTTTGTTTTTTTTTGTGTCCCGTTTGGATCTTTAGCCATCAGAATTGTTGTCTTAAGGCCAAGAAAGATGCCAAGCGGATTTATTTTACCAAGTGGATCATCATGGCCTTGCCATATTGGTCCATTTGATTGACCTTTATTATAATTATGAATTTATTTTATTTTCAGTTCCTACAAACGGGACAGACATGACTGGGGGATAGGACAGGGAGAAAGAATGAAAGAAAGAGAGGGAGAGAAAGAAAACCAAAGGGGAGAAGAGACGGTGAGAAGGGGGGGAAGAAAGAAAAAAAAAAACCAAACAACAAAAAAAAACAAAACACCTGGGTCACCTGTATGGAGAAAAAAAACAGAAGAGAAAGCAAACAACAAAGAGCAACATAATAAAAAAAACGGCACCATCACAATAAACTAGCTAGCAGTAAATATCAGTAGATACTAAGTAATAAACGATATTGTGCAGCACGCAAGATAGACAGCGCACAATGTGCTTTGAGGCAGCAGCCAAGAAAGCTGTAGTCCGCGTCTGTGAATACCCGTGTGTACACCTGTGTGCATACCTGTGTGGATCAGCATGCTTGCATTCCAAAGGTTTCTCCATGTAACGATCTGCTAGGGAGTGTGGGGGAGCCACAGCCCCGTCCTCCAGGGTATGAAGCAGGTATGGAGGAGATCAAAACTCCAGACATCCAGAGGCCCCCAGAACACATGAGACCAAGGAAGACCAACAAAGGGGCAGCCGCGCCACTGTCCCAGTAAGAGCTGAGGAAAGTCCCAGATGAGGGCTCACTCAGCAGCCGCGGAGCAGAAGACAGGGGGAGTTGCAGTGACGTGCCCGTGAGCTCCGCCGGCAGCCAGCCGTGCCTGAGTGACCGAGCCCCAGGCCGAGAGGCCGGGGGCACCCCACCTCTGAAGTGGCCCGAGCGAGCCCCAGGCTCCAGGCCCCGATAAGCGGCCGCCAAGGAGTGAGCCGGTGTGTACCTGGACGCCCATTCCCGGACACAAAGAACCACCAACGCACCGATGTCTGAGGGAGTCCGCCACTGGCAGGGGAAGTGGTGGTGGGTGGAGATAGGCCTCCAAACCTTGGAGGGCCTGAGATGTCCCCAGAGAGGTGGCGTCTGATACCCAACCTGACATATAGACACAGACATACAGGCACACACAGATACAAACATCCATTCCCACCCTCATGCTCTCATATGCACTTACTCCACACTCAACCAACGTGGAGACAGACATAAAGAGACGCTGTACACATGATCACACTCCCCAAGCGTACTCTACAAACCGGGTCTAGGTACCCTTGCCCCTGGAGGGGGGAACTGCACCCAGACCCAGGTGGTGTTACCCTTTTCCCTGCGGTGGGGAGAAGCAGACCGCCCCGACTCCGCAGCAGCAGGGAGGCCCCACACTCCAGACCGCAGTCGGACGGCCAACTCCTCCTAGCCCCCCCGCTCCAGCAGGCCGCAGAGAATGGGGGTGAGAGAAGACTCCAAACCTCCCTCCACCCGCTCATTGTAGTGTTGATGCATGTGTGTTCTAAGGTGCAATTAAAACCCAGGAGGGCATGGAGCTACCTGCCAGAGAGCAGCAGGTAAGCGCATAGTCCCTCCTGATAGCCCTCAATGTCTACGTGTATTCAAAATTGAGAGGTGGGCAACGACGCCAGGGGTGAGGTGTACACCCTGATGGTAATTTGGACTCCGTGTATCGTGCCCACCCCCAAGATCCTATATGTATGTGTAATGAGAGTGTGAGTAATGTGAATGTCTAAGTTGTGGGATAAAATTGAGGCAGAGGCAGCCAGAAGGGGACAGAGGGGGGGGGGGGGGGGGGGGGGGTAGCCTCCTCTGCACCCTGGTGACATACCCTTACTCCAAGGCCCTGCATGTGTGGGTGGTTGTGGTGGAGCGGGAGGGTTGTTGGAGGATGACAGAAGGAGAGAAGTTGCAGAGCCATCTACAACTGCATCTCTGCTTCCTGTCCAAACGCTGGATACTCATGTGGAATACAATCGGTTGAGCTCACAAAGTCTCTAACTTAAGGTTTCTAATAATAGACTCACCAGTAAGTGATGAGGTAGAGACATGAAGAAAGTAGTCAGTAGTACAGGAGATGACAGAGAAGGAGTTGCACTGTGTCTTTGTGAATCTAGACAAACCATATGACTGAATGCCAAGAGATGAACTGTGGTGCTGTGTGAGGAAGTCTGCAGTGGCAGAGAAGTATGTGAGGGTGGAGCAGGACATGTATGACGAAAGCAAGAGAGTGGTGAGGTGTGTGGTAGGAGGGACGGACCGGTTGAGGGTGGAGGCGGGATTACATCATGGATCAACTCTCAGTCTCTTCTTGTTTTCAGTGGTGACGGTGAAAAGAAGAGAGAGAGAGAGAGGTGATGGATGGAGTTAGCCTGCGTGCAGATGTGCATGACAAATGTCACCTGTTACACAACATTGTGAGGGTGATGCACATTGTCCCTGCTGCTTTTCTGTACATGTTAAAAATTCAGCACAGACAGTTTTTAGTACTAGTTTATCCACAGACTGTATATTAAACAAATACACCAGGTGGGCACAGCCACCCAGACATCACCCAGTGATAGTTCTGCATGTGTGAAGCATGAAGCTGAGACTTTTGTCAGTTTTCAGCATTTATCAACCACACAAGCTAAGCCCACCCTAAAACACACCTGGCTTTATGATCCTTGTTACACTAGTGGGAACCACAACGTACAAAATGAACATTATGTGATATTTCGGAGGACTTGAAAATATCAGCTGAGACCATCAAACCACCAGGAAACTTTTTACTGAGGTCACACAACAAAGCAGCTACAGTGACGTTTATAGCAGACTTCTTTCTGAAACCACAGGAGTGGCTCCACCTGTTGGTCATTAGAAGAAATGCAGGTTTAAAGCAGTTAAATTCAACTTTATTTATATAGCGCCAAATCACAACAACAGTTGTTTCGAAGCGCTTTATTTTATAAGATAAAGACCCTACAATAATACAAGGTAAACATAGAAACCCCCACAGTCACATGACCTGCTATGAGCAAATGCTTTGGTGATTTCAGGACTTTTCACTCCAGAAATCTCCTGAAGTCCATCTTCAACCCATTTCATCTTCTTCTATTAACTGATTGTCTGGATGTTCACCAGACTGTGTTTCAGCCACATCGAGAGAAAAAGGTTGAAATCTGAGGAACATTTGTTTCTGCTCTTCTTCATATAAAGTTGCCCTATGAGAGCGCTCCAATACTGTAAAACAAGTATCACTTATGTTGCTGTTACAGTTTCACAACAGCTGGACTCAGACACGGGAATCGACTCAGAATAAAAGTTTACCCTAAGAAAGCTCGAAATGTGCAGAGTGGCTGAAAGGTGGGACTGCTCTTAGCATAAAGAGGACGCAGCAGGCAGCTAAGTCCATATTAATCCATATATAGGGGAAACTCCACGGGGTTGAACAAATACATGTCTGAATACTGATATGTCCTATATAGACACTTAACTGTTTCACACTGCATCAGCAATGAAAGGTCTGTGGTGTCAGAATAGAAAGCACATAGGAAGTTGGACAGACCAGAGAGACCTACTTTGGTCCCATTTGAGAGAGGCGTAGTGAAAAGGGAAACTGAACAGTTCCCTGTTTTAGTGAAACTCGACACGTCACAAATTTTTCCAAGGTGCCCAACAGGGTCTGCCCCGCTTCTTCTTCCAACTGTATAAATGTGAAGCAGGTGGACAGCAGTGACACAGCACAGAGAACAAGCCGACAGAGCTCAGCTGAGACTTTAATCCACTGTTGCAACACGAAGCCAACAAACAAACTTCAGGATGGCCGCTCCTCGTCTCGCTCTGTCTGTGGTTGTGCTCATGCTGGCTGTCATCGCTCTGACTGAGGGTAAGGCTCGTTTTAATGATCTGACCTTTACACTGTGTGATGAATAACAATTTCTTTCTCCTTTAAATGTAATATTAATTCATATTCAACGTATATATAAAACAAACAAAAAACAAAATAAAGCACACACAAGTCTCAGGACATTCAAATGTGCAATGTGAAAATAATAACTCAAAGTGATGATTATATATCTAAATGTCGGCAATGACTAGACAATAATTTCTAATGAAAACAGCAGAGCTGAACAAATCTGAAAGTAAAATAATTAATGTTAATGCAGCATTAGACTTAATATTAACATATCACTTCATAGATACAGTAAACAGAGGACAGGTCACATGACAAATCTGACCACTTCATAACTCAGGGGAACAAATGAGCAGTTGCACAGTGTCGTCAACTAAACATACAGTATCAGATGTGACCTCACACCAGCCAGCAGGAAACTGAATCGGAACAAAAACCAGGAAGCAGATGATGTGGTGCTGTGTCAGTGGCTCAGTTGTTAACTTGTTCCTGTTTGTTTGCAGGTATGCGCGGTGCTGGCCCAAAAAAGTGCTGCTTCCGCTTCAATGACCAGGAAGTGCCTAAAGGAAGAGTGGTCAGCTACGCCAAGACCAGCCAGCGCTGCTCCAAGTCCGCCATCCTGTAAGTACACAACCTCACAAACACACATCACCACCATCACCAAACCTGCCCCTCCATCCTCTGACTCTCCTCTTTCTGTGAACCTTCAGGCTGAACACAGTGGCAGGCCGACAGCTGTGTGTCAGACCTTCGGCCCCCTGGGTGAAGCAGCTCATCAGCTACCTGGATGCCAAAGCCGTCCCAGGACAGACATCCAACCTGTAACCATGGAAACTACTGTGGAAGAGCCTTCATGGACAAAAGCTGGACAGTTTATATGTTTAAATGCTGGAAGTTTGTATAACCAAACAGCAGCTCTTCTGTCTACATGCTGAATCTGTATCAGATATTCTTATACTTAAAGACATAATTATGAGATTCATTTGCAAATAGGAATAATTTCCTGCAATCCAAACATTTCTTTGTTTGTTTACTCTGTCGTTCTTTTAATACTGATATTTAATATTTTTACATTTCTGACTTTGATTATTTATCTTATTATACTGAATAACGAGTGTTTTTGCTTAATACAACACTGAAAGTCTGACCGTAAGCACTGTGATACTTTGGAGTGTAATCTGAAATGACTTGAGAAGCTGTTCTTTGTGAAAGAGCAGTGCCTCCCACCTCCACATGGTGTCATCAGTAAACAGCAGAGTATAAGCTATGGGCTGCAGCACTGTTCCTGCACTGTGGACAGTTCGCTTGGTTTTGATGTAAAACTTAAGTATTTGTGTTTTTATGATTGTGCTGATAACTTCACTTTAAAATAAAGGATAAAGGATCAGTGAAACTTTGTCATTGTGAGTCTTCTTACAGAGTGTAACAGCTCGTGTCACATAAACAGACAATGAAACAACTACTGATGTCCTTTGCAGGTGTAGAGTTCAACCTTCACTTGTTCAAAATAAAGAGAAATAACATTTAACCAAATCCTTGTTTGCTTGTGATTCCGATGCCCTTTTTCAATTCTCAATTACACAAGTCCGTTCTCGCGTTCTTGCTAAGTCCGGACTTTATGATAACGTGAGTACGGACTGGAGATTTGTACCATTGGAACACCAGCGTACTTGATGATGTCACATTTCCGGAATTTTTACTGCCTTCCCCTCTTAATTTAACTGTGATTAATATGTTATGAAGCTTAACTTTAATCTCAGCTAAACCGATTTCCTCAGGAACAAATAAAATACTGAAATAAACCAAACATTAACATTTTAAGTTATATAAGACACTTATATATTATGTTTAACCGGAGTAGCGAAAGACAGCGGGGGGTGGAGTCCGCTGTTTTCGCTGGGCTCTAATGAGCCTTGACCTCCCGGTCTGCTATCGAGCTGGCGGGTAACAGATTTCTCCGAAACGTCAGAGCACTTTTGCGAATATGTGATGTCTTGATAAACTGAGCTGTGCTTATCTGTGCTCAGTGTTGGGAAGGTTACTTTTAAAATGTATTCCATTACAGAATACAGAATACATGCCCCAAAATGTATTCTGTAACGTATTCCGTTACGTTACTCAATGACAGTAACGTATTCTGAATACTTTGGATTACTTAATATATTATCATGCTTTTTACAACAACGTGAATGTACTATTGCTGTGTGATTTATTACTATTACTGAAGGTCCGCGACTCCGAGCTGTAGTAAAGGGACCCCTGACTAATACGGCGGGGTCCCTGTCGGCTCGTAGCCGAAAAATAGCTTTACTTTGTTGTGTGGGTCAACTTTTCTTGCGAGGGACAGAGAGAGGCGTTGAAAGGCTGCTCCAATGGAACTTATTGTTTTCGGAGGAAAACACGAACACGGTGTACAGTCGAGTCTTAATAGCTTACTTACAACTGGGCTCGTCAGGCACTCTTCTTGGCTGAAGTGGTTATTATTATATTTACATGCTTCCAGCTCCCGTTTTTCCTCGATGACAACTCCTACCGTTCCACTCCCCTTTTTCGACCCCCTCGCGCTCACAGACCCATAACGTGTATGGCAGTCCATTCTCCCTGCAACACGGACTACACTGCCCATGATGCTTCATTCTTTAGAGCTATGCTTGTAGCATTCTGTCTGTTAGCTTAGCACAACAACAACAACGAAAAGGCGCTCTCTCACCCAGGAAACACACAGTCGCAGAGAGAGAGAGAGCGTCGCCCTGTAACCATGGCAACCGTAACGCTGCCGCCTGGAACAACAGAACGTAGCTGTCAAACAAAACCCAAACAGTCCTGACCCACCACAATATGAACCAGGAAAGTACCGCAGTGTAATCCATTTATTTCAACAAAGTAACTGTATTCTGAATACCACCTTTTTAAACGGTAACTGTAACGGAATACAGTTACTCATATTTTGTATTTTAAATACGTAACGGCGGTACATGTATTCCGTTACTCCCCAACACTGTCTGTGCTTCTCCACCAATGCTGCATTTGAGTTTTGATCGAAATTCTGTGGTATTTAACTCACCAAGTCCACACACAACACTCCCCACTCCAAAGCCTAACATTTTACACTAGGTGACAAATCGTCAGTATTTTACGCTCCTGCGCACCCAACATGTCCATATTTTCCCAGATTGGAAAAATGAGGAAACATGAGAACCATTTGGAATGAATCTTCACATGTACGTTCGTTTTACTTATCATTAAAGTCCTGGTTAAGGTTAGATCGGTTAGATAAGATTATGGTTATGGGTTAGGGATAAGGTTAGGGTTAGGGCTGCAATACACGGCTGGGACGTGGATTACCACAGGAGCGTCATTCTGCTGGATTTCATCCATAAGCCGGCACGTGGCATAAGAATGCGGAAGGTCACCTTTCGGGTGCCTCAGGAACGTCTCGGGACTTGACAAATCGACACTATATTATGCCTAGGCAGTGTGAACGGGCTGCAACACAAGTCACCACTGATGCATGCCCAATAAAACGGGTGGAGCAAGAAGACATCAGGGAATTTTTTGCTTTCTCGGCTTGATGCGTACTTTGCGGGTTTCCAAATTCATGGGCTTCGTCCTCCTGAGGCCGCATGTGTAGGCCAATTATGTAACAGCAATGCAACAAAGGCTGTCCAATTTCGTAGACTCCTCCAAATGCAAGTGACAAATACATGCTCCTTTTCCCCAGATTTGAAGGATGGGTCAGGTGTATCCTTCGTGGCCCACCATGTCCCAGAATTCATAGTGCGGCCCAGCCAATTCCAGTTTCCAACAATGGTGGCCGCCACTAAGTTTTAATATTACTGTTATTATTCTTTCTGGGTCACAAAATAAACTTTTAAGATATTTTCAGGCAAGAATGTAGCTATGTAAACTTCAAATATCTGCTCAGTTTATCAAGGCATCATATTTGCGACATTTTCGGAGACTGATATAGAAGTATACATATATATATATACACTCAACAAAAATATAAACGCAACACCTTTGTTACTGCTCCCATTCCCCATGGGATGGACGTAGAGACCTAAAATTCATTCCAGATACACAATATAACCATCCCTCCCAAACAGTGGTCACAAATCAGTCCAAATGTGTGGTAGTGGGCACATCTGCTATATTGAGATAATCCATCCCACCTCACAGGTGTGCCACATCAGGATGCTGATCTGACATCATGAGTAGTGCACAGGTGTACCTCAGACTGCCCACAACAAAAGGCCACCCTGGAATTTGCAGTTTTTTACGCTATTGGGGGTCTGGGGACCCAGAACCGGTCAGTATCTGGTGTGACCACCATTTGCCTCATGCAGTGCAACACATCGTCGCATGGAGTCTATCAGATTGTCAATTGTGGCCTGTGGAATGTTGGTCCACTCCACTTCAATGGCTGTGCGAGGTTGTTGGATATTCGTGGGAACTGGTACACGCTGTCGTATACGCCGGTCAAGCACATCCCGAACATGCTCAATGGGTGACATGTCCGGTGAATATGCTGGCCATGCAAGAACTGGGACATTCTCAGCTGCCATCTGCCCTGAACAATGTGAACCATGATTCATCCGTGAAGCGCACACCTCTCCAACGTGCCAGACGCCATCGAATGTGAGCATTTGCCCACACAAGTCTGTTACGGCGACGAGCTGGAGTCAGGTCAAGACCCCGATGAGGACGACGGGCATGCAGTTGAGCGTCCCTGAGATGGTTTCTGGCAGTTTGTGCAGAAATTGTTTGGTTGTGCAAACCAATTGTTCCAGCAGCTGTCTGGGTGGCTGGTCTCAGACGATCTTGGAGGTGAACCTGCTGGATGTGGAGGTCCTGGGCTGGTGTGGTTACACGAGGTCTGCGGGTGTGAGGCCGGTTGGATGTGCTGCCATATTCTCTGAAACGCCTGTGGAGACAGCTTATGGTTGAGAAATGAACATTCAATGCACGGGCGACAGATCTGGTTGACATTCCTGCTGTCAGCATGCCAATTGCACGCTCCCTCATTGCTTGTGGCATTTGTGGCACATTCCAGGGTGGCCTTTTGTTGTGGGCAGTCTGAGGTACACCTGTGCACTACTCATGATGTCAGATCAGCATCCTGATGTGGCACACCTGTGAGGTGGGATGGATTATCTCAATATAGCAGATGTGCCCACTACCACACATTTGGACTGATTTGTGACCACTGTTTGGGAGGGATGGTTATATTGTGTATCTGGAATGAATATTAGGTCTCTACGTCCATCCCATGGGGAATGGGAGCAAAAACAAAAGTGTTGCGTTTATATTTTTGTTCAGTGTATATATATATATATATATATATATATATATATATATATATATATATATATATACAGTGTTGGGAAGGTTACTTTTAAAATGTATTCCATTACAGAATACAGAATACATGCCCCAAAATGTATTCTGTAACGTATTCCGTTACGTTACTCAATGACAGTAACGTATTCTGAATACTTTGGATTACTTAATATATTATCATGCTTTTTACAACAACGTGAATGTACTATTGCTGTGTGATTTATTACTATTACTGAAGGTCCGCGACTCCGAACTGTAGTAAAGGGACCCCTGACTAATACGGCGGGGTCCCTGTCGGCTCGTAGCCGAAAAATAGCTTTACTTTGTTGTGTGGGTCAACTTTTCTTGCGAGGGACAGAGAGAGGCGTTGAAAGACTGCTCCAACGGAACTTATTGTTTCGGAGGAAAACACGAACACGGTGTACAGTCGAGTCTTAATAGCTTACTTACAACTGGGCTCGTCAGGCACTCTTCTTGGCTGCAGTGGTTATTATTATATTTACATGCTTCCAGCTCCCGTTTTTGCTCGATGACAACTCGTACTTTGCCTTTTTCTCCCTCCCTCGCTCACAGACACATTAACGTGTATGGCAGTCCATTCTCCCTGCAGCACGGACTACACTGCCCATGATGCTACATTCTTTAGAGCTATGCTTGTAGCATTCTGCCTGTTAGCTTAGCACAACAACAACAACAACAACAAAAGGCGCTCTCTCACCCAGGAATCACACAGTCGCAGAGAGAGAGAGAGAGAGCGTCGCCCTGTAACCATGGCAACCGTAACGCTGCCGCCTGGAACAACAGCACGTAGCTGTCAAACAAAACCCAAACAGTCCTGACCCACCACAATATGAACCAGGAAAGTACCGCAGTGTAATCCATTTATTTCAACAAAGTAACTGTATTCTGAATACCACCTTTTTAAACGGTAACTGTAACGGAATACAGTTACTCATATTTTGTATTTTAAATACGTAACGGCGGTACATGTATTCCGTTACTCCCCAACACTGTATATATATATATATATATATATATATATATATATATATATATATATATATATATATGTATATGTAAAAGTCACTTAGGTAACTTAAAAATGTTCTTGATTGGCTGTTTTCAGTGTTTAATTTCTTTGTGAGTAAATCGGTTTGGCTGAGATTACAGCTGAATAAACAGAAAAGTGATTAAAGAGAAGTGTGAGATGATCGAGGATTTACGCCAGTGTCCTGTTATATTTTAGACATCGAGGAGGAGACGGCTGAGTTTATTAAACTCCAGCTGGTGACGCAAATCTGAAGGCTAGACCGTCCAGTTTCACAGCCTCTCACTTCCAGCCCGGCCTTCGGAGGACACGGCCACCGCGGTCTATTTGGGCCGGGTCCTCCGAAGGCCGGGTAGGCCGGAAGGATGCAGGAGGATGCAGCCTATAAATTTGGACACCCCCTTTGAATTGGAACACTACTTGGTCTGATGACGTATCACGAGGCCACGAGACCGCAAATACGCACAAGTACGCATATTGAGACAGGCCCTTATAGTACGAATCAGGTGGAACTAGATAATCTGCCACAGCGCACCAGATCATTTCTCACAGCACACCTATGTGCCACGGCAAAGTGTGTGGGAAACAGTGCCTTATAGGACCCACTGGAGGGCTGCAAGAACACTTAACACAAATCCCTCAACGTGATCTTCAGCGAGAGGATATCATATTATCAGTACTATCATAAGTTGCTCTGGTGTCTATTTAAGTGACATGAGTTGTTGCAGTATGCAACAAAACACAGGATGACAAAGACAAACTTTAGCTGATCCTGTAACTTTAATTTAAGGAGTACACTTAGTAGCATAAGCATGCAAAACAAAAAAATGTTTACTCAGACTTTACATATAAACCAAACAAACTGTCCACAGTGCAGGAACAGTGCTGCAGCCTATAGCTTATACTCTGCTGTTTACTGATGACACCATGTGGAGGTGGGAGGCACTGCTCTTTCACAAAGAACAGCTTCTCAAGTCATTTCAGATTACACTTCAAAGTATCACAGTGCTTACGGTCAGACTTTCAGTGTTGTATTAAGCAAAAACACACTTGTTTTGTAAAATATCATAAAACATTCATAGTCAGAAATGTTAAATATCAGTATTAAAAGAATGGCAGTGTAAACAAGCACACACACAAAATCGTTGGACTGCAGAAAGATCATTCGTAAATTTTTTGACCCAGTGGAAACCTGTACTCAGGATGTAGCTATAACATTATGAGGTACAGATTCAGCATGTAGACAGAAGAGCTGCTGTTTGGTTATACAAACTTCCAGCATTTAAACATATAAACTGTCCAGCTTTTGTCCATGAAGGCTCTTCCAAAGTAGTTTCCATGGTTACAGGTTGGATGTCTCTCCTGGGACGGCTTTGGCATCCAGGTAGCTGATGAGCTGCTTCACCCAGGGGGCCGAAGGTCTGACACACAGCTGTCGGCCTGCCACTGTGTTCAGCCTGAAGGTTCACAGAAAGAGGAGAGTCAGAGGATGGAGGGGCAGGTTTGGTGATGGTGGTGATGTGTGTTTGTGAGGTTGTGTACTTACAGGATGGCGGGCTTGGAGCAGCGCTGGCTGGTCTTGACGTAGCTGACCACTTTTCCTTTAGGCACTTCCTGGTCATTGAAGCGGAAGCAGCACTTTTTTGGGCCAGTACCGCGCATACCTGCAAACAAACAGGAACAAGTTAACAACTGAGCCACTGACACAGCACCACATCATCTGCTTCTTGGTTTTTGTTCCGATTCAGTTTCCTGCTGGCTGGTGTGAGGTCACATCTGATACTGTATGTTTAGTTGACGACACTGTGCAACTGCTCATTTGTTCCCCTGAGTTATGAAGTGGTCAGATTTGTCATGTGACCTGTCCTCTCTTAACTATCTCTATGAAGTGATATGTTAATATTATTTGCTGCATTAATTCTGTGTGTGTGTTTTAATATTTTTGGAAAAATAGCGACTACTCATCACCAGTAATACAGGAAATCACACTAATGATTTACTATATGTCTTTGCATTTTTAATACATGTATATTCAGGACTAGATCTCAATATTTACTATTTGTTTTGGCTTCCATACCCAAAAATGTAAAAGTCTCTTAATTAAAACGAGCCTTACCCTCAGTCAGAGCGATGACAGCCAGCATGAGCACAACCACAGACAGAGCGAGACGAGGAGCGGCCATCCTGAAGTTTGTTTGTTGGCTTCGTGTTGCAACAGTGGATTAAAGTCTCAGCTGAGCTCTGTCGGCTTGTTCTCTGTGCTGTGTCACTGCTGTCCACCTGCTTCACATTTATACAGTTGGAAGAAGAAGCGGGGAGACCCCACTTTGCATCTTGGGAATATCCATGACGTGGCTGTGACTTTTGCCATTTTACTATAGAGGGTATTTTTTTTTGGGCTTTTTTTTCTCTGTGCTTTCGGTTCTCTATATAAACTGTTTCACTGTTAAACTAAAATGAGGAACCGGTTTTTACACATCGAGTTTCCCTATTAATTACGTCTCACTTGAGCGAGGGTGTGACTAAAACTACAAAAATCTGATCTCTCTCTCATCTGCATAATCTGCTCTTTATTATTACACTTTTTATCATTGGTGCGGTGTGAAACACAGGAGAGCAACCACAGTTTAATGATGATACAGGTCATATGAGTATCCAGACAATATAAGGAGTCCAATGGGCAGCTCAATAAACAGACTGAGCACAGATACAACAGGAATCTCCAACTGAGCAACAAACTTCCAGCCAGTAATTATGTAAATAAACAAGGACACAACAAAAGGCAGCAGGAGAATGACTTGAATGAATGGAATGTAGTAAAACACGTTTGGATTTTTTGACTCCTATGACTGCTGGGATGAAAGTTTTATTGTGGGCTTGGAATCTATCAAAGGTTCCCATGAGAGTCATGACCTGTGGTGAGTGTCTTAGTGCTGTCTGTCTGACAGACAAGCTGTGGAATCACACAGGAGACTTTTCTCAGTAATAACCGTTGAAAGTACAAGAGACACCACATGGATGTTATGCATGCATGTGGTGTCACACTGATTCAGCATTCAGCCAGCAACATTCACATGAACTTGGAAAGTTTGAGCTAAATTTGGCACTCATGTCTCACTCACTTGTGTGTTTCTTAAACAATAAAATGTAAATCAGATGAGGACAACAAATTCATGGGAAGCATCAGGAATCATTTCTGTTCATTTCGAAATAGCCCTATGGTTTTTAAAATAATTAAAGTCATTATTATTACAGTAAGTAACGTTTTTCTCCCCTCACTCCGAACCAGTTGCAGCAGATGGGGGGCCCTCCCTGAGCCTGGTTCTGCCTCAGGTTTCTTCCTATTAAAAGGGAGTTTTTCCTTCCCACTGTCACCAAGTGCTTGCTCATAGTTTTGACTGCTGGGGTTTTCTTCATTATTTTAAGTTCTTTACTGTACAATGTAAAGTGACTTGAGCCGACTGTTGGTGCTATATAAATCTAACTGATATGAACTGAATGGAACTGTCAGATATACGGCGCTAAGTATTATACAGTTTTTAGGATGTAATTCATTCAACATACAGTGAGATGGAATCCGAGCCAACCCTGTTAATACGGGTTTACATGTTGGTTATGTTTAGAATCAACACGTCAGGCAGTTTGAATGTGGTTTGATGCATACAGCTGCAATATTCTTCCAGCTGCAGACATGGTGGTATTTTTAAATAAGTTGCACTCAGACTTAAAAAGAGAATTTAAACCAGTAAGCTAGCTTAATCTAATGTAATATACAGGGTGGGCCATTTATATGGATACACTGTAATAACATGGGAATGGTTGGTGATATTAAAGTCCTGTTTGTGGCACATTAGTATGTGAGGGGGCAAACTCCTCAAGATGGGTGGTGACCATGGTGGCCATTTAGAATTCGGCCATCTTGGATACAACTTTTGTTTTTTCAATAGGAAGAGGGCCATGTGACACATCAAACTTATTGGTAATGTCACAAGAAAAACAATGGTGTGCTTGGTTTCAATGTAACGTTATTCTTTCATGAGTTATTTACAAGTTTCTGACCACTTATAAAATGTGTTCAATGTGCTGCCCATTGTGTTGGATTGTCAATGCAACCCTCTTTTCCCACTCTTCACACACTGATAGCAACACCGCAGGAGAAATGCCAGCACAGGCATCCAGTATCCGTAGTTTCAAGTGCTGCACATCTCGCATCGTCCCACGATAGACTATTGCCTGCAGATGACCCCAAAGATAAAAGTCTAAGGGGGTCAGATCGGGAGACCTTGGGGCCCATTCAACTGGCCCACGACGACCAATCCACTTTCCAGGAAACTGTTCATCTAGGAATGCTCGGACCTGGCACCCATAATGTGGTGGTGCACCATCTTGCTGGAAAAACTCAGGGAACGTGCCAGCTTCAGTGCATAAAGAGGGAAACACATCATCATGTAGATGAAGAATGGACCCACTATCGTTGTACCCCATATACCACACCAAACCATCACTTTTGTTGGTCCAACAGTCTTGGAGGGATCCATCCAGTGTGGGTTAGTGTCAGACCAATAGCGGGAGTTTTGTTTGTTAACTTCACCGTTCACATAAAAGTTTTCCTCATCACTGAACAAAATCTTCTGCATGAACTGAGGGTCCTGTTCCAGTTTTTGTTTTGCCCATTCTGCAAATTCTGTGTGCTGATCTGGGTCATCCTCGTTGAGATGCTGCAGTAGCTGGAGTTTGTAAGGGTGCCATTTGTGAGTAGCTAATATCCGCCGAAGGGATGTTCGACTAATGCCACTCTCCAGTGACATGCGGCGAGTGCTACGCTGTAGGCTCTTGCTGAATGAAGCTAGGACAGGCACTGATGTTTCTTCATTAGTGACAGTTTTCTTGCATCCACATATTGGCAAATCCAACACTGAACCAGTTTCACGAAACTCAGCAAGCAGTTTGCTAACTGTAGCATGGGAGATGGGTGGTCTCGTAGGCTGTCTTGGATTGAAATCTGCTGCAATGACCCGGTTACTGCGTTCACCAGATATCAACACAGTTTCGATCCGCTCCTCACGTGTTAACCTCTTCGACATGTCAATAGTAGGGGTGCAACGATATTCGTATCGATATTGAACCGTTCGATACAGTGCTTTCGGTTCGGTACGCATATGTATCGAACAATACAACATTTGTAATTTATTTTATCAACTTTCCTTCTGACTATGCTGTCTGTGTTGAGCGCTCAGTGAATCTGCGTTCGACTACTCCGCCTAGGCTGCACTGTCGAGCGCGGATCCACTGAGCGCTCAACACAGACAGCATAGTCAGGAGGAAGAGCGCAGGGCAAGCTAGCAAGACAGAAGTTAAGCTCTCCTTGCAACATGGACCCCCCCCTCATTCAGATCTGGCGTTTGGAATTATTTTGGTTTTCATGTGACGTATGACCCTGAAGGTAAGCGAGTCATGGACTAAAGTAAAACAGTATGTTGGATGTGCCATGCAATGCTCAATTACATAGGTGGGAACTAGTGTGTTAGCGCAGTTAGCTCGTTAACGTGTTGGCCGTCTAGCCCCATGCACAGGGCGATCGGTGGTAGCTCGTTAACGGAGATTTGCCGTGTTGTGGCGTTAAGGTCATTTCAACGAGATTAACCTGAAAGCACTAGTGGGAACACAACGAATATGACTGCACATTTACATCATCCTAGTGCAAAGACAAAAACAACAAGCATGCTACTAACTTTAGCCGAGTCATTTAGACAGCTGTTAGCACATGATTCTCCTTATGCTGCTGAGAATATAGCCCAGAAGAAGCGGATAGTATAGCTTTTATTTTGGAAAGAGGCATTTCTCTGTAATAAACTCTCTTTTCCAAAGATGAGTGATTCCTCAATCAGATACAGGGCTCGCAAAATCGCTAGCCCGACGTCCTGGGGCTAGCGATTTTTTTCAGATGGGCTACCCTGCCCGTCGGGCTATTGTAGGAAGGAAAAATCTATGTCAATGCTTTTGCATTCTTTCGGAAATGTAGCTGGGTAATTATGTCATTGGCATCGGTGAGCCACTGCCAATATGTGACATATTGAAATCGCGTTTGAATTTGCGCTTGTTTTTTTGCTTTCACTTTGCAATCGCGCGAACTGTGTATAGAGAGCGACAGCACTGATTGGTGAGTGATGATAATTTGCGCACCAATTCCTCTGACGTTGTCTTATCAATCGTTAGCTTACTATGCAAACATGACAAGTAAAATCTCCCGCAGCAAGCTTAAACATGTTGATCGTGCAGAGAATCGCTGAGCATTATGTGAGTGCGTGTGTAAAAGCAGCAGGATATATATTGTAGCGAGTCAGGGCTGTTCGGGGTTCTGTTTGTACAGTTATGTTTTGTTTATGTTGCCATAGTGACGGGTGACGCCCTCTCGCTGCGACGGTGTGTCCTTCCGGGGTCAGAGGGCGCCCTGTGTGGTGGTGTTGTTGTTGTTGTTGTTGTTGTTGTTGCTGTGCTGTTGCCGCGCTGAGCAGTTAGCTAGCGGCAGTGTTCTTCTGCAGATGTCAATAAACGGCTGTGCTCCCTGGCTAGCTCACGGGAAGCAAGACCAAACGATACCTCCGTCTCCTCCTTGTCTGAGCTCGCCACAATATTTTAGTTCTGCTGAGCCAAATAAGACAGGTCAGGGTGAAGAAGTGACAGCCAAAGAAAAACTTACCACAAAACGGAAAAGTTATGACAAATCAGACTATAAGGCAAAAAGAAAGTGCAGCTTTATGGTTTCATGGACAAAAGAATTTCTGTGGCTGCAATATGACAAGCGAAATAACCAGGGCTGCACATAAGTGGTCCGCAGGTGCGCATTCGCTGTCAAAATAAAAAACGGGCACAAGATAAGAAGTTGCAACGCGTGTTTGCATACATAAGATTTTCAGGAGGAGGACAGACATTTGTTTAGAACTCTTAAAGATGTCGAAGAAGCTCCTTTAAGCAATTACTGTGATGTTCCTCCACCTCCAAAGAAATGTCAGAAGGAGTCCGAACCACAAAAGAAGCACGTATTCTCGGAAAAGTAGTTGCAGGAGGTGAGCTGGCTTCAAACAAATGATGAACGCACAGAGATGTGGTGCGGAATGTGCCGTGAAAATTTAATAAATGACAAATTAAAAAGGCATGAACATTTTTTTTGTATCGAAAAAATATCGAACCGTGACACCAAAGTATCGAACCGAACCGAACCGTGAATTTTGTGTATTGTTGCACCCCTAGTCAATAGCTGTCAACAAAGAGAAACTTGTAAATAACTCATGAAAGAATAAAGTTACGTTGAAACCAAGCACACCACTGTTTTTCTTGTGACATTACCAATAAGTTTGATGTGTCACATGACCCTCTTCCTATTGAAAAATCAAAAGTTGTATCCAAGATGGCCGACTTCTAAATGGCCACCATGGTGGTGACCATCACCACCCATCTTGAGGAGTTTGCTCCCTCACATATACTAATGTGCCACAAACAGGACTTTAATATCACCAACCACTCCCATGTTATTACGGTGTATCCATATAAATGGCCCACCCTGTACTTTTATTATGAGTCACAGCCTGTGTCTGAGTCTGAGTAAACTCCTACACCAACAGAAGGTGGTGTTTTTAGAGTATTGGCGTACTTTAGTAGGGCCACAACAAAACACATTTTCCTCAAATTCTAGCTTTTTTCTTGTGATGTGGCTCAAACACAGTCTTGTGAACATGTGAAGGTTAAATGGGTTGAAGATGGATGTAGCTTTCAGGGCTGAAAAGTGCCTTAAACCTGCATTTCTTCTAATGACCAATGGGGGGGTTGACTCCTGTGGTTTCAGAACCAAGTCTGGCTGTGTAGAAGTCTATGGGAAAACAGCACTGTAGCTTCTTTGTTCTGTGACCTCAATGAAAACTTTCCTGCTGGTTTTATGGTCTCAGCTGTTACAGTTTCACATCCACCTGAACACCACACAATATTCATATTGTAACTTTTGTTTCCCACTAGTGTAACAAGGATCATAAAGCTGCGTGTGTTTTAGGGTGGGCCTACATTGTGATTACCATGTGACGACTGACAAAAATGTTCAGCTTCATCCTTTGTACTGATGTTTGGGTTGCTATTTTTTTGTATAAAATCTATGGATAAAATGCTCAAACGTTAGACAATAATTTGGCATGCAGATTCATTTGAAGTCAAGATTACTGTCTAGATTGAATTTATAGCATGTAGAAACCTAGCACGGACAATATGTAACACCTTTTCAATATTCTGTAACCAGTGACATTTCCTGCACATCTGTTTGCAGGCTTACTGCATGTTTCATATCATGGTTTATTTTCTGTAGTAGTCATGTAATCATAGCAGGCCCAGGTATGAGTCAGGTATGTGAAGTGACCTTGCATAATGTCATAAAATCATTCTGGATATATAAGATGATAAGACACCATAAGGATCACTTCCTTTCACTTCAATATTTTAGGTGTTTATATTTGCTGTATTCAGTTAAAATATTATTATAAAATATGTTTTTTCAAATGTAACAGCACATGCAAATCTGTAATTGATCAAGATATTTATATTACTTTATCCAGCAGACAAAGAGCAACATTATGTTGTCCCCTGGCCTTATACAGGACAGGTGTGGCACACCCAGATATTGAATGAGAGTACAATGGGGGTCTCTGAAAAAGGCCCAAATTCACGAGACAGCCAGTAGTTACGAGCAGACCAAGCAGAGCATGGCTCTGGCAGTGGCAAAAACTCAGGTGTGGGAGTTCAAAGAGGCGAGTTTAGCAAACCATCAATTATATGGTTAGGTTTTGTCCTGAGTTCCTTAAAGCGCTGCTCATTCTGGGTCAGGAACTTGTTGCCTCACATGAAGGCATTTAAGTATCACTGGGTTTTATTCACGAGTAAGGGAAAAATGGTGCTGACTGACAGATTGATATGAAGTCTGCAGTGATGCTGATGCTATACCGACGTGTTGTGGTGGAAAAAGAGCTGTGCGGAAGCAAAGCAGTTGGTTATGGTCCTAACCTCAGTTGTGGTCCAGTTCTTGCCACTGAAGGAATGAGGCTGTGGATACAAGCAGCGGAACTGCAAGGATTCATTCACTCAATGAATTTCTGGAATAATCAAAATGAATTAACACGCAGGACAATTCAGAAATAAAAAACAATGATTAAAACTTATTTTTAATATAATATTCGGCATGCTAAATAACATAGGGTGATATGGTGTAATAGATTGAGCCACACATGTTCTATATTTGACTAAATGTAACAATAAAGTTACCCATTGTCTGTACTTTAAAGTCTAAATAATGTAATCTGTTCTTTGTTATAGGGATGAAATTGATGACCTCTAGTTTACAACCTTTTGGTAAATGTGTGATGCACAAATGATGCACATAGTTAAATAAAAAACCAAATGGTTTTTGGAATGAACTTTATTACTGAAGCACAACAGACGCACTAGCAAACATCTACTTTCACAGTGATGATTTTGTGAGTTGTATGATCTTGTCTCAGTAATGTTTGTAGATGCTAGCATCCAAACACCATGAGGTCTCTCTGATATCAGCGTGTTGGTGTTCCTGGATCAAAATAATAAAGTTTGTACTGGATCAGCATAGCATTTAGCCAATCAAATTGCTATGATGCGATAGCTTTGTGACTTGCTGATGTCCACCCAGGAAAAAATCTAAAAAAGGGTCATTTACGGTAAGTGTTAGGGGCGGGGGTTAGGATGTGTTCATGGTTAGGCTTACAGTTTGGTGTGTGGTGTGTTTCCATGTTTCCATGTTATAAAAGTATGTTGAACATGGACCAACATTAGTTTTGTTGATCCAGAAACAACACCGACACAACGCTGACACATCAACCCGCATCGTGAGGTGCGGCAGAAAGTCTCATTTCTGTCCATTTGATGAAGTACAGAACTCTTCCTCATCATTCTCCAGGTGTTTTTGTCTCATGCAGTCCCTTCTGAATGCTTCTGATTGTGCAAAACATTCGGGGAATTTGTCAGAGGTTTTTTTTCACTGTGTGAATCAGAGACTGAAACTAATGTTAAAAAACAAAAACAAGCTTCAGTGATTAAAGTTGATAAGAGATAACCTGTGGAGTTTTAATACTTTGTTGGTTAATCACAAAATATTAATGTTTCAAGTATATGATTGATAAAAACATTGCAAAGACTTCTTTGAGGAGCTTTTATTATTCACAAAAAGTTTAAAATGGGAATGTCCCATCGTGTTCACGTTCAAGCATGTCTGATGTGTCTGTAATGTTACACCCTGTCATAGCCACAGCACAAAATCTATTTGATTCTAGTTAAAAAAAAAAGAAGTTTAGTTATAAAACGTTAAAATGACAACAGGAGTCACCTGAAGGCAAATCTGAGCTGATTCTTCTTTAAATCTTTAAGATAAGATAAGATAAGATAAGATAAGATAACCTTTATTAGTCCCACACGTGGGAAATTTGTTTTGTCACAGCAGGAAGTGGACAGTGCAAAAGTTATGACGCAAAAATTAGAATACGATAAGAATAAATACAGTACACAACTGTACAGAATAGAATAAAATAAAATAATATACTATATACAGTAGAATAAAATAGAATAAAAATATACAATAAGATAAAAATAGAATACAAATGCTATATACACTGAGTAAAAATACAACGATGCCAGAAAAGATTATTGCACTTAGTATTATTGCATATGTATGGATGTGTGTGTTTGTTCAGTTAAAGTCTTTGTTGTGGAGTCTGACAGCAGTGGGGAGGAAAGACCTGCGAAATCTCTCCGTCCCACACCGTGGGTGCCGCAGTCTCCCACTGAAGGAGCTGCTCAGTGCTGTCACAGTCTGCTGCATGGGGTGGGAGATGTTGTCCATCAGGGATGACAGCTTAGCCACCATTCTCCTGTCACTCACCACCTCCACTGGGTCCAGAGGGCATCCTAGGACAGAGCTGGCCTTTGACCTTTTGTTTAATCTTTAGGAAGCCAATTTTTTTGTTTTCTTTGTTCATTTTGAATTTAATTTAAGAACTTTGCAGTGCAGTAAAAAATAAGTTCAGGCTTTTGTTATTTTCCCTGTGGAGACGTTTGCACATTGCCATGTGAGGTCAAAGGTCAATGTGACATGACATTTAAATACAAACTATAATGTGATCTGTGATGTTTAAAATCCACCCCAAAATCCATCCATTTTTAAAACATTTTGCCAACACACAAAGGCAGCAGAATTTTAAACATAGATTTAAATATAAGACATTTTATGTACATTCAACCATACTTGACCTTGAAGAAGAAGTCAGAGGTCTAAAGTTCTTTGACTTTTAGAATCCCCATCATTTCTATATTCCAACATCTTGTCAGTACAAACAATGGCAGTAAGAAACATAGTTTTAAGTAGCATTATGTAGCATTATTATTACTTTGACCTTCAAACAAATCTACTGGCCTTGAAGGAGAGGTCAGATGTCAAATGTGACACGATCTTTTAAATAGTTTGGTATCTTTCTGTATGTTGACAATACAAACCAAACCTGCCCGAATCGTAGTTTCTAATCATAGGTTCTATGGCTTTTTGTCAATTTCTGACCAATAAATCATTAAGTTGACTTTGAAGGTGGATGTAAGGCAAATTTTAATGGACTGTTAACATGTCATGAACTGAAGGAATGGATTCAAATGCAGACACCAAGATGCGTAGTATAGCTATTTACTGAAGTGTTTATTTGAAAACAGAAAATGTATAGAAGAGTGTGATTCAAGTTAATAATGGCAACGGGGAAATGGCGACAGAAGCTGGGAAGGATTGAAGGAGGTCACGGCAGGAGACGGAGAAACGAGAGAAGGAGTTATTGATGGGTAAGGAGCAGGAGCTACGAGCAGTTAGCTGGTGAGTTAATTTTTCTTACTTTGCAGGTTTTGGGCTTTGTAAGCTCTGAGGAGGGAGGTGGGAGTTACCAGTGTCCGAGGAGTAATGGGAGGCTGGAGGGCAGGCAGGCAGGCATGGATACGAAGCAGATGTGCAGGTGAGAACAAACTGTGGAAACCGCCGTGGAGAGCATAACGCACTGACGAGGGGAAGCTGTGGTCGTTGTGTCCTTGGGCAAGACACTTTACCCTACCGCCTACTGGTGTTGGCCAGAGGGGCCGATGGCGCGATATGGCAGCCTCGCTTCTGTCAGTCTGCCCCAGAGCAGCTGTGGCTACAACTGTAGCTGCCTCCACCAGTATGTGAGAGTGAATGAATAGTGGCATTGTAAAGCGCTTTGGGTGCCTTGAAAAGCACTATATAAATCCAATCCATTATTATTATTATTGTTATTATTATTATTATTATTATTATTATTATTATTATTAATTCAAAACTTTTCCAGTTATCATGTTTAAATAATGAATGACACACATGCAAACCCTACCAAAAACTCCTTGGTGGAGTCTAAGGAGCTTGGAAAGAAAAGCGTCTGGACTTCTTTAAGTTGCTTGAAGATGTTTCACGTCTTATCCGAGAAGCTTCTTCAGTTCTAAGGTCAAATGGTGGAGAGTCCCAGATTTAAACCCAGTGGGAGTTTCCCCCCAAAGAGGGATAAAGAACCCCCTGATGATCCTCCACCTAATCACATGAGCCATGGTGTGAAAACGGGTGTGCGTCACAATCAGCCAGGGTTTCGGGTGAGCTCATTGTGAAACCTGGCCCCACCCTATCATGTGATTTCCTGAGGTCAGATGGCCCAGGATGTGAGTGGGTGTTATTGTTACATTCGTATGTGTGGAGGACTGCATCGGCAGCATAGATTGGATAGGTCAGGTGGTCATAGTTGGATATTCTTAAAGGTTACTGGCAGGTTTCCTTGACTCCAAGAGCCTCTGACATTTCTGCATTCGTCACTCCTGATCATTTTATGCAGTACACTTTCGTGGCATTTGGACTGAAAAACACCTGTGCTACATTTCAGCATTTGATGCATGTGGTGTGGGGGGATGTGCCCCAATATAATGTGTATCTGGATGACGTGGTAATATGCACACATTCATAGTGCACATAGATCGCCTCTTCATTCCTCCTTCAAACCATCTGTCTTCTCTGTCCAAAATGTGAACATTGGCATTCTCGAAAGAGTGACCTTTGACCTTTAGGTGCAGATGCACAGCTGAGTCTTGTTCTGTCGAGGTGGCTCTTTTATGTTGTGCCATGCCTTTATGAAGTGGCTGTTTGCTTTCTCCAATGAAGATGTCTGAGCACTCCTCACTGCACTGCACAACATACACTAAGTTGCTAAGTTTGTGTTTAGGAGTTTTGTCTTTGGGATGAACCAGTTTCTGTCTGAATGTGTGGCTGGGTCTGAAGTACACTGGGATGTTGTGCCTCGAGAAGACTTTCCTGAGTTTTTTTGACAGACCTGCTACATAAAGGATGACAATGTTGTTCCATTTGTCCTTCTGATTCTCCCTAGTTGGTGTCTGATCTTCTTTACTGTGATGAAAGCCCAGTTGGAATAACCACATGTGTTCCTTCTTTTTCCCTTCTGGCTTAGAGGGAATGTTTTCTGCCTGGTGTTGCAGGATCCTGATCACTCCAAGTTTGTGTTCCAGAGGGTCGTGGGTGTCAAAGAGTAGGTACTGGTCTGTGTTTGTGGGCTTCCAATAAACTTGAATATGTCAGTGGAGTTTTTGACATGACTGGGTGTGTTCCCCACAAGGAGAGCTAGGATGGTGGTTTTTCTGTGTTTTATCCTCAGTTACTTTGACACAAAGGAATCTGCTGTGATGCTTACACCTTTGATAAAGTCCGGCAAGTGTCAGAAGCTTCTTGGATGAGAGGTGAAACGTGTTAAAGAAACTCAAGAAGTCCAGTTGCTTTTCTTTTCAAGGTCCTTAGATTACCATGACCTGAATGACTGAGAACCTACACAGACGTAAAGCGACAGTTACACACTTAGGCAAGCAGGTTGGTTTTGGACAGGTTCATCTAGTGAAGGCCAAAGTCGCTGTAATGCTAAACTATCCGGTTCCAACAACTTGGCGGGAACTAAAACGGTTTCTAGGGATGACTGGATATAACAGGTGTTTCTGTAGAAGCTTTTCTGTAGCTCCTTTGACCAAGTTGTGTAGTCCATCCATGCCTCTTATCTGAAGAGTGCCAATGTGCATTTGAGTCGGCAAAGTCCCTCCTCTGTAGGGCCCCTGTTCTGGCTGCTCCTGACTTCTCTCACCCTTTCAAACTAGATGTTGATGTCAGCACCACAAGAGCTGGCGCCATGTTACTCCAGGATGGAGGTGTGCCACCCTGTCTGCTATTTCTCAGTGAAGTTTAAACCCCATCAATGAAACTTCACCACTGTAGAAAAGGAGACACTGGCCTCGCTTCTTGAGTGACAGTATTTTGTAGTCTCTGTTGCCTCTAGCTCTCCCTCAGGAACAGCGTTCACAGACCACAACACTCTTGTTTTTATTACTGGATGTTCAATCTGAACCAGCAACTGATGCGCTGGGCATTGTTGGCACAGGATTACAACCCTGTGAACAAACATAATACAGGTGCTGACAATGTTGTAGCAGATGAGCTTTCATGCATCTAACAAAGTGCCGATGACTACCTGATAGTGCTCCCTCATTACCTGTACCTCCTGGGTCATGTATGTCTTCCTTCCAAAACATAAATTATGTATAAGAGAGGGAGCTGGGTAGGTCTACATGTGTGGCTCTCCCTTCTGCTCTCTCTTTCCCCCTTGAGATTGCCGCTCGTTATCCCCGGTCGGCACCTAGGCTCCCTCAACAGGTAACTCTGACACTGTAAAGGCTAGTGCAGGGTGAGGACGTGGGAGCGGTGTGGATTTTGTTTTGTCAGTGAGTAGTGTGAGCATGTAGGTTGTTGCTTGTGGTTTCCATCCCTTTAGATAGGTGAATTTGTGTTGTAGGCTTTTTTTTTGTTTATTGACATAGCAGGGTTGCCGTGTCTTTGTAATTTGATAAGAATAAAGTTAATAACTGAACTAATTCTGCATTTTTTTTGCTTTGACACACAGTATTGTAATATCTATATAAAGCCCTTTTAAAGAGGCTGCTTTAGATATGTGATGTTTGTCTCTATAAATAAAGATGCTTGACTTGTTGTTCTAATGACAAAAGTGTCACTTTAAGATGGCTTAAGTTTTTTTCTGGCAACATGACATGTTAACATATCAAAAAAAGAAAAATGTCAAAGCATTTAGAAAGCACACTTATCTCAGTGCTTCTGACTACAAAAAGTTCAGCGGTTAGTGAATATTTTTTTAACTTCTGCTTTTTGGTGAACCCAGAGAATTCTTAAAAGAAGTGGCTAACTGCTACTGCAAAACAATGGGAATGATGAAAGGTCATATGGAGGCAGTAAACACCAGTGACAAATTAACACACTGTATGGGGTTATGTTAAAATGCCACATTAGCGCTCACTGGAGTCATGCTTCCAACCAGCTACTGTGAAATTCTGGCACAAAAACCACCTAGTAAACCACCGCTAAGTTGCTTTTTTTTTTTTTTTTTTTTGCAGAGCAGCAAGTGTAAAGTGTATCAAAAAAAGAGGCGAAATAATGTTTTTTAAAAATAGCTCTGTAGAACTCAGCAATAAAAGGCCCTGCAGAGGTGGATGATAATCTGTTTGCTACTATGAAAAACTTCTTTGTTCGTTCACATTTTTCATCTAATCATCAGTATAAAAACAGTGACCAGTGCGATGCTTAAAAGATTGATAGAAGGATTCACATGGAGGCTAGAAAATCTCAGAAAGCATGAATCAGAATTAATAGGAAGATGAGCTGCTCTTTGACATGTTTACAGTCCAGTGCTTTTCTGTTGTATGACTAATCTGACTTTTTAGCGGGTTTTTTTCTACACTTGACAGAGCATTGTATGTAAATTTTAAGTGTTAGACTTCTTCCCCTGTTCATCAAAAGCAGAAGGACTCTTTAAAGGCTTCTTTCACTTCTTTAAACTTTGTCCTTTAAGAGCCAGAGGGCAGTCTCTATCAGACTTAACCTCAGTGCTAAGCAGTCGTACTGTGATACACTGGAAAAAGAGGAAATGAGCTGAAGCACAAACAACCAATAGCAGCTTTTCACTTACAAAAACTTTGAGGGTAGTTAGCGTTACCGCTTGCCACAAGCTTGTCATGGCACTTTTGGTTGTTATATCCACTAGTTATTTTCACGAACATTACAATTGCAGTTCATTGAATGACCTCAAGTGAATAATGACACAAAGACACGTGTAGAGGGGAAAGTTTCTTTGATTTTTTTCTTTAGAAAAGCAGAGGAAAATAAGCAGTTTTGTTGAAGAAGCTTAGAAAGAGAAAAGCAGTTGATCCCCCGAGCCAAGTTACAGAGACCCAGCCAGACAAACCCATCGATAAGCCCCTCCCCCCCAAAAGACAAGAATCAATAAAAAACATGGAGACACATGATAGAAAAAAAAAAACAAATGAGAAAAGGATTGCAAAAGTGAAGCATCACTCCTATGAAGTCTACACGCCTAAAGCAATATTACACTACATGCAGCTACAAAAGGTTAGAGCTCAAATCCCCAACTAACTGCTGAATAACTCTGTCCTGAACTCGACATGGACACAAGGCAGGCAGTGATTTGTGATCAGAAATGTAGCAAAATTATATCAGACATACAGACATCAACTGGCCTGCTGGTTAGCTCCCCTAAGAATACAGACACCAAAAGATGCAGGAAGGAGTAAATTATTTTTCATGTGTTCACCAAAGTACGGTGCACATCTTCATCTTTAGTCTTTATAATGATAACTTTGGTCATCTCCCTGCAGCAGGATAATGGAGGCTAAAGTGTCGGGAGCACTACGTTATCTAGGTGTCTACATTCCTGTCACTTACAAGCCAATCAGCTGACCGTTGTGAGAATCTAATTTTGTCCTAATGTTTGTTTTTAAAGGGCTGAAGTGATGGAAGTGGCCCTGGGTGTCATTACAGTTAAGGTTTGTGTGGCTGTGGTTGAAGCTCCTAACGAGCCTTTGACCAAACAATTCCAGTTGTTTGATTGTCAGGAGCAGCAGTGCAGTGAGGCAGATTTGAAACAATATGTTGTTCTCCTATTTACAACAAAAGGTGCTAGACTGCATAATTATAATTATTCAAGAGAAATAATTTCAGCTCTATAAATGTTCATAGTCTAGATTGCACTGTTTTTAGGTTGTGAGTAGCAACATTCGCAGTCAGCTGGGAGGTGGTGGCATCATTAATGGCAGAGTGTTTTCCTTAATATAGTGCTGACATGGTCAGTACATATTAATCAGAATTAATCAGGAATTAAAAAGCTACAGCCCGATTATTTGTTAAAATGGTTACAATCATCAAAAGGACTCAACTCACCAATGTGTACGTCAACAACAGTGGTGTCCTTTTTGCTTTCCTCCTTAGGTTTAGGGTTTAGAGCTGATAATGACTTAGACTTCAGAGGGCTAAAGCAAATACTTTTTAAAAATTCAAAGTGTTTGGTTTTTATAAACTAGATAATTAATATAGTCTGATAGCACAGCGAAGGCATCGAGGTTTTAAGACCTCCGAGCACTGAATATTGCACAAATACAATATTTATCAGGACTAAAATTCCAAATTTGCAATAATAATTTTTCTCCTCTACAAACATGTAAATAGTCTTTTGGTGAATAAACCAAAACCTTTACTTGAGACAAGTTGATGCATTAAAATTTTAAGACTTTGAATTGATTCTGAATTTTATTTTTTACCTATATGTCCGTCTCAGAACACCGTACCATTTATCCTTTTCATCCAGAGCTAATGAAAAGTAAATGGTCTCAGTTTTAATCTCCTATCAAAGTCAAACCATATTCATCCTTAGTTTAGAATATCTGTCGGTTTATTTTCTGCACATCACTGTTTCATATTAACACTTAACTCTGGGAGACATTAACATTGTTTTTACAGGCTGTTCTAATATCAAATGAAAATAGGCGCATGAAGTGACTTTAGAAAGTACTATACTTGTTCAATTTGGTTTATAAAGGACTTGATCTTTGGTTGTTTCAATTCCCTATTGTAATTATTACTACTCATTTATTTATTTGATGTCTGCTAATTTCCACATTTTTGGAGTTTCGAGATCATGGGTTTTATCTTCCAGTTAAATTTGAAAATGTGTTTTTAATGTTCAGGAAATTTGATCTGGAAGTAGGACGTGGAGTTGGGGGAGAGGAATTTATTGACTTGTAATAATAATTTTGTGTGATGTTAGAAGAACCACTCATACTAGGATCTACTTCTAATCACTACAACAGAGATATTGTCACCAGCATATATCTTCCATCAGTTTTGGAAGATAAAGTGGACATGTGCTATTTGTCCATCTTTATATACAGTCAGCGGTTGCATCTGTAGTCAGTGTGCCTGCCCAGCACCAAACAGCAGACCAGTTTAAGAGCATTAAAGTGGCCCAGAAATTGAATTTAATGCCACTTAAATGGAACTACACTTGAGCATTTTTCTCTTCACCAGCCTAACACACTGCTTAGAAAGAGTTCACAGGAATACACAACAGGATGAGTTCATATTTGCCTCCAACTGCTAAGTTTACGCATGACTGACTGAAAAGTCACCCAACTGCAAACCTAAGGCTTGGTATAAACCCTCAACACCCACACAAACCAACACTCTCCTTTGAACTTTAAATCGGAAATATTAAAAATAACACAGAAGAATTAGCAAAACAAAATGAAATCCAAATATAAAATCAAAAACCTTCACAGTCCAGCTTTAAAATAAGACGTGTCACACTGTTTGTCTGTCCATTCTTACAAATGAACTGTTCGGCAGTATTCAGATTTGATGCAATAAATACAACAGTTGAAAAATAAAGGTTTATAAATAAATGTTTACATTGGCTAACACAGTACTTCTCCAAACCTTTGATTTATTATACCTCATAGCAGATGCTCACCGTGGCACCTTTCCTTTACTCATATAGTGTATTTACATGACTATTTACCAAGTGCTCTTGGGTGTGTGATGTTACCCTAAGCAAAGCAGTGATTATTCTCAAATTCACCTGACTTTGTCTCAGAAAAATCAAATAAAAAAGGAACATGGTGAAGCACAGACTTGGTAAAAACAAGAACGTGTCAGTCATAATAATACCATGAGCAATATAGAGAGTCACATGACAGATGGACTCATACTGTATGCAAAACTGTAAGCTGAACATACATAACAGGATGACTGACAAGTCCTGTGCACACACACGCACACATGCACACACACTCACAACAGCAGGATGTAGACTGCTGATACCATGCCTGTAAACATACTATAGTGCACTGGCCACCCTGGGTTATCATTCAGCACAGTTTTTATTCAGAGAAATGCCAGCTAGCACTTTAACTGGGGGGAAAATACCACATGAAGTTGCCCCAACATATTCATATTTGCACTGATGCTGAAAGTGATGCTTGAAGTGAAACGTTTCCCCTGAAGTGATTACGAGACAGGTAGAAAGGTCACAAAACTGTTGTAAACATTGTTTACCCTGCAGATCATGGTATATAGACAGTATCTGCAAACTTAACTATCACCGTAAAGCATGTTTTATTCAGAGAGAGAGGTGTTACGGCCCATATTGACCGATGGCAGTATGGGTGTAGTTCCTGGATTAAACAGAATGGTAGAAGAGTAATCTGGAGTTTACTGCATTTACTGTTTACAGGTTAGCATGTGTGGTGCTAAACAACAGGTACTGTGGAGAAAATACGAATCTAGCATTTGGATGCAAACTTGACTTGGCTTGATATGACCATTAGCTTCTGATGGCTAATGTTTGCCTGTTTTATATTCAAGGTATTTGCTGTATGAATGACAGTTGTAGTTTTTCCAAGCAGAACTGTTTAATTTGGCAGCATCTCACTTAAGAATACTGATAGTTTAAAAACTGCTTCCTCGTTTCTTAAAGTTCAAGGTAACAAGGTCACTCGCCCACAGCACTCTGAGTTCACAGCACCACAGCTGCATGTCTGGGGGTATTTAAGGACAGTTTGAGTAAGCACATGTCTCTAAACACTTCTCAAAGTTCCAGCTCCTGTTTGATACCATGGTCTGTTTGGCTCTGTTACACACAGAGAGTCGGTGTAATGGCTTTATAATGATTTAGTATTTCAAAATTGTCCAGCCAGTTTCTCCACATTGTAACACAGTACAGCAGAAATCTGAAGGTGCATTTAGGCTGAAGGCAAAGCAGTTGGTGGGAATTTGACTGAATTTGCACAAACAGCTAAAATACTTGGGATTTTTTGTTTTTTCATTAAAGAGAAAGAGTCTCACATGTGCTTTCAGTCTGAACACACCTTCAGTTACGTTTTGTTTTTTCACTTCGACACTTCTCCATTTAAAAAGAAAAATGAAATCCAGGTAATTATAGAACATTTACTGGCAAATCATTCCCAGGAATTTGTGCCGCAATAAAAACAAACAAACAACAACAACAAACCAGAACATGTCCTGCTTTTTGAAAATATTGGATACATTGTAAAAAAAAAAACAGGATAGTTTCTGTTATTTAAAGGTATTTGTGAAAAAAGTGAAAAAAGAAGCGTTTGATGCAATAAAATCTGAATTCTGTGTCTTCTTGGTCGGTCTGTGCTAATCTTTGGGACTGTTTTGAACTTTATATTGAGTTTACGTGGCATATTGCACAGCCTGTAGGTGTTTAAAATGTTACAGAACAATGAGGTTTTGCAGTTGCGTCGCAATATGGCTGTCAACGTAACAATCCACTGGACAACTTGCTGTGCTAATAACTGGGCTTCATGCTGGAATTTACCAAGTGAACCAAACAGATGTGCTCACAATAAAGTGATGGTTTGCCAACCAGCTACTACGGTTTGTTTGCTAACAAGTTGACAATATCTAGTCTCTCAAAAAGATCGCCATGTTTCGTGTCGGACTCGTGAAGAGGTCCAATTTGGCTGCCAGGGGTTTTTTGTTACATCCACTGAAAGCCCTCCTTATGTCATGTGTGTAGCTGTGTGCCTGCATTAGCTAAATCCTCTGTATGTGTGTTATTAGCATTAGCATGCACAAATGCCACACAGACACGCAGGTATGTGTTTGAGAGCCAAAATGCCCCTTGAGGCATTCAGACACGTATAAGTATGTGTCAAGCCTTTATATGAATGTTGTAAACTAACACCATTTCCCATCATGCATCAGCAAAGCTTCACCAATGGTTTCACCAAATATGGCTGAGGAAACATGCTGTAGCGTCGCATCGCATTCAACCGACAACGTTTTGTCTCCAGTTTCATGTCCCTTTAAACAATACCTCTTTATAGAAACATACCATATAATATTAAACAGGCATTTCAACTCCTTATAAAAATTGGTGCGGCCACAATAGAAATTGTACATTGATTTCATCCTTTTAGAAAGACTTGTTTTTTTTTTTTAGAAAAGAAAAGACACTTGTTGAGGTTCCTGGGACTGACTGTGAGAGCAGTAAGGTGAATAACTGACCAAGAGCCTTTCAGCAAGGAACACGACACAAAGACACAGACGGTCAGTGTAAAGGCCAGTCTGTAGCTGTACGCTTCTCTCCAATAATGTGTTTGTCCCTTCTGTCCCTGAAGGTAGAATAATAATAACAATAATTATAATTAAAAAAAGAAATCATACTAACACTACGACTAAAACAGATCTGATAAAAGGAGTGTGTGTATTGGCTACATGAAACCATTCACTGAAAATAAAACCCTTTGGACTCAGTTCCAGAGGGAGCGTTGGAGGAGAGGCCAGGCGATACTCAACAGTCGAGAAGTCGATCTCTTGTGGGTGGTGCTGTATTTAATGTGTGTGACTGAGTGGGTGATTTACCCAGGAAGATGAAAATCTTTCTGGTTTCCTAAACTGAATTCCCCTGCTTATCTCTCCTGCTCAGAGTCTCTCAGAGTCTCTCTCCCCTCAGGTGGTCCTCTTCTCTACCTTCATTAATCCTCCTTCGTTCATTCATCCATCTATTTGCTGCCCCATCAATCTTTCCTTGAGCACCTCCTTATCTATAACATCTTCTTCTCATCCTGGCTGTCTGCTCTTCTCCATGGCAGTATTTAAATAAAAAGCTCAGGTGATGAGTCTAAGGCTCCTCTTCCCCAGTGGAAACAGCCAAGCGCATGGCCACAGACAGGTGGTCGGTGAGGCCGGCCAGCTGGGTGACGAAGCTGAACTCCTCGATTTCCTGCAGGATGAAGAGTAGAAGAGAGCATCGTCAGATCACGAAGGCGTCACAAAGCTCGCAGTTAATTCTGCAGCAACTTTCAACGTTAGGGCGGGTTTGGTTTTTGTTTTCAGAAAGTAAAAGACGTTTCAAATAAAGTCACGTGCATTAATTTTGGCATTGCTGGTTTTCTGTTAAAAACTTTTCAGTTTAGGAGTGATAGTTAGGAGTGTTGGGAATCAGTGTCTTACAGCCTTGTTTTAGATAAGAGGAAGCACCACTGCACATGACATCTTCGGGCAGCCTACAATATTACCAAAACCAACATCCTCCAGTATAAAGCAAGCATTAGTGTAATCACTGAAATGCTGAAATCTTTAGTTAGATGTTAAAAGAGAAATTACTTTAACACAAGCTAATGAGGCAGCTCTCTGCTGCTGCTTTTCAATTTGCTATCGGAACATTTGCTCCCCTCTGAAGCGGTTTATTCATTAACCATAATCTCAATAACTGAGAGTCCAAAATAGCCCACATTTTTATGTATACATTTTACAGAAAGAGGCCATCTAGATTCATCATAGCTGCTTGGTGCTTTTTGAATATGAGGTGCTCCCTCTCCTGAAAAAAAAAAATCAGCTTTATGAATGGTGACATTGTCATGTTGGAGCAGGAAGGGCCTTCCTGCCTCATGCTGTCACTAAATGTCACTGGAACTCTGGGGACTTGTCCAAAACCATGATAAACAACCCTGACCAAAAGTATGTGGACTGTAATGTCAATAGAAGGTACTTTCCACAGACAACGACTGCTAACGTAGCTGCAAGTACTACTAAAACCTTTGTCATGACAATCAATGAGAGTTCATTTAATAATGTTGATATGTTTTATCAATAGTGCCGTTTTAAGAGAGATGTGACAATTTATGAATTTTTTTTTAATAGTACTTCGAACAATCTAATTGACAGGAAACTTACATTTCAAAATGAAACATTCTTTTAGTATGGATTTGTATGTTAGTTTACATTTTTATGGCAAAAAACCCAAAACATTTTACAAAATATATCAAATTCTTTTTTCTTTTTTTGGTGTAAGAGATAAACAGAGAGAATTTTGAGGTGGTCCATATTCCTAATATTACTTCTAGTATTTTCCCCAATTAAATAAAAATGCTTGGACTTTTGCAACACATTCCTCTGAAGGCTACTTCTTCAAAATGACCTTTTGATCATGCTCTAAAGGCACATTACTCATATACAATGGAGAAGCTGATTTCTGGAAGATTTTATTAATAACAACACATGAAAGGGGAAAAAAGTATTTTTCTTGGCTGCTGACTATGTTTCCTGATTTAAGAAGTGGTTAAAAATATATATCAACATCTCCACAAATAAACCCTCCCTCTATACAAAATCCATTCACTGAAACTAGTTATAAGCAATATTTAATATGTAAATTGGGTCATACTTTGATATATCGACTCATTTAAAACTTAATTGTCTTCATTAAGGTAATCCACTAATCTCCTTCTGCTAGTTGTGTCTCCACTAAATAATTATTGCAGGACAATTTAAACCTAAGAGCGGAAACATTTTTATCCAAGTATGTTCTTCAAAAAATAACTTAAAGTAACATGAAGAGATAAAGAGAAACAACACAAGATTAAGGTAAACATGTAAATAAATGAGACCCTTCAAGTGACGGGAGGTTAGCGACATGCTTGATCAGCTCCACTTAAGGGAAATGATGCTACAGTAACTGTACTTTGACAGAAGGTGGCGTCAGGCGGCTGCCTTCAGAGAGCCAATAGAAAGAGTCAGACAGAGAGATGGGAAGAAAGGAGAGAGGTGTAAATAGTATGATTTGGTTTTCCAATCCTCTCCAGTCCCTCACACAGACAGTCCTGCCCTCATTCCTTTTCTTCCCTACTTTTTTGTTGTTGTTTTTGCTGTGTTTCATTGTTCACCTCTCCAGATTTTAGTCAAACATTCTCCCGTGGTGTGACATAATTTCAGCCTGCTTCACACGGCTCGGGAAAATTAGGTTTTTAGCTTTGTTGCTAGGAAATTAATCAGAGGAGAATTAAACATATCACCTCCCCGCTGACAAGAAAATGCCACAATTCTGTGCCCCCTGTTAGCAAACTCTTTTGTGTTGGTGTTTTAAGCATGTAATATTTGGAGATGCGTTCACACATCCAACACAGTAGGAACACCGATTTAAAACACGTGCTGCCTTTTTTCATAATAAACCCTTTTGACATGCCAGTGAAACTGAATGAACGCTGCATTACCTAAGGAAGGTTTCGCTTTTGTCCACTTAATGGAAGGGTTGCTCTTAGTGTTATTAATCACACGTCCTTCTCGTGCTGTGATAAATCTGAATGTCTGCTGTGAAAAACGTGCACTGTGTACTGAGTCTGTGAAAAGAAATGGTACCCTTCACAGATCACCATTTGAACATGCAGATATCGTAGGGACTGTGTACCCCTGGTGCTTTTTGTATCCTCAAAGTATTGTATTTCTAATATAATTTTACAACTTCCATAATCTTGATTATATTAGAAATACAATACTTTGAGGATACAAAAAGCACCAGGGGTACACAGTCCCTACGATATCTGCATGTTCAAATGGTGATCTGTGAAGGGTACCATTTCTTTTCCCTTTATTTCTTTTCCATGTAACGCTCAATGTGACGACACTGAAATCTGGGAACACCTTTGTAGTTCTGTATTGGTAAATTGAGTAAAAGTGAAAGACTGGCCTGTGTGTGTGTGTGCAGAAAGCTAACATGTTTGCAAGCTAAAGAACACAATCAGAAAGGACTTCCACTGGCGACCTCTCCAGGAGACCCCACCTCTTGTCTCATGACTGCTGCGATACACCCCCACCTCCTGTGACTCCACCTTGGATAAGCGCTTAAGAAAATCGTAGAATGAATGGAATTGGTTTCCCTAGCGCAGCGTTCCCAAACCTTTTCTGCGCCACAGACCAATTTAATGTCAGACAATATTTTCACGGACCAGCATTTAAGGTGTTGCTGATCAATACAACAAACTAAAATGATACGACCAAGACAGAAACTGTGGTGTTTTGTAAATATGATAATAAACGCGAATTCACTGTATAATTGTGTAACTTTATTAGCAGCGTCCTCCTGAAATGCGCCAACAACACTGAGAGTAACATCGTCCTCTCTGTCCCTTAATGCTCTCTGGTCGCTATGGTAATGCGTAAATATTTCTTTCAAAATAAGACACAACTACAACACGGGAAAAGGCCCAGGGAAACCGAGTTAATTATAAAAACCCTGAAAACCATAAATGTCAAACTCAAGCCTCAACTCTGGCAGCCCGGTACCAAACAACTCACGGAGCGGTACCAGTCCATGGCCTGGGGTTGGGGACCGCTGCCCTAGACAGCAGCGTGAAAGGTTTTGGGTAGCTGGTTAACATTAGCATGTAGCTGATTAGCTTAAAACAAAGTATTGGCTACAGTAGGTTAGCACTGCTTAGATAGCTAACATCAGTTAGCTCAAAGCAGTGCTGAATGGTAGAGCACCCAAATGAGCTGTTGGATTTTGAATATAGGAAAGGATGACGTCACTTCATGTCAGTGTTAGCTGCGGGGTTTACGTCTGTGAGCCCGAACTGTCTGAAAGCGCTTGTACACACGTGATTCAAAGGAATTTCTTGTAGTCTTATCCATATGACATAAATAAATGGGCAGTTGTGAGCGCAAAAGTTCACATTTCAGAAACTCACTAATTGACAACACTTTGCGTTGACACCATCGCTGAACAATGATTTGCCGTCTCTAGTCTGCAGTTATGGAAGTCTGGACTTCCATAAAGACTCATAAAACAAATGAAAGGCAGAAAATTAAAATCATATATTTATCTGCTTGTAATATGTTGTTATTACTGTGAATTTGTGGTTGAAGTAATCCCTTCAGAATACAATAAAAATGGCATGTTTTTAATAACGTTTCAATTATGACTTGACCGCTAGCACGACCTCATTTAAATAATGCTTTCAATATAAAATTTAAACTGATTATGGTCAATGGAGCGAATTAGAGGACCTCTTAAAAGCACTTAGATGTCCGGTCAAAAGTTTACACTCATCATGGGAATACACTTCTTAGTATAATATTGGACTTAATTCTATGAACTGTTGTTTTTCTGAGGCTGACTGAGTAAACAGCATATATCTTTAAGATTAAAAATAAAGAAATACTTTGAGGCTTTGTAAATTACTAAGCATATTGCAAGCTAATTAGTTCAAACACAAATAAAAGGACAGGTGATTAAGAGGTGTTGCCAGTTTTCTAAGGTCTAAAAAAGTCTCAAATTGACAATAAAAATATGAGACTGAGTCTTGAGAGCGTCATCCAGCAAGACAACAAAACCGTACCAGTTTCCAGTCCTGTTGGAGGCCCTCGTCGCTGTAAAGGATGTAGTCAATACGGCGTCCGTTGCCCTTCAGCGGGATTTTCCTTCCCTTCTGACTGCTGGCGGGACACTGGCTCTTACTGGGAGGAAACACCAGGTACTCCTTCCTTCCCTCTTCGTTCTCCATAAGTCTGAAAACAACACACAACATACTGAAGTTTAGATGCTGTGTTGTATCCAAATGCATATAGTTAATTGGAATTCTGTCAGGACCACTATAACCAAAAAGATTATTATTTCAGTCTACAGTCATTTATATTTTGGGATATTGGCTCTGTTCTCCAACCTCTATAGACTTCTGTGTGCATACGTGGAAAGTGAAGAGAGTATTAACAAGACTCCAGAGCAGGCACTGAAGATAAATATGTCAGACACTGAATGATAACGAGCAGTTGGGGTGGAGATGGTTTGCAGTGTATCAGCTGAGCAACGGTCAAGTGTGGGTTTGCACTCCCATCATCTAAATTTGCTGAGATTAGGGCTTATCTTGACTTCGTGGCCTGCCTGGTGATGTCATGACGATGCTTCATTGAAAATTTCCAAAGAAATTATAGTAATTACAGCAAATTGCAAACATGAGCACTGGGTCAATGGTAATTTCAGAGCTTTAAATCTCAGATATGTTTTGGTACACATATATTATGGGTACACTCGTAAGATTTGGGAGCAGAAGTTAGACCGCTGTGATTTATGATCGTCATGCGAATAAAAGGAGAGGTAATTTGATTTTTCAGGGGATGAGACTCACTTTTGTAAACTTTCCGGTGAACTGACATCTTCATCATAAAGGCCACTGGGATCCAGCAGAGTACCTGTTTAAAGACACATTACAATGCATTAAAGTGGAGACGTGCACAAGTAAATTCAGCCTGCATTTCTCTCCTTCCCTCCCCCTCGTTCTCCCTCAGCCTTGTAGTATCAGTCCATGGCTCGGTCTTTTAGCTAGCATCATCACATATTTTTATAATGGACTACTTAGCACATCCATTCATTCACACTGATGTGTTTACATTAGCAAATAGGATGCAGAAAATGACTTCTCTTGTAACTGTTTACAATTTGACTATGGGACAGCTGAGCAGTCTGTCCAGTCGTCCAGTTTAGCTGCAGAGTTTTTAAAGAATATAGAATAAAGAATATAAATATTATATAATATAATATATAATATATAATATAATATTAAAGAATATAGCTCGTGTGGATGAAAATGCTGTGTAAGCGTCCCTTGATGGAGGTGCCTAATAGAGAAAAAAGGTAATTCTCACAGCCAGAATTACAAACATTTTCATGTTTGATTTTTACACACACACACACACACACACACACACACACACACACACACACACACACACCACTTAGAACAAAAGTCCTCATATGACCGCCAAGAGATTGAATGCTGCTTATTTTTGACTGCGAGGCCTTTCTGTCTTTTTGGTTAGTTTGAGGCATTAAATAATGTGGCTTAGACACGGAGGCTACTTAGATACTTAGATTTAGGGAAAAATAAAATACAAACTTCCACAAGATTAAAACATTTTAAAAGGCAAACATCTAATATCTCCACTATTCTTGGTTTCCATGATAAAGTCCTTGACTACAGTTAACACACCAGCAGAGTGCTTCTGCTTGTGCTTATGGTCCAGGTCAGGTGTTAAATCCTATCAGACTAACCTGGTGAAAACTGTCAGTAAAAGAGTGCCCAGTGCATTGTAATAGAACACCTACATGTCCTGATTAAGCATCATTATGTAAGCAGGGAGTGAGAAAAGGTTCAGGTGGTTCATTTCCATGTTTACTTTAGGCGAGAATGAAAAATGATTTATGCAAAAATATTTTTTTGGAAGGCAGCGCAGAACTTGCACTTTCTACCCTGATACTGAAGGTATGCAGGTATGGAGTGATACAAGTTAGCATGACCCACAGGTACATACACTGATGGAGGTCAGGTTTAGAAGAAAAAAAGAGGAAAAATAGGATTACCTTTTACTTGCTGGCTGAGCTTTTTTTTCCTTCTCTGAATTCATGAAGCGTCTCTTTCATGAAATGTGTCAGCAGGAGATTATCAGTGTGCATGATGCTTTTATAAAGTGCACAATGCTCATATGACTCTGCAGGGTTTGCAGAGTCCAAGTTGGAGGGCAACAAAAGCTCTTAATGGAAGGTTAAAATGACACAATGAATTTAGATGTTTGTCTCAAATCATTAGACTAGAAAAAGTTGTCTATCTCTCAGCGTTTGGAGTGGTACTTAAATACTTTTTTCTACTCTGAGAACTCAAAGTGCTTTCTTACTACATTTTTCTATGACTAAGCAGGTTTAACCTAACAACCACACACTCATACTCTGATGGATGAGTTAAAGCACCAATCTTAAAACGACTAGACAGTCTGCTCTTGCTCCTGAGCTGCAGCCTTTGTTCATCTAATTTACCAATTTCAAATGTTATCAGATAATGGGAACCAGCTCAGAAGGTACCTGATAGGCAATTTGGTGGTTTGACCCCTGACTGCTACAGTCTGCGTGCCTAAATATCCTTGGACAAGATACTGAACCCCAAGTTGCTCTTCTAGATAGAAAAGATCCAGGTTTAGAAAAAAGTACTGGTATGACTGGGTGTGAATAAAGCTGAAGAAAGTGCTTTGAGTGTTTAAGTAAAGAGGAAATGTGCTATCTAAGAACCAGTCCATTTACCATTCACTGAACAAAAGTTATCACTTCTGTATACATCATCAGCTGGCGCCAATTTCATGTTCATAAAATAATATCCTATTGTAGCTTTAGAAGAAGAATAGTCTCCCTTTATAATCATATCTTTGGTGGAGGGCACTGTGGTTTGTCCCAGTCTTAAACTTTTAATGACAATTTTGTACTTTAATACACAGGACCAAAAATGTACGAGCTACAGGAGTGTCCATTAATAGATTTTATATAAATTTATTTTTGTTCACCAAGTCATTAAAACCATTGGTGATGACCCTAACCCAAGAACAAAATATATTATAGTATATATAGTATATATACTAGTATAGTATATATATTAGTATATATATTATATATAGTTAGGGATGTGTACCGATTACAATGACTGAACAATTTTCAAAACACTTTAATGGCATAAAATTCAGGTGAGGCTCATCGCTCATGATTTGTTAGTGGATTAATGTACTTCTGCTTGTGCTTCTCTTGTGCTTTTCTAGTCTTACTGACCTCTTAAAGGTTTATCTACCTGTGACCAATGAATTGACGTTCATCCACCTGACAGGCGTGTCTCTGGGCACTGGGAGGACATTGGCGCAGCTGAAAATAAACAACCAGACTTCTTGCTGTTTGGTAAATCTCTGTTTTTCATTGTTTTGCCTTTGTAGACTGAAACTTGTGAGCATGAATCGAATTATTTCAATTAGCTTAAATAAAGATGAAAACAGCAAAACACCAGTATCTGATTAAAATCTGGCTCGTGAAAAATATTCATATACAACTGCACCAATGATTCATCTCCACTCTGTGTATTTCATTTGCAGTGACATACTGCAGAAACCATTTCTGCTCACGCTTTATTGATGTAGTTTACACTGCACAGTCCTCCCCCTCACTATGTCAAATAACATCTAGCTTCCAGTATAGCTATTCTAAAGGGTCAGAAACCCTCTCCGCCTTTATAATCCTCAGACTACAATCTACTGTCATAAACCAGTGGAATAAAACAGCAAGAGAAAGAGAAGCACTCAGAGATGCTTTTGAGAATGAGGACTCAAGGCCGTGGGCTGGATAATGCGTTTAAAATGCTCCGCATGACGAGCGCAGCACTCTGAAGTTACTCCAGTCAATTCATGAGTGTTGGGAGCTCTTATGAAGAGTAGGCGTCTGATGCGCGGACAGTGTTTTTCACAATTCTAAGAGCAGGTTTTAGATCAGTGAAAATAAAGATGGCGGGGTGTCCGGTGGGCATACTCCGCTACACTGCTGCCGTTTTTAGCCAACCCATTCTCACTCGGTCAGAACCAGTAGGTGTCGCCCACTGGGTACGCTGTTAGCAGCTCGACAGAGTCGGTGGGAGTCCCTCAAGGTCAGAAATAACTAGAGATGGTACGATACCACTTTTTTATGTCCGATACCGATACCGATATCATAAATTTGGATATCTGCCGATACCGATATGAATCCGATATAGTGTGTTTTAATCAACAAAACTGTTTTTTTAAATATCTTGCTGCATTTTGTATAAGTTCATACTCAAGTTTAAAACAACAACTACACTAAAGCTATTCTGTTATACCTGTATGCAAAAAAAAAATATTTCATAGTTCAGCAATACTGATCAATCTAATAAACTTAAACCTACACCATCCTCCCTATTCTGGTATTTTAAAGAGTACTTAGCGTAAATATTAAGCAACCTAACTAATAGGGTTCCAACTCCCAGCAACAACAAAAATAAATAAATAAAAAATAGGGAACCACCCCTCACGCTCCACCTCATGATGCTTAATCGATGTAATCAACCTTAATTTGATGCAGTGTGAAAAAAAATGCACAGAAATCAATTATTTTTCAAGAAATATTAAATAGATTCAACATCTTTCTTCAACAAAATTGCAGACTGCACAGATGGTACCTTCCCAAAGGAAAAAGTACTATAGCTTACTAGGGTATATATATTAGACTTACTATATACAGTAATGGACTTCTATTCATTTTACATCAAATTAAAACTTTGGGTGTAAGATTTGGATAATTATTTATTAAAAGCTAGACATTTTAAAACTATGTCTTTGTGCCCCCTTTTCAATGTTCATGCCCTATCGGCCCCCCTGGCTAAACTTTGCTAGATCCGCCCCTGCACAGTTACCAGCGTCAGCTGTAGAAAAAGATCCTCGAGTAGAAAGTAATATTAAATAAATTCTAACAACAGCTTATCAAGCTTAAACGTGCTGCTGTTGTTCAGCCGCTGGTTTCCTCTTTCTGGTGCAAAGTGGGCCAAAAACAAACAAGAGACGGACTCGCGACAGAAAAGCCGATCAGCCGATCATTAAGCTGTTTCATGATTGAAGTAGCAGCAAGAGGAGGCAGTCGCTTAACGCAGGAATGCTTTACAAACATTCAGAGATGGACTTACACACTTGCTTTACTTCTCTCGGGATAACTTTGTCGGAGATGAAATGCCGGGTTGCTAGCGAAGCTCCAAATGCTATCCAGACCACCGACAGGTCCCGCATGCCACAGCCGCTCTATCACGTGATGCATACTGCTCCGACGTGCTAACGTTCTGAGGCGAGTTACGGCGTGTTGCAAGTTTTGTGAGGTGCTTTCGTGATATTTAATGGATCGGATTACATTTTTTATTTTTCTCCGATATCCGATCCAGTAATTTAGGTCAGTATCGGACCGATACCGATACGTAATATCGGATTGGTCCATCTCTAGAAATAACCACAGAGAGACTTCAAGAAAAAAAGTGCTGCTGATGTCATCAGTACCATGGGACACCATGGTAACCAAGGATGCTGAGCACGGCCACTGTGTGGAGTCGGGTTGTTCGCCCTGTACTGGTGCAGAATTTGTCCAGGAGCTCCAACTCCCCATAAGAAATGCCAAAGCTAATGCAACCAAACCTGGCCAAGTCAAACAAAACTTCCACATCTTTTGCTAATCAACTTAACTCAGACAGCTGAAGGAAAGACATGAAGGAGAAGTCAGAAAGAGAGGACTGTGGTACTATATATGTATATCTGACAACACTTACACAACGAGGCTGTTGATGTGGATCCTTGAGATAGACAAGAAAACACATCGTATGTACTAAGGCTACTCCGGGCTGTATAAACATTGACTAAAAAATAATTTCACTGCCAAGGCTGGAGTTAAAAACGGGAGGGTGCAGGCAGTCTCAACAGTAAAATGAAACATAATCTTGCTAACCCTTCTGTCAACTCACATTTTCTTTTCCTGCTACAGAGATGATCCGCTTTAACTCTTGCTTTTATTATCATCATTCAAGTCAAATAAATTCATGAGACTATACTATACAGTGGTTTGGCAATACAGTCAACATCAAACTGAGCACATAGCCAATGCAAACAGAGTTAGATTACAGCCTTCGCTTCACTTTGGTTACTTTAATATAGCTCATAGCAGATTTTAACAAAACAGCATGAGATTGTTTGCCTGAGGCATTAAAAAGTCGCTGAAAGTTCAAAACAAATCAGTGTATTAGTGAGTTGTGACATTAGAGGCAAGCAGAACTGATAACTGAACAACTCTAAATCTTAAGACTTTCACTGCGTAGTAAGATTAAGGTTAAGGAAACAAGGAAAGGAGACCTTTCCTGCCTTTCTACTGGGTGTTTGACATAATGAAAGTCTGCATTTAAGCTAACCGTATGGCAACACCAATGGTAAGGTCAAAAACATGAGTTAAATGAATCTGCTTTTGTCTTTTGCGTTAGGCTCACCCCCACCTGGTGACCCAGATAGACTTAGATTTCATGGTATTTTTGACCATTTGGCACATCCAAATGGAAATGCTTCTAAATACTACAGGGCCAAATTCCATGCATGTGGCTAAAACACCAACAAACCTTAACCCTAACCTTAAATTAGTTTCCAGACACCTGTCAAATGTAGGATTTTGTTACTCCTCCTCTTGGAAATCAACAGTAAATGGCACCCCTGAAAGGGAAAAACACACTAATGTGTTAAAATATAAAAGGAAGGAGTTCCTGAGCAGGAGCATGTGTTGGGTTGGGAGTGAGAACGTGTTGCTTCAGCTTGCTTGGGAAAGTACAGATATGCACCAGCTTCCCTGTTTTGAGTGGTTAACATGACCTCAGTTTTCTGGTCTCATAAATCCTGAAAACACCAATAAGCTGTGAAGGGAACAAAATAAATATTCTTTCACACCAGCTCTGGCCACAGCTCCAAAAATACATCGAAGACCACAGTGAGTGTACTTGCTGGCTTTGGCGGTTGTTTAATCTGCCCTCTAACATGAACTAAAACGCATCATGAAAAGAGACGTGACATTTATGAGTGGGGGAGATTTTTCTTTTTTTGCTGAAACTTCAGTCATGTGAACATATTGCCATGGCTTTTTATGCCAAGTTGGTCTCATGCTTTTCCTTCTTTTCCACAAGATTTAAAAGAAGTATGAAATCCTGCCATTTGCCACCAGAAGAGTCAGGAAATTACTGCACACTCTGTCAGTACAACATCTGACAATATCTGGCAGCTTCAGCTCTCTAGCTGTGATTTTTGGCTCACTATTGTATCCATTCAGGTCTAATCTTCTTTGGATAAGCTTTATGAAATGGGATAATCTTCCTTCCCTTTCTTTCACTGATTCATTGATCAGTTTTTTCTTTCCCCTCCAAACTCCCTATGTCTAATAACAGCGAAACAGGCAGTGCCAATCTGTTTCCCCGGCTTGCAATGGAAAATATGCCTGTCCAAATAAATAAGCCCTTCTCTAAACAAGCCCTTTCACTCGGTCCTGCCCACACTGTCCCTGAAATACCGCTGGCCTAAAAAAACGCTCCATATCCAGACCAAAACCCTCCAGTCTTCTGCGTCACTAATGCCCATGTATCAGCCTGCTGTACTGGGTGCATTCTGACTTAGCCAGCCTGAGCCAGATTAATGCCTGCTGCACTCTGCAGGCACCGCGTGGATCCTTGGTGCACGCAGCAACACCTGCATTTTACAGTCAGACTGTAACCGAAGCCGGTGGTGTACATATTACTACAGTGCGTATGGAGCGACCGTAGAGGAAGATGTGCGTGGGCAGGTGTTGGGTTGTGTGTTGTTACCCAGAGCCCATGGTTTGTCCTCCCCTGGCCCCAGGCGACATGGGTCCTTGTATTGAGTAAAAAGTGCGTGCTGCTGCTCCAGCTTGTCCTCTGGAAAAATACAAGTGTGCACACATACACAGTGGAAGGTTATACACACAGTCAGGAAAGTCAGTTTTACTCCAAACACGGCAGAAAAGTCACACATTACTGATTCTTCTTTAGGAGGTCATAGTTGCTAAGCTGCTAGCATGCTGTGCAGGGCAAAACACGAGTTAAGTATAATAAAATAAATCAGTTTCATTATTATTTATTCATTCATTTCATTTCACTTAAGTCCCCTTTTAACCTCCACAGCTCTACACTTTTCTTTTTCCCTCTTCATTCTCTTTACAGACCTTTTCCCCTCCCTGAGCCTGCTTGTGTGGACTCTTTCAGTTAAAAAGGGAGTTCTTCCTCCCCACCGTTGCCAAGGACTTGACCTTTAGTGCTTTCTATTTCTGATACCAACTGCAGCTGGTTTAATTATCATGGTAAATGGTAAATGGCCTGCATTTGTATAGCGCTTTTACTCAGTCCCTAAGGACCCCAAAGCGCTTTACACTACATTCACTAATTCAGTCATTCACACACACATTCACACACTGGCAATGGCAAGTTACATCATGCTTGTGTTTGTGAGATAGCTCTTTTGTATGAATGCTTTTTATTATTGTCGTCTTGCATTTATCTCATTTAATGCAAAAATTAAATGTGGTGAATAGTTAGTCTTATATAGTTATTAATTAGCTACTAAAAATCTTTTATTTTTCATACCTTTTCTCCCACTCTATCCGTCTTTTTAATCCACTGCGTTGCTTTTTATTGCTAAGTCTGCTTTACAACACAAACACTTTTTCGCACTGGGATTTAAGGGATAAAGAGACAGCAATGCTTCTTTCTGTCTTTTATGTTGGTGCTGTTGATGGTGGTTATATAAATAACACCAGTGCAGAGCTCTGGTTAAAGCTGTGGGTATACAGGAGGCCTTCAGGTACAGTACTGAGCTGCTATTCAGTCTTACTTAGAAGCATTCAGAGCTTAATTCACATTTTATTTTTGCATGTACAATTGCAGTGTGAAGTACAAAGATCTGTGAGCTGAGCCATGAGCTTTACTGACACACTGTCATAGAGGTTCACTGTTTCAAGGCTGTTTTGATTAATTATAACAAGCATCGTGGTCACATTCAATGCCTCATTACGGAAAGGTTTCAAAGAAGAATTTAACAATATGACTAATAAGAACAATCAACTTATTAAAATGTTCATTGTCTATTTGACAGCAGGAGCCTATCGTGTTAGTACATTAGTCAGTTAAACAATGGTTTTCTTTTGGAATTAAAAATTGCAGCTTTGTTCTTTACACACTATTATTACAAAGCAAAGAACCAAAGCTGCAGTTTTGGGTAATTAGTCGAACCTCAGATTGTTTATAACTGAATCATAAGATCAAATGCATTTTAAAACACAAAGTGAATGATTTTCAGAATTTTCCAAGTGCTAAATGGGAGACTCGATGTTAACAGCAAGTTAGAGAACACGTTGACATTTTTGAGAAATGACCTATTTCCAGATCTACATCAGTGCATATCCAAAATTCAACCCCACTGTACAGCTTTTCTCCAGTTCAGCATGCAATCAAATTTTGAGGTGGGTGGAGAACATCCCAACTACCCCTGTGTTGATCCTGGCACTATCAATTTAGACATACCTGAAGAGCAGTTGTCAAAGTTGAGGTCTCCCAGGATGACGTCGAAGGCCACCAGGTCTTCCAGCACCTTCTCTCCTGCCAGTGGTATGGATGATGACTGGCGAAACTCAGCCCCCCACTGAAGCAACCGGTCCAGCTGCTCACACCGTACTGATGCATCACCTGAGATAATGCAGTGAAATGAGTAGCAGATTATTACTGAAAATCACTAAAATATACAGAAATGGGTGTAATCACAGCATAATCTCACAGATTAATTCAGCATTAGTACTGTGGGTTAGAACCTGAATGTGAACATTTGCATCGTGTAGATTACAACGTAATATGACACCAAAGAATGAGCTACAAATTGGTAAGCTAATGAAGTTGTAAAAGGTTATCTTAAACCTATAAGTTAATTTGGGGGCTGGCCCCTCTGGTGATTGCCTTCCACTATTTACATTGCTTCAGCCTGCCTGCAGTTTCTTCTGCCTCTGCAAGCCGCTCTGTAACCCACCGCCACCCCAGCTCTTTCATTTCATGTTGTTTCTGACTTGATCTGTGCTCTGTGAGAAGGTCTTGCTTTTGCCATCTGTCACCCACTGTCTAATACTGTAACTACGGAGCGATTATTACAATCCTGCTTAAAAAAAGGCAGCCTAACCCTTTAAGTAACTTCTGGTGCTGTTTTGCTTTGGCAGCATTTGTGTCTGTCCGCTGCTGCCAGTACATCTGATAAATTGGCGTTAGTTATGGATCGGAGGGAGGAGGTGAATAGAAGGAGGCGGTGGGTGAAAGCATGCGATAGAAATATCAGCTGAATAGTGGAGAGTGCGAGAAACAAAGAGGTGTCAAGATATTGGTGGGTGAGTAGGTGGCTTTGGCTTTGATTACTCTCAGCTCAAGTACATGTGAAATGCTATTTCTTTTCTTTTTGTGTGACTGCATCTCTTAGAGATGGATGGATCTGGGAGGGGGGACGTGGGGGAGCGTTTGCCTGTGTATGTGCATGAAAACGAAATGTTTCTTCAGATCAAAATAATATAATGATTTGTATGCTTTTATCAGAAAAAAAGGAACAATCAGGTAAACAGTCTCACTCTGAATACATACACAGAGAAATTAGCAGGAACTAGTGGATGTCCACCTGCAAACAATCATCAGGTTTAAGGTGATGCAACAAACAAATCCTTTGATGTGTAGACAAAGTTTAACCTTTTAAAATCCACCAGGCGACTCAAAAAGAGTAATGTTTGAGTTTGGCTAATGTTAAGAAATGTGCTTATTTAGCATGTGTCTAAAACCAAACCAAACTTATCCCTCTCATAACAAGATGGGTCAGTGCAGACCTGGTGCATATAGAGATGTTTCACCCAGGTGAGTAATGCAGCCATTTATGCGGGATGCACCACCCTCCTTAGTTTCCAGGCACCGTCAGAGCTTTAAACTGTGGTCTTTGTGAAGTTTACAAGCAGGAAGTAATGATGTTAAATACCAGCGGGGAATTTGGAACTTCAACTGAGCTGTACCTCAGGATAGTTCAGAGTAATTGAATCTCTGTTAATTTGCAAAGAGATTAGTTTTGTTCTGAGTTAGGAAACTAACAACACAACTATATTTGAGCCTCTCAAAGGGGTTTTATCTTAGGCAGGTGGTCCAGGTCTCTGTAGCCAGCTCAGTTCCAGCTACTCATTTCATACATTTTTATTGATTCTTTACAGAAATATGGTTGAAATAGATATTTTTGTTTAAAGGTTAAAAATATAAATGTTAGGGGTAAATGAAAAAGATATCATTATTATCAGTTTTACACAATCCATATGCTCTATGGTGCTGTGCACTGTGCAAAGATATATTCTTTGTCCAGTACAATCAGTGTTTTACCAAAAATATTAATGCTGAGATCAAATTACCTTTATCCTTGAAATGGAAACACAGGACTAAAACAGGACAGAGATGTCCAAGTAAAAATTGAGTACATGTATATGCATCTCGACCGCTTGTGACACCGGCTGTGATGCAGCAATATTAGAGCAGACAACAAATCAGTGAATTGAGGTCTCAACAGTTTGGCTGCTGGCTGCAATTCTTCTTTCAACAACAGCCTAAATGAGGCTCTATACAACATTAAATCTTATTTTTTCTGGGTGTGAGTGAAGTAGCAACAGCAATAGAAAACTGGTGCCTTTTGTGGTAGTCACTTTAGTTCATAAAGTTCATAAAGTGATTATATATATGTCCCTCACAGCAAGAAGGTTTGGGTTACTTAGTACTTTGGGTATTCTGGTTTCATCTCATAGTCCAAGCACATGCATGTTGAGGTAACCGTGTTTGTTCGCTCTGTAACAGATTGGTAACGTGTCCATTGGCTTTTGGCCTAGGACCTCCATCCTCACCACGCTGGCAACAAGTCAAAGAGGAACAAAAATAAGAGCACATTGAACTGAACTGCACCGAAATGGAAGAAAGCCAAGAGATGAGGTAGCCACTGCATTACTGAGTTCAGTATATACTGTATATCTATATGCTGATAGTCCCGCTGCATCATGAATTGAGCACTCAGCCTGGAAAGATTTCTCATATAGTTCTCAGAGAATCAGGTCTCTGCACTCCTCCCCTGTTTCTTCCTCTCTGTTCTCCCTGACTTACCCCACCAGCCCAGCCCCCTTAACCTCCAAAGGCTTTGTGTTTGATGTATCTTTAGAAACAGCCCTGCCACTGCTATATTTAGGTCTGAGAGAAGCGTAGGAGAAGCCCAGAATAGCAGGCGAAAAGAGGTGGGGAGGGTATGTCTTTGGTAAAAAATGAGGGTGACATCGACCAGGGGCTTTAAATAGGGCTGTGACGCCTTAAACAGCTTGAGGCAGTCACCATGGGAACAGCAGGAGGAGGCATGCTCGGGTTGTGATGTGCTCATTTATCTAAGTATCTGGACAGAGAAGCGTGCACACACACACACACATGCACACACGCACACGCACACGCACACACACACGCACACACACAAAACTGTCTTTGCAGGTCTTCTAGAGAAAGACAATCACATTGGGACCTGACATGTTTTCCATCCTGCTTAAGAAACAACCCTTCAAAAAAGGCATCTTGGGATCCTTACTAATACACTCATGTGTGCATGTGCAGAGACAGAAATGACAAAAGACAGAAGGAGAGAGTTGTAGAACATATAACCCTACCTTCTATGGCGTGGAGATGCGTACATGTGACGTATCCCACCACCCTCTGCTCTTGGTGTGAGGTGCCCACGTGAACCTGTTGGGGAGGGGGAGACAAACATGTCACTCCACCGTGTTCAAACAGGCAGCATCAAAGCCCATTTAACGAGTGTGTTTGTATATGAGAAACAAGCCAGGTAACAACCGCAGCAATTAGATCATACAAGGCAAGGTGCAACTTTATTGATCCCTGTGGGAAAACGGAGTCATTACGCTGTAATTCAATCACTGCACTTAGGGTGTGCAACATGACGGCAGTGGGGCAGAGAGCCCATGAAAACCTAAAGAAGGCATCATTGTGTAATGTCATCATGAAATATTGGTGCATTTCATGGATATAGCAGAAATGTGAGATAATAATTCATGATTATAAGATCTGCAAGCCTAATAAAACAGTATGTAACAGTTGCATAATGGAATAATGATGAAAGAACCGCAGTTATGATCATATCTCTCTTATTTGGCATGTAGTGCACCACTGCCGTTTCAATCATTCAGAAAAGAAGAAGAACGACTGCCTCTTGCCAGCGAGGCAGTCACCTAATCTAACGTCAAGGCAATTTTTCAGAAACTATATGATGTGACATTTCTCAAAAAATGTTGGCATTATAATGTTTTTAATACAGCTTCTCCACTTGGATGATTAAAAACAAGAATAAAAATAAACATCTGGTAGCCAGTGACCCACAGAGTTAGGGTTAGAGTTGGGTGATACATAATAACCTCAAGAGTATATATATATATATATATATACGCCTATATATATGGATCTACTTTTGATACTTTTGAAACACATTTTGTAGTTTCTGAAAATGCATATTTAGCAAACCCAGCCCTAACCTTACTAACCCTAAACACATGTCTGGTTCCCTAGTGGATGTTAAAAGGTTAGCTGATAATCAATGGTGCTAATGATTAGTGCTTGAGCACACCCTTCTGGTTATTCATGGTCATATCAGACAGTTTATAAGAGAAAGACATGACGCTCACATAAACCTCAGCAGAGGTCTATGGACCAGTTCTGTAATGGAAAAGATTGTTGCTGTTCCATCTGGACTCAAAGAGCCAAAGATGCTGTTGCTCTGATATCTGACACAGTTTCCCCTGTGTGGTGTTTGAAGCAAGTAGATGTTATTCATTTTATTTCCAGTTATGTAGGCGATCCATTACATTACATAACCCAAAATGGCTTTTTCATAGTTGTTTTTCAGATGAGCCAGAAGCCGCATTGAGGTTGGCACGCCACACTGAGTCATTAATGAAGCTGTACAAATTGTTACATAAAAGAAACAAATTTGTATGTTCAATAAGAAGCTCTGCAATCACTCATCTGCCTGCTTTGCTGTGTGTTTAGTCTTCTAGTCTGTTCTTTACATCACTTCCTCTTTTCCACGCTGTCAAACTCAATACTGACATCATTACTCAAGTCCAATCATTTTCTTGCCTGTGTTCTGTGAGCCAATCAGCCTCTGCTCAGTATGCTTTAATGTGAGCGCTCTCTTCTCATTCTGCCTTTCAGACTCTAATTCTCTCCCCATCTCTGCCTCATCCTGGTCACTGGAGTCCCATTCAAGCCTCCACCTTCATCATCATCACCAACATCAGCACCTAGACTCGGGGGGTCCTGTCCTTATTCCTCTCACTGCTGGGATAGGAATTAGACTCCACTGTGCTATGATGGTTCTTTAAAGTTTTACCTCCTAACAGCTTATCAGCTGAATTCTGCATCCCAATAAATCATTTTCCAAATTACCTCTCCTTATTCAATAACGAACATCTGTAGTAATATGTAACCAGCAGTTTAACTAATAAGCTAACTTTGCTTTACTTGACAACCATCCCGATGTTTGTAAAAGGATTTCATTTGAAAAAAAATCATCATTCCTTTCATAAAGCTTAGCGAGTAATTTTATTGCCTAAACTTACACAAAGAGTGAATGAAAATTAAATTTAAAAGTGGTCCCACACCTGTGGACTTCATGATGGATGAGCAGAGGATGGAGGATATAACAGTTTAGAGCCAGGACTTGTTGCTTATGAGTGCGAAGAAAATTATACGTATATGTAGCATATAAAAACTCATATTATAATTGTGTACGTGACTAAAAACTAACTGGACTGCAAAGTGAGCCTGTTTTAAAGCGCTCCTCTTTCCGTGCAGAGGTTATGCTCTGATAGCTGATCTAATTGCAGGCTTCTGCAGTTGGAGCTTTACCATGTATTTCTCTGCAGTTGACTGATGTAGCTAAAAAAAAGCTGAGACTCGATGAGCATTGCTTGAAACCCGCTGTCTACTGTGAGTCTTGTTGGCTCGACTACATCCGGATCCACTATTTATCTCTTGTGTTCAGTTTCAGACTTAGAGTGGTGCAAACATGAGTGGGTTGGATAATAAATATACTGTAGGTTCAACTGACGCAGCGTTTTGTCTCAGTATACGTCAGAAAAACCTACGAAAAGAAATATGCTTTTAAGGAACCGTGGAGCCTTACGTCCTAAATTGAATCTAAAGTTTTGATTCATTTAGCAGCCAAACAACATGTGGCATTCGGTCTACAATGGAAATGAATCATTGTTTGGAAAGTTCTTTACAACACTATTGCAGATGCTGCCACAAATGTGTTGCACTTGTTGGATGCTTTGTTTTCACCCTTCTGTTCAGTTCATCTTGGAATACAATTTAAGCCTGAAGACTGTGTGGCTATCTACCATAACCTTCTCCAGTCATTTGCTCCCTTTTTGTTAACGTTTTGATATCCCTATAGACTGCTACATCCCACAGTACAGTGTTTCCTAGTAGTGGACCATAGTTGCAGTTAGTGTAGTTACTGTCTTTAACTTCCATTGCTGCAGGAAGACTGTAAGTTCAACTCTTGCATATTCCCTGAAAAAGGCCTGTTTTCTATTACATCTTAATGTCTTTTCACTTATTGGTGACCTTTGGTTTATAATTGCACTTCCATTTTCTGCAGTAAGTGCACACTCCTGTGGTTTTTCTATCTTCCACAGATATTTTAAGAGGTTTTGCTTAAACACTCCTGTCTAGACGCACTGTTATGATCAACCACTAATACCCAATTCTTCTTGTGCGTGCGGATGAAATACAAGCTCATCATTTGGAGGGTTGGCAATGTTCCACTGTAAGCTTTTCATGTAAGCTTCTAAGACTAATATGAATATGTCTTGAAGTGTGGTGTGGTATAAGATATGGCATGGCATACATGTTACAGATTTAGCATGATAACCATTGGCATCCTTATTTTTGGAGGCAGAAGTGAACATGTCAGAACAAATGGAGTCAGCTAATGTTAGAAATGGCCTGTATTTGTATAGCGCTTTACTAGTCCCTAAGGACCCCAAAACGCTTTACACATCCAGTCACCCACCCATTCACACACACATTCACACACTGGTGATGGCAGCTACATTGAAAGAAAAGCTGGATCCATAAAGTGCATGGGTGCACACACTGCTAATCACTGAAGTATATACTTATTTGCCACTCTGTACCACAAAGCTGGCAGATTATTCATTTTAAAATGTTTTACTGACAGGAAAAAGTGTCATGGTCCTGGGCCATGGTGGCCCAGTATTCTTAGTTTTCATGTATTTGTGTATTGTTCCTTATTTAGGCCATGCTTCCTGGGTTTCTCTGTTACGTTGTTCCTTATGTGTTTTCCCCTTGTGACTCTTACCCCCTGTGTGCCCCTCTGTGTATCTGTGAGCCCTCGTCTCTCCTTGTGTTTTATTCCATGTTTTCCCCAGCCCGTTATGTCTGTGTTCTCCCTGTGCTCTCTCTCCTCCTGTCTGAACCTCTGTGTACTTCCTGTTTTACTTTGACAGTCTCCCGTCAGTGTTGCATTTACTCCTGCCGTGTCTTGTTATGATTATCAGTGTCACCTGTGTTCCCCGTGTGTTCCCACTTCCCTCGTTAACCCTCTGTGTATTTATGTCTGCGTCTCCCTCAGTTCGGTGTCGCGTTCTCCCTCATCCATGGCCGTGCGTTTCTCTGTGTGTTACGTTATAGTTTCCTGGTTTAATTTGCATGGTTCTGCTCTCCAGCAATAAAGCTGTGAATTTTGAGTTCATTCCTGCCTCTGTGAGTTTGCGATTGGGTCCTCATCCAGCCTGCACACAGCCGAATCATGACAAAAAGTGGCTCAAATTAGCAAACATACGTTATTGGCTCCACCATTTTATCCAGTAAGTCTTAAAACAATTCTGAGAGGCATTTTAAATTCTGAATGCTCTATAAAACTCAACAACTACAGCAGTTCAGACCCCAACTCTAATTATGATCCTAATGGTAACCTTAGGCAATTAGAAAATGCAACGTCTACCTTTGAGGAACACCTGTTGATCAAAAGAGGAAGGAGAGAACCGAGGCTATAAATACACAACGGCTAATTGAGGGAATGTGGAACAGGTGGGTAAACAAACAGATGCAAGCATTTAAAAGATAACAAGATAAAGGAAGCAAAACTAAATGGAAGGCACTGATAGCTGGAAGGATATAGGGAACACTGCAGGGTCAAATGAAACTTAAGAACTGAGACAACCGGAAAGTAACCGACCCACAATAATTCAACAACAACTCAAAACACCATGAATACAATTGAACTAAAAATAAATGCAAAATTCAAAACCCAGGGCCCCAACAGGAGAATCTGCAAACTCCACCTGGAATGTCCTCAGGCTAGGCTAACCCCTAACCCAGGACCTTCTTGCTGTCAGGCGATAGTAACCTCGGCAACACTGTATCACAAACTTTATCTTGATGCATTATCTAAATATTAGGAAATTAGGAAATAAGCAACAAACTTGGTGCTATTCTATATTTGAAAAGGTTTTTGCCCTCCCCCACCGCAGCAACAGCAGTCCTGACATTGTGCAGTATTATGAATGGTCTGTCATGTCCCAGGAGGGTAAAAGATTTATTATCAGAAGGAAAAACACATCAGCTATTGATCACTGTAAACAAATGAGAAGATGGAGACACCAGACGTCTTCACTTTTACAGAAAATAATATTTTTTGTCACTATTACAAGTTTCCGTACGGTGTTACAGGCACAGAGTCTAACATTTTCCACTTGGGTTGGGGTTACGTTAGAGCATTTTCATCAAAATAATCAAGCACAACTACGAGTGAGCGATGTTCTGTTCAAGAGGTAGGCTTATTCGATCAATGTGAAGCCTAAAACAGTGCTGAGGATATTATTTTTTCAGCATGTGCTTCATACATATTTTACTACTTCTTACATCAATTTCTCCATTCCTGAAGCATGAGACAGGGAGCAGAGCAGCAATAACAAAAGCCCACTTGAGATTTAATAAGACACCTTTAACATCAGTGTTGAAGGAGTCCTCCAGCAGCACAGAAACGAGGCACGGAGCGAGGTGGACGCTGGCAGCTCTGAAGAGTTGGTGGGTGGATGCAGACTGATGAGGAGGAGGATGAATAAAGGGTTGCAGAGAAGGAGGATGGTGATTGTGAGGTGGTTAGTTTGAAGTGGGAATGAATATGGGTGGAGTAGATCTATAACAAGGCAAACACCCCTGCTAGAGACCAGATAAGAGGTAGTCCAAGGCTGGAGTGGAACATAAATCGTTCTCCAGCCTCAGAATTATATTTATAGCACTGCTTGTTAGTATACAACTTAGATTAAACAGCCATACACAATGTAGTTATTTTTATTACTATTTATAGATATAAACTAACATGACAGTTGTCACATAACAGTGAATCAGCATGCTGTCAGTTCTGTTAATAACAGCTTCTACTTTGGCCCTTCTAAAAGCTCACTGTCTGGCTCAGTTTTCATTGGAATAATCCAGAGAAATGATACTTTCACCACTCAGTTATTTATGTACTTATTTCCTTTTGAACTTGGTATCCTGTCACTGCGCCTGCATTGGACGTCTGTTTTGCTTCCAAGCAGTCCAGCAGGGTTTGGGAGTGTGCTGGGTTCCTTCAGGTGACCCAGTCCATGTGACCTTAAATAAGGTTGTATGATCTGGTAAATGCAGGTTATCAAAACTACAAAGAAGTGATGACTGTCAAGCTTCCAGCTTGTTGCTAATGAACCTTTTCTGCCTTTTTGATCACATGTTGTGTTCGTGTATTTTGAGCTATTCTAATGTTGACCCTTCACCTTTTGAGTTCGATGTCGTCGTCGGTGACGACCCCAGCACTAACTGTAATCGGCTGGGCCACAGTTATCAATAGGCTATCAGAAAATGTCATTTCTGCTGTTAGTAAAGTTTCACTGTGTGACTGCAACAATTTTAGCAACTTTCAGTTTTTATACAATGAATGCCTGTCCACAGTATAATCATTAAAACATAAATACAGTGTTTATACATCAGAACTCATCATAAAAGGTTGTACAGATAAAAACAGGAACTATAAAGGAACAAAGTAAGATAAATGTCTCTCTCTAGTATGACTTAAACACCCCGTTAGATGCTTCTGATATTTTTACTCCTGGACTCAAAAACAAAACTGCTACATGACCTTTCCTTCAACTAAGATGTGTGTTGTTTATATGAAATCATCCTGTAATCCGGAAAGAAAAAAAGATTTTCCCCTGTGCCAAATAAACAGCGTTAGAGCACCCAACCAAGGAGCGACAGACTAGAATGGATATGAACAGCCAATAAAGTGATGGCTGTTTTGGCTCGGTATCCGTGCAGAGCCAATAATAAGACATTCTAAAAGCCACAATAAAGCATTAGGCTGATTAGCCCGACTTTAATACCAAACTCAAAGCTCACGTTGTAGGCTGAAATACAGTAAATACACTTCACAGCAAGGGCCATAGATTTCCCTGTGAATATTCGAGGGACTAATTGAATTACTCTTAATGGAATGAGTGTTTTGAGGGAGAGTTAGAGAAACAGAAAAGACTGGTCCAAGTTTACAAAATGCACTATCTGATGGTACATTAACTTTTCTAATAATGTTGCATAAGCTGTGCATCAGTGAACATTTGGGAGGTTGTATTGGTTTTCTAAGGACTACCAGCTGATCCAGGAATGCACCTGAAATCCAATTTGCAAATTTTTCCTCTTTTTGCTAATTTAGTGATCTTCAGTTAAAGGCGATAGTTCAACAGCTTTAGGTTTTTCTTGACATTTAATTTGGATGATTGATATCCCTCATATTAGTCTGCTAACATAACTCGCTTTAGTCCAGCTGAGGTTAATGTAAACTTAACGTACAGTCATGTGACAAATTAAGCAAGCTCCTACTACTTTCATAACAATTAAATCAGTAATTAGCAGCCAGATGCTGCTAATTACTCGCGCAAGTGTGCAAGTATGAGCACCTGTATGAGAGCAGATGTTTTGGCAGTTTGCTGATTGAGTGCGTTCAGGTGTTTGTTAATGCCAAGAAGGAAAGACAGCCACAATCTTAATGAAGACACTGCTAGAAAGGAAAGGTTGCCAGGAGAAAGCCTGTTCTCTCTACAAAGGACATGGCAGTGCGGTTTAGGTTTTCAAAGTTGCGTCTGAACAAATCACAGAACTTCTGGAATAAAGTTTTTCGGACCGATGAAACCAACTGGGTCACATCAGCATATCTACTACAGAATGTGTGAAAAAGAAAAGAATCAAAGTGTTGCAAAGGCCCGCTCAAAGCCAAGATCGCAGTCTGATGACTGAGTATTAAATACTGTGGTAGGACCTTAAGAGAGCTGTGCATAAACCCTTGCACACAAACCTCAATGGAGTGAAGAAATGCTGCAAAGGAGAGTGGGTCCAAATTCCTCCACAACAATGTGAGAGACTGATAGAGTCATACAGGAAGCCATTACTTCAAGTTATTATTGTTAAAAGTGCTTCTACAAGCTACTGATTAATGGGATGGACGGGATATACCACATCCGGGCTTGTAATACACATCTGCCACTGACATTTTACTCAGTGTGCCCTAACAGGTTGCTATAAAAATAACAGTTCTGTTGTTACTAATGTGTTACTAATGCAATTACATGATTAAAAAAAACCTCCTTTTTATTAATTAACACAATTACTTGCTTTGCAGGTTTTACCTATCCTCACATCTGTCAGAAATTCAAAAAAACCTTTTTTTTTAAATAGAAAAAAGATTTAATATCTGATTTCTGATATCTTAATACCACATTATTGCTCTCAAAACTGCCTTAAAAGTAAGTGTGTGTATGTGAGGGGAGGTCTTATTATTGCCCATGAAATCAAGCTTTCATGTCAGTAGAAGCTCATTTGGGATCTTGTTAATTTGTAAAAACTGGGCAGTTTCATTAATGGAACATTTCTCAATTTTCCAAAATAAATTACCTTTAAATTTAGAAAATGAGAAAAGGATTCTAGATACTCAGAAAAACGTTTTAGCAATCACCAAGCCACCAGCGACCTCAGAGTATTCTTCTGCTGAAAGCTTTTTTAGATGCTTCTAAGCAGGAGAACAGTCTATAAACAGGAGGTGTAAATAAACTGAACCCAAAGCACACCCCCATATAAGTCTGCTATGAACCTGAATTATAGCTCCAAAAATCACACAACAGAGCTACAGAGCATCAACTTGTTCTGTATGTAAATTCTCCAAAAGATGAAATTGGAGCAGACGTAATGACCACAGCACATCTGTAATGTTCAACTCAGACAGTAGCTTAAATATGTTAATATGCTATATAATCCTGCCAGCTTTGACATTTTAAACTCAGTTTTTAATGCAGAATATCTCCAAAAAGCAGTCAATGAATTGTGATATTTATTTTAATATTATATTATAACAACCAGTGCAGCAACTGCATGTATATAGTGGTTCTATAAACGAAAGGCAAAAATCCGCAAATGACCACTTCTAAATGGTAAATGGCCTGTATTTGTATAGCGCTTTACTAGTCCCAAAGGACCCCAAAGCGCTTTACACATCCAGTCATCCACACATTCACACACACATTCACACACTGGTGATGGCAAGCTACTTCTAAGGTTCATTAATCATGTTTCTAATCTGCACACATACTTCAAGTTCTTTTAATGGAGCCCATAACTTCTTAAGAAGCACATAAAAGCAGAACTTACTATATTTGCACTTTTTTTTTTGCCATAGCAGGGTTGTTCACAAATGAGAACTTCATTAGCAACTGAACAACAATATATTTTTAGCAGTTATTTCACATTTTGAATCACTTGAGTTTCCTATTATGACATTATTGCCTTCATTAACAAATGAAAATAAAAGCAATTTAGTGAAAAAAGGACCTGTGATTTTCCATGCAAATAAAAAAAAAGAAATGATCTTGTTCTGCTGTAGCATACATCCACGTCTTACCACAGACCCAAAGGTACCTGCTATAATAAACAAATAAATGTTAATAACTGCAATCTAATCAGCTTAATCCACCGTATTAACATTTGTAAAAGTGAGACTAATTATTTTTGCTACTATTACATTTTTGTTGCTCGAATGAATTTTACCACCGGGATCAATAAACTTTTAATCCAGACAGCTCTTTCTTTCTTTTGTGTCACCTGCCTCACTCTGTCCTCCTTTCTTTTATTTGTGTCTCCTTCTGTCTTCCACTCTGCTCTATCTCAGTGCCACACTGTGTATTAATATTTCAGGGGCTTATGTATGCTTGAATAGGTGTGTGCACACCCTGAAACTGACAGGAGACCTTAGGGGAGTCTAGTGTATGTGTGCACACTCGTGCATATAAGAAAGAGTGGACTTTTAACATGTTTCCACAGACCTCAGATGATGCCAGCACAAACTGGAGTCTCTGCAGAGATGCAGGAAAACCTTGAGTAGAAGCAATTTTTTTTGCCCCCCCTCCCCCCCCGGTGCGCTGTGTGAATAAAAATAACATGTAATGAAATTAACTGCGTTTCTTTTAAAATTAAAAAACAAATGAGTCAGAACATGCAGGATATGAGATGCTAAAACTTCCCAGGACTTCCCCTCATTACAGAGCATTGAGACGAAACAGAGCGGAAATTGAAACGAGCTGCGAGAGACGATTTCACACTGGGAGCCAACCGAACCAGGCTCGTCTCATTATGAAGGCTCTGAGGCTGCTGTATCTAATTGTCCTAACTTTAAAATCAGATGAGGAGCCCACATTTCATCTTGCATTACTCGCATGAGTTTGATCGCTTCACTCAAAGACAACAACAAAGAAAGCAGAAAGCTGTGGTCTTCTTCCATTTGCCTTACCAGATGAACCAAAACATGCACATTGTTTCATATCAGGGTCTTTTAATTACAAGTCTGGATGCTTGATGCTCTTTTTAGGAAATATTGTGTGTTTTGTTACTGTTTCGATTTGTGCAACATATTAAAACCAATCAGTCATACATAAACCTTGAAATCAAACAATATAAAAAAATATGTGATCCATTTGGACTTTGCTATGTCATGCACTACCTGGGTGTACAACCTTTCCACAATGCAATAATGCCTACAGTGCAGTGTTGCCTTTACTCATGCATGATAGTATCAAGTGACAAGTTGACCGTTAGACACAACAGACCCTTTGATCTGAGGTATTTTATAGCTATAGAAGAATTCTAAAAAAAGAAAGTCTAATAACATATAACAACTTTTATAACACAATACTTTTTTTTCCCTTTAGCTGGTATCTGTGAATTTATAGTCAGTATATTCCTTTGTAGTTAAATGTGCATATGATTAAGAACATCATGCTTCATGCTTGAAGTTCCAGTTAAACTCCCCCACTGTCTCTTGTGTGTTTTCACATGTACCCATTTCTGAATCAAGCAAAAAAGACAAGGTTTTAGGCAGCTGAGATAAGACCAGGTGAAGACTAAAGTCATCCTGAATGTCTTACTCATATCTCAAAGGAGAAGAGTCACAAATCAATTGAGAGTCAAGCTGTGAGTTTATCAATATCAGCTTAAGCTAATTCAGCAGTCAGATTAGTCTTTACAAGTCTACATCACGTCTTGAATTGAGATGTGATGTTGAGGAGTTCAGACAGAGAGAAGTCAGGTAATGATAGCTATCTGGAGTTAAGATCAAACCAATTCTTGATTGAAACTGCTAATCAAGAGACTTGGGTGTGTTATTTCTTAAATGGCTAATAAATAAAACACCCACAGGTAAAGTGATGTCTTGAGACAGTTAAAGTCAAGTCTCAAACATTTAAGTCAAGTTCAAGCCAACTTTCAATTCAGCTATGACAAATAAGAGTCAAACCAGACGTTAAGAGAGTTTAGGTCAAGTTACAAACAAATTTCTATCACATAACGTCTTGTCTGAAGTCAGGTGACTTCACTGTGCTGCTAAGTACAAGGTTTTATTGAATCTGGGCAGGTTTCAGTCCTGCTTCCAGTTAATTGTCATAGTTCCTGTAGACTGGACTGCCATTTATACAAAACACAAAACCCTTTATTACATGCACTTTGTGTGTCTCATATTCATACCTATTCATATTTATTTATCACTGATTAATCAAACATCAAATTTTAGATTGTGGAAGTAAGCTGGAGTACCCAAACAACCTCTCGCAGTCACAGGAAGAACATGGAGACTGCATGTAGAAAGGCCCCAGCTGAGCTAAGATTACAACCAAGCTTCGAGGTGCTAAGACATTAGCACCTGCATAAATCAAGATATACCGACTTCAGTTCTTACAAACTAGAACATTCAGGTCAAGTTTAAAAACACTGAGCGAGTCCATTTTGGGCTCTGAGTTCATCAAAACAGATCCATTCTTGCTCTCATGGAGAAATCTACATTCAGATTCTTGGAAACTGAAATCACGGGTCTTAAAAGTGGAACACTTGCAGCTGAGCACTGCATTTAAATGATCTCCCATCAATTATGTTAATCTCAAAAATCATCAGCAAGTTTGTCAAATTGGCTCAAGTCTAAGGCTGTGCAATCTAACTAATCTGCTAACTATTGGACAAGTCTATCAATTACAAGCCCACCGTTAAAGAAATGTGTGAATAAAATAAATACAAGCTATATTTTGTGAATCTCGGTCAATTAACACAGGGGCATTGATTGAAATACGAATAATACAAATGTCTGGCAAAAATGAGATGAGCTGAGACCTCTGTCACCTTCTGTTTGGCATGTAGAGATGGGATGAAATCCCTTTGACCTGGATAGGAAATCAGTTTATGTCAGTGAATTGGTTGACCTTCATAGTGACGAGGTTTCCTTTTGGTCATTACAGATCAGGGATGGATTTGAGGAATTCTCCCATTGATCTTCATTCTATTCAATCCAGATTTGAGCAGGTTCCTATTTTAAAGCCTAATCCGTAGTAATGCATTCAGACTGCGTATCTGCACACTCACAAACACACACACACTCACAAACACACACGCAGACACATGACTTTTCAACCATGCACTTAGCAGCTTGAAATAATTGTAAGAGGGGATAAATGTTGAGACTGAAAAGCTTTAATTATGGAGCCAGCCCTGGCTCTCTCTTTAGGGAAACATTTTTAATTAATATTCTATCTCTTCCTCTCTTCCTCTCTCCCTGCCTTTCTCTTCCGAGTGCGTCACTTCTCCACAAGGGATAATTCAGATTTATGTTGCTGACCTGCCGCGGTTTTCCAGGTAAGTATCCATTGGGAAATAACGAGAATAAGTGTGTTCTTCGAGGTACATTTGTCTGAGTCTAAATTTATACAAGAAATAATTGATAATTAATAATCGATGTAATTGAAATAAACGCGCCTGGAAACAATAGCAGATGATGGCTGGGGATAGATTACTGATATAATGGCCTCATTTTGTACGGTGCAAAAAACCCCTCATAAATCACGGGCTTGACAGTTTCACCCAAAGTCAATGGAATTGAAATGATAATATGACCCAGTCACTGTAATATGTTGGCAGAAAAATGAGACCAACCTGATTGCCAGACCAAAATGCCAAAACTAATTATGCAAAATCATGAATAATGTTAACTCCGAATTAAAAATTTCCACCTCCTCCACATCTATGAATGTTATGAAAATGCTAGGCTATGGTAGGCATTAGTGGTAATGTCGCCTACCTTTAACATCTCTACACGTTTAAATGTAGGTATGCCTGTTACCTGTTACCTACAACGCGAGTCTCGCCACTGGCGATATGAGCGCCTACAAAGCGGCCTCATGCGGCGTGCGGCGCGCGGTGAGAGATGCCAAACGCCGGTACCGGGAACGTGTGGAGTCCCGCTTCCACCAGGGCGACACACGGAGTATGTGGCACGGACTACGCACCATTACGGACTACAAAGCCAGGGACACTGCGCCGATCAACGCCGACTCTGCATTCACCAACGAGCTGAATCGGTTCTATGCCGAGGTTAGCCAGGCGGCTAATGCTATCTACCGCCTGACTACCGAGGACAGTGACGTCATCAGCGAGAGACCGGTGACCAGCATCGTGGAGCATGACGTCCGAGCGGCACTGAGGAGAGTGAACACAAGGAAAGCGGCGGGGCCAGACGGCATCACCGGCCGTCTGCTGCGCTGCTGTGCTGACCAGCTAGCAGGTGTGTTCACTTACATCTTCAACGAGTCCCTGGCGAAGTCTGTGGTCCCCACATCAAAAGATCCACCATCATCCCTGTGCCCAAGAACAGCAAACCCTCATCCCTGAACGATTACCGGCCAGTTGCACTGACCTCGGTAGTAATGAAGGTGTTTGAGAGGCTGCTGAAGAACATCATCTCCTCCTCCATCCCAGACACCACAGATCCGCTGCAGTTCGCCTACAGATCCAACAGATCCACAGAGGATGCCATCGCCCACGTCCTACACACCACTCTCAGCCACGTGGACAAGAAACAGAGTAACTATGTGCGAATGCTGCTTGTTGATTACAGTTCAGCGTTTAACACAATAGTGCCCTGCAGACTGTTCACAAAGCTGAGGGATCTGGGACTTAACAGCCGTCTGTGTGCATGGGTGTTGGACTTCCTCACTGGCAGAACTCAGGTGGTGAGGGTGGGCAGGTGCTTCTCCAACAGCATCACCATCAACACAGGAGCACCTCAGGGATGTGTCCTCTCGCCACTGCTCTACTCCCTCTACACTTCAGACTGTGTGGCCACCCATGGCTCCAACACCATTGTGAAGTTTGCTGACGACACAGTGGTGTTGGGTGCCATCTCCAACAACGATGAGACGGCCTACATGGATGAAGTGAAGAATCTGGCATCATGGTGCCAGGACAACCACCTCCAGCTGAACGTCAGCAAGACCAAGGAGCTGGTGGTGGACTTCAGAAGGAGTCAGCACAGAGACTACAAGCCCATTATCATCAATGGAGCTCCAGTGGAGAGGGTGCAGTCCTTCAAGTATCTTGGTGTCCACATCTCCTCAGACCTGACATGGGCTGCCCACATTCAGGTCCAGACCAAAAAGGCTAGGCAGCGCCTGTATCACCTACGACAACTGAGGAAGTTCAGGGTCTCTCCAAAGATCCTCAGGATTTTCTATACAGGCGCTGTGGAGAGCATCCTCACACAGAACATGACATCGTGGTTTGGGAACAGCTGTGTGAAGGACCAAAAAGCTCTCCAGAGAGTGATCCGTACAGCAGAACGCTGCTGCAGGATTGCTCTCCCCCCGCTTCAGGACACCTACACCAGGAGATGCCGGACTAGAGCAGCGCAGATACTGAAGGACCCGTCCCATCCTGGCAACAAACTGTTCCAACTTCTGCAATCTGGTAGAAGGTTCCGCATCTTCCGGGCAAGGACAGAGAGACTCAAGAGGAGCTTCTATCCCCAAGCCATCCGTGCCCTAAACACACACACCCGCCCTCTCACATCATCTATAATTGACTGAGACAGGACTCTTCCAGACACTAAACCAAGGCACAATGTACATTTCAATTCCTTTAATTTTAAATATGTTTATATTGTCTATCCTGTAAAATAGTCAGATGTCTATTCATATTAATGTACAGAATTCACCTGCTTGCTGCTACTACTGCACATTCACCCAGTGTATATACTATATATATATATATATATATATATATATATATATATATAAGGTTCTTCCTCTACACCCCCCCCCCCAATTTTTGCACATGTCGAGGAGCGTGTCAGGCTACATTTCACTGTGTGTTATACTTGTATAACTATGCATGTGACAAATAATAAAGAACCTTGAACCTTGAACCTTAAAATCTAAGTTAAGAGAATTTAGATTTAGTAATTAGTCTGAAGTGTGATGGCATGCTTTGTAAATATATTATTGAATTAAGCTTACTGACGCTGAGAAATTACATTAATTCCACTTTTGATTCTAAAATAATTTGAATAAACTGTTTAATCAGCTACTGCTTTTAAAATTTTTATGCAAAGAGTTGGTGTTTTTACAGTATTTTCACAAACATAGTATGAGAAAGCTCCTGCAAACCAATTATTCGCAATACTTTCTTATTTATCAGCTTTACTAAAAATAAAACCATTAAAAATATTTAAAACATATTATTTAACCTGTAACAACTTGCATGCAGAACAAAAACGATATCAGGTTGCTTAAAAGTCAATGTTTGAAACAATCAAAAGGACTTTAACCTCCTAAGACCCAAACTCTTTCATGCATTTTTAATTTCTCTTTGCTATTTGAGCTGATTGGGACCTGATGAATGTAAAAACAAAGAATTACAATTAAGATTAAGATTAAGATTTTTTTTAATTTTTAATTGATTTGATTTGATACTGTACTTTTGTTTCTGAGAAAAATTAGATCCACATATGAGGACATTTGTTTTAAATTTGGTAGGACAGTGGCAGAATAACATCCCCTTAAGTGGATATCAAGCATTTGTAGAGCAAAATTTAGTATTTTGGTCTAGGCAACCCAAAATGTGATGTCCACATAGGTCCTAGGAGGTTAAAGTAAACACAGTATTTAGCAGCTGAATGTCTTATATTGAGGGTTATTTATATAGTCTTTCTATTGCACTGTCTTGTGTCTGTATCGTTCTGTTCTGTCTGGTGTTGCGTTGTCTTTGTTTTGTTTTGTTGCAGTTTTTGCACATTACACTTTCGTTGATAGTCTGTTATGTGTAGCACCATGGTCTTGGAGGAAGATTGTCTCATTTCACTGTGTACTGTACGACTGCACATGGTAGAATAACAATAAAACCATTTGACTTGGCAAGGATGAGCTGACTGGAAGGTTTCACATGTTCAGACATATAGAAGACAGAAAAACTGATGTGCTTATCTGGCAGCCAGTGACATGATGAAAAATAAAGACCGCCCGGCTGCAAGCAAAGTAGCTCTAGGAAATGCAACACCTATAAATGAAAAATAGGGAAACCCGAGCTCTGGATATTAGTGATGGGATTTCCGGCTACTTTTAGAGAACCGGCTCTTTCTGTCATGGTCCTGGGTCGTTGACCCAGCGTTTTGCGTTTTTTCTGATCTGTATTAGTTAGGGTTAACCTGAAGTTTGGTGTATTGTCAGCCCTACCTGTGTCTGTCCTTGGTGCTCTGTTCATGTCCCCGTGTTGTGTTGTACATCAGTCTGTTTCCTGTTTTATTTTGAAGGCTCGTGTTCTGGATTTCCTGTTCTGTTCTGAAGGTCTGTGTCTGTTGTTATTGTGTTCAGCTTGTCTCCTCCGGTCCCCAGGTGTATTAGGTTCAGCTGTTCTTCCCTCCTGTGTGTGATTACCTGATTACCTTGTGTGTGTATATTTAGTGGGTGTCGGTCTGTGTTCGTTGTCGGCTCGTCTGCGTTCATCCATGTATCACTGCGTTAATCTACATTCATCTGCGTTCTATGGTGTTCCTGTCTCTGCGTCTCTCTGCCCCGCACCCCTTTGTATGGTCCCAGGTTTGTCACTTAGTTTCTCCCAGTTTAGGTTTCCGTTTGTAATTACTCGTGCTTCATTGCCTGTTTTTGCCACTACCACCCTGTAAATAAAACGTCACTCGTATCATCAGTTTGCTGCATTTTGGGTCCTCCTTTTCCTCCACACCACACGGCTCCCTCCGCCAGCCGTGACACTTTCGGCTCTGAACCGGCTCTTCAGGTTGTTTTGTTGCTTTAATTAATTTATTATTAACAATAATATAAAATTAAGCACAAAAGGAATTACTAATGTAAAAAAAGTGGTTTTATTTATATATGTTTATATATAAATATATGCGGTGGCCCCTAGAGACAAAGCACGTCCAAACTCCAAAACACATCTAGCATGAACTGAACTTCCAAAACAGAGCTACCTAGATCACTTAAATTACACAATTGAAAGCATATGTGTATTGTTTGTGTATTTATACACAATCACTCATATATATTCAAATAATTTACAAAAAACATTCATTTACCTGTTACTACCACACACCAAATCCGGTCGTTGGTGCTTCCTGGCTTGTGTAGCCACTAGGTAACAAAAGCTCAACACTGCGCCTGCATCCTGGAGCACTTCTGTTGTGTTTTGTACGTGTTTTGGAGTTTTTACGTGTTTTGGAGTTTTTACGTGCTTTGTCTCTAGGGGTCACCGTAAATATACTTTTATTTATTCACTCCACATAAAATGTAATAAATAAATCATATAATACAAACACCAACTATTAACATTTCAACTTTTAACTATTTAAATTTTCAGCTTTTTCCTTTTACAAATTTAAAGTGAAACAACACAAAACACTGCAAACCACAACACAATTAAATATAAATTAAAATATGAAAACAAAAAGAAGATGCACATTCTCTGTCATATGGACCTGCATGAATAAACTTTCTGAATCCTTTATCATCTGCAACTGAAAATAGTTGTGGATGATTACTATACCTTTCTAATGTGGCGTTGTTGTCCCTGGCTCTCTTTCTCTCTCTCTCCCGCTTTGTTCCTGTGCTACTGCGACTGCAACTACCGCCCCTCCCCCCTCTTCCCAGCGCAAAGGACAAGGCTCACGTGCGGAGTGAAGCGGAAAAAAGTGCGAGAGAGAGGGTGAGAGAAGGAAAAAAAACCCCATGGCTCCCAATAAGGATTCGGCTCGCGTCGTTCACGTCAAAGATCCGGCTCTAAGAGCCGTTTCGTTCGCAACCGACACATCACTACTGGATATTTATGGTAGATGGTGTTACTGCACTGCCCACAATGTTTTGACTGACAGAAAATGTGAGGAAAATAAAGTGTAGAAGCCCAAGAATAACAAGAGTTTAGTATCAAGCCTCACAAAATGCAAAAAGCAGAGATGCTAAGAATCACCTGTTTAAGAAAGACTTAAGACTTAGCATCCTGCTTTTTGTTGGATATGAAAGAAACACGATAATGTGTTTGGAGAAACGCAGTGTGAACATCAGGTAGATCAAATGATGTGCGCCTAATGAGATGCGTCCCAGCTGGCGGCGAAATGAGCTGCAGTGTTGAGTAGTAATGAATGAGAATGGCCAAAGGTTCGTGGAGGGGAAGCGAAGGTTGCCAACAAGATTCTGCCTTGGAAAGCTGCCAAGATGTCTGGAGGAAGGAGAAGCGCGAGGATTAAACAGCAGGCATATCAAAGCCTGCAGCAGCCTGAGAGACAGACAGGCTGCGAGGATGGGAAACAGCAAAATGTGATTTGGTTACCCAAACTGATCGTAATAACAAGTCCTAATTAGTATGTATTCTGATATAGCTGATGATAGGAGAGGTTTTAACTGGCAACATATTCTTTATCTTAATATCTACATTTTACAGTTGGAGAGGAAACAAGAAGCATCTGACTGATGGCGCTAACAACAATTACCAGGTGTAAAAAACATCTGTGAAACAGAAATGAACGAGCCTTTAAAAATGGAAAGCATCAGCAGTCCACAAGGAAGTGAGTGGACGGCCAAAGAAAGATCAAGGCGGGCGTTCACCTGTGACACACCCACTAATTATGACCATGAAATCCAGAAAAAGAAATAGGTGGACTTTGATTTGAGGTTATTCAACCCAGTGTTAGAGAAAAATGTTGATCCACTGCACAAATATGATCGAGTTTCCCAACAGAGGCTCTGAAATGGTGACGGTCAGTTTGTTTTTGTCCTGTTTTTTACTGATTAAAAAAGTATGGAAGAATATGTTTTTTGTTATATTTTAATAATTTTTTCATGCTTTTCATTTCATTCTTTGGTTGCAGTAGTTTAAATAGCCTATGTTTTGGTTTATTTTATAATTCAGTGAAAATGGTTTCCATCCATTACTCATACATCTGGGGACATATGCTTTCTAGATGCAAAAATACTGCATGCATCTATGGTCATGAATTTTAAAAATCCCACGTGACCTCGTGAAAGTTAGAGCATTCACAACATTTTCAGACACTTGACCTTTGACCTTGAGATCAAGATAACTAAGATTCAAACTCATCTGAGACTTTTAGTAGATGCACCAATTTGAAACTCCTACGTTGCTTCGTTCTCAAGTTCTCACATTTACAAACTTGGATGTTCCCAAACCCCGAGCAAAAAATGAGCAAGAATATTTCTCATAGATTCAACTGTCCAAAGTTAAAGCCTGAATTCACTGGGTAAATAAAACAATAAAAAGGGTTCTCAGGTAAGGGATGTTTCCTGGTGTCTTGGGCCAATTATGAATTCACCAGGTACTCAGCAAATGTCTTTACTTTTATTCTTTTTTATTCAATATAGAAAGAGGTTACTACAAACTGTGATTGCTGTTTAAAAGTCGCATTTTGCTATTGGAGGGTGAAGCAGGGGGTGTATCACAACAATATCCATAAAACTAATCAATAATAATTAAAAAAACAAAATCCAAGGTAATTTCCCTCCATCGATGGGCTGCTTTTAGTGCAGCAGATATTTTTAGATTGTCTATTTTTTGGTACTTCAGACACGGCACAGTTCCTTAAGTGAATCCATGGGATTTACTTAAAGGGAACATTGTTGTTTATTACTGTTTGTTTTTTGTCAGCTGGGAGCGTTAGCAGCTTGCTGCCAGTACAACGCCTGCCAGCTGGCTAACAGCCAGCTTGTCATGAGACCTGGAGTGACCTCCTGTGCACTGAGGTGGTGAGACAGGAATGTGAAGGCAGCTTGTAAGCTGCAGCGACAGTCAGCAGGCAGCAGGACTAACAGGATGCGACTGTCAGTATGCAAGCTGTGACAGCATGTGTCTTTATTAGATCTTGTGGATGTAAGTGCATAGGTGGACATAAACAAATACATCCAGGTAGCATCGGGCCACATAAAGCAGACCCGGGAACTGGATCAGATCCAGATTCCTGATAGTTACAGTATGAGGCTGATTAATTAATTCACATACTCACAACACATCATCACAAACATGCACACAAAAAATGGCACATATGCACCTGACTGTTGTACTGCATTATCTCTCCCAACATTCTGTGTGTTTGGTTATGATACAGAATAAAAAAAGACTACAGTCCAAGAAAAATTCATAACGCCAAAACAAAGGAAGAAGGACATCAGCAGCTACTATAGCAACCCGATCGCTCATCATGTGCTCGCATTAGTGCATTAGTAACCATGTCATAAACCCATACAACTTCCTGCTCTTGCATGTCTACATTAAGAGAACACATAGTCATGTAATGTCTTATTACCTGCTGCCTAATGGACTCTCCAACTTTGCACTTATGGAGTAGATGAAAGGAGTCGACAGAATCATGGGCGCTCTGTTGGGAGGTGAAACAACTCCCCATAAATAATGTGCAATGCAATAAAGTGCACTAGAGAAACAAATATTAGCAAAGGCAATGTCCCACTGCAATACAGCCCATTCAGCGCAGTGCTGACCTGTATCCCGAGCCACCGAGCAGACACCCCAACAGGCAGCTGAGCAAACCAATCAACTGCACTCGTTCTGATCATAAACAGCTGTGCCAGATATGAAGGCATTTTGCAGGCTTCCATTTGCAGCAGTGTGTTTTTTTTCCAGCTTTTTTATAAATGACTTGAGTAAAGATATTAAAGCAAAACTATGCCTTTATGCTGATGATGAAGTCATTCTAACACATACATCCTCTATAGTAATGGAGGGAAAGAACTTTGAATCCTAAATGCTCCGCTGAGTTTAAACCACAGGGCAAGCTACAGAGCTGAAAAATGAATCTTTGCAGAAGTGGCAAAAATCCCATCTGAGGGTGGCTCCAAAAGACCTTCAAGTGAGTACCAAACATGTCCAGATTTACAGCATCAGGAAGCTTGTTTGCAGCCTGGGAAAGATACAAGTTTGGCCTCTCTTGCATAGTTTTGCCCCTCATAAAAACTCTGAGTGGGGTGATTTTTTTTTAAACTGAGTTGGAGATGTGGCAGTTTGATTGACAGGTGTGCCATCACAGGAGTTGATCTCAGTGGAACTTTCTGGTAAAATAAAGTAATGGAATAAATTTCTTTTTGATGTGAGATCATTATTATTATTATTTTTTTTATCACAAGTCATCCTCAAAAACTTGTCCTTGTGTTTTGACATATAGATTTTTCACAGTGGAAAATTAAAACAGCCATTTTCTATATGTTATACATTCAAATGCAGGTTAATTGGAAACACATTATGCATGTTAACTGAAAATGAGCATAATAATTGCAGTCCGAACGGAATATATAATTGTAGAGTGTATTGTTGTTCTTTCTCACATTTTGGCAATAAGTAATCTCAGCAGATGAGACTTACAGGCTTTGCTGATAGCAAATCCATTATCAGGTCAAAACTAATGATATCAGCCAATAAAACAAAAAAAAATAAAATAGAAGAACAAAGGTTGTATGTTTTCTTTGCTTGCTAGGATGCGGGTTTTAGCATTTGGCCAATTTTCTATTTAGAATTTTTTATATTATCCATATCTGTTTATTACATTTTATAATTGTTTGCAATCAATACATTTTTGCTCTTTATGTTCTTGATTTCCTACTGAGTCAACTGTTTTTGATTTCATATTAAACGCCCCTTAAAAACCTATGTAAAACTATGTAAAACTATGCAAAACTATGTAAAACTATGCAAAATCAGAATCTGGAAAGACTCAGTAATTGCAAAATAATTCATACAATTATACAAGTGCAGCCCACAGTGATTGGTAATTGTATTAAATTACCAACACGTGAAAAGTGTGATTTGGCGGTGTTTAAAAAAATCGAGTTACATTTGTAAACAATGCTTTCTCTCGTTAATTACCAAAGCCATATGATTTTTCCCCATGGGGATCAATAAAGTATCCATTATTATTATTATTATTATTATTATTATGCTTATCGTTATCATATCTTCACTGAAAAACAAACATTATGATAATTCTTCAACAAACATTAATAAAAAAGAAAAAATCTCGAAAGCATTTTTTTGTCGACACTACAGTGATCGTTGAGGAAAGGCTGTGAGTGATCACTAATTACTGCGGTGCATTCACTCATCACCGTGACAGATGTGTGATGTGTGAATGAGTGTGGGTGTAAGCAAATGCATTTAGCAAGTGCTTTAATTTGTGTTTTCTACCTCAGTGCAGCATTGTTGCAAATTTGTAGAAAACGTGTGTGAGTTGCATCACACATGGGTTATGCAAAGTTTGTTACACCTGGAAGAATAACAGAAGCATTTAAAAAATGTTCCCCATACAATCGCTACGATTCCACAATACTGAGATCTATAATTAATGTACGCAGCTGACAGGTCATTTTAGATCAGATTCTCTGGCCTTCTTTCACACTCTCTTTCACAAATGTATAATAAGTTAATTTAGTTTAAATGGACTTAATGGGCAGATTCAATTACTGCCATGCCAAAGTCCCAGAGCAGCATCAGTGATGACAGGATTACAGCTGAAGTAGCGCCAAGCAGTTGTCAGAGCGGAGACACGTCTTTGCTGCGAGAAATATTAGGTCCGCAAGTGAATTTCAGTTCAGATGCAAAAGAAATGCTATGTGGGTGGGAAAATGATTCCAGGAAAAGAGGTGGAGAGATTCTAAGACTCCCAATCAGAGAAAAAGAGGATTGCTGCGGCACCGTTCAGGATAAAAATATGTATGAAGTTTATTCTTGGAGGAGTTCAGCAAGCAAAATAGACCCTGATGGAGACTTGGAGTTGATTCACTTTGGCCTATTTTGCTTGCCGAATTGCTCCAAGAATAAACATGTTACATGATTTTATCCTCAGCAATCCTCTTTTTTTTTTAAATATTGAGCTTGTGTTTGCTATACTGATGGTGGATAAGCCAGTTCTGATGAACTCCCAATAATACCTTATTAGAATCAAAGACTAATTTGTAAGATAGTGACAACAAAATGGTCAGCTGGTAGGTTCTGCTTTTATCCTGATGCATTTAGCCAACTAAAAGAACTCTAAAATGCTGCTGATAATAACACCTAAAACCAAATGCTCTGCCTCCTGGAAGGAGTCTAAATGTCCTCAAAGGGAAGTGAAAAGCATTTCAAGAAAGGTCAAATACATGAAATATTAGAGGATCTCTTGAAGAGTAGACCATCCTCTCAGAAACCAAACCAGTGGTCACGACTCTGAAGCTGAAAGTCTGCTACTTCACACAGCTCAGCAGACCGACTAAAGAGAAACCTGTGCCTCATAACAGTAACAACAAAGCAGAAAAAGAGAGAGATAATGAAGTCAAACCTTGGCAAACAGCGCCCCCTTGGCCGCCAGTGCATCTTCCCCTCTGCCATTGGGGTAGCACTCGTATCGTGCATCCAGGATTGGGTAGCGGCTTGCCAGCATGAGCCCACTGTTCAGGAATTTGAACCTGGAGCAGCAGCCTTTCCAGCCATACCGCCCAACATCGCTCAGGATGTAGGGAAAATAGCGATGCAGCTGGCGCCGTAGTCTAGTAGTCGATCCATGGTCAAATACCTCCTGTAGAGCCAGGAAATCCAAGTTGGCAGGGAAAAAGGCAGAGATGTCATGGTCGAATGTTTCATCTCCGTGGCGGCGTTTTCGACCTGGGCGCTTGAATATTGATGTGCGTGGGACATGAGAGAGAGTGTTGTTGGAGGATATCCCTATCCCGCCATCACTTCCATGGTAACGAGCAAGGGACTCACGAGAAGCAGTCATGCTGCCCGTGTCTGCCCCTCCGTGCTCTCCAGGCCGGTGGTTCCCTGTCTCCGCCTCCTCTTCCTGGGGGTCCGGCTCTGGAGCACTGATGCTAATTTGAACCCCTGAGGTGTGAAGCGGACAGTCTGTTGCGGGTTTTGGCTGGGTCCCATCCCCATGCATGGGACAGTCATGATGACCAGGAGCACTCTGAGCTACTGTGGAATGCACGGGGCAGTCTGGAGCCTCCCCTGAGGTGTGAATGGGACAGTCTGAGCTGCTTTTAGTCTCCCCTTGGTGGAGAGGGCATTCTGCTGTAGTGCCTGCCCCATCAGGGTGCACAGGGCATTCAGCAGAGCCCTGGTCATTCACAGAAGGGTGAACGGGGCAGTCAGTGGCACCTGAGGGGTGAATCGGGCACTCGGTGGCAGGTTCAGTTTCGGTGTCGGCTGGGCCATTGGTTGTGTGTGTTTGGTCTGGACGTTGGTCCAACGATGAGGTACGGCGGAAACCTGTGGCAAGGCTGCTGAAGGACGCCGCACTGATAAACATAACAGAAACAATATGAACATAGAGGCATTTACTGCAGATAAGTGCAGAGAGAAGTTTGGATTGATCTCTCCATACCTGATAGAAGTGTTGGTAGGTGAGTCAATGTAGATTTTAATCTGAGGTCGGCTGGCACCATTGCGGATCCTCTTCCCTACCTCCCGTGCTCTCCGGTGGGTGTCTGACAGGTTGTTAAACCTTGCTAGGGAGTCAGGCAGAAGGCAAACATTGGCACTGCAGAAACAGAAGCTTCTGCCCTGTGGCCTCCATTCCCCAATTCCAGCACCTGCTTGACCTTGTTCAGCCTGGTGTTTGTCTGGCCTAGACAAGACAGAAAAAAAACAACCTTTAAATGCAAATATAATACCAGAAGAAAAATAGGGCAATAGTAGCAAAAGCATTTTTTTAAAAGAAGCAAGGAAATTTTTCCCAGATTTCTTTTTTTCAAAAGATATACTTAGAGAACCATTTTATTCTACCTTCATCTTGAGCCTACACTCATTGAGAGTAATATCATACTGGTCATCTAACTCTGAGCAATATTAAAGAAATCCAGATACTTCAAACACAGGGTCTTATAGCCATAAGGAAGCTAATCAAATGCAAATACTTTTTAAAGTAGAATCTCTCAAAGCAATTAGCTGCTGAGCAGTTTTGAGGTTTCTGCTTATTAACCTTATTATATCAGTAATGTAGTCTAAAGAAATGGATTACATTTCTGTCACTTAAAGAGATGTGTCTACATAGACATATGCAGTTAGGACCATTTGTATTTGGGTATTAAAACAGTTTTTTAAATTTTGTATCTGTGCACAAGCACAGTGAATTTAATAAATAAATAATAAAATAAATAATTTCAGAACCTGAACCATTTACTTTAGTTTTTTCTTCAGTTACTGTAAAGCTTCTCTGTTGAGTTCTGATCAGTTGGCTGACTTGTCATTCAAGAATATCCAATTTATTTGCCTTGAGAAACTCTTGGGTTTGTTTTGCTGTGAGGCAACATCTGATGAGTTTCGCAGCAGATAGCTGAACCTGCGCAAAGTATAGAGCTGTCTACACTTCAGACTTTGCTAAAATAAACAGTAGTGATTCTGTTCCACTTGTAGGCAGAGGCAAAGCTACAAAAATCGTCTACTGTCTAAAAACCTATGGTGTATGCCACTTAAACACCGCCTGAAGTTTTGAAATCATACACCATCTGAACTGAGCTGTAGTAGTTGACTCCATGATACTAAGTTTTATTCTAACATGATCAACATTTTAAAAGTGATCTATTCAAACCAGACCAGGTAGTTTTGGTGCCTAAAGCACAGCTGGAGTCATTAGTTTGTGAAGACCTGAACACAGATGCTAAAAGCAAACTAACTGAGCTGCAAACACAACTTTTATTAGGTTGATGTGATGTCCAGACATGTAAAGATCCACAAGGAAAGAAACAGCAGGAAAGGAGCAGACAAGAACAGAGAAGCAACAGAGACACTAAGAGAAAGACTGAGTGGAAACAGTAAGGGTAACTGGGAGGGTGGAAACCAAAGGGTAATGAGACACAGCTGAAGGAAGTCTAGACAATGGAACAAAGCGAGACAGTGTACCACACAGAGACAATTAACTGCCAAATTAAAGCAATGAAACTGAAACAAGGACACAAATGAACCTTAACTCTAATCTTGAATGTTCATGTAAGACAAAAGTGCCACAGTGCACATACAGTGGGGCAAAAAAGTATTTAGTCAGCCACCGATTGTGCAAGTTCCCCCACCTAAAATGATGACAGAGGTCAGTAATTTGCACCAGAGGTACACTTCAACTGTGAGAGACAGAATGTGAAAAAAAATCCATGAATCCACATGGTAGGATTTGTAAAGAATTTATTTGTAAATCAGGGTGGAAAATAAGTATTTGGTCAATAAGAAAAATACAACTCAATACTTTGTAACATAACCTTTGTTGGCAATAACAGAGGTCAAACGTTTACTATAGGTCTTTACCAGGTTTGCACACACAGTAGCTGGTATTTTGGCCCATTCCTCCATGCAGATCTTCTCGAGAGCAGTGATGTTTTGGGGCTGTCGCCGAGCAACACGGACTTTCAACTCCCGCCACAGATTTTCTATGGGGTTGAGGTCTGGAGACTGGCTAGGCCACTCCAGGACTTTCAAATGCTTCTTACGGAGCCACTCCTTTGTTGCCCGGGCGGTGTGTTTTGGATCATTGTCATGTTGGAAGACCCAGCCTCGTTTCATCTTCAACGTTCTCACTGATGGAAGGAGGTTTTGGCTCAAAATCTCACGATACATGGCCCCATTCATTCTGTCCTTAACACGGATCAGTCGTCCTGTCCCCTTGGCAGAAAAACAGCCCCATAGCATGATGTTTCCACCCCCATGCTTCACAGTAGGTATGGTGTTCTTGGGATGCAACTCAGTATTCTTCTTCCTCCAAATACGACGAGTTGAGTTTATACCAAAAAGTTCTACTTTGGTTTCATCTGACCACATGACATTCTCCCAATCCTCTGCTGTATCATCCATGTGCTCTCTGGCAAACTTCAGACGGGCCTGGACATGCACTGGCTTCAGCAGCGGAACACGTCTGGCACTGCGGGATTTGATTCCCTGCCGTTGTAGTGTGTTACTGATGGTGACCTTTGTTACTTTGGTCCCAGCTCTCTGCAGGTCATTCACCAGGTCCCCCCGTGTGGTTCTGGGATCTTTGCTCACCGTTCTCATGATCATTTTGACCCCACGGGATGAGATCTTGCGTGGAGCCCCAGATCGTGGGAGATTATCAGTGGTCTTGTATGTCTTCCATTTTCTGATGATTGCTCCCACAGTTGATTTTTTCACACCAAGCTGCTTGCCTATTGTAGATTCACTCTTCCCAGTCTGGTGCAGGTCTACAATACTTTTCCTGGTGTCCTTCGAAAGCTCTTTGGTCTTGGCCATGGCGGAGTTTGGAGTCTGACTGTTTGAGGCTGTGGACAGGTGTCTTTTATACAGATGATGAGTTCCAACAGGTGCCATTCATACAGGTAACGAGTGGGGGACAGAAAAGCTTCTTACAGAAGACGTTACAGGTCTGTGAGAGCCAGAGATTTTCCTTGTTTGAGGTGACCAAATACTTATTTTCCACCCTAATTTACGAATAAATTCTTTACAAATCCTACCATGTGCATTCATGGATTTTTTTTTCACATTCTGTCTCTCACAGTTGAAGTGTACCTCTGGTGCAAATTACTGACCTCTGTCATCATTTTAAGTGGGGGAACTTGCACAATCGGTGGCTGACTAAATACTTTTTTGCCCCACTGTAAGCTCCATAAACACAATCAGTAACTTAAAATAACAAGAACTGAAGGCTCATAATCAACAATGTTGGCTACGAGTAAAACTAAGAAAACCTAAAACAACCAAACAGACCAGAAACAGATAAAAAAAAATTGGATTCACATCTTCTTCTTAAACGGTCCTTTGTTGTCAGTTTTTCAGCAGGTGTTTGTGGGGGTGTGATGAGTAGAATTATACTCATGTGCTTTTCAGCTTTTAAAAATCTTTTCTATTTGGAATTTATTTTTCCCCAATTCTCCAAAGGTCTCACCAACATCAGAGTGTGAAAGATGTTAACTTAAAATTAACATCTGCCCTTCCTGGGGGGAAAACTCATCAAATAATAGGAAATTAAGACAAAAAGTTTAGTTACTGTACATATTTCCTCACATTGTGCCAAACTGTTTATTTGTTAATTGGTAGAATAAACTTTTAGTATTCTTGATCATATCTAACTCTGTTAAGGTAGAAAAATAGTGCATCTAAGTTGGATTTAAGTAGATTCTTTTTTGTTGTTGTATTTTGAAACCCTTTGCTGGTGAGATGGGGTTATAATAATACTACTACACTACCAGTCCAAAGTTTGGACACATCTGGCCACCCAAACTTGGTGCTGTATACTTTGATGCAATGAAATGTTGAATTGTAGAGCCTTGTCTTTGATGAGTGTTATGAAAATACTGTTGAGACAAACTTGTTTTCATGCAGAAATCTTTCAGGAGTTGTCAGTAGCATGAAATACAAATACATTTATTATGTGAGATGTTTTTGCAGCATATCAAGAATAACAAAGCTATACGTAAATTCAGTAAGTTCTTAGGATGTCGTGTTATCCAATTTTCTTTTTACCATCTTTCAGATAAGAACACAGTTAATTCTGTACTATCACCAAGCAGCTAGGCTGTCCTTGAGACTCTGTGGAGAAAAATAAACTGGATCAAACAGTTATGTCAGTGTACCCCACAAGGTGCAACCGGGCCTTACAACTTTTAGCCCTTCTCATAATAATAGTGCGATTTTAATTATAGAGGGTTTAGGAATAAAAACAGACATGCACACATCATAGCAGCCTGTCTGTTTTTTGTTTTTGTTTTTATCTGTTTTACTCTCAAATGATTATTATGTGATGTACACATACTATGTATTACATTTTCTATTTTCACTCTACCATTTCTACTCTACCCCCTCTTTATGCTTCTGGCCCTGAACTCTACTGCCATCGGTGCTTTTTACCTTTTTAAAGACGTTATCCATGAATATACAATAAACTGTTACTAGGTGACTGTTGAAACAATACTTAAAATACTAGAAACTCACATTTTACATTTGCCATCTCTAAACTGCTAATTATAGGAAGATCGTGCTGCTGTCCCACAGCAAACAGAGCTAAATACTGTATTTCCCATTTTGTGGTTATGGCGGGTTGCCACTTGGGTGGGTGTTTGGATAACGAAACACCCACTGAGAGCTGATGGAGTCTTGCAGCTGGAAAGCAGACCCACGAGCAAACTATTTACACAAGATAATGACTTCATTTTCTCCTTCTTGAAATAGCCAACCCCTGTGAACAACTGGCTCCATAGATGAAAAATGAAGCATGACTCTACAACTGCTCGGCCCATTTTTCACGTTACATTGATCCAGGGCCTCATTTTCATTCACAGTTTAGTTGAAAGCCAGTCTAAAATGTGTAAACCGGTATAAAGTGCGTTCATCCGGTCATCTTTAAACTGAACCACTGCAAGGACAAAGAAAGGCCTACATGGTTGGCTGTAGGTCTGCCCTCCTCACCTGTAGAAACCTTAAGCAGGAAAAGACTGTGTTACCTTAAAACAGTTAGGTCACTCTACATAATACTGTCTAAAGTAAAAGACACTACATCCTTACAAAATCAGATATTATGTACAGTGCTGTGAAAAAGCATTTTTGCAGTTTTGTCACACTTACATGTTTCAGATTAAACAAATAAAATATAAAACAGAAGTAAATAAAAAAGGCGTTTTTTAAATGATGCTATGATTTATTAATGGAAAAAAACTACCCAGCCTACCTGGACCTTGGCAGCGAGAACTAGTATTAAGCATTTGTAATAAGTTCAAACAAGTCTTTCATATCTCTGTGGACCTGTTTAAGGTCATGCCAAAGCATCTCAATTTGGCCAGGCCACTATGAAACCTTCACTCTTGGAGTAGTTTTGCTAGGCCGGCCACTCCGTCACCACTATTCCAATTATTTTTTTTACATAGGGCTAGGTAAGGTTGGATAGCGTTTTTTTAATAAATGAAATCATCTAAAAACTGTACTATGTACTTGTTTGGGTAACTTTGTCTATTAGGATGTGATTAATGATCTGAAACCTTTAAATGTTTAAATCAAGTTTGGTAAAAATACTTTTTCAGAGCCCTGTAAATTCACAGAAACAGCAGCAGTGATAAATAATATAGCCATGTTGGCACTAACCTGCAGTAGGTGTACAGGTAGGGCTGGCGGATTGCCTGCAGGGGAGCCCAGATGATGAAGCCCAGCAGAGCAAAGGGCAAGGAGGCGAGGAGGAGGAGCAGGTAAAGGGGTGCGGAGATCAGCACACATAACGTGAGGAAGGAGCAGGGGTCCTGGGAGCGCTGTCGCTTCTCCAGCGAGGTGGCCACACAGGACGCCAGGAGCCGGTCCAGGAACCAGTAGCAGGGAAACACCAGGCTCCACGACAAGCCATCCAAGAAGTGCAGACAGGCACTGGAATACGGGGTGATGTGGAGGACCATCTCTTTCCTTCTTTCTCTCTCTTTCTGTCTGTCACTTTCTCCTCACCTTGCACGTCCACGCCCACATACACTATAATCAATCACAAAATCTCTTCCACTAATTACATAAGCAGAAATAAATGAAAAAAGATCAGACTCAAATGTAGACCCTCCCCCATTCCTTGGAGAAAGGAACACTACATGGTTTGGATGATTTCTATCTTCACAGGAAAGCTTATCTCAGTCTTGCTGCCCCTCCCTCAGTAATTACACCCTCCACAGGAGGGGTCAAGGAGCGCAGTCTCGAGGTAGGCAGTTGTCATGATGAAAACTATTCCCTTGATGACGGATCTATGATTGCGAGGACTCAAACCACCTCTGCAGGGGGTATCCACTCAACATCAGCATTTCCTCCAAACCTGAAGAAAGAAGCACATCGACAGAGGAAAGGCGGGAGAGAAGGAAAAAGAAGCAGGGGATCAGTAATTGACTTTATTCCACTGGGAGTGAAACTCATACATGTCAGAATGACTGTAATTGCATAATAACAGCACATCCCCACAGAGGCTTGTAAGCTACAGGCAAAATTATTTACTGTAGTTTGTCTCGTCTTACAAGAAGAAAGAATAATGTATGACAGCGAGTACGACATACTCCTGACAACAACACATTATGGGATGTATTTTTTTTAAGCTATTTCAGAAGACAAGCAGTTGATCAGACTGTGGTCATACTACTGGGGTGTGGGTGGGTTGGAGATGAATAGTGGGCAGGCTAAAACAGGTTAAATGGCGGCAGCTGCACGAGATAGTCAGTTGGATGTGCAGAAGGAGCAATCGGCTGATGTGGGTTGGCACTAAAATCAGCTGATTTGCATGGATGGCAGCTAAACTTGACTTTGTAGCCTGCTTACACTTATGTTGCATCTACACTGGAAGTGATTTGTTTATCGGACATCACTTTGAAGCTACCGGCAGGTCGCTTACAGACATTCCAGTAACCTAGAAAACAACTTTATGTATTTACTACCACGCCATGAGCCAATCAATGGCATTTGTCATTCTCACTGGTAGCTGTTTCAGTCACTCGCCTGCAAGTTTAATAAAGTCTGGCCCACTTTCATTGTCAGCAGTGCTGCAGTAACAGGTCCACTTAAAAGTGTTGTGTTTGATTCTGAAAAGATAACACATTTATATTCCTCATGGAAAAGTAAGTATATACAAAAAAAGGAGAAAAGGTGACTTGCATTTGAATATTTCTCAGAACATAAATATTATATAAACTAAAGAGTTGAAAGATACGATGATATTAACGACTCCAAAGCTCCTGAAGCTGAAACAAAGAGATTTCTTAGTGCATGAGCACACACAAATCCACTACCACAGAAATTTTTGGCCCGCAGTGTTTAAATAATTTAAAGTCTATGTTTAAATAGGAGAAGGGCTGTGGAAACAGCTCATCGTGGAATCAGTAATTGTTGTTACAAAAGGGTATCACAAAGGAAAGGACATTAACCACGTCGTTCTTCCAGCCCGCAGATGACTTAACCAGAAATTCCAACCCTAAATGCTTTTTAACCAACTTTAATATCAGCATAGGCAACAGAGGGAAGAGAATTGATCCCACCGACATGAATAAGTAATGACTAGATTAATTCATTCATGTCAACAGGCGAGTTTAGGAAGACAAAGAGAGTGCTGACCTTGGCGTAACATCATATGCCCAGCAGAGAAGGGCAGTGGAACAACCCATGCTTTTGAATGAACCTTGTCTCATTTGCTGTGCAACAAGACAACTATAAACTTGCTGTAACCGTGGAGAAATGCTGCGTGCATATTATACTCACAATCCATATTAAAGCAGAAAGTAGGTAAAGCAATTCTGACAAAGCTCACCAAATGAATGAAACTTTTCATTCTGTATTTGGACTGTATAATCACACCTCCACAGGTCCAAAGACAGCACAGGCTGTCACGTATTCATCTTTCTTTTTGTCAAGGGTCTGCTTTTTTAAATCTATTTAGGATAGAAGACTTTCCAGCAAAACATGTCTGTGGGAGCTGTTTGTCACCACTGTCTACTATTTTCTCCCCAAATGAAGCTCTTTTGTCAGACAGGCTCATTCTCTGAATAGGACATCTCTCCCAGAATTACCACCTCTTCCATCCTTGTAATCTTCTTGTGTAGGGTCGAAACCTTTGTATAGGGCTTTGGAGTTGACGTCACGCCGCAATGCATTGTGGGAGCGCGGCACCATTTTCGGGGTCTACGAATCAAATCAAACACCGTGTTGGAACGACGATTACAAGATGCTTAAAAGCTGCTCAATAGAGAATGGACTGTATAGAGACCGATTGCATCCAGAGGCGAAGCGGCGGTACTTGCAGAAAATAGCGTGCATTGGAAATGTGGACCCGTATGAAACCCTGAAGACCAACCGCTATTGACGTAGCCTGATATATTTCATACCTTATCTGTGGAGTCAGCGCGTACAAGTCGTCATTCAAACAAAGGTAAGTCAGCTCGAGTACTGCGTGTGAAATGCGTTTGATTTCCCTGCAAACATTCACATTAGTGCAGCATAAATTCATTCATGAGGGGAAATTACAGTGAGAACGTGTGGAGGCTGTTAGAGGGATAACATAGTGAGTTCAGTGCATTGATGAGACATTGTCCTGAAGGATTTAGTTATTCTTTATGGTTAAAGAAATTGCAATGATTTATTAATGTTTATTATAAATAATTCTAATTATACATCTTGCTTCCATGTTTGTATCCTGTGTCACTAAAAATACATTGTATTTTAGTTTTATACTTTGATTAATGACCTGCAGAATCTCCTTATCATATTAAGTGATTCATAATTGTCACTTTATGCTTTCTCCATCTCTAAAGTGATGACATCCTTCCATTACATACTTTAGGTTCATTTTCTGCAGGCAGGTTTTTGACAGAGAACAGGCAGATTTACACTATAACATGCAGCGTTCTATAGATGGACACATAAAGAAATGAAAAATTACATGTATGTGCTAACTTTCTTGACACTTTGTTACATTTATGATAAAGTAGATTAAACACATTTGTGTCAGCCTTGGCTCATAGTTCTTGTCTTTAAATGAACTTTGTCTGTGTGTGTTTCAGGTCCTGCACTCTCAAAGACTGAATGAACCAGCATTGCAGCCATGGGTCACTGTGAGCATCACAGGGAAGGTTGAAGTCGCCCACTGCAGCTGTATGGCCGGAGTCGCAGAGAACTGCAGCCATGTCACTGCTCTTCTGTTTAAAGTAGACGGAACAGTGTTGATCTGTGGCACAAGGACTGTTACAGATGAACCTGCATACTGGGTTTTGCTGGGTAATATGACCAGGATACTGCCAGAGGTTTGCCATAAGATAGACTTCTCCTCTTCAGCTGCCCAAAAAAGGCTCTTGATCAAAACATAGACAGACCATCTGTATTGAAAGGTAAAAGGAGCCTCAAAACAGAAAAATCCCACCTGCTACTGTGGAGGAGTTGTCACTGCTATAATGCCATAATGTTTTTTCTAGGGGTCTAGATTTATGCCTGAAGTGCACTGCCGTGTAAATAATTTGCATTTACTGAATATGTACTGACTGAGTCCCACTGTTCAAATGTTGAATAAAGAAACAAACTAATTTTTGCCTCTTTTTTATTTTATTTTATTTTATTAAAACCACTTTATAGAACATCACATCAGGTACAATGTAGAATCCATGTCATTGATAGTTTACAAATGACAAAATGTTCACACAAAATCATGAGTGTTTACATGATATCACCCACTACTAACATTATTTACTGTATCTTTTGAAAAAAATACTGCTATTTATACAGCAAAAGACTTAAGAATATTTAACAGGAGCAGGTTTCATTTTCCCTGGTTTTATTATGACACTGTTCACCAAAACGCAGCAAACCTTCACCATCTTATCCAGAAGGGTCACCTCTTCACCCTCACATGGAAGAAGTAATCTGATTGGCATGGTGGTATGTTTGAAGCAGGTCCCTCGTGTAGCGCTGGAAACCAGTCCCGATGTTTCATCCATTTCATCGGCTGGTTTGCTGCAATAATGCCAAATAATTAGCAACTCTATAAATAGAAGGTAGTTCTGCACTCAGTAGGCTGTTTGTTCTAATTTGCTATGAGCTCAGAGCGCATAGAAAATAAAACTAATAGGCTATAAAGAGTGATATGAACATATTTAGAACTTACCGGAATGAAAATGTCTGGAGCACCAACAGATATTTGGAGATGGAAGAGATCTGCACGTCAGCTCGTCTCACAGCTGCTATCCAGGCTAGACGCCTTCGTTTGGTAACATCGATACACGAGCTGCCTCATGTTGCTTCCGGGTTGGGAAAGAATGAAAAGATAAACCATTTTCAAGCTTATTCCCGTGCCGGTCGTGTGATCGAACATTGCAGCCGACCACACAGCAAGAACGAACCATGGCTATGCTTTCGCTCCTTTTTCACAAAATGGCGGATCGGGCCAAAATCCTTTCCACGCCCACCCCCGTGACATCACGCTCCAAAGCCCTATACTGTAATGATTCGTATTATGACAGAGGAGCTGCCTGTGCTACTACTTGCTGACTTCCTGCTGCGATGGTTGACCTGAAAAGATATAAAGAGATGACCTGCTGACTCACCAGTGGGCATAAGGGGCATATGACGGCAGTGTTTTACTGACTATCTTTAAGTCTAACATGTGGAAGTCCACACTTCAATTCTCACTGGACATATGGAGAAAAGAGGTAGCACTTTTTGGGATTAAACTTTGCAGCACTTTTAAAAAAAAACTTTGGTCGGCCTTAAAACTGTGAGCTAACCTGTCCATAGGCTGAATGGCACCGGTGAGGCAGACAGGTGTACTGAGAAAGGCGACTTTAGCCATTATTTGCTAGGCCTCACCAAGTCACTGAACAGGACCCATCTTCTTTGGTTTTGTTTTTGATGAAATTATGTGATAAATAATGTGACCTTCAGTGCTATAGAGCATATTTTTAGTATTTTTGTATTGTGCACTCAAAAACCAGTGGGTGACATCCCTGTGGCATCTTGTATGTCTGGTTAAGTATGGTTTAAAGGGAGTTTATATGATTATATTTTGAAATAACAAGCATAATAAAAAACATTTATTATGCTCCAAATACTATATTTCCATATCTATTTTTAGTTCACTTTCTCAAAAAAGCAAGCAGACAGAAGATAGCACCCTCACCCCTTTTCATCCATCCATCTACCCATTTATTATTTATCCATCTATCATCCACTGACCCATCCTTCATTTATCCATTTTCTAGCCATTGATCCAACCATCCATGGACTGGTAAATGGTAAATGTTTCTTATAATGAGAAATGATTCTTATATAGAGCTTTTCTACTCTCGTGGAGTACTCAAAGCCCTCTATACAACACGCCGCATTCACCCATACACACAAGCACTGTTGTCTATACTTTGCAGTGCTTTCTAACTAACATTCATACACATTTATACTCCGATGGATGCATCAGAGAGCAAGTGGGGGTTAGTATCTTGCCCAAGGATATTTGGCATGCAGACTGGAGAGCCAGGGATTGAACCACCAACCTTCTGATCAGCAGCTGAGCTCCTCTACCTGAGCTACAGCCACCTAATCTCATCCATCATTTATCCATTGATCCATCCATCATGTATCCATCTCCATCCATCCTTTCATCCATCCATCCATCCATCCATCCATCATTGATCCATCACCATCCATCCATCATCATTCATCTATCAGTCATCCACTGATCCATCCATCATGTATCCATCTCCATCCATCCATTGATCCATTCATCATCCATCCATGTCTCTGTCCATTCATCCATCCATCCATCCATCCATCCATCCATCCATCCATGACCTCATCGACTCATTGAAGAGGTATGATTTTAGTCAACCAAACTTTTTAAACCTTGCAGTGTTACAGCACACATTACAACACTGTTTATTGTATTTTTAAGATATACGACAGAAGGTAATTATTTCATTGTTCTCAAATATCGATGAAACTCTGATATGCATTTAGAATAAGCAAAAGGAAGAGCAAGCAGAGAGTGAATAAACAAAAAGGAAGCAAACAGAGAGCTTACCCCCTGCACAAAAACTCTAATCCAGACAAATTCACTCATTGCACTGACTCCATGCCGCCTGGCATTTAAGCCGCAATTTGCAGCCACTGCTCATTAAAATGTGCTATTTCTGGCTGCTCGTTTTAGGTTTCAGGAAGAAAAAAAATACATGGATAATTCAAAACTCACTCATGCAAGAAAATCCTCTCACTACTTTCTGCTAGACTTGCTCGTGTTCAAATTCAGATTCATCAGCCTCTCACTGGCATAAGCAAGTCAATATTAGCAGGTTTAAGTATCATAACTCAACTCCAAACAATTCAATATTAACAGTTGCATAATAAAACTCAAGCAGCACAGCTAGGACGAGAGGTGCAAGTACGACAATCACACAGAGAAAGTTACAGTCTACAGCAGTTTATATGGAGAGATGCTGGTGTGCCAATACAACGAACACAGAAATCATAACATTCAAAAACTCCATCAGTAAATTATGATGATAGTGCTGTGTAATGATGATTAGAACAGGTATTTTCTGGCTTTAAGTTTGTATCATAATTATACCTCACACAGATAAAGACAATGTGATTTTATGTAAAAATGGTGTTATTATCACCTGTGGGGAGATTAATGCTCTTTCGATTGGATCCAACAGAGCACAGGATCTTAAAAAAAAAGGAAGAGAAAATTAGCAAATGCCAGCTAAAAACGCTCATTCATTTCAAAGAAGGACGTTTTTGTACCGCATGTTTTCATTTGTTTGTTTCTAATTTTCACATTTTCTTTTCCTGCTGCAAATTGACCTTGATGGTTGCTTGATGGTGATTAAAGCTCACAGAGTAGAAAATGATATATTATAGGCACATCTTCTTAGTGTATGCGTGTCTATACGTCTGCATGTACCCTCTCTCCTCAAACACTGTCACACATACAGCGATTATCAACATTTACTTTTTTTTTCTCAAAAACATTTATTATAAATCTCAGTCATTTTGATTTCCCTTCATATTATACTTATTTCATTCCCTGTAAATGCAATTTTAAATTCTCTGGTTGCAATTTTTTTCCTACGTCACTTAATGAGCACCCAAAATTTGAACCGGCAACACAACTTTATTCAGTGAATTATATAATGACTTGAAAAAGCGCTGGAAGTCTGGCAAAAGCTCCCATAAGGTGGGCTTGAGATTGATAAGTAAAGACTTAACTGAACACCATAAGAATTAGTTTTTGTCCATAACTAAAGTATCCACACTGGCCCGATTACATCATCCTATCATCAACCTTTAACTCTGCTGAAGTCTTTACCCATTGTATTCATCTTTTTTGCCGCTTTAAGCGTTAAAATCCTCGATCCCACGGCCTTTAAAAGCTTCCACTTTCCTCAGCTTCTGTGGGGAGTTTACCTTTTGAAAGCTGCATCAACGACCACACCCAGAAAAACAAACCTCAGTCAGAGCTGATAGATCAACGAGCACAAACCGTCACATTTGGCCTTATCAGGGGAAGCTCAGCGGTGCATAATTTATAGCCAAATACGTCGCCTTGCAGGAAGAGACAGAAATACAGCGACGGAAAAAGAACAGTGACAACGTCAGCAGACACACACATGTTGGAAACACACACACGTTAAGGTACAGGCACACAATATTTTTAAAAAAGGTATACAAGTCAGCTTGTACTGCAGATAATTCCTTTGTTAGGGGAGCTGATGTCTGCTAATTAGCACTTCTGTTTGTTTCTAAAATCCTACTGCCGCCGAGATTTCACCAGAGGATCAATGTCGACTAATGAGGACAAATATTATATCTGTATTTTTATCTCTCGCACAGGAAAGCTTGAATTTACACAACCCCCCTTGTGTTTAATGACACTGCTCAACTATCACTTAAATAAAATCTAGAAAATCGTTTTTTGCTCCATAACAGGCTGCAGAGGCAGGTGGCACAGGTCAGGTGGCCAAGCAGCTGAATCATTTTAACTGATCAGCGTTGCACGGATGGTTTAGTGCTGTGGGCCAGAACAACATGAAATAAACCAGGGATCAGTAATAAAGCCTTCAGTTCAGCTTTGTTTTAGAGGTGCTTCAAGTAAGAAGCTGTCTGTGAGGTGCAAACCAGGGAGAGCAGAAAGAGATACAAGCCGGTGATGGCAGATCATTTCCTGTTCCTCTTCAGACTCTGAATTTTAAACTGTGCTTGAAGGAACAGAAACAGCACTCAAATCATAACTTGTGTTTATATTTTCACCATACGGCTGCCTTTCACAGACCTGTACATGAGTTTCATGATACAGGCTCTGAAATTATGAACTTGTGGCTTTTTTCTTCTGAGTCGCTCGATGGTCAGGTTTTTTTCTATATGTATTTGAATAAAGCCACATTAGTAGGTGAACTGGTAAAATTGCATTTTCAACCACTATTTGGTTGGTTTCAGTAACTGTCTGGTACCATTATCTCCACAGATTATTATTTTTGCAACGTTAACTAAGTGGAGATTATTAGCGTCAGCCTGCATTCACTAAAATGCGTTTAAATTAAGATTTCTTGTTTCTCTTTAAGTATTTGGCAGTTTCAATCAGTGAGGCGAAAGTCTAGCATTATAAACTGATGGAGACTGGGAGATGTGGAAAATCTAACATGACAGGGAGTGCAGGAGTTTTCTATAGAAGAGCTGCTTCGTTATCAAATAAAATCTATTTATAAAAAGTACAAAAACCAATAAATACTGTTAAAAGTCGAGCAATCTGCATGTTAATAAACACCACTTTGTTCGTGCTGCTATTTTTTGTGCTTATTCTGTTTGCAGCGTGAGTCAAACTCAGGAATTTGATCCACAGCCAGGTGTAACCAGCAAACAAACAGCTTCTGCACAGTTGTTTTTTTTTTTTTAGACGTTATAATAGACACGTTAACATCAATAAACATGCTGCACTTTAAAAAGCTAATTCCCCATTTGGCTAGGTTACCAAAATATTTTAGTTTGATGATGTTGTTTGTAAAAATCAATCAATCATCAGTTTTGCGCTGTGGAGTTGCTCCGCTATTAAACATGTCACTGTGGCAGCGATTTGCTTTCTGTCATTCACTGTGGGGTTTATATGAGGTACACATACGCTGTTATGATGGCAGCTGAATTTGTGGGTCAGAGAACCAAAACAAGCACTAAAAAAGTCTAACAAACAGATGTTCATTACTGTTGACGTCTTTTGTGTTAAATTAACCTGCGTTTTAATATAAAAATGTGCCTTAATGCACCTTTAAAATCTGCCTGTAAAAAAAAAAGGGAAGGTACATCTTGACCCTGACTGCAATATCCAGCTGAAAACTGTCGTAGCAAACACACAACAGTTATGGTTATTTTCATAACCATAACCATTTAAAATGACTTTATTAATTTCTGTGCCAAAGGATAAACTATGTGACCTCCATTATTTTTTTTTAGTAAAGTGGCTTTTTAAACTATTTAGCGCCTCCTGCCATTAATGAATCATCGGCAATGCCCTGTTTTACATTAGAGAGATGAAAACTTGCAGCAAGAGTGCAATTTCAACACAAACGCGCTGAGTGGTGCTTTAATCAGAGAGCAGTGTGGGAGTTTATCCCTTAATGAGACAAAAACAATGACACTTCAAAATTACCTTCACTCGTTTACATACTTAATCATCAGTGCCATTAAAATAAGGCAAAATACCATTTATGACGCAATGTGGGGGATACTTGGAACAATATCAGGACTAAATTTTGATATTTTCTTTGTTGTTTTCATCTCCCTGGCTTCACGAAGCCAATATGATGCAGGAAAAGCGACACTGTGTAATAATGTAGCTTTGGAGTACAGCTCAAGCTAACAATTTCTCCAGTAACACGCTCAAACAATCACCTAATAGGATGCGCACCTCGCTGTACTGTGAGCTCATTAGGACGCTCTGATTGACAGCCAGGATGTCAGTGATAAATGAATATGTCAGCTTGGGACCTGCAGTTTGCTAAAGTTCACTCAGAGAGCTTCATTTCAGAGAATTCCCCCCTCAGCCCCGATCAATATCGTCTGTCTGGATAAACAAGAGAAAAACTGTGTGCGAGCGCCAGCAGTCTGCGTGGACAATATGGAAGGTCAATAATGTCGTGTTCACTCGTGATTGTTCGAACTCATCAGCAGTATGTGCGCGTGACGTGTCGGTGAGGCACAGAACACATGCATTGTTTGAGTGAATACTGATGTGTCGGATGATTACGAACTGAGTACTGAATCACAGGTTCGGGGATTCAAGGAAATATGAGCAACCAAACAACCAAAATGAGACCCATAAGAGACACAACTGTTGAAAATCAACAGGAACATTGGCAACAGGGATTCAAATCGCCAAAATAAACCAGCAGTTCCAATACAGAATAAATAAATAAATAAAGCAAGTAAATATTTGTAAAGGAGGTAAATAACAGATGAAAACGTGTAAAACCCCAATTAAATGACTTAAAAATCTACATGATCACAAGAAAGTGACAATAACAATTATTTGTAGTCATTTCTGCAGTGTTCGGACTGGAATACCAAATATAGTCCCACCTTAGTTTGGAGATTATATCCTTTGAAATTTAGGAACAATTCAAGATTCACTTCCCAATCCACTTTTATATACTGTAGCACCAATTCATTACAAAAGTCTTGTCATTTATCTTTATATTACAAGGTGATGAGAGAAAATCTTCAGCAATAAGATGACCCACAAAGCAACCACATTACCCGCCTTCACAACATTAACCCTGGGTGATGAAAAGTGATGCTTGCATTTCCAGGTGACCCTCAGTGATGAGTTGAGAGTAAAATGCACCTCGCTTTATCCTGTGCATGCCGGAGACATGACCAACCTTGATAGAACCTTGTCAGCATTTGACATCCAGGGTGAAGAAGATGCCACTTACTGCTATGGACAGTATAGATGAATGGGGCTGCTGTTTAGACTAAAGACTTTGATCCCAGGTTGTAAGACCAGTCTACCCTGTAGCTATAATTCTCCCTTGTGAAACATAGTATGACCAAGATTTAAATGAAACTTGGTATGAACCAAAATGAGTGACTGAGACCACTAACTAAGCAGCAAAGTGTTTACATATGTAAAGTCAGAGAGCCACTTTCTCAAACTTCTATAGGAAATCATTTTGGAACCATAGCTGTTGCCCTTGGTGGCCATTAAATTGGATTAATTAGGTTTAACAGACTTTTCAGACCCAGAAACTACGTGCAACTTTTATTCTATCTATGATTACTGCAAAGACACAAAAAGGAGACACAAAATATTGACAAATGGGTACAATATGACCTATATTTTACCCAAAGTGACCTAAATTGACACATGAAGCATCAAAAACAGATGTAAAACACACAATCTGAACAATATGGAACGTGAGCAGCAAAAAGAAAGAAGACAAATGATAACAAACGAATAAAATGAGAAAAAAATGTGATGAAAAGATGTAAAACAGTCCAAAGTTTTGTCCTCAAACCCACTGTAATGACCTAAAATATTAAATCAAACCAAAATCTGAACGAACTGAAGCAAAACCTCTGAAAAACAAACCGTTTATGACACACACAGGTACAAACAGACATCATTGGTCTGTGTGCTGTGCTGGTCTTACAATCAGGACTGTTTTTTTACACGTCTGTGCTCATTTGAGACGGTTATTTTCTAATCCACCCGTGATTGTTGGGCAGCACGGTGTGGTGCAGCAGCTGAATGGAGCCTATCAGTGATAAATGCCCTTTTGATATTTAGGAGAAAGAACAGAGCTCTGAGTGACACACAAGGACAACACACACACACACACATCCACTACACAAACAGCTCAGGGGCCTGTGGTGAAGAAATAGTGATAGGAGCAATAAAGCCATCTGGCAGAAACTAAAATAGTGTTGGAGTGCACATCAGAGCGATTACACCCTTCGTGCATCTACGCATCTTTTAATTTTCCTCGCTGTCACTCGTTTGTCTCATCTTTGTCTTCTGTGCTCATTTCCTGCTTCTGGTTCTCACACACAGCAGCTTGTGCAGGACCAGCTCTCGATCCAGCGAGTGCCACACGAACGCAGACACACAGGAGCATGCAAAGGCCAGTGACGTCGCTCTGCTCACAGCATGCTCCAGGGAGTGCTGTTGTCATGGTGACCTAGTCACATGCACTTAGTAACTGTACTACTGTGGCTGCCTGTCACTGTACAGGGAGCACAGATATGACACAGCTTCCACTCTCACATACATGCTGAAGCCTCTTATATGATGCAGGGGGGTTGGTGTGTCAGTTTATTTGCTCATGTTTCATGGCCCATCAGGCGCTATAATAGATGCAAGTAATACCCAAGTCACACGTTTTGCCCTGGATGATTGTTTTCCAATCAATTAAGAACTGCGGCTTCATGTTTCCATCAACAGCAAAGCAATCTAGGCTGAAATCGGACCTTTGGGAAGAGTTGGGCAGAACAACAACTCCCACGAGCGCCCTGACTTTTCTTCTGGACTCGATAAACCGTCAAATTATTTATAATCAGTGGGAGGAGAGCCTGCAGCTGATAACCTCAATAATTCAGAGTATAGCTGATCTCAGGAACTTCACATGTGTGCCTTTGTGTGACACATATATGTACAGAACAGTGAGAAAAGCTTTTACTTCTTGAAGTTAAGTGTTTTCAAAATAAGCGTCTGAATATAAGATTGCAATACTATTAATGTGGGACTGGTGTTGGACTTATGTTTGGACATAGTTGGGGAAGGATTTTACGGTACTTTAAAGCTAACTTTTACCTTCTTTCTGGCAAATTTAGAACCATTTTAAACTAGTTTGGGGTGATTTACACTGTTTTTGCCAAGTTAGGTTTTTTAAATTTGCACAGTTTGGGATTTTGCTTTCAGACAGGCTTTCAGAATGGACTTAAGTGGTTTCCAGAGTGTAGAATCAATTGGCAAAATTTCAGAATGCTTTCAGGCTGGTTTTGAACGGGTGTTAATGTGGTTTGGGACTTGATTTCAGACTGGATTTCAACTGTTTTGATTGGGTTTCGGACTTGATTTGCAAAACTTTTAGGCCGGATTTGGTTTCAGAATGGATTTAATTGATTGTCCCATCACTATTAGACTGGCTTTGGACATAAAATGTGGGCATTTCAGAAAGTTTGACTTGTTTAAGAATTACTGCACTTGATTTTGGAGAACATTTTGCACTTTTAGACTTTAGATAAAATTAAAACTGATATTAGATCAGTGGATTGATCTGAGACCTGTATTGAACCTGAACTTGCAGACTTGCCACAGTATTTTCATGGCTTTTGACTTCCTTGTTGTTTAATGTAAATCTCAGCCTGATTTCATGATCTTCTGATCAGGTCACTGTGGGAACCAGACCACCCTTGTTCGCTAGTGGCTGATGACAGTTTTTGATGAGTGTGGTTTGGACCACTGGATTTTTCCCTACCCCAGAATGAAGTCAGACGTCTCGTTGGTACTGCATGATTAAGCAGTTTCATTTTTAAACAGCGTCCCATCACTGTTTTTCATAGTTTCACTCTTTTTCTAAAAATGTTTTCAACAATGCTTTGAGACACAGAAAAGGTGAAAAGAAAAGATCAAAGAGAGAAAGAAAAAGAACAAGAAAAGGAACCAAAAATCTGTGAAGACAAAATGCCAAGATTCCTCAGTTTATCTTGTAGCCTAACTGCCAGGTACTATCACTATCACTATCAATAACTTAATGAATAAATAAAACAGAGGCATTCTGGTCCATCTGTGTCAGTTCCATGCCATCCATTTCACATCAGAAAATTCACAGTGACACTAAAGCTCACGTCCACCCACTGATGCTGCGTAAGGATCACATGTACGTCTGGTCCAGTATTGCACTTTGTCCCTTGACTACCTGTTACACAGATATTAGTGATGAGTGTTAAAGGTTTCATTTTCCCACTTTCTGTCTTGTCAAATTGAAAACAAATCCTGCACTTCAGAAATCTATGATTATCTTAAGCTATCAAGAGATCACTCCCTCCTCTTCTCATTCCGTTGTTGCGTCTCTTTTTTCAGTGCGATTGTGCTGCTGTAACATGGTTAGTTGGAGACATATAATACCATCACTGTGAGGTACACTAGAATCAGCAGGGTAATTTGATCAGGGCCCGCTGCCACCTGCTCTTGAGCAACATTTCAGCTCTCATGATAGCAAATGAACTGGGCAAGGCTGGCTCAGATCAGGAGGTTTGTTTTTTGATTTGTAATTCTGAACATTCAGCTTCTGGCATTGGAAACGCTGCAAACATGAGATATGAGGAGGACAGAAACTGTTCAGATTCATACAAAAGCTTCTGAAAGCACCACTGCAGGCAGCCAACGGTCCACGCTTTCAACAACAGCTTGGACCAAAAATGAAAGCAAACAGAATATTCATTGTGATGGATGACAATTGCATAAAAAAGTCTGCTTTTGGAAACACTCAGCAGTAACATAAACATATATCATTTGGAGTAAATGGGTTGGAACATCACCACGATGGTCCTTCAGCAGAGTGACACTATAGCTTTTATTTTAACCCGTGACCTTTTGTTTCATGTCACCCTCTCCTTCATGTCTGGCTCTCCCACATTTACCGTCTCTCTTTGCAGTAGATGATCTCATAAATCGCTGTGCAGAGCAGCGCACACTCACCTCTGGACTTTTACATAACACAAAGGCTGCTATTAGAGCCTCTCTGCCATTAACCTGCTTTTGATTTAGGGCCCACGTCAGTGTGTCATCAACTGTGTATGATGGCAACTGTGATTTGTAAGCACAGCATAGTACTATGCAGTGAAGTGCAGTGATATTTTTACTTGCTACAAACTGCATCCACATTGTAAAATTTGTTTTCAATGCTAAAGTTTAAAAATGCATTTTTATGAGGATTATAGAAATGGCAAAAATGTTTAATGTTAATCCCATGTTAACATTTTATGACTGTCACACTCATCGAAACTCTTTTAATGTCTTAAGCGCTGCCAAAACGAATCAGCAAACAACAAAAATGTACAGAAGGATGAAAGTTTGTAGAGCGATCATTATTCTGACTGACATCTAACACATACAGTGTAGGTAAGGTCAAATCCAGTCAGCCACAACAATGATTAACACAAACGTTTTGCTATAACTTCACTGATCAGTTTCTGTGGTTTTGCAGGAATTTCCATTCCTCACAGCTCGTGTACTGACAGAGTTGTTGGTCTGCCCTTTATTGAGGCATTCAGAGAATTATTGGCCCACTTTTTAATGTCCCAGCTGCCAGTGTCCATCTCTGTGCATGGCGAAAAGTTTATTTTCATTTCAGCCTCTTTTAAATTAGTTCTACTACGTCATACGCTTGACCTGATCAGGCTGCAGGGTTCCTGAACTGCAGCATCATAAACTAGCAGGTTTATTATATAAAGGTGTGCTCACATGTCATGCATTTCCATTCACACCTTTTGTATGTGGGCTTTGTTATGTAGATCACAAATCTGACTGGGGTTTGTCTTTGTTTCACCAGCTAAATGTAAAACAGGGCTGCTATCCACCAAAAAGCAGGTAAAGTGCACCTGAAACAGTTTTAACTGACATTACCAAGAACAGGAGAATCATATAGTTATAAAATCACAATTAAATACATACAATAAATAAAATACTGACTACAATTTACTCTTCTGAACCATAATCAATTTGCCAATGATGTAATGTGCTGAAAAAATATAACCAAGTAGTCATTGGTGTCTGGCTAACTGCCGCTATCTCAGGCCTTAGCTTAAGCTAGTTTCTCTGCATATTTCCAGATTTATTATCTTTAAAGTTTTCATGACTGAAAAACTAGAAACAACTTTGTTGACGTTTTGTAAACAAATAAAAGGAGAATTAATTTGCATGAGAGATAAAAAATAGTGCTAAAAGATCGCTAGCTAAGCTTAGCAGCAAATCTTCTGGAAATATATGTGTTCATCCTTATTTAAGTTAAAATCCTTAACCCTCATAATGTCCTCCCGATTTCCATACACCTGTTGTCCTCAGGGGTCAAAAATGACCCGAGGACAATACAAGTAGAGCTGGGCGATATGAGATTTTTTCATATCACGATATGTTTTTTTCATTTCAGGCGATAACGATATCTATCACGATATAAGCCAAATAACTATATTTGTAAGATTTAAATGTGCCGTTGCTCACAAGTAAAATGTGAAATAATCAGCAGCTTGTTTTTAAATATTTATTTCCCATAATAAGTTCAACAGGGTAGATGTACTTAAGGAACATGAGACTTTTTCAGATAAATAAAGGCAAATATTGCAAACTACACAAAAGGCAGCTGCTAAAGCGTTTAAGTTTCAAAATAGGACAAACGAAACAGACTAAATTGTCAATTCCACTTAGAAACAAAATATTAATTCTAAAAATAAATCTTAGTTTGTTTTACAGAAGAACAGACAAAACTGACTAACTTTTGTCAATATCAAATAAACTGAGAACTAAAAGGAAATTCTCAATCTCTCCTTGTTGTATAGCTGAGCTTTTCAAACAGTTTTAACAGTTACTTTAGTCTGACAAAAGCCGAATGACGAATTAGTGCTTCCAGTCAGAGACTGAGGCTACGTCCACACGTACATGGGTATTTTTGAAAACGGAGATTTTCCGTTTTCGTTTTAAAAAATAATCCCGTCCACACATAAAGGCAGAAATGAAGGAAAACGCTGCTATGAACATGCCAAAGCAGCAGGTGGAGCTAGATTCCTAACCGTGCAGAAATGTTGGCCAATCAGAAGTCTAGAAGCCTCGGTGGGAAAAAGTAAACAAAGCTGGGGCATAGAAGCAGAACCGAGTCGTATGTGTGGAGGGACAGTAACTGTGTGTATATGTAAGCATTTAAACACTGCAGAGAGTAGAATTAACAGTAACAGTATTGTAGAAATTCATTTCACCGAAACAATAACGTGGCGCACAGTGTGACGCATGCACCAGTTTATTGTATTTCCAGACTTGCTTTCGGCACAATTTACAGTGCGCGCTACTCTGTTTTTTGTCAGACTTGAAATAGCCGAAATACCTTCACACTACGGAACTTCTATGGCTCTTCCGTTCGACAATCTCTCCGGCATTGGAACCATCATCTGTTTTCTCTTCGGTCACGCTCGGTTGATTTTTCTATTCGGCACACTCATTTCCTCCATTACCCGCTGGCTGCTTCCCAAACAAACACACGTGCGGCTTGGCACTTGTGCTGTACGTAACAAGTCACGCGACGTGACGCTGCGGCTGTGATTGGTTCGGCTCTGCGCTACTTAATTTGGATTGGCTGACCTTTTTTTTTTTTTTAAGAGGACAAGAGCGGCGAGGTCTATCGCGATAGTTTAATTTCTCTATCGAGTAAAAGTTATATCGCGATACATATCGTTATCAATCTATCGCCCACCTCTAAATACAAGGGTTAATTTAAATTGATTAAAACAATTATTTACACTGATACTTGACACGTTACCTTTAATAAATATTAATAATATAAGTTAAAAAGAAACTAATATATATTTGTTATATATGTTATATATTTTGGTTAAGATTTATGAAACTACAGTCTTACGGACGAGGTCAAATACTGTAGACAATGTTCTTGGGAGCTATTTTGAACAGTTCATTTTAAAGCATATTTTAGATGCTCCTGAAATGTAATAATCATGCATGCATGTAAATATAAACACACGGTGTTTGACCAGTTTGCAGGAAGTGAAGTAAGCTAATGTTTGGTTAGGCGAAAGGAAGAAGTAAGCTAGTACTAGCAGTCTTCTTTCCTTGCAGGTTAACATCCACTTGCCTGTGCACAATGTATTGTTTAAATGCCAGACACAGTCAATATACAGTCATTCACTTTCTAAATCAGTTTTAAGAAGCACTGCATCATCTATTTCTACCTAGCTTTTTACGTCTTCCATCAGAGAGAGAAAGTGCGGTGGAGCGCCACCGTCTGCATAACTAGCTGGTATTTCTGGTGCTGACCAATGTTCCCTCTAATTTTTCATGTGTCTGCGCGAACACACAAACTCTCTGAGCGGACACTTGGACCACTGTGAGCGACAGCAGACGTGTGCACTGTGGTCACGCCAGCATCGAATCCATCCAAGTTATATGGTTTATTAAAATAATCAAATTACAGCATTTATGTTAGACTACTTTTAATTAAGTGCTTTAGCCCACTTACAATTAAAATTTTAAAAAGTCTTGTTCATGACCTGTGTAGTACGTTAACACTATTGGAAGTAAAAATAACTTGAACTCCAATTTTGAAAACACAACTTTCTTATTTTTATATATATATAAAGCTGTGACTTGTATTATGAGTATGAGTCTGTGGTCTGGGAGAGACTCCTGTAACTCTCTGTCTGTAAAATACAGTATATAATGACCAATGTTGGGTAATTAATTATATAGTTACTTCTTCAAAAAAGTAACTGAGTTATGCAAACAACAAAGTTTTTTGCAGCTGTTTAGCTAAAAATGCAGCCAAGGCGTTTTTTAAAATAAACATTTCAAACTATTTACAGAACAATCAGCTGTTCTGCATCAAATTTGATGCCACACAAATTATTTGTGCCACTCCAAAAAGTAATTACAAACTACACAAGACAACACACTAACTTTAGACTCCAAACACGCTAAACGTCGCATCTCAAAACACCGGCGTCACTACTAAAACCTCCCCCCTATTCTAAACAACTAAATGGCATGTTGCCATATCATTGGTCGACATGGTACATTTTTCCACCAATAGGAAAGGGTTTTTTGGTTTTGTCTTTTCTCACAGGCGGAGAGTGCTTTCCTTATAAAATGCCATGTTTACCGTTTCTTCCCGCAGTAAATATAAACAACGATAGTATTCAGGAAGAAAACGAACAAACATATATTTTTATCATAACTCTGGTTTTACGTGGTCTATCAACGCAATTTAAAAACTGGTATAAAGTCCCCACTTTTTCCGTCAATTGTTCCATCTGTCCTGCTCACATCTCCAATGGTTGTACGCGTTGTCATTAACGTGGCTTCACTCCACATGAGCCACGCCGCTTTGCTAGCTAAAACACCGGTGTCGGCACATAAGGACGCTGTCATAGCCTGTCAACGACGTTGATTAGCTCGGTATATACAAAAGTGAATCGCATCCTTGGCTGGAGCAGCCAGTCACCGGTCACTTACTGACTCACACTGTAAAACAGAATCAATTGTTAACGTATTTATTTTAATTTCAATTCACGTTAGATTTTATTTTTGTGCGCAATGCAGATTTTCTGTGCGCAGAGAGCATGCCAGCAGTGCGCGATTGAGCACACAAGCAGCTTAGAGGGAACATTGGTGCTGACTACAGAGGGCAGCAATGTTAATGTGTTTAGTAGTTATGTACATCCCCAAATATAACCTTAACACATGAATGAATAAATCAAAAGCTTTATGGTCCTCACACGCTGCTCACTCATTATAAAACAGAATTTTGCACTTCAGACTTCAGTTCATGTGAGATCTTAGATACGATCCATGTAAAAGAGGCTCCAGTTCTCACACAGATAATTTTCATGCGCTTTTTTGTTTTTATTTCCCCCAACTGTATCTTTTAGAAACAAAGTTTTTCATAAAGATATACGTGCTTGTGAGGACGAGGAGAAAAGCTCAGACAATGATTTTCTTTGCACTCTGTTCTGTTCTTTACTGACTGTTTAACACTAATTGGTGATGCAGTTGGACAAGAAGGTTTAAAAAGTAGCCTAAGTACAGTAAGATGCACAGTTAAGTCACTCAGCTGCTCTAATGACTTACTAATGTCGTCCTTTCTGCAAATCATCTCTCACCTCAGTCACAGCTGCACTTTTATCTGACAGCCATTGTAAGGCAGTTCATTCAGACCAATACACTGCGAGGGTCTATTAGCTACATTCAGATTCAGTGGATTACAGTCATGACTCGCAATTACCCAGCAGCCCTCTGGGCACTCATCCATGTGGGTTCAGGGTAGGGGGCAATGGAGCTCGGTCAAAAAATGTGCGTGCATGTTTTCTGCTCATGCCTATATGTACATTTGCATGCGTGAGCTGCTGCTGGGTGTGCTCGCTCTCTAATCCAGGGCAGCCAGTTTGTAGTGGATCAATACCTCAGTCTGATGGAGGTCAGTGTAGCAGTCTACTCAGTATAACAGGAGATAAGGCAGCAATCCACACTGCAAAAACTCCCTTACTAAAAACATCCGAAAATACTATGTTAATAATATGTATATGTGTTACCTTCAAATAAAAAAACAAACAAAACAATGCTATGCTAGTAAATAAAAAACCATCCATAATCACAGCTGAACCAGGGCCAAAAACTGCAGTTCCTCTAATGGCCAATTGAGGCTGGTTCCACAAGCGTGTCATTCCCCATAGACTCCATGGTAAAATAAGTTTTGTAGCATTAAAAAGCATGTTTGATGCCTGCTGCAAAAAAAAATCTTTACAGGTAATTTTTAAATTCAGAACTATCATACAGTGATAGAGCCAGAGCCATCACCTCTGCTAAATGAAGTCACTGAAATGGACCTCTCGACTATGTTTGCTTTATTGTTGCTTTTTAGAGCATTTTAATGGAATTATGTGACAAACAGGCGAGCGGTTCATGCTTTACTTCTGAACCAGTGACTTGCTTATATTTTATAAGCAGGTCTGTTTTTGATGCAGATTCTTAGCCAGGCTTTCTAGTATTAGCTAATTACTCTCATCCCACAATCTCATCCTAACAAAGTAATTTTTACCTCAACAAAACTAACCAAAATACTCACACTGAAGTCCACTGAGCCCAGAAACCAATGGGTGATGTCACCATCTTTCAGGAAAAAGAAAAAATATGTATAGAAATGAATGATACCAGCAGACGAACAGCTCCAGCCACACTCATATTTTTTAAATCTTACTCACCCTTTCTCTGCATTCACTCATCTCCTCCCTTCTCTGTTTCCTTCCACCCACATCACAGCAAACAGCATAGACTCTTTCACATAATGCTATCGCAGACATGGAGGCAGACACACAAGAGCTTTCATGTTCAGTACATTAAGTCATCAATACTTAACCGGGACACTGAGAAGCATATTAAACACTCACATGTGCATCCAATACAAACACACACTGTGCTTTCCCCTTTGGCCCTGCTGCAGATAAAGCAGCACAGCTTACTCAGCTGTGTGCTGATCCACCATCAACACACAATCATGTAAAAAGAGTTTCACTCCCTTTAAACCACCAAAGTACATCTAATGTTAGGACTGCTGCACTCTCTCCCGAACACGTTGTGGTGTTTCTGATGATCTAAGACTTTAATTATGTTTGGGTTCCTGCCCAAAGCAGCCTGTGGTCATCTCCCCACCTCGCTCCCAGTAGCAAGGTCATATTTTCTGATTCCTCTCAAAAACCCAGTAGAGAAGATCAGCTTTGCCACGCTTTAGAAACACTGTGGGAAATTCACACAGAAAAGCACGGTCCTAACTTCTACGACAGGTTGCTGAAAACATTCACACGGACACTCAAAGCTGAAAATAAGTTTCAGCCTGGCCTTGGCTGCGCTTTGAGGGGAAATGTATGTTTGCTTAAGCCGAGCAGCTAGAAAAATGACTGTCTTTGAACTCAAATTAGAACGGCAGACAGCTTCGAATGGAACAAAAAGAGAAGAAGGGGAAATGTGCTAGCAGCCCAAAGGAGCTGATGTGTATTAGCAGGAATTCACAGTCAGTTTCCACAAGCAGATCAGATTACTGGCTCCGAAAACAGTTTAGTGTCTGTGCTTTAGTCAGTCGGTCAGTCACACTACATCCATTGTAATTTGGCTGACTCTCCTCCTAATGGACATGTGTGAAGGACATGCAAGCAAGCCAGTCACTTATAACGAGTGAAAATGAAACTGTGTGCTCTCGCACACACTGAACGCACAACATTTTTAGCGAGACAAAACCTGCCAGAAGACAAAGGGTGTGTGTACACAGACACGTTTTTTCCCCTAGCTGAAAACACTGGACGCTCTTTTGTAAATACCTAGCTGGGAGTGTTTGAGAGCGCTTCGAAAGCACAGCATTTTTTTTTTCTTCAGCTGTGATGCTTTGGTTGCTATGATACAGAATATTCATGGGAAAAATGTATTGCAAGCTCAGTGGTTTTCAAACTGTGGGGTGCGCTCTACTGGTGGGACACAGACAACCAGTGGAAAAGTATGACGTGAAATCAGTGTGAATGATTGTGATTTTTAACATTAGTTGTTATTCTTAACTTAACTGGTACATCAACAGTAAACAAAATGCTTTTTCAAGCAATAAATTTCATATCGGTTTTGGTTGTTTGGGCGATTTCATTTGGTAAAGACACAAATGCTTGGATAGCAGCCGAATTAAACTCAGCTCTGTTGTTTTTCAGCACTTGGTTGGTCTTCCATTTGGTATCCTCTTACACTGTAATTGGATGGCTGGGTAAACAGCAGCCACACTGTTGGCATTCGTGGTAACATTGTGGCGCTGCTACTGAAAATGACTAAAAAAATAACAGCGATGCTTTGGTCTACAAACCCACAACCTCTTTTGAAGGTGCCGGCTATACATGAGGCTAACATGCAATGGTGTGCCTGCAGTGATATACCACCAAAACCCTGGTTGGTGTGGGGTTTTTATACATGTGAACATCTGCTTACAGAATAATAGATGATCTATTTTTGCAAAAGAGAAATAAAACAAAAGTTAAGCTGTCTTTTTGTAACCGCAGGGCCACATGTGCATACACAGTAAAGGCAACGACATTGGTCGTCTTCCGATTCTCATCTATATATGTTCTCCCAGCTCTGCAAGCTGTTCTCGTTTACGTGCCCCTCCCTCCCCTTTCTAATTCTTTAACTTCTTCACTTCTATTTAGTACATGGGGATCCGCCAGGCCGGGAACCGCCACCAGTCCCCTTCGAGGCCTTCCCCAAACCGCAGCTCAATTCATGTCCAAGCTATTCACCTATCTACTAAAATGCTGTCAAACATAAAATGAGGACGTGGGCCCAGCGAGTAAACAGTCTATTAAACCCTCTTCGCCACTAAGAAACAAAAGAGCGCAGAGCAAGATTTAGACAAATCTGAAGAAAAGTAACATGAAAATTATTGGTTTGCTGAGATAAAAAGCAAGTAGCATGAATTCTGATTGAAATGAAACCATTAGAGAGAAGATAAGAAAGGAATCAGAATAATAAAAACTCTGTTAAAAAGCCTCAGCAGACATTTAAGTAACAGCAGCATATAATGACCTTTTTTCCATTTTACTTTGTTGCTTTTTTTACTTTTATTGATATGCCAACTTTTCTATCTGGATACAAAGGCTGCTCTTCGTTACTTCTCATTTGTGTTAATTATGTTTCTCTTTTCAAGCCATCCCACGCCTTTGTGGTTTTTCTGAATCTCCATGTGTGGCCTTTTCCTGACAGTCTGTGATCTTCTGCAGTTACTTGACTCGATTCACTTTTCAACAAAAGCACAGTTAGCACAGCTGCCTCAGAAAATGGGTTTGAATTCCCTCCAGGCGTATGGGGGATGTGCGGTGTGAGGTTCTCTGCATGTCTTTGTGGGTTTTATTCATATCCCAAAAAACATGCATGTATTAAGAAATATTCCTGCCTTTGCCACTGAGCTAGAACTTGAGGACGGGAACCATGTTGTAGCCTCCCTGCATGCTGATACTGCCTGTACTGGGCTTGTGCATAACTTCTGCCTAAGTCATGTTACATCATATTCTGTTTTTGTGTTTGCATCCTCGTGGAGAGCAGTGCAAAGGCATCGGCTGCAACTCTGGGTCTGAATAATCTCCCTGGTGATTTTTTCTTCTTCTCCTCAACTTTCAGGGTGAGCTTGGTGAGAACCACTAACCCGTTACAAATAAACCTGAGGTGGGTAGACGCTCTCATCCAGTCTAACTGTATAGATGCTCAGGGGGAGGACGTTGGAAAGGAAGAAGAGGCGGCGAATGCTGAAAAATGACACAAGGAAATGACCGCAGCTGGCTGTCACCATCATTAAGTGCGATGAATGTTGCTATGGAAACAGCCCAAAGTTCAGGCCCGGGCAAACACAGGTGAGCGTCTGTGTGAGGGAGAAAGAGTAAGTGACTCCAAATGAGATGACCTTTTGAATTTTCATCTTGTGCTGAACATTTGAAGAAGCTTTTTTCTTAATGAACAAAAACTGAGACTCCAATACTTTTTCTTTGAAAGCCGAGTAGATGCACTATGCTAATAACATGAAGGGTGGATCCTGTGGTGGCACGCTTATGAAGAAGGAAACCCAAATTAAGGTTTTACTTTAATGAATGAAAACATGATTTTTTTATTCACTTGGGTTTTTTTGTCAAGTATTACAATTTGTTTCAAGATCTCAAACGTGACAAATATGCAAAAAAAAACCAAAAAAACAAACAAACTAGGAAATCTGGAAGGTGATGAATATTTGTTCACAGCACTAAACATAAAGTACTTTGAATACATGATAAGCATAATAGAAAGATGACATTCATTGCACTTTGTGTTCCACTGGCATTGTTTTTACCATGCACCGTGGTTTTATGTTCAGTATTCTGTCAGCTTTATTTACACAGCACACATTCATAACAATTGTAATCTCAATGTACTTTCTAATGCACGTTAAGGGACTATATGATAGACAGAAACTTAGCAATCCAATAATCGGGTTCCCTGTGCTTGCATGGATGCTCTGGCTTCCTCCCACAGTCCAAAGGCAAGCATGTGAGGTTAAGAGGTGCTTCTAAATTAGCTGTAGGTGTGAATGTGAGTGTAAACGGTTCCCTGTCTCTACGTGTTAACGCTGTGATGGACCTGTGACCTGGATAAGTACATACTACACAAAGAAAGCACAGTTATTTTACAAATGTTAAAATAAGTTACTCCTCTAACACAGACACAGTAAAAAATGCAGTTTTGATTTCGAGTGTGTGACTCCACATTGTACCAATGCTGCTCAGGCACTAAAGCTGTTTAATTTTTTGTGCTTACTTTATTTCCAATACAAATTTCCCTGTTGCTCTCATAAAGTGATCTTAAGTTATGAATCTTGTGGTGCTTTGTGGTGCTTGCTTTCAAAGGAAATGTTAAAGGGGACCTATTGCCGATATTTTCTGTCATGTATGTGTGGCAGCACTGTGAGCACCGGTCAATATTCTGTGTTTCACAGCTGGAACTCTGGGTGAGAGTTTCTTAGTAATTCAAAGCTTTATTGCTTTATTTATTTGTAGAGGTGATATCAGATGTAGGCTATGAGAGCACTGCACCATGGGAATAATCTGTGAGTCAGTTTTTAACAGAAAGCTGTGATTCATTAAATCATCAGTACATTTAAAATTCATCGTATCCTAAAGCACACACGTAGTACTATTACTTGTTCTGCCTGGGTCATTGTTTAATGATTGAAAGCTTGATTTAATTATGAGTGACAGATTACTATTTGGCTTCAGGTCAGGATGGAGCTCTCACTATTAATCACTGGAGGCTTTGCAATATGATCCTCTTTATGTTCGGAGGCGAAGGTAGAAAATGTAAAATGTCAACTAGAGAAAATAAAATCATTTAAATATCGTGTGTTTCTGTGTGAGTGTATGAAATGACCATTTTTGAGATCCCAGCACTTAACAGCATTTAGTTTTTGAACTGTGGCTCTTTCAGGCTTGTGCTTTAGAGAAGATGGATGTGTTACTGTGGCCTAACATGTGTTTTGGTTTTGCTGACTTGAGTTCAATGGTTTGGATAGAAGGCTGAAATTGTCAGAGTTTATGTAACATATAATCCTCTTGGTTCTGCTGGTGATTTACTGGTAGGTGCCCTGTATTTTTCCTGGTCCCGCATGATTGTTTACATATGTGTGATATTAGGTACTGTCTTAGAGCAAGGCTGGGAGATGGAGCTCAGTAGCTCTAGCAGCTTCTGCTGGTTTGTAACATAAATATTTTGAGTTTTCATGCCCCAAATTTGCCCTTGACTATTTAACCAGTAAAACCAATCCAGCAGCTATATTTTTATTTTAAATCCTAGTGAGGTTCAGTATTGGCCTGATGTTTTATAGCACCACAATGTTGGACAAATATAGTTTAATTTGGAAGCAATTAATCAGTGGAAAAAGCTATTTAAGGGACACATTCAGTTCATTTCTAGTTCATTATTTTTATTTTATACCCTGCTAGAGTAGCTTTGCATGATATATAGTTAAACAAAATGATATATTTCTCTTGCTGAAGCTTGTTGCAGCCCCTCAGTTCATAAACAGTTTGAAGCAAGCTCCCTTCCCTCTCCCTTTAAGAAAGCTGTTTCTCCATTGGAAGCCCGTCGTAAACAAACCAACCATTTGAAGCTTGAGCTTATGACTCATAACCCTGTACTTACACAAAGAACTTCTGGTTACATTCAGCCCTTATTATCTGCCAACTCCAGACAAAATAATTGGGAATTTAATTTGATTCCACTGTTTGTTGATGACAATAACCTCTATCTTTCAGCAGACAACATAAACCTCTCCTTTCTTACAAACCGTTTAAAAAAGTGACCGTCTGCTAATTTGCACCCAGTCCTCCTTTGGTCCTTTGTCATGCTATTCAACACTAACCTTTCTTTTGAGAAATATACAAACAATGCTGCACACTCCCGCTACAACCATGTAAGGATATTTGAAAGGACATCATCAATGTTGAGTTTCAGCAACATTCAGACAATCGATCATGGTTTAATTTCCTCTTGGTTATATTATTGAAAAGTCTTTTAAACAGGTATCAGTTAGTCAACTAATATACTTTGGATGATTAAAAATCCAACAGAAAGGCTTTTTATGGGACTAGTATAATAACGTTTTTTTTAAGGCTGGAGCTGCTAACGCCAGACGGTGTGCTGGGACAGCCCCAACAACCTGCAGCTTCTTTGTCAACATCTTCACCCCCATCTAACATAAATAAATATTTAAAAGTAGCTTTAAAAGACTTATTTACCCTTACAGAGCTTATTTTTCTTATAACTTCCTTGTAATTATTATTATGAAATGCTAAAACTCCCATCCAAGTTTTACAACCATCTGGCATGAACTTTCTATTGAACCCTGGTTCCTTTAAGTTCTTAATGCCTGAGGAAAGTGTAAAGTTTAAGTTCACAGCGACCTCTCCAGCATCAGCCACTTGCAGGTTGAGGACAGCAGGTCTAGCTCCCGTCCGTCTCTGCTCCTTCCGCTACAGAATCTGCTTGCAGCAACTAAATTGGTGCTGCCAGATGCACTGGATGGTCTTTAATGCTGCATTTAGAATCTACTCAGCCAAACTAACTCTTAGAATTTACCACATGGAAGGCTGAAAATAGAAGGAGAATTAGGAGGAAGTTGAAAATCAGGTTACCATGCAGCACAGAGCCACAGCCCACCCAACCTCAGTGTCATCTTTAACCTCAGGTCCTTGCTAATTACCGTACATGGCTGCCTCTCTTCCTCTCCCCACCCCACCCCTTCTGACATCACACTCACACACACACTCATTGAGGTCAGAATGTGGCCTGTAGTCCCTGCAGGTAATGAGAGGCTGTTGTGCGTAGCTGCCTCACATGCACTTGTTTGTTTGAGCTGGTTCCCTCTGTTATCAGCATGTGGTCGCTTTTTCATGAATCGCTAAAGCCACATGCTTTGACTCCACCCAAAGCACCTCTTTCCAACCTCACACAAGAAGTAGATTAAGGCCTTTAGGCACAGTGGGGCACCTCTTGGGCAGACAGAGCGGCAGCACAGCCACAGCTGCAGCTAACATGATTGCTTGTGTTTAAGAATACATAAAGCACTATCAACACAGCTAAACGTCTGAATGATGTGGGTGTGATTTTATCAGTTAACCGCTTGGATGACTGACAGCACACACTCACGTGGTTTCCAAATATAAACCTCAGACTAAAAGATTAACTGAACCAAACCCAAATCCGGCTCTGTGCTACCTCTCAGCAGAGGTAACCAGCGGTGGAAACATAATCTCTCCGTGTTCACCCAGTCTGTTCACAGTGACCTGCCAACAGCAGCAGGCAGGCAACCAACCCCCTCCTCAGCGCAAAACACACACTCACTAGTCACTGCACAGCTGTCCACTCTAAATGTTGCTTTAGAGAGATGCAAATATTCCAACCAAATGAGTGTAATCCAGAGTAAATGCTGTCCAGCCAATCTCATTCAGATGGATTACAAAGAGGACCCATTCCCTTTCCTCAATCTTTCACCTAAAAAACTCCGCTTGACCACGCTGATGCTATTTATAACCTTTTGGGAAGTTCAGTTCAGAGTGCCAAATGTCACTTACCAAAGCCTGGGTAAAGGCTGACTATAATTAAACATAAAAATTAATATAATGCAAGAAGCTCTTTATAACCATCTGTGTGACTTTCAAATAATAGTTCTGTTTTTTTGTTTCCCTGCTGAGTCAACAGACACGCAGGCTTTTCTGCATTAGCTTTGAGTTTTTGTTGTTATGATGCTCAGCGCTTTCAGATTGTGATCTGCATTCATACAGAAAACATCCACATCACATGTTTCTGGACCTGGACCTGCAAACCACGACCTCCTCCTGACCCAAAAGTACCCTCACATGGTCTCTGGTGTCAGCGTAAAAGGTTTATGCATTTGTATTTGTAGCCCAGTTCCCTAAATACTGGCTCATTGGTACAGATCTCTGTGTGGAAGAACAGGTGGTAGCTGTCAGAGGCAGGCAGCATGCATATTTAAACATTTTAAAACAGATAAAGGAAACAGTATGAGTTGGCAACCCGGTGGCAACCTCTGGTCACTATAGGGAAAAGTATGCTACTAGAGTTGTTGGCTGCTGCTCAGAGAATTCAGGTGCAAATAGGATACTGCAACAAACCCTCAATGCTGCAGCACTGAATAATAGTTCAGAATCAACTGCCAGCAACCACCAGGTAAGGGTCCCTGTAGCTCAGGAAGTAGAGCAAGCCATCTACTAATTGGACAGTTGGGGGTTTGCTCCCTGGCTGCTCAAGTCTGCAGGCAAGTTACTGAGCCCCAACTTGCTCTCTGATGCATCCATCAACATGTAAATGTTAGATAGAAAGCACTTAGGTAGAAAAAGCATAGCATCGGTGATCGAGGCATGTTGCATAAAGCTTTGTGTGCTAAGTTGGAATAGAAAAGTGCAATATAAGAACCAGCTCATTTACTTATCAACTATTGGTGAAATACCCATTTTCCCTGGTGAACGATGGTTACTCTGGGGTCACTCAACACCCTATATGAACTTGTGACCTGGGGCTTAATAAAATAGCTCAACCACTCTAGGGTTAAAGTATGGACAAATATCAGGACTGGTCCCTGATTGGTCATTTTTTATTTGTAATATATGTTGTATTCAGCTTAATTTTTTTAAATAGCATTGTCTTGTAAGCCTGTTCACAACAACAAGATAATTTCAAATCTATCTCGTTTGAAACTGATGTGTCCCCGGAGGACATCTGGACTAAGTAGCAGACAATAGATGAATGTTTCCATTCATGTAAATAGGAAACTATAGTAATTTATAGGGACCGATGTTCAACAAAAAGTAATCCATGCACATCCTCCTCATGTTGTGAGGAAGAAACCATGGGAGATGCCCAGATTCCAGATTCCCATCCTGATGTGACACCAAAGAAGAGTTATGTCTGTGGGTGAAATTGAACCAATGTCTATTTCAAATTCAAATTTTATTTGTCACACACACAACCATACACAGTATGACACGAGGTGAAATGCTTGTAGCTGTCCAATGTCCAACCATTAAATGTCAGTGGTTTTACGGTATTTACAATTTACAGGTTATTACAAAATTTACAGATTTAACTTAGAAATTTACAGTAAAAATGTGCAAATAGCAGAAAGAGATTATAAATTATAGGAAGTGTGCATGAAGAAAAACCAGAGTGCGTGTGGTGATGTGATGTGTGTGGGAGAGTCCAGTCCTACACCTGGTTCAGGCCCCGAATAGCCTGGGGGAAGAAGCTCCTCCTCATTCTCTCTGTTTTGGCCTTAAGGGAGCGGAAGCGCTTCCCAGACCTCAACAGTGAGAAGAGTCGATTGTTGGGATGGGAGAGGTCCATCATAATCTTCCTAGCTTTGGACTTGCACCGCTTGGTGTAGATGGACAGCAGGTCAGGGAGCTCTGATTGAATGATGCGTTCTCCTGAGCGCACCACTCTTTGCAGATCTCGTCTGTCCTGCTTGGTGCTGTTCCCAAACCAGGTGCAGATGTTTTATGTATTTGCATGCTAAACAAATGTGTGAACCACTACACTAATACATTACATCTTTTAATTTGTCAATAAAGACAAATCAAATCCCCTTCTTTAAGTAATACGTGAATAAAATATGAAATATAAATGGTAACACGACGAGTAATAATGTTTTTACAGTCCCTAAAATGTGCAACAACCTGTGAGACACTCAGTCACTGCTGTGGTGGATTTTACTTCTGTACAGTCAGCCCCACTGATCTGTCTTGTATTTTAATCCTGCCTCTGTTTTTTTATCAGCAAATGTTGGAAATCTTTCATAACCAGTGAACGAGAATGACGGTTGATTTACGGCTCAAACATTTTCTGTGACAATATGATCAAACCTTTTGGATATCTTCCAAAGAGCTTTCCATTCTCAGCAATCCATCAAAGAGTCGTCATGTTTCAATCAAAACATTCAGAGAAGTGTGGTGTAAAATAATGCTGAAGATACACAGGAGCAACAGGAAGAAAATTAAAAGGTAACAAGGTAACAAGGAAGGAGGGATGTTACTACAACCAGTAGTTGTAGTAACATCCCTCCTTTCCTCTCTGCTCCTCAATTACATTTCAGCTTAGGACAACAGAACGATTTATAATACAGGCTGAGGAGAAGCGAGAGCAGTGTGTGTGTGTGTGTGTGTGCTACTATTTATGACGCACAAGATGATTTATATAATCTCCTTTGTGTGTCACAGAGCACAAGTGAGGTTAATGTGTATCTGAGCTCCGAGTGTGTGCTAAGTCATCGTCCCTGCAGCCCATCTTGGGTCTGTTCTTTCTCTTTCGCTCTTCTGCGACCCTTCATGTTACCCCAAATTCTCACTGACAGTATTTCCACCTGACCTCCAAATCTGCTGTGATGATGGCCTTTTAAAATGCTTGGTAGTGTAATGCAAGTAATGCGAATATTCACATGACCTGTTTAGTGTGATGAGCTGTGTTGCAGCTACCGCCCACCGTCAAGCTGGACGTCTGTTGACCTCTGTCATGTTTATTTTCTCAAACAAGACGGAAAGATAAGAGAGCCACAAACCAGTGATGACCTGAGCGAGATGATTCGGGTATGATGGTTCTGTGCCAGCAGCTTGAGTCACTGAAAGTATGATTTTTATACTGCAGCATGCGAAGCACCCACCGGTGATATGCATTCTAGAGTAATCAGAGCTTTTCAGTGGATATTTAAAAAATCTAGTATGTCTTTGATTTTGGGATGCTTAAAAATATTTGATTTGTCTTGGCCTGCCTGATGTACTTTAGAGTGGCTAAATCCCAGAAAACACCACAAAATGAATGTTTCTAAAAAATCTGGTTGGTGTTAAAGCTTGGAGTCTCTTTCCAGTCATTTTAATGTCTTAACCTTCTGAGGTCTAAGTAAAGGTCATCAAAATTTAACTCTTTTGGGGAAAAAAAGGTAAGTTTGGGGTTGTTGCCTGTGATGACTCAGTCAGGCCTGAGGCAAACCATGAAGGAGCAAGGTTAGGGTTCAATTTTGATTTGGCCTCATGCTAAATAGCCAAGCTTTAAAAAGCTAACGATGTTACATTTTATATGCAGTCCCATCATTTTGTCAGTAAGGGTTTTCTAAACATGTTAACCACACACGTTACATGATCACCAATGGTGTGGTGTTTCTTTAAGAGGCTAAATCCCTGCAATTGCAAGAAGTGAGGGGAGTCTCCTGATTCTCCACGATCTGCCACCATCCTGAATTCCATCCATCCATGCATCCATGCATCCATCCATCCATCCGTCCATCCATCCATCTTCTTCTGCTTGTCCAATACAGAGATGTCACTAGGTAAGAGGCAGGGTGCAACCTGGTCAGGATGCCAGTCTTGATAGGCAATCATTCATATTCACATTCACACATAAGGTCAATTTAGAATCACCAGTTAACCTAACATGCATGTATTTGGACTGTTGGAGGATGCTAGAGTGCCTGGAGTGAACCCACGCAGGCACACAGAACCTGCAGATTCTGCACAAAAAGGCACAGCCGGCTGATGCACTGACACCCAGGACCTTCCTGCAGTCAGGCAACACTGCTGTTCGCCACGCTCTGTGCCACTCAACATCTGTATAGATCACAGTGTTTTTAAAAAACAACACTGAGCAATTACAGAAGATGAAAGTAGCAAAGGAGTGTGCTGAACAAGTGCCACCTGACAGACTCAATTCGTTTTTCTTGAATCTCCAAGCTCTCTAACAGTGACATTTTAATTTCTTAACCGCCCACTATCCAGATGGATATTGTAAAGCCAAAGCTTATTATCATATATTATTGCATAAACAGTAGATCCTGAAATAAAGTAACTTGCTGAGTGGGGATTTTCTACGAAGAGAATGTCGTGTCTTTGTAATAGAGATGCTTTCCTGTTTCAGATTCCTGCTACAATGGACTGAAGGCTTTGCTTCAAAGCTTGCATGCGACCATGAATTTTCTGAGACACCAAATTTAAACTATCACGAGAACAGGGCTTCAAGCCGGGTTCCTTTTAGCATTATCCTTTTCCTTTTTGGACAGTGCATAACCAAAAGCAGTAGAGTTTAGCAGACATCCCACCCGTGCTGGCATGCTGGCATACAAACCTGCCAGCATGGATGTAGGGAAGGAGATAGACAGATGGAGGATACAGAGAAGACGGGAGGATGGCAGACATACAAGAGGCCACATGAAGGCAGGATGAAAACATGGAGCCCGATCAGTCTGGGCAGAAATGAAAGAGAAGAGAGTTGAGAGGTGGAGGAAAGATTGGTGAGTGAACGTTCATACATGGTCTGGCCTCTAATCAGCTTTGCAGGGTCTAATTACTGCAGTAATCATACAGTTTACCTATACTATAAAATAGTGCCTGTTAAACACAGCCTACATCTTCTGGTTCAGGCTCCCTGACCCTCAAAGTAAAGCCTTAAGGTTTAGGCTGAATTTTGAAGCTTTCACCTGAAAAAAAAAAACCCCACAAACTGTAACAAATATTTGGTAGAACTTTGAAATACCGCAAACCTCCTCGTTGCATTCAACAGGTCAGAGTGAGTTTTGACAAACTCCAGCAAAAGTTGTATTTTTCTTCTGTATAAGGATTAAAGAGTAAATATTTGCCTCATAAAGCTTTGGAACAGTTTCAATAACACTGACTAACATCACCAAATATAGCTTTACAAAATTGGATACAAGAAATATGAAGCACAACAAATTCCCACATCAATTTTAATTATAGTACCATGGGTCAGGGGCACATGTTTTTTGATCCATTACAATACAAAGATAAGACATAATCCAGTATCACTAATGCATTTTCCAGTGTTTCCCATCCATTTAGATTTAGATCACTGGCTGCTGCAGATTCTGCTTGGAGTCACTAAAACAGCGAATCTGCAGAGCAGGAGACAGAGTACCATCGCTAGCTGCAGTCCTGGACCATCAGGTATGGATGTGTCCAACTGTGGACGAGGCTGAGGAAGCAGCTAATTGATATGGAGGACCACTACAACAGCAACCCGGCCTGCAAGCCAGCTGGTAGGGAAAATAGGAGAGGGACATAAGCAACTGAACTTTCACAAGAAGAGCGAGAAGATTGTCACTAATAAATAAATGTCAGAGGGTGTCGTTCTAACACATGAAGAAGAAGAAGGTGCCGCAGATAAATACAAATAAGATGATTCGACAAAGACAAAAACATGAATTCACTGTGTAATTGTGTAACTTTATTAGCAGCGTCCAAATGAAATGCGCCAACAATATTGAGAGTAACATCCGCCTCCCTGCCCCTTAATGCCCTCTTGTCACTTTGTTACAGTGCACAGCGGAGTGCCACAGGGTTCTGTATTAGGTCCCCTTCTATTTATCATTTACGTAAACAATCTTAGTCTACATGTGCCAGATGCAAACTTGCACTTCTATGCTGATGATACAGTTATTTACAGCTGTGGTTCAACTCTTGTCCAAGCCACTGACTCCTTGCAGAAAGCCTTTTTTGCTGTCCAGCACTCTTTACTTCAGCTTAAACTTATTCTCAACGCAGACAAAACAAAGATCATGTTGTTTTCTAAATCAAGGAGACGAGCCCAAACAATCCCATCAGTAACCACTCTTGAAGGTAATAAAATAGAGTTGGTTCACACCTATAAATATCTGGGAATCTTAATTGATGACTCGCTTACCTTCAAACCACATGTAGAGAATCTTGTGAAAAACCTGAAGTTAAAACTGAGATTTTATTTTCAAAATAAGTTGTGTTTCTCTTTTAATACAAAGAAGCGGCTTGTTGCTGCAACATTCTTGCCTGTGCTGGATTATGGTGATATTCTATATATGAATGCTTCTGCTCAATGTCTTCGAATGGTTGATTCTGTGTATCATGCTTCTCTGAGGTTCATCACTAACTGTAAATTTCAGACTCACCACTGTGAGTTATACTCTCAGGTAGGATGGCCTGCTTTGGTAAGTCGGAGGAACTCTCATTTATACAGTTTTATATATAAGGCGATACTTGGGTTGCTGCCTTCTTATATATGTTCCCTGCTTGTAATGAAACATGCTGGTCGGTATTCTCTTCGTCCGCATGGTTACTTGTTGCTTTCTGTTCCATTTTCCCGAACTGAACTTGGTAAAAGAGCTTTTGTCCATTTAGCACCCTCGGCCTGGAACAAACTGCAGAAGGAATGGAAAATGACTGAATTCATTTCATTAAGTGATTTTAAATCTAAACTACGAATCCTTGAGGCCAAGTCCATAACATGCAACTGTTTCAATTAGATTGATTGTCATTTTAACTGACTTTTTATTTTATTTGAATTTTATTGAATTTTATTTTTATTTTATTTGTATTCTTTCACTTATTGTTGCATGTGTGTTGTTGCTGCCTGTGTTTGAGTAATTTCTGTAACTGTGAGACATCTGCTGCTGCCTATCTTGGCCAGGTCTCCCTTGAAAAAGAGGTTTTTAATCTCAATGGGATCTTCCTGGTTAAATAAAGGTTAATAAATAAATAATAAATAAATAAATAAATTGTCGCTATGGTAACGGAGAAATATTTCTTTCAAAATAAGACACAAAACTACAACACGGGAAAAGACCCAGGGAAACCAAGTTAACGATAAAAACCCTGAAAATCCTGAAATAAGACATCATTGTTGGGGGAATATCATTGTGAAAACCCTTCAGAGAAGTTTAATATGCCAAGACTTGAACTCAGTATTCTGAATTGTTCACTCAGTTGCACAGTAACAAAGGTCGGTGCCAATCTCTTCATCTAACTTTCAGACAGAAAACAAAAAGGGGAAAACGTTCCTCAAGCTTGACACAGTTTCGCAATCACATTTACCCAGCAGACTTACTATTTATGTCCTGCTATGAATAATGAATTATTTTAACTGCATTAGCTGGATGTTGTGCGGGTTCAAAAAGATTCAAGTAAAATTCAGCTGCTTTGTTGTTGTGAGAAAAAAAACAGGCCATAGGACTAACGGAAGTAAACAGTGGCTGTAGAGTAGCTTTGTTTGGAACTTGTCCTGACCACATAGACCTCATGTTATATAGGTTAAACAGCTTTTTTAGCACTCCTGCATAGCATCACACTGACCAGATGTGGTCTTTAAGTAGGCCAAGCTAACAAAACATTAGAGGATCAGGGTGACAATCCTGTGAAATAGCTAATCCCACAGGCTTTCAATGAGGGGCTTCCCGTCTGATCTGCTGCAGCGCACAGGCACCACATCACCAATCCATGTGTGCGGTATATTGGCAGGCGGTGAAAAATGGTCCTCTGAGATTCTGCAACCTGAAAACCTGGCAGGGGTTTTTTAATCGTGCTCACCATAAGGTGCAAGTCTGCTGAAAAATATGTGGTACCCAGTCACACCTGCCTTCAGACACTCACACACTCGAAACTTCTGCGCCTATATATAAATAAGAGGCTCTCAGCTTGGATGTTCAAGCTAAAAGACTGCCAGTAAAACATATCTCCATTCTCCTCTGTCCCGTTCAGAAATAAAAGCGCTCGCAGTCCTTTTGTCAGAGTCATGTGTGTCTTTGTGCATCTGTGTGTGTGTTCGATTGCTGTGCTAAAGGCGCAACAATAGATAATGCTTTTAGCGCAACCTAGAATACCATAGGTTAGCTGAACAGAGCAGTGGAAAAGCTACAACGAAAGTGGCAAAAATATGTTGATTCTAAACTTATTCCAAAAAACAAAAATACCCTGAATCCTAATTAAGAATGTCTTTCTTAATTATGTGCTGCAGCCCACTCAGGCACAGGGAGAGCATGCAAGCACCACACATAAAGGCCCAGTGGATCTGAACCCAGCCACTTCCTACTGTGCAGCAACGCTAACCACTGCATCCAAAACGCTCTCTCTTATTTAGACAAATTATGATTCATTGCTGTGTTTAATAAACACACAAAAGCTAAATGAAGAAACCTGCTATACTGCAAAAACAGCAGTCTCCAATGGAGCTGCTAATGTAAAGACGTTGATCCTCTCACCTTATTTTTGCACCTTATGATCAAATCATCAACATATATTGTATTTTAAAATACAATATACTGTGCTACCAGTGCCAGTAAGGTCTGCTGTAATAAAGAGTGAGCCATGGCAGCCACGTTTCACACCACGATTCCATCCTCATGGTTTGAAATTAAGAGCATAAGCCCACAGGTATCACACGTCCTACAAGGATCTCAGTGGCTAATTCAAAAGACAGCAGGCCTCCACTTGACTGTCAACAACAAGCCTCTAATCTCTGCTGCAGACCACTCACTGCTGCACACGGACAGATAAAGATTCCAGTTTTAAAATGAGATTTGGAAAGCGAAGGAAAGTGTACAAGCTACAGTCGAGGCTTCCTTTGTGTGTTTACTTTGGCTGCTTGCTGGATCTGCCACCAGTGGCTGTGGGGATACGCTGTATTCAGGCTCATATGAGAGTAGCAGGTAGAGGCAGGGGAACCGACAGACGTATGAGAACTGTGAAGTCTCAGCCCAACACATTAAAAACAAAAAGGAAGGACGTCTAAAAATCACGTTTACATCTCAATTTTGATTATAATTGTGCAGGGCGCATTCAGCTCATGGAGACGTAATGTGCAGCATCTTTTGACCTGGCAAGATGAAAAAATTGGACTTGCGTGGAAAAAAAAGCAATTGCATCATCGCTAAAAATAAAGCAGCAAATCTGGCAGCCCAAAATGACCTGAATGAAAAACTCTAAAGCAAAAGCTAGTCGGGATAAATCTAGTATGGGAACAGATTAATGAGCAATGGAAGGAGGATGGAGATGTTCGACTTTTACCTCTTGTGCCACTGCAAGGTTTAATTTTAGTACATTTTTACTCTGAGCAAGAGAGAAACACTTGGCAGCACTTTATAAAATGTTGCACGTTTTAAATAAATAGAATTTCAATGTGTTCTATTTGAAATTACAATGTAATTATTTTTACATTAAAAATAGTTAAAGGTAGATAAAGTAGAATAAGGAGGTAACAAGTCAGGTTATTACAGAATGTACAATGTGTACTTGTGTAGTGTTTAAATTCTGAAAGGTTGCTGCTTCAAAACTTTTTGCACGTTTGGGCTCAAGTGAAGCTTTCGAACGTGTAACAAGCTGCTGCTGGTTCAGAGATACACTCACAAGGCATCTCTTCTTGATTCCCCCATAAAGATGACATTTGATACCCTTAATGATGAGTTTATATATTAATAAAAACGTGGTTTGGCGAGCACTAGAGCAGTTTCTGGATCGGCAGAGACCCCCTCTCTAACTTCTGATGCAAAGCCAGTGATTTTGCTCTATAAGCAGACCTGAAGCCATCCAGTTTAGAAAAGAGCTTCATGGGTTACTTCACAGAGTAAAGAGTGAACAGAGCCTGACAACCAGCTGCAGCAGATGATCAGCTCAAGTCTTAGCTTCTGTAATGACAAACATCCATCTTAGTCATGTTTTTCACCGAGATGACCTCTGACCTCCTTGAGGCAATTTAGAGCAGGTGGATTGTTCCATTCACTGTGAGAACCAAATATTATGCCACCATCTATTAACGAGTATTTATGATCTCTCTGTACCTGCCTGCAGGGAGAGAAACTGGATCCTGCACTATCAGGTATCTCTGAACTCCCATGACAGACCCCCGCACCTCCCTCTGCTATTGACCAGCCGGGTCCGCTCAATCACCTGCTTTGCCTGTCAGGAACAGATAGCCCAGACTGATGGACACCCAGGGCCATGACTAGTTGAACTACTTCCCTTCACATTTTCTGCCAGTAACAGAAAGGCCACTGGAAGAGGGGGGAGTCCTAGTTAGCTTTTTCGGGGGATTTTTGAACACGCAGCAAATTGGGCCATCAAACTGAGCGCAGATCACGCCTCCGGCCTCGTTCTGAGATGTTAATCATCAAAGCTCTCAGCATCCACTGAATTTAATAAAGACATCAGGACATTTGTTTGAAAGATTACACATCTAAAACCACAATTAGAAAAGAATAACAATAACAGGCACTCACCAAAGAGGGTTATGACTCACAGTTTTCATTTCTAAATATCAAACAGAAGGTGATGATTTAAGCAATCAAACTGGCAAACGCGGAGATGTTGTGCAAGCCAGACTGAAGATGTTAGTCTCGAGATTGTGTTTAAAGATGCAGGCATATTGTGAAGACTTCTGCTGCGCTGGCAACCACGGGCCCCATTAAATGTGTGACAGAACTGAAAGCAGACATGGTGTTTTGACTAAAGGCACAGGATTACTCTAATTCTGAGATAACCGGGGAACTACAAAAAGAGGCGGGCTATGAGAACAGATCTAAATGCAAAGAGATGCAAAGAGAGGGCTTAAACTGCTTTCTGTGTACCTATATTTACATCCACATGAATGCAGAAGCATACATTATACAGCACTCTCATATTGTCAGAAAATTCAAAGAACATTTTCCAGACTTACCTGGCTATGTAGGTCATTTCCCCCCTAACCCTAATAACTGCTTGTGCTCCGCTTGGCAGCAAGAACTGTAATCAAGTGTTTGCAATAATTGGAAATGAATCTTTCATGTGCTGTGGAGGATTTTTGTCCTAGTCTTCTTTGCACGAAAAGCCACATTGGAGAGTTTTCTACCATGGATGGTGCCTTTAAGGTCATGCCAAAGCATCTCAATCTGATTTGAGTCCAGACTTTGACTTGGCCATTCCAAATGTAAAACATATACTTAAAAAAATGACAAAAAAAGGGCAAAAAAAAGCAGGAAGGCGGAAAAAATGCTTTTTCACAGCACTGCATGTAGAACCTCAAACATGTGCAGGTCTACAGGAAGAAGAGCAAAAACAACAATCTGTACAGTTAGAAGAAACTGTACAGATTAAACACAGAGTGCGCAATATAAAGCATCACTGCTGGAGTCAGTGTAGAAATGTGTATGTGTGTGTGCATCTAGCTATAGCACAACATCATGCTGTGTCAATGTTTGAATGTGACTTCCGGCAAAGTACTTTTGAGTAAGACTAAAAAAACGAATCCTAAAGTCTGGACGCAAAGAGAAAAGGCATCTGTTTCAGTTAACAGACCTATAAGTATCACCACGCCATCATCACGATACAGGAGGATCTAACCACATCCATCCTTAACGTAGACCTCGACAGGTCTCCACTTAAAATCAGCAGTTTACCTGAACATGCCACAGCCAGCCAGGACATTCATACCTGGGATCTGCTCCCTGTCAGCACAGCTAGCTGTTAAGAAGCTTTACTTGTTGCATTGATATAAAGTTAACAAATGCAACATTTAGGCGCCCTGTTTTACGACTATATATTCCTATTTTAAGCCTTTAAGAACAATGAAGAGGCTTTAAAATTGCCTGAGGCCAACAAATGTTAGAAAAGAACAAGAAATAAAATTGTTCCCAAGAATCTATACTTCTTGTGGGTATTCCTAAAGGAAAGACAAGGCTGTAGATGTCTGAGAGGGATCGTTGAAGATCATTGATGCTTTTTTTCCCAGGAAATTGATTGCTTCTTTTTTTCTGAAGCAGGTTAGGTCTGCAGCATAAGTTACCATGGTGATGTGCCCTGGTAAGAAGTGAACAACATTTGTAAGCATGAAAACCCAGGGTTAAACCTGCCTCATAGCACAGGCAGTACAGTAGAGTGACAGAAAAACAGATGGATGAATAAACAGCTACTGTAACCAAATGATTTTCTCACACAGCATCTGTTTCTTTACATTTCATTTTTCCAGCAGCTGCAAAGCACAAGTCCTGATACCCAGCAGTCATAAAGATTTGGGACACAGCACATCCTCACATCTGTGATGCAAGCAGTGTTTAAAATACATTTTAATGGGCTATATTTCTGTAAACATGAGGTCTTGGTGATTCCTGTGACACCACATGTGTTTATTGAAAGGGAGTGATGCAGTGTGGCAAGTCCTTAAAGGGATCTTTCCAAATTTGGATAAAAAGATGATGTCACAGTGGCGTGATCAGGGTCATTATCTTGATTTAGGAAGTAAAAATAAGCACCCCTCAGCTTCTGAACTTTCAAATTGGGCCCTTTTTAAAAATGATCTTAAAGCTTTAATGAGGAGATACAGAAAACGGGCAAATTAGATGGAAAATGAGTCCTAATGGGGAAAAAAAGGTTTCAGACTTTGATGTCTTCTACAGGGCTGCTGTCACATTGGATGGTGTTTATGCTGCAAGGAGAGCAAAATCAAAAAGACAGTAGAGCTGACTGCCGGTTGCTTTACTTTGGATGTGCATATGTGTGGAGGCTCCACTCCCTTTCACCACATCAGCAATGCCAATAAAAAACTGAGAGGAGAGGAGAAGAGTGGAAAGACCAAGCTATAGAAAAAAGATGCGAGAGACGAGGATGAAAGGAAATATGATGAGATAAGGCAAGACTAGAATAAATGTCGAGCGGGAGAAAAAGAGAAGAGGTGGCAAGAAAAGTTGCAGGACAGCAAAGGAAGAGAAGAAATGGAGAGAAAAAGAAACAATGTGGGGGTAAGCTAAGAAAAGAGGAGAAGGAAAGAAGGGCAGGGAGGAAAGTAAAATAACAGGAGAGAACCAAAAGGGGGAGATTAGAGCCAAATGGGGGTACAAGAGGGCATGATATTGATTTAACAAAAAGAAGGAAACAAAAGATAAAAGTAGGCGATAAAGCAATACTGCAGAGGAAGTGAAAGATTAAGAAAAAAGAAGGAAGGTGGGAAAGAGAAGAGGAAAGGAAACAACATGAGATAAATGAAAGAAACACATGTGAGACAAAAAAAGGAGAGGAGAAAGTGAAGGAAGGAAAGGAGAGAACAAAAAGGGTGTAGGCAAGGACAAGTAAGGCAAAAGAAGTAAATGAAGGAGGAAACAAAAGACACTAAGAGATGATAAAACAGTGAGAGATGAAAGGAAGAAATGAATAGGAAAGGATGTAGTGGAAAAGAGTGGGAAGAAAAAAGAAAGACCAGATTACAAGAAAGAGGGAGAAGGGGAGGCGCAAAAAGGGGAGGACAGAGGACGTACAAGAAAAGGATAAGATGGATGAGGAAGGAGGAAAGGAGAGGTAAAAAAGAAATAAAAAGAAGATAAGAGAGACCTGATGAGGAAGAGGAAATTAAATGTCTGACAACTTAAGACATCACAGATGGAAAAGACAAGATGAAGAAATATTAAAAGAGGGAGGGAAAAAATCCATGATGAGAAGAGTGTTGGAGAAAAGAAGAGGAAAGGAGGACGAAACAAAAGACTGAAGATAAAACAAGCTATCAGACTGATGAGGGCATAAAGAGGAAAAAAGAAAGAAGGAGAAGGAAGAAGCAGGGGCAGGAAACTGAGGGAAGGAGGTGAAAAAGAAGAACCCATAAAAGGAAATGAGGAGAGGAGAGGAGACCGGTCAGGCCACACCTAAACATATACTCTGGAATGAAAAGACACACACACACACACACACACACACACACACACACACACACACACACACACACACACACACACACACACACACACACACCTCACTAACAGAGAGTCTGGTGCACTTTCTGCCACACTGTGATGCTGTATCAGCTATCAGAAGACACAGCAGCAGGCCTGCCCACTAAAATACCAGTCCTCCCAGTAAGATGCCTGCTGGTGTAAACCACTCAAACCACAAAGCCACTGCATCAGGCGGCAGCTTTATGAAAAAGCACAGTCAGCCAGTGAAGTGAACACCACGTTTAAGTCCAGCTGAAAACATCAGAGTTACCGTTCCTGTCGTGTAGCTCACTGAAACAGCGAGTACGAGGGGGAGACTTTCCATTCACTTGCACCGCATCTCATCCCAGACATCCAGGCAAGGAAAACAATGTGCATGTGTGAGAGAGCCACACATGCACACACACACACACGCACAAACGCACACGGAGAGAGTGAGACAGAGAACGAGAGCATGTCTGACCATTGGTTCATGCAAATGTGAGTCAAATGTTTTACCCCGGGCAGGCACACAGACTAAGATTTAGGCGCGGCTGGAACACACACACACACACACACACACACACACACACACACACACACACACACACACACACACACACACACACACACACACACACACACACACGTGCTGCTGTTACAAAAGGATCACTCGCGATTTACCAACATCTCTACCCCGGTATAAAAGTATTAGTCCCTGCTACTACTGCTGCTGCTGCTGAGGAAAGAGCCGACTTACTTGTTGGAAATCGCTCCCACATGGGCTTCTCCTCCTTCTCTGTCTTCCTGCACTGAGCGCTAATGAACGCTCTTCAAGGCGGTGAAATCCAGCGTCCCCGGACCAGCTGCTGGCCGCGGAACAACCGACCTAGAGCCGAGCGAGCGAACGAGCGAGCGGGCGGGCGTCTGGCTGCCTGACTGAGCGGCCGGGAGAGTTGTCTTTTCAGCACCACACCACTTTGAACAGCTCCCGCTGACGTCACTGCCTGGTTACGACGCCACGCCCACTTCCCTAGCGACTGAAAGACAGAGAGAGAGAGAGAGAGAGAGAGAGAGAGAGAGAGAGAGAGTGGGTATAGGTGTTTGATTTATTGATCAATTAACATCTATTAAAGTACAGTGAAGTTGGGTTTTGGGTTACTCCAAAAAATGTATTTTTAAAATAGAGACTTTACCTTATAAAGTAAGGTAAAGTTGTTTTATTGTTTGTTTTATTACAGGAGCAAATCACAGTCAAGGTGACGTTGGACAGTTTCTGAAGTAAAATCTATGTGAGAATTCTGCAATAGCAAAGATGGGGTACAACCGCAATATTCAGATATGTTTATATCATATTTTGGCATAAAGTCAGCAATTTTTGAAAGATTTCATTTGTTGAATTTATGCATGTGTATTTTTGCATATGTAGTCTGCACTGGTAAAAGGACTTTGTGCCTCAAACCTGATTACTGCCAGACATGCTGAGTACAAGAAATCACTTAAATACAACCTGTCGACTAAGTGAAGCAAAAAAAATCTCAAAAAGCAACAGCTCATGCCACGATCTAAGGAAATACCTGAAAAGTCAATGACATCTATCTGGAAAGGGGTACAACACTATTTCTAAGGCTTTAGGAGTTCAAAAGCCTTAAATAGGAGCCGTTATCCACAAATGGAGAAAGCTTGGAACAGTGGTGAATCTTTCCAGTCTACCAACATTCCTCAAAAAGCACACAGACGACTAATCCAGGAGGTCTCAAAAGAAGCCAGTGTCATATTTAGGAATGTAACAAAAATGAGAACCCAAATGCAGAACAACACTGGAGAGCAGACGGGCTTAAAAACTGTATGACACAACAAGGAGCACAAAGGTAAACTAAGGCCACTTATACACACAATAATGAGTGAGTGAGAAGGACAACTAAAAGAAAGAATGCATCACTAAACAGAAACTAGGTGGCAAAACTAATAAAATCAAATACAGGATTACTAAAAAATAATAACCCCAAGATAAAAATAAACCCTGGAAACTTTGAGTTCATGATTCAACAATTAGTCAGAGACGGGGCTAAAATAGCATTAAATGGAGAGTTCAGGGAGAAAACCATTGCTGACAAAAATAACTCCGTGTCTCGTCTCACGTTTTCACAAAACATCTTTGTAATCCACAACTCTTTTGAGAAGATATTTTTTTTGGATGTCAAGACAAAGGTTGCACTTTTTGGAAGGTCTGATTCCTTCCACCGTAAAACTAACACAACATTTCATTACGAGAACATCAGACCAGCAGTCAAATATGATGGTGGTAGTGTGATGGTCTGGGGCTGCGTTGCTGCTTCAGGACTGGGATGATTGGCCTCAATTGGTGGAACCATTAATTTTGTTTAGGAGAATGTATGGACATCAGCTCAAGCCCTGGTGCTTAAACACACTTGGGTTATGCATCAAGAAAATGACCAGAGACACACCAGTAAGTCCATCTCTGAGTCTAAACCGATTGTCGTTCTTGCAAGTAGAGTATAGCTTGACCAGTTATTAGGATCAGGGAGCGCACAGGTAGGTGTGGATAATTTTTTTCCCCTAATAAATGAAATATCAATTTGAAATGCATTATTGTATCTTTGTGTAATATTAAAAGACTGTTACTCTGAGTAAAGATGCCTTTCTTAGCATGAAATCATGGCTGGAGGCAGTACATGCACGTCTACAGCTCTGGATTGGTTGTATCCAAAGCACAAACCTGTGCTTCAGAGACATGATTTGGACATGCAGCCTTAAAATTATATATTTATAACACAAGTCAAAAAGACTGCTTGACATCTCTCACATTTATGCATTTGGCCCTCTGTAAGTACACCGCATAGACACTTTGCATCGCCACAGGGTTTCAACTTCACTGGCACTTTAAAACATCAAGAAAGTTTGTGCAAAAGACAAAAATTGATCCAAAATCTGATGCAAATACATGCTCGAGCAAGCTGAAAACACACTTTTCCACAGTTTTTGGAAAACACTGGCATTTGTGCAAGAAATGCAGAGCTGAACATTCCCAAATTTTTGGTCTTCTAACGCAGCACACCACAGGCTTCATACACCTGCAGTAATTTATTATCACTCTAAGTCTATCAGCACTGACAGTTGGCACATTAAAGTTTCTCCAGATGTTCCAGATGAGGTTCAAATGTAGCCGACCGAGTGAACACCAGTGAGCAACACAACTGTTTGCATTTGGTCACAGGAAACCTTCATCCCAGTCTCAAGACAGTCTTTGTTCACTGACCTCTGTATTCTTCCTTTCTTTGGTTTTACTAAAAACCAAGCAATTACTTTTAAACACAGACATAAATTTTTTATTCTTGATTAACAGGGTCATATATACAGGGAGTGCAGAATTATTAGGCAAGTTGTATTTTTGAGGAATAATTTTATTATTGAACATCAACCATGTTCTCAATGAACCCAAAAAACTCATTAATATCAAAGCTGAATGTTTTTGGAAGTAGTTTTTAGTTTGTTTGTAGTTTTAGCTATTTTAGGGGGATATCTGTGTGTGCAGGTGACTATTACTGTGCATAATTATTAGGCAACTTAACAAAAAACAAATATATACCCATTTCAATTATTTCTTTTTACCAGTGAAACCAATATAACATCTCCACATTCACAAATATACATTTCTGACTTTCAAAAACAAAACAAAAACAAATCAGTGACCAATATAGCCACCTTTCTTTGCAAGGACACTCAAAAGCCTGCCATCCATGGATTCTGTCAGTGTTTTGATCTGTTCACCATCAACATTGCGTGCAGCAGCAACCACAGCCTCCCAGACACTGTTCAGAGAGGTGTACTGTTTTCCCTCCTTGTAAATCTCACATTTGATGATGGACCACAGGTTCTCAATGGGGTTCAGATCAGGTGAACAAGGAGGCCATGTCATTAGTTTGTCTTCTTTTATACCCTTTCTTGCCAGCCACGCTGTGGAGTACTTGGACGCGTGTGATGGAGCATTGTCCTGCATGAAAATCATGTTTTTCTTGAAGGATGCAGACTTCTTCCTGTACCACTGCTTGAAGAAGGTGTCTTCCAGAAACTGGCAGTAGGACTGGGAGTTGAGCTTGACTCCATCCTCAACCCGAAAAGGCCCCACAAGCTCATCTTTGATGATACCAGCCCAAACCAGTACTCCACCTCCACCTTGCTGGCGTCTGAGTGGGACTGGAGCTCTCTGCCCTTTACCAATCCAGCCACGGGCCCATCCATCTGGCCCATCAAGACTCACTCTCATTTCATCAGTCCATAAAACCTTAGAAAAATCAGTCTTGAGATATTTCTTGGCCCAGTCTTGACGTTTCAGCTTGTGTGTCTTGTTCAGTGGTGGTCGTCTTTCAGCCTTTCTTACCTTGGCCATGTCTCTGAGTATTGCACACCTTGTGCTTTTGGGCACTCCAGTGATGTTGCAGCTCTGAAATATGGCCAAACTGGTGGCAAGTGGCATCTTGGCAGCTGCACGCTTGACTTTTCTCAGTTCATGGGCAGTTATTTTGCGCCTTGGTTTTTCCACACGCTTCTTGTGACCCTGTTGACTATTTTGAATGAAACGCTTGATTGTTCGATGATCACGCTTCAGAAGCTTTGCAATTTTGAGACTGCTGCATCCCTCTGCAAGATATCTCACTATTTTTGACTTTTCTGAGCCTGTCAAGTCCTTCTTTTGACCCATTTTGCCAAAGGAAAGGACGTTGCCTAATAATTATGCACACTTGATATAGGGTGTAGATGTCATTAGACCACACCCCTTCTCATTACAGAGATGCACATCACCTAATATGCTTAATTGGTAGTAGGCTTTCGAGCCTATACAGCTTGGAGTAAGACAACATGCATGAAGAGGATGATGTGGACAAAATACTCATTTGCCTAATAATTCTGCACTCCCTGTATGTGAGTAGTGTTACCACATTTATACTTCATTAATGACAAATTCACTGTTTATAAATACACTATTTCACCAAGAACAAGCAAGTTATTTAGGAACTGTTCATCATCATCATCCAAGAGCTACTTACAGAAGCATATTACATGAGATATTTCACATCAAAATGCAAAACTTTATCAAATATTCTGGGGTTTTTTTTTTATATTAAATGGTATTTTCCTATTTTAGTCAGATACATGTACAGAAACAAAATCCTCACCATGAGCTTATACATTAAATAAAAACACAGATATCAAAAATGGAGAAGCATTTCTCAGACAGAATCGTGCACTTCTGTAAAAATATCTTTGTGGAGATAGTTCACGTTTATCTGTTAGAAAAACAGCAGCAATGAGAACTGACTAATCAAAAAAAAAAAACCACTCAAAACTTTCATAGAAAGTGCCTGATGGTGGGGTTTTTGTACTACAACATCAATTATGTGTTGTCTTTCATTTTGTTGTTGTTCTTCTTTGATTCACTGAACTGAATTCTGTTTTTCTCATCTCGTTCATTTTATGCCAAAAAAAGAAACCTACGAAACAAGCTGTGAGATGCAGGTGAGGATAACAGGGAAGGAGGGAAAAGCCCAAAAACAGATCTTTGTGTTGTGTTGTTTTCCACTCCAGTGGCTGTAGGAATGAGTGTGTGAGCCTCCTACACACTGTCAGGTTTATCCCCAAATGAGATGCAGTTGCCGCCAGTAAAATCACTGGCCATCAGACAGCGTTAGATACTCCCACAGGTGCCTTCATTTCCCCTTACTGAAAGTTGTCACATGTTTAAAATGTCATGAATGACATTTTTTAAGGACAGAAAGACAGCATCAGGGGAAAACAAAACAAAACAAAGACATTAGTTGTTTAAAACCCTCTAGATTTCTGGACTTCCTTTTCTCAAGGCCAGACTAACTGCTATAGATAACAAATGTTAGCTTCCAGGTTTAACACATAAAAATACAACAAAAAAAATTCAGCAGTTTTATTGTGTGCCAGGGAAAGGCTGAGTGTAGAGTCGCTGCTACTCCAATGAAAAGAGCCAGCTGAGGTGGTTCGGCATTTATTAAGGAAGCGTCCTGCAAGCTACTGAGGTAATGTGTTTCTGGTACGTCCACCTCAGAGCAGACATCCTTGGAGAGATTGAGGCTCTTGGCTGCCTTCAGCATTCCCACAGAAGAGCTGGGGAGAAGGAGGTATAGTAAGGGTTGGACTGATACCTCACAGCCTTTGCTCAGATGAGGAGCCGGGGTGGATGGATAAATGGAATTTTATTGTGCTGATATGTTTTATATGAATCTTAAAAAAACAGTTTGACCCCTCTTTGTGGAAAAGTGCATTATGAATAAAGATTTGAACAAAGAGCTGACCCAAATTCTTTTGACACATTTGTTGACACCATGATCAGGACAGATCAGTTTTGAAAGAAGGCCACTGACTCCTTTCATTCACTTTGATTTTATATACTGTAGCTTACCACTTACTGTACTGGAAACATGATAAAAAATGACCATATCTACTTTGTTTTCATGCTTACATCATTGCAAATTGGCACTGGAGCCAGTGACAGGTGAAGTCACTGAGTCATTTAACCTGGGAATGAACAATGACTGTACCCTTTCCCACTACTGAGGCAAAAGCCTAGCGATGTTAGCATGTGCTGGTGGCCTTTTTTTGTTGAGTATCAAAGGGGCTTAAGAGACCCTCCACAACAGCAAGCGTACCTGCACAGGGAGTAAAGCGGCGTATAGGCCATATTGGAATTGGGCCTGAGTGTGTTGTGGTACTCGGCTCTTTGAGTGTCCTCAGTCCACCACCAGGCTCATCTTATTTGCACATTCATATATAACCAGGATCCACCACAAGCATGCTAACTAGATTAGCATGCACTTGTGGGTCATGAGTGGTGTGCTTAGTTTAGGTTACTCAACGTGCTCATTGTGATGAGAGGATGACACCTTTTTTTCAATTAGTACTTTAGTAATGCTCAACATAACTACTGGCGCCATGCCATCCTTTCTTTTTGGTCCTTTGTACTGAACACAGACTTTGCAGGGCTGTTTGTGGGGAGTCTCCTCTCTGCCAATAATGTTACTGAAAATATCGAAGTAAGTTTAATAATAATAATCTTTCATACATTATATATAATCATTCTGTCACTGTCAGTGTTAAAAGCTTTATTATAATTATTTTAAAGGCTACATTCTCTTATTAATGTATCACAATTGCCTGTGGTTACAAGTTATGTGGTAACAAAGTAATTAAACTGAAATTCTTGACTTAAATTTTTTATTTAATGCACCAAATCTGTGCATCGGTTCATGGTTGGGAGGTCAGAGGTCACATCTTGTAACTGGAAGGTTGCCGGTTCGATCCCCAGCTCTATCTGTTGTCCTGGTTGTTGTGTCCTTGGGCAAGACGCTTCACCTACCGCCTACTGGTGTTGGCCAGAGGGGCCGATGGCGCGATATGGCAGCCTCGCTTCTGTCAGTCTGCCCCAGGGCAGCTGTGGCTACAACTGTAGCTGCCTCCACCAGTGTGTGAATGTGAGAGTGAATGAATAGTGGCATTGTAAAAAGCCCTTTGGGTTCCTTGAAAAGCGCCACATAAATGCAATCCAATATTATTATTATTAATGCTAGAAAGGAAAAAAGAAAAAAAGAGCTTACTTTTTTTGTGCTTCACATAAAATACTCTTTTTGTATGATTCACAATTTATCAACTTTGATAACATGCATATTTAAAATGCACAGTTAGTCATTGTTTATAATAATACATTCAATAATCCTGATGTGGTTTTCTTTATGCTTCAGATCCAATAGATGAAAAAAGGATAGTTAATCATGAATAAGTGTTTGATAACATGGATTTCTTAAACTCAATAAGAAATTGCGCTTGTTTTAGTGTATCTGCATCTGCAAAAGTATAACAAACTGTTAACTTGCCTACAGTTGAATCCTAATAGTAGTTAAAAGTGAAAGTATTAATAGATTTATTAACTTTAGTGAAGCATAATTAACTGTTGATAAATGAATAGATGGCTTCTAATAAAGCGTTCACCTCAATAAAGAAACAACAGAAATCTCAGTGAAGGTTTAACAACTTTAAATGTGCCACTTCTTACTTCTTATAATGGCTCACTTGCTGAATCTGCATTTCTATCAGATGAAGCACAGATGTTATTGCTCAGCTTTTTCAAGTAAGGCTCATTAATGTGAGTTCACCGTTAATGTGTAGTCAATGATATATTTAAAACTCTTTTCAGTGAATCTAATGTGGCATGAATGGGACATAATTACTTCCCCATGCGATCTGGCAATGAAAATGAACACATTTTAATCAAAATGTTCTGACTGGTTGGCTTTGCTGTACATCTCACATTTATTTCAAACCCAAACGATCTGTCTTAACTCGGGATGAAGCGTGTTCGCTTGAGAGGTTAGACGGGCCCGGCTCTGACGTCTGAATGAAGTGAGGATTTATTGGTTACATACAGAGAGGAGAAGACAGAAGCCTTAAGACTTTGTTGCTACGTGATATTTGAGCTGTGAGCTCAGAGCGTGACCTCTCGAGTCCTCAGCAGGCCTGCAGAGACAGAAGCAAGGGAGATTAGAGAAGGCTGAGGAAGAGAGCTGTAACAATGAATTTGGGGCATGGGGGATTGTGGGAGCTTACATCAGGGTGGTTGGGCGATCTGTGAGTCAGATAGCATCTAAAGTGATTTGCCATGCGGTATGCGAGCCGCACCTGGCTTCAGTCAATGGCGGAGGGCACAATAATCCTTTGCAACAGAATTCATTTTGCTAGTGAAAATCATTTTGATAGAAATTACTGAGCAAGGAAAAGATGTTACACATGATCAAACATTCAATTTTTAGGACACCACAGTATTTTATTTCTTGACAGAGGGAAGCACATGAAAATCATTTACATTTGTTCCAACGAAGAATTACGTTTATTTTCCTCCAAAACACGAGGTTACCATTACTTCTTGTTTGAGTACTGGTCAAAACTCTTTAAGAATAGTGTTGAGGGGTCACCAGAATGTTTTGGCCTCTAAGTGGATATAACTTGATCATTAGTCAGGATTATTAGTCAGTTTTTGGTTATATATAGGTTCCTGAACAGGAATAATAAAATATGACATTTTTAAGAGTGATTCTGAAATTTCTTAGTCTCTATCTTCATGATAGAGAGGAGACAGATTTGGTTTAATGACACACGCAGTGGAACAGGTGCAGTTATCACTTTTTAGTGTCACGTGGCTGTGTGCAGGCAGGCAGTATGGAGGACCCAAAGTTGCAGACACTCTGAGGCAAAATGTGAACTCAAAAGTAAAACTGAAAATCCAAAATCAATTTAGGCAGGCAGGCAGGCAGAACACACAGCGTAAGATGAGGGAGATCACAACACAGACCGAAGAAAACCCAGGGCTTAAATGCACAGAGGGAGTGATCGGGGAATGGGAGACAGGAGGGAAACACAGCTGGAACAAATCAGGGCTAACAAGACGAGGGAAGCAAAACCAGATACATTAACAAGAGACAGAGACTTTCAAAGTAAAAAAAGAAACATAACACAGGCATGCGGACTTGACAAGGGGATACAGCTGACAGGGGAGACAGAGCAACCATGGAACACAGAGACAAAATCAACGTTCAATAATAATGTAAAACTGAAAACTATGGGTCGACGACCCAGGCACCCTAACATTTAGATTAGCATCTGCGAGAAATCATGTCTGCAAAGTTCAAACAGCTGTTCTGACAGGTATTGTTTTAAAACGTCTCCCACCACTCTCTGTTTCCATTTAACAGTAAATAAAAAGAAGAAGCCAAACGATAATACAGTACAAAGAAGAAGAACCAGATATTTTTCTTGATCCTGCCTATTGTTTTAAAAAGTCCTGGACCCGAGTCGCTAACATGCTGCATTTCACAAATGCATTAAAACTAAATAGATTCTTTCAGTCTGTCACAGTTTCAACCAAACAGATTACTTTCTCCGATATCAGATACTTACATACTTTTGCAGAATCAATCGTGTCAATGAGTCTAATCAGAATCTTTTTTTCAGGCTAACAGTGTAACAGCATCTTCATCGCTCTGTGTCAGCCTGCTGCTGTCTTTGGCATGAGACACAACCTGCTGTGCGCAGCTTTCTGTACAGGAACATTTGCAGCAGCCAGAGATTAAAGTCTGAAAATAAACCCACTGCTAAAACAAGAAACACTATTAGATGTGACGACAAAACAAAGCTGGGGAGTCACCTGAGTGACCTGACAATGATGCATGCTGGGTACTTCATTCAGCATGCGTAGTGCAAAGTTCAAAATTATTTGTGGGGGCGGGAGGATTTGTAAATGTCAGACTATGTGCAACATGATGATGACTGGGAGCTCTTTTCTTTTATGTGTTGGGAGGTTACAGTTCAACATCAGTCACCTGCCCACTCCTGCACAGCTCTGGCCAGTGAGAGTGTAGGTATTGTCTGATGGGAAGCTCTTTACTGTTTAAAGCATCCATCTGGCTCAGAATCAAACTGACACTTCCAGTTAATTTACAAATCCTCCACCCAGCATGACGTCTAGCTCAAAACAGTATTTTGCAGCTGTGTTCATGTGGCGTTCCAACTGGGGGAGCACCACAGAGTGCTTTTAGATGACTTTATCATTGTTTTTTAAATGCAAATACTCTTTGAAGAGACCGGACAGAGGCGCAGGTGCGAGCTGAATGATGATGAACTCCAGTTACAGGCGTTCAGATGAATTACGTAAAGTAGTCCAAAAGCAGCCTCTTGTCCCGTGAGCCCATTATCCATGACAGTAATTCCTACTGCTGCCAAGACCAGCTCCTTGGTGTGTCTGAGTGGGGATAAAGTTGGCAAGCCCATATTTGCTGAGTAGCTCATATTCAGGACACCAAAAGGAGGCCTGTTACTCTCTGATTGATGATCAGAAGAAGAGCAGCGCAGAATCAAAATGAGGGATTTAAATTTAACTGCTTGGAGACTCTGCTTTGTTTTGTACGTGTGCGCGTGCACAGTCTTGTATAGCTGGCATTGTAAGAACCAGCTTGACTTTTAAAGAATGAGGAGTGCAGCTTGTCAGACTATCAACAAGGGCAAAATGGTAGAATTAGAAGTGAGGTGCTGCAGAGGCAGAAATAAAACTGGACATCAACACTGGCTGCAGCAGATGCTGCACAGAGAAGTACTGTGAATCACTCTAAATCACAGGGTTGAGCCAATGCCTCAAGTACAGCACATTTTTTACTACACCTCCAAACCACAAGAACTTTAGATACTCTTTTTAATCTATTGTTGATAGATAATAACTTTTTTGTCCAACAAAATCATCAGAGCATGTAAATGTACTCCAATGCTTACTTTTGCAGCAAGCAATGCTTGACAAGGTTTGAAAGGTTTCTGATTTGAAACAAACAAATGGATCATTTGGAAAAGACAAACCACTCGTTGCTGCAACAACTGTCATTTTTTGCAATAGAATCAGATGTTAATGTATTCAGATGAAAGGGCAGAGTGTTAAGTTACTTTCTAACGTTAGCAAACTCGGTTGTCAAACTGCAGCCGTTAAACTGTACAGGTGCAGTGCACATATACAATTACAGTGCTTCACAAATTTATTTACCATGATCCAAGGCAAGTTTTATTCCAAAGCTGCCCTAAATTAAAAGTAATAAAATTACTGGTAATGATGAAAATAACAGTTTCATGTTTCTGGTTAATCCACCAGCATGTACAAGGTCATTAACTGAAATTACAGGGAGTGCAGAATTATTAGGCAAGTTGTATTTTTGAGGAATAATTTTATTATTGAACAACAACCATGTTCTCAATGAACCCAAAAAACTCATTAATATCAAAGCTGAATGTTTTTGGAAGTAGTTTTTAGTTTGTTTTTAGTTTTAGCTATTTTAGGGGGATATCTGTGTGTGCAGGTGACTATTACTGTGCATAATTATTAGGCAACTTAACAAAAAACAAATATATACCCATTTCAATTATTTCTTTTTACCAGTGAAACCAATATAACATCTCCACATTCACAAATATACATTTCTGACATTCAAAAACAAAACAAAAACAAATCAGCGACCAATATAGCCACCTTTCTTTGCAAGGACACTCAAAAGCCTGCCATCCATGGATTCTGTCAGTGTTTTGATCTGTTCACCATCAACATTGCGTGCAGCAGCAACCACAGCCTCCCAGACACTGTTCAGAGAGGTGTACTGTTTTCCCTCCTTGTAAATCTCACATTTGATGATGGACCACAGGTTCTCAATGGGGTTCAGATCAGGTGAACAAGGAGGCCATGTCATTAGTTTTTCTTCTTTTATACCCTTTCTTGCCAGCCACGCTGTGGAGTACTTGGACGCGTGTGATGGAGCATTGTCCTGCATGAAAATCATGTTTTTCTTGAAGGATGCAGACTTCTTCCTGTACCACTGCTTGAAGAAGGTGTCTTGCAGAAACTGGCAGTAGGACTGGGAGTTGAGCTTGACTCCATCCTCAACCCGAAAAGGCCCCACAAGCTCATCTTTGATGATACCAGCCCAAACCAGTACTCCACCTCCACCTTGCTGGCGTCTGAGTGGGACTGGAGCTCTCTGCCCTTTACCAATCCAGCCACGGGCCCATCCATCTGGCCCATCAAGACTCACTCTCATTTCATCAGTCCATAAAACCTTAGAAAAACCAGTCTTGAGATATTTCTTGGCCCAGTCTTGACGTTTCAGCTTGTGTGTCTTGTTCAGTGGTGGTCGTCTTTCAGCCTTTCTTACCTTGGCCATGTCTCTGAGTATTGCACACCTTGTGCTTTTGGGCACTCCAGTGATGTTGCAGCTCTGAAATATGGCCAAACTGGTGGCAAGTGGCATGTTGGCAGCTGCACGCTTGACTTTTCTCAGTTCATGGGCAGTTATTTTGCGCCTTGGTTTTTCCACACGCTTCTTGCGACCCTGTTGACTATTTTGAATGAAACGCTTGATTGTTCGATGATCACGCTTCAGAAGCTTTGCAATTTTGAGTCTGCTGCATCCCTCTGCAAGATATCTCACTATTTTTGACTTTTCTGAGCCTGTCAAGTCCTTCTTTTGACCCATTTTGCCAAAGGAAAGGACGTTGCCTAATAATTATGCACACCTGATATAGGGTGTTGATGTCATTAGACCACACCCCTTCTCATTACAGAGATGCACATCACCTAATATGCTTAATTGGTAGTAGGCTTTCGAGCCTATACAGCTTGGAGTAAGACAACATGCATGAAGAGGATGATGTGGACAAAATACTCATTTGCCTAATAATTCTGCACTCCCTGTATATGTTTAATGCAAAAATATAATTATTGTTGTTATCCACGAATTTCCAAATGTATGGTTTTTCAAATAAGGTACATAAATATAATAAAGCACATTATAATGTTTTAAGATGACAAATTATAATTATTTACTTTTTCTGCTTATTTTCTCATTTGAATGGTATGCTTTATTAATTTGTGATTAGTCAAGGAACGGCAGTGTGCCGATCAAATACATATGAATTACTTATGAAAATGTGAATTATTTCAAACAAGTTTTTTTGTTTTTAACAGATTTTTAAAACAAGAAAAGGATCAAAACTGTGTTACTATCTTTTTTTTAAAAGACAGGAGATTTAATAAATTTAATATGCAGTGTATATGGTAACCAGATATGAACATATTCAGATGAGAGAGCAAAGTGCTAAGTTATTTACTACTGTTAGCAGCTTGGTAGTCAAGCTGCAGCCATATTGAGATGCAGTGCAAAGATACAAATATCTGTTATATAAAGGTAAATAAGAGGAATTTTACTCATTAAAATGTTTTGTACTGCCATGTTCATATTCATCAAGACATATATGAGCTGTTACATAATTCTGTAAAAATGTTTCAAAGGTTACCAAACATAAAGGTTCGGTTCAGCTGCTTAGCAGTAGGTTCAATATAATGAACTAAAATAGCAGGTGAAATGTTTGGCTAAGAAATGGATAGCTACAATTAAAAGGCTCCTTATACAACAGCTATACCAGCCAGATAATTTGATTATATAACAGTGTTCCAGGAGTGCTTGTATTGGGTATGACCTAATTTTGCCTTCCAAATGTGCAGGTATTAATCTGCCTAACGTGTTTTCCCCAGTTGGTTGAGGAATACTCATTGTATCAACTCCAGCATTTTGTGTCTTGATGCATGCTCAATCATCCAGGTGAGAAAATCTGAAAAAGTTGAATGTTTGGGATTTCGGAAAAGTGTGCATGACATCACATGAGAAATCTCAATAAAGTATTTATTTACTAAAAGAGAAACAATGAATGACGTTAGTGGTTCTTCATAACTTTGATGTTCTCCTAAGAACATGACATGAGTCTGCGATACATGGTGATCGGTGGATGGTTCATCCAATCACCAGCCAGGTGTACTTCTTTTGAAATTTCTTGCCTTTTTCCAAACAGTTTCCAGGGCGATTTACACATGGTTCTTATGACAAACCATCTGTCATGGTAATAACCATCAGGTTATGACTAATGAGCTCTTTCACTTGGTCTTAGACTGTCATTAGTCCTTCATTGTTCATTACTGCTATGACTTTCCTGAGAGATGCAAACATGAAGACATGCTTGTGAAGAACAGATACACACAAGCTTGCACAAACAGTATCACCTTGTCTTGTCTCATGTGCTATGTGAGCTGACTGGAGCCAAAACTACACTTACTGTATTGTCTATCTCACGTCACTTCTCATTACTGGCAATAGCAGTGCCTCTGGTTTCCTTTGTCTGTATCTATTTCTCTTCTTCCCCTAAACACTCAGCTTTACTTTGCTTCACTCCATCATTTGTTCTGCACTTCTTTCCATTTCCCCTTCTTCTATTGAGAAAGTTTGTCCTAACTCTTTGGGAGCTTTCATATTCTCCTCCAGTTAAGACCTAAAGCAGAAACCATGAGTCCTCACTAGCTCCTGTTCAAATGCCTTCTGTAAGCCAATGTAATATTTCATCATCTCAAGATCTCTTTCATTACAAGTATTCAAATGTTTTAGAGTGTTTAGAAACCTGCAGTCGAAATACAGTTTGATGGCAAGACCGATAATAAACTCCGATGTCACGTTTTCCCACCGTTACAATGCTTCAGCTTAAGCTAAAAGTCAATTGGGCTGGCATGAAATTCTGACTCTGTGTCGAGAGTAAGAGGATTTGATGGATGATTTCAGAATTTTTGAGCAACAGGTCAATAAAAATGTGATGCTCCTTTGCACCTCTCAGCATACTAAGCTCCAACTCAGCAGGAATGAAAGGCAGTTATCCCCTCAGCACCATTTCAGCAGTTCAGACTTACATCAGCTCTCAGCTGTTAAGAACAGAAGTGTGTTTGTCGGCAGAAAAGACTGAGCTGCAGTTACGCAGGAGTTTGTCTCTGTGAAGTCTGTCTACCTGATGTGCTCTTATCTCTCCAGGCAGTCATTTGGTCCACAAAGCTGCTGTCAGTGCCCGGCTGCTGGCTGCTCTCCTTAATGAGGCCCGTTGATCCTCTTATACACAAACTTGACTACACATACAAGCAGCTGTTTTTCCTTCACTTCAGAGGACACTACAAAGGTTTACATACATACATACAGAGACGTTTAAAATTTGAGGTGCTCAAACACACACTTTCATTAGGAAATTTTATATTTAGGCTGTGGCCTGCACTACAAAGCAAGTTCAACATACTCAGGTAATCGTTTCCAGATCTGGCTTCTCTGAACCTAACATCAGCAATCAGACTGAGCGATCGCACAAAGGTGGTTATCAACTCAGTAAGTCAACAAAGACTTTCCCAATGGCCAGTTCACATGAAAGCGGCAGAGTCTGCGGCATAAAAACAATCCACAAGCACGTCTGCTAGCAGAAAAGTGGTATAATTTATATCAGATTAAACTATATTATTAGAAAAATATGAAAAGATTTACACGTAACAAGGTTCAGTAATACAGGTTTTTCATTCCTTGCACCAGGGAGGAGACGGGTGAATGAAGCTACTGTAATGTTTTTTAAATGATGCATAAAAGTGAACTTTATGCACTTTGACTGGACATGCATTGTATTTATTTACATAGTGCTTTTCTAGTCTTAATGATCAGTCAAAGGACTTCAATGACTTGTGATATTTTAACTGCACATTCATGCACCACTGCAATCTAAACAGTGCAAAGTGCTACACTAAGCTGTGCAAGATAATAGAGTTGTCAGTTCTATGAGGACAGTTCGTGAGTACTCAGTCCAATTAACTTACATGTGTTCATGGTGTGTAAGACAGTTTCAGCCACTTTGTTTTAGGTCCAGTCCTGTTGGTTCTCTTTCGGTCTGAGATTAAGAGAGACAATAATATATAAAATAAGATATATAGTGTTTCAGACCAGTAAATAGGCATACTGGCAAATGTCATAAAAAGTCAACAAACACAAGGCTTTGGTTTAACTTTAAAAGTTTTTAAGTTGCTCAAACCCATAATGGAGAAAAAAAAGGAAGAAGTACAATTGTTGGGTTTCTCTAAAAACTACAGGAATGCTTTAACCAGAAACTAAGTAAGTGGTGGTTTTGTTAATACCTTATCTAGAACATCACCTGCTCTGGAACAGGTTACTTCTGTAGTACAGGTTACCATGGTGATGTATTTAGTTAAGAATCGAACCACCTTTGTAATTGTGAAAACCCACAGGCTGACCTGAAGTTACTTCTCTCAGTAGCTCTAATCTTTACACATTGCCCAGCCCTACACCATTGCGCTTCCTGCTTACTTTAATTCAATCAGGTCTTCACTTCACATATTGTCTTATCATATGTATAAACTGGGGGTTCAAACAGTTAGAAAAGTGCAGTTAAAGACTGCAAAAGCTTGTCTAAGATTATGTAATTTGAGAATGAATGGAATAAAAAACTAAAATTGAATTGATTTAAAGATTTAGTGCTACACATAGGAAAACAAAAGAAAGTGGCATGTGCTCTTCATCCATAATAATACTGTTGCTATTACCATGAATAATAATAATAATAATAATAATAATAATAATAATAATAATAATAATAATAATAATAATAATAATAATAATGAACATACAGTCTGTCTCACTCAGACTAAATCTGTGAATGAACAATGGGTCTGTGGTAATCATCTTCACCGATTACCACAGACTAGCTATTGGCTGATAGATGTCCTCATCAATGAGAGCAATGATATGCCGCTGACCTCGGGGGTGCTGCAGACTTCTAATAGGACCAAATGGTGACTGTAATTTGATTGGATAGGATTGGATTGTGTTTAACTGTTTTCTTATTAGAAAGCAGAGCCGGGGATTGACGGTCATGAGACACGACAGAAACAAGAGAAACATGTTCTCTGCGTTAGTCGCCTAAATGGTTTAATTAAGTCCAACACAATTCATTTTTGATGAGGAATCCAGCTGGAGGTTGTTGGCTGATATTTGGCTTTTTCTGTCAGCCTAGCGCATCATTTTGTGTAAAGTGCACATGTGTGATCACTGCTGTCAACTAACTGTCGATGCATGTTGGAGTGATTGTAATAGGCAGAAAGGAGCAGGGGCAGCGTGGCGTTTTCCTCTAGGGCTAAAACCAGCTAACAAGAGCTACTCTATTAAAGATTATAAGATTAAAGAGGCTTTGAGCTGATCCACTCCCTAAGTGCTTTCACTCTTCTGCCTGCTTTAGCTTATCATGCATAACTGACCCTCGCTGGTTTGAAAAGCCTTTGGCAATGGATGCTGACAGTATTTTGAATGCTGATTATACTGCATATTTACTACATTGTTAATGGTTTCTCATCTGCCTAATTATCTATGCTTTATACACTGCTTTTTGCATCACACAGTGCTATCAAACTGTCTGTCAGCCATTCCCAGTTTTGGAAATGGTGTGACCTTTAAATGCCCACTTCCAGCCCACCAGACAACCACAAATTACTGCAATATGGTTTTGTTATAATAAGATACTAAATGATTACATACCATGACATAATACTGTATATTACTGTATATTATCTAATACCAATAATATGGTGATTAATATGTTTCCTGGAGCCACTCTTCCAGCTTCAGGGTTTTAGCTCCTCTGTTGTTTACCACTGTGGACTTTACATTCTGCTCCAGTTGTCCTTCAGCCTCTGGTATGTCTCGATTGTCTTGTGCTTCTGATGTTTCTTTTTTCTGGGATTGCTACATCTATAAAACTGCCCTCTTCTGCATTTTGTCAACCACCAAAAAGCTTGTGTGGTTTCTTCAGCAGGTGCTTGTCTGTTTTAACCTTGGAGTGCTGCAGGAACTTAGCCTGTAGCCTTTGTTGGTGTCTCCCATCAGGACTTGGGGACTTCTAGTCTGTGTGTGGCAGAGATGTTCCTGTACACTGTGCCAGGCACTTGGATGAGCTTTTCAGTATACAGTATGTGGTCCCAACTTTATTCTTATATCCTGTTACTATGTGCTGGACTTCTTTCACCTTTACACAGATTTACTGATCTGGTCTTGTGATCTTATGCTGCCATGATCAGCTCCTCCAGCTGGCCTTTTCTAGCCACTGGTCGGATTCAGTATTTGATATCTTACATTAATTCATATAAACACTCACGCTCCAATGGATACATTGGGGGCAGCTGGTTTGGTATCTTTCCCAAGCATACAGGGACAGGAGATCAGTCCACTGACCTGCTGATGAGTAACACATGATACAGCCCATGCAGGGGCTTGGTCCTCCATGACAGTTCCTCCTTCTTTCTCCTGCTGGAGCGCCGCAGTTAATGAGTCAGCAGAGCGTTCACAACTCTTGTGCACTGTGTGCCTCAGCACCTCGGTCTGTAACTTTGCGTGGCCTGCCACTTAGTGTTTGAATGGCTGTGGTTTCTAAACATTTTCATATTGAAATATCACTACTTACATATGATCATGGAATATTTCACAAACTAACATTGTACCAGTGACATCCTATTACCAAACTCGACTTCAGTGAGCTCTCTATAATGATCTATTCTTTCACAATTTTTTGTAAAAGCAGACTGAATGGAGAGGAGCTTAAGTTTATATATAACTGTCACAGTGGGACTGAAAATACCTGAATACAACGATTAAGAGGATTTTAATTACTAGCACAGGTGCTACATGTATTACCCTCAAGCAGTCTGTGCCAGGAACTCTAATAACATTAATAATAATACTTAATTTTGATATCTCAAAATTAGATATCAAAAGGCTGGTGTAGGCTTTTCTAGGTATCAAAATAACTGCCCAAATAATCACCCAGCATGGCTGGTCTCCTCGCGGGCTATTTGGATTCGCTAGTGCTAGGAATGTTACTAGCTAGCTAACCACTTTGAGTTAATCATCACAAGGAACAGTCTCAGGGACATCTGTGAAATAGTTCCCAACTTTTCTCTGCTCATTCATGTTCCTGGTCCTTTTTATTTATTTATTTTTTGAACGACCTGGGTGATCCAAACAAATCACAAGACATCTGGAAGAATGTAAAACTGGACAGACAAGAACGATCCATAGCACCACATTTACAGAGTGTAGAGAACCTTCGGTGAAGCAAAATCAGAAGTACCTTAAACTCACCAAATATGGTCACATCTGGTTAAAACAAACAGATGTCAAAGCGATGCCACTGTTGGTTTAATCAACAGTCTGTGAACAGTATTCTAGCTTTGATTCATTTAAACCTTACTTAAGAGTTTAATAATTTGTATTTTAGTTGCCTTTTGTATAAGACATCTTTATAAATGATGATCATCCTGAATTCCTGAATAACGCGTGTAGATTTCTGTTACTTTTTAAACCTCGAACAGCTGAAATAGCTATTCATGCTGCAGAAATCCTCTGGAGTAGGAGAAGGCCACTAGCAATGATGCAAATGGTAAATGACCTGTACTTGTATAGCGCTTTACTCAGTCCCTATGGACCCCAAAGCGTTTTACACTACATTCAGTCATCCACACATTCACACACTGGTTATGGCAAGCTATATTGTAGCCACAGCTGCCCTGGCGCACTGACAGAGGCGAGGCTGCCGGACACTGGCGCCACCGGGCCCTCTGACCACCACCAGTAGGCAACGGGTGAAGTGTCTTTCCCAAGGACACAACGACCAAGACTGTTGGAACCGGGGCTCGAACCGGCAACCTTCCGATTACAAGATGAACTGTCAACTCTTGAGCCACGATCGTCCCCTCACTGTAATTGGTAGAAATTGTGTCATTGTGGATAACAAATGTCAAAACTACAAATGTTAAAACTACAAATAGAAATGCTAATGTGAATCTGCTAAATGTCATCATTGCAGTACGATGCTTACCTTCAGCATCACTGAGACAGTTTCAAGATAACGTAAGTCTGAAGTCTAGAGGAAAATCAAGAGAAGCAGACCGAAAGCAGAGGTGAATGTGACCATACAAAATGAACAGAAATATTTGTGCCAACAGGCAAATAGTTTCTGGTAAAGAGTGAAAAAGACTGCACATTTATGAATCTGCAAAATTCAAGAATATAAACACAAAAAAAGATGTTTGCTGAAGGAAGTTCTGTCACACCAAGGTAAATAAATAAATAAATGGGAAGTCTTGTGACTCAGTAAAACGGCTCCTCTGTCTAAATGTGGTGTATGTTATTTTACTAATTTACTGCGAGCCCTGCCCAGTCTTGTGTCAACATAAGACCAACATCAGGGGCCAACATTTGGTCAGCAGAAATGCTGGCTTTGACTTATGGGCTAAACTCAGTGTTTGAGACTACTGTAGCTCCTTACAAGACATGTAAGACAACACATTCTGAACATAAATCAAGTGCAATTATACAGTATGGGATCGTGTGTGTGTTTAATGAGTGTTCAACATGAGAAACATCTGTGACACAGTAGTACAATGTGGAGCAAAGAACAAGTTCAACAGTAAAACTGTCCACCGAGTGTGTGAATTAACTGGCTCTGAAACACACAAACACACACTCCCACTCACACTCCCTTTCCATCCACCCTGTCATTTCAGGACAGGGTGGTGGACTGAACAGCTCTTTAAGAAACGTATTTATATCTTCAAACTCTCGGATGCCTTGTCATTAGACCGCTTTATATAGCTGCGAGGATGGTTCCACCCATCGCAGCTCTACTCCCACACCACTTTTTTATATCTCCATTTCTCATCAAGGCCGGCACCTTTGTGGTTTTAGTTTAACAGGACGAGCACAAAAGTCTCAGAACATTTTTAGCAGGAGCAAACATCTGGCTGTGCCACTGTAAGATAATAGGTGGCCAACTTTTCCACTGAGTTCCTGCTTTCTCCTTTTTGATTCCCCTCAGGGAGTCTTAGCTTCTGAACATGCACCATGTAACTGGTTAACCGGTTTAAGATTAGGGTTGTTTGTTGTTTTTTCACAATAGTCTAAATTTAAGCTTCGAAGTAATGTCAAAATTGACATAAGCGATATAATAACGTGATTTAAAACAACAACAACAACAAAAAACACCCTAAACTTGGAGTTTGAGTCTTTATATTTAATATTTCTTTATATTTAATTTTGCTATCTCAAAGCCTAGATATCTAGGCTTTTCTAGGTACCAAAATAACAAATAATCGCCCAGCATGGTTGGTCTCTTTGTGGGCTATTTTGATTCACTAGTGCTAGGAATGTTACTAGCTGGCTACCCACTTTGAGGTAATCATTAGAAAGAACTCAGTATTACAAGAAGCAGTCTCAGGAACATTTGAATGGTAAATGGTCTGCATTTGTATAGCGCTTTACTCAGTCCCTAAGGACCCCAAAGTGCTTTACACTACATTCAGTCATTCACCCATTCACACACACATTCACACACTGGTGATGGCAAGCTACATTGTAGCCACAGCTGCCCTGGGGCACACTGACAGAGGCGAGGCTGCCGGACACTGGCCACCACCAGTAGGCAAACATGGGGTTAGTATCTTGCCCAAGGACATGAACCACCAACCTTCTGATTAGTGGCTGACCTGCTCTGCCACCTGAGCTACAGCCACAGTGAAATAGTCACAAAATTTTCTACACTCATTCATGTTCCTGGTCTTGTTTTTGTTTGACCACCCGGGTGATCTGAACATATCACAAGACTTCTGGAACAATGCCAAATTGGACCAACAAGACCGATGCATAGCACCACATGTAGTGAAAGCTAAACATAACATATCAGTTCATACGCTTCATGCTAACTGTCAGCAGGCTAATATAGACCTACTGGTTTGGTCCTGTTTTGCAGCCACAGGACCTGGGCAGCTTGCAGTCAGTGACGCGACCATGAATTCCTCTATATCCGGAAGTATTCAAGAATCAAATGTGAGGCCATTTGTACAACAGCTAAAGAATCAAGGTGTTGAAATTTCAGAGCCGTAGTCCAGATTTCCACCATACTGAAGTGCTGTGGTTGAAAGCTATTCATAAACAATGCCCACAAATCTCAATGAACTGAAGCAATGTTGTAAGGAATAGTGGGACACAATTCCCCCACAATGATGTGAAGAACTGAAAAAGTCAAACAGAAAACATTTACTTCAGGTTATTGCTGCTAAAGGTGCTAGCATGCACTTAGGTTTTCACAGGACTGTACAGGGTCCTGTGAAAACTTTATTTTCACATGACTGTATCTATCTTTGATATACAGGAAGGTACAGTGTGGGTAAGGAGGCAATATGAGAAGGATAGGGATGGGTTGGGGTGAAGGGAAGAAGGCAGAAGAGGGAGGCTGGGAGGAGTTGAATGCATTGAGGGAGGAGGTAGAGGTAAAATTGGTGTGTAATTACTCTCCTACCCTCTGAAATTAGAGGGGAGGACATTTCTACTGACCTTCTACTGGTGCCTGATGTCTGCACTGGCGCTGCTTCTCCGCTTCTTTCATTTTTATTCCTCAGTTCCACCCATCTGGAGAATCAGAAGGAGTTTGCTCTCAGCATATCATATTACTATGGGAATGAATCCATAAACTTCCAGTCATTATGCACAAACGGGTTATGTACTCAAGTGATTCACAACTGTATCTCAAAGAAAATAAAGTCTCTGATACCAACAGGATGAGGGAATAAAGTGGAATTGATTTTTATGAATGTATTTTATTAGTAAACTTTCGGGCAGAGATTTAAAATTTAAATTTCTTTACAGGTTCACAAACTCCTACATGACAAAACACTGGGCTAAACTCAGGGTTATAATGGAATTTGGCGAAACCTCAAGAACTGGGTTGTTCTAGTGCAGCAGATTGTAATTATTATTTTATAAATGGAGCGACAAAATTTGGGGTAATGCAGTAAGATATAAACATTATTTTGATGTATTTATCACCTAACCTGGCAGCTATGGGTGCCCAATGGCCAGTGTTGGGGAGTAACGGAATACATGTACCGCCGTTACATATTTAAAATACAAAATATGAGTAACTGTATTCCGTTACAGTTACCGTTTAAAAAGGTGGTATTCAGAATACAGTTACTTTGTTGAAATAAATGGATTACACTGCGGTACTTTCCTGTTTCATTTTGTCGCGGGTCCTGGGTGAGAGAGCGCCTTTTCGTTGTTGTTGTTGTTGTTGTGCTAAGCTAACAGGCAGAATGCTACAAGCATAGCTCTAAAGAATGTAGCATCATGGGTAGTGTAGTCCGTGCTGCAGGGAGAATGGACTGCCATACGCGTTATGGGTCTGTGAGCGCGAGGAGGGAGAAAAAGGGGAGTGGAAAGGTACGAGTTGTCATCGAGGAAAAACGGGAGCTGGAAGCATGTAAATATAATAATAACCACTGCAGCCAAGAAGAGAGCCTGACGAGCCCAGTTGTAAGTAAGCTATTAGGACTCGACTGTACACCGTGTTCGTGTTTTCCTCCGAAAACAATAAGTTCCGTTGGAGCAGTCTTTCAACGCCTCTCTCTGTCTCCCGCAAGAAAAGTTAACCCACACAACAAAGTAAAGCTAGTTTTCGGCTATGAGCCGACAGGGACTCCGCCGTATTAGTCAGAGGTCCCTTTACTACAGCTCGGAGTCGCGGACCTTCAGTAATAGTAATAAATCACACAGCAATAGTACATTCACGTTGTTGTAAAAAGCATGATAATATATTAAGTAATCCAAAGTATTCAGTATACGTTACTGTCATTGAGTAACGTAACGGAATACATTACAGAATACATTTTGGGGCATGTATTCTGTATTCTGTAATGGAATACATTTTAAAAGTAACCTTCCCAACACTGCCAATGGCAGCTGTGATAGCCTCCAGCCCCCTGAATTGGATAAGCAGAAGAAAATGGATGGATGACCTTATGCACAAGCAAAAACAAATGTGGAACAGCATTTTCTTGTGTTTTTGGCTAACAATTTAAATCAAGACCAGTTCACTGTTTTGAGCTCCGCTTTGGTTCTTAACAGCTTTAGATAAATCTACCTGCTCTGTCACCTTTAATCTTTTAGCTATTCGTGTTATTCACTACCATTCTAAGTTATGGACTACTAAGTTTTTCTTTCTGGGATTCAAGTCCAAAGGACCAAGTCTAAAGCAAAAAAAAGTAAAAGGGGCTGTTAGTGGTCACATGCACCACCAACAGCCCCTTTTACACATCACATCATTATCTTATTAATATAATATATAATATGGAGCAATGCAGCTCTAGATGCTTCCATCATTGGTGTTGGAACAAACCAGTGTTACTCTGTCTGCAAATAAGCTTGACAAATAGTGCAGAACAGCACAAATCTGAAGTGATTCATTGTGATTTGTCCAACACATGGAAGCAATACATTTCTCTTTCCTCCCTCATGTATTGTCCACTGCTTCTTCACACATCACGCACTCCTCACGTTGGAGTGTCTAGTGTTTCTCACATTTCAATCACATCCACAGTTATTACTACAGATGACTGCCTCCACGTTATATAGTATATGTAAGCATATAAAAGCTTGCAAAGCTAACATCTAGTCTTGGTCAGTTTGTTTCTTGCGGGGAAATTTGTTAAGATTACACATTTCTTTCAGAATATTTTACTGTGCAAACACAGCAACAATGGCAAAGGCAGGATGTTGAGCTAGTGAAGAGGAAAACTCATTTTCGTGATCCTCTTTTGGTACAGTGTGTGCAGCTCTGTTTTCACTCCCCAGCTTCTGGCAGACTGGATATTTTTGCTTCACAAATAATACTTGAAGGCAGAGTCTCTTTTGAGGCAGAAGAAATATCTTTTTGGTTAATTAAAGTTTCACACAGCAGAAGGGCCCCATCTTACATTTGGCTGACAAAACCACTGGATGGGAAGAAACTGTCACTGATGAAATATGTGTATTTGAAGAACTACTAGATAAGATTTTGCACTATAAAGTTTGCTATCAGTGCAACCTGAACAAGTCAGAGCAGAGCTCAGATTTAAGTTGGGTTTGTTTGTTTTTTTACTGGTATTGGAGAAGCAACAAACTGCTTTGCTGTGAGTAGCCATTAAAATGATCAAACAAATGATGCCTTCACAACTAGATTGGACTGCTTGATACTGAAGTTTGCTATTCATGCTTGTTTGCCCATTAAGAGCAAATTTGCTTATAAGGGGGGGAAGTAGCTATATAGTGCACATCCTCTCAGATCACAAAATATTGTGATTCTGAAAACCGTCTTTTGTACCAGGCTCAAAAAAATACTTGAAGTTGAACATTTGGAACTTCCCTTTTCCTTTACCATCAACCACTTGTAGCAGATGGCCTCCCCTCCCTGAGCTTCCTTCTGCTGCGCGTCTCTCCCTGTTAAAAAAAAACAGTTCTTCCTTCCTACCATTGCCAAGTGTTAAAGGTATGATAAAGGATCCTCTGCTCTTTGGGGGTCTGTCTCTAATATTGCAGAGTCTTTATCATACAAAAGGCCCTGTTGTTGTCGTTGTTGTTGTGAATTGAACTGGAATGCACTCACAGTTGTGGGCATACACACTACAGCAGTCTTCATTCACACAATAATCCAGTGCAGTGCTACCATAATCTGATTAACTTCTCATAGTCTTACTGTACTCCACCTGTCTATTCTGAAGCTCCATACTCTTCATTAATAACATTTCACCGTTGTTACTTATTCAACTTTTTAAAGTTTAGTATTAGGACTAGAGTATCATCTAGTCCTACTACAGTCCCTATTAACAACAATAATGGAGACAGCGTTTGCTGATCACAGGATGGAAGCAGAACCTTGGTACTAATGCTGATGGGGGGGGGTGCTGGAGGGATTAATACTCCTGAGACATCATGTATGTGCTGTAATACAGACCTGCCTGTGGAAAACTCTGCTCAGCATTCTTTCAAAAGCTACTCCATAAGTGATGGCATTTCCTTACACTTAAGCTAAGACATGGAAACTTCCAGGGACAGGAACGGTCAGATTTTATGCCAAGTGTTTGCATTTCTAAACCTTGTAAGATAAAAAAAAATGTAATAATTAGTGAAAAATATTACTACTTTTTAATTTATGTGAACAATGCATGTTGTTTCATAAATCATAAAGTGCTTCGCACAATGTAGAAAATATTTATATATTTGTCATTCTTTGTAATATCAGTAGTAGTAGCAGCAGTAGATAAGAGGCCATAAGTTTGTTAAAATTCAAATACGTATTACGCTCAAGTCTTTGCTTTACAATATAAAGCACCTTGGGGAAACTGGTTTTGTGTTTTGGTGTCATATAAATTAATTAACTAATGACAAGACAAAAAAATAACATAACTGGCCCAAAAAAATTAAAAGTCAAACAGTTCAAGGGTGAAAACAGGAGCCATAAATTCACAGCAAACACACCGAAAGGGCAATAACTCTTTGGCACTTATTTCATTGTCCTGTTGAAAGACCAATTTGGGCTTTGGTTGTCAGACAGATGGCTTCACATTTGACTCTAGAATTTACTGGTATACAAAAGATTTCATGGTCAACTCGGTAACTGAAAGACGGCTGGGTCGTGTGGCTGCAAAAGAAACTCAATTCATCAGCCCTCCACTGCCATGCTGTCAGTTAGTAAGTTAGTAGGCTGTTTTTGTGTTTTTTGCTGATATGCTGTGTTTGGGTTTCTCTAAATGCGGGGCCATTGATTATAGTCAAACATCTCCACTTTGGTCTCGTCTGTCAAAAAAAGCATTGTTCCAGAAGTGTTGTGGTTTGTCCAGATGCAACTTTGCAAAACTAAGCCATGTTCCTTTTAGAGAGAAGTTTTTTTGATTGTTGTTTTATATTCTGGCAATCCTTCCAGACAAGCCACACTTGTTCAGTCATTTTCTAATTATGAACTTTAGCATTTAACATGTTAACTGAGGTCTGAGAGTCCGAGGATTGGCAACACGTCTGACCCTGGGATGAATTTTCAGGAACAAGCAAACTGCACAATGTCTGCTTTTATATGTCTGCTGACGATCACTAAATCAGATGCATTGGATTAACAGTACCTTAGTGGCTCTTACCTTCATATTTCCTATGTAAGTAGTAAACACGTTCTCAGTTTTTAATACAACTTTTTAATGCAGTTTGTAACACAGATGTTTCTAATTAATCTCCATTATGTGCTTATGTGACCTATGCATGATCACAAAAGGGCTCTCTAGGGTTTGCAAATTTATCAGCAATTTGCAAGTAAAAACAATCACTTGTGAAACGTGATACTGGCACCACAGTGCCTTTGTGGCCAGTGTTTGTTTGAAACAGAAACTGTTGAGTCGTGTCTACACACTTTTGAAAAGCTTTGTTGTGGCAGACTCAAGTAACAAAAGGTTAACATATTTCAAACCCAGTACCTCAAAGTTCTCCCAGACTCTGCCAGCAAACAGGACACAGCTCATGTTCACTAACCCAGTCTGTCTGCAAAGGAAGTCCAAAGGAAACCAAAAGGTGAAAAAGCAGCCATGCGTGGGCTGTATTTTGTACCAGCCTGTGATTTAAGCTGAAAACATTGCCTGGTGGTGCTGTAAGGAAGATCATCCGGTAGCTCAGGATCAGCCAAGGCAAGGCAAGGCAAGGCAAGGCAAGTTTATTTGTATAGCACAATTCAACAACAAGGTGATTCAAAGTGCTTTACAGAGACATTAGAAACAAGAACAAATAAAAAGCATGATTTAAAATTGATTAAAACAAGCAAATAAACTAACTAACTAATTAACAAACAAACAAACAAACAAACAAACAAAACAGTATATAAAATCAAAACAGATAAAATCAGAACAGTAGATAAAATCAGTAGTTAAATGTAAGTTTTGAAATTTAAGCTTAAAGTGTGGATTTGGTGCTTTATTCAAATGCAGCTGAGAACAGGTGAGTCTTCAACCTGGATTTAAATAAACTGAGTGTTTCAGCTGATCTGAGGCTTTCTGGGAGTTTGTTCCAGATATAAGGAGCATAAAAGCTGAATGCAGCTTCTCCGTGTCTGGTTCTGACTCTGGGAACTGATAAAAGACCGGATCCAGATGACCTGAGGGATCTGGAAGGTTCATACTGGGTCAGGAGGTCATTGATGTATTTTGGTCCTAAACCATTCAGAGCTTTATAGGCCAGCATCAGAACTTTAAAGTCTATCCTCTGACGGACAGGCAGCCAGTGTAAGGACCTCAGAGCTGGACTGATGTGGTCCACTTTTTTGGTCTTAGTGAGGACTCGAGCAGCAGAGTTCTGAATGAGCTGTAGTTGTCTGACTGATTTTTTAGGTAGACCTGTAAAGATGCTGTTACAGTAATCAAGCCTACTAAAGATGAATGCATGGACTAGTTTTTCCAGGTCCTGTTGAGACATCAGATCTTTTATCCTTGATATATTCTTGAGGTGATAGTAAGCTGACTTTGTTATTGTCTTAATGTGTTTTTCTAAGTTTAGGTCTGCATCCATCACTACACCCAAATTTCTCGCCTGGTTTGTGGTTTTTAGATGTATAGATTGAAGTTCTCTGGTGACCTGTAATCGTTTTTCTTTGGCGCCAAAGACTATTACCTCAGTTTTGTTTTTGTTTAGCTGGAGAAAATTGTGGCACAACCAGTCATTGATTTCCTCAATGCATTTACCAAGAGCCTGTACAGGGCCTCGGTCTCCTGGTGACATTGTGATATATATTTGTGTGTCATCTGCATAGCTGTGATAGTTTATTTTGTTGTTGTTTATAATCTGTGCCAGTGGGAGCATGTAGATGTTAAACAGAAGGGGTCCCAAGATGGAACCTTGGGGAACTCCACATGTGATACTTGTCTGCTCAGATGTGAAGTTACCTATTGATACAAAGTATTTCCTGTTTTCTAAGTATGTTTTGAACCAGTTTAGTACAGTTCCTGAAAGACCTGTCCAGTTCTCCAGTCGTTTGAGTAATATGTTGTGGTCAACTGTATCAAATGCTGCACTGAGATCCAGTAAAACTAGGACTGACATTTTTCCACTGTCTGTATTCAGACATATGTCATTAAACACTTTGGTCAGAGCAGTTTCAGTGCTGTGGTTCTGTCTAAAACCTGACTGGAAGGCATCGTAGCAATTATTCTGTTTTAAGAAGTAACTGAGTGTTGTCAGTGCCAATGTCAGTGTTTGCTGGTAATCATCTGTACTTGATACCGGTAGCAAGTTATAATGGCTGTGCACATCAGATGGACTCTTTAATGCAACATTACATATTTATGAGTAATAATGCGATGATGACTTAAGGTGAAACTGACAGGCAATCATCGTGCCTTGTGGACACAATGAGAACTTCCTGGCATATAGATGAGCACGCTCTGTAAGTGATCAATTAAGCCTCAGCCCAAAACAATTAGTGACAATGTAATGAAACCAGGATTCAAGAACTTCAGCTTCACTTCCTGCTTCCACAAGATCTTCACCTTATTTGCTGGAATCGATTGAGTCAGTGTTTGCCTTTCTACAGGAAAAGCTGTGGTATGATTAGCCAAGCTGAAGGTAGTGACATTGGTGTATTCATGCAATCTGCAATGCTCATGCGACTGTTTCTCCAATTGGATTCTGCAGCTCTAAAGCCATGCCTGTTGCTCTGTGTTCAGAGGATTATAAGCGCCAATGTAAATGGTAACACGCTCATGTTTAGCATGGTAATTCGCAAAACTGAATCAAAAAGCTGTGAAAAAGGAGCAATGATTCATGACAGTTTGCTGTCTTTCAAATAAGAGACTGAGAGTAAAACTTTTAGCTTTATTTTAAGGTTGGTTTGGCTAAAGGTGTCTTAAAATATGCCTGTAAATTCTTATTAATACAATATCTGAAAGATGCTGTGTTATAGCTTTCGAATCTCTCTACTTCAGTTATCATTTTATAACAAGATCATTAAAGTAATATAACAAGAGAGGATTGTTTTTTACTGATTCATAAGTAACACTTACACTTTGCCTTAACAATAAAGTTAGTTTTAATGAAAACGTGGTCACCTGATTCTGGCAACAAATGGAAAACAAAATAATTTCATTTATATTTAAAACAACAACAAAAACAACCGCAACGGCAAAAAACACAGGCGTTAAAAAGCATAAAAATATACCAGCTTTAATGCCCACAGAAACTCAGAGGGCATCAAATAGCAAATTAAACAGTTGTGCCTGGACGCTTGGCTCCTGCATTCATTTGTAATTTTGAAAAATTATGCTTCACCACCTCAATTTCATTTTGATATTAATTATTATTAAGCACACTACTAGAACAAGGTAGTGTGAAATTGCTGTGCACTCCTACGCAAAATTGTAATTTTTATCTGATGCAGCGATTTTCCACAGATATACAAAAAAGGGAAAATTGTTGAAAGGGTTGGAGGCCTCCACTGTGATATATAGATATTAGCATTATGTGTGCAATTAGATCGTTTTTAGTCATTTATTATTTCCCATATGTGTGTGACAGTGTTAGTAGACCAACAATGAAAGGGTGGATTTCAGAAAGAAACACAAACTTAATCTGTAAAGGTTACCAAAATGTTCAGGATCCAGCATGTCATTACAGAACATGTAGATTCTGCCCAGCCTATTTTAACTGCACAGAAACATGAGCTCGGTCCCACCGCATACATGGTAAAAAGCAGACCGCAGAGTTTCGTCTTGAGCCAGCAGGCTGCTGTTTGGCTTCTGTCATTATGGGAGCAGAGCTTTGGGTGTGTCTAAGAGGCAGCCAGCCAGAAACTGGAAACCGTGGCTCAGCAGTGGAAACATCTGTCCTCATCCACTCCAGAGTGGGATCACACTGCCACCTACTGTAGACACCTGGTACAACTGCAATTTGTTCCCTTACTATGAGCCAATTTTTTTAAAATGATACATTTTCTTAGTTTAAGCTGTTGATTTGTTTTCTATGTTGTATTGGCAATCAAACCTGGGTTTATTTACATTTTACATAGTAACAGCACTCTAAGGGAATTTTTAAGATTTGGAAATGTTAACATGTCTTTTTGTCACCTGCTAAACATTAATACATTAACTAGCTGGTCACAGTCAACAAGAAAAACGTGCGTGTCTGTCTCTGTGTGTGTGTCTATGTGTGTGTGTTTTTTTGTGTGTTTTAAAAAAATACTAGTAAAGAGAGCAAAAAAGGGCATAAAGAGTTTTCATCTCATTGTTACTTAACTCTTTATTATGGTTGTTCTTTTGTACATCATACATGATTTATCTTCAGCATTTGCAAGACCGAATAAAATTGCTGCTGCACAAAACAGCCATTGCCTTTTTTGTTTTGTTTTGCTTGGTCATGTGACAATAACTAGCTACAAAGCTTCAGATCAGAAGTAAACCTGGTAGGCCAGCAAGTATCCATCGTTGTACATGTAGATCTGCTTGTTGGTGGGATTGTAGCTCAGACTAGCCACTGCTTTAGCTACCTTCTCCAGTGGTATTGCTAGTGAGTTGTCTTCTTTGCCTGTGGCTGTGTCGAAGGCGTAGAACACCTCCTCCCGGTACTCATTAACGTAACGAGTCGCATACATCACACCGCACACCATGAAGGCGTTACTTACTGCCTTCTTGAACAGCCTCGTTTCCCACGTCTGTGTCACGTTGAGACTCTTCACCTCGCTGTCCCAAACTAAGCGGCTGATCACGAGGTTACCATGGTTACCTAGAGTGGCATAGAGAGCCCACAGTCCTGTTTCATCTGCCTCTACATCAATATCACTATTGAGCTGGCAATCGTAGTAACAATAGGGGAACTTGTTGTTGAAACCCACACCGGTGCCTGGAAGAGTCACCCGTTTGACCTCGTTGGTCTCCAGGTCGTACCGGCAAACGTCTGCAGAGCGGTAGCAGTTATAGTACAGAGCCTTACCGTACAGCACAGCACTGGGACCCTCAATGGCGTTGGGATGGCTGTACGATGAGGCAAATGTAAAGTCCCTGTGGTTTGTTGAGGCCATGAGGTCTTCATAGGTTAGGTAAAGGCGCGCAGTGTTGCCCCAGATGTAGCTGCTGAGCAGAGGTTGAACCCAGTAACTGTTCTTCTGCCCATCGCTCTCTTTCTGGGCTTGTTTTCCCCACGAACCAGAGACACAGCTCTTACCAAAAGGGCTGACTTTAGCTGTGATAGGGTCACTGATGTTGGTGATCAGACCTTTGAGACAGTGCCTGTCCTGACCTGGAAAGACAGAAAGATCAGAAGATTTCTGAAGCATATTATAAGATACAGTCAGTCATTTATCAACATCAGCTGTTAATCATCCCCTGAGGGTGTGTGTTTGCTTTGAAAAGGGGAAGGAGCTCAAATCTGATTTCAGTCACGATCAGTGAAAATAAGCTTTTATTTCTAGAGTGGCATGGCTCTGTATTGGGTTCTCTCCACCCCTCCATGCGTAGTTAGAGCCAAAAATCCAAATCTGAATTCTGTGAGGATCGGTGAAAACATATTATTTATTCCACATGTTGAAAACCCAAGGCAGGTTCAGCAGAACAACATCAAGGCTCAGCACAGAACAGAACAGGAATAACTCATGACAGATATGACAATGATTAAACTCCTAGGACCTGGTGTCCACATATGTGGACATCACATTTTGGCTTGTCTAGACCACAATACAAAATTTTACACACATACAGTAGGTGTAAACATGTTTGAAGTAGCAGTTTGGGAGAGAAATGTTTTGTTTTTCATTCAGTGCTCAGAAATCTTTTACTTTTTTTGCTTTGTTACAGAAATTTTGCTAAAAGGGGCACAATTGTTGTTTCTCATTTTGTTTTTGTACTGAGGAAAAATACTGCTGTGTTCAGACACCAAATAAAGAGTTCGGGTCTTAGGAGGTTAAATCAGATAAGGTGGAGTTGCCATGGACGTATGTGGCAAAGGGTCTTGTAGATGCTATTCATGTTAAGGTACTTTGAAAAGTACCCCATTTATTTAACAACTGGGAGCATAAAAGGACATCAGTTGACTTATCAACTTAAGTTGGCTGGTACTGCCGTCATGGGAATGCAACTCAATTTGACTGAAAAACATTATGCTTCTTTTGGAATGTGGATATAACCTGACCATCAGCTCTTAATTGTTTTCTTTTCTGCCACAGAATTTTCTAAACTCCGTTTTTCTAACTGATGAATGCACACATAAATCTTAAAAACAAAAATTGTGTTTCTCATTAGTTTCAGTTTGTTAGAGCCAAAATACAAATACACTCCTGCCATCTCATTTAAGAATCACTGTCACAAGGGATCATTGATTGCAACATATTAACTGATAACTGATTTATTCCCTTGTCTCTCTATGTCACACACACACACACACACACACACACACACACACACACACACACACACACACACACACACACACACACACACACACCTCACATACCTCTGAAGTCTTTGGGGATTGACTTGCAGGTCTCCAACTTATTCTTTAGGTAGCGCAGTTTCTCCTTCACAGTCTTCATGTTAACCGTGTCTATTGTTTGCATCTTGTTTACATGTTTATGTAGTTTCTCAGCCTTTCAAAGACAGATATAATATTATTCTATTTATAATTCTGTTACATCACAACAGTTCACTTGTGACCTGACATAGTATAACATCAACTTATTTCTTTCTGTTGTATTTCGCTGCCATTTGCTATTTTAGCTCTACCTCTTTGGAGAGTTTCTGTGTCTCGGAGTTGTTAAGCTGGCTGTGGACCACATCGATGTCCACCTGTAACTGGCTGAGCACCTGGCCCAGCTGGTGCAGGGACAGTTCTGTATACAGGCCCTGGGAGTGCAGGTAGTTGTAGGGCTCCAGCCGGACTGTAAATTTGGTAAACTGATCCTGGATCAGAGGAAGACGTTGGCTGGAGAACGTCAGCTGCAAGAAATGCAGACAAAAAAAATCTTTGTTCAAAGACATGGCTTTTTTTTCCATAGGAACAATGTAAAAATAAACCCAAATTTTAAAAAGTTATTGTTTCGAGGGGAAAGAAAAAGTGGTTGGAGAAATGATATAAAAAATAAAGTAACTTTGATAAACTGTTCATCTTTAAATATTGAAACATTGATTGATTGATTCATCATCATCATCATTTATTTATTTAAAAACACACCTGGTAGACCAAAGTGCTGTACAATACTAATATGCACATAGGAATAAAACTAGACATAGCAATAAAATAAAAATAAAAAAAACAAATTGATTAATTGATTATACCCATACTCAGTATTCATTATGGTAATAATAATTAATGAATTATTAAATAATGTTTTATTGATTATTGATTGATTGCTTTTTAATTGTATTACAGTTTTTTTTATAATACAATGTTAGTTCCTGAGAGCTTACTTCAGTACAATAAAGCATATAGATGAGTTCTTACCTCTTCTTGTAGGTTATTCAGAGATTCTTCACAGGTGTGAACTTCCTCCAACACGTACTTAAACTTCTGAGCAGGGAACAGCCACATGGTGGAGTTTAGCTGGCACACACATGCATTTGCCTTCTTGTAGCCCGACACTTGCTGACTCTGGCTGTCAGCCTGATTTTGCAAATAGGAGCATAAATTCTTAAGACTTATATACATGGTAAACAAACAATAACAGAACAATACTACATATAATACTGTGTGACTTACTGTGGATGACAGCAGGAGCAATAGAAGCAGCTGCAGCATTTTTAGAGAAACTGAGATGGACCAACACTGACACACGGTCTTCTTCTGTTTTCTTTAGAAAAACTCACTCACAACAAACACAGAATTTGCCGGTTTGCTTCCTGTCACTGATGAGTTGCTCCACAGCCTTAAAACCACTTGGACAAATGACACAACTAAGAACATCAAACTGGTGGTTTGTAAGACCCCGCCCACTTTCTTTATGCATTGTTAGTTTATTGGCTCTCATTTTCACTTTTTTGTTCTAGAGGAGTATTGCATTTTTTTAAAATGTTGTTGTTTATTTCTCATTTATTTATCTATTTTTAACTATGTAAAGCAAGTCTAATGAACTGCTCACTGATTTTAAAGCTAAATTCACATGAAAAAAAAAACTATATCCAATAGCAATTGAGTTTTTATCATATGTTAGTATGAAAATCAGATTCCTGAAAAAGCTGCTTGCAGAAGAAAATGATTCAAACAATTTACCTTGTAGTGTTGACGTTTGTAGTCATTAGCTGTTTTATGGTCAACATTTTTTTATGATTAATAAATAAAGTTAAGCTTTAAAAAATGGGCATCTGCAGAGAGGTATTACTTTGTATTGGTAGATGTTAAAGCTTATGTTTGTAAATAAAGTGATATATATATATGTATATATATATGTATACATACACATACACACACACATCTCACAATACAGAGCTTAGAATGCACAGTAAGGATGTAGTATTATTGCATTATCCAGCTCTGAAACATCACCAGCAGATTGTAGATGGCTGTAGCTTGTAATTACAACAGGTTTAGACTGCTATCGATAAACAAAATATAATAAAGAAACATCTAAGACATGTATTTATCAACATAATTAAAAAAAAACTTTTGAAATAGACGGTACCAATTATTTTGAGTCACCTTTTTCACTAACTATGTATTTATACACCTCTCTGTATTTAATTATTAGTTATTATTGATATCTGGCTCTCCACAGCGTTTCTTCGTCCTGTCTTCCTCCCCTAACCCAAGCCGGTCACGGCAGAGGCCTCCCCTCCCCACCATGAGAATGGTTCTGCTGGAGGTTTCTTCCTGTTAAAAGGGAGTTTTTGTTCCCATCGTTGCCAAAGCTGGACTGTGTGCACTAGGCAGGAATGGAGGACCCAATGTGCAGACACCAGGAGGTAAAAAGTGCACTCAAAACAGTTTTATTGCTCAACACGAACGTAACTAAACTGAAAAGAAAGGGAGATCATGACACAGACCAAGGAAAACATAAGGCTTCAATACACAGAGGGATAACGAAGGAATGACACACAAGAGGAGAGCACAGCTGGGAGTCATCAGACATAACGAGACCGAGGGGGAGCAAACCTGAAAACATTAACATGGGACACAGACTGTCAACGTAAAACAGGAAATATAACGCAGTAACGTGGACATGACACTGAGACAGACATGACAAAAGCATAACACGGAACACAGGGAAGGCATATAAACAAAACCTAAGACTGGAAATAAGGAGACACTAAAGAACTTGGGGAGCAAGAAATAAACAGAAATTAACAGAATATAGATGAACAAAATCAAAACCACTGGATCACCAGACCCAGGTACCCTAACAAAAGCACTTTGCTCGTGGGGGTCCTATGATTGTAGGGTTTTCTCTATTATCTTTTCAATGTTGTAGGATCTTTACCTTACAATATTTAGTGCAAAAGTGATTTATAAATGAATGTGCTGTATAAATAAAATTGAATTGAAGTGAATGTAGTCTTGGTTAATATCACACATTATCCAATATTACCATTAGTATGTACTGTAAACTTAACATTTTTTAAAGTCATGAAGCTGTTTTTGAAGTGGTAGCAGAAAATGATTGGACTGCTTTTGTTGGAGAACAAAGAATCAACAGTTTTGTTTTAGTAACTGAAATTTGGCCTATGGTTAGTTTGTGATTTTTTTCATTTAATTTATTTTTCAACTGTCTAATTATTTGTTTGTCACTCAGGTGACAAACAAATAATTATTTGGAAACATCTAAAAACTTTTTACATTTTTTCCTATAAGGTCTTTTTTTGCTTATCAGAGCCAGGGTTTGGGTTGATGACGACTCAGGCCTCACAAGGTTAACTGCTTACTAATTCATGTTCAGTAGGAGGCTGGAGTTAAGCTAAGAGATGAGGTACTACTAGAGAAATAGACCCACATGCATATTTTTGGACTGTGGGAGGATGCTGGGTGTCCAGACAAAACCCACTCAGCATCTGCAGCATGTAAACCCAACAGAGAAAGACCCCAGCTGGGTGGCAGATTTCATATATACAATCATGTAATATATGTGTATTTAAACCAGAAAAAAATGCCTGTCAGTCTAGTTGAAGAAATTTTAGATGTAACTGTACAGAGCGATAGCAATATCGGAAAGAAGGAACACAGTTCCTCTTCTGTTTTCCCTCCTGTTGGGTTTCGTAGTTGTTGATTTCTAGTTGTTTTTCTCGGCTTCTCTGTATTTCTTAATTTTTGCCAATAATTAAGAAAGAGAATATGATAAAGGATATCCAATTTAGTACAGTTAATCAATCAATAAAAAAGTACAAATAAATTAAATAGCTTGAACCTTTTGGGGAACATATCAGTTTGTGTGGACAAGTAGATGTGAAGACTGCATTATTTTAACAAATCTTTACACATTATGAAAGTCACAAAGCTTACCATGCACAAAAATGTGGTAGTAGCTAACACACTGCACAGGTAGAAAACCCCAGAAATTAAAATCTATTTCAAATGGTTCAGTTGTACCACGTGGCTATTTTACACTCTCAGTGCAGAATGTTCACTTTCTGTTCCCAAAACCTGCATCGATTACTCTTAGAGTGATGAAAAACAATCAAATAAACATGTTTTTTTTCTTCTGGTGAAGATGTGGGTATTACTTTTTCTTTTTATTGCACAAGAAAACAAGAGCATGATGGGAAAGTGCAAACGGTGTCCAGGAAAGAAACAAAACTCTATTAACTAAGTTCCTTGTTCCTTTTCAAGCATCTGCACAAAGTTGTTTGTGTTGGCTGACCCGATCCAAGCTGTCGGAGCCTGATCTTCGACATGTAACCAAAGACATTCAGTATTGTAGTCTTGTAGTTCGATCTTGTAGTGGGATTTCTACCTGGACCAGGAATTTTTCTTCAACAAAAGAATTCCCGTAGCAAGTGGTTTAAAATGTCTTTCGGCTGGTTTACAGCTCTTTTTTTGTCTTATTGTCTTCATATACAAACACAAACACTAAAAGATAGGTCACACAGTGGTGGCCACACCCTGGACCTGATATTATCACTGGGTCTGGATATCGGCCCAGTTCATTGCAGAGACATTTTTATTAGTGATCATAAATACCTTTTATTTGATCTCTCTTTTACTTATGACACTCTACCCTCTGTTTATGAGAAGCGTTCACGATTAATTAACGACTCAGCGGTAGAAGAATTTATGGAATTGTTTGATAACAATTTATCTGAAACAGACGATATAGATCAGCAGATGGCCTCCTTCAATTCACAATGTCAAAAAATTCTAGATAAAGTGGCTCCTCTTAAAATCAGGAAAGGCAGTACTGTTAAATGCCCGCCCTGGTTTACAGAAGCTATCCGCAGCTTTAGGCGAATATGCCGTAAAACCGAGCGCCTGTGGAAAATCACAAAACTCGAGGTTCACAAGCTCCACTTAAAAGAACTATTATCTACCTTTAATGACATGGTGTCAGACTCAAGAGCCACTTACTTCTCTCAACTACTTGCAGTAAGAAAAAGAAATCCGAAAGTTGTCTTTGATACAGTGAGTAGCATTGTCTCCCCCCCAACGCCATGTACACCCGTCTCTTCAGATAAGGACTGCAGTGAATTTTTAAAATTTTTTCAAGATAAGATTAGTTGCCTAAGACATAACATAACTCCCTCAGGAAACCCCACCAACCATGATCGTCCACACCCCATAATTATGGAATCTTTCCTCCCAGTTTCTTTAGAGGATTTATTGGAAACACTGACTCAATTGAATCCTTCAACGAGTTTAGCCGATGTCTTACCTACTCGTTTATTCTGTAAAGTTTTTGAGACCATCGGGCCCTCTGTGGTCACGCTGATAAACCATTCATTGCTATCTGGCTCTGTCCCCAGGTGCTTTAAACAGGGGGTTATTCAACCTCTGCTGAAAAAGCCTAACCTGGATCCAACACTTCAGTCAAGCTACAGGCCCATCTCAAAACTTCCTTTTATCTCTAAAATCCTAGAAAAAGTTGTTTGGCTACAAGTAAAGAAAGCGCTGGAGAAGCATAACATTCTTGATAAATTTCAATCGGGTTTCAGAAAGTTACACTCTACAGAAACAGCTCTGCTGAAAGTCACAAATGACCTCTTGATGGCTGCAGACAGGGGTGATTGCTCAGTCCTGGTTCTTCTGGACCTTAGCTCAGCCTTTGATACCGTTGACCATCAGATCTTAATCCATCGCTTAAACTGCACGGTAGGGATATCAGGATCTGTTCTAAAGTGGTTCACCTCATTTCTGGAAGATAGGACGCTTTTAGTTTCAGTGGGAAACTTCCAATCAGACGTGGCTAAGCTTCTATGTGGAGTTCCACAAGGTTCGGTTTTAAGCCCCCTGTTATTTTCACTATATATTCTTCCCTTAGGCCGGATCATTAGCGGTTTCAAAAATATTTCCTATCATTTATATGCGGACGACATCCAATTATACATTTCTTTTAAATCTTGGGAATTAGACAAGCTATCCACTCTTATGGACTGTCTTAAGGAAATTAATCTTTGGATGACAAACAATTTCCTGCAGCTGAACGCAGACAAGACCGAGTGCTTAATCCTAGCCCCAGAGAATATCAAGCCCCAGATTAGTCAACATCTGGGTGCTTTTTCATCGTCGATAAAAGCCACTGCTCGGAATCTTGGGATAATTTTCGACCAATCTTTGTCCTTTGACGTTCATATTAAATCCGTGACCCGCTCCTGCTTTTTTCACTTAAGAAATATTGCCAAACTCAGGACTATTGTCTCCACAACCGAACTGGAGATGCTTGTCCACGCCTTTATTTCCTCCCGGCTGGATTATTGTAATGCACTTTTCTCCTGCGTATCTAAGGCCTCACTAAATCGGCTCCAAGCGGTTCAAAATGCTGCAGCAAGGCTTTTAACCCACAGCAATAAATTTTCCCATATCACTCCTATACTAAAATCCCTGCATTGGCTTCCGGTTGAGTATAGATATAAGTTTAAAATCCTCACCTTTACGTTTATGTCTCTACAAGGTGAGGCCCCCATCTATATCTCGGAGCTTCTCCAGCCCTATTCTCCAAAGCGGACTCTTAGATCCACTGATAGCGGTCGTCTATCTATTCCATGGACTCGTCTGAAAACAAAGGGGGATCACGCTTTTCAAACCCTGGCTCCAATACTGTGGAACGGTTTACCCTCCTCACTACACACCATCGACACGGTGGCCTCTTTTAAAAAACAGCTTAAAACTCATCTGTTTAGACAGGCATTTGGGTAATGTTAATGCGTAATATGTTGTTTTATTTTATATTTATATTGTACTATTGCTTGTTTGATATGCTTTTATACTTCCTTTATGTTGCTATATTGTTTGTTTGACATGTCTTCTTGTGAAGCACTTTGTAACAGCGTTTTTGTCTTAAAAAGTGCTATATAAATAAATTTTACTTTTACTTACTTACTTATCTATGTTCTCATTAGAACAAGAACTGTGTGAGTGTGTGGGACTGTCTGAGACAAAGATAAAGTCTGCACTGGACTATACATCTACATGTGATATGGTCAAAGAGCATGGTGTGTACCAAAATGTGATAACAAAAGCCAGATTTAAATATAAAATTCAAATGGTGCAATTGGTCACACTGTGGCTGTTTTGTGGCAATTCGTTGCATTCAGTGTACAAGAGTCACTTTTTGTTCCTGAAGGAATTTCATGATTTTTTTTAAATGAAAAAAGTAGATGTATTAGTCACTGTTCCCAGCTTTTGGATTGGTTTTGCATCTTCCGGTCACCACACACAGACCGTGGGTTTCACAGCCTAAAAAGCAACATTATGACATTATATCACATAGCATAAACTTTACAACATGTAGGATGTAATATCTTATATAAAGTGTATTCTTTTGTTGTCATCCAAATAGGCGGCACCATATGCAGCGTGTGGACACAGCACCTGGTCCATGAGGCGCTGGAAAGTATCAGGGGCTCAGAACAAGCCAAACGAAAGTGTGACAATTATTTTATAGTCAATTATTTTGAACAATTTGCCTCTTATGCTCAGGTAACCCCTAGGGCCGTCAATGCGCCATCACGCCAGGCCGCATATCAAAATGGTGCTCACCAGAGAAGTGGTTTCTGTCATGATCCAAGTGAGTGGTGGGTGTATCTTTGGGGCTTCCAGTGTTTTTTCCTGGGTCACCCTGGGTCTCCCAGCGGACATGTCCCAGTCACTCGCACCTCCAACATGCCTGCACTGGCGCTCGTGCGGGTCTCGGCTAGTAAGGCACAATGTCTGCAGTCGCCGAGACCTGTGGAGAAATGCAAATGGAAATGGGTTAATGTCTGCTCATGCCCTGGAGTCTCCCTCTCGTAGCTGGAACGGGCCAGCCCCCGAGCCTTGGCAAGCTGGCTGGAAGGTGCACTGGACCCACACTTGGGTCTGTGGGAAGCCACGCGATGATCTGCTCCAACCAACAACAGAAGAGAATTGTCTTCTGCAAACATAATAGGGAGTACATTTTTACAGACATTTTTTAAAGTCATTAATTTAAATTAAAAATAAGAGAGGGTCCAAAATGGAACCTTGGGGAACCCCACATACAAGTTTAAGTCTATTGGAATTCTGGTTATTAATAGAGACATATTGTTCTTTTTTAAAAAGGTAACTATGAAACCATTCAAGAACAATATTCCAATGTTATTAAATTTTATTAAGAGAATTTAAAAATTAACTGTGTCAAACGCCTTTGGCACATCTAGGAATATACCCAGAAAATATTTTTCGTCATCTAAATCTGTTGTAATTTTAACTACTGTAGACCTGTAGAAGAGCCATAGGCATTTTTTTCTCTGAATCCATACTGGTGATTATACAATATATTACTATCAGACAGATGTTTTGAAATTCTTGTGTGAACTAATTTTTCAAGTACTTTGAAGAGAACAGGTAACACGGAAATAGGCCGATAGTTACTAAAGAAACTAGTATATTCCAAGTTTGAATAAAGGAATTACTTTAACTACTTTTAAATCCCTTGGTACAATACCTATTTTTAAGAACAAAGAAAGAACGTGTGTAAAGGGTTCAACAATAAGAGGATCTACTTTCTTAATAAGACTAGCTCTTATCTCGATGTGGCCTGGAGCAACGTCTTTCATTTTAGTATTATTTGCAAAATCTTTTTAGGAGTTGGACGGTCAAACACACCTAAACAAGAATAGGTGTCATTGTCATGTGTCTGCAACCCAGTGTTTTGTGTTTCTAGTTTAAGTTTCATTCTGGGAATTGTGGTTTTCTGTCTTGTATTTCCTGTTTTACTTTGGAGAGTCCCACGTTCAGCTGTGTCTCCCTCCTGTGTGCCATTTTCTTCTTACCTTGTGTGTCTATTTAGTGCGTTGTTTCCTCTGTTCTTCGTCGGAGTGTCTGTGTATCATGCCTGTCTGTCATCCCCAGTGTTTCATGTGCCACATTCCCGGTTGTAAGGTTCTGTTTTCTATGTTCCCCATGTTGTTATACTTAGCTTTACCCAGTTCAGGTTTAGTTTGCTTCCTTCAGTTTTCCTCTGCTTTTGTTTCTGTAGTGTTTCATCAGGCAAAGTAAAGGCTTGTTTTCCGTTTGAGACACTCTCTCCTGCATCATTGTCTGCGCTTGGGTCCACACCTCTCATCTCCAAACCTTTACAATAATTGTGCTAAACTTTTTTGTAAATGGCATTGCGTGATATTACAATGTTTTTAGCTAATGAAGGGTCAACATTACCAAAAAAGTATCAAGCAAAATACTGAAATTCTTAATGCCATTGGATAGTTGAGATGGAATACTTCCAGAGTGTTCTTTATTTAGCATTTCATTAATGACATTCCATGTGTTTTGAACATTTTTACATGATTCCCCTGACTTTTCAGAACAAAAATTTTCTTGGCTAGTTTTAATCTTTTAGTAAACTGATTTTTATATTTTTTATAATATGAAATACTAAAGGAAGACATTTTAGAGTAAGGTGAATAGTAACATCCTTATTATCAACAAAATCAACGTTGTTATGAATAGAAATAGAAACACCTTCCACATTTTGTTTTCTCTACATAGATGTACATTATATTGAAGTAATGAGAAAAACTGTGCAATGTCATCTTTAAGCCAAGTTTCATTCAGTTAAACTTTGCATAAAGTTATTCACTTTCTGTTCCTAAAATCTGCACCTTCCATTACTCCTAGAGTGATGCAAAACAAACAAAAAAACAAACAAACAAACAAAAATGTTTTTTTCTTCTTGCACATCAGCTGATTTCAGTTTGTATGCTGAGAGGAATAAAATAGCACTGCTTTATTGCACAAGAAAACAAGAGCATGATAGGAAAGTACAAACTGTGTCCAGGAAAGAAACAAAACTCTTCTATATTGCTAACACAACTTTGTTTCTTTTTCAGATCTGCACAAAGCTATTTGTGTTAGCTGACCCCAGCAAAGCTGCCAGAGCCTTACCTTCAACATGTAACCATAGACATTCAGCATTGTAGTCTTGTAGTCTGATCTTCCAGCCTAATTTCTAAATGGACCAGTTTTGACAGGAGAATGGCGCTGGCAGGTGGTTAAAAATGTCTTTGGGCTTGTTTCCAGCTCTTCTTAGAGCTCTTGTGTTATTGGCTTTATGTTCAAACACATGCACTAAAAGATATATCTTATCCGTGTCCTCATTAGGACAGTGACCGTGTCAGTGTCTGGGACTGTCTGAGACGAGAAGAAAGTCTGCACAAGACTGTACATTTATATGTGATACAGTTAAAAGAGCTTAGTGTGCACCAAAATGTGGTAGTGGCTAACACACTGTATGAATAACAAAACCCAGAATTAACTATAAAATTCAAATAGTTCATTTAGTGTATGACCATGACTTTCTTTTCCTGATAGAATTTCATGAAAAAATAACAAAAAAAAAAAAAATGAATAAAATACATCCATTAGTCACTGTTCACAGCTTTTGGATTGGTTTGCATCTTCCTCTCATCACACATAGACCATAGGTTTAACAGTGACTCAGAGTTTGAATCCTTTAGCTGTTATTTGGTACTTTATTAAATGTGAGATATTTATTTTGTATAGCTGAAGATGCTTTTACTGTCATTTCCCATGCTTAAGTGCAAATTCTCGGTGTTGCTGTAATCCAAATCAGAAAATAGAGAAAACAAAGCGATGGATAAAAATGCAAACACACCCACATCCACTTCCTCATATCCACAGGATAGTGGGAGTGTTTGCAAGTTAGAAGGTGCTGCTGCAGTCCCAGTGCCACAATCAAACACTTTAGAGAGGGTTTTGTTCAGCTCTGCTCTCTGATTCACCATGAAGCTGTACATGATCATTCCACTGTGGGCTCTGCTCACATTCACCCAACAGGTAAGAAATACTGAAGACTTCATTTCAATGAAAAAATATCTATTTTCTATTAAGTAAAAAATGTAAAATACCACTAAATGTGATGTTCTGCTTATTTCACTTGCCAGTTAATCTATCTTTCAGGTGTCTCCACTAGAAACATGTGCATGTGAGCTGAATAACTCAGAGAAGGCATTCCCTCATGAAAAACTCAGGATAGTTGAAACCAATGTATCAGACTGCAACAGCAACATCACCCCAGAGAAGGTAACTAGTCTTTTAAAGCTCTCATACTGTTTGTCTCCATTCCTGGTTAATCCCTGCTGCCTCTGCAGACTGTGGAGCTGGAGAGTCTGCTGCTGGGGTTGGAGCATCGCCTCTCCCAGCTGAACAAAGATGTGCTGATCCTGGAGAAGGAGGATGACGGAGAGCTGTATGGAGTTCTCAGCTTGTATGTTATAGAGAATGAAATGACTGAGATCAAGCAGCTGATTGACAAGCTCAACAGCACCACCCAGAAACACCAGATCCTCACTGCTAACGCCACTAAACAGGTAGATTCACAACCACATGCTGCAAAATGCTGACATCATTCTAAAGATTACTACATCACTGTATCTTTGTCCCAGCTGAGTGTTTTCATGAGAAAAGTGAAAAACACTCATATTATACGTTTTCACAATTTATTATTAGACGGTTGCAATTTCAAATTTGGCTTACATGGCACCATGGACCTGTGGCTCAAAGAGAAAAGCAGTAAACACTTTTATTGAATCTGGTAAAAAAAAAAATGCAGTAAAAACAATGTGGTAGTGCAGCTGCCTTCTCTTCTAAAACTCCACATCTGTCCACCATGAGTGAGGCTTGCATGGGTGGTTGCTCAAGAATTGTGCCTTGATATGGTGGAGGTGAGCTTGCCAGCAAAGGTGGACCAGAGTGGAGCCATCTAGAGCTGCTTTTCTGGCCTCAGTTACCTTGAGAATGAGGAATGTTCTTTGTTTGAGTGTTTGGGGAGGTATAAAATAGTTCAGGGCGGTGTCCTTCCTAAAAAACGTTTTCTGCAGTGTTTTTCTTTTTCTTTTGATAAATCTCACTTCAAAAGACGAGCTCAGCTGGTGGTTGCAATTTTATTTAAGATTTTACACAACACAATGTCTGTGAAGGTTCTCAGTCATCCAGGTCATCATAGTCTAAGGAGCTTAGCTTCCCTTTAATCATCGTTTGACACATTGTTGTTATTGTCACCAGAAGATTCCAAGATTCTGCAGACCCCCCCTCCTTCCACCAGATGGAGCCAGATAGCACTTGAGCTCAGTCCTGCCACTAGTTGGCACTAATTTTTTTTACCTGTAATATCCTCTTTGCACAAACGGTGTCGCACTCTAATGAATAGACCATTTCTTACTACTTTGTCTTCACTTTTCCTCTGCGCTGTTCACTTCCAGTTTACCGGAGGTGTGCAATTCTCAGACAAAGACTTAAGGAGGAAAATCAGAAAGAAAGTGCAAGAACAACAATGAACAAAGACATACATTTAACCCAGGTTATTGTTTTTATGGGTAGTACAATATCTCAAACAGCTTTAAACACATGGGCTATCAAAGAATTATTCAAGATTTAAGAAGTTTATTGTCATATACACTGCAAAACACAAATGCTTACGCTGAGCAATGAAATTGTTATTTTGCAAGTTCCCTACAAACAACTAAATAAAAAAATAACTGAAATAAGTTAGAATAAACCCCAACTGACTCTAAGCATGGCAAGGGTACTCCGCAGATGAATTGCGCCATTTTAGAGACACGCTGGAGAGCCTTCCTTTCCTGAATGGTGTTATTTCCATTCCCGGAGTTTGTCAGAATACTCTCCACTGTGCGTCTGTAAAAGTTGCTGAGCAGTTTGGAGGGTAATCCAAATTTTTTCAGCTTTCTTAGATAAAAGAGTTGTTGTTGAACCTTCTTGATGATCTGCTGTGTGTTATGGGTCCAGGTGAGATCCTCACTGATGTGGGTACAAAGAGATTTGAATGTCTTCACCGTCTCTGAAAGAAATCTCCGTCCCGGGTTTCTCCGTGGATCGGGTTTCCTCCAAGGCGTGAGCACCGATAAGCAGAGTTTTGTCCTTTCCTTATAAGATTCCTAATTATTCAAAGTAACACTCAGGTATGCCGTTCAGCAGGTTAGTTACGACGTCGGGAGCAGTTAGGAGAACAAAATGATACAGAGACTGTTCAGGTTGCTCTCCCACAATCAACTCAAAGGTTTATTCAGTATACAACAGTTTAAATAGAGGAAAAAAAGGTTCGTGTGTCAGCAGGTTCTCAGTTCAAACCGGTACAGACCAAATAAGGAAACGTCTTCCTGCCTTCTGAGCAAAGAAGTATCCTTTGTGTAGTTTATCAGTTCAGCTACAATTTATGATCATTCCAGCAAAATACACTCCTAGACATAGAATACAGAGTTCTTTCATTAGTGAATTCTGAAACAAACCACCTGGCCTTTAACAAGCTCTTTTCTAAAGGATAAGGAAGGGAGGATGGGAGTAAGGAAGTGGTCTCGTCTCTGTGGTATTTTCGACCTTGGGGTACCAGCCTGTGAGTCTTACACATTAATTCTTGGGTCACAGAGAAAGAGAAAAACAACTAGTAAATGGGCCTTATTGAGTAACAGTTTTCCTGTATAATATCACTATAAAACAATATCCTGTAAATGCTACCATGGTATCAAAATATCACAACAGTTCCCTCCTTTTATCATGAAATGATAACATAGTATAAAGACAGAATGTAATAACATAATATAAAGACAAATCATAAATGTGAAACAAATCATAAATGTAACTAGTCCTTCGAGTAAGCTTAATATCAAAATTTTTTTTAAAAGAAGAAAAGAGAAAGAAGAAAACTTCATTCTCTTCTTGGACAATCGAGTAATTCACAACCTAATGCTCAATACATACATCAGGATCATCATTGATGACATCTGGCACATAATCTGGGTCAATTTGTGCCAATTGCAAATACATTGAAGTAGCTGTACTACTAGCTATACGGGTTATCATTGAGCGTACACAGGGTATCACACAACAGTCTCCACCTGAGTCCCGTTGATGTATAGTGAGGCGTGCTGGTCTCTCCTCATCCTCGGGTCAACAATCATCTCCTTAGTCATCATGATGATCATCTCCCATCAACAAAATTAATGATGGAGGTGTTGTACTGGGAAGAGACACAGTTCTGGGTGAAAAGGGTGTCCAGGAGTGGATTGACCACATAGCCTTGGGGGATCCCTGTGCTCACTATCTTTACACCATTGAGTATCTTAGTGAGGAAGTCCAGGACCCAGCAACAGAGGGAGGGTGTCAGTCCAAGAGTGGAGAGCTTTCCCAACGGTCTGTTTGGAATGATGGTGTTGAATGCAAAACTCTAGTCTGTAAACAGCATTTGAATGTAGGTGTCCTTATTTTGGAGGTCTGAAAGGGCTGTTTGGATGGTTGCATTAACGGCGTCTTCGGTAGAAAGGTTCTTACCATATGCAGAGGATTGCAGAGGATCTAGTGTGTCCGGGATGGTATCTTTGATATGGGACTATCCTCTCAAAACACTTCATTACAGGTTCAGACAGGTTATGTTGTTTTTCTTGGGGAGGTGGTTGACTTGAAGCATGTGGGCACAGCTGACTGGATGAGGGATAAATTAAAAATGTCTGTAAACACCTCACCGAAGAGCAGACCCTCAAAGCATGGCTTAGGATGTTGTCACGACCGGCTGCTTTTCGGGGGTTAGTCCTCCTCAGAACCTTGCATACTTCAGTCAAAGTCACAGTGAGTGAAGAGCTGCCTCTACTGGTAGAATCCCTCTGTGTTGGTTGGTGTTTAGGGTATTGAAACAAGCGTAGAACTCATTCAGCTCATCTGGTAGTGCATTGTGTTGTGTGGGGAGAACACCCTGTATCACATCAAGAACTCCACCGATTACACCGACAAGGTCCAGAAATTTACCCTGGATCCAGATGAAACCATGGTGTTCTTTGATGTAGTCTCTCGCTTCACATGCATACCCACCACGGAGGCAGTGGAGACTGTAGCCTCAGTAACCGCAATTGTGCCTACCTTTCAATTAGGGCCACCAGTCCAGGTAGACCATCGCCCTCACACATTCCTCAGAAAAGAAGGCTTCACTCTGTTTATGTCTTAGTATCTGAGTGTAGCAGTCTAAATCCCAAATTACTCTGCAATGCATATCGGTTTGCGATGAAGGATACAACATAAATGCATGATACAAATTATGAGGTAATTGTGTAATATAAGATAATGGGTGTACATGAGCCTTAAAGATAAAACATTAATTCTACACCCCACAAATCTATATCTGATACATTTAAAAATTTTGGGATTAAATGCAAGCTAAACAGACATTCATTTGTTGTTGCATTTAGTAATTGTTTAAATAAATTGTACAAAAAAATTGTAAAATAGATATAGAAATAGATTTTTAACTGATGCCTGTTGCTCTTTTCATGATTTTGTAAACAATCCAAAATTGTCTCAGCTGGAGAACTTGAAAACAGAGATGCAAGAGCTGGAGAAGTTCGACACCATGCAGGTGATAAAGGGACAACAAGCCATTGCTGCTCTGAAGGTTGATCTACGCAAGTGCAGCGAAAAACTGAACACTACTGTCGCACCCACTGAGCCTCCACAGGGTGAGTCAATCAAGCAGTTTTTTAAAAAAAAAAAAAAAGATTGTTTATTTGTTTCTCTTTTCCTGGTGGGGGTGGGAACCAATTATTGGGGGTTGGAGCAATTAATAATCTTTTCTTGTAAATTCATATTGCCTAGTAGCATGAAATCATTTGTGTCCATACCAACTTGACTGATCTTTACATTAAGCCAAGGTAAGCTTAACTAAGCTAATGTAAGATAAGATAAATATGGAGAAGATCACTGAAGAAAATAACTTCTAAAGATGTCTGTGAAGGTTCTCAGTCATCCAGGTCATCGTAGTCTAAGGAGCTTGGAAAGAAAAGCGTCTGGACTTCTTTGAGTTGCTTGAACACCCACTCCCCAGTCTGAATCTACACAACTCAGAGAAGAACACACACCTGAGGACAGTCAGGAAAAATGGGAGAAGAACTTTTCAGACCGGAATCTCACTGAACCTGAAAACAAAGTATTAGCCAAAGGACTCAATTTTGCCATTGTTCCGCAACAGTTGCCCATAGTGGACCTCATCACAGCCACAGAAACTGCCATACGGATTAACAAATCATCACAGACAGAAGCAGAGCAAATCAGAATGAAAGTCTCCGCCACCCTCTCCAGTGCCAAAGTCCCTCCGTCTAACCTCACATTACAAGAAAAGAAGGCCGTCACTTTCCTGAGCAAAGACCACAACATCACTATATCAGTGACAACAATACCTACGAAGCCTTAAAGCGAGACCCCACAAGCAGCTACAAAAAGAAAGTTTTCAAGACCTTGAAAGGGACAAAATCACTGACCGCGTTACATATCACCGCCTTTACCCGCCTTTTCTGGTTTTCCTGACCCCATGGATCCATCATCTTCGTCGAATAGGCCGCTGTTTGTGCTGGCCTCATCCAGCTCTGAGTCTAGGTGATGTCTGATGAAGTGGAGACCCGTGGAAAGATGTAACGTTTGCAAAAGAATTAGGTCGGGGCTTATTGTGCTGCCAAGCTGCAGATGTTTGTTTGGAGCTAGCCTCCAAAAGCTGGCCATACACTGTGCAATTCTTGGCCCATTTTGAACCGATTTTTCAGTCGCGCAACCGTTTTGGGGATCGGCCCGTGTTTTGCCTTTATCGTGTGTGCATCGTGTAGTATACATGGGGTAACGATAAGCAGTTAACACCTCACAACCAGCTCCCAATCATCAATCGTACGGTCGCATGATAATCAAACCTGTTTGAAATCCTGTCGCCCCTCAACACAGTCTGTCACACTGCGCACGCACAAACACAGAAATGAAAGAGAAAAGGTGGAGCAGCACGGCAGTGCAGCATGTGATCTGGACACAAGAGATGGAGGCACAACTTGTAGGATGAGGCAAGCTCATCCGAGTACGTAAGCGTAGAGCTGCCACCCAGGCAAAAGAAAACTATAGCTATATCACGTTATAACGTGAAAAGTATATTGTTAGAACAATAAACTTTTCACGTTATAGCGTGATATAGCTCTATTGAACAATATAATATCACATTCATATTATATCTGAACAATATAATATCACATAATATCACATTGGTTGTGAGGTTGTTAGAACAATATACTTTTCACGTTATAACGTGATATAGCTCTATTTTTCTTTTGCCTGGGTGGCAGCTCTACGCTTACGTATCTGAGGCTTTTCAATGTAGCCTCACAAAATTATCACGACTACAACAACCATGAAAAGAGTTGGATGGACATTGCTGCTCAATCACAGCTGCCTTGTCAATGTTTTTCATTAGTAATTTAGCAAAGTTGATGGTGTGTGTGTGTGTGTCTGTGTGAGTAAAAGACAGAGAGAGGGCGAGCGAGGGGCAGGTTTTGTATGATAAGCTTCGTGTTATGGACGCACAGTTTGAGCACTCAGGTCGCATCAGAGTATCAGGCCCTGCATCGTGACCTATGAACTTCTAACCCCTGAGATTCAATTGTACAGTTTGAGCAGGAGCTGAATAACGTGACTGAAAAAAATCGCACAGTGTTTGCCCAGCTTAATGTAGACCGTTTAAACTAAACAAGCTGCTGTTTCACATATTAAACCCTGTCAGCCGCAGTATTGCCTTCTGTTTTAACAGTTAAAGCAGTAGAGACGAGCTGTTTGCATGCGCATTGAACTCTAGCATCATTAACCAGGCTAGCTGTTAGCTTATAGGTCATGTTAGCTAACCAGCGAGCAGTTAACAGGACAGCCGAAGCTGCACAAAACACCCACAAACTTATCTCACTACAACATAGCGCCGAAAATATGACAGCTGCTGTAACATAAGACTGACGTCCAGCTAACCAGAGCTAAAAAGATATTTAGAGAAAACTTACCGTTTCCTCAGGTTACACGAGTTGAGTTGTTTCACGCTGAAAAGTTGGTTTGTTTTGGCTCTCACTGAAGACACCGACACTGAAGACATAGCTGTTCCTTTGTTCTGCTTTTAAGCAAAACATTCTTTGTATATGAGGCCAAGGGTGTTCTCTTCAGCTCTAGCGTAGACTCTGCCATGTTTTCATGTTTCTTCTTTCCGTGTGTCCGCTACTTTGAAACGCTTGGGCCGCTCTGCCCGCCACAGTTTCAAACTGGTCATGTGACTGCATGGCCACATCTCATTGGTAAAAACTCCACTGGCAGCATGTTATCTAATGTGTTAAACAAATTTTTATTTTTGTTTTAAAGTAACGACTCGAATTGTGCAAATGTACCGTTAATGTACCGAGTAAAAGTACCGTTTCTTCTTCACAAATGTACTCAAGTAAAAGTAAAAAGTACCGTGCAAAAAAGGTACTTTAAAAGTACATTTCTTTCAAAAACGTACTCAAGTAAATGTAACGGAGTAAATGTAACTCGTTACTACCCACCTCTGGAGAGTACCCAGCCTCTGGTACAGATATGTAGACGACACCTGCGTCAAAATCAAAAGACAAGTGGAATCCTTCACTGCGCACATTAACGCCGTGGATAAAAACATCAAGTTCACCAGGGAAGACACAAAGGATAACTGTTTGCCTTTCCTGGACTGCGCTGTGCACATTGAAGAGAATGGCAACCTCAACATTGAAGTTTACCGGAAGCTCACACACACGGACCAGTACTTCCTCTTTGACTCCCATCACCCTCTGCAACACAAACTTGGGGTAATCAGGACCCTACACCATCGGGCAGAACATGTTCCCTCTAAGCCTGAAGAGAAAAAGAAGGAACACACACATGTAAAGGAAGCACTTAAAACATGCGGTTATCCTAATTGGGCGTTTATAAAGTCAGCAAAGAGGCACAGGAAAGAAGATCAGACACCAGGGAGGGAGGATAAGAAAGACAGACGCAACAACATTGTCATCCCCTATGTAGCCGGTGTATCAGAGAAACTCAGGAGAGTTTTCTCCAAGCATGACATCCCGGTGTACTTCAGACCCAGCAACACACACAGACAGAAACTGGTTCACCCGAAAGACAAAACTCCTAAACAAAAACTTAACAATGTGGTGTTTGCTGTACAGTGCAGCGAGGAATACCCAGAGCTCTACATCGGAGAGACCAAACAGCCACTTCACAAGCTCATGGCACAACATAGAAGAGCCACCTCCACGGGACAAGACGCAGCAGTTCATCTGCATCTTAAGTACAAAGGTCACTCTTTTGAGGATGCCAATGTTCACATTTTGGACAGAGAGGACAGATGGTCTGAAAGAGGAGTGAAAGAAGCCATTTACGTCCACTGTGAACGACCATCTTTGAACAGAGGCGGTGGTTTACGACACCAACTCTCTGCCATCTATAATCCAGTTTTGAGATCCCTTCCCAGACGCCTTAACGCCCACTCACATCCTGGGCCATCTGACCTCAGGAAATCACATGATCAGGTGGGGCCAGGTTTCACAATGAGCTCACCCGAAACCCTGGCTGATTGTGACCCACACCTGCTTTCACACCTTGGCTCATGTGATTAAGTAGAGGATCATCAGGGGGTCCTTTGCCCCTCTGTGGGGGGAAACTCCCACTGGGTTTAAATCTGGGACTCTCCACCATTTAACCCTTAGAACTGAAGAAGCTTCTCGGATGAGAGGTGAAACGTCTTCAAGCAACTCAAAGAAGTCCAGACGCTTTTCTTTCCAAGCTCCTTAAACTTCTAAAGATGACAAAAATTAAGGACTCAGTTGAATTGAAAATACAAAATAGGTGAAGTTCTTAATAAGACCAAATCTTGATCTGTCATTGAGTCAGAAAAGCTGAAACAAATGTGAGAAAAAGTGCTCAGCTGCATGTGGTGAGGATCCATTAATTATCCATTGCCTTTCACTAGAGTAATCAATCATCTCGATCGCCTGTGTCAGCTGATGAAAGAATCCAATCAGTGCATTGAAATTGGATTCAAATAGCAACAAGGAATCACTTGCACTGATAAACATGGCTATCAATAAGCTTTAAAATTAGGTAAATACAACCTCAAATAAAAATATGTGAAGTAAAAGGCTAGGTCCCAACCTCAACCGAACTTAGATGCTTGGCTGGGTCCTTCAGAGAGCTTTGCAACATTGCAAAGAAGAAGTCGACAAGATGAAAGAAACACATAATGTCATACAGAAAATCATTAATTCAAGTTATTTGTTCAAAAGGTAGTTACACAAGCTATCATGAATTGAACCGAATTCATTTAATAAATAATATAATAATAACAATTATTACTTTAAAGTAGTTGCAGTAAAAGAAAGCTCAATCGTTATATGATGAATAAACCCCAGCATGCATTGATAAAAGAATTTCTAGTTTGTCATACAAATAAATTTAAAAGGCCTGTTATAATATGCATTTCCTCCATAAAAGTAGCCTCACGGAGAACAGCTAACACACACTATACATTTCCCCTCAGGTACCTGTGCACGCAGCCGGCTTGTTAATGTTACTGAGCCAAAGGTCTACACAAAAGGAGAATATCCTGGCTCGTATGCTTACGGAGCCTGGGGTCGTGATCCCAGACCAGAGAAAGGCAAAGAGAGCTGGTATTGGCTGGTGATGTTGACATTGAGTAACGTACATGCCAACTATGTTCGTCTTTACAGCAGTCTAAGTTCTCTCATCATTGGAGTGAGCGTCCCAGGTAAGGAACTGCTCGCTTCTCTTTGTTTATTCCCCTACGAAATGTAAAAAACCCTTACTGTTTATACTGGGATCACACTGAAGTTGGTAAATTAGTAGTTTATTGAATCATTTGAATTTCCAAGAAAGAAAGAAATTAACCTGGAGGTTTGTTGTACGTTGGGTTACTGAATGTGTATGGAAAGGACCGTTTAAAGTTTGCTAGGTAACTACAATACCCAACTGTACCTAAAATTGAATTATGCAGACCACAATAAAAGTGACTTTACTCTTTAATATTATAAGAGAACACTGACATTTTCCTTACTTAAAGTGGAATAAAGTAAAGTGCACGATTGTTTTAATTACTGGCACATTTCTGTGAAGCAAATTATAGTTTTAAACTATTAACATACGTTTATTCCTCCTTTTTCTTCTTCAGGTAACGTCCAGATCCACTCCTCAAACCCAACTACCAACACTATCCAGGGTCCAAATAATGTTCTGTATGGAGGGGCTTTGTACTACAACTGTTACAACCAAGATTATGTTTGTCGATTTAATCTCACCACTAAAAGTGTCACAACCTTACAACTACCAAAAGGCACCAGGTTTGTTACTCAACTTTGAAAATGTTAGTTTAAAGAATAACTATGACAGAAACTTTCACTGCTATCCTCTGTTAACCAGGTACAACTCAAAAGGTAACTTCTGCCATCTTGAGGAATGCTACCCATACACTGACCTGGACCTGGCAACAGATGAGTCTGGTGTCTGGGTGGTCTACACCACCACTCAGGACTTTGGCAACTTGGTTCTCTCCAAGCTAGAGGAGGGTGAAACACCAACACTTAGGCGTACCTGGCGCACTTCAGTCTACAAGCGGGCAGTGACCAACACCTTCATGGCGTGTGGCGTTCTCTATGCGACACGTTACATTAACAGGGAGGTCGAGGAGATCTTTTACTCATTCAACACCGTGACGGGACAGGAGAAGTTCAACATTGGCATCTTCATGAACAAAATGTCTCCCAACATTCAAAGCCTAAATTACAGCCCTGTGGACCAGATGCTGCATGCTTACTGTGACTCCAACATGGTTTCCTACAAGGTGTTGTTTGGGTAAATTGATGTTGTTTCATTTCTGCAAAATTGATTGATCTCTATAAAAGTCTGAATTCAAAACAGTTTTTTCTCAAGATGTTTCATGTTTAATGCATCACATTTCATAAACAATGTATTTCTCCATTAATCTAATTCTACCAGTGTAAATAAATAGTTCATTGTTGCCTTGTACTCTCTTTATTCAATAAAATCAATATTTCCAGTGTAGTGGTTTTAATGTTCAGAGTCAGTCTAACTATGTTATTATATTTTTTTTTATGTAAACATACAAATGTCATATTCTCATAAAAGTTACACGATTGTTGTTCTGACATTTGTGGAGAAATCCTTGCAGTGACATTAGCGTAGCAGTTATCTAAATAAGTAAATTAAATTCAAACTGATTATCAACTCGTTAGTTGTTGTACCAGTGTATTACTCTAAGTACTGGCTCTTTCCATGCGTGACATAAAAATCCTCTTTTTTCTGAATGCAGAAAACTAATCTATGATTAATTTTACAGACAATTTTTTTTGAAATGGCCACATGAATAAAAACATTCCTACTTTCTAATGGTATCTACCATTTACATTGTTTATGGAGATATTTGTGAAATATTCTCCAGCATTTACACTGACTAACCTTAACATTGTGTAACATTTAAAAATTATCCTTCAAGTATCTGATATTACACATTTTATAGTTCATAATTCAAGCGCAGACCACCAAGGTGCAATGGCCTACACTCAACTGATACGCTGTTGTGTTTATATTGTAAAGTAAAAACCCTATAATAATATAAAAAAAACCCAGAGAAACCCCAACAATCATATCGCTCCCATGAGCAGGTGATTTGGCGACAGTGGAAAGGAAAAACTCCTTTTTAACAGGAAGGAACTTCCAGCAGAACCAGGACAGGAGAAGGATGTCCATGTGCAGCAATGGAAGCAGATATGGAAGGTAAAATCCAAAGTGGTCCCAATGGTATAGGGCAATGTATTTTGATTTCCACCAGTGATTCGATTCAATTTTGACACAGTCAATATTCACGGAAATATTATAATTCTGATCATTTATCTACAGGAAAGGGCAGAGCAGGCTGTACCTACTGGGGAGACTCAGGTCTTTTGGAGTGAAGGGCCCACTCCTGAAGACCTATGACTGTGGTGGCCTCAGCCATCTTTTACTGTGAGGTCTGCCGAGGCGGCAGCATCTCTGCTGGAAGAGAAGAGACTGAACAGGCTGATCCGGAGAGCCAGCTCTGTTCTAGGATGCCCTCTGGACCCAGTGGCGGTGGTGAGTGACAGGAGAATGGTGGTTAAGCTGTCGTCCCTGTCGGACAACATTTCCCACCCCATTCAAGAGACTCTGACAGCATTGAGCAGCTCCTTCAGTGGCAGGCTGCGGCACCCAGGCTGGGATGGAGAGATTTTGCAGGACTTTCCTCCCAACTTAATGTCAGACTCTACAACATGGTCTCTGAAGATGGCCACACACGTGCAGACAGACACACACACATCCCATACACAACTGTAACTGTCTCCCTGATGTGCAGTATTACCTGCTCTTAAATTTGTACTTTCTGCCGTGACCCAAATATTTCCCATTTGTGGGACTAATAAAGGTTTATCTTATCTTATCTTATCTTATCTTATCTTATCTTATCTTATCTTATCTTATCTTATCAGTACAAATCCATTATTTTATATCTATGTATATCTATATATATATATAAATAAATCTAACACTTGTGAGACCTTAGAGGTCACATCTTGTAACTGGAAGGTTGCCGGTCCGATCCCCAGCTCTATCTGTCCTGGTCGTTGTGTCCTTGGGCAAGACGCTTCACCTACCGCCTACTGGTGTTGGCCAGAGGGGCCTGAGTGTCTAGAAAAGTGCTATATAAATGCAATCCATTATTGTACCTAAGAATAAAACACAAACAAATATGAAGGAGATTTTTCTGGCTGGCTTTTTATAGCAGATAAACACCTTAAAAATATTTTGCAGTACATCAAAAACTGAAGAAAACCATGAATCAGCATATAAACATTACCTAATGCTGAAGTGAAGCAGAGCAAAGTTAAGGAGGTTTTATTAGCGACTACAGCTAAGCGTTTTATAATTTGGCATAATTATTAAAGTTTAATTTTTTTTGGTATTGAACAGCAGAAATTGGCCCTTCTTTTCGGAAGTCTGTTTTGGAGAAAAAAGTAGCGGGCAGCAGCACTTTACACAACGGTAGACTGGTGCGTAATAAGCAAGTGAATAATGCAAAAAACAGAAATTTTAGTACATTCAGAGAGAGAAAGCTGTGCATGAAGTGTGATTTTCTCATGGTGGAAGCAAAACAGCAAGAGGAAGATAGAATTCGTGACAATCCTTTTCAAACGTGAAGCGTAGTCTTGATCTTCTTTTGCTGCTGGTTCAGTGAATTTTGGTCGGAGAGTGATGAAACCTGCAGCTTCAGAATCTGTGAGATGTTGCCTTTCAGCACCCAGTGGCATGTCCCCGTTGGGTGAATGGGGGGGGGGGGGGGGGGGGGGGGGTGTGTGTGTGTGCATGCTTTGCATTTACATCTTTTTGCAAAATCCGTTTACATCATTAGCTGTTTGATGATTGAAACAGTTTTGTGAGCTTTAACCTCAGACTCTGCCGTTTCTAGCAAAATACATTTACATTTAAAAATCGATTTTGGGTATCAATATCACATTATTCAAACTAAAATCAATTTCTATGATAAAATCAATTTTTTAAACCTACCCCTACAGTGTTAGCAGTAATGTTAGAAGCTGTAAACCCAAAATAGTTAAAATCTTGATGTTTTTGGTACTGAAGACTTTATTATGGTTCTAACCGGTGTTTGCATTCAGTTTAACCAAATGACATTATTAGTATAAGAACAGTTTTTACAGCATACATGACATATCTGTGGTATTTGCAGCTAACATCACTGTTGCATAAAATAGTCCTTAAACTGCACTTTTTAAATCATTGCTTTTTTTTCTTGCAGCATGCATGCAGCATACATGATATATCTTCAGCATTTGCAACATCTGCTAAGATTGCTGTTGCACAGAAAAAGCCATTGCCTTTTTTTTTGGAGGGGGGGGGGCTTGGTCATGTGACAATAACTAGCTACAAAGCTTCAGATCTGAAGTGGGCCTGGTAGGCCAGCAAGTATCCATCGTTGTACATGTAGATCTGCTTGTTGGTGGGATTGTAGCTCAGACTAGCCACTGCTTTAGCTACCTTCTCCAGTGGTATTGCTAGTGAGTTGTCTTCTTTGCCTGTGGCTGTGTCGAAGGCGTAGAACACCTCCTCCCGGTACTCATTAACGTAACGAGTTGCGTACATCACACCGCACACCATGAAGGCGTTGCTCGTTGCCTTCTTGAACAACCTCGTTTCCCACGTCTGTGTCACGTTGAGACTCTTCACCTCGCTGTCCCAAACTAACCGGCTGATCACAAGGTTACCATGGTTACCTATAGTGGCATAGAGAGCCCACAGTCCTGTTTCATCTGCCTCTACATCAATATCACTATTGAGCCGGCAATCGTAATAACAATAGGGGAACTTGTTGTTGAAACCCACACCGGTGCCTGGAAGAGTCACCCGTTTGACCTCGTTGGCCTCAAGGTCGTACCGGCAAATGTCTGCAGAGCGGTAGCAGTGATAATACAGAGCCTCGCCATACAGGACGGCGTTCGGACCTTCATTTGTGCTGGGATGACTGTAAGATGAAGCAAAGGTAAATTCTCTGTGGTTTGTTGAGGCCATGAAGTCTTCGTAGGTTTGGTAAAGGCGCACAGTGTTGCCCCAGATGTGGCTGCTGAGCAGAGGTTGAACCCAGTAACTGTTCTTCTGCCCCTCGCTCTCGTTCTGGGCTTGTTTTCCCCACGAACCAGAGATATAGCTCTTACCATGAGGACTGACTTTGGTCGTGATAGGGTCACTGATGTTGGTGATCAGACCTCTGACGCAGTGCTTGTCCTGAACTGGAAAGATAGAAAGATCAGAAGGTTTTTGAAGCAGATGATGATATAGATACAGTCAATTGTTGTCATTTATCATCATTACTTATCATCCCCTTAAGGTGTATCCTTGCTTTGAAAAGGGGAAGCTTTTTATTTCTAGACTGGGATGGCTCTGCACTGGGTCTGACAGAGGGCTGGGTCGGTGACCCAGCATTTTGAGTTATTTTGTATTTTTTCTTATTTATGAAATAATATAAAGTTCTCGGGTTATTATTAGTTGGTATTAGTTGAAGTTGAGTCTAGTATATTAGACTCGTTATCGTCCATGTCTCCTTGCTTATAAGCCTTTTTCTGTTTAAAATGTGTAATCTCCTTGTCTGTGTAGGTTCCCCTTGTGTCTTTGTCCTCTTTCACTTTCTGGGAATTCTGTTACTATAGACAATGTAGAGACTGGATTTTCAGCTCTAATGCCAGCTAGAACTGTTTGTTGTGAGACAGGTTGCTGTGAGACCAAACTAGACTCCTGTGGGTCTAAAATATGGGCCGGGTCGGATCCAGAGGCAGAGTCGAAGGACTCAGTGTGCTCTGGGTCCCCAGAAGTACTTGTTTCTACTCCCACTTGGGGGCTCAGCAGAGGTTGCCCAGGTCCGCTGTGCCAGCTGGAGGGTCAGACAGGGCTAGTCAGCAACTTCATGTTTGAGCTGGGGGTACATGAGAGCCCAGCCTCCAACTTTATGCTCCAGCTGGGGGTTCAGGAGACCCTAGCCAGCAGCCTCTTGTGCCAGCTGTATGCTCAGCCGAGCATATATGGTCCAGCCACGATTCAGCCAGAGGTTGACGTCTCATCTAGTCTCATCTCAAAGTAGCCTGGTCTCGCCTGTCAATGCCCTGCGCGGCCTGCCAGTCCACAACCACCTTCCAAGCCCCAACCAGCGCATCAGGTGCCTGCCAAGCCAGCCCGTCCATGGAAATCAACCAAGCCACCAAAGGGCCCTCACTCACGTTCACCCTAAGCCATAGCCTAAACTGGGGGTATGGAACTCCAGGCCTCAAGTGCCGGTGTCCTGCAGGTTTTAGATGTGTCCTTGATCCAACACAGCTGAGTCAAATGGCTAAATTACCTCCTCAACATGTCTTGAAATCCTCCAGAGGCCTGGTAATTAACTAATCATTTGATTCAGGTGTGTGGACCCAGAGTGTGAACTGTAACCCTGATACTAAAATCACATTTTGCACCTCAAAAATGCCAAACAGGCATTCTGTTCCCATAAGTGACTGTTGGTCCTCACAAATATAGTAGCATGCCAATTTTCTGTCATCACAAAGATATCTAAACATGTGCACGCACACACACACACACACACACACACACACACACACACACACACACACACACACACCTCACATACCTCTGAAGTCTTTGGGGATTGACTTGCAGGTCTCCACATTATTCTTTAGGTAGCGCAGTTTCTCCTTCACAGTCTTCATGTTAAGCGTGTCTATTGTTTGCATCTTGTTTACATGTTTATGTAGTCTATCAGCCTATCAGAAATGGATATAATATTATTCTATTGATAATTCTGTTACATCACAACAGGTCACATGTGACCTGACATAGTATAACATTAAATCTTTTCTTTCTGTTGTTTTTTGCTGCCATTTGCTATTTTAGCTCTACCTCTTTGGAGAGTTTCTGTGTCTCGGAGTTGTTAAGCTGGCTGTGGACCACATCGATGTCCACCTGTAACTGGCTGAGCTCCTGGCCCAGCTGGCGCAGGGACAGTTCTGTATACAGGCCCTGGGAGTGCAGGTAGTTGTAGGGCTCCAGCCGAGCCGTAAAGTTGGTAAACTGATCCTGGATCAGAGGAAGACGTTGGCTAGAGAACGTCAGCTGCAAGAAATGCAGACAAAAAAAATCCTTTGTTCAAAGACATGGCTTTTTTTCCTATACGAGCTATGTAAAAAATACATCCAAATTTTAAAAAGTTAATATTTTGAGGGGAAAGAAAAAGTGGTTACCCTATATTATAAAATACTGTACATATTTTCTATTATAGATAGATATCCATCTGTTGAAAGATAAGAGATCATGGACCTCAGCTGTGTAGTCTCATATTATTAAGAATAACAACAATAATTTTAAACATTTGAATCCCCAACTGATAAGATATATGTAAGAAAGGCCAGTGAAGCCAAGCTTTTTATTTTATTTTCAAAGACAAGTCTTTTGCAAGCAGCATATAAAATAATATATGAATGTTATGAAAAAACTTTGATACAGTGTTTATCTTTAAATAATGAAATATCAATTGATTGATTATACCCATACTTAGTATTCATTATGATAATAATAATTAATGAATTATTAAATAATGTTTTCTTGATTATTGATTCATTTTTACTTGTATTTTAGTTGTTTAATAGTACAACGTTAGTTCCTGAGAGCTTACTTCAGTACAATAAAGCATATAGATGAGTTCTTACCTCTTCTTGTAGGTTATTCAGAGATTCTTCACAGGTGTGAACTTCCTCCAACACGTACTTAAACTTCTGAGCAGGAAACACCCACATGGTGGAGTTTAGCTGGCACACACATGCATTTGCCTTCTTGTAGCCCGACACTCGCTGACTCTGGCTGTCAGCCTGATTTTGCAAATAGGAGCACAAATTCTTAAAGTCTATTTACATGGTAAACAAACAACAAAAAATACTACGTATAATACTTTTTTTAATTTATCGACTAGAAGTGTGACTTACTGTGGATGACAGCAGCAGCAATAGAAGCAGCTGCAGCATTTTTAGAGAAACTGAGACTGGACCAACACTGACACACAGTCTTCTTCTGTTTTCTTTAGAAAAACTCACTCACAACAAACTCAGAATTTGCCGGTTTGCTTCCTGTCACTGATAAGTTGCTCCACAGCCTTAAAACCACTTGGACAAATGACACAACTAAGAACATCAAACTGGCGTTTTGTACGACCCCTCCCGCTTTCTTTATGCATTGTTAGTTTACTGGCTCTCATTTCCCCTTTTCAGTCTTCCTTAGACGATTATTTCGTTTTTTTCATTCAACTGTTGATTTTTCATTCATTTATTTATTTTTAACTATATAATAAAAGTGGAATGAACTGCCCACTGATTTTAAAGCTAAATTCATGTTTAAAACAACAAATCCAGTAGAAATTAAGTTTTCATCATATGTTAGTATGAAAATCTAATTTTGAAACGCTGCTTAAAAAAGACACTCAAAAATAATATATACCTTTGCAGGTTGTAGTCGTTAGCTTTTTTTTTATAGTGAACATTTTTATGATTAATGAAAAAAGTTAAACTTTAAAAAGTGGGCATTTACAGTGATGTATTACTATGATATAATGCCATGCTTGTTCAGAAATCCAGCTGTTAATTCCATTGCATTAACAGCTGATGTAGTCTACAGTATAGAGTAAAGCTCAGGGAAGCACAGGCTTCTCTGTGTAATGAGGCTACAACCTGTATTGAGTCAACATCTCTGTGCTGAAGAGGATACTAATGGGATTAAAGAATCCCATTAATAAATTAAACTGGAACTGAAGCCTGGAATTGCCAAAATTGCAAACAACCATGAGCTGCTAATCTTAATTCTCAATTATTTTTGCTTACTTTTTATTTATTTTACATTAAAAAAAAAACCCTGACAAACTATGATTTCTGCTACATCTGCTTTCACCTTGCTTACTACTGCAGTTTAACCTATCAAGGTCAGTGACAATCCGATCAGTATATTTTTATTTATTTATTTATTTATTATTATTATTATTATTATTATTATTATTATTATTATTATTAATATGTTTTATTCTTTAGTCTCATTATATATTCACAACCAGGGAGAGGGTATACAATACAATATTATAACACTTTCAGTTTCTTCAAAAAGAAAAAAAAGGTCACTATTCTCTGAAAATATAGTATATGACTTAGTAATCATATTGGTTTTTGGGCTCATCAACAATGATGGAAGACCTCATAGGGTTAATAACAATCTTTTTAAAATATTACAAAATATACTATCATTTAATTAATTTGATGAAAGACTGCGGTGTTAAGACATGCAATCAATTAAGAGCACCTGATATTTCTAAGGTAAGCTTTTTTCAGTCCTCACACTACAGTTAACTTTTTAACATCCACTGCCATTGGCCCACTTATTTTTACAGGTATAGTTTTGGAATTTTGCTGATTTCGAATGCCCAAATGGGAACACTTATGTCATAGTCGCTGCGTATATGACACCTCACATAAAAAATAGGAACTTCGACTTTCTAAAAATGTGCTTCATGTTGGTAAAACTATATATTTGCCAAAAATGTATATTTGGAAACTTGGCAGATTTAGGGAAGTTAAAAGAGCTTAGAATGCAAAATGAATCATCGGTGGTGAGACATGGTGTGCATAACAAAACCACAGAATAAAAAAAGAATTAAAAAAATAAAATATCAGTCTGACTCAAAGTGGACACTTTCTGTTCCTGAAATTTCACCATTCCAGGCTCTGCAACCACAACATCCTTGTAAAGCTTCAAAATAGTGCACGTATTAGTCATTTATATGGGTTACTATTGGAATATCCATCTCTGAAACATGACCAGCAGATTGTAGCAGACTATAGCTTGTTATCACAATAGGTTAAGACTGTTAGTGCTGGACAAAAATTAATAAAGACACATGTAAGACATGTATTTATCAACATAATTAAAAATAATAATAATTTTGGTATAGACCAGGGGTATCAAACTCATTTTAGTTCAGGGGCCTGTAAAAAAAAAAAAAATTCTTTGATCTTCAGGCTGAAGGAAGAACAACGGTGTTTAATGCTCAGTCAATAATCACTGTAATCAATACAATTCTCTTTGTTCCATACAAACACTTTGAGCAATACAAATGTCCAGGAGATATACACGGGAGGGGGTCCGACAGATCTCGAAGTGTCTGACCATTTCACACATTCTTATAGCTTCCCATCCACCCCCAAAGTCATAAAACCTAAACATTCATATTCTTTCTCTCCCTCTCAGTGAGCTTCAGTTACGACCTTGGTTTCCTGTGCAGTATAGTTTTGTTCTCCCTAATGACAGAAATAAGGCCACGATTCTACACAGACAGCATTTCTTATAAATCAGCAGTATAATGCATCATAAAACACTATAATGATTCCGCAATCTTTAATCAGAGGTATAATGTGACATAAAACAGCTTAATGATTTTACAACATAGACATCAACAACCTTTGTCTCTCAAAACTAGATGCCTGCTAACCCCCTCTCTATCTCCTGCCTCCCAATCTCGTGACCTTGCAGCCCACTTCTTTGCACAATATGTTCTCCTTGCTCTGGCTTACCAACTCCTTATCCTACTAACGGCAACTTAATGTCGCCTCTGCCCTTCAAATCCGGGTCACACTGCAAGTCTATTATTTCAAGGTGGATGCTGACAGGCAGATCAGAGGGATTCAAGGTGGACGGCGAGCAAAACACTTTGAAGTCTTACTCCAGTTCACCAAAAATCTGAAATCATAGCTCAAATTCTCGTAACAATTCTGCTATTTTATCTTTGAACCGCTTCATGTGTGCCTCACGTTGGATCGCGCACACATTTTGGCTGATTGATGGGATGTGGGGTGTTCCCCATAAGAGGTGCTAGGATGGTAGCCGATGTATCAAAAAAACTCAGGAGAGTCTTCTCCAAGCATGACATCCCAGTGTACTTCAGACACAGCAACACACACAGACAAAAACTGGTCCATCCCAAAGAAAAGACTCCTAAACACAAAATTAACAATGTGTATTCTGTACAGTGTAGTGAGGAATGCCCAGACCTCTACATTGGAGAGACCAAACAGCCACTTCATAAACGTATTGCACAACATAGAAGAGCCACCTCCATGGTACATGACTCGGCAGTCAATCTGCATCTAAAGGACAAAGGTCACTCTTTCGAGTATGCCAATGTTCACATTTTGGACAGAGAGGACAGATGGTTTTAAAGAGGAGTAAAAGAAGCCATTTATGTCCACTGTGAGCGACCATCTTTGAGCAGAGGCGGTGGTTTACGACACCAACTGTCTGCCATCTATAATCCAGTTTTGAGATCCCCTCCCAGATGCCTTAACACCCACTCACATCCTGGGCCATCTGACCTCAGGAAATCACATGATAGGGTGGGGCCAGGTTTCACAATGAGCTCACCTGAAACCTTGGCTGATTGTGACCTACACCCATTTTCACACCTTGGGTCATGTGATTACGTAGAGGATCATTAGGGGGTCCTTTGTCCCTCTCGGTGGGTTACTCCCACTAGGTTTAAATCTGGGACTCTCCACCATTTGACCCTTAGAATTGAAGAAGCTTCTTGGACGAGAGGTGAAACGTCTTCAAGCAACTTAAAGAAGTACAGACGCTTTTCTTTCCATTCTTCTTATTCTTACAATATTTAGTGTCTTGAGGCAGTTATTGTGATTTGATGCTGTATAAACTGAATTGAACTGAATGTAGCCTTGGTTAAAATCACACATTATTGGAGTGGTTTTGTTTAGGAAACTCGGTCTGGAACCAAGAACAAAAAGTCTTGTTTAAGTAAAAAAAAAAATTGCAAATTTTTAGTTTGTGTTTTTGCTTATTCTTGTTTTTTTCAATTGTCGTTTAGCAATCAGGTGACAAATAAATAATTACAGTGATTCCTTGTTTACTGTGGGAGTTACGTTCTAAAAATAACCCGCGATAGGTGAAATCCACAAAGTAGCCAACTTTATTTTTTACAATTATTATTCACTATCAGGGACCACTTCCTTGGTAACGATGGATGATGAGGGATGAGGAAGTATGAATAGTGCTGCAGTTTGGGGAAGGCCTTGAAGGGGACTGGCGACGGCTTTCGGGCCAGGCAGAACCCCATGTACCAACGAGAAATAAAGGGAGGAAAGGAAGAGAGGAGAGGACAAGAGTCCCTCTTCGCTGTTGCTGGCCCACCTGCAACTGATTACCTGACCAGCCGTTGGTAATCATTCCTCCCGGCTAGAAAGGTGTATTTAACCTGGACTCAAAGGAGCTTGCAAAGAAAAACGTCTGGACTTCTTTAAGTTGCTTGAAGACGTTTCACCTCTCATCCGAGAAGCTTCTTCAGTTCTAAGGTCAAATGGTGGAGAGTCCCAGATATAAACCCAGTGGGAGTATCCCCCCACAGAGGGACAAAAGGACCCCCTGATGATCCTCTAATCGCCTGAGCCAAGGTGTGAAACTGGGCGTGGGTCCCAATCAGCCAGAGTTTCGGGTGTGTTCATTGTGAAACCTGGCCCCACCTTATCATGCGAATTCCTGAGGTCAGATGGCCCAGGATGTGAGTGGGCATTAAGGCGTCTGGGAAGGGATCTCAAAACTGGATTATAGATGGCAGAGAGTTGGTGTCGTAAACCCCCGCCTCTGTTCAAAGATGGTCACTCACAGTGGACATAGATGGCTTCTTTCACTCCTCTTTCAAACCATCTGTCCTCTCTGTCCAAAATGTGAACATTGGCATCCTCGAAAGAGTGTCCTTTATCCTTAAGATGCAGATGGACTGCTGAGTCTTGTCCTGTGGAGGTGGCTCTTCTGTGTTGTGCCATGCGCTTGTGAAGTGGCTGTTTGGTCTCTCCAATGTAGAGGTCTGAGCATTCCTCGCTGCACTGTACAGCATACACCACATTGTTAAGTATGTGTTTTGGCGTTTTGTCTTTCGGGTGAACCAGTTTCTGTCTGAGTGTGTTGCTGGGTCTGAAATACACTGGGATGTCATGCTTGGAGAAAACTCTCCAGTACCCTCCATGGAGAAGGAGGCTAGGGGGCAAGATCAAAGTAGCACGGAGTGAGGTTAGCCAACTAACGGAGTTGCAGAAAGGTGCGACAAAGAAGGTGCATAAGAAATACAGCAAGCTGTCCATACCTGAGGCCTTGGAAACTGCCAAGCAAAGACTCATAGCCTTGGCCAGCCGCTTGAGGAGGTACACAGAGAGATAGAACGCAGGAAAATAAACCAGCTGTTCTCCACAGAACCAGCAAAGGTGTACTCTCAGTGGCAAGGGAACAATAATAATAAGAGAACAGCACCACCAAGGCTGGAGATGGAGCAATACTGGAAGAGCATATGGGAGAAGGACGCAACCCATAACGGCAATGCTCAGTGGCTAGTGGATCTGAGGGCAGACCACAGCGACCTCCCTGAACAGGGTCCAGTAACCATCACAGTGGCAGATATCCAAGAAAGGGTCTCCAGTATGAAGAGTTGGACAGCACCAGGGCCCGACATGGTCCACGCCTACTGGCTAAAGAAGCCGACTGCACTCCACGAGCGTCTGGCAGCACAAATGAACCAGCTGCTAGTTAACGAGAGACACCCGGAATGGCTAACCGAAGGTCGGACGGTCCTGATCCCCTATTCTATTCTATTCTATGCTATTCTATTCTAATTAAATAGCTTGAACTTTTTGGGAAAACATATCAGTTATTTTTTCCAACTATAGGACAAGTAGCTCTGAAGACTGTATTATTTTAACATAGTGAAGTTAAAAAAAGCTTACTGTGCACAAAAATGTGGTAGCAGCTAACACATTGCACAAGTACAAAACCTCAGAATTAAAAATCTGTTCCAAGTGGTTCAATTAGACATAATATGTTTTTTTCCCCTGTGGCTTATTTTACGCGCACAGTGCAGAATTTTTACTTTCTGTTCCCAAAACCTGCATCTTCCATTACTCCTATAGTGATAAAAAACAATTTAAAAAACATGCTTTTTTCTTCTTGCACACCTGCCCTGCTATCAGGTGATTTCAGTTTGTATGCAGAGAGGAATAACATAGCGGCGAAATCTGCAGCTTTAACCTCCCGAAATCTTTCATGGCATGCATTTTTAATTTCTCTTTGCTATTTGGGCTGATTTGGACCTGATCAATGAAAAAGCAAAGAATTACCAATTATTTATTTTTACCTGATTTTTCTTTGATCCACATGCGGACATTCGTTTTAAATTTTGATAGAACAGTGGCAGTACAAGTCCTCATAGGTGGATATCAGGCCATTGTAGAGCAAAATTTAGTATTTTGGTCTAGACAACCCAAAATGTGATGTCCACAAAGGAGTAAAGATGCGGACATTACTTTTTCTTTCTATTGCACAAGTGAACAAGAGCATGATAGTAAAGTGCAAACTGTGTGAAAAGAAACAACTTTATTGTATGGCTCTTGTCAAGCATCTGCACAGACAAAATGCTAATACAAAGCTGTTTGTGTTGGCTGACCCCAGCAAAGCTGCCAGAGCCTGATCTTCATCATGTAACATGGTAGACATATCAGTATTGTAGTCTTGTAGCCCAATTTCTACCTGGACCTGTTTCTAATAAAACTCTAAGAATTGCTGTGGCAGGTGGTTTGAAATGTCTTTGGACTGGTTTCCATCTCTTCTTCGTGTTAATGGCTTTATGTTCAAACACAAGCACTAAAAGAGAGATCTTATGTGTCCTAAATAGGACTGGGATTGTCCCAGTATGTGGGCCTGTCTGGGACGAGAAGAAAGTCTGCACTAGACTGTACATTTACATGTGATACGGTTAAAAGAGCTTACTGTGCACCAAAATGCGGTAGTGGCTAACACACTGCATGAATAACAGAGCCCAAAATTAAATATTAAATTTCAAATAGTGCAATTGGACACATTGTGGCTGCTTTGTGGCTATTTTTTGCATTTCATGCAAAAGGGTCACTTTCTGTTCCTGAATCAATTTCATGAAAAAAAAAAATTAAAATAGATGTATTAGTCACTGTTCTCAGCTTCACAACATAGACCATGGGTTTAACAGTGATTCAGAGGCAACATTATGACATTGTATTATTTAGCATAAACTTTACCACATGTAGGATATAATATCACATACACAGTGTATTTTTGTGTGGTAGTTTCCAAATTTTTACTTTCACAGCCTTTGATAATCCACATTATTGATTAAATTGATATATGATAAAATGTGCATGCCCTCCAACTGCTAGTGCTGATGAGTTGAAATAATTAAAAAAAAAAAGAGAGAAAACATTTCTTTTAAAAAGAGTTTGTAGTTTAAAAAATTGTAAAAACAGTGACAGCAGTCTGTGTTCCAGATTTTTTTTTAACAGAGTTTTAGGTTTCAGTACTTTAATTCTTATTTGGTACTTTATTAAATGTGAGATATTTATTTTGTACAGCCGAAGATGCTTTTACTGTCATTTCCCATGATTGGGTGCAAATTCTCTGTGTTGCTGTAATCCAAATCAGAAAATAGAGAAAACAAAGTGATACATAATCTACAAACACACCCACATCCAATTCCTCACATCCACAGGATAATGGGAGTGTTCGCAAATTAGAGGGTGCTGCTGCAGTCCCAGTGCCACAATCAAACACTTTAGAGAGAGTTTTCTTCAGCTCTGCTCTCTGATTCACCATGAAGCTGTACGTGATTATTCCACTGTGTGCTCTGCTCACATTCACCCAGCAGGTAAGAAATACTGAAGACTTCATTTCAATGGGTAAATATCCATTTTGAATAAAGCGACAAATACCAAATACCACTAAATGTGATGTTCTGCTTATTTCACTTGAAAATACATTTAAATTTCAGGCTCCTCCACGAGAAAAGTGTGCATGCGAGCTGAATAACTCAGAGAAGGCATTCCCTCATGAAAAACTCAGGATAGTTGAAACCAACGTATCAGACTGCAACAGCAACATCACCCCGCAGAAGGTAACTAGTCTTTTAAAGTTCTCATGCTGTGTGTCTCCATTCCTGGTTACTCACTGCTGCCTCTGCAGACTGTGGAGCTGGAGAGTCTGCTGCTGGGGTTGGAGCGTCGTCTTTCCCAGCTGAACAAAGATGTGCTGATCCTTGAGAAGGAGGATGACGGAGAGCTGTATGGAGTTCTCAGCTTGTATGTTATAGAGAATGAAATGACTGAGATCAAGCAGCTGATTGACAAGCTCAACAGCACCACCCAGCAACACCAGATCCTCACTGCTAACGCCACTGAACAGGTAGATTCACAACCACATGCTGCAAAACACTGACATCACTGTATCTTTGTCCCTCACTCTGTTTACGATCTTGTAAACAATCAAAATTTGTCTCAGCTGGGGAACTTTAAAGCAGAGATGCAAGAGCTGGAGAAGTTCGACACCATGCAGGTGATAAAGGGACAACAAGTCAACTCTGCTCTGAAGGCAGATCTATTCAAGTGCAACAAAAAAATGAACACTACCGTCACACCCACCGAGCCCCCACAGGGTGAGTTTGTTCTTTTTTTTTATGTGTTTGTTTGTTTATTTCTCTTCTGGTGGCAGTGGGAGTCTGTTCTTAGGGGATTGGAGCAGTTAATAATCCTTTTTATTTTTATCCCATCAGGTACCTGTCAACGCAGCCGGCTTCTGAATGTCACTGGACCAAGGGTCTACACAGCAGGAGAATATCCTGGCTCGTACGCTTACGGAGCCTGGGGTCGTGATCCCAGACCAGAGGAAGGCAAAGAGAGCTGGTACTGGCTGGTGATGATGACTTCGAGTAACAGATACTCCAACTATGTTCGTTTTTACAGCAGTCTGAGTTCTCTCATCATTGGAGTGAGCGTCCCAGGTAAGGAACTCCTCTCTTCTTGTTGTTTTTTTCCCTCCCACATAATGCAAAAAAACCCTTACTGTTTTTACTGGGATCACTCTGAAGTTGGTAATAAAGTAGCTTATTACATTGTTTGAATTTTCAAAGATGAAATAATTAACCCTAGAGGTTTGCTGTACTTTGGGTTACTGAAGGTGTTTGGAAAGGACCATGTACAGTGAGTTTGTTAGGTAACTACCTAACTGTACCTAAAATCGAGTTATGCAACCCTTTATAAAAGTGGCTTTAACATTTGGTAGCAAGTTATACTGATACCAAGTATCAGTATTACGTGTTTTCAACAAGCAGCCCTTCTTCCAGTGCTGGTCCTGTACAGGTGCATAGACAGTTCTGCATTGGTTCCCAGCCCATGTTATCCTGGAGTGTTTTTACTAAATAATACTCACCTGCCATCGTTCTTAAGAACAATGTTTTGCAGTTTGTCTTAATTACTGATACATTTTTGTGAAGCAAATTATAGTTTTAAACTATTAACATATGTTTATTCCTTCTTTTTCATCTTCAGGTAACGTCCAGATCCACTCCTCAAACCCAACTACCAACACTATCCAGGGTCCAAATAATGTTCTGTATGGAGGGGCTTTGTACTACAACTGTTACAACCAAGATTATGTTTGTCGATTTAATCTCACCACTAAAAGTGTCACAACCTTACAACTACCAAAAGGCACCAGGTTTGTTACTCAACTTTGAAAATGTTAGTTTAAAGAATAACTATGACAGAAACTTTCACTGCTATCCTCTGTTAACCAGGTACAACTCAAAAGGTAACTTCTGCCATCTTGAGGAATGCTACCCATACACTGACCTGGACCTGGCAACAGATGAGTCTGGTGTCTGGGTGGTCTACACCACCACTCAGGACTTTGGCAACTTGGTTCTCTCCAAGCTAGAGGAGGGTGAAACACCAACACTTAGGCGTACCTGGCGCACTTCAGTCTACAAGCGGGCAGTGACCAACACCTTCATGGCGTGTGGCGTTCTCTATGCGACACGTTACATTAACAGGGAGGTCGAGGAGATCTTTTACTCATTCAACACCGTGACGGGACAGGAGAAGTTCAACATTGGCATCTTCATGAACAAAATGTCTCCCAACATTCAAAGCCTAAATTACAGCCCTGTGGACCAGATGCTGCATGCTTACTGTGACTCCAACATGGTTTCCTACAAGGTGTTGTTTGGGTAAATTGATGTTGTTTCATTTCTGCAAAATTGATTGATCTCTATAAAAGTCTGAATTCAAAACAGTTTTTTCTCAAGATGTTTCATGTTTAATGCATCACATTTCATAAACAATGTATTTCTCCATTAATCTAATTCTACCAGTGTAAATAAATAGTTCATTGTTGCCTTGTACTCTCTTTATTCAATAAAATCAATATTTCCAGTGTAGTGGTTTTAATGTTCAGAGTCAGTCTAACTATGTTATTATATTTTTTTTTATGTAAACATACAAATGTCATATTCTCATAAAAGTTACACGATTGTTGTTCTGACATTTGTGGAGAAATCCTTGCAGTGACATTAGCGTAGCAGTTATCTAAATAAGTAAATTAAATTCAAACTGATTATCAACTCGTTAGTTGTTGTACCAGTGTATTACTCTAAGTACTGGCTCTTTCCATGCGTGACATAAAAATCATCTTTTTTCTGAATGCAGAAAACTAATCTATGATTAATTTTACAGACAATTTTTTTTGAAATGGCCACATGAATAAAAACATTCCTACTTTCTAATGGTATCTACCATTTACATTGTTTATGGAGATATTTGTGAAATATTCTCCAGCATTTACACTGACTAACCTTAACATTGTGTAACATTTAAAAATTATCCTTCAAGTATCTGATATTACACATTTTATAGTTCATAATTCAAGCGCAGACCACCAAGGTGCAATGGCCTACACTCAACTGATACGCTGTTGTGTTTATAGTGTAAAGTAAAAACCCTATAATAATATAAAAAAAACCCAGAGAAACCCCAACAATCATATCGCTCCCATGAGCAGGTGATTTGGCGACAGTGGAAAGGAAAAACTCCTTTTTAACAGGAAGGAACTTCCAGCAGAACCAGGACAGGAGAAGGATGTCCATGTGCAGCAATGGAAGCAGATATGGAAGGTAAAATCCAAAGTGGTCCCAATGGTATAGGGCAATGTATTTTGATTTCCACCAGTGATTCGATTCAATTTTGACACAGTCAATATTCACGGAAATATTATAATTCTGATCATTTATCTACAGGAAAGGGCAGAGCAGGCTGTACCTACTGGGGAGACTCAGGTCTTTTGGAGTGAAGGGCCCACTCCTGAAGACCTATGACTCTGTGGTGGCCTCAGCCATCTTTTACTGTGAGGTCTGCCGAGACGGAAGAGAAGAGACTGAACAGGCTGATCCGGAGAGCCAGCTCTGTTCTAGGATGCCCTCTGGACCCAGTGGCGGTGGTGAGTGACAGGAGAATGGTGGTTAAGCTGTCGTCCCTGTCGGACAACATTTCCCACCCCATTCAAGAGACTCTGACAGCATTGAGCAGCTCCTTCAGTGGCAGGCTGCGGCACCCAGGCTGGGATGGAGAGATTTTGCAGGACTTTCCTCCCAACTTAATGTCAGACTCTACAACATGGTCTCTGAAGATGGCCACACACGTGCAGACAGACACACACACATCCCATACACAACTGTAACTGTCTCCCTGATGTGCAGTATTACCTGCTCTTAAATTTGTACTTTCTGCCGTGACCCAAATATTTCCCATTTGTGGGACTAATAAAGGTTTATCTTATCTTATCTTATCTTATCTTATCTTATCTTATCTTATCTTATCAGTACAAATCCATTATTTTATATCTATGTATATCTATATATATATAAAAATAAATCTAACACTTGTGAGACCTTAGAGGTCACATCTTGTAACTGGAAGGTTGCCGGTCCGATCCCCAGCTCTATCTGTCCTGGTCGTTGTGTCCTTGGGCAAGACGCTTCACCTACCGCCTACTGGTGTTGGCCAGAGGGGCCTGAGTGTCTAGAAAAGTGCTATATAAATGCAATCCATTATTGTACCTAAGAATAAAACACAAACAAATATGAAGGAGATTTTTCTGGCTGGCTTTTTATAGCAGATAAACACCTTAAAAATATTTTGCAGTACATCAAAAACTGAAGAAAACCATGAATCAGCATATAAACATTACCTAATGCTGAAGTGAAGCAGAGCAAAGTTAAGGAGGTTTTATTAGCGACTACAGCTAAGCGTTTTATAATTTGGCATAATTATTAAAGTTTAATTTTTTTTGGTATTGAACAGCAGAAATTGGTCCTTCTTTTCGGAAGTCTGTTTTGGAGAAAAAAGTAGCGGGCAGCAGCACTTTACACAACGGTAGACTGGTGCGTAATAAGCAAGTGAATAATGCAAAAAACAGAAATTTTAGTACATTCAGAGAGAGAAAGCTGTGCATGAAGTGTGATTTTCTCATGGTGGAAGCAAAACAGCAAGAGGAAGATAGAATTCGTGACAATCCTTTTCAAACGTGAAGCGTAGTCTTGATCTTCTTTTGCTGCTGGTTCAGTGAATTTTGGTTGGAGAGTGATGAAACCTGCAGCTTCAGAATCTGTGAGATGTTGCCTTTCAGCACCCAGTGGCATGTCCCCGTTGGGTGAATGGGGGGGGGGGGGGGTGCATGCTTTGCATTTACATCTTTTTGCAAAATCCGTTTACATCATTAGCTGTTTGATGATTGAAACAGTTTTGTGAGCTTTAACCTCAGACTCTGCCGTTTCTAGCAAAATACATTTACATTTAAAAATCGATTCTGGGTATCAATATCACATTATTCAAACTAAAATCAATTTCTATGATAAAATCAATTTTTTAAACCTACCCCTACAGTGTTAGCAGTAATGTTAGAAGCTGTAAACCCAAAATAGTTAAAATCTTGATGTTTTTGGTACTGAAGACTTTATTATGGTTCTAACCGGTGTTTGCATTCAGTTTAACCAAATGACATTATTAGTATAAGAACAGTTTTTACAGCATACATGACATATCTGTGGTATTTGTAGCTAACATCACTGTTGCATAAAATAGTCCTTAAACTGCACTTTTTAAATCATTGCTTTTTTTTCTTGCAGCATGCATGCAGCATACATGATATATCTTCAGCATTTGCAACATCTGCTAAGATTGCTGTTGCACAGAAAAAGCCATTGCCTTTTTTTTTGGAGGGGGGGGGGCTTGGTCATGTGACAATAACTAGCTACAAAGCTTCAGATCTGAAGTGGGCCTGGTAGGCCAGCAAGTATCCATCGTTGTACATGTAGATCTGCTTGTTGGTGGGATTGTAGCTCAGACTAGCCACTGCTTTAGCTACCTTCTCCAGTGGTATTGCTAGTGAGTTGTCTTCTTTGCCTGTGGCTGTGTCGAAGGCGTAGAACACCTCCTCCCGGTACTCATTAACGTAACGAGTTGCGTACATCACACCGCACACCATGAAGGCGTTGCTCGTTGCCTTCTTGAACAACCTCGTTTCCCACGTCTGTGTCACGTTGAGACTCTTCACCTCGCTGTCCCAAACTAACCGGCTGATCACAAGGTTACCATGGTTACCTATAGTGGCATAGAGAGCCCACAGTCCTGTTTCATCTGCCTCTACATCAACATCACTATTGAGCCGGCAATCGTAATAACAATAGGGGAACTTGTTGTTGAAACCCACACCAGTGCCTGGAAGAGTCACCCGTTTGACCTCGTTGGCCCCAAGGTCGTACCGGCAAATGTCTGCAGAGCGGTAGCAGTGATAATACAGAGCCTCGCCATACAGGACGGCGTTCGGACCTTCATTTGTGCTGGGATGACTGTAAGATGAAGCAAAGGTAAATTCTCTGTGGTTTGTTGAGGCCATGAAGTCTTCGTAGGTTTGGTAAAGGCGCACAGTGTTGCCCCAGATGTGGCTGCTGAGCAGAGGTTGAACCCAGTAACTGTTCTTCTGCCCCTCGCTCTCGTTCTGGGCTTGTTTTCCCCACGAACCAGAGATATAGCTCTTACCATGAGGACTGACTTTGGTCGTGATAGGGTCACTGATGTTGGTGATCAGACCTCTGACGCAGTGCTTGTCCTGAACTGGAAAGATAGAAAGATCAGAAGGTTTTTGAAGCAGATGATGATATAGATACAGTCAATTGTTGTCATTTATCATCATTACTTATCATCCCCTTAAGGTGTATCCTTGCTTTGAAAAGGGGAAGCTTTTTATTTCTAGACTGGGATGGCTCTGCACTGGGTCTGACAGAGGGCTGGGTCGGTGACCCAGCATTTTGAGTTATTTTGTATTTTTTCTTATTTATGAAATAATATAAAGTTCTCGGGTTATTATTAGTTGGTATTAGTTGAAGTTGAGTCTAGTATATTAGACTCGTTATCGTCCATGTCTCCTTGCTTATAAGCCTTTTTCTGTTTAAAATGTGTAATCTCCTTGTCTGTGTAGGTTCCCCTTGTGTCTTTGTCCTCTCTCACTTTCTGGGAATTCTGTTACTATAGACAATGTAGAGACTGGATTTTCAGCTCTAATGCCAGCTAGAACTGTTTGTTGTGAGACAGGTTGCTGTGAGACCAAACTAGACTCCTGTGGGTCTAAAATATGGGCCGGGTCGGATCCAGAGGCAGAGTCGAAGGACTCAGTGTGCTCTGGGTCCCCAGAAGTACTTGTTTCTACTCCCACTTGGGGGCTCAGCAGAGGTTGCCCAGGTCCGCTGTGCCAGCTGGAGGGTCAGACAGGGCTAGTCAGCAACTTCATGTTTGAGCTGGGGGTACATGAGAGCCCAGCCTCCAACTTTATGCTCCAGCTGGGGGTTCAGGAGACCCTAGCCAGCAGCCTCTTGTGCCAGCTGTATGCTCAGCCGAGCATATATGGTCCAGCCACGATTCAGCCAGAGGTTGACGTCTCATCTAGTCTCATCTCAAAGTAGCCTGGTCTCGCCTGTCAATGCCCTGCGCGGCCTGCCAGTCCACAACCACCTTCCAAGCCCCAACCAGCGCATCAGGTGCCTGCCAAGCCAGCCCGTCCATGGAAATCAACCAAGCCACCAAAGGGCCCTCACTCACGTTCACCCTAAGCCATAGCCTAAACTGGGGGTATGGAACTCCAGGCCTCAAGTGCCGGTGTCCTGCAGGTTTTAGATGTGTCCTTGATCCAACACAGCTGAGTCAAATGGCTAAATTACCTCCTCAACATGTCTTGAAATCCTCCAGAGGCCTGGTAATTAACTAATCATTTGATTCAGGTGTGTGGACCCAGAGTGTGAACTGTAACCCTGATACTAAAATCACATTTTGCACCTCAAAAATGCCAAACAGGCATTCTGTTCCCATAAGTGACTGTTGGTCCTCACAAATATAGTAGCATGCCAATTTTCTGTCATCACAAAGATATCTAAACATGTGCACGCACACACACACACACACACACACACACACACACACACACACACACACACACACACACACACACACACACACACACACACCTCACATACCTCTGAAGTCTTTGGGGATTGACTTGCAGGTCTCCACATTATTCTTTAGGTAGCGCAGTTTCTCCTTCACAGTCTTCATGTTAAGCGTGTCTATTGTTTGCATCTTGTTTACATGTTTATGTAGTCTATCAGCCTATCAGAAATGGATATAATATTATTCTATTGATAATTCTGTTACATCACAACAGGTCACATGTGACCTGACATAGTATAACATTAAATCTTTTCTTTCTGTTGTATTTTGCTGCCATTTGCTATTTTAGCTCTACCTCTTTGGAGAGTTTCTGTGTCTCGGAGTTGTTAAGCTGGCTGTGGACCACATCGATGTCCACCTGTAACTGGCTGAGCTCCTGGCCCAGCTGGCGCAGGGACAGTTCTGTATACAGGCCCTGGGAGTGCAGGTAGTTGTAGGGCTCCAGCCGAGCCATAAAGTTGGTAAACTGATCCTGGATCAGAGGGAGACGTTGGCTAGAGAACGTCAGCTGCAAGAAATGCAGACAAAAAAAATCCTTTGTTCAAAGACATGGCTTTTTTTCCTATACGAGCTATGTAAAAAATACATCCAAATTTTAAAAAGTTAATATTTTGAGGGGAAAGAAAAAGTGGTTACCCTATATTATAAAATACTGTACATATTTTCTATTATAGATAGATATCCATCTGTTGAAAGATAAGAGATCATGGACCTCAGCTGTGTAGTCTCATATTATTAAGAATAACAACAATAATTTTAAACATTTGAATCCCCAACTGATAAGATATATGTAAGAAAGGCCAGTGAAGCCAAGCTTTTTATTTTATTTTCAAAGACAAGTCTTTTGCAAGCAGCATATAAAATAATATATGAATGTTATGAAAAAACTTTGATACAGTGTTTATCTTTAAATAATGAAATATCAATTGATTGATTATACCCATACTTAGTATTCATTATGATAATAATAATTAATGAATTATTAAATAATGTTTTCTTGATTATTGATTCATTTTTACTTGTATTTTAGTTGTTTAATAGTACAACGTTAGTTCCTGAGAGCTTACTTCAGTACAATAAAGCATATAGATGAGTTCTTACCTCTTCTTGTAGGTTATTCAGAGATTCTTCACAGGTGTGAACTTCCTCCAACACATACTTAAACTTCTGAGCAGGAAACACCCACATGGTGGAGTTTAGCTGGCACACACATGCATTTGCCTTCTTGTAGCCCGACACTCGCTGACTCTGGCTGTCAGCCTGATTTTGCAAATAGGAGCACAAATTCTTAAAGTCTATTTACATGGTAAACAAACAACAAAAAATACTACGTATAATACTTTTTTTAATTTATCGACTAGAAGTGTGACTTACTGTGGATGACAGCAGCAGCAATAGAAGCAGCTGCAGCATTTTTAGAGAAACTGAGACTGGACCAACACTGACACACGGTCTTCTTCTGTTTTCTTTAGAAAAACTCACTCACAACAAACTCAGAATTTGCCGGTTTGCTTCCTGTCACTGATAAGTTGCTCCACAGCCTTAAAACCACTTGGACAAATGACACAACTAAGAACATCAAACTGGCGTTTTGTACGACCCCTCCCGCTTTCTTTATGCATTGTTAGTTTACTGGCTCTCATTTCCCCTTTTCAGTCTTCCTTAGACGATTATTTCGTTTTTTTCATTCAACTGTTGATTTTTCATTCATTTATTTATTTTTAACTATATAATAAAAGTGGAATGAACTGCCCACTGATTTTAAAGCTAAATTCATGTTTAAAACAACAAATCCAGTAGAAATTAAGTTTTCATCATATGTTAGTATGAAAATCTAATTTTGAAACGCTGCTTAAAAAAGACACTCAAAAATAATATATACCTTTGCAGGTTGTAGTCGTTAGCTTTTTTTTTATAGTGAACATTTTTATGATTAATGAAAAAAGTTAAACTTTAAAAAGTGGGCATTTACAGTGATGTATTACTATGATATAATGCCATGCTTGTTCAGAAATCCAGCTGTTAATTCCATTGCATTAACAGCTGATGTAGTCTACAGTATAGAGTAAAGCTCAGGGAAGCACAGGCTTCTCTGTGTAATGAGGCTACAACCTGTATTGAGTCAACATCTCTGTGCTGAAGAGGATACTAATGGGATTAAAGAATCCCATTAATAAATTAAACTGGAACTGAAGCCTGGAATTGCCAAAATTGCAAACAACCATGAGCTGCTAATCTTAATTCTCAATTATTTTTGCTTACTTTTTATTTATTTTACATTAAAAAAAAAAACCCTGACAAACTATGATTTCTGCTACATCTGCTTTCACCTTGCTTACTACTGCAGTTTAACCTATCAAGGTCAGTGACAATCCGATCAGTATATTTTTATTTATTTATTTATTTATTATTATTATTATTATTATTATTATTATTATTATTATTATTATTATTATTAATATGTTTTATTCTTTAATCTCATTATATATTCACAACCAGGGAGAGGGTATACAATACAATATTATAACACTTTCAGTTTCTTCAAAAAGAAAAAAAAGGTCACTATTCTCTGAAAATATAGTATATGACTTAGTAATCATATTGGTTTTTGGGCTCATCAACAATGATGGAAGACCTCATAGGGTTAATAACAATCTTTTTAAAATATTACAAAATATACTATCATTTAATTAATTTGATGAAAGACTGCGGTGTTAAGACATGCAATCAATTAAGAGCACCTGATATTTCTAAGGTAAGCTTTTTTCAGTCCTCACACTACAGTTAACTTTTTAACATCCACTGCCATTGGCCCACTTATTTTTACAGGTATAGTTTTGGAATTTTGCTGATTTCGAATGCCCAAATGGGAACACTTATGTCATAGTCGCTGCGTATATGACACCTCACATAAAAAATAGGAACTTCGACTTTCTAAAAATGTGCTTCATGTTGGTAAAACTATATATTTGCCAAAAATGTATATTTGGAAACTTGGCAGATTTAGGGAAGTTAAAAGAGCTTAGAATGCAAAATGAATCATCGGTGGTGAGACATGGTGTGCATAACAAAACCACAGAATAAAAAAAGAATTAAAAAAATAAAATATCAGTCTGACTCAAAGTGGACACTTTCTGTTCCTGAAATTTCACCATTCCAGGCTCTGCAACCACAACATCCTTGTAAAGCTTCAAAATAGTGCACGTATTAGTCATTTATATGGGTTACTATTGGAATATCCATCTCTGAAACATGACCAGCAGATTGTAGCAGACTATAGCTTGTTATCACAATAGGTTAAGACTGTTAGTGCTGGACAAAAATTAATAAAGACACATGTAAGACATGTATTTATCAACATAATTAAAAATAATAATAATTTTGGTATAGACCAGGGGTATCAAACTCATTTTAGTTCAGGGGCCTGTAAAAAAAAAAAAAATTCTTTGATCTTCAGGCTGAAGGAAGAACAACGGTGTTTAATGCTCAGTCAATAATCACTGTAATCAATACAATTCTCTTTGTTCCATACAAACACTTTGAGCAATACAAATGTCCAGGAGATATACACGGGAGGGGGTCCGACAGATCTCGAAGTGTCTGACCATTTCACACATTCTTATAGCTTCCCATCCACCCCCAAAGTCATAAAACCTAAACATTCATATTCTTTCTCTCCCTCTCAGTGAGCTTCAGTTACGACCTTGGTTTCCTGTGCAGTATAGTTTTGTTCTCCCTAATGACAGAAATAAGGCCACGATTCTACACAGACAGCATTTCTTATAAATCAGCAGTATAATGCATCATAAAACACTATAATGATTCCGCAATCTTTAATCAGAGGTATAATGTGACATAAAACAGCTTAATGATTTTACAACATAGACATCAACAACCTTTGTCTCTCAAAACTAGATGCCTGCTAACCCCCTCTCTATCTCCTGCCTCCCAATCTCGTGACCTTGCAGCCCACTTCTTTGCACAATATGTTCTCCTTGCTCTGGCTTACCAACTCCTTATCCTACTAACGGCAACTTAATGTCGCCTCTGCCCTTCAAATCCGGGTCACACTGCAAGTCTATTATTTCAAGGTGGATGCTGACAGGCAGATCAGAGGGATTCAAGGTGGACGGCGAGCAAAACACTTTGAAGTCTTACTCCAGTTCACCAAAAATCTGAAATCATAGCTCAAATTCTCGTAACAATTCTGCTATTTTATCTTTGAACCGCTTCATGTGTGCCTCACGTTGGATCGCGCACACATTTTGGCTGATTGATGGGATGTGGGGTGTTCCCCATAAGAGGTGCTAGGATGGTAGCCGATGTATCAAAAAAACTCAGGAGAGTCTTCTCCAAGCATGACATCCCAGTGTACTTCAGACACAGCAACACACACAGACAAAAACTGGTCCATCCCAAAGAAAAGACTCCTAAACACAAAATTAACAATGTGTATTCTGTACAGTGTAGTGAGGAATGCCCAGACCTCTACATTGGAGAGACCAAACAGCCACTTCATAAACGTATTGCACAACATAGAAGAGCCACCTCCATGGTACATGACTCGGCAGTCAATCTGCATCTAAAGGACAAAGGTCACTCTTTCGAGTATGCCAATGTTCACATTTTGGACAGAGAGGACAGATGGTTTTAAAGAGGAGTAAAAGAAGCCATTTATGTCCACTGTGAGCGACCATCTTTGAGCAGAGGCGGTGGTTTACGACACCAACTGTCTGCCATCTATAATCCAGTTTTGAGATCCCCTCCCAGATGCCTTAACACCCACTCACATCCTGGGCCATCTGACCTCAGGAAATCACATGATAGGGTGGGGCCAGGTTTCACAATGAGCTCACCTGAAACCTTGGCTGATTGTGACCTACACCCATTTTCACACCTTGGGTCATGTGATTACGTAGAGGATCATTAGGGGGTCCTTTGTCCCTCTCGGTGGGTTACTCCCACTAGGTTTAAATCTGGGACTCTCCACCATTTGACCCTTAGAATTGAAGAAGCTTCTTGGACGAGAGGTGAAACGTCTTCAAGCAACTTAAAGAAGTACAGACGCTTTTCTTTCCATTCTTCTTATTCTTACAATATTTAGTGTCTTGAGGCAGTTATTGTGATTTGATGCTGTATAAACTGAATTGAACTGAATGTAGCCTTGGTTAAAATCACACATTATTGGAGTGGTTTTGTTTAGGAAACTCGGTCTGGAACCAAGAACAAAAAGTCTTGTTTAAGTAAAAAAAAAAATTGCAAATTTTTAGTTTGTGTTTTTGCTTATTCTTGTTTTTTTCAATTGTCGTTTAGCAATCAGGTGACAAATAAATAATTACAGTGATTCCTTGTTTACTGTGGGAGTTACGTTCTAAAAATAACCCGCGATAGGTGAAATCCACAAAGTAGCCAACTTTATTTTTTACAATTATTATTCACTATCAGGGACCACTTCCTTGGTAACGATGGGTGATGAGGGATGAGGAAGTATGAATAGTGCTGCAGTTTGGGGAAGGCCTTGAAGGGGACTGGCGACGGCTTTCGGGCCAGGCAGAACCCCATGTACCAACGAGAAATAAAGGGAGGAAAGGAAGAGAGGAGAGGACAAGAGTCCCTCTTCGCTGTTGCTGGCCCACCTGCAACTGATTACCTGACCAGCCGTTGGTAATCATTCCTCCCGGCTAGAAAGGTGTATTTAACCTGGACTCAAAGGAGCTTGCAAAGAAAAACGTCTGGACTTCTTTAAGTTGCTTGAAGACGTTTCACCTCTCATCCGAGAAGCTTCTTCAGTTCTAAGGTCAAATGGTGGAGAGTCCCAGATATAAACCCAGTGGGAGTATCCCCCCACAGAGGGACAAAAGGACCCCCTGATGATCCTCTAATCGCCTGAGCCAAGGTGTGAAACTGGGCGTGGGTCCCAATCAGCCAGAGTTTCGGGTGTGTTCATTGTGAAACCTGGCCCCACCTTATCATGCGAATTCCTGAGGTCAGATGGCCCAGGATGTGAGTGGGCATTAAGGCGTCTGGGAAGGGATCTCAAAACTGGATTATAGATGGCAGAGAGTTGGTGTCGTAAACCCCCGCCTCTGTTCAAAGATGGTCACTCACAGTGGACATAGATGGCTTCTTTCACTCCTCTTTCAAACCATCTGTCCTCTCTGTCCAAAATGTGAACATTGGCATCCTCGAAAGAGTGTCCTTTATCCTTAAGATGCAGATGGACTGCTGAGTCTTGTCCTGTGGAGGTGGCTCTTCTGTGTTGTGCCATGCGCTTGTGAAGTGGCTGTTTGGTCTCTCCAATGTAGAGGTCTGAGCATTCCTCGCTGCACTGTACAGCATACACCACATTGTTAAGTATGTGTTTTGGCGTTTTGTCTTTCGGGTGAACCAGTTTCTGTCTGAGTGTGTTGCTGGGTCTGAAATACACTGGGATGTCATGCTTGGAGAAAACTCTCCAGTACCCTCCATGGAGAAGGAGGCTAGGGGGCAAGATCAAAGTAGCACGGAGTGAGGTTAGCCAACTAACGGAGTTGCAGAAAGGTGCGACAAAGAAGGTGCATAAGAAATACAGCAAGCTGTCCATACCTGAGGCCTTGGAAACTGCCAAGCAAAGACTCATAGCCTTGGCCAGCCGCTTGAGGAGGTACACAGAGAGATAGAACGCAGGAAAATAAACCAGCTGTTCTCCACAGAACCAGCAAAGGTGTACTCTCAGTGGCAAGGGAACAATAATAATAAGAGAACAGCACCACCAAGGCTGGAGATGGAGCAATACTGGAAGAGCATATGGGAGAAGGACGCAACCCATAACGGCAATGCTCAGTGGCTAGTGGATCTGAGGGCAGACCACAGCGACCTCCCTGAACAGGGTCCAGTAACCATCACAGTGGCAGATATCCAAGAAAGGGTCTCCAGTATGAAGAGTTGGACAGCACCAGGGCCCGACATGGTCCACGCCTACTGGCTAAAGAAGCCGACTGCACTCCACGAGCGTCTGGCAGCACAAATGAACCAGCTGCTAGTTAACGAGAGACACCCGGAATGGCTAACCGAAGGTCGGACGGTCCTGATCCCCTATTCTATTCTATTCTATGCTATTCTATTCTAATTAAATAGCTTGAACTTTTTGGGAAAACATATCAGTTATTTTTTCCAACTATAGGACAAGTAGCTCTGAAGACTGTATTATTTTAACATAGTGAAGTTAAAAAAAGCTTACTGTGCACAAAAATGTGGTAGCAGCTAACACATTGCACAAGTACAAAACCTCAGAATTAAAAATCTGTTCCAAGTGGTTCAATTAGACATAATATGTTTTTTTCCCCTGTGGCTTATTTTACGCGCACAGTGCAGAATTTTTACTTTCTGTTCCCAAAACCTGCATCTTCCATTACTCCTATAGTGATAAAAAACAATTTAAAAAACATGCTTTTTTCTTCTTGCACACCTGCCCTGCTATCAGGTGATTTCAGTTTGTATGCAGAGAGGAATAACATAGCGGCGAAATCTGCAGCTTTAACCTCCCGAAATCTTTCATGGCATGCATTTTTAATTTCTCTTTGCTATTTGGGCTGATTTGGACCTGATCAATGAAAAAGCAAAGAATTACCAATTATTTATTTTTACCTGATTTTTCTTTCTACGAAAAATTTGATCCACATGCGGACATTCGTTTTAAATTTTGATAGAACAGTGGCAGTACAAGTCCTCATAGGTGGATATCAGGCCATTGTAGAGCAAAATTTAGTATTTTGGTCTAGACAACCCAAAATGTGATGTCCACAAAGGAGTAAAGATGCGGACATTACTTTTTCTTTCTATTGCACAAGTGAACAAGAGCATGATAGTAAAGTGCAAACTGTGTGAAAAGAAACAACTTTATTGTATGGCTCTTGTCAAGCATCTGCACAGACAAAATGCTAATACAAAGCTGTTTGTGTTGGCTGACCCCAGCAAAGCTGCCAGAGCCTGATCTTCATCATGTAACATGGTAGACATATCAGTATTGTAGTCTTGTAGCCCAATTTCTACCTGGACCTGTTTCTAATAAAACTCTAAGAATTGCTGTGGCAGGTGGTTTGAAATGTCTTTGGACTGGTTTCCATCTCTTCTTCGTGTTAATGGCTTTATGTTCAAACACAAGCACTAAAAGAGAGATCTTATGTGTCCTAAATAGGACTGGGATTGTCCCAGTATGTGGGCCTGTCTGGGACGAGAAGAAAGTCTGCACTAGACTGTACATTTACATGTGATACGGTTAAAAGAGCTTACTGTGCACCAAAATGCGGTAGTGGCTAACACACTGCATGAATAACAGAGCCCAAAATTAAATATTAAATTTCAAATAGTGCAATTGGACACATTGTGGCTGCTTTGTGGCTATTTTTTGCATTTCATGCAAAAGGGTCACTTTCTGTTCCTGAATCAATTTCATGAAAAAAAAAAATTAAAATAGATGTATTAGTCACTGTTCTCAGCTTCACAACATAGACCATGGGTTTAACAGTGATTCAGAGGCAACATTATGACATTGTATTATTTAGCATAAACTTTACCACATGTAGGATATAATATCACATACACAGTGTATTTTTGTGTGGTAGTTTCCAAATTTTTACTTTCACAGCCTTTGATAATCCACATTATTGATTAAATTGATATATGATAAAATGTGCATGCCCTCCAACTGCTAGTGCTGATGAGTTGAAATAATTAAAAAAAAAAAGAGAGAAAACATTTCTTTTAAAAAGAGTTTGTAGTTTAAAAAATTGTAAAAACAGTGACAGCAGTCTGTGTTCCAGATTTTTTTTTAACAGAGTTTTAGGTTTCAGTACTTTAATTCTTATTTGGTACTTTATTAAATGTGAGATATTTATTTTGTACAGCCAAAGATGCTTTTACTGTCATTTCCCATGATTGGGTGCAAATTCTCTGTGTTGTTGTAATCCAAATCAGAAAATAGAGAAAACAAAGTGATACATACTCTACAAACACACCCACATCCAATTCCTCACATCCACAGGATAATGGGAGTGTTCGCAAATTAGAGGGTGCTGCTGCAGTCCCAGTGCCACAATCAAACACTTTAGAGAGAGTTTTCTTCAGCTCTGCTCTCTGATTCACCATGAAGCTGTACGTGATTATTCCACTGTGTGCTCTGCTCACATTCACCCAGCAGGTAAGAAATACTGAAGACTTCATTTCAATGGGTAAATATCCATTTTGATCAAAGCGACAAATACCAAATACCACTAAATGTGATGTTCTGCTTATTTCACTTGAAAATACATTTAAATTTCAGGCTCCTCCACGAGAAAAGTGTGCATGCGAGCTGAATAACTCAGAGAAGGCATTCCCTCATGAAAAACTCAGGATAGTTGAAACCAACGTATCAGACTGCAACAGCAACATCACCCCGCAGAAGGTAACTAGTCTTTTAAAGCTCTCATGCTGTGTGTCTCCATTCCTGGTTACTCACTGCTGCCTCTGCAGACTGTGGAGCTGGAGAGTCTGCTGCTGGGGTTGGAGCGTCGTCTTTCCCAGCTGAACAAAGATGTGCTGATCCTTGAGAAGGAGGATGACGGAGAGCTGTATGGAGTTCTCAGCTTGTATGTTATAGAGAATGAAATGACTGAGATCAAGCAGCTGATTGACAAGCTCAACAGCACCACCCAGCAACACCAGATCCTCACTGCTAACGCCACTGAACAGGTAGATTCACAACCACATGCTGCAAAACACTGACATCACTGTATCTTTGTCCCTCACTCTGTTTATGATCTTGTAAACAATCAAAATTTGTCTCAGCTGGGGAACTTTAAAGCAGAGATGCAAGAGCTGGAGAAGTTCGACACCATGCAGGTGATAAAGGGACAACAAGTCAACTCTGCTCTGAAGGCAGATCTATTCAAGTGCAACAAAAAAATGAACACTACCGTCACACCCACCGAGCCCCCACAGGGTGAGTTTGTTCTTTTTTTTTTATGTGTTTGTTTGTTTATTTCTCTTCTGGTGGCAGTGGGAGTCTGTTCTTAGGGGATTGGAGCAATTAATAATCCTTTTTATTTTTATCCCCTCAGGTACCTGTCAACGCAGCCGGCTTCTGAATGTCACTGGACCAAGGGTCTACACAGCAGGAGAATATCCTGGCTCGTACGCTTACGGAGCCTGGGGTCGTGATCCCAGACCAGAGGAAGGCAAAGAGAGCTGGTACTGGCTGGTGATGATGACTTCGAGTAACAGATACTCCAACTATGTTCGTCTTTACAGCAGTCTGAGTTCTCTCATCATTGGAGTGAGCGTCCCAGGTAAGGAACTCCTCTCTTCTTGTTGTTTTTTTCCCTCCCACATAATGCAAAAAAACCCTTACTGTTTTTACTGGGATCACTCTGAAGTTGGTAATAAAGTAGCTTATTAAATTGTTTGAATTTTCAAAGATGAAATAATTAACCCTAGAGGTTTGCTGTACTTTGGGTTACTGAAGGTGTTTGGAAAGGACCATGTACAGTGAGTTTGTTAGGTAACTACCTAACTGTACCTAAAATCGAGTTATGCAACCCTTTATAAAAGTGGCTTTAACATTTGGTAGCAAGTTATACTGATACCAAGTATCAGTATTACGTGTTTTCAACAAGCAGCCGTTGTTCCAGTGCTGGTCCTGTACAGGTGCATAGACAGTTCTGCATTGGTTCCCAGCCCATGTTATCCTGGAGTGTTTTTACTAAATAATACTCACCTGCCATCGTTCTTAAGAACAATGTTTTGCAGTTTGTCTTAATTACTGATACATTTTTGTGAAGCAAATTATAGTTTTAAACTATTAACATATGTTTATTCCTTCTTTTTCATCTTCAGGTAACGTCCAGATCCACTCTTCAAACCCAACTACCAACACCATCCAGGGTCCAAATAATGTTCTGTATGGAGGTGCTTTGTACTACAACTGTTACAACCAAGATTATGTTTGTCGATTTAATCTCACCACTAAAAGTGTCACAACCTTACAACTACCAAAAGGCACCAGGTTTGTTACTCAACTTTGAAACTGTTAGTTTGAAGAATAACTATGACAGAAACTTTCACTGCTATCCTCTGTTAACCAGGTACAACTCAAAAGGTAACTTCTGCCATCTTGAGGAATGCTACCCATACACTGACCTGGACCTGGCAACAGATGAGTCTGGTGTCTGGGTGGTCTACACCACCACTCAGGACTTTGGCAACTTGGTTCTCTCCAAGCTAGAGGAGGGTGAAACACCAGTGCTTGGAAAGACCTGGCACACTTCAGTCTACAAACAGTCAGTGACCAACACCTTCATAGCGTGTGGCGTTCTCTATGCAACACGTTACATTAACAGGGAGGTCGAGGAGATCTTTTACTCATTCAACACCGTGACGGGACAGGAGAGGTTTAACATTGGCATCTTCATGAACAAAATGTCTACCAACATTCAAAGCCTAAATTACAGCCCTGTGGACCAGATGCTGCATGCTTACTGTGACTCCAACATGGTTTCCTACAAGGTGTTGTTTGGGTAAATTGATGTTGTTGTTTCATTTCTGCAAAATTGATTGATTTCTATAAAAGTCTGAAATTCAAATAGGTGCTCGAGTAAAACATGATATAGCCAACACCGTTTTTCCTCAAGATGTTTCATGTTTAATGCATCACATTTCATAAACAATGTATTTCTCCATTAAGCTAATTCAACCAGTGCAAATAAAAGGTTCATCTTTGCCTTGTACTCTCTTTATTTAATAAAATCAATAATTTCCAGTGTAGTGGTTTTAATGTTCAGAGTCAGTCTAACTATGTTATTATATCTTTTTTTATGTAAACATACAAATGTCATATTCTCATAAAAGTCACAAGATTGTTGTTTTGAGATTTGTGGAGAAATCCTTGCAGTGACATTAGAGTAGCAGTTATCTAAATAAGTAAATTAAATTCAAACAGATTGTCAACTTGTTAGTACAATGTATTTACTAGCTTTTTTTTAATATGCAGTGTTGGGCAAGTTACTTTAAGTAATTAATTATAGTTACTTCTTCAAAAAGTAACTGAGTTAGTAACTGAGTTACAAGATTCTAAAAGTAATTAATTACTTGAAAAGTAACTATTGCCTTACTGGGCCTGGACCCCAGAGGGTTAAACATTTTTTTAACCCTCTGGGGTCCAGGGTATAATTGGCCATTTTTAACTACTTTTGATGTTTCCTCTACATTTCACCTTTAAAAACTATTTTTGTTTAGTATCATTGTTTTCAGCACGATCTCACGTGTCTGAATTTACAGTTATGTTTTCATTTTGACATACTGTATTAACAAAAAACATAAAATCTGAGTAGAAAAAGTTTTTTTAATTTAATTTAATTTTTTACAGTGCATTTACAATGACTGAAATTTACAATGGTTAACATTTTAGTTTCTCCTTCAAGTATCAGATAAAATGTTACACATTTATGGTTCATAATACATGTGCACAAATCAATGCCTGAGAACCTTAATCGAATGAACAATTTTTGTAAAGAAAAGAGAGTCAAAATGTGTCAATAATAATCTGACTGACTGATAAAGTTTCTCAAAAAGATTATACACGTGTCTCTACAATTTACTGAATCATAGCGTACACTGCACTTAATTTTTCACATTGATTATATATTTTGTTAAATAAGTGACATGATGAAATATGTCATGTTTTCATGTGAGTTTGTATTTAAATAATTTTCTTTTAAGGTTCCAATGATTTTTGTTAATATTTGCTAATATGCAAAACCCTAAATTTGAAATAGTGTTTACTTTCTCATTTACATTACATAGTTTCTGCAACACCAAAACCCTAAATTTGAATTCAGTTCAGTTTTATTTATATAGCACTAAGTCACAACAACACTTCCCTCAAGGCATTTTATATTGTAAAAACCCTATAATAATATAAAAAAACAGAGAAAACCCAACAATCATATCACTCCAATGAGCAAGTGATTTGACGACAGTGGAAAGGAAAAACTCCTTTTTAACAGGAAGGAACCTCCAGCAGAACCAGGACAGGAGAGGGACGTCCATGTGCAGCAATGGAAGCAGATATGGAAGATAAAGTCCAAAGCAGCCCCCATGGTAGTGGAAGCATAAAGAGTTGTAGCCCCATAACAGCTAAAATATTAACGTGTACCCTCAAGCTAGGCCTAGATAGATAGATAGATAGATAGATAGATAGATAGATAGATAGATAGATAGATAGATAGATAGATAGATAGATAGATAGATAGATTTTTTAAATTTTTTACAGCATACATGACATATTTGTGATATTTGTATTGCTTGCATAAAATAGTCCTCAAACTGAACTTTAAATCATTGCTTTTTTCTTACTGTTTAACAAGCTTTAGATCAGAAGTAAACCTGGTAGGCCAGCAAGTATCCATCGTTGTACATGTAGATCTGCTTGTTGGTGGGATTGTAGCTCAGACTAGCCACTGCTTTAGCTACCTTCTCCAGTGGTATTGCTAGTGAGTTGTCTTCTTTGCCTGTGGCTGTGTCGAAGGCGTAAAACACCTCCTCCCGGTACTCATTAACGTAACGAGTTGCGTACATCACACCGCACACCATGAAGGCGTTACTTACTGCCTTCTTGAACAACCTCGTTTCCCACGTCTGTGTCACGTTGAGACTCTTCACCTCGCTGTCCCAAACTAAGCGGCTGATCACGAGGTTACCATGGTTACCTATAGTGGCATAGAGAGCCCACAGTCCTGTTTCATCTGCCTCTACATCAACATCACTATTGAGCCGGCAATCGTAGTAACAATAGGGGAACTTGTTGTTGAAACCCACGCCGGTGCCTGGAAGAGTCACCCGTTTGACCTCGTTGGTCTCCAGGTCATACCGGCAAATGTCTGCAGAGCGGTAGCAGTGATAATACAGAGCCTCGCCATACAGGACGGCGTTCGGACCTTCATTTGTGCTGGGATGACTGTAAGATGAAGCAAAGGTCAATTCTCTGTGGTTTGTTGAGGCCATGAGGTCTTCATAGGTTTGGTAAAGGCGCACAGTGTTGCCCCAGATGTGGCTGCTGAGCAGAGGTTGAACCCAGTAACTGTTCTTCTGCCCCTCGCTCTCTTTCTGGGCTTGTTTTCCCCACGAACCAGAGATATAGCTCTTACCATGAGGACTGACTTTAGCTGTGATAGGGTCACTGATGTTGGTGATCAGACCTCTGAGGCAGTGCCTGTCATGACCTGGAAAGGCAGAAAGATCAGGAGGTTTCTGAAGGAGATAATAAGATACAGTCAATCATTGTCACCTATCGGGATCATTTATTTATGATCCCGTGAGAGTGTCTGTTTGGCTCAAATATTATTTTCAGACAGGATCAGGGAAAATAAGCTAGTTCTTGTAGTTCTTGAGTGACACAGCTTTGTACTGGGTCTTCTCCACCATTCCTTGTGCATAGGTAGAATCAAAATACAAAGAAAGTCCAATACCCCAATCACTGAGAAATACTGTGTTCAGGAATAATTGATTATTACAAATTAATTGATAATTGTCTCTCACTGACAATCCCACACACCCACAATTTTTTCATATCATAGTGAGGACATCTAATTGACATAACGCTTTCCCCAGCCACCTAGTCTAAACCTAACCATCAAAAATAATGCCTAACCCTAACCCTGTTGTAACCATCCATCCATTCGCTTCCGCTTGTCCTTTTCAGGGTCGCGGGGGGCGCTGGAGCCTATCCCAGCTGTCATAGGGCGAGAGGCGGGGTACACCCTGGACAGGTCGCCAGTCTGTCGCAGGGCCAACACACAGGGACAGACAACCATTCGCACTCACATTCATTCACACATTCACACCTAGTGAGAATTTGGATTATCCAATTAACCTATCCCCACAAGCTCCCCTCCCCTGTTGTAACCCTGACACTAAAATCACATTTTGAGCCTCAAACTCGTGTGAACGGGCATTTCGTCCGCATAAGTATAGCAGCATGTTAATTTTCTGTCCTCACAAAGATATCTAAACATGTACACCACACACACACACACACACACACACACATACACACACACATACCTCTGAAGTCTTTGGGGATTGACTTGCAGGTCTCCACATTATTCTTTAGGTAGCGCAGTTTCTCCTTCACAGTCTTCATGTTAAGCGTGTCTATTGTTTGCATCTTGTTTACATGTTTATGTAGTCTATCAGCCTATCAGAAATGGATATAATATTATTCCATTGATAATTCTGTTACATCACAACAGGTCACATGTGACCTGACATAATATAACATTAAATCTTTTCTTTCTGTTGTATTTTGCTGCCATTTGCTATTTTAGCTCTACCTCTTTGGAGAGTTTCTGTGTCTCGGAGTTGTTAAGCTGGCTGTGGACCACATCGATGTCCACCTGTAACTGGCTGAGCTCCTGGCCCAGCTGGCGCAGGGACAGTTCTGTATACAGGCCCCTGAAATGCAGGTAGTTGTAGGGTTCCAGCCGAGCCGTAAAGTTGGAAAACTGATCCTGGATCAGTGGAAGACGTTGGCTGGAGAACGTCAGCTGCAAGAAATGCAGACAAAAAAATCCTGTGATATTCTGATCCCAGACTGAAGTTGAAATATTATCTGGCAGACAATAACATAAAATTAATGGTAACAGGAAATCAATTCTGTGGGTATTTCAGTGTTTTTGCTTTTTAAACTTTTTTAAAGTATTTAATATCAAACATTGAAATGGTTATGAAAAGTGATTATTTTACATTATATTATTTTACAAATTTTACTGTGCATACTTTCTCATATCATATCAAATTTCAGTATAAGAGTATAATAAACGAGGAGGTACTTATAGAATAGAGATTCCAAAAGGCCAATGTGGAATATAACTGAAAAATAAAACACCGTGGACGCCGGCTGTGTATTTAAATCCCAACTGACAATGTAAGTTTAACAAGAACAAAAACAAGCCATAGGTTTTCTAGTTTTCAATATGAATCCTACAAATCTTTTTGTTGTTCAAAAATAAATCTGTTGAAGGTGGCAGAGGAATGATATGAAAATATAAACTTCAGTAACACATACATTTAAAAATTACATACCAATATATAGTATATGTGATAATAAAAAAATTATAAATAATGAAGCAATAATATTGCAATTGGTACTTATGCTTAAGTAGCAGAGGTGAGTAAAATAATGCTACATGAGTTCTTACCTCTTCTTGTAGGTTATTCAGAGATCCTTCACAGGTGTGAACTTCCTCCAACACGTACTTAAACTTCTGAGCAGGGAACAGCCACATGGTGGAGTTTAGCTGGCACACACATGCATTTGCCTTCTTGTAGCCCGACACTCGCTGACTCCGGCTGTCAGCCTGATTGTGGGTACAGCAGGTTAAATCCTGAGGAACTGTTCACGGGCTACTCAAATAACTTTTTCTCCTAAAATACTATATTAAATCATTAGCTTTGAAGTGTAACTTACCGTGGATGACAGCAGTAGCAATAGAAGTATCTGCAGCATGTTTAGCTGGAAAAACTGAGACTGGACCAACAAAGATGCACACACACAAACACACACAGTGCTCCTCTGTTTTCTCTAATAAACTCACTGACAACAAACACACAGCCTGCTGGCCTGTTTCCTGTCACTGATGGGTTGCGTCACAGACTTAAAAGCAATTGGATGACACAACTAAAAGCATCAAGCTGGACTTCTGTAGGACCCCTCCCACTTCCTTCATGTATTGTTAATTTATCAGCTCTCATTTCCAAATGTTTTCATTCCTTCCTAACAGGATTATTTCCTACTTTATTAATTTTTTAATTTTTTTTAATTATTATAGATTACTACTGGCAGATGTTATACATTTACTTTAACGTTAAAATGTTAAAACCTGTAACCAATGGAAACGGCCCTTTTAGCATATTGTAACAAATTAATCTGATTTTTACAAGGGTGAACTTAGATAAAAGTGATACACTCTTAGAAACTAAATAACAAGAGACACTTTTTAAATTCTATCACCTTTTTTATGTTAAACTATTTTTATCAGTTCTGAATAAAAAAGTAAAAAATTAAGCCCTTCTAATCTCTGTTACGTACCCTAAAAGGTAGGCATTTACATTGACATATTAATATGTAATGAAAAGTAGCAACTTCTAAACATGTACTTGCTTAGCAACGAAACCTTATACGTTATCATAAATTATCATTGGAAACTTGGAGACTGTTAAAAGAGCACAATAAATGATTTACTGTAAGATGTTGCATGCATAACACAAACCACAGAATTAAAAAAAAATCTAATTATTATTGCGGTCTGACTCAAAGTGGACACTTTCAGTTCCTGAAACTTTACCATTACAGGATCTACAACTAAGATTCAGCATGTATGTCTCAAAATAGATGCACGTATTAGTCACTGTCTGCCTTTATGTGCACTGTTAAAAAAAACATCTTAAAAAATTGGTAATATTCCAGCAGCTGGGGCGCCAAAATACTACCGTAAAATAACAGAAAATAACTTTCTCATAAAAATACAGTTATTTTCAGTAATGAAAATAGAGTTTGTTGCGCCAATTTTACTTGGGATTCTGCCTTTTCCAAGTGCTTTTAGACATTAAATTAGGAACATTTTGACGTGATCAAACAATGAAATCACCTATAAACAAGGTCAATGAATGTGGCAATAAGAATCATAATACGTAAATATACAGAAATATACAGTTAGCAGTTTGCTTAAATAATAATGATTGCATGCCCTGGGACAGACTGACAGAGGCGAGGCTGCCATATCAGCCCTTCTGGCCATTACCAGTAGGTGAAGAGTCTTGACCACGGACACAATACCGAGAGTGTCCGAGCCGGTGCTCGAATCGGCAACCTTTTGATCACAAGGCGAACTGCCAACTCTTGAGCCACGATTGCCCTAAATAGCAATGATAATAATACTTATGTGATGTAACACAAGGTTATAGGAATCATGTTATATACTTTTCCATAGCATTACATTTGAATTCAACAATTCAATCTTTCAAATAACGGACAGATATTTGTGAAATCATTAACTCAAAAGTGGATTATAGATGGCAGACAGTTGGTGTCGTAAACCCCCGCCTCTGTTCAAAGATGGTCGCTCACAGTGGACATAGATGGCTTCTTTCACTCCTCTTTCAAAACATCTGTCCTCTCTGTCCAAAATGTGAACATTGGCATCACATTACAGTGATTTAACGTTAATTTACATTTGAAATGTGAAATCACAGTCTATTTACGTAACTTTAATGATATTCTACAAGAACAGAACAAAACTGTAAAATGCACAGTAAAATACTTTTATATTAGGATTTTCCTACAGTACACCCATACCCGCGACCTTGTGGTTGTTAGTTCACATTCATTGGCCGATACCTAGCGTCATGTTATTATGTGTCCCAACATCCAATGGCATGTCACATTGTTTTCATGGCCACACCCTCACCCCAGGTGCAGAGGCCTATTTCTGTTCAGAAATGTTGTGAATACTTTGAGATTTATATTAATTGCAATTCCTACCTCTACATTTATTTTTTAAAATATATAATTAGCACAGCGTGGTCGTGCAATGTTTTATATGTTTTTTTTTGTTTTTATTCCTATTAATTATATTTTCACTTGTTACCTCTGAATTATTGAAATTACTCCTTTAATTATTGATTATTCTCATTCCTTTTTGATCATTTTATATATTTTTCCATAGTATTACATTTGAATTTAACAGATCATTCTCTCACATAACAGACAAATATTTGGGAAATTATGATACATTTCTGAATGTATTTTTACAATTGAAATATGCATATTTACAAAAATATATATTTAAAAAACAAGTAAATTGTGTTTTACTATATTTTCAGTACACTGTTACATTCTTGTCTGAAAAGATCTTAAAGGTTTATTTTGTCACACAGAAAGTAGTAATAAGAGTAATATTAAAAGTAAGTAGCTGCCACGATTGTTGGAAACTGGAATTGGCTGGGCCGCGCTATGAGTTCTGGGATAGGTTGGGCCACGAAGGATCAAAGTCAAAAAAAGTCAAAGTCAAAGTCAACTTTATTTGTCGATTCTTCCACATGTACAGGACATACGGAGAATAGAAATTGCGTTACTCTTCAATCCCTAGATAAATAGCAAATGAACATTTAAATATATTTAAATATAAAAGTGATTTAAAAAAATGCAAGTAAAATAATTAAAAAGTAAAAATTTAAATAAATACAATTTTACATATAACAAGGAAGCTATACAATATACAATATAATGGGTAAGTGACATTGAGTGTAAACCAGGCAGATACACCCGAAATGAGGGACACATCTGTCGGCTGCATATGTAGTATCCTTCGAATTGGGACAGCCTTCGTCCCCTGGCTGTGCCTTAATCGGTCTACAAATGCAGCAGGATGCAGCCTAGGAATTGAGACACGGCGATAGCGTCGGTATGTTACGTTTTGGGAAGAGAATGTGTTGCTTTAAAATCTTTCAGTCTTTCTCCAGTTGACTCATTTCTGTTTGCTGGTTTTTGTCAATAATTATAAAAGACAACATATGAGAATGGAGACCTCAAACGTTTACCAGATATGTTTATCGATATTTCATATATAAAAAAGGAAAAACATGATAAATTTTTTCAAAACTATACAAATTGTTTTCCTCACATCCTAAATGTTATTGGGTGGTGAGTTAATCAACCCATAAAAATACATTACAATTCAAATCAGTTAAATTAAACTGAACTGAGCAAGCGTACAGGATATCACCAATTCCAGTTGTGTAGCACGAGTAACGATAACAACTGCACAATTTGAACACTTAACAGGCACAAAAACATAGCATGGATAGCAACCTCTAGAGTTAAAAATTAATTGTGAATGGTATAATTGGACATGACATGATTTTTCTTTCCGTGGTATTTTTTGCACTCATGTAGAATTTTCACTTCCTGTTCCTGAAACCTGTTACTACATCTTCCATTGAGAGAAGCTGCATATGAAATGTCCTTAAAATCCTCAAAAAAAGGTGCATGAATCAGTTGTTTGGATTATCTTTGTATATTCCACGTATTCCAAGTTTTATTATCAGATGCACAGGAATGTGCTTATTCAGTTAAGGTGTAATAGTTTTCTGCATTTTTTTATTGTTGCTTTTATTCCACTGTGTTGCAGTATCTGTAGTAACAGTGTGTTTTTCTTTTTTCCTCTTTGTGGCTATTGTTTCTTGTTTAAGTTGTTCTCTTTCTCTCTTTGTGTCGTGCTTTCTCTCGCTTTCGTTCTGTGTCTGTGATTGTCAACATTTTTTATTTCTTCTCTAGACGTTCGCACGATTCCTCACAAGTTTGATGTTGCTGCTTCAGTCAGACACAAAATTTTCTCTCTGGTCCAACATGAGGCTGTATGTGATCATTCCACTGTGTGCTCTGCTCACCGTCACCAAGCAGGTAAGAAACACTGAAGCCTCAGGTCACATAGAAATCTTTTTAAAACTTTAGTACAATTCATAATACACCACCCTTACATTTTCAGGAGCATACAGAGTGTACATGCGAGCTGAATAACTCAGAGAGAATATTCCCCCATGAAAAACTCAGAAAAGTTGAAAGCAGTACATCAGACTGCAAAAGCAACATCATCCCACAGAAGGTAAGTTACCCTGCGACTCATAGTGTCATACTGTTTGTTTGTTTAACCACTGCTGTCTCTGCAGTCTGTGGAGCTGAAGAGTCTACTGCAGGGGTTGGAGCAACGTCTTACCCAGCTGAGCAAAGATGTGCTGATCCTGGAAAAGGAGGATGACAGAGGGCTGTATGGAGTTCTCAGCCTGTATCTTATAGAGAATGAAATGAATGAGATCAAGCAGCTGATTGACAAGCTCAACAGCACCACCCAGGAAAACCAGATCCTCACTGCTAGCGCCACTCGCCAGGTACATTCACAACCACATGCTGCAAAACGCTGACATCACCCTGAAGTGTACATCTACTATTGTGTTTTCACTATTCGATATTATAGATGGTGTTAACAGAACAGTGACATTTAATTCTGTTAAACATATTCTGTATATTCATTGTTTTGAGTGCCCTTTTGTTGATTTGTGGAGTATCAAGCCATGTTAAGAAATACATTTTTCTCTGTTTGGCTCCACATTTGAATGTCTTCTTTCTCTCAGCTGGAGATCATGAAAACAGAAATGAAAGCGCTGGAGAAGTTCGACACCATGCAGGTGATAAAGGGACGACAAACCATCGAGGTTCTGAGGACAGACCTGGACAGTTGCAAAAAGGAAGTGAAGGCACTCACCCAGCTTCCACAGCTTCCACAGGGTGAGTTATGCCTCACTTGCGATTGTTAAGAGGTTGAAACCTCTATAGGACTAGTATGGCTCACAGTTAATACACACTTTAATTTTCCTTCAGGTACTTGTCCTCGCAGCCGGCTTGTTAGTGTTACCGGGCCAGTGTTCTACACAGAAGGAGAGTATCCTGGCTTGTATTCTTATGGAGCCTGGGGCTGTGATCCCAAACCAGAGAAAGGGAAAGAGAACTGGTATTGGTTGGTGATGATGACTTCCAACAACAGATACTCCAACTACATTCGTTTTTACTCCAGCCTGAACTCTCTCATTAGGGGGGTGAGTGCCCCAGGTAAGGAACTGCTGTGTAGTGTCAAACGTGCCAGTCGTCCCTTTGAAGTGGCCGATGACAGGATCGAATTCCTTTGAGATTTTTTAAAGACAATGAAGACCTGTTTTCCTTTAACTTGTGTTACTGAAAATAAATGAGAATGACAGTGACTGCAGAGCTTCACAAATGTTGAAGTCCGGTTATACAGATCATTAGAAAGTTAACATGCACTGTAATTTAACAACAACAACAACAACAACAACAACAACAACAAAACTGACTAAAGTAGCATCGGGTGCAGTTTCTAGCAAATATTACGTTTAAATAAACTGTGAATATTCTTTGAAATAAATTGTAAAATGTTTGCAAGAAAGTAACAACTTCACCTGCACTGGAAGACTTCCTAGGAGATACTCTAGTAAATAGTTCTCATAAGAGAATAATTTAAGTCATTACCTGATAAAGTTCTATTAAACAATGTTATGTATTGATGCTTTACTAACTGTGCATATTTTAATGTGTCATACTGTGTAGATCTAAATTGCTTATTCGTTCTCTAAAAACACAACCAATGATACTTAAATTTGAGTTTCCCCATCACACTGCTTCTTCTCCTTTCACTTCTTTTCCTGCCAGGAAATGTCTACATCCACACCTCTAACCCAACTACCAACACCATCCAGGGTCCAAATAATGTTCTGTATGGAGGGGCTTTGTATTACAACTGTTACAACCGAGATGCTGTTTGTCATTTCAACCTCACCACCAAACACGTTACTACCTTAGAACTACACCAAGGCACTAGGTTTTTTTCCACAACTTTTTATTTGAGCTCATGAATATGAGACATAACTATGATGGAAACATTCATTTATGAATAAGAGTTGCTTTTTAAGTGTAAAACATTCACTGTTGTCCTCTGTTAACCAGATATAACTCAAAGGCTAACTTCTGCCACCTTGAGGAGTGTTACCCATACACTGATCTGGATCTTGCAACAGATGAATCTGGTGTCTGGGTGGTCTTCACCACCTCCCTGGACTTTGGCAACATGATCCTGTCCAAGGTGGAGGGGGGTGAACCACCTGCACTTGGAAAGACCTGGCAAACGTCAGTGTACAAGCAGGCGGTGACCAACACCTTCATGGCCTGCGGTGTTCTCTACGCCACACGTTACGTCAACCAAGAGCTCGAGGAGATCTTTTACTCATTCAATACCGTGACGGGGAAGGAGCGGTTCAACCTAGGCATCTTCATCAGCAAGATTTCTCCCAACATTCAAGCCCTGAACTACAGCCCTGTGGACCAGACACTACATGTCTACTCTGACTCCAACATGGTTTACTATAAAGTGATTTTTGAGTAAATTCATAAAAGATTCGATTCAAATAACTGCTCCAGTAAAATAAATATTTATGAAGGTCAGAAAAAAGGGCTGAAAAACCTTCATATATGGGGTAACTTTTAAGGTTAATTTTCATAGTAATGGTCAGTGTTTAATAATTTGCTAATTTTATTAGTTAGTTTGCTAATTTTTTTGTTTTTGTCTTTTACTGACTTAAGAGATTTTTTATTGACATCTTTAACTGACTTTATATAAAAGTAAAAAAAAAATTCTAATGAGAGTCAATATTTTTGTGTTTGAGGTGACAAATACTTTTGTGTTTTTGCCCCCTAACATTCTAATGAATTACATTAAACCATTTGCTGAAATGCAATATTGCCAAATTTATCTAAGCTGTATTTGATTTAAACCAGGGGTCTCGTAACCCCAGGCCTTGAGGGCCGGTGTCCTGCAGGTTGTAGATCTCACCGTGGATCAACACACCTTAAATAGTTCATTACCAGGCCTCTGGAGAACTTCAAGACATGCTGAGGAGGTAATTTAGCCATTTAAATCAGCTTTGTTGGATCAAGGACACATCTAAAATCTGAGTTGTGAAGTCCGAGACCCCTGCTTTAAACTACTTATTTTGTTACAGCTGTTACAAAATGAATAACTGATCCTTTACCCTCTAAAGTCTAAATCATCTTTGGCGCTGACCACAACAATGGCCCCAAGGCCTAAGAAAAGAGCACTTCTTTGGAAAACATGTTATGAGCTGTGCAGTAGATGTTAGTTTAAATGACCATTTGTGTTGTCCTCTAATTGCCAAGACCTAAGTGAACTACTTTTGAACCAGAACACAAATTAAATCTTCTAATGCACATCTGCACAGCAAATTAATCAAATTTAACATTTCCAATTCAAAATGAAAATATGAACAAAGCATATTGATTATTAAGTCTAAGCATAACTAAGTTTAAGCCCATTCTTTTCTTTTAGTGCTTATATTCCACTAAAATATATCAGTGACCAACTCAGACTTCATTTGAAAATCTAAAAGAAACCTTTTAATTTCTAAAAATGTGTTTGCAATACTTTAAAACATAATCAAACTCTGTGCTAAAGGTATTACCGGAGACTTGGTGTATGTAAAGCAGTTAAAGGGCTTAGAACACAATAAATTCAACCATTGCTAAGACATTGCATGCATAACACAAACCACAATATAAAAATAAAAAATTATTATTGCAGTCTGAGTGCAAAGTGGGCACTTTCTGTTCCTAAAACTTCACTGTTACAGGATCTACAACAAAAATTCTGCATGTAAATGCAGAATTTACATGCAGAAGGGTACATATTAGTCACCGTCTGCGTTTATGCAGGGTCTTATTGCATCATCCAGCCACAGCACTGAGTTATGAATGCTTATTGACTAGCAGACTGTAATAGTGTTAACAGAGTGTTATTACAACAGGTTTAGACTGCTGCCTGTACACAAAACTTTATCTCTGGTGATTATTCAATAAATAAAGGTTTAAGAGATGTCTGTATCAAAACAGACAATTATCTTTGTGTTGTCAGATAGACTGTACTTGGTTCTTGACATCCACTGCCTAACATTACTGTTGCTATGTTTGCTTAACCTTGTGTTTATCTGATGTCTTTAATATGGTGGCAAAAAATAGATGGACTGCTTCCAGTTGGAGACCTCAGTCTTGTATAAGTGACAATTTCAAATGGCCGTGAAATACCCATCTTGGAATCTGGATTCATGTTCTTTGTCCACTCTTGTTTGATTCATTTCATTGTGGTTTTCCACCTGTTGTCTTTGTGGTCTCTAGTTTTTGTCAGAGAAGTCGGGAGCTGTGTCTAGCACCTGAGAGCTGTCTTTATCATACTCCACAGAACAAAACTGTGGTATGAACACATTTTTAATTTCTTTAGTAAATTCATGACAGCTTCCTTTGATACATTTTTTAGGGAAGGTCCAAATCACATATGTTACATCATAAATTGTCTACAGCATATTGTGAAAAAGTCCTGGTGTTAAACTGACCTGCCTGCAGTTCGTAATATTATTCAACACGTTCTCATCTCAACACGTAACATACCACAATTTGTCATAGTCGTCAGCATGAGAGCAGGTTGAATCTATAAATGTGTTTTATGTGTGACATGAAGATCAAATCTGTTCACTTTCAGATCCTGAATCACTTTGGAAAACACTATGTGTATGGTTAAGGTTAGGGTTAGGGCTGGAATGGATGGCTGGAGCCTGTGCTTCAAGTGTGTCTTACCACTGTGTCTTAAGTGGCTTTCTGTTCAGAGCGTTTCATAAGGACAGAGGGGTACCTTTTACGTTACTATGAGACGCTTAGGGGAGTGACAAATGTTATGTGTTGGGAAAATTAAATAGATAAAAATAATAAAATAATTTACATTTCTTGAATTTCTTGGACAAATATGTATTGCTGATCCCAGTCTGGTATAGTCTGAGGCATAAATAAATTATGCATTATTTTAGCACAGACTGCTCACATGATACGGTTAAAAGAGCTTAGCGTGCACCAAAACGAGGTAGTGGCTAACACACTGCACGAATAATAAAGACCAGAACGAAATATAAAATTCAAATGGTGCAATTGGACACATTGTGATTTTAGTCTCTGGCTATTTTACGACTTGTCTCATTTTCAAGTCACCGCAGGTTTAGCTGTGACTCATACACATTATAAAACAAAAAATGTTCCCAGCATAAACTTTACTGTATGTAGCAAATACAGTAAAATTATAGTAAGTAAATATATTGTATAAAGTTTATTTTGTATTATGTTTTTTGTTGTGTGTTCTAATAGTGTTTAAGAGTGCATTTGAGCAAACTGTTGCAAAGACTCAGATTGCACTGACAGTTTTAAATCTGCAAAGAAACTTGCTGATGCAGTGGGTTTGCTAAAATATGTGCATGTCAGTAAACACAGAAAAATCATATCTTGAAGAATGCAGTGTTGTGTTTCGTAAGTCATTACTGCCATTGGCTCTGAGAATCCATATTGATTAAATTCGTAGATGATTAAATGTCCTGTGCTGAACAGCAGTGAAAAGGGGAAAACAACTTCAAAAAGTTTTTGTAATTAACAAAAAATGTCATGAAAAACAGTGACAAATGTCACTGAGATGCATGATGCATGAAATACAAACACACCCACATCCACTTCCTCACATACGGAGGTTAGCGGGAATGTTCACAAGCTGCTGCAGCAGTTTACAGATGGTTTTGTTCAGCTCTGCTCTCTGTGATTCACCATGAAGCTGTACGTGATTATTCCACTGTGTGCTCTGCTCACATTCACACATCAGGTAAGAAATACTGAAGACTTCCTTTAAATGATAAAATATCCATTTTGAATGAAGTGACAAATACCAAATACCACTAAATGCTGCTGCTTATTTCACTTAAAAATACATTTAAATTTCAGGCTCCTCCACGAGAAAAGTGTGCATGCGAGCTGAATAACTCAGAGAAGGCATTCCCTCATGAAAAACTCAGGATAGTTGAAACCAACGTATCAGACTGCAACAGCAACATCACCCCACGGAAGGTAACTAGTCTTTTAAAGCTCTCATGCTGTGTGTCTCCATTCCTGGTTAATCACTGCTGCCTCTGCAGACTGTGGAGCTGGAGAGTCTGCTGCTGGGGTTGGAGCGTCGTCTTTCCCAGCTGAACAAAGATGTGCTGATCCTGGAGGAGGAGGAGGATGACGGAGAGTTCAGTTCAGTTCAGTTCATTTTTATTTCAAACATTTCAAACATGTGCCTTCACAATCATTACAAAATATCATTCCATTATTTGTTTGAAAAGGAGTAGGCTGAAGTATTTACTTATTTGTCCCTACCCCCTCAAGTTGGATGACGGAGAGCTGTATGGAGTTCTCAGCTTGTATGTTATAGAGAATGAAATGACTGAGATCAAGCAGCTGATTGACAAGCTCAACAGCACCACCCAGCAACACCAGATCCTCACTGCTAACGCCACTGAACAGGTAGATTCACAACCACATGCTGCAAAACACTGACATCACTCTAAAGAGCATATTTACTATTGTTTTTACACTGTCTTGTAAAATCATCATCACTGTTATGTTATGTTATGTTATGTTATGTTATGTTATGTTATGGAAACAAAAAGTCTTGAAATTAGGTCAAAAGAGCATTTTGAAAAGTATTTGATATTGATAAGTGTGTTGTATTCATTTTTCTATTTCGCTTGATCTTTTAACATCTGCTGTCTCCAAGCTGGATAACCTGAAAGCAGAGATGCAAGAGCTGGAGAGGTTTGACACCATGCAGGTGATAAAGGGACAGCAAGTCAACTCTGCTCTGAAGGCAGATCTATTCAAGTGCAACAAAAAAATGAACACTACCGTCACACCAACCGAGCCCCCACAGGGTGAGTCTAACAACCAGGTGGGGTTGGGGGTTGGATGGCTGCTACTGAGGCCCTGAAGGGGTTAATAAACCATTTTACAGAAGACCAAACATGAACTAAACTGAGCTCAATACAATGAAACTAAAAACCATCAAACAAAGACGAGTTATGAAGGCATTACCAAACTATTTGAAGGCCATTATTGTATAATGTGAAGTATTATTGGCATTTGGTCAACATTTGCCTTATTTACCAAAAACGTATTAAGTACTTTCCAGGATCCTTACTTGTCAGAATCTATTATAAATGTAAATGTGTTAATAATGTCTGTTAAAACCTTTTCCAGTGATTATCTTGATGTTGGCTTGAAAATAAATATCTCCCTCTACTGTTACTGCAGCTTACTGCAACTTCTGCGTGCGTGTACATTTCACATTTTGGAGAGGCAAAGCATGAAATGAACCGGCGTGTCTACTCCACACTTTGTTGTGATATCAGGTTGCCTCGGTATACAAAGTATTCTAGAGACAAGTAGGAGGCCATTTGTCTGACAGCTGGTTGTACTATGCACTGCATCCATAAAAGTAGCAGCAGAAAGAACAACTGTTACACACTTCTCCCCTCAGGTACCTGTCCACGCAGCCGGCTTCTTAATGTCACTGGACCAAGGGTCTACACAGCAGGAGAATATCCTGGCTCGTACGCTTACGGAGCCTGGGGTCGTGATCCCAGACCAGAGGAAGGCAAAGAAAGCTGGTACTGGCTGGTCATGTTGACTTCCAGTAATATATATGCCCACTATGTTCGTCTTTACAGCAGTCTGAGTTCTCTCATCATTGGAGTGAGCGTCCCAGGTAAGGAACTGCTCTCTTCTTGTGGTTAATTGTCAGAGGTACAATTTATGTAACAAAGCATTTTGGGTTTTATTGCAATCACTTTGAAGTGGTTTGTTGATTTTATGTAAAAAAATCATTCACCCTGCAGGTTTACCAGATTTTGTGGTAAAACTTGAAGGAAAGCATAGAGAATATAAAGTAATTTTATTCGGCATATCCACAATACCTAACTATTTGAGGCATTCAGCTCAACAGTTGTGCAGATCTTTACAAAGATTAATGTGCACTTTAATTTGAAAATGAAGACTGAGAGAGACTGATAAGCATTTGGTGGACTAGCAACTACTGTACTTGTTGGCGCAGGATAGTATCTTTCTTTTTCACCAATGAGTGCTGGTCCTGCACACGTGCATAGTCAGCTCTGCCTTGGTTCCTTCTGAGACCTACATTTAGAAAGTCCTTATGAACAATTTTTTGCAGTTCTTTTTTATTAATGACACGTTTTTTACATACTAGAAATTGTTAAACTATTTTCTCACATTTATTCTTCCATATCGTTTGTCTTCTTCTTTTTCAGGTAACGTCCAGATCCACTCCTCAAACCCAACTACCAACACTATCCAGGGTCCAAATAATGTTCTGTATGGAGGGGCTTTGTACTACAACTGTTACAACCAAGATTATGTTTGTCGATTCAATCTCACCACTAAAAGTGTCACAACCTTACAACTACCAAAAGGCACCAGGTTTGTCTTGGACCTCATTACTGGATGAAATGCTGAATAACTATGACAGAAACTTTCACTGCTATCCTCTGTTAACCAGGTACAACTCAAAAGGTAACTTCTGCCATCTTGAGGAATGCTACCCATACACTGACCTGGACCTGGCAACAGATGAGTCTGGTGTCTGGGTGGTCTACACCACCACCCAGGACTTTGGCAATTTGGTTCTCTCCAAGCTAGAGGAGGGTGAAACACCGGTGCTTGGAAAAACCTGGCGCACTTCAATCTACAAGCGGGCAGTGACCAACACCTTCATGGCGTGTGGCGTTCTCTATGCAACACGTTACATTAACAAGGAGGTCGAGGAGATCTTTTACTCATTCAACACCGTGACGGGACAGGAGAAGTTCAACATTGGCATCTTCATGAACAAGATGTCTACCAACATTCAAAGCCTAAATTACAGCCCTGTGGACCAGATGCTGCATGCTTACTGTGACTCCAACATGGTTTCCTACAAGGTGTTGTTTGGGTAAATTGTTATGTTGATGCTTAAAGCCAATTTTCACATAAATGAAATAAACATTAAAACCTCCCTACTTCCTCCTTGTGATATTTGCCATTTAGGTAAATGGCCTGTATTTGTATAGCGCTTTACTTAGTCCCTAAGGACCCCAAAGCGCTTTACACTACACACAGTCATCCACCCATTCACACACACATTCACACACAGGTGATGGCAAGCTACTTGGTAGCCACAGCTGCCCTGGGACGCACTGACAGAGGCGAGGCTGCAGGACACTGGCGCCACCGGGCCCTCTGACCACCACCAGTAGGCAACAGGTGAAATGTCTTGCCCTAGGACACAATGACCGAGACTGTGAGAGCCGGGGCTCGAACCGGCAACCTTCCAATTACAAGACAAACTGCCAACTCTTGAGCCATGATCACATTTAGGTGGCTGATTCTACAGGAGATATCTGCGAAGCTTTCTCCGATGCATTTACAGTTAAATTTAATTTGTGCAACATTTTAAATTCTCCTTCAAGCATCATAGAAAATCTTCCACATTTTAAAGCTCACAATTTAAGTGCAGACCACTGAAAGTGGAAGAGCTCTTGCAAAGAAGTTGCAGTCTTTGCATCAACCGTAAACTCCTCTGTACACCAAAGTATTCTGGAGTTAATAGTGAATCCAATTGCCTGACAGCTGGTGCCCAAATGGGGTCATTCAATGGGAAAATGATGCCACACAGCAGCAAATCTACAACTGAATTATTAAAAAAGCAAAGAAAAAATCAGGGTGTTGCAATGGCACAGTCAGTCCAGCTCTCAACCCAGCTGAGATCCCGTGAGAGCTGTGCATCATAAAAACCTCCATAGCTTAATGAACCAAAGCAATGTTGTAAAGGAGACAAAATTCCTCCATAATGATTTCAGAGACCAGTAAAGTCATACAGAAAGATTACTGCAAGTTATTGCAAGATGGTTCTACAGATTATAAAATTATGGGCTTTATATCTTTTTACACACTGCTTCTACATCTGGCTTAGTTTTTCTTAAATAAATTATATGTCATGTGTTGTTGTTCATCTGATGTTGTATTTAAATTATTTCCCGGTAAGGAGCAGATGGTTTTGTTATTATTATTTTCTGACATACGAAACCCTGGAATTGCAATAGGGTTTATGTAGCTACCACAAGGATTGACGTAAGCACCATGTAGAGTTATTAAACAGGGTTTATTCTGGTCTTGACAACCCGTGAGAACTGCTCACGTTCGAAACAATTAAAAAAAACATCACATCAGAATGCATTCTTGTGCTTTGTTTCAATCAATCAAAAGTCATTAATCACAGAAACAAACATTTCAAATACACAAACCTCGTGAGTTGGCATCCAGGAGGGGGTAACTAGCCTTTTATGGCCTTAATATATTCTTTTCTATCTTTTTTCTCACTTATTTCTTGTCTTTATCTAACTCTGAACATTACTTTATTCATATGTGGAGCTAACCGAGAGCTGCAGCGTCCAGACACTAGCTGTGTCCCAAAAGGTCGGCTGCATCCTTCGGAGGACCCGGCCTTCGCAGTCTACGTGGGCCAGGTCCTTCGAAGACCGAGAAGGCCGGAAGTGCGAGACTGTGAAATGAAACAGACGTCTCCGAAAACGTCGGCACACTTTTGCAAATATGCGATGTCTTGATAAACTAAGCAGATATTTGTAATTTACACAGCTACTTTCTCACCTGAACATATGCTAAAAGTTTATTTTGTGACCCAGAAAGATTAATAAGACTACTTTTAAAACTCAGTAGCGGCCGCCATTGTTGGCAACAGAAATTTGGCTGGGCCGCGCTATGAATTCTGGGATATGGTGGGCCACGAAGGACACACCCAACCCATCCTTCAAATTTGGGGAAATGAAGGACGCATTTGTCGGCCGCATTTGAAGGAGTCGACGAATTGGGACAGCCTTCGACGCCTGGCTGTGACGTAATCGGCCTTCAAATGCGGCCTCCGAAGGATGCAGCCAACGTTTTGGGACACAGCTACTATGTGCGCTAGCAAAAAGGTCACTGGGTGGAGACCCAAACTGCAAAGAACTGTACCCTCCATAGTTCACCACCAGATGGTACAAAAGAGCAAAATCTGGACATAAAGCTCAACAAACCATCATATGCAAAAGACCGTTACAATTTACTCTCTCTTTCCCATGACTACATTCGGAGTTGCTGCAGCACCATAACCCTTTCCTATGTCTAATATAAAAAGGAGAAACAATAAGTGAGGCACAAAAGTAGCAACTATGACCTGTGAATACTAGATGACTACTATATGAATGTTCTGTTGAAGTGTGGCTTGAACTTATGAAATGGACACATGAAGTTTTTTGGTAAGTACATTTTCTTATCCTCTAAGGTCTGTGTCATCACTAGTGACACTAGCACTCACCCACCCTCACAAAACAAAACAAAAAAACGATTAAGTATTATAAAACTGGGATGACGAGGTCAATAAGACGATGTTAAGAAACAAAAGGATGATGCTAAGGGTGCCAGGGGGTCAAGGAGTCACATGGGAGGGTGTGAGTTTGTTATGTGAGTGTGTTCATGGAATCCCAGCATAATGTCACCATCTACAGGTGGCTTCTTAGGAACAATGACACTTCTGCAAATGTCACCTGACAATCGTGTTTCCACAGCAGAAATAGTATAGCAGTAAGAGCACAGAGGCCTTATGTGCATTTCTTAAAAATGAAAGGAAGACGCTATAAGGGGAAAGGAAAACAGCATCCAGTGCACCAGCGAAGGGTCTGAGAGTCGGTCCTAATGGTATGGCATGAAAATAGTGCCTAGCCTATAGTGGTCTTGAAAACTCTCTATAAATATGCCTACCGGACCATAGTTGACCCACCACCAAACCGGTCATGCTGAACAATGTTACAGGCAGCATAACATTCTCCACGGCTTCTCCAGACCTTTTCACATTTGTTATATGTGCTCAGGGTGAACATGCAGGGCCCCTATGGTGGACCATGGTGCAGGGCAGTGATCACAGGGCCTACCAGAGGATGTCAGCCTGTTCTAAATGTTCTAAAAATTGTGCTTATTTCAGAGGAATGACCAAATTTCTTATTCAAATATTATGATCTTATAAATGAAGGAGCCCTATCATCTTTACCTAAAGCTCCATATTATCATTATCATTATCAAGTCTATCTTTTCACGAGTCTCAGGTCTAAATAAGGTTGCTTTTTTTTGTTTGTTTTATACTGCACATTGATTCAGATCATTTATGCCAATTTTCTACTGACTGTCTACACAACTTAAGGTTTTGAAGAGCACATACATGAGACATCTGCCCGTTTGCCATCTCCAATCATACATAGTGGTAGTTGAAAAGAAGCAGAAAACAACAGTTGAGGTGTATATAGCAATCCCACAGGACAACAACATGAGAGAAAAAAAGGAGCATGGGAAAAATGAGAATTACGAGAGGCTGAAGGAACAACAGGAACAGATGTGAAAGGTAAAGTCCAAAATGGTCCCATTGGTAGTAGGAACATTATGAGCTGTAACTCTTAAACTAGAAGAATGGCTCTACAGCACTGTAGGTCTCTGTCCAGAGTGCACTCCTAGGAACAACTAAGATAATGTGCAGAACCCTCAAAATCCCAGGAATCTGTTCGAGGACCGAAGCTTGAGGAACACAGACACAGAGAATAATAACAGAGAGTGAACAAAGCATTATGCAGACGAACAAGACTTTGATCTGTTTATCACCCTTTAAGTTGTTGCTGGAACCAAGCTTTTTTTGAAGTTTGTTGTTAATGATCAAAGAAGAAAGCAAAACTCACTATTCAAACGATGCAAGCTGTCAAGTAAAATCAATATATATGTGATTGTGTCACAAATAACAACAAAAACATTTTTTTGTGTGAAATAAGGCCAGCAAAAGATCAATCTAAGTTTATTGTTACCAAAGACTTTATTATGATCTCAGCTGATGTTTCCATTCAGTGTTACTAAAGTACATTATGTTAGAAGAACAATCTTAATAGTCTATATGATATAACTTTAGCATTTGCATCATAAATCATTGCTTTTTTGTTGCTGTATCATATTTCATTAACTGTTTGATCAGAAGATCAGAAGTGGGCCTGGTAGGCCAGCAAGTATCCATCGTTGTACATGTAGATCTGCTTGTTGGTGGGATTGTAGCTCAGACTAGCCACTCCTTTAGCTACCTTCTCCAGTGGTATTGCTAGTGAGTTGTCTTCTTTGCCTGTGGCTGTGTCAAAGGCGTAGAACACCTCCTCCCGGTACTCATTAACATAACGAGTCGCGTACATAACACCGCACACCATGAAGGCGTTGCTCACTGCCTTCTTGAACAGCCTTGTTTCCCACGTCTGTGTCACGTTGAGAGTCTTGGTCTCACCATCCCAAACTAACCGGCTGATCACAAGGTTTCCATGGTTACCCAGAGTGGCATAGAGAGCCCACAGTCCTGTTTCATCTGCCTCTACATCAATATCACTATTGAGGCGGCAATCGTAGTAACAATAGGGGAACTTGTTGTTGAAACCCACACCGGTGCCTGGAAGAGTCACCCGTTTGACCTCGTTGGTCTCCAGGTCGTACCGGCAAACGTCTGCAGAGCGGTAGCAGTTATAGTACAGAGCCTTACCGTACAGCACAGCACTGGGACCCTCAATGGCGTTGGGGTGGCTGTACGATGAGGCAAATGTAAAGTCTTTGTGGTTTGTTGAGGCCATGAAATCTTCATAATTTTGGTAAACACGTAGAGTGGTGCCCCAGATGTGGCTAGTTGCCAGAGGCTGAACCCAGTAGCTGTATTTCTGGTCCTCGTTCTCCATCTGGGCCTGTTTGCCCCATGAACCAGAGATGTAGCTCTTACCAAAAGGACTGAGCTTGGTTGTTACAGGGTCACTGATGCTGGTGATCAAGCCCTTAAGGCAGTTTCTGTCCTGGCCTGGAAACAGAGAAATCAGAAGGAATGCCAAGTGATGACATCAGAAATTTAAAAAAAGAAACATCCTCTATATAGACTGAATTATTTACTGGAAAACCAAATGCTTGGATGTCAATACATTTTTAGTATGTGTAAAACAGATAAAGAGGTGAATCACTCTATTAGGATTTTTTTATTTCCACACAGTGTCAGATTGTTATCAAAAGGCTGGGTACATGCTTTGGAAACTTTTTTCTTCTCCCTCTACACAAGCATTGCAATATATTTGCAAAAAACACTGGAAAAACTGTCAGACTGAAAAACATATTTTTAATATCATCAGTTTTAAACCTGCATTCTCTTTAATGACCAGCAGGGGGTGTCTTCTGGTTGCAAAATGACTTGTAGGAACTCTGTGGTTGACAAGCTGGTGATGAGTGTGTGGTTTCATTCAACATTTAAACACAATATACAAAACAGTTAAGTTTGTATTCAATATGATTCAAAATTGGTGACTGAGCCCATAAACAGTAAAGTGTTAATAGAGGTTAAATAAGTTAAATAAAGTAGAACACCTTTTGGAGCCACAGCCTCACGATCTGGTGGCCTTCAGATAGAATCCAGGTTTTTCTGATATTTATATATACTGCTGTATTTGAGCAGTCACAGTGCTTTCTTATTACAAACCTCATTCAGCCATTCACACACATTCAACAAGTGATTTTTTTTCTGTCCTTTATTAGAGACGATAGCTAACCACAGTATGCTTACAGTTGGTGTACGCACACACATACCTCTGAAGTCTTTGGGGATTGATTTGCAGGACTCCACATTATTCTTTAGGTAGCGCAGTTTCTCCTTTACAGCCTTCATGTTAACTAAGTCAGCTGTTTCTAACCTGTCCACATGTGTCCGCAGTTTAACCACCTGCCACACGGTCAGAAGGTTAATTCATGGGAACACCCATTACATTTCATTTTTAAACAGACTTACTTATTTTCATTTTATCATGACTAATCGAATGTAATACATTTTTTCTCATTCTTCATATTTTTTCTTGTTCTAGCTTGTGACTGATATATTGTAGCATATTTCTTGTATTACAGATTTGTTTTTGTTTTTTTAATGCATTGTGTTGCCACTTGCAGTTTCACAATACCTCTTTGGAGAGCTTCTTTGTCTGTGCATTGTTCAGCTGGCTGTGGACAACACCAACATCTGTCTCTAGCTGGCTGAGCTGCTGGCCCAGAAGGCGCAGAGACAGAGCAGAGTACAGGCCCTGGTTGTGCAGGTACTTGTAAGGCCCCAGCCTGGCTGTCAAGGAGGTAACCTGAGCCTGGATCTGAGGGAGACGCTGGCTGGATATCTTCAGCTGCAAGGAACAAAGAAGCATAAAAAAAACTTCTGTGTCACATCTTGATAACTGAATGACCAGAAAGACCGTGTGAGAGGCTTAACTCAAGCAATTTTGTGCGATCTCATAACTAGTGAAATAAAAATACAATTTGTTTTCACAACCTGCCTGGAAGCTTTGGTTGACTTGTTTATTGAGATTACAGATGTGTACCTTGAAAAGTGTTTAAGAAGTGCTGTTTGTGTTTTATCTGTTCTGAACATGTGAAAAATATCTTCCTGAATAAATTATATTTAATTAGCTAAATTAGCTAGGGTAAAAAAAAAATAGCATATTGTACAACTAAAAAAAAAAAAAACTGTGAAGCACAACAATGATAAAACCATTTTCACAGTAATAGTTACTTCATGCAGCAAATTTCAGGGTTAAAACTGAGGCCAGTGCTTAAGTGCCTAACTGCAGTTCCTCTAATGACCACTTGAGGCTGACCATTAGAAAAAGATTGAACTAGCACGACTTGTTTGAAAGGGATGCCAGGAGAAAGCCTCTTCTCTCTAAAAATAACATGGCAGTGTGGCTTAGATTTACAAAGTTAAATCCAAATAATCTACAAGATTTCTGGAACATTTTCCATTTGACAGACCACAGTCCACAGCACCACAGTTAGAGAAAAACAAACACAGCATTGCGGTGTCAACCATGAACTTCTCTGTATAGCAGAGTAGTCTAAAGTCAGATGTGAGGACATTTGTCCAGCAGCTAAAGCTTGGCCCAAACTGGGGCATACAATGATCCTAAGCACAGCAGGAAACTATGCCTGGTTTGCTGCTTCGAGTTGCTGAAAGAGAAAAGAATCAATGTCTTGTAATCCACCAAAGTCCTGTCTTCAGCCTGATTGAAATGTTGTGGTGGGACCTCAAGAGATCTGTGCAGAAATAAATGTCTGAACTGAAGTAACGTTGTAGACAGAGTGGGACAAAATTCCTCCGCAATGAAGCTGATAAAGTCAAGGCATGTGCTTAGTTTTTGCGTTTTGACTTTGTTTTTGTTAAATAAATAATAAAATGATGTAATGTGACATGTTGCAGTTCATTTGATTTTTGTCTTAAAATAATTGGTTGAGGACCAGATTTCTTTTTTATTATGACAGAGGTTGTACTTTTTTTTTTGAGACATGAGTCTCAGCAGTACACTCATACATTTTCTTGCTAATACAGCTTACTAGCATAAGCTATTAACATTCACAACTGTCATCCAAACAGAGTCACTTGTGGTTCCAAAAAGTTAACATACCTGTGGCCAAAACGCTAACACTCAGGCTTCTTCCAAAGCCTGTCGAAGGCATCACGCTACTCACTTCCAACTTTTATGTACATTATTCCCTTAACTCCCCGCAATTCCTTGTCAATCAATCCTCCATGCACCACAGATACCGCAAAATGACACCTCTACACACACATACATGTATATATATACTTAGACATTCTATGCTATCCAGAAATACTCCCCTGCTCCTTCACACTCTCTTTCCACACTTTGATGCATTTACCTCCTCCTCTGTCCTGCCTTCCAGTGTCATATGTTTTTTATTACACTTTATTATTTTAATAAATAATAGAGGAAAGAATAAAGACAAAATATATATTATAAAGAATGCATCACTGATGTATATGGAAACTCTTGACATTGAACAGAATGGGGTCATTTTATTTATATTTTTGTTAGTCAGGGTGGAATAGATTGACATTTTCAGTCTGACATTCAAGAAATGTACCGACAACAATAATCTGAAATGGAAGTAGAAATGATGACACTAAAATAAACGAATTCCTACCTGTTCCGCCAGGCTGTTCATAGATCCTTCACAGGTATGAACCTGCTGTAACACAGTCTCATACTTCACAACAGGGAAAGACCACACGGTGGAGTTTACCTCACACACACATGAGTCGTCCTTCTTCAGGCCGAGCACCCACTGAGCCTGGCCATCACTCTGCAGTCACACACAGTAACACTTATGTAATATACAATAGATATTCATAAAATAGTATACATTCCAACTTTATGTTCTGTTTTCAAGTGTAGGATGTCAGGTACAACTCACTGTGACCGTGAACAGCAGCAGAATCAGCAGCACCATGTTTACAGTTGGAGGAATGAAGCCAGAACTGATACCAGCAACTTTCTGCTTCTCTTTTCGCTAAAACACCAGATCTGAATGGACACACCTACCAAGTTTGGTTTTCGTCACTACTTCAGAGCCTTCAAAACATCTGCACAGATGTGAAACTCTAAAGAGGCCAAACTCTAGAATTTCACAACAGCTATCGTCAACTCAGGAGTTTTACACTTCCTCACTTCTTTTATGCAATATCTTTTTTTTTTATTTTGCAATATCCTCTGCTTATACCTCTGTTTACAAACTCATTTATGAAACTTCTCACGCAGTTCTCAATAACGCCAGAAAAAACTCAACACCTGGGCAAACAAACCCAAACATGTTTTATACTTTAGATTAGGTTGTTATTTGAACCTTCTGAGGTCTACTTGATGATTGGTGGTGACCCCTAACCCTAAGCATATGTTTTCCAGCAGCGACAGAGTGAAAATGCAAATATTTTTTGTTGCATGTAGGAAAAAATAAAAAAAAAATTGTCAAGATTTGGGAGAACAATTTTGATAAAGAACAAAATTCATGTCTTCTGACTACATAGATTTTGGTCATCAGTAATGATGACGTCAGGGGTGACAGCGTGGCAGGTGAGCTTGTCAAAGCTAGGAGGTAGAATTTCTTGTTTTCTTAGTGTATCGTGTTAAATTAGTGTTGATATGTAGCAAACTGTGATCTATATTACAGCAAGAGCTCTTCGACCAAACTAAAAGAAAATCCAGCATTACTTTAAGACATGAACATCATAAATTAGGCTCATCTCATCTGGGACCCAACTGTTGACTCTATCCATCATTAAATTTCCAGTTAAAGATGTGCAAAATACTCCAAATACTGTAAGCATGGGAAACTAACTGTAACACTAAGTGTAGGGGTACCACAGTTAGAGAAGTTAAGCATCTATTTGTATTTAACAATGAACACTTTTGAGTGAAACTGGATGGCTGGACAAAGCAGTTAAGGTCAGTTCAAAGCAAAGACCAGAGCAGAGCAGATGGTGACGGTCCTGGAGCAAATGGTACATTCTCTAACGTCCAGGATGACGTGAAGATGGAAACCAGGTAGCAACAATGACCACCTGAAAGCCAGAATAACAGAGGAGCAGTAGATTTTAAAAAATGGGGAACAGACACTGATTGGAGTGGGGAAGTTGTGGTAATGAACAAAGTAGTAGGAAAAGTCCATACATCCATGAATGCAGATGTGAGAGCAAAGATTTCCAAGGCATCATGCCATCAAATGTCAAATGTTGCCAGCACAATAAAAAGGCAAGTCTAGTTTTGGGTCTGTGACCCAGTGTTTTGTGTTGTTTATTATTAATAGTCTTTGCTTTTGTTATATTTAGAATTGCTAGTCTTTGGTTTCAGTGTTATTTAGAGGTCTTAGTCTTTTGGTTACTGTCTCTGTCTCAATGTCTAGTCTACGTCTTTGTGATTGTCTCGTGCTTCCTGTTTTACTTTGATAGTCCCTGTCTTATAGCTGTATATTCAGCTTTGTCTCTTCCCTGTCTTGTAATGTCTGAATAGCCCCAGTTGTTTTTCCTTCATGTTTCCCATTCCCTCGTCATCCCTCTGTAGATAGCCCTGTGTCTTTTTCTGCTTGTTGCTGGTTCGTCTACGTGTTCTCATGCATTTCTCCCGTGTATCACCTGCTGAGTTCTTCATGTTCCCCGGTCCCGTGTCTCTCATCGTTGGTCTGCACGTTTCCCCATTTTAAGGTTTTTATGTTTCATTTCTAGGTTTCTAGTTCGAGGCTTTTTGTAGGTGCTTTCAGTTTAGGTTTTTGTGTTAGTCTAGTCGCTGCCAGCTGCCGTTTGTATTTCGCTTGGCCACTGTAAATAAAGCTCACTCTCAGTAAAGTCAGTGCCTGCACTTTGGGCCTTCTCGCATCTCTCCACACGTCTAACACCGTGGCCGTGACAAGTTTCCTTTGCAAGAGTTACCTGTCTGAGAAATTATAATTTAAAGCACCCATATCATGTCACTGGAGCCCATATGACTGTTTCTCTGACTGTGCAATCAGCAGTCATAGCTGTCTGAAGAAGACTGTGAATGTGGTCTTCATGGTGAAAAATCCATGACTCTGCAATGTTGTGTTTGCCCAAACAGCAGAGCAGTGGAGTACTGCAACAGATCATCAACCATTACAATCAGTGACCTAAACACAGCTGAGATGGTTTGGGATGAGCTAGAGCAGCGGTTCCCAAACTGTTTTTGCTAGGCCCCCCTTTTGTTTTACAAGACAAATCGTCACGGTGTGATTATTTTACATTTAGTTGTTTTTTTCCTGTGTAATAATATTCAGCATTGCTATCAATACATTTTTCAAAAATACCTCTCTGGGCAAAATGGGTTCAAAATATAAACGACTGTGGGATACTGTTTGTCCGTGATTTAAACCGAGGGAACAAATCGTGACAGGACTCGTGACTCTCGTCAGTAATTAAGATTTAAGCCCAGGGAAAGGTGAGCTCTGGGCCAGAGTGCCATTAGTGTGCTTACAGCTAGTGAGCTGAGTGTTTGCGGTGTTTGCAGCTAGAGAGCTACACTCTTTTTGACTTACTTTGTACTTTATTGACTAACACTTGAGTTTTGTTTGTTTCTTTAAACGGTGATAGCGGCTTGTCCGTCTCTTTTAGTTAGTATTAATAGAAACTTCAATAAAACTCTTTGATTTAACCATTTTGCCTCTGTCTCCTTTTCCTGACCCGGACACCTTTTGTTACTCCCCCCCCCCCCCCCCATCGCCTGGACCCCTTTAGGGGAACGTAACAAGTGGGGGCTCATCCGGGATTGTTGAAAGGGGAGTTTCGAGTTTGAATTGGTTTTTGATCATCTTGCTTTTTTTCACCTTTAGAGATTCAACTTCCCCAACTACCAAGTTAAGTTAGGTGAGTGTCCAGCTGAGCTTATTAAGTTCTTCCTTCTGGCACTCTTTTGTTGTTTTGCCTTTCTTATTTTCAGAGTAATCCTGGGTGGGGATAAGTTCCCTGTTGGGGGTAGGCAATTCAGGGCTCCGGTCGCTGAAGCTTTGCCTTTCAAGTTGCCTCGAGCCCAGCACGCTCCAGAAGATAGGTAGGTATAGTTTGGTGTGCTTAGGAACTGGGTAAGTTGTATTTGTTAACGTGTGTGCAGAAAGAGGTAAATTGGTCAGTTAAAGTACGTTATGTAGTTCTCCATTAATTGGTTAATTGTTCGGTAGTTTCTGAGTGAGTTGGCAGAGAGGTGTGGTGGTGTCCTAATTAGGGTGTGTTTGCTAAGCCTTCTCCGCCCCCTAAATGGATGATACAGCTATTAGTGCACAGGTGTTTAGAAGCTCGTTTGTAAGTAATAACATCCACCTGGTTCCCGTTTTCTGTGAATCCAGTGTTGAGAGCTTCTTCAGGGAAGCTCACGAGACCTCTCGTTGAGAATCAGGGAGGAGAGCGGGATGGATGGCAGCGGCGTCTGCTGGCAAAACTGGTTGGCGCGATGCCGAAAATTCAAACCTGGTTGGCAGTCCACCCGTGGCGGCGGTTGAGCACGACTGTTCCGTGAGCGCCAGGTGAGCAGAGGAGGGAAAAGCGTAAAAGAGGTGGGAGCGGTAGTGGTAGGGATGATTCTTTAGAAGCTAGAGAGAGAACAAGAATGTTTGTTGTTCTGAGATTCAATGAAAGAACACAAGTACATGTTAAAAAACTGAGTCCGTTCGTGTTGACAGCTGAACTTAACAGTAAAGTGGGAGATATAGTTTCTGTTAAGGTACTCTCAGATGGAAATCTTCTTGTGCAATGTGTGAATGAAGAGCAGCTCAACAAGGCTTTGACCTTAAAACAATTGGGGAAGTTTAAAGTAGAAAATGCCGGGCAAGTGGGTGCACAGACGGGAGGTGGGTGCAAGGGGGTAATTTCTGGGGTGCCCATTAGTGTGAAAATGGATGATCTGAAAAGCAAAATCAAAGGAGGGAATGTGATTTCTGTGGTCAGATTGAAAGCAACAAAAGATGGACTTAAGGTGGATATGTTAGTATGCCTGGGTCGTTGACCCAGGGTTTTTGAGTTTATTATATTATTTATAATTTCTAGTCTTTGGGTTTTTGTTAGAGTCAGGTCTTATGGTTTGTCTCTGTGTAATCCTTAGTTGCTGTCTCCCCTGTCCGGTATATCCCCGTGTCCAGTCAGTGTCTGTGTCTGCCCTGGTCCCACGTCTCTGTTCCCTCTGTTGTAGTGCCTGCATGTGAGTCTGTGTCTTTGTTCAGTCTGTGCTATGTGTTTTCTGTTTTACTTTGAAGGTCTCTGTCTTATCTCAGTGTGTGCAGTTTACGCTTCCTTGTCTCGTCAGTTCTGATTTGCCCCAGCTGTGTTTCCCTCCTGTTGTCCATTCCCTGATTGCTCCCTCTATGTATTTAAGCCCTGTGTTTCAGTTTGTCATTGTCGCGATCCACCTTTATCTTGCTGTGTGTTTTGTCTGCGTAGGTGTATTTTGTATTCTTAGTTTTTGTTACCTTTTTGAGTTCAGCATTAAAGCCGTTTTGAGTTACTTTCTGTGTCCGGAGTCTGCACTTTGGGTTCTTCTCCTGCCTGCACACAGCCGTCACATAACAGGATAGTGAAAGTATCCTGGTACACTTTGAAGAAGGAAACCTGCCAAGGAAAGTGTTTTTGGGTTTCATTAGTTATCCAGTTCGAGCCTATGTTCCCAGAACTCTGAGGTGCTTTAACTGTCAAAGGTTTGGACACCTAGCGAAAAACTGTAAGGAAAAGAGGAGATGTGCTCGGTGTGGTGGAGATCACAAATATGGGAAATGTGGAGATGGAGTTCAACCCAAGTGTTGTAGTTTTGGTGGGAGTCACAGTGTTGCGTATGCTGGATGTGAGAGAATGAAACAAGAAACTCGTATTCAAAAAGTGAGGGTGGAGAAGAAGATCTCCTATGCTGAAGCAGTGAGGGTGATGAGAGTGAGTGAAAAGGTCAACGTCAACCCAGGACGGGGTGCATCTCGGGATCAAGAAGTTACTCGGATCAACACGAATGGTGTGGTTATTGATAAGATGGCGTTGGTTACATTCATTGCAGGAGTGATAAACACCACAGCTGATGTGAGATCTAAGCAGGAGAAAATTCAGCTCATTGTTAAGGCGGCGATTAACCATTTGGGGTTAGTAGGACTGACATGGGAAGAAGTGAGGGACAACCTCAATTTTCAGTCAAGTCAGGAAACATGATGTTCCTTTCTGTACGCATGGTACTTATTCTTCAATGGAATGCAAGGAGTCTGTTGGTCAATGGCCAAGAGTTGAAGCATTTCATCAAACTACTTGGTGTCAAACCGGATGTCATTTGTGTACAGGAATCTTGGCTTAAGTCTAATTTGGATTTTGTGTTGTATGGGTACAAAATAATAAGAAATGACAGGGACCGTGGTGGAGGGGGAGGGTGTGCAACGTTTGTCAAACAAGACATTCCATATAGACTCCTGGGTAAAGGCGATGATTTGGAGTATATTGCTATTGAGGTTTCGGACAGGAATGAACCAAATGTTATTGTGAATTTCTACAGTCCTTGCGCCAGACGGGAGCTGCCGCGTCTCCGTTCAATTGAAGGCAGTGACTGTCGTAGAGTTATTTGGTGTGGGGATTTTAATGCCCATGGCAGAGTGTGGGGAGGCACGCACACAGATAAAAATGGTAAGGTAATTGAGGAATTGATGGATACATGCAATTTGGTGTGCCTGAATGATGGTAGGGGGACCAGATGTAATGTTGTTAATGGAACAGAGTCCGTTTTGGATTAAACTCTAGTCTCAACTGTCCTTGCAGGCATAAGTCAGTGGACCATCAGAACAGACACTACTATAGGTAGTGACCATTATCCTGTTTTCTGTGATGTTGGAGGGAAGATACGAGTATCTCTAGGAGAGGTGCATAGGAAGTGGAGTTTTCATAGGGCGGACTGGACAAAATTCCAAAAATTATGTGAGGAAACGATTGACAAGGTTGATGAGTCTGGTAGCGTTGATCAAATGAATAATCAGTTTGCTGAAGTACTTGTGGTAGCCGACCAAAGCCTCAATCCCGACCAGTAAAGGCAATGTCAGTAGGACTTTGGTGCCGTGGTGGACAGAGGGATGTCGAATTGCTGTAAAGGAAAGAAACAAGGCGTTTAAATTTCTCCAAAGAACCCTTACTGTACAAGCTCTGATTGCATACAGAAAAGCAGTGGCAGTGGTCAGGAGGACAGTGAGACAAGCAAAGCGGAGCAGTTCAAATCAAATCAAATCAAATCAAATCACTTTTTTATTGTCACATCACATGTGCAGGCACACTGGCACAGCACATGCGAGTGAAATTCTTGTGTGCGAGCCCCACAAGCAACAGAGATGTGCAAACACAACAACACAAACGAGCAAAATACAAGAATGGCCAACCTGAAACTAATAAATATATGTACAATATATAATAGTGTATGCATTTCTGGATGTGTATACAAAATATTTTCCTACGTGTGTGTGTGTGTGTGTGTGTGTGTGTGTGTGTATACACATTTTTACAAATTAAATAGTAAAAAAATAAAATAAAATAATAATAATAATAATAATAATAATAAAATATATAAAATATACAGAGTTGAATATGTGCAAAACAAGTGGCATTTATATACAGTGTGGAGTGCATAATGTTGAAGTTCCAGTAGTGAAGCTGAGGTGTCTATGACGTGTTCAGCAGTCTGATGGCCTGATGGAAAAAGCTGTCTCTCAGTCTGCTGGTACGGGACCGGATGCTGCAGAACCTCCTTCCTGATGGAAGCAGTCTGAACAGTTTATGGCTGGGGTGACTGGAGTCCTTGATGATCCTCCCCGCTTTCCTCAGGCACCGCTTCCTGTAGATGTCTTGGAGGGAGGGAAGCTCACCTCCAATTATCCGTTCAGAGCACCGCACTACTCGCTGGAGAGCTTTGCAGTTGTAGGCGGTGCTGTTGCCATACCAGGTGGTTAGAGGTTAGAGGTTAGAGGTTGTTCTGTTCTAAAATAGGAAGAACCACTCCAGTGGGGGAGGTCTGGGGCATGGTCAGAAGAATGGGAGGTGACCGGCGGGAATGGGATTACCCAGTTCTATCTTCAGGCCAACTGAACTTTGTAACAGCTCAGGAAAAAGTGGAGGTTATGGTGAAAACTTTTGCTAAGATTCATAGTTCTGATAACATATCAGTGTTGGGAAAACACAGAATGTGCCGCACTAAAACACAGTATTCGGAGGCTCTAGTACGAAAGGCGCATATAGGTAGTAGTTTGGATGTGGTGTTTTCTTGGGAAGAAATGGTGAGAGCACTTCAAAAAACAAAGCCCACAGCCCCGGGAAAGGATCAAATTTGTTATTTAATGTTGAAGAACCTTGGTACGAAAGCGCTTAATAAACTGCTGTGTTTGGTTAACACAGTTTAGATTAAGGGTGAGCTCCCAAGTACTTGGAAGGAGGCTGTTATTGTGCCAATACAAAAACCCGGGAAGGATCCATCTAAACCAGTTAGCTACAGACCAATTGCTCTTACATCAAATGTGTGCAAGTTAATGGAACGTATGATAATGGCAAGACTGTCTTTTGAGCTGGAAAGAAAAGGGGCTTTAGCCGATTACCAAAGTGGTTTCAGGACAGCTCGGAACACAACTGATGCTATTATTAGACTTGAGAATGTTGTTAGGAAAGCGCAGGCCACTAAAGAGTCTGTTTTGGCAGTGTTTTTTGACATAGAAAAGGCATATGATATGTTGTGGAGGGATGGGCTTTTAATCAAGTTGCATAAGTTGGGTATTGGTGGCAGGACATTCAATTGGGTCCAAGACTTTTTATCTGGTAGGAAGATCCAAGTGCGAATTGGGTCTACAATTTCTAGTCAGTGCATAGTTGAGAATGGAACGCCACAGGGCAGTGCGATTAGTACCCTGCTTTTTGTTATAATGATCAATGATGTTTTTTCTGATGTTCCTGAGGGAATTGGGAGGTCTTTGTTCGCTGATGATGGTGTGTTATGGAAAAAAGGAAGAAATATTGAGCACCTAGTGGGCAAGGTTCAGGAGGCTGTAAATATGGTGGTTGAGTGGGGATTTGACTGGGGATTCAGGTTTTCGGTGGAAAAAACAAAAATGATGTTCTTTACCAAAAGAAAAGTGAGTAAGACTTTGACATTGAAACTGTATGAAAAGGTAATTGGGAAAGTGAGCTCTTTTAAGTACTTAGGTGTTGTGTTTGATTCGAGACTGACATGGAGGGAGCATATTGACCGGATTGAAACCAAATGCAAAAAAGTTATTAATGTTATGAGGTGTGTAGCTGGGAGGGGTTGGGGAGCGAGCTCTTCTGCTTTGAAAAGACTTTACCAGGCATTAATTAGGTCGGTCTTTGATTATGGGTGTGTGGCATATGGTTCAGCAGCTCCTTCTGTGTTGAGACGTTTGGATGTTCTGCAATCGGAAGCCCTTAGAGTGTGCTGTGGAGTTTTTAAAACGTTTCCAGTCAGTCCCCCACAGGTGGAGATGGGAGAAATGCCCCTAGATCTTAGGAGGAAGCAAGTGTCGGTGAATTACTGGGTTCATCTTGGTGGTCATAGTGACGCACATCCCACAAAGGAGGTACTTCTGGAATGCTGGGAGTATGGAAGAAGTCAGAAGGATCATTTTGGAAAGGTGGGGAATCAGTGGGCTAAGGAATGTCAGGTGTATGAACTTAAAATATGTCCTGCAGTGGTGTTCTCTGTGGTTCCCCCATGGTTATTGGAGACCCCTCCTGTGGACTGGTACTTGCTGGATCTGAAGAGAAAATTGAAAGGCAGAGTCAATCTTGTTTCAGCATTTCATTTTCACAGCTTGACTGAATACCCTGAATGTGTTCATGTGTTCACGAATGGTGCTAAAAGTCCAGTTACTGGAAGTACAGGGTTTGGAATAGCAGTCCCGTCAAAAAATATTGGAATAAACGGACGCACTTCGGATGGACTGGCAGTGTAAACGGTTGAAATGGTAGCAATTTTGGTAGCATTGAAATGGGTAGAGTGTTCAAAAATCAGGCAGGTGGTAGTGTGTTCTGACTCGGCAGCTGTTCTTTCAAGTCTACAATCATTTTGTTCGAAGACAAGGCAGGGCATGCTGTATGCTATTCTGGAGACTATAAGCAGGATAAGGTGTTGTGGTGGCAATATTCACTTTCTTTGGGTGCCAGCTCATGTAGGGATCAGTGGAAATGAAAAGGTGGATAGGTTGGCAAAAAGAGCGTTGACTAAAAATAGGACTGAGATGGCAATTACAAGCAGTGGATCTGAAGCAAAAGGTATTGTTTGGAGGCAGGTTGTTCAGGAGTGGCAGAAGCGGTGGGATTCAGGGAGTAAGGGCAGACAATTGTATCATCTTAAGAAGGAGGTGGCAGAGAGTAGGTTGTATAGGGGTAATAGGAGAGATGAGGTGGTCATTACCAGGCTTAGACTCGGACATTGTGCATTAAATAAAACACTAGAGATGATAGGAGAACATGAGACGGGGCTTTGTGGAGTGTGCCAGGAGGAGGTGGAGACAGTAGAGCATGTAATACTGCGGTGCAAGGGTTATGATGTGGAGAGGACAGTTCTGCAGAATAGGTTGACGGAGCGGGGAATTGGGGAATTTAATCTGAAGAGTGTGTTGGAGGGTAGTAGGGCACAGGTGAGGGAACTGGTGGGGTTTCTGAAGGATATAGGTGTTTATGAAAGAGTGTAGGTTTTTTTTTTGTTTTTTTTTGTTTTTTTTTTTGATCCAAATTGTAAACTCACTGTCTGACCCATACTCCGGAACAGTAGGAGGCGGTAATGCTCCTTTATGTTGGTTGCCAACCGCCGTTAAACACAAAGAAGAAGAAGAAGAAGAGCTTCTTCAGTGTGTTTGAAAGCATAGCAACTGCATCACAGTGGCCTGAAGACGTGTGGGGGGTGGTGTTGCTGTGTAAATTCACAGGTAGGGCTCAGGAAGCTTGTTCTGGTCTGTCTAGGGAGACTGCCTAGTTTATGAAAAGATTAAAAGTGCCGTCCTCCTAGCCTATGAACTTGTACCTGAGGCCTATAGGCAGCATTTTCGAGGTTTGGAGTTGGCACAGGGTCAGTCCTACCTTGACTTCGCTTGGGAGAAGGCAAAGCTTTTTGATAGGTGGTGCTCTGCAAGCCAGGTTAACAATTTGGGGTCGTTACGTGAGCGCATGCTTGTGGAGGATTTTAAAAACTCTGTTCCTGAGTGTATTGCTCTTTATTTAAGTGAACAAAGGGTTTCCACATTACAGCAGGCTGCCACACTGGCAGATGAGTTCACCCTAAGTCATAAAATAAATGCTATTGAATGTGATACCCCTCTATGCCATAGTACATCTTGGAGAGGTAAGAGTGGGCCAGCTAACAAGGGTGAAAAAGTTGGTGGTTTCAAGACCCAAAAGGAAGCTTTGTTTCTTCTGCCACAAACCTGGACACCTTGTTGCTAACTGTTTGAAGCTGAAACTCAAACAGAAAGCACACTCAAAGCAAAAAGTGACTGCTTTGATAAAAGTCAGTCGTGGTTCTCAAACTGACAAGGTTGCCAGGCCTACTAAAAGGCTAAACCTGGAGCACAATTGCTCAGTAGCACCCTGTAATCAGTGTAAGAGGTCAACTAGCCCTGAGGTGCTGCTGGTTGACAGTGTCCCAGTTCCTCAAGATTACCTGAAGGTGGACAGATCATGTATAACACCACCACTCAGACCTGCACCCCTTGCTAACAAACATGTCTGTGTTTCAGTAAAACCTGCTAGCTGCCTGCTGGGTTCTCCACATGTGATGGTTCGAAGCCCTGGCTATCACATGGGACACTGTTTCGAGGGTCTGGGGCCACTCTCAGTCAATGTTGTGAACCCACTGAGATGGGGTTGGCAGCTTCCGCAGGAAATGCCTAACCGTTGCTATGGGGTTTGGTAGGTGGAAAGCCTACTGTTTTGGTGTTGAAACAGTTATGGATTTGATTAATTGTTTTGTTTATCATAATCATTTGACAAACCACAGGTTTGTATTTATGGGAAGGGGTGTTACGGCCTTGTTACTTGCAAAGCAATTCATAGAAATATGTAAATGTGACAAATATACAAAAACTATAAACTCATCACTGCAAAATCTCCAGTGTTAAATTAACAATTTCGACACTGTTTTATTAACACTTTTGACAGCGTTATATTTCTACCAGTAACCTAGTCAGTGTTAAAGATTAACAATGACTAACATTAGCAGAGTTGTTTGTCTAACACTGAAATATTACTAGCATCTTTAGTTATTTTCCAGTGATAGAAAATCAGCACTGCTCAGTGACTAGCTTACTGTTGGAAATATAACACTGGCAAAAGTGTTAATTTAACACTCAAAAAAGCGGACACATATAGACACTTTCTAGTGTCAATTTAACACTGGAGATTTTGCAGTGCATGAAGGGGGAAAATACTCAGAATAGTTCTTCCACTGCATTGCCTAAATCAGGTTTGCCTGTTCATTAATAACGTTTATATAATTGACAATAAAATGACACTAGAGTTCTGTATAATTGACATGTATTCTCACGTTATCTGGATTATTTGGAAATTTAAGCTACCGAAATTAAATGTTGTCAGCACTCTTAATGGGTGTGATATTTCCTGAGTTCAGTGCCAAGTGGTCACTTTCTGTTCCTAACTTTTGTAACATGTTAAATACAGAAGCTGTTTGCACATCTCAGGAAATCTGAAAGGTTCAAATACATGTTAATCACACTTCCCTCACAGGATTTCCCAACAACATGCCACAGAACTGCATTTTGAACGACCTCTGTCCTTTTGAGTGTATAAGTTGTGTTGCTATTAACCCTCTGAGGTCTGACCTTAACCAACAACAAGTGTTTGTGAACTAAAAATAAGGAATGTGGGATACTGTTTGTCCGTGATTTGAACAGCCCAGCGTGTGCTCCCGACGAAGGGAAAACCAATCCTGCAGGGAGACCTACCTCGGCACTTGTGCAGGTGAAACCAAAGGGCAGATATGTTTCACCATATTTTCTAGTGTTTGGCTTAGAATGAAGTTGGCTTGGAAACATATTCAGCGATGCTTCATCTCCTGCTTTGCGTTTGTGGAGGCGCCCCATGCTACCAGTGTCCAAGCGTTGGTTTTTTTGTTTTTTTCCCTTTACATACCGCGCCCTCCCTGCAATGGCTCTGCGCCCCCCCTAGGGGGTGGGCCCCACACTTTGGGAAGGTCTGAGCTAGAGTACAAAGTCAAGGGAAAACAGCTGTCAAGCAAGCTCCAGGTGAAACCATGAAGATATTTAAAGTATGCAATGCTGTTAACATCGGTCCAGTCAACAGTGACCCGTTTAGGCTTAGGTTCACATTTACCTCTTTACAGGGAATTGTTAACCATCTCGCACCACTGAAAGGGAAATCTTTTAACAGGACTGCAACCTATTTTAACCACATTTTTGTTTGGCATCCGAATCAGAATACTTTATTAATCCCGAAGGAAATTAGGGTTACAGCTGGCAGCACGCTAATGGCGCATGCGCACTTACAAAGGAACCTTCTGACCAAACTTTACACAAACAACACATTGGGGAGACATGTCAGAAAAGTAGGCTGATAGGAAAAAAACAATGAAAATACATAACATGAGGTAAGAGGAGGAGAAAAAAACTCCACTCAGACTAAGCTCCTAGTGGGAGAACAGTTTGATAACAGAAAAAACACCTCAGCACAAAAAGCACATCACTATCAATACACCATAGAAACACAAGACAAGCAACAGGGGCGGGTAAAGGGTAAGAGAGAGCCGGTGTAGACAGCGCATCCGGTCCTGCAGCGTGTCTGCGCTGGTCCAGTCGACCCGCCATCTTCCCCGGTAGGGCACAAGCATCGAAGGCGTTTGGAAAGGGAGGGTGGATCAGTGTGTGCATATCAGTGTATGTGTGTGTCCAGAGTTCAGCTGAGACAGTGTCCTTTGCCCTGCCAGGCTAAGTAAACAGTCTTCCAGCCAACCCAGGTGGCCTTGCATGGAATGGGGGGAACAGTCTAAACACAGTCGTTATCAGGGTGTTTTGTTCAGCTCCAGCCTTGAGGCCGCAGCTGGCGCCGAAGGGGTCTGCGCATGAAGTGATGATGGTTTTTACTTCAGAGCGAACAACTCATATGAATTTCAAAGCTGTTCTAACAGTCCAACACTGGTCTCTCAATCTCCTGTTGGAGAGCCGTGAGCTTTCTATGATGTTATCCAAACTTGCGTTCCGTGATGTTGTCATTCTTTTTGCTCAAAGAGCAGGTTCTGAGAACTCACGACCGCAGTGCACTTCCCCAAGATGTGATTGAATTAGCGCTCAAAGGTGTTATTGGAGCTAGCCCCTCCAGATATAATCCAGTTTTTCACTCAGAGGTCTTGTTCTTAGTATTCACGGCAGCCGTGTGTTCTCCAAGATCTTCTCCGTGCTGCACTCAATGAGCCCATTTTGAGAAACTCACGCCTCGTCCCATCATTTCAATCCCAGCGGGCAGCCTTGTGGGGGTTTGAACAGTCGGTTCCGTTTCCTTAATTCTTCGATAAGTCAGGGCCAAGCCAGCTCCGGTCAGCAAGAACCCTGTTATCATGGTTCCAAATAGGTAGATATCTTCAGCAGTCAGGCTCACCCGAGCCCAGACTTCTCGTTGAGAAGGGGTGTCAATTGCATTCAGAGACCAGTTGATCAAATCCATAATTCCTCTTTTAGGTTTTAGAGAACAGACTGTGAGAGTGTTCCAGGGAAAAGTAAGTAAAAACACAAGACAAGACAAGGACATAAGCAGCTAAGCAGGAAAGATAAGGGCAGGAGAGGAGAAAAGTGCGACCGCCTTCGCTGAGAGCCAAAAGAGAAAAAGAGAAAAAAATGGCATGTGGCTAAAATGCAACCTAACCCTAACCAGTGTTGGGTAAGTTACTTTAAATTAGCAACTTAGTTACATTACTAGTTACTTCTATCAAAAGTAACTCCGTCACTTCAAGTTACTCGTTACTTTCAAAGTAACTAGTAACTAGGGAAAGTAACTTTGGTTTTACTCAGAATTCTCTTGTTAATGTGTTGCTTCCATAACTTTGCCAGTCTTCTAGCTTGCTTACTTGCCACAAGTGCACTGTGCCACCTACCAATAGAAAGAAAAAGATAATGTGCATATTTCCACGAGAGAAACCCCACGCCTGGACCGTTGTTGACCGCCGCCATGATTCTAGCCTACGTCACAGCGTCATGTGCGCTTTTTACATCTAACACAAAAACTGCAGTCGTGGTGCTTTCGATTGTACTCAGAACTCGGAAATTCTGCCTTCTGAATAGGAAGATGTAGGTAACACCAGACTGCAGATGAGCTGCATACAGGGCTGGACTGGGACAAAAAATCGGCCCGGGCATTTTGACTAGAGACCGGCCGCCATTATAGTAAAAATCATAAAGCCTTTGAATGAAAACAAACGCTGTTCTGACAGTGATGTTCATTGTTCTGATGGTATATATGCATCAATCTATCAATTGTTTGTAAGATTCAGATAATTATTTTTTAAAAGCTAGATATTTTAAATGAGAATAAGAAAGAAAAGTATTTCTTTGTGCCCCCCTTTTCCTGTTAATGCCCTACCTGGCCCCCTGGCAACACTTTGCTAGACCCGCCCCTGCACAGTTACCAGCTGTCAGCTACACAGAAAAGGATCCTGGTGTTATTTGTCTCTCAGAAACAGTTCATAACTTCCCTTCAACTCATTCATGTCACCTAAAAGGTAAACCTGTTTCTCCATCACCTGTTCAGCTCTGATGATTCAGTAAGGACATCTCCTGGTTTCATCTTCATGTTTCACTCTCACCAGATATACAAACCGATATCATGACCAGCAGCTTTTACAGCTGTGGCTCCAGCAAACATCAGCTGATACTAGAGAATAATATTAAATAAATTCTAACAACAGCTGATCAAGCTTAAACGTGCCGCTGTTGTTTAGCGCGACATCCGCTGGTTTCTTCTTTCTGGGGCAAAGTGGGTGATAAACAAACAAGAGAGAAAAGCTGATCAGCTGATCAGTTTCATGATTGAAGTAGAAACAGGAGAGGGAGGGGGAGAATGAGAGAAGAGGAGGCAGCTGTGCAGCAAAGACACAGAATAACTCCAGCTTTGTGTCTTTTTTATTGTAGCTGAAGTTCGGGACAAACTGTTCCTTTTCAGCTCAATAAGAAACGTATAATATTTTCTCTGAATACCAGACGATTCCGTTTTTTTACAGGATGGTTGGCAACTCTACTAACCAACCTTATGAACAAAATAAATTTCAACATCAGTAACATCATAGCACCCACCCAGATGTATAGAAACTCCGTCATGCTAGCTAGTACACAGTACGAAAAAGTCAGCATAACGAAAATAAACTCCACCTAAACTTGGTTTATATCTGACCCAGATAGACTGCAGGGCCCTATTTCAGGAAGCCGGTTTAGTGCAAACTCTGAGTAAGTATACCCTGAGTTAAAGAAAACTCTGGGTTTTCGGTTTCACAAAGCGAGTTTAGATTAATTCTGAGTGAGTTACTATGACGACACACTCCGTGAAGCTAAAATGCCCCCTAGCAGGTTTACTTCAACTAACCCTGACCTTCTCCGCCTCTTTGTCAGAAACCTGACTGTAGGAAGTGTCAGACATGGCGTGCTCCTTCCTTGAAGAGCCAGTAGATGTTGAAGCCCAAATTCGCATGTTATCGGCATATGCTGCCATCAGAATTTCGGCCTCAAGCGCTGTAAAATACATTGACCGCGCCTTCTTTCCCTCCGTCTCCATGGTGACTCGCTTAATCTGTGCTCCACTAATCAGGGCTTTATGTATCCTCGTGTGCGCGCTTAACTTGGGGTTAAAGCAACTCCGCGTTGACTGAACTAATTGTTATCAGCCTTTGTGAAACCGAATATTCCGAGTTGGACAGTTCGGGGTTACTCAACCCTGTGTATCATTTTTCACTCTGAGTTTTCTAAACCGGCTTCCTGAAATAGGGCCCAGGTCATAACTTCTTACCTGAAGTTCAGCTCACCTGACACTCGGACCGGCGGCTGCCTCGGGTCTCTACTCCTCCTCCGTCCCCTTTCCCTCCTCCACCTGCTGGCCTCCACCACTTGCTAATGCTACTAAATCTGTGGAAGCTCCGTGATAGGCACCTCAAAAAGTAACGAATAATGACCCTAAATCCCAGTAACGATTAACGCGTTCCTGATTTTGGCATAACTAGTTACCGTGCTCGTTACCACAATAATAACGTAGTTACTGTAACGCGTTACTTAATAACGCGTTAGTCCCAACACTGACCCTAACCCTAAGTGGTTTGCTTGTGACCAAGTGGCTGTTAGTATGTAACAAGATGGCTATCACAGATTTGCTATAAAAAACATCTTGATGATCCTCGAAGCATTTGGGAAAATATTTTGTGGACTCATGAAACATAAGCTTCACTTTTTGGAAGGCTTTGGAGTCACATCAGAGCTGGTATCAAACTTGCAAAGCAATTCATAGAAATATGTAAATGTGACAAATATCCAAAAACTATGAACTCATCACTGCAAAATCTCCAGTGTTAAATTAACAATTTCGACACTGTTTTATTAACACTTTTGACAGCGTTATATTTCTGCAGTAACCTAGTCAGTGTTAAAGATTAACAATGACTAACATTAGCAGTGTTGTTTGTCTAACACTGAAATATTACTAGCATCTTTAGTTATTTCCCAGTGATAGAAAGTCAGCACTGCTCAGTGACTAGCTTACTGTTGGAAATATAACACTGTCAAAAGTGTTAATTTAACACTCAAAAGAGCGGACACATATAGACACTTTCTAGTGTCAATTTAACACTGGAGATTTTGCAGTGCACGAAGGGGGAAAATACTCAGAATAGTTCTTCCACTGCATTGCCTAAATCAGGTTTGCCTGTTAATTAATAACGTTTATATGATTGACAATAAAATGACACTAGAGTTCTGTGTAATTGACATGTATTCTCAGGTCATCTGGATTATTTGGAAATTTAAACTACCGAAATTAAATGTTGTCAGCACTCTTAATGGGTGTGATATTTCCTAAGTTCAGTGGTTCAATACAGAAGCTGTTTGCACATCTCAGGAAATCTGAAAGGTTCAAATACATGTTAATCACACTTCCCTCACAGGATTTCCCAACAACATGCCACAGAACTGCATTTTGAAGGACCTCTGTCCTTTTGAGTGTATAAGTTGTGTTGCTATTAACCCCCTGAGGTCTGACCTTAACCCACCCTAACCCTGTATTTTGGAGAAGAGCAAAGCAGACGGTTTTTTTTTCCTTTTTGGGGGGGTAAAATTTGTTTTCCATGTGTTGCAGTTAGAATGGTTATTTTCTGTGTTGCCCAATTGCAAGTCTTGGAGAAAAATTTAATAAAAACAAAAATGATATATTCTGATTGCAGAGGTTCAGAGTTCAGAGGGTTATGGTTGGGGTCATCACCGACAATGGCTTAGACCTCAGATGGTTTAGTCTGCCTAAAGCTAATGTGTTTAAAAGGCAAAGTACTACATAACTCCAATCCCGTGCTACGTGATATTTTTGGCTTTTGAGAATTTTTCAGGTGTTAAAAAAAAATCGACATTGTAATTTTTACACATTTTTACACATAAACCATAAACCAGAACAAATATTTTTTTGTTTTTTTCTGTAGTGTGTTTAGCTTGCAATAAAAAGTGCCTTGATGCAACTGTTGTTGTGATCTGGTGCTGTATAAATTAAACTGTATTGAAGTGAAGAGCCCCAGGAGGAAAACGTGTCACAGAGCATGATAATATTTTAGGGATGTCATAAAAGTGTTACTCTGACAAAGTAGCTCTACCAGGATCTCCAACTCAGTATCTGGAGGATGTGCAGGAGGTCCAACCTCTCTATGTGAAATGCATAACTGGAAATGTGTGCAAGGTCCGTAAGACCAAGTACAAAAGATAAGAGTTCATTTTGAAATCAACATCTTCTAGTTTCTGAAAATATGCTTGTTCAGCATGTAGCTCAAATGCAACCCAACCCTAGCAGTACTCCTAAGCCACTGGCTGATTCCTGGTGGATGCTGAAGTTAAAGGATCTGATGCTAACATTTTGGTGTTTTGGGAATATGAGTAATAACTGTTTGGTGGATGACAGACCTTTTCCAAAAAGTCTTTTTTGTGCTTCTCCAAACAAAGTGTTTGTTCTCCTCATCAGTAATGGAGCAGCAGGACCCCCATCTGTCACTCGTTCAATTTTTCCTCATCAGGTAGAAAATTTCATGTGTTGCTGCAATCCCAACCACAAGAGGGGAAGTGAAACTCAACACACGCTCACAGTAGAGCTTAATGGGAGTGTACACAAGTTAGCTGCTGCAGTCACACACATGCCAAAATCACACTAAGACACTTTCATGCAGTTCTGCCGAGCGATCCAACATGAAGCTGTATGTGATTGTTCCACTGTGTGTGCTGTTTACCATCACCCAGCAGGTAAGAAAACACAGAAGACATTGTGATATTTTAATTAAATTAACTGCTTTTTATTAACTGATTTTTGCTTTGTTTAACATTTTAAATTTCAGATATCTTTGTCTGAGAATTGTGTCTGTGAATTTGCACAATCTGAGAAAAGTTTCCCTCATGACAAACTGGAAAGAGTTCAAGGTGCTGCCTTAGACTGCAACAGCAACCTTATGCCACAGAAGGTATGTGTGTGTGTGTGTGTGTGTGTGTGTGTGTGTGTGTGTGTGTGTGTGTGTGTGTGTGTGTGTGTGTGTGTGTGTGTGTGTGTGTGTGTGTGTGTGTGTGCATTCATGCTAAGTACTTTATAGCCACTGCTCTGCCTGCAGATTATAAAGCTGGAGAGTTTGCTCCTTGGTTTGGATCGCCGTCTGCCTGTACTGGAGAAGGATGTATCGATGCTGGAGAAAGAAGATGATGGAGAGCTCTACGGTGTTCTCAGCCTCTACGTCATAGAGAACGAAATGACTGAGATCAATGAGCTGATTGATAAGCTCAACAGCACCAGTCTGGAACAGGAGCGTGTTACTGCTGCGACAACTCAACAGGTAAATTCACAAACAGATGAGGCATTATATTAAGAACTTGCTTTTCAAGTCTCGATCGCGTTTTAACGTAAAATGCTTTTTTCACTTGATCTCTGAAGTCTTGGTACTTGGCAGACAAAGCAAATGGTCACTCTGACTTACACACATCTAAAATAATTTACATTCCCATTAGAACATTTTCAAAATGAGTTACTGAAATTGATGTTTTTGAAGCTACTGAATTCTATAAATTCTGCAATGACAGAAATACATCATAACAACACTATAGTCTGCTTAGTCACAGTACTGCTATGACTTGGCCTTCTCACTGTATGTGCCGAGCCTGGCAGCCTTCTCAAAAAGTAGTCTGCTTCTCTAATTCACAGACTGCTCAGTGGTTGCTCTTGTTTTCCTCAAAGACTGCTCCTAATTAAAGGCTCAACACAAAACATTGTTTCTACCTGTAGAATAAATACTTTGTCTAATTTTTATCCATGGCAAGGTCTTCAGTCAGGCATAAACCCAGCCTTACTTAATGCACCATTTTCATGTGTCAGCTTGTATTTTGAGTAAATGCTCATTCAAAACTCTTACCATATTTTACGTGCAATTAAAATGAGTTTTTGATCAGAGATCTGTGATGTCTGCTGATGTCAGCTTCAGGACCTGAGAGAAGAGATGCAGGAGCTAGAGACATTTGACACAATGCAAGTGGTGAAAAGACAACAAGCCAACCAACGCCTGAAGAGGGACCTGGAACAATGCAAGAACGGGCTTCATCCCACCCACCAACCCACTGAGCGTCCACATGGTAATCCCCAAAAGCTTCCTTTATGCAGCTCAAAGCGATCTGACTATAGCATAGCATTTGCATATCTCCACACCTGCACAGATACCCAACATTAATTTGGCAGATATCAAAAAACATGCTATTTAAGCTGCTTTAGCATGTCCACATTTCTGCAAGCCACTTTAAATTGAATTCAATTTTCACCTTTCAGTTTTAGTTATATAGCGCCAAATCACAACAACAGTTGCCTCAAGGTGCTTTATATTGTAAGGTAGACCCTACAATAATACATACAAAGAAAAACCCAACAATCAAATGACCCCCTATGAGCAAGCACTTTGGTGACAGTGGGAAGGAAAAACTCCCTTTTAACAGGAAGAAACCTCCAGCAGAACCAGGCTCAGGGAGGGGCGGCCATCTGCTGTGACCAGTTGGGGTGAGAGAAGGAAGACAGGATAAAAGACATGCTGTGGAAGAGAGACAGAAATTAATAATAAGTACGATTTAATGCAGAGAGGTCTATTAACACATAACGACTGAGCAAGGTGACTGAAGAAGCAATACTCAATGCATCATGGGAATCCCCCAGCAGTCCACACCTATTGCAGAATAACTAAGGGAGGATTCAGGGTCACCTGGTCCAGCCCTAACTATATGCTTTAGCAAAAAGGAAAGTTTTAAGCCTAATCTTGAAAGTAGAGATAGTGTCTGTCTCCTGAATCCAAACTGGAAGCTGGTTCCACAGAAGAGGGGCCTGAAAACTGAAGGCTCTGCCTCCCATTCTACTTCTAAATACTCAAGGAACAACAAGTAGGCCTGCAGTGTGAGAGTGAAGTGCTCTAATAGGGTGATATGGTACTACAAGGTCATTAAGATATGATGGGGCCTGATTATTTAAGACCTTGTATGTGAGGAGCAGGATTTTGAAATCTGGATTTAACAAGGAGCCAATGAAGGGGAAATCTGCTCTCTCTTTCTAGTCCCTGTCAGGACTCTTGCTGCAGCATTTTGGATTAACTGAAGGTTTTTCAGGGAGGTTTTTGGACATCCTGATAATAATGAATTACAGTAGTCCAGCCTGGAAGTAATAAATGCATGAACTAGTTTTTCAGCATCACTCTGAGACAGGATATTTCTAATTTTAGAGATGCTGTGCAAATGGAAGAAAGCAGTCTTACATATTTGTTTAATATGTGCATTGAAGGACATGTCCTGGTCAAAAATGACTCCAAGGTTCCTCACAGCGTTACTGGAGGCCAAGGTAATGCCATCCAGAGTAAGAATCTGGTTAGATACCATATTTCTAAGATTTTCAGGGCCGAGTACAATAACCTCAGTTTTATCTGAATTAAGAAGCAGAAAGTTAGCGGCCATCCAGGTCTTTATGTCTTTAAGACATTCCTGCAGTTTAACTAATTGGTGTGTGTTATCTGGCTTTATGGGTAGATAGAGTTGGGTGTCATCAGCTTAGCAGTGTAAATGTATGCGGTGTCTTCTAATGATACTGCCTAAAGGCAGCGTGTATAATGTAAACAGAATTGGTCCAAGCACTGAACCCTGTGAAACTCCAAAATTAACCTTAGTGTGAGAAGAGGACTCTCCATTTGTAAGCAACAACTTTGCAACCAACTTCCAGCACAGAGCTTTCTTGCATTCTGTATGTTGATTAATCATTGCAATATCGGTTGACAATGATGCCTGCTGTGTTCTGTACTGGAGTTTTGCTGCTGCTCTCCACTTTCCATGAAAGGCCCGGAGCAGAGCAATGCAACCAAACATTAACTCTTGCAGATATAAATAGTAGTCTTACCTTGACTATAATCCTGCTGAATGAACTACTATAGCCATATATGGGAAGAAATCGGCCATGCAAATTAACACTCTCGCTTTGTTTCCTTTAACATTTTATCCTCAGGTAATTGTCCCTATGGTCAGTTTCTGAATATAAGTGAACCGAGGGTCTACACAGCAGGAGAGTATCCTGGTTCATACAAGTATGGTGCCTGGGGTCGGGATCCCAAACCAGAAGCCGGGAAGGAGAGTTGGTATTGGCGGGTAATATTGACTTCCAGCAACAGATATGCCCACTACGTCCGTTTCTATTCCACCTTGAGCTCCCTCATCATTGGGGTGAGCGTCCCTGGTAAGAACCTGTCCTTTTGTAATATTTTTTGTGGCATACTGGGGAACATTTAAGTGTAAACTATTTACAGTACGGAAGGCAAGGTGTAGACTGACTTTCCGCCAATAAAAAAACGTAAGCTAGAACTAAACACTTCTGCTAGTCACACTACAGAGTCAGTTCCCAAAATTGTGGAAATGTAAGTTGTTTCACAAAAGGCACAAAAGCAGAACTGGCTCTATAACAGCATCACGTTTAGGGATGAGTATCAAAAACCAGTTCTTGTTGAGAACAGCTGAGGTTGTTGAGGTTCCCACTGTTTCAAAATTCCTTGGAATTGTCGATATCGATTCCAGTCGCCCCGAATGACGTCACCACATTGCGGAGCGTCATTTACCTGGCAGGAAACATGGTGGCTCAAACACTCAAAAGTGTGGTTATACTTTACAAGAACTGATGACAACACGGCAACTTGCAAAGTAGATATTTCATTTAAGGAAGGACACACTACAAATATGCAAAAACATTTGCTCACAAAACACGCGATGACCGTAAATGAATGTCGTGTTTTTAATTCCGCTCCGGACTCGTGAATCTCAACCCAGCAGCAGCGGTAACGTTTGCACGTCCTCTCCCGTTAATGCGGCAGGTAAATAATCAACTACCAGTGCATATTATGTTAGCGCGATCTGCCTTATTACAAAACCTGCCATTACTGTGCATTTAGGTGACCGTGATGAGAGAGACAGAGTCTGGCTCAGATGCTGGCAGTTCTCACTGCAGTCTACCGGTAGCGTCTCCTTTCAGGCCAGGATAGACGAATGTCACCGAGCAGTGACTGAGTTTGTGGTAAAAGGCTTGCACCCATTTGCCACAGCAGATGCCCCCGATTTTCGCTAAGTGAATGTGTTTAATTGTAGGCAGGGACATTACTGGATATTCTTGTGTAATTGCTACAGAATAATTTATGTTATACTTTGTTATTGCTACAGAAGAATATTTATTTTATTATTTTACATTTACAATTTTTTTTTCCTGGGGCCCCTGTGACACCCCATTGAAGAGCCGTAGGTTGGATCTCTTAAGATCTCACTGTTGGGTTTGTAAGGCCATGTTACTCCTAAATTTCTATCTTGTTCAAAGAGAAGATATAAAGCAAAGTTCTAAGCTAATCGACCTTAGTGTTCTCCTTTTAAAAAAAGAATCAATAAAGAATCGAATCGTTAAACAGAATCGAAAATGGAATCGGAATCATGAAAATCTTATCAATACCCATCCCTAATCACCTTGCTCTGTCTATACTGCCAGTCTAAAAGTAACTTGTAGATAGTGACTCCAGTAAACTCCTCCAGTCTCTCAGTAGTTTTTTTTTTTTTTTTTTTTAAAAACACAGCATGAATCATGCGAAATCTTCTGATACTTTCAAAATCCGGCTCTCTTCCTGACAATCTCAGCACCAAAGGTTCACCCTGAAGGTGTAACTAATTTTAAAGAAAATTCAGTCAATCCTTAAACTTTTTAAAAAGCTAGGCACTGCTGGTTTTAGCAACATTGGGTCAGACGGGAATACACTTCAAATTTGTTGAAGGCTAATTTCAGCAGAGGATTGACACACAAGAGAATGTTTGTGATCCTGAAAATAATTTAAACAATAATCAAAGACCAATGAAAAGATGTACCCACCAAAAAAGCACAATTATTTTTTTGTGGATAATATAAAAACAGTATTATAAAATGTAATAGGTTTTGTTTTTTAATCAGGCTTGTCAGTTATTATCTTTTTCTTCCTTTTTCAGGCAACGTCCAGATCAGTCCCTCAAATCCAACTACCAACACCATCCAAGGTCCAAATAATGTTCTGTATGGAGGCGCTTTGTACTACAACTGTTACAACAAGGATGCCGTTTGTTGTTTCAACCTCACTTCCAAAATTGTTACCACCTTACATCTACCCAAAGGAACCAGGTTGATTCACTTAACTCTGTTTTTAAAAATGGTTATTTTGTAATAAAGATAATAAATACAGTTTTTATTTTTATAACAAGAATAGCAAATACTCTTTTTACTCATATTTTACTCAGTATAAATATTAGTTTTGCAAACACTCTCATGGGAAATATATTCTTTTAAAAAGGAGAAACCATAAAGTACAGGTCTTTAAGAGATAAGCAAACATGACATTTTTTGGTGTAAAACATTCATTTCTGTCCTCTGTTAATCAGGTACAATGCAAAGGGTAACTTCTGCAACCTTGAAGAATGCTACCAATGCACTGACCTGGACCTGGCAACAGATGAGTCTGGCATCTGGGTGGTCTACACCACCACCCAGGACTTTGGCAACTTGGTTCTGTCCAAGGTGGAAGAGGGTGAACCACCAAAGCTCGGACAAACCTGGCACACTTCAGTCTACAAGCAGGCAGTGACCAACACCTTCATGGCCTGCGGCGTCCTCTACGCCACACGTTACGTCAACGAAGAGGTCGAGGAGATCTTTTACTCCTTCAACCCCGTGACGGGACAGGAGAGGTTCAACGTTGGCATCTTCATGAAGAAGTTGGCTCCTAACATTCAAGCCCTGAACTACAGCCCTGTGGACCAGATGCTTCATGCCTACTGTGACTCCTACATGGTCTCTTACAAGGTGCAGTTTGAGTTACTGGATAATCAGTCCTGAAGCTAAATACTGACTCCAGTAATAGTTACTAAAGAATAAAAACAAGCATTGAATTTCTGAAAAATGACACATACTATACACAATATGCATTATCAATTTACATACTAAACCAATTTACTGTTGTCTCTTTCTTTTTACTGTTTTCCTTCAATCAATTAAAAGCATACACTTCTGGTGTGGTTTTATTCAGTGTTATATTCAGGCTATGTTTCAAAAGTCAACATGGAGCTACTGGTATAAATTTAGATCAAGTAATTGTATAGGAAGTGTAGACTCCATCAGGAAGTCAGTTCAACTGGCAAACACATCTCACTTCTGAAAATTAGAAATATTTAAAGACCACAAGGTATGGTATTTCCACAATATTATAAAAAGATGCAATATCCTTCAGCAGACAAGGCCTCAGTGCTGGGTATTGCCTTCTGTACCAGAAATGACTTCTGATATTTTGCCTAATAGTTCCCTCATCTCCAACATCAGTTGGCTGAAACATGTTGACCCTTCTTCTCTCCACCTTCAAAATGTTTGATTTACAAGTTTACAAACTACAAGTTTCTGTTAGATTTGTATTCTTGATTGTCATTTATGCTTAGAAATATCTACTCATATATGCTTAGAGTGTTATAATCAATGTCATGTTGGTAGAGGTTTGATCCTTAATAGTCTGCAAAGGCTTTGTGTACATTCCAGAGTGTTCTGGCATTCACACCTACATCCTGGGAGAGGTCAAACCTTCTCTTATTGTTTTATGGTAGGATAAACGTAGCTATATCAGTTTTAGGCTAAGTGCCTTTTGTTTAGATGGACCGCTAGACTCCTGGCACCAGCTTTGGGGAGTCTTCACAGGGTCACATCTTGACCCCCCCCCCCCCCCCCCCCCCCCCCACACACACACACACACACACACACATGCTTACACAACGCACAGGCAAGGTACTCTTTGTGTGTATGTAGACGTCATATGTTAATGAACCTATGTATATTCATGTGAGCTCAATAAAAGGAGTGCTATGGGGAACCTGGCTGAGAGTCTGACGGAGGTCAAGTGGGTGGAACGACACTTGGCTCCAGGCAGGTCTCCCTCATGCATGAGTAACACAAAGAACTTTGCCTACTTGGTGTTCAATGCCTTTGCTGTGTAGTTAAATTGTCTCATTCCAGCGGTGGGCCTGTGCTAGACAGAGCCAACAGTTTCCAAATGTATGTTCACATTATTTTCAAGCGTTTTAATGAGATGATCTACTTTGAATATTTTATTACTTGCCTACATTGTATGTATCTGGTATATGTTCCCATTACTCAGGTGTACAGTACATAGACTGCTAGCCAAAGCTAGCTTGCGTACAGAGAGCAAGCTTGTATAAGAACAGGCCTCAAACCACACTTTACCCTGTGGCCTCTGGCATCATAAACGCAATATTGCGCACTGGTTATGAAGAGAACCTTGAACCTTGAGCTGCTCTATATTAACCACATTTTTGGTGTCTAAGGGCGTCTCTCTATTAGGCTTCCCATGCACCCAAAACGTGACAGAAAACACCTGAGTCGTCAAATTCTGACGTAAAGTCTTTATTTCTCACTTGTTACTTGATCAGTACATTGACAGAGACAGTTTACTTTGTATATGTATTTATATAATATATTTAAACTTTACAGTACACATCTGGATGACAACGAAGTCGGTAAGAGTCCTACTGTTGTGAATAGAAACAAGCTCAGAGGGAAGATTCCCACAATATGAAACGATCCAAATGAGAAAAAAGAACTTATTGCTTAATACAAATTGGTCATAATGGCAGTAAGAAGAGAAATAGTGTTAGCACATGGACCAATAAAATACCATGAAGAGGTTACACCCTATTATTGTCTTTAAAAAAAAATCTCCAAGAGAAGAGGAAAAGAAATACATTTTCTCACAATACGGTAATGTTAGAGTGCTCGGTTGGGGTAACCCGCTCTATAAATGAGAAGTATCTACAAGTGCAAGGAGGACCAAGGTCTATACAAACTGATCCAGCGCTAGCTTACAGGACCTGTGGACTTTCACAATTCAACTTCACTATTTAAAGACCTCGAAGAGGAAGGAGCAGATAGGAGATGGGTTTTCATGTACATGGTTAAATGTCAAAGATAAAAGAAATGGAAAACATAGTGAGGATGAGGTGTGGGTTGACAATACTGTACAGCACTTCAAAAAGGGACAAGATACATTCAGGAGCCCCCCCAGGCAGTTTGAGTCATGTAGGAGGATGGCAGAAAATAGCTTAGTGAACAGAAGAAACAGTGAAAATGATCACAAAATCTGCTACATGCAACCTTGAGTTTTTGTGAAGTTGGCCGATGAGGTTCTATAAGAACGTCTTTGATCTGATCCCTGTTTTCTGCGTTTTGAGACCATTACTGAATATTTCAAGCAATTCAACAATCTCTCCAGCTTAAACGAATTCACATTCTTTTCCTTTAACATTCATTCAGCCATGTTTCAGGTCAGAATCTCTCTCTGTGTTTTGGTAATGATCTTTTCCCTTCCTCTTTACACAAATATAGCATTTTCTCATTTTCATTCCCAGCCTGTTGCTTTTTAGGGCCCCCTGGTGCTCACAACTATGACTAAAACACTACCGACATCTTAAAAAGTGACTTCAGCTGATAGCCCTTTAGGGTGCAGCTGGGTTTGCCTGTGAGAGCCGGGGCACCTTGTGATTTTTTTTTTGTTTTATTTTTTGTTTTATTTTTTTAGAGGGAGGGGTTTTGTTTTTTGTTTTTTTAAGTGGCTGGGGGTTACCCTACATTCCAAGCTTGGAGCCCAAATGGCACCAAAAAAGCCCCGCCCCTTACAGGCTGCCTCAGGGAAGTGCACACCTCAGCAATTGGTAGCTACGCCCCTTCTGACAGGGGACCAAAGGGTTTTCCTGTAAAACTGAAAGCAGACGAAGGTGACTATGGTACATGAATACTGTACATTAATGAGCTAAAATCCAAGGGAGCCCATCCCTGATCACTATTAAGGTGATCCAGGATTACAGCAGATTGCAGCACACAGTTGCACTAGTCTAAAACTACACATATATACTCACTATGTTGCACTACACCAGTGAGATCGTGGCTTCACGGCACATCAAAACACCCACTAACCACATAGCAATGGATTCCATCTTGCATGTGAATTTTGTGTATTCCTTTTTTTCCATTACAAAATCCAGCCCACGCAGCTTTCACTTCAGTAGATGTGCGAAAATGTGTGTGTGTGTGTTTGTGTGGGTGGGTAGCTTTGGTATATCCACAAAGAGGGGCTGGATGCTGTAACGGAAGGCAAGTTTCTGTGACGTCGACCCAGAAGCGAGAGGTTGTCGGGCTGGCCTGGTCCTGCCTCAGCTCCCCTCCCTGGTCAAGTTTGGTTTGAGTCAGGCTGTGATTGTCATCTTAAGAGACCACAAAGAGCTGCCTATGGCGAGAACCACATCCATGCACTACAGCTGCAGGCTAATGAAGGTGTTTGCATCCATGGCTCTATTTAACTAGCCACAAGTAAGGTGCTAATGAAGAATGCCCTAATACTAGAAACTAATTACATACTAGAATGCCCTAAGATTACTTTCACATTGACATGCATATACATGTTAATAAATACTTCTTCTATTCTAGTATTATGCAGTGGATTGTCTGAGAAATGTGAGATGACACGCGGCTTAAAGCTGCACTCTGGTGTATTACGCTAATTTAGCTCCAAGCGAAATTTTGGAGCTGATGCATTGTAACATCATGTTCCTGTGCCGGCCCTGCTCATGATGGGAATGTAAAGGGGCTTTCTGTGAATAAACGATTTTTTAAATGCAATTGAAATTGAAATTCTAGCTTTCTGACAAGTTCCTCGTTAACACAAACAGGTTAATCTGCACTTCAAGCTCATATAGCTACATTAATATTCCTCACTTTGCAAACTATATATAAGTATTTTGCTCGTATGGGTGCATTTTCCACCGTCTTTATTAAGCATTTACATGCTTTGCAGTGTAAGATATTAATAGTTTCAGGCTCACTTGATTTCACAGAAGGTGTTTTTCAAGTGCTTCATAACAACTTTGCTGCTACATTGGCTACGTTGGATTTGATGTTTTTAAATAATTTTTGGCTCATTTGATACCAAACAGCTCCAGATTGTCTTCTCACGCAAAATCAAGATGACTCAAAGACGTTAATGTAAATATTATTGTGGCAAAAAGAAGAAGGTAAAGCAGATAAACTGATAAAGCTCCCTGGTGGTGTAGTGGCTTGGTTTTGGTGCGCTTGTGACTGGCGGCCCGCGTGTAATTTCCTGTTTTGAGGTAATGAGCCTCAGAATATGTCTCAGATACTACACATGCAGAAGCACAGACAGCCTGAAAAATAGCTTATTATTTCAAAGTTTGAGCTGTTATAAACCTGGACTATTAATATTTTAATGTAAATGCATCAGTGGAGATAAGTTGAAGCATATACTGACAATATCACACTGTTTCAATCTAGTTATAGTTCACCCATTTGAAATAAGGTCTTACCAAGTGCAGCTTTATAGCAACGTTGTGAGCTCTAACTATGCTTACAAATCCTCTCTAGCGCTACAGGTGCACTCGGCTACGACATGCTGTGTTCTGCCGTCTGCCTAATTCTGGACACCCCCCCCACCCGCATGATTCTCAAACTTCACAGAGAGAGATGCTCACAATCTGTCACATAAAAACAGAAAACACCCCATAAAAGTACTGCTCTCACAACACGTTCTCATCCCAAACAGTAACATTTTACGCTAGGTGACAAATCGTCAACATATTACGTTTTCGGGCACCCAACACGTTCCTACATGACGACATCGGAAAACTGAGGACCTATGACAACCGTTTGGACTCAATCTACACATGTTTACTCTTCTCCTTCAAATCGCTTGGGAAAACACTATTTAACACTGGTTAAGCTTAGGAACAAGGTTATGGTTAGGGTTAGGGAGAAGGTTAGGTTTAGGGCTGGAATACAGGGCTGGAACGTCTATTACCGCGGGACCGTCATTCCACTGGATTTCTGCCATAACCCGGCGCGTACCATAAGAACGCGGAAGGTCACCTTTCGCGTTCCTCAGGAACGCCGCGGGACGTGACAAAACGTCGGGATGTTACGCCTCGGGAGTGAGAACGGTCTGGCTCTCATTGCTATGTCCTGCACTTTTACCAGCTCGTATCAGATTTCATCACTAGCTCTTTACAGCATATTTCTGTATGGACTGTTGACAGAATTACTGTTTTGTGTGTTTGGGGGGTGGGAGGTTAGAAAGGGTGCACGCAAAGAATGAGGCCACACTCAGCAAACACAAGAATGACACTTCAAGAGTAAATGCTAAATCATTGAGTGGTGGGAGAACGGAAATTGAGGTGGATATTTAAATGTGTTTAGGGTGTTAAAGTAGCGTTACATATGGAATTTTACAGTGGAGGAGGGAAGAAAATGGCAGACACAGGGATAAGGAGGACGTAGATGAAGACAAAGAGAGCTGTCTTCAAATATTACTATCCCTGTCCATCAAGCCTGACTACCTCTCTCACACCTTCAATTTCACCTCTTGTTTGCACAGCCCGCCTCACTGTTTCTCTCTCCATCCCTCTACTTCCTCCCTCCCTCTTTCTTCCTGTGGTTTCTCAGCAGGACACCTCCATGGTATGGGTGACTGCGCCGACTCCCTCAGTGCTGTCCGAGTGGGTGCAGGCTCGTGAGCGGGATCCCTCCACGGAGCCGCCGCTGGTCAGGGAAGCCGTCCTGGAGCGAGCTAGGCGGGTCATACTGGCTGAGGGCACTGGGAGAAATTTCAACATGTCAAATTTCTTACATTTTTGAAAAAATAAATAAAAAAGTGCAATCAGTAGATGTTGGGGGGATGTAGGGAGCACATGCTAATGTGGATAACTGAAGAATATGTTTCTTCATAGCAGGTGAGAAACGGCAGCTGACTGGCTCATACAACAGTCATGAATTGTTAGGCTTGTTAATTAAAGCTGTTAATGTGTCTACCTGGAGACACATTAACAGCACCATGTACTCAGTCTGTGATATAATAAGCTCAGTTGTTCTCATGGGAACAGACTATGATTAGTGTGGAACTGGGTTTGTTTGGTCATTATTAAATGACTGCACTGAAGAAAGATAACAAGTTGAGCAAAGACATTTTTGGATTTCCTTAGAGTAATCAGGATTAAGTTAACCTGTATTCACACTTCACTGACTTATTATGGCTCCTTCAGGAAGGTGAAACAACCCAGAAAAGCATCCCTGACAGTTTTAACACCACACACGTTAGCCTACAGTTTTTCACTTACACAGTCAGTAGACAAAGACCAACATCAGGAGCCTGTTTTCAGCCAGTTTGCACATTAAAGTTTAATATTTCTTCTTTGACCTCCATTATTACCTGGGTATTTTGTTTTGCTTCCCACTGAAAATAAAACTAAAATTTGCTGATAGGAAAAATGAGCAAAAATCCATAATTTGTAATAAATTGGAATGCAAAGGTAACCCTGGGATATTTGAATATCAAAGCTGAGTTTTAAATAAGGTCAGAAAATCATGGCTATTTGCAGAAAAACACTCAAAGCTCTGGACTTAAAATTCTCCTATCAGGTAAGCTATGCTTTTTAAAATCTTCTAAACAAAGTTCAGTTCATTTCATTCCATCTTTCTGTGATACAAGGGAAAAATAAATTTTTAACCAGTGTAACTAAAAACAACTTGGTTTTGTCAACAGTTTATTTACGTTTTTTAAAGACATGGTGAATTATTGTTAACTTGGTCTGAAAGTCTTTGCTCAAAGCTAGCTGAACGCCATGCAAAGAGCAGGACTGGAGATGCAATGGTAAAGGAATGGGGGGAGTGGAAGTAAGGGCAGTATATTTTTCCATTGGAGGAAAAATTATATTTGATAAAACAAAGATGGGGGGTTAATGTCCTTAGGATAAAAGAAACTCCAAAAATGAGAGCAAAAGTAAAAAAAAAAATAACCATAATAATAATAATTAGCCCAAAATATTATATTCACAACCAAATGAAATTCAAAAGAAATTCTAAAATACCACAGTCATTGAATAGGGCAATAACAGGTCAGAGGTGAACGGGGAGGAGGAAGTACCTGGCCCTCCACTCAACCTCCGATCCTTCACATTAGCGACTGAAAGAACGGGGCAAGGAAGACAGAGGGCAAGATTAATATTGGTCATAACCCTCTGCATAAAATACATCATAGCACACTCACTCGACACTACAAAAATACACCTGAAAGTAAATTTTAAAAATAAAACAAAAAACACTGAATCCCACTCTGTCTCACTAACTATGGCGGTTTGGAGACTTACTGTAGCCCATCCCCTGCAGGAAATACTTGAAGGCTTCTGTCAGTTTGCCGGGCTGGAAAAAAAACACATCAGAGTTTTTATTCCACTCAATTCTGAGGAAACAGTGTCTTAAATGTGGATGGTGAGTTTGTGCTCTGTGGTGTTTTTATTTGTTTGTGTAGCAGCATCTTCATGATGCAAAGTGGTTTGTTTGTGTTACCTGTGTGAGCTGGGGCAGTCCACCAGAGTCAGCCATCTGCCACGGGAGGAGACAGCAGCCATCAGCCAACTAGCATATGATCAATCAACCATCTCTGTCTGTGTGACAGATCTATCTATCTATCTATCTATCTATCTATCTATCTATCTATCTATCTATCTATCTATCTATCTATCTATCTATCTATCTATCTATCTATCTATCTATCTATCTATCTATCTGTTTGGTGTCTTTGGTGGTCTATCATCAAGGTAAACAATGTCTATGTTATTATTTTTCTTGTATTTTCTTCTTTATGAAACATTCTGTCAGAATATATCGACCCAAGTATTTCTAAAGCTTGGGTTCAGTATTTCTTGTTTGTGAATATGTTCATAAATGTGTTCAGATTTATTATTCAACTTCTACACACTGAATTACTTCCAATGTAGAGTAATTAAGAAATAGCTATTTAGGATGTTTACCAAAATTAAACATATTTCTTTGAACAACACAACACTAAAGTAAAAAGGGTCAAAATAGCTTTTTAGAAAATTACTGAAAACTGAAACAAGTTGTTTTATTGCTGATGATCACACGTCTACTTTTCCTTTGTGTGTCTGACTTTAAAATGTTGCTTCAGTGAATCTACAGCAGTAGTAGGTGAAACGAGAGCAAACGTTTACCTTCAGAAAGGTGGTGTTGGTCGGGTCCAGTTTGGAGTTACACTCGACCTTAAAGACAAAACAGCAGGTTGAGCTGACTAAGCCAGATAACAAGAACAATCACATCTTTTTGCATGCTTTCTGATGACTTCATCAGGCAACATAACATAAATGTCCACACATTTACAGATAACATTCAAGTACAATCACGTTTATTTAGATACAGGGAAATTCAGAGTGTTTTACTAAAAACGTAATAACACACAAAAATATATTGTTGAAAGGCGTTCCTTTACTCTCAGGCAAAATAAGTGAGCTACTGTTTTTATAGTAGTGGTTTGCATGGCCTCACTGGTTACGTCAAAAATTGTTGCAGAATACAGAGCCGGGGGCCAAAAGTCACACTAGCAAGATTGGTGACACCATGATCAGTATGTTTCCCAAACTATGTAATTTTCTGCACACATACCAAATACAGTAACACTTAAAAGAGATTAACAAGATAACACAAGACAACACAAGATAACACTGGCTTCTTAGAGTTAACTCTTTCCCCCATAAAGTTGACATTGGATGACCTCCACTGTACCTTTATGATGAGTTTTGAAACCTCAGTATAAATCAATAAAAACATGGTTTGATGACCATTAGAACAGATTCTGGATTTTTCCTGTACAGGTAAGCTGTATAGGCAGAGCTCACCCTCTTCTGACTGAGCAAATGTGACGGATTGTCATGGTCCTGGGTCGGTGACTTTTTGTACTTTTACTTTTGATAGTTTTATGTATTATGACTGTTGTGTTTTAGTTTCCCAGGGTTTAGTTTGTGCTCCCTCTGTTTGGTGTCATCCCTGCCTGTGTATTACCTCTAGTGTAGTCAGGTCTCTGTGTTTAGCCCAAGTCTCTGAGTCTGTGTCTTTGCATGTGTGTGTGTGTTTTTCCTGTTTTACTTTGAAGGTCCGTGTGTGATCTCAGTATGTTCAGATTACGTTTCCCCTGTCCCGTCATGTCTGATTACTCCCAGCTGTGCCCGCCTTCTGTGTCTCATTCCCTCGTTATCCTTCTCTGTATTTAAACCTGTCTGCCTCTGTTAGTTGCTGGTTTGTCTGCGTGTCTTCCTCTGTTGTCGCTGGTTGTCTCTCCATGTCTCCTGCATCTCCATGTGTCTCTAGGTTTCAGGTTTGTTTTCTATGCTTAGTTTTCCCAGTTTAGGTTTTACTCAGTTCTGTTTTTGCCACCCTCGCCTTTGTTTGAGCACGCTCCTTTAATAAAGCTTCCTCACCTCAGTTGTGCTGCATCTTGGGTCCTTTAATAATTCCATACGGCTCGCCTCGTGAACCGTGACACAGATATTATCAAACTTACCCCTAATCCAAAGGGAAAAGAGTTAAACTTCTCATCTCTTACAAGGGTACATGTCATGTACCATTTAACCAGTTATGCCTAATATACTGCATATGCTGCGGAGACTTCCATACGGGTTTTACTGTGTCACTTTTAGCTTGGATTATATTTTTTAATTCCTCAGATCTGTTTGGCTATATTGCTTGGTTTTCTTTTTGGGGCTCTGCTGTTGTTCATGTCCATGTGATTGGCCATATTATGCCAAACCTTACATATGAACACACTCAAAGGTTGATTGGGGAAATGTGAGCTGACAGTGAGTTCATAACTAACATCCACCATCTTAATGAAGATATTCTAATTCTATTGATTTTAGACTTCAGTGCAAGAATCAAGTCTAAGATCTAAAAATGCAAATTGCAGTGAGCAAGCAACAGCTATAAAGCCAAATGAAACTGCTTGCTATAATTAAAAAAGACACGACACACCTTAAACTACTAACCCATATAGAGTGCTGGCGTGCTTTCAACACACACTGAAACACTTGCTATAGATGGAAAACTTTCAACTCCAAGATAAACAGTGTCAGGACTTTATCAGAGATGGTGAATGTATAGTCCATATATGGAGACGACCCAGATACTGCAGTATGCTGCAGAGATGACTCACTCCAGCAGGATAAGATTCATCTGCAGTGTGTGCACATACAGATGTGCACAGAAACACAAACGATGCCTAACTGCTCACATGTGGACATGCAAAAGCACATTCAGGGCATCACACAGAAACCAACGAGAACATGCTTTTGCTCTCTGCTGCATTTAATCTTTAATCCTTTACACAGATTCCAAAAATACATTTTTGGTAATCTTGACAAAATAAACACGTATAACTGTGAGATGAATGCACATCTGCACTTTTTTGAATAAAATAAGAATTTTTCTTAAAAATTTTTTTAGACAAGCTTCATCTGCTGATACAAAACTGCATATCAATTACAAATTATTTGCACAGCTACAACAAAACAGTTGCAAATTAGTTGCAGGAAATGCAAATGTGACTCTTATAAATATGCATCTCTCCATATTCCACTCACTCTGCATTAACAGAATAGAATGGAATAGAAATAGCCTTTATTGCAAAATTGCCAGGCAGATGGAGCATGCAAATTAGTAAGTAAAGGGAAATATGTATAAGAATATGTACAAAATGTGCCGTATATTTATGCTTAAAAAAAGGAAGAAAGAAAAGCGTAAAGTAAGTGGAGCATACTCAGCAGCCTCAGCTGGTCATATCAGCAGATATGAAATATTAATATGACCTCCATCTGTCACATCCAATAAATTAACCTCTGTTCACATCTCTCACTTCCTCGCTTCCCTTCCCTCCATCCCTGCTTCCATCTCTCCATCCTTCTATCTTTTCAAGAGGTTTTATAACAACAACATCACTCTCCCTGCATCTCGTTCTCCATCTCACAGAGGATGGAGTGATTTGATATCAATTTGAACAGGCGGCAGATTAACTGGTGCAGAAGCACACATATCTGGGCCACTTCAGACAGCCCCAGAGCGAGAACGAGGCCATCTGGCCTCTGGAGAACACGTACACAAATAGACACACACACCTATAGTACACCTATAGTAATGCAGACAGGCAGGGGAGAAGGAGGCTTGTAGAGATGTCTCTGCTGGCTGACCTGTTTCTTTATTCACGAATGAGCACAGAGTGAGAACAAAATACTGAACAGAGTGAGAACAGGTGGAGGAAGAAGGAGGGGAGGGTCTGCTGGTAAGCTAATTTTTATTTACTCTGACAAACTGAGTCAGCTCTGTGGGGAATTTATAGAAGCAACATAAAGACGAAAAGAAACTGATGAAGCACGGCTACTACATGATGAGACAAAAAGGTCACAGACTAATTCCAAGTCCCCTCAAAATAGTCATACAAGCCTAAGTGATCCCACTCTGCACATTTTCTCAAAGATAAGTTCATTAAGTGAGAAATGTTTAAAACCTGCAGAGACTTATCCACTGAATCTTCAGCTTTAATGAGCATTTAGGGGTTTCAGCTACTTATTCAGCTGTTATTAAAGTGCTTTAATGGTAACAGAGTAGAGGTTCTGGTACTAGTGGTTTAAGGCCATTTGGGGTGTGACCAATATAAAACCTGTGCGGGATCATGTTTGGTACCTAAACAGGGAGAGAGTTTTTGTTAAATACCCTGATGAATGCATTGGTCAAGCATTACAGTTGTTTTTATGGAGCTTTAGTGCATTCATGGTGGCCTTATTGGTGGCATCAGACAGACACAGTTAGTGATTAACACGTGAGCATTTAGCAACTAAAGAACCAGATCTTTCTCTAAGGAGCTGGTGGAGACCAAAAGCGAAGCTAAAAGAGCGTAAACTAGACTAATGTTTGTCACATTGCCAGAAACATTGGTCGGAATAAATGTAAAGTTTTGATGTTTTGCAAGTAGGAAAGAGAAGATTTTGATCAGTGTAGCTATCCAAGTAATGAATATAAAATATGAATCCAACTGAAAGATTTTTTGTTTGTCTTAACTGGCTTTAGACAAACAGAAAGAAAAAGAACAATGACTCACCACTCCTTCCTCTGCAGGCGCATTGTCTCCAACAACCAACATCACAGGACACCTAGAGGCCATCAGTATTCTTTGTGAACATCTTAAAAATTTTAAGCATTGACATGATTTTGCTAATTATCACTTACAGCACACGTAACTCTCTCAGATTAAATATATGTCTGTTGTTCTGCTGTCGGGTCCAGACTACATGTTTGAAGATGCCTTTTACAAGAGAATCTTTTACATTATATTATCTAATCTTTTATAGCTGTTTATAATATCATGTGACTGTATTTACTCAACACAAGAAACTCATTATTCTAACAGCTGGTCAGCTGATTCCAGTGGTGTGTCAGTCTGTCCAAAATTAACAAAAATAAAAGCTTTAACCTCCACTAAACCTTAGATAACACTGTGCTGTGATGGCACATCTGAAGACTTACTTCAGGGTCTTGGCGTTAAGCACTGTCCCACTGCGGTTCATCTCCAAGTCCCTCCGACTGAAAGGGGCAAGACAAGATAGACGAGTTTAAAAAAAAAAACGCTGCGTGTTTATGTTTGTTGTTACGTTTATTATTCATATTACATATATTTATATTACTTAAAAATACACTGAGTTTGAGCTTCCACCTGTTGTACATGTTCCAGAAAAGCTGCAGGTTGAAGTGATTGATGTTGTTGTTGATCTGCTGCCTGTAGCTCTGCACCAGCTCTGTGTTGCTCACCAGCTCCTCCTGCACAGAAATACAGCTGTGGTCAGTAGTACTCGCAGTTATACAAGAATAAATAATCAGTCGAATTGGATGATGACAAAATTACTTTATTAAAATTGTTTTTTTGTTTTTTTTTGTGCTGCTCTGTGAGGTTTAGCCCCCACTGAACTGGTGCTGAATGCAAACCCTAACCGTACCTGTACCTTTGGTAATCCGAATACTTGATGTTTGTTTTCAGTGTTATGATGAAATTGTTCCCCAAAGTTTTGTCAATCAAGGAACAAAGAAAACCATAATTGCTTCTTAGAATGAGGAACCTGTTATTAAACTTCAAAGAGTTACAGTAAACATATTTTCTTCCTGTTTTCCCGTCATGCTTGAACAATAACTGTAACTGTAATTTTTTTTGGACAATTACAATGTTTTTTCCCTGGCATAAACAGTTTTTGAAGAGAGCAAAAATCTCATATTCTAATGGGGTTTGGATTAGGGTTAGGTTTCTATGGTTTTCACCTGCAATGACTTTGACCTCAGAAACTTAAGCACACTGGAAATTAAACAACATTATGTTTAAAGGTGAGTTTACCTGGCTGAAAAGATGTGGCAGCACCGTATCCGGCAGAGCGCTGGTCAGACCTGACAGCTAAGGGAAACAGAGTTATTGCAATGAGAAATATAAAAGGCATACGTAGGCTGATAAATGTGAAAATGGATGGATTAATGGATGGACACAGTATAGGAGAGGTACCTTGGTAGCAGCCCAGTCAATCCATCCCTTGCCATTGGGGTCGATGTTGAGCAGAACCAAACCCTCTACCAGCTCAGGGAAGATCAGCTGAGCGTAAAAGACAATAGAATCTTTTTGCACACCTAAATGGAAATGCTATTGTTGTTTCATAAATAACAATGAATAACTTTTGACTTACAGCAAATTTGGCCAGAATATAAGCTCCAGCTCCAACACCGATTCCAACGATGCTCTTGAATCTAAACAAGATCAATGAGACAAATAAGGATGCAATGGTTTAAATAATTCATATGTGTGGATACCACAAGTATTGCTGCAGTGCCTACATGACAGAAAACTACTGTAGGACACACAGATGGGAAATTTATACGTGCAAAGAACAAGTGTTCTATATCTCAGACATGAAAGGTACTGTAGGCTCAGACTAAAATTATATCCAGCTGGCAACATCTGATATTTTCTAGTCCTATAAATTAATTTTCTACAGTTGTCATTAAATGAACTGAAAATGCATGACACTCGTTTTCATGTGAGGTGATTTTGTGTAGAACACAAATGGGAGCAGAAACATTTTTCTCTGATTTTGAACAATTTAACATGAAAATACAAGAAAAATACAGAATTTTTGTAAATTCAAAGCACAGAGCACCCACCCAAAGTGCTCCACAACAATGGGCAGCATGCCAGCCAGCTGGTCCATGGTGGGGTACTGGTACCTATGGAGAGAAAGTAATGACTCATTTCACTCGAAACAATTTAAAAATCTATCAGATTCAGAACTCAGATGAGTTATTCCCAACATTTTTCTTTCAAATGTCAACCACCCGTTATGCTGTGTAAATGGGCGCTGTTTAAAGTGAAAGTAATTATATAGAGTTCTATGTGCAGGATCTGGACGGTTCAGTGATGTCTCTGTTCCCCTCAGTTAATGGTTCTAGATAATGGCACTATCTGCACTCATGTTTAAACAGATTATGCACTATCATTGATGACCATTGATGAATGAAATTACCCTTTTTGTCTTTCTGTTTGTTGTGATTCCTATTAAGGAAACTGCTTAATAGGAATCACAAGTTTGAATAATAATAATTTTTGGACTGACCAGCTCATAATAAGACTTTTCAAATGTAAAACCATTACACCCCCATAAATAAATACAATAAAACTAGATAATAAAATTATTCTATAGTATAATCAATAAAGGGAATATCACAATTTAAGAAATTAATTCAATTAATGATTTAAGGCATAAAAACCTATAAAACTTCTCAGTTTGTAAATGACTCCACTAAACACGAGATAATTAATCAGGGAAGAATAAATAATTCTCCATTCATTAGATGTGTTTTTTGTACCCTTGTGGGAACTGTGATGCTCCAGTCTGCTGTCCCGGGGCATCGACGTGGCACACCACAAAATGCTTGGTGATCTCCTGCATGTCTTCATTACTGAAGAAAGTGTTGAAGCACAGCTTGTCTGTAGGAGAGTGAGGAAATAAGCAGAGGTAGCACGGGGTGAGAGGACGGAGGGCTGGGAGCAGAGGAACGTGATCACATTGAATGTGCACCACACTCTGAGAGGATCTTGAAGGTGGCCATCTGTGCAGCTCATCCTCTGCCAGCAAGGAAAGGCAAAGTCTCCTTCTAGCAAATCTGACACACAGCTTTTATTCACCTTTGTTTCTAACTGAACTGATGAATTTCTTTATTTTAATGTGGTTTTTACACTTTACAAAATGGTCTGAAAATGATCTTCAAATGTCACTGATGCTTGGTGATGAGAAAACAGTGAGAATAGCCAAGGGCTGCGTGGAGATGCTGCATATGCAGTAGTGGGACATTCATTGCACAAAAAAGAGAGGATCCATATTCTTTTCTTGGAAGGAATGTCTGATTTATTTCCAGGGTCACGGAGGATTTCCCTCACTGTAGAGCTCTATTTCCTGAACCACCACAGAGAACATTAAATTCTGAAATAGCTTCATGTATAAAAGATGTCAGTTCTCTTATGCCCTCCTCCCACCGGCTCTGCAGTTGGCCTATTTTCTGCTCATGTGTGTCAGACTCAGTGAAGCCATGCAGCAACATTGTTTCCTCCTTGGGCTCTGCCTGAGCAATGCTAATTAAACGGACCAATTAACAAGACAACTAGGCTAGAGATGAAAATCAGGGGAGGGGAGCTGGACGCTCTGACTTTGCCGCAGTGCCGGCTTGCGGGCAATAATATGAATGCTACGTGACCACTGACGTGAGAAGTTTCTCATCACCAACACGCTGAATCACCGCTCAGCTCTTTCACATTATACTCCTACTGACTCCGTGACCTACTTTCTCCCTCTGTACTTTCTTTATCTGCCTCTCGTTCTTCCTCTCCTTTTATTTCCCATGCCCTGCATCCTGTACAATTAGATGCACACTTTGTTTTCTTTCCTAACAATTTCTACTCCGTGACCTGATTTCTACTTCTTAAATGAGCCCTTCTCTCCCTCGGCCTCTCTCTCTTTTTGCTGCACTCCTAATCTCTTTATCTTTATTTCACTTTCTATTTTTTCCCAGCCCCCTTCTGTTCTCTTGTTCTCTCTTGATCTGTGTTTTTAATAGAGGGAACTGGCAGATTGCTGTGCCATCTGCTGATTGGGAGTCATTTTAATGGAACAATAAGCCCCCCACCAATTTTTCTTTATGCTTTCTATTTTTTACTGTGACTCCTTTCATCCCTCGCTCTTGCTCCATCCTATGTGATTGTGTGCTGCAGTCAACTGATTTAGTGACTAGCTGTGAATACTAATAGCCCTGTGGTTCTGCTGCAGCAGCAGAACATTTTCTATATGCATAATATTTGTGTGTACTTTTTTCTGGAGTGAGTGGATTTACGTGGGTTTTTTTCACCACCTGAGACAGACTGATGCAGAAAAATGTAGTCAGATATTTGCAGTCATACATATATCACCTCCGCTTCCTCTCATACCATCCTAATTCACCCCACCCTCCTTATCCCACCTCCACCCATCAAAGCAGCACCGCAGTGCCGCTGGCGCCGCCTCGCCTCCCTCTGCAGGATGTCCATGTTTTTCTGACCTACATTTCATCGATGCCTCTCAGCATCTCAATTTAAGACAAATGCTTTGGTTTTTTTCATTGTTTTTATTTTTACCCCACCTATGTATATGCCTCATTAAATTAAATTAAGTGCAGCAGTGCCTTTGCTCAATGATGGGAGTGTCATGACAGCATCCAGCTCTTGGTGCATGGAATGAAAATCAAGTCGCGATGATATGTTATCTAATGATGACAACATATTTTCTTGTCAAAGATAATTAATCTTGTCAAGCACCAAATGCACACAGCTTTTTAAGTAATTTAATGGTTTTTATTTGTTTCTGTGAGATGATGAAGTCTTTGCTGTGCTAGTTTTAGAGGAAACCTTTATATTGGTGATTGGAAATGACTGAAGGAGCTTTGAATGAGTCCCTCTTCAAATTAATCCTTAATTATGTTGTACTGGACTCTGGTGCAGTGACTCAGTACATCGTCTGTCAGAAACACAGAGACACTTTCATGTTCATGCCAAGTTTCTTCTGATTGGCTGGTTCTTGTAAACAGCAGGTTTGAACATTAGTTGTGGGCTTCTCCTGTGTTCATGGCGAGAGCTGACATCATGGAGAGCCAAGACTATAAAAAACTGTCAGCATGATTCACAAATATTTGACCATGGTTACGATGACCGTCCACCACTGAAATAGTATACATGCCCCAAACTGCTGACTCTAAGTCATTGATTACAGCGTAAAATGTTCATTTCATGTAATCTGGTCAAAAGACATTTTCTTGAATGGGACACATTCAGTTTATATCAAGCTGATTTCTTTAATAATTTTTTTAAAGAAATTAATTAATAAAAATCTAATCCAATACACGTGCTTCTTTTAAATGTGACTCAGGCTGAAAAAGTGTGTGTTTGTGTGTGTATGTGTGTGTGAGCGTGCAAAGTAAAGGTAGAAAGCCAATTATCACCTTTGATAAGTGCAGAAACAGGAGCATCTGTTAAGACACCAACACAATACTCACGGTTCAGTCCCACATCGTGGTAGGTGAGGATAGCGGGCTTGTTTCCCTTGGGCGCCCCTCGGATCACCACATGCAGCATCCCATAAGGGGTCTCAACATCATGTTCCTGTGAAATACACAAAAGCAGACATTTACCTGGTGGTTCGCACATAGTCGCCAAACAACTCCTTCAAGGGTGAACAGATGTCCTCATTAATCCGTTATCGCAAGAGTTTCCCTTTGTGCGCCAGCACACATTAAACACTCATAATTTCACCTTCTTTTTGTTGAACTTGCTCTTTTCTCATTAACAGCCAGTTCACACTACGCTCCTCATTAATCTTCCATGACAGAAGCAAGTGCAGCGATAATTAGTGGATAATCCTACAGATGATCTATTGGACGTTAATTTACTTAGAAGGTCGTGTTTTAAATAATTCAACAGTCAGTGGCTTTCAAGGTCTAGAGTCCAGACTCTGATGGACTATTTTAAAAAGCAGGAATATGAAATATGAAAACAATTTCAGTATCAGTGGCTAACTACTGTTTAGAAATTGCAAAAACAACTAAAATAATTCAGCTGCAAATTGTGTGGAGACTTTCAGTAAAAGTCATGACACCCTTTGGACTGACTGACAAACTGTCATCCAGTCTTACACCAGTGGGAGACACCATGTGTGGTTCTTGTGAGTTTGAGGCTCCAACTCTGAAAACAGCTCAACGGTCTCTAAACTGGAAACTGTCACTTCTGATGAGGGTTAAGCTAATCTTCATAACCTTTGTACACCTTTGGTAACACTTTAAAATAAAACCACTGCTAATACAGAAACAGAAACTGATGCTTAAAAAGAGTAAATGCTGATATTTTTTTCTATATGTTTATTTTATTTTGGCAGAAAACAATGTTTAAAAATAAACTGTCAAACTCTCTGTTTCACATTCAGAATAAGAAACATGACAGATGAATATTAGCGATCCATATCTGTGATTTGGGCTGATCTATGTTAGCTTTATTGTTTGCATTTATATTTTTGTTGGAATGTTGATATGTTTACCTCGAGGGAAAAATAATATGTCATATAAATAAACACCTTGAGCCGATGCTGATGTATATCTGCGCATCCCGACTTACATCGAAATAATGCAGAATCTACTAGAGATGCTCTTTTATTATTGTTGTTATTAATAATAAACAATAATCGTTATTTGTATGCAAAAAGACTCGCACGAATGCTTAGTATAAAATCCTTGGCAATTTAAAAGCTCCAAATATGCAAATATGGAAAAAAAAAATCATATTTCAGAGAATATGAGTCCTGTGTTTTTTACCGATGTGACATCATCAAATAACTTATGTGTGCAAATGTGTCGAGTTATGACCCACATTTTGTCAGCATCTGCTGACCACAAAAAGCCAAACTCAAAATGGAGGCAGGAAAAATGAGAAACCATCAACTGCGCAACTAATACACACACACACACACACACACTCTTCACACAGCAGAGTGATGCTTTGGGATTATTATGCCAGGTTCAGGCGGTAAACTGCACTGAAGCCTTTATTGATGCTGCTCCCACTCTGGTCTATATTTTCCACTCTGAAGCAAACACACGCTGACAGGCTGCCATTACTGTCCTCCCCTCAGCATCCGTTCACACCTTAAACTGTTCAGATGCAGAGAAACAACTGCCTTAAATTCTCTGTCAGCCTGCTGCTGTCAATCTGCAGCATCTCCGACGCCCTGCCTGCTTCTTCTAAAATAACACACAATCATTGTGGAGTTATTTAAATAACTCCCAAATGACTCACAGTGCAGAAATACAGCAGTGCCACGGATGCAGCCAAGTGACAAAATTCCACATAATCCTCTCTTCTAGCAGCAAATAGTCATGCAGCCGGATTATCTCTCTATTATTTCAGCGTTGACATCAGTGTTATCTGCAATCAGCATTCTAATTTGAGGCAGTTACTGCATCAGAGGCTTTGTTTGCAGTCTGTTGTAGTGACATTACACAGACACATGAGCTCCTCAGATAATTGCGATATCTTTAAGAGAGAATCCAAGCTTCCAACAATAACCGTCTGTGCAGCAACATGACAAAAGCGAATTATGTTATTTCGTTTGTATTACAAAACTAGGTGAACAGAAAGAGAAGGCTGCCTAGCCTGACCTGTCTCCCCAATGTGATGTTTGTGTATTGTATGTACGGTCGGCAAGGTCTGTCATCTCGGTTGTGGGCAAAAGACCTGCAACTGACAAATAAAGGCTATCTCATCTCATCATCTCATCCCAAGTATGCACCAACCTTACTCGTCTGCTTCAAGGTTGCATAAATGACACTGCAGAAGGATTAACACTTGCCCCACACGCCCTCGTCTGCAGAGGTATGCGCATCAGAGCATTGCACAGAATCTGTGTTAGTGCGCTTAAGTGTGTCAGTGGGCCAGAGTCAGAGCAGCCCATCAACTGACACTGACGCTGCAGTTTCAGCTGAATACAAAACAGCAGCACACAGCAGTACACAGAAAACACGCTGCTTTTATCTCCTGCAGCAACACCTGCGTTCTATATGATTCAGAATAAACAGAAGCATCACAAAATGAACTGGCAAAGAGCAGGAAAAGCAGTGTTTGTGGTGTTGATGACACTCAGGATTGGTCCTGATCAGTCACTCACCCCGTCCCAACACTCAGGCATGGCTCCCTCTCAAGTCTACGCTCAGCTGATGAAGAAGAAGAGGAGGGTGCAGACAGGCAAGCGAGCAGCCAGACCTCTCCTGTGTTACGGGACTAGGTCCTGGTGAGGGTGGTCTGCAGGACGAAGGGTTGGCTAGTGGATGCTGCAGAGTCTTTGTCTGCTTTGCTGCGCTCCCAGCCACGCTCTTAAACAAAGAGCTGGAGCCGCCCTCCCCACTCCCACTCTCTCTCTCTGACATTCTGCAGGCACCCGAGGCAGGCCGGAGACAATTGGCTCACCGTGCTGCCTCCCCTCCCCTGGATTGGTCCGCTGGCCTGTGAGTCTTCTGTGGCTCTCGCATCAGCACCACTGCTCTACTTTTGATCTTGTTTTGCTTTGCTGTTTTTCTCAGCAACCAGTTACCTTTGAGCCTTTTCCTCTTCATGAATTATAGAAAACGTTTTGTTAAAAGCCTTTACTGTGTGCCAGACTGGACATGGCATTTAATGTGGTGATGAGATTGATTATTATGCAGTTAAAGGATATCATAAAAAGCCAAAAGGAGAAAACTGAGCTTTTGACTCACAGAGATTACTTGTACCTGATTGAGCTGAGTATAGCTGAGTATGTGAGACTTTGTTCATGTTTAATCTGAGCTTCAGACACCAACCTTTGGGGCAAGCAACAAGCAAAACTCAGTGTATGTTTGCATTCCTGGAAGTTAAGTACCAGCGAGGAGCATTTAACTAGACAGAGGTTTACAGCAAAGGAGTCACATGGGCCAAAGAATGAGTGGTGAGTGAGCCACATGAAGCCAAAGAGGTCAGACATTTAGGTACTGACAGGTATTGAACTGGTAAAGACAATGTACACAGAGTACAGCGAGCAATCAGTGGCAACACCTCAGCGTGTGTTGCAGATGATATACATCAGCAGGATAAAGTAGCATAGCACAAAAAAGCAACATGATGGGAATAGATAAGAAAATTAAAGTATCCCAAGAGAGGGCGCCACATACAAAGCTTGCTTAACATCTAAAAGACTGTAAGACGTCCTCACTCAAAGCTGGCAGCAAAAAGTAAGGTGAGCACCTGTGTTTTCCCTCCACCTTCATTTCTCTGGTCAACAACAACATTTTTCTGTGGGGGTCAAGCAAGACTCGCCATCACTATCAGACACCGTGCAGCTACAGTAGGAGAAATATTTATTTAATGCCCTGCTGAATTTGTAAGCTTGCTCACCACTAAGAAATAAAGAGACTCTGATTTTCATGGTCATTGCATTTTGCTATAGAAAATCTGTGGAGGCAGCTGAAGCTTCAAGTTAGCAAGCGGCAGCCAAGGAACGAGACGTGTGCGGACCTGGTGGCTGCTGTGCTCGCCAACAAGGGTTTCTTCACCAAGTACTAAGTCATGTTTTCCTTGGGGATCAAATACTCATTTAATTGTAAACAAATCAGTTTATAGCTTTTATTTGATGTGCTTTTCTGGAGTTTTTGTTGATATTCTATCTCTGTCAATTAAATTGAAACTACAATAAAAAATTATTTGTAAGTGAGCAAATTTACAAATTCAGCAGAGAACAAAATAATTGTTTCCCTCACTTTATGATGGGGCATACAGCTGGGACAGGGTGATGATCTGAGGGCAGAGACATAGGCCTGGGTTGTTTTTAAGCACAATAAATTAAGGTACACTGAGTTTAAACTCAATGCACAACAGTATTGATACTGTAATCGTGTGCTTGTGTATCATAAAACTCAGCTACAATAATACAGCCATCTGCCCAGCATGGTGTGGCAGATTTGGGTCATGGACAAAGACTCTCTGAGGGTGTCCTGTGCTGTCTGGCCCTGGGACACTGTCAGCAGAATATTTGGATCCTGCGAGCTGCAGTTTTAGGTCTCTGTGGATGAAGTGTGGTGTCCTGCTGTGAGAGCTTGCCGGAGCTCAGAGTAGCTTTTGTTATAGATGGAATCGTGCATGCTCAGCAACATTGCTGAAGTACGTGTGGTACGTGTCGAAGTCACATCCACATGAATGTTAGTACCTGATGTTTCCCTGCAGGGTATTGCTCTGTAACAGGATCGTTGGTGTTATCAGTCTTTATCTTTAATGAATAATACTGTGTACAGTTGCTGTATTTCTCCATTTTGAGGGAAGCATGCTAAGGTGGAGAGAGCGAGGGATACGTGCATGTTCTCATGGCTGGGATGGTGTCTGAGTGACTATCGAGCTGGCTGCAGACCCTCCCCCTCTTCTCTCTGCGCTCTCATTTAGCAGCCCTGCATTTAGTCCTGTCTCTCAGTTCTCCCTCTTTCCTCTCCCTTTCTGCCTTCTTTTCTTTCCCACTCTATCCCCCTTTCCTGTTGAGAGAGAGCGCTCGACATGCTGACTTAGTAACTGTAAACACCACTCTTTGCTTTCCCATCCTTTCTCTTTTACTTTGTCCCCCCTTTCCCTTCCTGCTGGAGATTAACTCTCTCCCTGCTGAGTCTGCATCATGCTGTCTGCGTTAAACATACAGTCTCTGCCATCAAGCTTTCGAGGAGCAGCAATGGGAAAATCAACGCAGAAACGGATTCAAACGCAGGAATGAAATACAATATGTTGCTCATTAAATGTCAAACATTTTTATCTCAGCAGCAATTCGTAGGCCCACGCAGGCACAACTATTCTGATTCCTCACGTCTTTTTTCAGATCATAATTTAAATTTGGTGCTGATCTATAATCATCTGAATGTCTATGAGCATTTCTACCAAAAATTTCACAATAAACTGATGTTTTCACATCATGTGATGAATGTAAATTTTAACCCAGTCAGTTCTTATACGCCTATATTAGGTCTACAGTCAATCAGTCTGCCAGCTTTAGAGGAAAAGAAAAAAAATTTTTTTTAATACAAAACATATAAATCATGATGTTTTTGTACACTTACTTTTAGTACCTCGACCTAACCAAAGAGTGAGTGAACATGAAAAAAGCCTCAAAGGGAACAGAAAGAAAATGTTACCAACTGGGATTAAACCTCAGTCCTCTGGAAGAAAATGTTCCTTTTACCAACAGCTAGAAGAATTTTTATGATGCAATCTTTTATTTGTAAAGAGAACAACAGCTTATTCACACCGTAGCCCGATAGACCAAAATAACGTTTTGAAATTTCCGTCCCTTTAATACGAGCAGCTTTACTGTGTGACTACAGACGCAGTGTCCACTGTTAGTTTGTGTGCAAAAATAAAAATGGCACATTGTGATTTCACAGCAGCCTACGCACTGTAATTGTTTCTTGGACAAAAAGGAGTAGATGCCCGCTGATATTTTGTTTACTATTAAAACCATAATCTGCATTTGTACATAAATGACAGTAATTTAAATCCCAGTGACTCTTCCCTACAATTCTAAAGTCTGCTTTTGGCACATTTCAGGAATCTCTCATCCGGCAAAGCTTTGTTCAATACTCTGATCAAACCAACTGCACATTTTCACAAATTCAGCAGAGATTTTTTTAGCTCATCGTCCATCTCCAAACACCTTACGATCGTAAAATTAGAACTGTTGATGAAGAGATGGTGTTTATTTATGGCTGTAGATTCCTGGGTTACAGCTGATCACTGGTTATATTAAAATACAGTAGCTCAAACAGCTGCAAAACCTATTTCCCCAGCACGGAGATGCTGAATTCTATAAGGCAAAACCACAAATATGTGTCTCTGAGTCTTCTATCAAAAGTTACAGCTAACTCTAAGGATTCAGTAATACTAGCTGTACCTCTTAACATGTTCACTCTGAAACTGGAGAAAAGGAGTTCAAATGTTTGTTGCGTATAAACAGAATGAAGCAACATTATTTTATTTCACTTGGATATTAGATGCTTTAAACTGTTTTGGGCATTTGCAGTGGAGGGATAGTGGATATATTGGACAGTGAATACAGAGCTGCCAGGCAGGAGGAAAAGAGGAAGATGACAGATAAGATTGATAAATGTAGTGAGAAGCAGAGGGTTGGTGAGACAGTCCTGTCCCCTAAAGGGAGCAGCACAAAGAACAAGAAGAGGCGCAAGAAGTTCTGAACATCTGTATATTTTGTCTTTTGTGAAACCGTGCACAGTTATCGCTTGAGAAAAAAAGATCTCACTGCAACAGCCTGTTTAAATAAAGCTTTTAAGCTCCTTTTACTCAGGGAATAATTAACTAAGCTTATTTAAAACAACATGTGTATTAGCAGTGTTTCTGCAGTCAGAGCTGTGAATGTGAAAGACTTGGGGTTTTGTAATTAGAGTCAGCCCATCAGCTGCCACTATGTGCCTCCATTACATTAATGAGCGCTGTAATTAAACAATATAATGCAGATCGTTTGCATTATGCAAACAAATCACAAAGGGATGCAAAACTACTACAAAAAAACACAAAAAGAAACCCAACAACAGCACAAAAGCAGCCATAAAATGACTTTAAACAGTTAAAACGTGAACCGACAAGGATCCAAACAGACCACAAAAACACTAAACCACAAAACGAGATGCCAAAGAACTGCAACAAGTTTTTCTGCCCCACATCTACTGCGTGTAGTGGGTCGAGGCCTTTCCTGGCTTGCTCTACTTCGGGGCTTTCCTTTTGATCTTAGATGCTGAATTCTGTCACTCATATTTTTGTTGAAGTCAAACTGTTTTATAACAAACTGTAAAGTCCTTTAAAAATCATTTTCATCTTTAGATCACACACATGTTCATACAGTCCAGTATCAATGCTGATGTTTTAAAAATAATGACGTACTTTGTGTCACCACTAGAAAGCTGTGTGAGAGCTCCTTTATCAGTTGAGCAATCACGATGGATCATGGAGGAAGTAGTAAAAACTTTCCCTACCCTACCCATCGTACACAGACTTTCACAGAAATCGCACATCACGTGGAAAAGAATGACTTTTATAAGTGAGGCAGAAACCTTTAAAATGCAGCGTTATCATCTGAAGCATCAGGTGGAAGTGTAAAGCAGACGTGTTCTGTGAAACGTCTGACGCTCAGCACACGTTTGATTAAAATAAACCAGCAGAGGTGAAGTGTGAAGCTCCACTCAAGGCTTATTCACCAGATTATGTAACAGTTCATGAAGGTTTATTCAGGTGTTATTAGCTAATTAGCTGGGTCCAGTTAAAAATCATGGCCCAGCAACTCATAGTCAAGTTGATGACAAAGTCGTTTTTGCTGTGAAAAGCCCTCGTTGTGAGTTTGTTTTATTGATTTATTGTTGGCTCTGTTGTAATTCTAGCTTTTGCTTCCCTCCTGTGTTTTAATGTGTATTCTCTGAGTCTCAATGGGACTACATGTATAAATAAAAGTTTAATTAAACGTTCCGGGAATGATAATACTTCAAATGTGATGCAGGTCATAAAATGTGCAAATTTAGATAACAGCAGTTATTCTACTTGATGTTTGTGACACTGTGATGCCTCTTTATGGTCAGCTCTGTGTTCTATGTACCAAGTAGCCAAAATGTAACTTATATATTCAAGGCCACATTTTAAGAGCTAAACTACTCAGCTAAACCAAGTCAGCACCAATGACACAAATATTTAAGAGCAAAGGTTGCACAAGGAAGCAGGCTGAGTTGAAGGAGGATAAGATATTCTTTGCTGATCCCCATATGGAAACTCATTTACTGAATTAGGAGCAATTAGCAGCTATCATAAGGTGTCAGGGGACCAACTCGAACCTGCAAGCCTTGGTCCAGGGAGAATTAATCAGTGCCAGTATAAAGAGAACACACACAGAAGGGTCCCACTCTGGCCTGCATTCAAACCTAGTGCTAACTACTGAGCTATTGGACTGGCCATAAGGACAGAGAGGGTGTTGAGACTAGTAGTTAAACATATGCCATTTTATGACCAGTAGTCAATGTAGTAAATTAGGTTAACAGATGTAGGCCATATATTATCCTTTAGTTCTGATGGTGTGCTATGTATGTAGTTTAGTCTCTATTATACTTGTAGTTCATTAGATAAAGTGTGCATTACTCTGTATCCTTGATCAGCTGTGAATGTCTTACACTGTTTTCTTGAAATGTTTTATTGCTGAATCATGTGAAGTAGACTAGGTGTCTGGGCAGAAGAGATAAAACCACATTCCTTAACCCCCTTCCTACTTCACACAGAAAGACAGGGAGGCAAGGTCAAGGAATTAGAAAACATATGAAGATGCAGCTTTTATGACAAGGAGGGGGGCTGTTACTAGCTATAAAAGTCTGTGAAAGTTGCTACCATTTTGAGACATGCTGTTGACCCTCTGCAAGCATCTCTCCCGTCCGGACGCTGTAATGCTCTGATTGTTGAATTGTATGGAAATAAATGATTGTTGATTGAGCATTTATACACCGAGTATTGTCCTTCCTTCAGCCCAAAGATTAAAAGAATTGGGAGATTTCAACAAGGGTTAGCTTGAAAAGTTTTACAAGCAGCAGTGTGTTTGAGTGTGGATTTACAGTACTTAGCAGGATTAGGAGAAAAAGATCAGTCCAAGCAAGAAGCACACTACATCGCCAGATGTAGCTTCTAAGTAGTTCCAATACTGCTCAATATACATTTGATTTTTTTCAATATTTAGCAATATATTGGTGCCAGTGTCCAGAAGGCACTTCCATACTTCATTGTCATCTCCCTCTTGAAGGGATCATTTGATTCAGGAAGACATCACTGTTTACCCAAGTAAGCTGACACAAAGTAATAACAAAGAAAGATGAAAAGGCCACAAAACACATGATAAAAAAGGTAACGGAGAGAGAAAGTCGAGCTTCCTCTCTCACACATCTACTCATACCTTCCAGTCACCTGGTGGCATCAGCTGTTCACAGCTATCCTGCAGAGAGAGACAAGCAGACATAACAGACAGAGAGAGAGAGAAAGAATTAAAACTGGAAGAAGAAGTAGTCTGAAGTCACACAAAGAAATATTCCTCACACATGCACTGTTGGAACTGAAGAGCAGCACAGACTGTGCACTGTAGGTCCAAACCACAGACACACAACAACACAGTTTCCCAGAGGCGCGTCAGCAGTACAGCACACAAAATGCACTGTACTGTCTGTGACTTTTACAGTCATTATGGTAATTTCTGTGACTCTAAATATACATGTGTTTTTACACAACAGTCCGAATGGATTCAACAGAGGGCAAGACAACCTGAAGCTGCAAATCAGCACAGTGTTTAACTCCTCTCTGCAGTCACCTGCAGAGAGGAGTTAAACACTGGTTAACTCCTCTCTGCAGGTGTTATTAAGCATCTGGTTATTGCTTAATAACTTCTTGATAGATAGAATTATTATATCATTAAAACTGTATGCGGAAATAACTGAATTAATCTTCAAGAACTGTGTAAAATTACAGAACCGGATAAAACCACAGCTTTGATTTCGTGGTTATCGTGCTTCTTCTTTATGAATGTACCATTTTGGATGCCCAATTTGATATTTTACATACAACGTAAATGTTGCTTATTGAGAAAGAAAGAGGGAAACAATAAACTGAAGACGCCTGCGTCCACACACACAGGACAGTGCTGCAGAGAGCAGTAAAAATCAGCAGAATCTGAAATGCAGGCTTTCTTTCCAGCACTGACTATTTTTCATTTTGATTCCTGAGCCACAGTATACTTGATGCAATGCAATACTAGATAAACACTGATAAAAAAGTGTTCTTACTTTACATCTAGTTAATAGTTTGCAGTCTATCAAACGTCTGCGTGTGCGGTTAGTGCTGTAATGTGCATTCCCATTCAACAAAGATGATTTATTAAAGCGCATGTGGGAAACTGGGAACAAATCCGCAGTAAGAAAAGAAAAAGTGATGGAGAATGGTGATTTTTAAAAAAAAAAGAAGTAAACAGCCAGATCCCCTTGACAGGAGCCACTTCAGCAGCGTGTGCAGCTGTAACGCTGAGGTAAATGATCGAGGCATAAAAATAACACTTTTGTCGTCTGGCCTCAGCGGTGAAATGAGTCACGTCCTCTGGGCCAGTCTGACACCTTCACTACCAAAAATAAAAAAAATCAAATCAAATTCAGAGACTGATTGATGACAAGCTGGTTTGAGTCAACGTGACAGCTGTGACAGTCAAAGCGTTCCAGCTCTGCCAGACAAATTATTAATCAGACAGTCGATATTTTTTAATCTTGCACGAGGGGCTCACTTTTTAGGGAACCTGGTCTCGACTGACAGTTGAAAGGATGGGCTCACCTTTTCTAAAGTCTTAAAACAACGCTCACACGTGCACTGAGACACGGTTTGAGATTTCAATCAAGTGACTCTCATCCAGAGTAAAATTTAATTTAAAAAGTACTTGCTGCTGAAGTTATGGTAACACATGTACAGGTTTAAGTCGACAATACAAAATATTAAGCAGAATATAATATTAATATCCATTAAAAAAATCATCCCAGGATATGATGCTACTTTAAAAAAAAAAAACACTTTTGATATTAAAGTGATATTTTTTATATTCCTGATGGTAACAAGTTAAAATGACATTTCAAGCTCAAAAAACGGCGAGTATCATAAAACATACTGTTAATGGTATGTTAATTAACATTATGTTAATGGTAGAAAACTAAAATGCTATTATGATGGTATACGAACTAATAAAAGTAAGTAAATATGTCCAAACAGACAATATTTTTTGATATTACAGTGAAACCACTGTTTTAATGGACAACCCAACAACTACTGATCCGGCTCCATAAAAGTAACATAAGAAAATCAATCTTTTTGGTGTTTATTGGGGTCTGGGCCATAGAGGCAGCGACCTAGGCAGAGATTGTGCCACCCTCAGCCCTCAGCATGTGTTAGGTCTGCCCCGGGATCTCCTCCCATTCCCTAAACACCTCACCAAGGAAGCATCCAGGTGGGGTTCTAGTCATGTCTGACCTACCTCCACTGGCAGCGTCCAATCTAGAGACATACATATTAACTGGAAAGCACGCTATATCAGAAAGGGAATAGCTATTTAAATGTACATTTTTAGCCATTTATTAAGGAATTTTTACTTTTTTAAATTTCATAATGATGTCATTAGTATCACACACGTGCACAGTTTTAAATACAGGCAGACACTTGATTTATGTCCCACAGTATCCCACAGTTCATCACGTTTCAGTGCTCAGCTAAACTGATGTTTGTTTTAAGACACAAATAAACACAGTGAGCCCATCGTTTGAGAGCAGATGTATTTATAAAAAGCTTTTTTCTTTTCTGTCATAAATAAATGCATCCTAATGTGTAATAAAATAACACATGATTAGGAGTAACATTTAAAAGGATTTTGTTGCCATTTGTCATGACAACGGTGACTTCACCCATCCTAACCTGTGTTATTTTGGAATGTATCACTTATTCTTGCTCTGCTGCTTTTGGAAAGCTTAAAGTAGAGCAGGAACATCTGGAAATCCGGTAAAAAAAAAAAAAGTGAGTGCATGCACATGAGGTTAGACACCAATCAGAACATCACACAGATGGTCTTCACACTGCTTCGTTATTAAACATGCACAGTTTGAGTCTTAGGTTGTGAGTTTATATGAGGGATTCTGGAAACATTTCTGAAAGAAAATATGACAACATTAAAAATGGAATCTGCACATATGCATAGTCAAAAGAAAAAGTGCTGGAATAAGGGATGATAGAAGTTTAAGTAATTAGTAATGAATACTGAAAAAAAGGAAAGGAGTGGCACTCAGAGTCAGATCAGGGACACACCTAAAAAGAAAGAAAGATGTCACTAAAAACAGCGGGACCTGAAGTTGCCCAGCAGAACAGAATGAGCTAACTGTGTGGTTGTTAGAGAAGGTGAAGGTGTGAGGGTGACACAGAAACGTAAAGGGCAACTTCGGTCCCCGCAGATTTCATGCATTGTTCTCAGGTGGAAAATGTTAGTGATGATAGTACGGTGGTCGGACCAGCAGGTGGCACTCTTCTCTTTCTTATTACTCCCATCCCCAGCAGAGTAGGGGATGTGCTGCATCTCAGTTCAGGGAAAAGGAAGATCACAAACACACTGCTCATGGAAACCAATAGGGATGAACTCTTAGAGATGGTGTAAGGCTTCCTTTACTGCAGGTGATCCCCACAGACTGTGTACTCTGTAAGGCTGCATAGTGACGCTGTTGTGGAGATGTTGTGGTTCTTTGCCGGCATCTCTGACTCGCTGTCAGTAGCTGGTTTAGTGAATGTTTGCCTTCATTTTTAGGGGTTTTCTTTTCTTCCCCGCCAGATATTTTTGTTGAAATGCAGGACTATGTATAATTAATCAGGTAGAGAAAGATCTGAGGAATGATGTGATAAAGTCTGATCTTAGAACGGAGAGGGGAAACAATGTTGTCATTGAGGCAACAAGTATAAAGCAGCATAAATAATACTCTACAAGATAGTAGGCCTAGTCACAGGTTTGTGTGTTGCAAGTGGTTTTATAGATTATATATAAGAGTAAGATATGGGGATTTTATTGTGAAAGTATTTGACGTATAAAGGAAAATATGCACTGCAAACCAAACATGTTTCTTCTGCAGCTGTTAACACATTTAAAATATTTAACATTTAAGAATAAAACATTGAAAAATAAAATTGGAAGTCTAAAAAATTACATTTGATCAGAGTTAAAGGCTAATTTGCAAAGCTGTGGTAGTTTCCAGGTCGGTTGTTTTTTTGACACATTTTTTACTTTTTTCTTGTAATATGATTATATTGATATATGATATAATATTTTTATGTGATATAACAAACTACGTATGGTAACAACGCTTCAGTTTTATTGTTTATTCATTTGGTGAAAGAGAAAAAACTGATGCTCGGTCATTGGACCTAGTTTTTGTTTGTTTATAGAGTTTGACTCTGAATCTGACAAGAAGTTTACAATGCGTCACTACAACTGTCATGCTAGCTACTGTCATGCTAATACTGATACTAAATGCTACATTCTTCTATAGTGACAATGACAATTTGCTGATGACACCCAGTTATATCTCTCTTGCAAACCTGATTCCTCCCTCCCACCTTCTTCCCTTACAGAATGTCTATCCGAGTTAAAATCCTGGTTTAGCTCTAATTTTCTAAAGCTCAATGAGGATAAAACTGAGATCCTCCTTATTGGCACCAAATCCAACCTTTTGAAGGCAAACCATTTCTCACTCACCATCGATAACTCCACAGTTTTCCCTTCTCCTCAGGTTAAGAGCCTTGGTGTCATCCTAGACAGTTCACTTTCCTATAAATCTCACATCAATAATCTCACCCGTTCTGCCTACTTCCATCTACGTAACATTAATAGATTGCTTCCTTCTCTTTCCACCCAGTCTACGTCCATTCTTGTCCATAGTCTTGTTACCTCCCGTATTGACCACTGCAATTCTCTTTTGCATGGTCTCCCCCAAAAATCCCTCCATAAGCTTCAACTGGTTCAGAACTCTGCTGCTCGCATTATCACCAGAACCCCCTCCTACCAGCACATCACCTGTTCTTCAGGAACTTCACTGGCTCCCTGTGAAATTCCGGATAATTTTCAAACTTCTGCTCACCTTCAAGGCCATTCATAACCTCGCTCCTCCTTACCTTTCTGACCTGTTAACCACCACCTGTTCTGCCCGTTCACTTTGTTCTTCTTCTTCTATCCAGCTTGCTGTACCTTCCTTCCGCCTCACCACCATGGGAAGCAGAGCTTTCAGCTGCTCTGCTCCCAGGCTGTGGAACTCTCTGCCCCCAGAAATAAGAAACATTGGTTCTCTCCCCCAGTTTAAATCCCAACTCAAAACTCATCTGTTCAAATCTGCATATTCACTGTGAATCCACTGTTTGTTCATTTTATCTTGTGCTTTTATTTTATTGTTCTTATTCTGCCATTGTTTTACTAAGTGTTTTATCCTATTGTAAAGTGTCCTTGGGTGACTTGAAAGGCGCTCATAAATAAAATTTATTATTTTTATTATTATTATTATAATTTAACACAATTTATGTTTAAAAAAATATCATAACCATAATTACCGGTGCCAAAAATGGCAAATATCTTTACATAAACCTTTACTTGTGTTGAGATTTTTGAATTTAAAACTAAATATTGTGAACAATTTACTGATCTTATTACTTAAGTGAGATTTTCTACACAGGAACTGTTTTTTACCATAATTGCTCCCGACTTTGTCATCCACCTTAGAATATTAAACATCTACTTTAGTGTCTAGTCTAGTATGTGTTTGAATCAGTGTACTAGTGATCAGATGTTTCTACTTGTTATGGTAGTTACCGGGAGGACCCCGCTGGTCCGACGGCGGGTCTGGCGGAGCCAGTGCCGTGCGAAGACATGCCAGCGGTGAGTGGAGCGACTGGGGGGAGGGGGGTTGTTAAGAGGCGCGGGGGCGGTGGGGCCCTGGAGCCCCCCTGATGCCTCCTCTCCTTTATCCTGCTGTGTTGTGAAACAAGCATAACAAGGTGGTTACTGGGAAACATCTGGGGAAGACATAGCAGCAACATACAGTCAACATGAAAACATGCTAATCATTCATGGTTTATTTCTAATACGCTTAGAAATGAGCTCCAGGGGTGTCAAACATCAAACATAAGGTTCACAGGCCTGATCTAAATTCATATACGCTGCATGTTTTTGTCCCTCGATGGGTAAAAACTGTAAACCTTAAAGTGAATGTGTGGAAAAAATCCCACAACTCTGACTATCTATGTGTTTTGGACATTTTCAGAAGGATCTTTTACTTCTCTACTAAGACCGAGTTTATTAATATTAATTACTTTAAATCAAATTAGAATGAACCGGCATTTATATTGTGACTTACCAACAAAGCACCACTGGGCTGTAAATCAGGCCAGTGAAAAATAATGAGTTTGACACGCCTGCTCGAAGCCTTTAAATGTCCAAGGAAGGAGATTTCTTGCGTAACTTAATTGCTTTGTTTCTGTTCCAGTGTCATCCCAAAAGGTCAGGCTGAAGATCTGTGGCCTTCCTTTTATTGAGGAACAAGTTGTGGGCAGAGACCTGCTGGAGTAGACTGTCCACATGCAACTCAAAACCAGGACCATGCTGGATTCATATCACAAGGGAAGCTTCAGAGCGGAAAAGTGTGTCTCAGCTTTTAGACATACTAGATGTCATGTTAGAATGAATTATTATTACAGGTTATATGATATAATAAGACATAAGTAACATTTTGTGCGATGTCCTTTTAGCCTTAGTACCCCTAAAATCTAAACTAATTCAAATTTCAAGCACTAGTAAGTTAGTGTACAAAAATCTTTTATTTGTTATGAGGCTTTTAGTGTGAAACAACAGCTGTTGTTGTTTTTTCCTTGGCTTGTGGTTATTCATGTCGCAGCAATATTATATTATGCTGAGAAAAAGAAAGCATAATGCTGCCACCACCGCGCTTCACTATAGGGACGTATTAGTTAGAGAACCTTCTAAGTTTTTTCTACCATTTAAATGCACCACTGTTAGTTTATTTCTAGTTTTAAAAGCTCAGACACATGAAAATCTTACAGTTTCTGTTTCGCTGGATTTTAGGACGTCTCCGCTGTCCCCATATGAACTGAATGCAGCATTAGTCCGACATGCCTTACGACGAGTTTACCAGTGTTTGGTTCCAGAAGGTAATCACTCAGTAACCGCTCTTAAAGGTCACTAACATGCTACTGCAAACACCGGAGCAACAGACTTTGAAAGAGCTGGGGGGGATAAAAGTGTGAGTGTGTCTGGGGTGAAGTGCTCTTCGACTGAACGATAACTTGAGTCGTGCAGACACGTAGCTTGATCGATGGCTCCGTTATTTACAAGCAGAGAGTCGTAATGAGCAGGGCTAACAACCTTTAGCTGATCAATGGCAGAATTAGTCGTTCATATTGATGCGTGGCATGTTGTGCTCCTTCAAATAAGCTACTGAGACAAAAAAGACCTACTCTATATACTAGATGTCTTATTTCTGACGCACTGGTAAAGTGAGTCACGCCTAATGTGGTTTTATTTGCCGCCTCTCTGATTCCTCCAGCACAAATAAGAGGCCTGTCTGAAGCACAGGACTTGTCCACATGTATTTATGCTTGTTTTCGTGTTCTTCTGGGTTTGATTGATGTTGTTGCCAATTTGTTTCTATGATGATCACAACAGCTTTGTCACAATTGCCCAATCAGGGTGCGCAATCAATTTTCTTTCTCTGAACTTGCCCTGCTGTATTGGCTCAAGCATCCTTCATCTCTTTTCTTTCTTCTCCATTAACACAAAGTCACTTCACCAGGAAATTGCTCATATCTGGCCTCTTCAAGTAACTTTTTCATTTGGTATTGTCTATACCATTTTTATCATTACTGCAATGAGAGGCATTCAAGCGCCCCTGACTCAGCCACAACTTGTACCTGTTGCTTATTTAATGGATAAGTGGACTGGAATAAGTGGCTCTTATGTAACCACCTACTGCCTATTCGCTGTTTTTCACTCTATGTCCTGCACCGCTCCCTCTCTCTCTCTTACCCTCCTCTTAAATGAGCTTTCATCTTCTCACAGTGCTGCTATCAAAGAGTCATGGTTGGATGGAGTTCATTAATTTCCTCCTCCACTGGTAAACAAGCTCATTGTCTAATTATAAGTCATCACAGCTAATGAGCACAAACATCTCCGTTATAATATGCCAAGAGTTTCTGAGGATGTCGTCCTGCGCACGCTAATCAGCTACAAGACAGGAAGGTTAATGGCAACAAAGAGAACGCACGGTAAATAAACAGGTCGACTAACCATGTCTGAGTCCACTCCTCTCTGCTCCGGCAGCAGGGGCTTCTCCTCCGTGAACTGCTGCTCCTTCATCCCCGCCATCCTGGACAGCAACCTGCAATCACCATGGCAACACGCAGAAAAAGACACATCTAAGGTTACGCTCGCATTTCATCACACAGAGCACGCTGTGGAGCTGACCTTAAAACAACAGTTAAAATAAAACAATCATTCGCATCTCTGTGAGAAGACGGCAGCGGTGACGTCCTTCACCGGATGATTTCAGAAATCTGGGAGGAATCGGATCGCTGATTAAATGTTTCTGCTGACCTGGAATAAACAGAGCTGCTCACAGATGAGGAGCTGATTGGAAACAGAGACGGAATCATGATGCAAAACAGCTTTGCTACAAACCTGCTGCCATCCTTTGAAAAATTTTACAGCAATGAAAAATGTATTTCTATCACTTTTTGGAAACATAGAGACAAAATTTACATATACAGTGGGGGAGAGAATCTAGAGCACAGTAATGACCAGAATTTTAAAAAGCCTGGGAGAAATGTCTAAGAGCAAATCCCCCACAGTGAGTCAGTCGATCCACTGGAGGCATTTATGACATTTGTAGATGCATATTTTTGCCTTCTCTTTTTGTGATATTGGTTGTAACAAAAGGGTAAAACATGGCAGTTTTATCCAAAAATAATTCAAGAGCACAATTAAACAAAAAATGACTCCAAGAATGCATTTCATGTTAAACCTGAGCCCTAAATTTAAAGTGATGCTTTTTCTTAAACATCAATGTACACTTCTGTAAATGCTTGTTGGTAGCTTTTGAAGCATGTTTCATAGACTAGCTTCTGGCTTCGAAAGCACAATATACTAGCAACCAAAATGCTAATGTTAAAGCTTCTTGTTCAAAATCCGTGAGTGATGTTGCTATGATTACGCCCACTTTTTATATAAAAAAAAACATGCTGTATTTAAACGCTACTGTAAACATGTAAATACTAGAAAATGTTGCAGCAGCCAAACACATGCCAACTGGTCTCTAACAAGTTAGTTAGCAGGTATGATAGCGCTCCATGCTCTTGTTCAAATATGGCTAATGCTTGCTCCAAAAACATGGCTGTAGCCAAAATACTAACACTGAGGCTTAAAATGCACACACTATAAAATATGGGCTAAAGCACAGACACTATGTCCATCTTTTACATAGTGTGTGGTTCTGCACAATTCTAGACTCTGTATGTCAGTCCCCGAGGAGTAAACCAAAGTGGAGAGGAATAAAGAGGAAAAGTATGATCATCACTGTAATGATCATACTTTGCAAAGTAACAAAAACGCATTCACAATTGGAGTGGACATAGATGCTTACTGACCGCGATTCCTCTTTTAAAAGTGGAGCTTGGGAGTACACACGCTGCAAGAAAAACAGGGCTACGTGAAGGTCTGATCAAGCAGGCTTATTGTGCTTTACAACACGGCCACAGCACGTAGTTACACACAAGGAAGCCAACAGACACTGACACATGAACACACCCTGCGAGTGGGCTCAGCCAGCATCAGAAGATTAACAGTGCTAGATGTTGACATCAGTCCACCAACAGTGAAACACAGAGGAGCATGCCCACGCTCAAAGGGCTCAGGGCTAATTTAGCTGATACTGCAGGCCTCAGCACTGGAAGGCTTTGTTGCATTTATTTTACATTAAATAGCACTATCAAGACAAACTGAGGAGATGCAATGCCCTTCACTGGTAACCATCAGCCCAAATCAGCTGCATGCACGGCTGACAGAATTGTGTTACAGTTTGATTTCAAAAAGTACTTCACTCTATACACTTTAAGGACTTTCTCTGCCTCACATTTATGGCCAGTTTCATCACCAATTAGGCTAACATGCACATCTTTGGACTGCAGTAGAAAGCCAGAGCACCCGGAGGAAGCCCACGCAGGCAAAGAGCAAAAAAGGAAAGGCCCCAGCCAGGATTTGATCACTGTAATTACATTGCCACTGTGTTGCTGTCTGTAAATGCTAACCACTTTCAGGCTTTGGTGAAGCATGTATGGATTCTGTAGGTGACCCTACAAAGCTGCAGGTATGGTCACCAGCTAACTGCCTTGTCAAACCAACTCCTAATATTTTCAGTAATAGATGTGCAGCAGGTGTTATTTGACATTTTCCTTTTCAAATTTTCTCAAATTTCAGTTACATGAATCGATTAAATATCAAAGCAATAGATACTGAAAATATAACATAAAACCAAAACTATATGAAATATCCAAAATGTTTAATGAGATTTGGATAAATCCCCTTCAGCACCACCCTGACCGTGACATCATCATCTCTGCGTCTGATCCCTTCTGTCTCATTTTTCGTTCTCTCCAGCCTCTTTTGTCCTCTACTGCAGCCTCTCTCCTCTCTCTGGCAGTCATGCAGCATAATCTCTGCGTTTTATCCAACACCCTTAAAGAGACAAAGCCCAGATGTCACTTACACTTGCTCCTGGACGCTGATGAAGTGTGTGTTTGTGTGGGTGTGTGTGACCTTACAATGTCAGAACTACTACTTAACATGGAAAGAATCTTCCACCCTAGGAAACAAAACACATCATCGCAGCAGCGTTTTTTAAGCAAAGCTTCACCAGTCAAAACAAATATATGACTTGCTCTGTCTGTGCTAGTGGCAGTGACAGAAGGTGACTTTCTGAGCACAGAGTAGACTGCAGCCTTTGTGTCTGGTGCTCAACTAAATTCTCCAGAGCTGAATGCCTACGTCAGTTTACTGAGTCTGTCACTTAGTGCTGGGCATGTGTTTCATGGCACAGAATATATAGAAAGTCACTGGGACCTAAAAACTTCATGTATACAATCACAAGTTAATTTATTTTTAATGTTTTAAAAACAAGAATTAAGAATGTATGTTGTGGTTTTGGATGTCTAACACAGTATTTTGTGTGCTGAACTTCTAAGTCCTGCTGATTGCTGGTTTATATTTTTGGTATTCCTTCTTTCAGTTTACCCTTCCTCCCTTCTGTCACCCTTCCATTGTAAAAGTCTCAATCAGTGATTTCCCCAGTTTACTTATTTCCTGTTTTATTTTGGTAAGCCCTTTCTTGTATGTTTGGTATTTAGTTTTACCTTCCCTGTCTAGTTTTCCTGATTAGTTACAGCTGTGTTCCCTGGTGTTTCTGTGTGGAGAGAGCGCTGCTACGCACCTAGCGCTAGCATTGGAAGGAGATGCACTGCAGGTACTCCTTGACCTAGCCCCGGCAGAGCAGCATGAGCTCCAGGCCCTCACCATGGCATCAAGAGGCGATTTGGGCAGCGGCACTCCACTGATCAGAGCAGGGAGCATCTGACCATCCAGCCGGGGGAGAGCCTGGGCACCTTTGCAGTGGATGTTTTGCTGTATGCTTGTCGTGGCTACCCGGATTTCCCAGCAGCAGCCCGTGAGGAGCTTAGCCTGCATGCTTTTCTGCGAGGACTCTTTCCAGAGTGACTGCGCCAACACGGACGCCTGGCCATGCCTCGAACTTGGGCGTCCCATCGACAGACCGACCGTTGCTACCGGTGTGATGAGCCTGGCCATGTGGCACGCGACTGCCTGGCGCCCGCCCCGAAGACCAGAACTATGCGGCCTCAGGGAAACAAGAGGGGGAGCGGTGTAGCGAGGGGACCACCGCTCCAGCTTCCTGCCCCCCTCCAAGAACAATGCACGGTGGTGGGCCGAGTCGGGCATATCAAGGGACTCTACCTGAGCTGCTGTGTTGAGGACCAGCCCTGCCGGGCTCCGGTGGATACGGGGTCTACTATTTCCCTAATACGACCTGGGGTGCTCCCTGGGACGTCCGGGCCACTTGTGATGGGTTGGTCACCCACCGACACCCAGCTGATGACGGTGACAGGGGATAGGACTGACATGCGGGGGAAGAAACCATTGCGGATCCGAGTGAAGGATCTGGAGCTGGTGCATGACTTCTGGCTTGCTGACACCCAAGACCAGTGCATCATCAGCCTTGATCTACTGACCCGCTGGGGGGCCTGTGTTGACACCGTAAAGCTGGCTATCACTCTTGGTACAGAGACTCTGGCCCTCCAGTGCGGCCAAAAGCAGGGAACGGAGGGGACCACAGACAGACAAGCCGGGCTTCAGGCAGCTGCCACTCAACAGACTTCGGATGCCGGTGGCTCTGGACCATCTCTACTCGCCTCAGCCCCAGCCTCTAGGCCAGACAAACCTCCCTCGACCGAGACAACCCAAGCTGTTGATGACCTGTGGCAGCGCAGCAGCGTAGGTCTCACCGTTGACCAGTGCCAGCGGTTGAGGTGCCTCCTGGACGAGAATGTGGACATCATCGCCGCTAGTGACAAAGACTGCAGGCAGACGCGGCTGGTTCAGCACACCATCGACACCGGCTCTGCTCAACCCATCCGTCTGCGCCCACACCGGCTGCCCCTCTCGAAACGACAGGAGAACCGGGCCCAGGAGGCACTGGGCATGGCTACTGCTCAGGCCACAGCCAGCCAAGGGGGATGGCTCCCGTTGACCACGCAGCAGCTGAAGCGGGAGCAGGAGGCTGACGCAACGTTGGTTCAGGTGAGGGCCTGGCTGGAGGCGGCACAATGCCCAGGTTGGACGGGGGTGTCGGGACAGGGGCTCGAAGTGAAGGTCTACCACTGTCAGTACAACAATGTGGAGACCCACGACGGCCTCCTAGAAAAGAGCCTGCGACACCAGGTGCCAAGGGGGAGCTTTCATGCCTGGCGACAAGGTTTGGGTGTGCTGCCCGGTTCGCAAGAGAGGAGTGCCCCCCAGGCTGTGCAGTCACTGGCAAGGACCGGCAGAGGTCGTGGAGCGGCTAACAGAACTGGTTTACCGTATCTGCATACCAGGCCCGGGGCGCATGGTAATGTTGCACCAGGACAGACACCGTACCGACCGCCCGCTCCAGCAGCCGCCGGGGCAGGGGATGTTGGTGGCACCCCATGTTCTGATGGGGTCCCCTGCTATTCGAGATCGCCTTTGTGTTGGGTAATGGGGTTGTCGGGGACGACTGACCCCTTAGGTGTGGGCTATGTAGTGGGTCAGGGGTGTTTGGCGTTTGACAGCTACGTTCTGTTGTTCCAGGCGGCAGCATTATGTTGCTATGATTACAGGTGACGCTCTCTCTCTGCGACTGTGTGTTTCTGGGTGGAGAGAGCACCTTTTTGTTGTTGTTGTGTTTTCTGTTGAATGCTAAATAACGGCTGTGCTCCCTGGCTAACTTGCGGGAAGCAAGACCAAATGACACCTCTGTCTCCTCCTTGTCTGAGCTCGCCGCAATATGTTGATTCATGGTTTTCTTCTGTTTTTGTTGTACCGCCTGCTATAAAAAGACAGGCCAGGAAAATCTCCTCCATGTTTTTCGGTGTTTTTTGGTCCATTACTTTAACACTGTGATGCTTACGCCTTTGATAAAGTCTCACAATTGTCACCTTTCTTTTTCTAGATATAAAAATATGGATATGTACTGATAAATGATGAGAATTATAATATTTCTGACTGTCTGAGGCAAAATTTCCCCGATTCAAATCAAATCGATATAATCGAGGTCTTGTGAATTGTAATCGAACTGATTCTAGAAATCAGTGAGGACACCCAGCCCTAGTCTGTTGCGTTGGGCTCTTTTAATAAAACTCCTCATTTAGGCGATAACGTGGAATCCCACCATCTTTATTCCAGCTCACTCTATGTTCATGACATAGCATCACTTCCTGTCTAGAAGGGTAAGTACTGCCCCCTAGTGGCGCATGATATTCACCAATATAGATTACACCACATCCCCTTTACTGAAGTCAGACTGGTACATTCTTTTGTTCTTCAAACAAAACATAACTGCATATAGTTTTTTCAATACAGGCATACCCCAACATTTCAGGAAACATAAAGTCAGTATTGTCATAAACACTTTTTCTTTTCCTCCTGTAACAGAATAAACACTTTCTCTTTTCTTTTCAACCTGTAACAGAATAAACACTTTTTTCTTTTCAACATGCTACTCTTAAAACCACAACTTAGCATTTGAAACACACTTTTCCGTTTTCAAACAATCAGCTTCACAGATCAAGTCTTTTCGGTTTAATCACCTCCCTACCAGACCGGGTTCTAACCACATCTGGTGTATGGGGTGCGCTTGGCTCAGAAACTGTCTCTGTAGGAGTAGCTTGGATCTGTGTGGCTTCGGTTTGAGCCTCTGTTTGCGGGATCGGCACAAGATGACTGTGGTTCCTTCTAATTGTCCCTTGGGGCCCACTGATGACGTACGATCGTGGAGTCGGGTGGACTGCTGTCACTGTGCCCTGTGCTCTTGCATCCGTGATCCAGACTGGTTGTCCTGGCACCAATTTATCCAGTTCTCTTGTTCTATGTCTCTTGTTAAAACTTTCGGTTTGTCTCAGCCGTTTCTCTCTCTCCGAACAACTAACCTGCTGAAAATCAGGCAGACGGGGCTGTAAGGTTTCAGGAAGCATTGGCAAGGTAGTACGAAGCCTGCGCCCCATGAGAAGTTGAGCCGGGCTGTAGCCATTTGCCAGTGCTGTTGTTCTGTATGCCAGCAACGCCTTGTATGGATCGCTAACCTTTTTGAGGAGATTCTTGACGGTCTGGACGCCTCTCTCCGCTTTGCCGTTGCTCTGCGGGTACCTGGGACTACTGGTAACATGCTCAAAACAGTAGTCCTTTGCAAAGTCTCTCATTTCTTGACATGCAAATTGTGGCCCATTATCGGTGATCAATACTTCAGGGATTCCATGGCGTGCAAATATTGACTGTAAATGCACAATCACATTGGCTGAACGAGTTGGACTGAGTTGAGCAATCTCGACATATCTCGAGAAGTAATCCACTACTAACAGATAGTTTTTGTCTTTTAGTGTGAACAGATCAGCTCCTAAGTTCTGCCATGGCCTCTCAGGTAAACGTGTGGGCATAAGAGGTTCCCTCACATTAACTCTCTCCTGAATGCACAGCCTGCACTTAAGGACAAGTTCACCGATCTGGTTACTCAGGCCTGGCCACCACACTGCTTGTCGCGCACGTTCTCTACACTTGACTACTCCTTGGTGTCCCTCGTGTATTTTGTCCAGAACTGCGTTTCGCATGTTTGCAGGTATGACCAACCTTGTACCTCTCAGTAGTAGTCCATTGTGTACACTCAAAACTGCTCTTTCAGACCAGTAGTGCTTTACCACTCCCTGCAGCTGGTTCCTGTCCGGCCAGCCCTCTGCACAGTACTTCATGACTTGCGAACAGACGCTGTCAGACTGCAGCTGCTCACGGAGATCTGAAAGGTATTTGCTGCTAGTAGGAAGGCCCTCCAGCACTGTGTCAACGTAGATATCAGTGTCCTCCATAAGGTCATTGTCTCTGGGAATCACGTTGCCTGCCAACGGCAACCGTGACAGCGTGTCGGCCGTGGTGAGGCTTTTGCCTGGAATGTGCCTTATAGTGTAAGAATACCTCATCAGGCGCATGCGGAATCTCTGTATCCGCGGTGGAAGCAAATCCAGGGCTTGTCCTCCGAGTAGGCTCACTAGTGGCTTATGGTCGGTCTCAAGCTCAAAGTGTAGCCCTAGAATAAAGTCACTGAATCTTTCACAGGCCCAGGTGAGCGCTAGCGCTTCTTTTTCCAGCTGAGCGTAGCGCTGCTCTGTGGCTGTCAATGTCAATCATTGTCTTTCTGTAGTAAGACTGCCCCCAACCCATATGAAGAAGCATCTGCTGAGATCTTCTGGGGTTTGTTTGGGTTGTAGAGCTGTAGCACTGGTGCAGATGACAGTTCTTGTTTTAAACTGTTAAAGGCGTTTTGTTGCTCATGCCCCCAGTACCACATGTTTTTAGTTGAAAGCAAGTCTCTCAGTGGTTTGTCTTTTTCAGAAAGGTTTGGGATGAATTTCCCCAGCTGGTTCACCATTCCTAAGAAGCTCCTAAGCTCACTCACAGTGCTTGGCTCTTTCATCTTCTGCACCGCACTAGTTTTGTCAGGGTCGGGGCTCATGCCTTCAGATGACACAATGAATCCTAAGAATTTCACTGCTCTTTTGCCAAACTCACATTTTGACATGTTCAGGGTGACGCCTGCCTTCTCTGCACGGTCAAGGACAGCGTGGAGTCTCATGTCGTGCTCCTCTCTCGTAGATCCCCAGACCAGGATGTCGTCCATGTGGCATACGACTCCCGCGAGGCCGGCTGTCACTTCCGTCACCATCATGTTTTGGAAATGCTCTGGTGCACTGGAAATACCAAATGGCAGACGGTTGAAATGGTACCTCCCAAATGGCGTAATAAATGTGGTGAGGAGAGCAGATTCTTTGGACAGCGGTATTTGCCAAAAGCCCATGTTAGCATCAAGCTTGGAGAAATACTGTGCCCCTGTGAGCATGCCTAGTGTTTGGTCGACAGAGGGAAGAATATATCTTTCACGACACACCGACCCATTTAAAGGTGTCATGTCCACGCAGATGCGGACTGTCTCTTTGTCCTTTTTAGGGGCTACGACCATGCCGCAACACCAGTCTGTGGGCTCCTCCACACGACTGATCACCCCCAACTGTTCCATCCTCTGTAGCTCTGCTTTGACTTTGCCCAGTAGTGGGAGCGGAACACGCCTGGGCACTTTCAGTGAATAAGGTTTAGTGTCGGGCTTCAGCTTAATCGTGTACGGTTTTTGAACAAGCCCGAGCCCATCCCATAGCTTCGGGTACGCTTTCTTCACTGTCTCAAGGTCAACATTGTCCATTCGGGCAATTAGTTTCAGTCTCACAGAAGCTGTCCTGCTTAAGAGAGCTACACGCAGATTTCTGACTACATAGATTGTCTCTGCAGTGCTCCTGTCACTGTAGGAAATGTCCTCCTTTGTGGACCCAAGCACGGTCAGTGCTGCACCTCCTGGTCCATACAGTGGCTTCTCAGCTTTTTGCAGATGCTCATTTGGGTGCTTAATGTCTTTGAATGTCTCTTCTGAGATAGCTGTGACATCTGCCCCCGAGTCTAATTTGAAGGTCATGCTTTTGCCTCTCACGCAGATGTTAGCAAGCCACGGGTCTTCTCCTGAATCCAGTTCACCTAGGAAGAGTCCATCTGCACAGTCTGCCACCTCATGCACAGCTGTAGACCTACAAACTCTCCCGTAGTGTCCACATTTCCCGCAGTTGTGGCATTCCGCATTTTTAGCTGGGCACTGTGCTGCTGGGTGCATCTGTGTTTTTCCACATTTAAAACACGTTTTATTTTCTTGTTTTTTTATTTGTGGTTTTCGTGGCTTGAACTGCTTTTGCTCTCTGCTTCTGAATTTATTGGGCTGTGACTTTCTGACATGCACGGCGTCCATGGCTGTTTTGCCTGTGCTGCTTTCGCCTCTGAGGTCAGTTTGCTGTCTTTTTATTTCCTCAGATTGTCTCGCCATTGTGATAGCTTTGGTTAGCGTCAAATCTTTGTTGAGCTGCATTCTCTCCGACAGTGATGAATCTTTAAGACCCACAACGAGCCTATCCCTCAAAAGTTCATCGTGGAGTTCACCATATTCGCAGTTTTCAGCGAGAGCATATAGAGCTGTTATGAAGGAGTCAACTGTTTCCGCTGGCTGTTGTACTCGCTTATTAAACTTTGCTCTTTCATAAATCACATTCTTTCTGGGGACAAAATGTCTGTCAAATGCGTTTCTGACCGCATCGTACTGCTGGCGCTGCCCGTCTGTTAGGTCTAGTCCCCTTAGCACGTCGTCAGCCTCGTCTCCCATGCAGTATACTAATGTGTTCACTTGGTTAGCATCAGTTGAACCATTCAGATTACTTGCCATTCTGAAACGCTCGAAACGTCTGATCCACTTCTCCCATTCTTGGGGCTTTGTGAAGTCGAACGGTTCCGGTGGCTTGATGGTGAAAGTAGCCGCTGGTGGAGCTGCCGTAACCGGGCCAGGAGTCGCCGGTAATGCTGCTGCTTGCTCCGTCATTTTCGTCACTAGCCGTTCGCCAAGCTGACGGTTATTTTTTTTTCACTGTCTCTCTTCGCCGCCTAGAGCGAGTGCACTTCTGACACCATGTTGCGTTGGGCTCTTTTAATAAAACTCCTCATTTAGGCGATAACGTGGAATCCCACCATCTTTATTCCAGCTCACTCTATGTTCATGACATAGCATCACTTCCTGTCTAGAAGGGTAAGTACTGCCCCCTAGTGGCGCATGATATTTACCAACATAGATTACACCACAAGTCTACTGGACCTCTGTAAACACTTTGCTATCGAGTTTATGGTGTCATTCAGTCAATTCAGGTCATATTGAATAAAAAGTTTAAGTCAATTTAACAACTCTTGGTCATATGTGTGAGTGTGTGATGTGATCATTGGCTAATGACTGGTGATTAACACTTAAATGATTAAAGTTGTTACCAAATGAGCGTGCAGTTTTACAGCCAGAACAACAAAATAGCAACGCCCACGAATACTAAACTCAATTTTTGCCTTTTACTGTTTAATTTATCTTAAATATATTTAAGATATCTGTTAATTTTAAACAGTAAGCTTTTTATATTAACTATAAAAAACAAATGTATTTAATTTTACAGTACTGTATGGAATTTCTTATGTATAAAAGTTGCTACACTTAGGATTTTTACAACATTCAGCACTAACATCACTGTTAGAGTCTGTTACAATTAAATCAGGTTAAACAGATTTAATGGGACACTGAGTCAAATATTAATTTTAACTGGTTGTTTCAAAAGAGCTTTCCAAACAGAGTGTGTGAAATCCAACATGTGGTGACGTTTTCTAGTTTTTGTGTGCTCACAAACTATGAAACGTTCACGTTACTTAATTTTAACTCTGAGAAAATTAACATGAATTTTGTTTGGTTTACCAAATTCAAATATTTGAACTTAATGAACTATTAATAAATTGACACTACACAAGTGAATGAAATTTAACTGACAAATTTATGACCTGTTCATGAAACTTAATCAAAATACGTTAAGCAAACCTTTCATTTTTAGATGGAGATATGGTGGCATGATGAAATTACCTTCATTCTACAGATTAATTTTACTGCGATTTCTATGGACTTGGTTTGACCTTCAATAAATGATTGTTTCATTTGATATCTTCCTGAATAAGAGTCTTTCTTTGGGGTCCTGTCTTCACCAAATATGATATAGCATAGTAACGTGCAGCCACAAGACACAGACATGTTTGGAAGGTTTTGCACCATATTTTCTAGTCTTTGGCATGGAAGGAAGTTGGTTTGGAAACATATTTGGCGATGCTTCATCTCCTGCCTTGCGTTTGTGTGGGAGCCCCATCAAAAACCTGTCATACCGTGCCCCCCCCCCCCCCCCCCCCCTGCCATGGCTCTGAAGAGAGAGGAATACGCTGCTGCACATCAGCCTTTTAAAGTAAGAATTCTTGTTTCAGTCTTTTGCAAAAACATCTAATATTACTAGAAAACAAAAATGTGCTAGCCACCTCAGTCACTTTGTTCTCACCATAGCAAAGATGCTATCAGGTCAAAACTTGATAGAGAAACAAATATCACTGTATAGAGACGAGCCATGTGCATTTTATTATAGTTTAATTAATTTTGAACTATGTAGTTTTATTGTTTTGGACTCTTTTTTCCTAATGTAGGTGTACTCAGACCACCAGCATTCAAAGGGGTTTAAAAAGAAAGCTCAAATATAAGTTAATTAGTAAAAGGCTGAAATTTTTAAAAAATCACAATGGAAAAAGATTTAACAAACTGAAAGCAGGTGTAGATAATAAACTCATGATCCACGACTGCACTAACAGTGGACACCTTAACAATGTGATAGTCCCGCATTGAAACTACAATATCACTAAGGCAGACTACAAAATGTGCAGCATAGTTCACCCCAATGTTTTCTTTAGTTTAGATCAATAAAAACAAAACCAGCAGTAAAAAAATATCACTTCATTATAAAGTTTGATATTGAGAATAAAACATATAGCCTATAGTTTTTTTCAAGAAATGAGTGACAAAGACAGTGATTGTATCTGCTAAAACCAGTAAGATGCTAAGGTGCTGTATTCTGAGCTAGCTAGACGTGACAGAGTGTCTCTTTAGGCTGTAGGACACGGCATCCAATTTCAGCTTTTAGAAGGGTCAGGGCACAGGACAGTTTTTCACTTGCCCTCAGTCCAACTAATATGAGTTAAAGAGGAAGACAAGGACAAATCAGAATGAGGTTATTTTCCACTGTGCCACAGGACTCTCAGTTGAAGTTAAACTTTTGGATCATAGCTACACTCGTTGCGTACTGGAGGAAAGTCTTTTGTAACCTAGCATTAGCAAGTGCTTGAGAGGAACACTTTGAAAATGAGGTCATTAGTGCTTCAAGGCAAAAGAATAAAACGCCCCTTAGTGGACACAGACCCAGACTCTTCTTTGTTTCGTTAGCTTGGGCTTTAATAGCAATATCAAAGAGTTTATGCTCATTAAAGTTACATGTTGCTTGGTGTTATTAGCGCTGAGGAAAGAAAACAGAAGAAGAATCTCTGACTACTTGTCTTCACATTAAAAACTGAGTTCTTTTAAAACAACATTCACACAACCGTCAGTCAAGCCTTCTTCCAGACCACATGTCTGTTTACCTCTTTCCTCCTTGTTTCCTTCCCCTCCTGTCTAGTTTATTAAATGGCTGAATGTGACCTTTCTGGAGCCACTGGAACAGAGCCATGAGGGGCATTAATATGAGAACAGAGACCAGACAACAACACCTCCCTTCGTCCTGCTTCCTCACTGAATAGCTGCCTGTCTTCCTTTTTCCTCTGTAATCACTTTGCCTCATTATCACCATTTCATCTTCATCATCCTTCATCTTTATAGAAAAGCAACACTTAGTTTTCCAGTTTGTTAAACTGAGAAGAAATATGTCAAAATGGGTTTGAGTTATATGCAGTTAATACAATAATGGTGGCATATTTGTCACTATGAATACCAGAATTAGACAAAAACTGTAATCGTAGCGATAGTTATTTTTCATCAATGCTGCACTTCAGAGGTACTTAAGCTGTCTTGCTGATAAAATGTCAGAGCTCATAGTATAACAAACACTGACCATGACCGAGGTGTTTTTGTTTATATAAATTGTGAAGTGAAGTTAAAAAACCATGAAAATTGTTTTGCTGTACAGGGTGTGATTAAAGCGAGGCCCATAGAAACAGAAACTGTTTAAATTTAGCTAATCCCCCCTTTAACGCTTTCTTTTTAGATTGCTCACTGGAAACCCCTGTATGACCACTCAATAACATCAAACTATTCTGGATGTTTTGAAAGCTGTTAAAACTATTCATCTGTTTCTACATTTCAGGGTCTCTTTTTTCAAAGGAATCCAGTATTTTTTACGCCTTTTTTGTCCGTTTCATATGAAGGCTTTTGTTTGCCTGTTGAAAAGCGTAATCTCAGTAGTTATATGATACCCAATTAATTGTCGTGTAGTGGGCTTTGCATTTGAACATAAACACTAACATAAAGATCACATGTTTGTCCTCATAGGACCGGGATTTGTGCCACCATGGACTGTAGTCTTGGACTAATGTAACAATGTGACCCCAGGGAACATGCTTTTTTCGCCGTGCTAGAATAAATACTAGAATAAAGTGCAATTGCACATCCACTACAGTAGGTGGCAGGGTTTTTTGCACCGAGCATGTGCACACACACAGCACACAGCAGGATGTGTGTTTTCAAAATGTTTTCTTCTTCCTAATGGGGACGTAAGAGAAAATAATTGAGAAGCACTGCTGTAGTTTGTTTATATTTTTAATTGGTAATTATGCAACAGTTTAGCCATGTTATGGAGTAACATGGAAATAATGTATCATTAAGTAAATAACCAGTAATATGTAATAGATTACTTTATGTTACCTTCATATTAAAGTAACAAAGGAAGTGACTGGTTAAGCTGAGAGATTGCACTTAGTCACAGAAGATAGCAGAGCTGCTTGGATGTGACACAGATACTGCAGCTCAACGTAATCTAAGAATAAAACTATAAATTCTTATGTCAACTGGGAATGCACTTTTGTGGGTCTTCAGACTCCAACACAGTCTGGTGGAGATCAACTCGTATCGCACAGAATGTGTGAGCTGTCTAATGTCTGAACAGACAAACCCTAGTACAGAGACACGAACGTCACTGACCAATAATCCAGTGAAAATGACAACTTTACCCACACTATGCACATGTTTAGAGTATCTGTGAGCTCTGAACCTTAAAGATGTAACGGATAAAAATAAATCTTCAAGGATTAGCACTTTATCCTGATTTCACCTCAATAAATCCTTGGAATGAATTTCTCATTTGTCTGCATAGAAAGTGTTGCAGTCCTGCCTCCAGGGTCATCATAATATATCTGAGATATAAGGATAGCTTATAGTTCATTATCCAAAATATTTCTGTTTGCTGGGCTCTGATTGAAAAATCTATATTATTTTCTCAAGTAGCTAAAGTCACTCTTTATTTTGAGATTACTGGTGCCCCCTTTTTAAAATAATATCATCATTAAGTTGATATTAGGCATTCAAAGTAGGTGTGAGCAAGTGTCACTCACCATCTTCACTCTTTCATCTAAATATGGTTACTATTGATTTGAAAATGTCAAGATGGTAAAAACTTAGCTTAAAAATGTATCATTATGGAGATTCAAATTCAAGTTTGACTGGACCCAGAATACAGAGAAGAAGAAAAACCTAAAGCCAGTCATATAAGGCTCATTAAGGTTAGTTCTTAGCTTTGGTTAAAGCTAATTTTATATTTTTGGCCCACTGATAATTGAAAAATAAAATCTTACAGGGGGAAAATAACTGCAACAAATAGTGTAGCTTCTTAGCAGAGTATCGTCTGCTCTTTCAGACGTTTCCAGAAATGTAGAGTTTGTTGATTTTAGTTGCATTTAAATTAATGTAACGTATGTATTTGAAATAACTTGTTAAACAATCTCTTTCATTCAAGTTGACTAAAAACATAAAGAGGAATCCCTTTTTCAGACGTATTAGCTCAACTTAAAAAGAGTTAAACATTGTGGACTTTTAAACTTTGAATATTTAGTTTTAGTTAACAGTTTGTTGTGGGTCTGAGTATAAATGTGATGTTCCCAGCACTGGCTGCAGCTGTCTGTGTGGTGTTCTTTACTGGTACTTACTTTGTCTCTGCATATTTTTGTTTCTCTGAATTTAGGATTTGTCACAGCTGTTTGACAGTTTTCTGTCTCTTAGTTTTTCGTCCATTCTTCTAAACAGACTTGACACATTAGTTCTCTTCTTGCCCCTCTTGCATATGTCTGTGGTTGAACGCCTACCCCATCTCTTTAACCTTTTTTCTTTCTTTCACGCCGTTGTCTCATCCTCTCGTCTCTGCCTTTTTCCAGGCTCTTTCTCACCAGCTCTATTATTCACTTTGTCGTGCTTATGTAAGACAGCTGGTTGTGAAATCAATTACCGTTGCATTACATCGGCTATATTTGTCCTTGTGACGCCATTGCTACTAGTGGAAAGATACCATTATCGTCTCCTATGAAGTCTGTGTGGTGTGTAACTGTGGATCATCTGTAGATGATTTTTAAATTTCTATTGAGAAGGTGTTTTCCATTAGATGTGTGTAGGATTTGGTGTCGACATTGCCCCAAGAAATGTTTTCTAAGATAGTTTAGGACACAGTTGGACGTAACCCATAAGCAAGTTATTAGGTCAGCATATTTCCTCTGCAACGTGGAAGCTTTAGGATCTTCTAGAATGAATTATTAGGTTATTAAAAATGTACCTGAGCTTTTGTAAAACACTGTTAGGTCCTTATATTAACAACAATTTCTCAAATGTCATGCGAAAGAGCCAGGGTTATTAATCTTTCTCATCATATATTCTTTGAGCTCATTTTGTGGTTGAATGTCTTTGTGCTACTTTAGTATATCTTTCTTCTTTTTTTTTTTGCTTGCTTTGCGTCTCCGTAGATATTTTGTGTATGTGTCGTTGCTTTGGCCCTCTTTGTGAATGTCGTGCATCTCTTTGCGGTTGTTTTGGCGTTGATCAGAGTCTGTTCTTGTTTTAATCTCTGTTCTTGTAAGTTCGAGTCTCTTTGTGTTTTTGTGTCTTGGTGTTGTAGTTGCGCCTCTTTTGTCTTTTGTATTATTTCTTATTGCTGCTGTTTTGTGTCTTCACAGAGAACCTCTACCCGATTAATAATTATCACTGTAGTTGGTACAGGTTTTCTACTACGCAATAAATTCCTGTTTCCCCACCCCTCGTGTATCTGCTGAGTTCTCCTTCAGCAGTGTGAAGGATCTGGTAAACAGCACTGTCGGCAAAGCTACTGAGATGACCAGTGAGGCATGTGGATATCACAGTCAACTTGCCACAGAGGAGGGCCTAACTTCAAAGCCTCTCTTCATCCACTTAACTAACTGTGGTCAGGCAGCCAAAGTGTCAGTGGGTGAGAAGTTATTTACAGACCTGTTTTCAGTGTCCCTTTCACTGAGGAATGCTGCCCAGAAAACAGCAACAAAAAAAGAGCTTTTTTTCCTTCAGTGAGCTTTTCGAGTTTGGGGAGAAACAGTCAGTCTCTACAGCAGTTTCTTGAGAACAAAATGGACCTGTCCTCTTTTCTTTTCTCTGCCTCTGATGCTTCTGTTTCTCTCTTTAGCTCTGCCTAGGAATGGTTGCCATGACAACCAAGCTCAGTCCCACCAGGCATGGCTCACCTTTTTCGCTTTTAAACATTTATTTTCTTATTTTAATGAATCTAAACTAGCAAATTTGCACATTTTCTACGTTTTAAATGTTTACTGCTTTGATGAAAGCTTCGTCTTTGTTCTTTTGACTTCTCTTTTTTTTTTCTTTATATTTGTTTGTTTACTTCACCTCACTGCTTTATTAATCAATCGCAGAGCTGAATTAGAACTCGAATTTGAAGTAGTGTAGTCATCAATCTAGAAAGAGGAAACAGGAACAAAATATACTAAAGTTCAAAGGTGAAAGTGAAACTTTTTTTGTACAAAATCTGGTCTGTGCAAAAATATTCGGTGGGATTATGGTCGGGTGTTTTCTATAGAAAATATGTGCTGGAAGGGAAAACCTGCTTTACATGATGATAATACATGTGACCCACAAAACAACACGAAACAGTGAGTGAAAAGCTGGAAGACTTCAGTTAAAAACTGGTATCATTTTACATTATACAGGTGTGACAGGAAACTGTCACTTTCCTTGCAATCTGCACATGACTTCACGAGTAAAGTTACACATATTTGTCTCTATTATTTCAGGGTTTCACCTTATAATCAAAAGCACTGTTGTTGTGATTTGGTATGATATAAATAAAACTGACTTGAATTAAACATTACTGACAGAACGATTCCCAGGAAGGCACATAGTGGCACGAATTCCATTATTGTATTAACTCTATTATCACTCTCACTCCTAGCCCTGCTTTAAAATTACACATAATGCCCTCTTTTGTTCTTCATTCACGAGGACCTCTTGCCAAATTACACATCTCAGTGTCGCACCATGGTAACCCTTTCTCACACTGCTTCCTTGTCCCTGCTCATTTGTGTAGGGTTATGAAACCATTTGTATCACTTTGGATTGTTACTGTGTATCTGTTCAGGTGAACTCAGGGCAGGTTAGAGAACTAGTGGAGGGATTTTAATAAGTCTTTATAAAAAAAGATGTTCTATGAATTATAGGAAATATTGGTGCACATCAGAAGTAAGCACACAGTACACATGCAATGCTGTGTGCTGCTGAACCTTTATGCTCTGATGGGGGTTTTTTGCTTCTTTTTACCTCTACCCCATTTCCTCGAGGCGAAGGCCTCCGTTGTAATTAAAATGTGTTGTTAATCCATAATCCAAATACAGGCTACAATGATTTATTGCAACACCTTTTGGTACAAATTTGTATTACACAAAGTACAGCATTTCCCTGATATATTGTATATGAATTAACTTTGTTAATTTTCAAAGATTCTGAATTATTTTTGCTCTCTTGATAACTTTTATTTCTTTTGCCTGTCATATCATTTCCTAAGTCTGGGTTAGACGTCAGTGGTAATAGTGGTTTTTCAACTTGGAGAAAACTGTCTGCATTGATACACTAATATAATGTAGGTAAAAGACAGAAAATAGGTGCGATAAAAACTACATGAACAGAAAACCAGGAGTCAATCTTGGCTGTTGATATTTATAGAAAGTGATCAGAGAACATAACAATAAAACCCTTGTGAATCTCATCTGAATGAGGCCTGAGGCAGCTAAAAACTCAGTTAGTTCAAGTTTGTCAGGTACTGGACATTTTGCTGCTACAGTTGGAACAAACCGTCATGAGAGTAAAGCTACACACGGATTTCCTGTATCTGTGTTAGTTATGCAACTCTGAGGGGAAGGTTGGAAACTGTGTCGCAGGTCTAGTCATTCAGTGACAGTGAAGCACTTTAATAACTCACGTCATCCTTTAAAATACTCACACTTATCACCCTAGGGACCGTTTTCTGCCACGCCCGAAAAAGTGCTATAAAAAATTTATATATTAATATTTTTTTCCACTTTAAATTAGCCAATCTTTTAGACCTACTTCTCCTTGAAATATTCATGTCAAGTTTTAATTACATTTCGCGGATTTTAACCCTTTATATCCCGGTTTCGTCACATGAGCGCACTGCTTTTTTTGCCCCAAAAAACAAAAAACTTGAATATTTTCCAAAAAAAACATTTGAGGTAATATTCAATTGTTATTATAATTAGGCCTTTAGATGGACTAAAGATTGGCACCAAGAGTCATTTCGATCGCCTTTTATTTTTTTTCCAGGAGCGCATTTCATAAAATGCACACTATCGACCACGCCCAAAAAGTGCTATAAAAAATTTATATATTAATATTTTATTCCACTTTAAATTAGCCAATCTTTTAGACCTACTTCTCCTTGAAATATTCATGTCAAGTTTTAATTACATTTCGCGGATTTTAACCCTTTATATCCCGGTTTCGTCACATGAGCGCACTGCTTTTTTTGCCCCAAAAACATAAAACATAAAACATAAAATATTTTCCAAAAAAAACATTTGAAGTAATATTTTATTGTTATTATAATTAGGCCTTTAGATGGACAAAAGATTGGCACGAACATTAATTTCGATCCGGTTTTAATTTTTTTTCCAGAAGCCAAAAATGTCCCCAGGCGGCGCTGCTGCTCCTGCTCCCCCGGGGAGGAGTGCCTCTGCCGCGGGTGTGTTTCGCGCAGCGCCGGAGCATATGGTTCGGTTCCCGTGTCTGCGGCACACACTTCCGCTACCACGTGAAAACAAATACGTCATTTCCTGTTGATTAAAAAAAAAAAAAAAAAATCAAACGAACCTAAGGGCAGAAAATGGTCCGGAACGAGCAGCGGGCCAAGCTGCTGCTGTACGCGGGAAATTAGTCTGCCTTTTCCGGGTATCTGTCTCGAGCAGGCCGCTGGAGAACATGTGTATGTTCCAGCAGGCGTCACATGTGGAGCAAGGGCGCCACCCGGTGGACAAATAAAAAAATTACAACTCTAAGGCCAGTACTGCAAGCGGAAGCGGAAACATAACCGATCACGATCGATTTGACCGTAATTTTTTTGCCGTGAAAAATAGCGTTTATAATGGGTTTCAATGGGGCACAAAACGGTCCCTAGGGTGTTGAGTGTGAGTATTTTTGCTGCTAAGCCGTGTTAGGCTGTTGTAAGAAAATCAGACTGAAAATTTGAAGATTTTACAAAAACGAAACCGGCTGGCAAGTTTGGCTATGCTATACCCAACACAGCGGAAATGGCGTTCATACGAATGAAAAAAGTGGCACAAAAAGAGCCCAGTATGACGTGAGGGTTAAGTGGATGCAGTTACAGTATAGAGGCTAAGAGTGACGCTTCCTGTCAGGAAATCAATTGCACTGCCATGTGGAGGGGAACCATCTGATCTGACGGACACTCGCTCAATCGATGCTTGGAAAGTGGGACAGCACAGGACAGCAGAGGGACAAATATGACGACATAGTGTCACAAAAACCATGTTTAAATGTTTACAAGGCCAACATAAACCAGCAGAAGCCCCTTTAATAAAAAGCAGTGAGGCAGAAACACTGGTGTGATGTGCAAGTGTCACATTATATGTACTCCCCGCCTTGTAGTGCTATAGTTTGCTCAACGTGCCCTAAAGGCTTTTCGGTCACTGATTCCAACACTTTGAGCAAAAGTGCTGAGGCTCAGCTTCCTCTCCTGCACGGAGGATACAAGGTTACCGACTCTGCTCGAGTGTATTAATTAGACATATGGCTGCCACACTGCCCACCAAAGGATATGGATGTGGGTCTCTAACCCTTCTCCTTTTTCACTGTGATCACACACATCTATCTATAGATAGACAGATAGATATAGGAGGAAAAAATGTAAATAGTTTGAAGAAAAAATGTTTGCTAATAAATGAGGACGCTCAGTCACAAAGGTGGAAGTCAGGGATGAAATATGTCCAAAAGGAGCTCTGCTGTGATTCTGTAACTGCCAACAAGAATCCTCACAGAACTGATGTTCCGCTTCCTGTCTAGCCTCAATATGAGCACACTGAGCTTCACATAACTAGCTGCTGCATTTTGACTCTGCCAAATATCCCATTCTTGCGAAAGAAATATCTCTAGGACTTCCGAAGGACTTCAATTGGCACAAAGTTTCACTTAGACTCAAGGATGAATTTATTCACTTTTAGATCTGTAAAACTTCAAATCTGTCCAATATTTATGAATTTATTTACATTTGACAAGTATCTCTGGAATTAATGATGAACTGAATAGACTTAAGCTTCCTTGCTCTCAAACACTAAGCTTCAGTTTAACTTTGACTGCCTTAAATTTAAACCATGTCAGCCAAGGTTTAAATTAGGGTTTTGTGGCATATTTAGACTTTTTGAGGATATAAGTCACAGGGTGTTACTGAACATTGCTGGTTAGCCATTTATGCTTGAATTTAATGAAATTCTCTGGATTTTCATCTGTTTTATATTCTATACTGAACATTTTAAAAGCAATGAGGACTGAAAAGCACAGGAGATTTTGCTAGCAGTGCTAAAAACGAGGCTTTGTGGTCGATTTTTGCAGAAAAAGGTTAGGAGAAAATAATTTTTTATATGTCAGTAGATTAATTTGCAGTTCAGTTTGTTAAAATGTTAAAATTAAAACATTAAAAAGCATTTTTAAAGCCTGATATAAAACAGGCTTGTGTACACTTTTGCATGGCACTGTACCAGAACTAGCTATCAGGAGCCTGTGGGAGCATCGCTAATGGCAGCCTGCTTAAGAAGAAAAAGATGGTATAGCTGTGTTTCAGTCCTGATACAAAACAAGTTGTTTTAAGCTTAGAATCAATAAAAGTCTCGTTCCTGGTGTTCTGCTTTAAGTCACCTTCACTGAGCTTTGCTCCACCGGATCTTGCATCCCTTGTTCTTCAGTGAATGTGAGCATTAGTACACTGTCGACTGCTTCACTACCTGATTCCAAAAACCTCTCTGGGGCAGATTAACTGGTATGTCGTTTATCAAAATGCTTAAACATGTCTCAGATTTTGAAATGAAGCCACTTAAAATGTTAAACAGCAGCACAGCCCAGTCCCCGAACAGCCATCTATCTCGTCCTGTATCTGCTGCCTTGTTTCATCCCTTGTTCACTTGATCTTGTCTTTTTTATGATATTGAGCTAAGTAGATGCAATTCCTAAAGGAGCTTCCAGCAGATGTTAATCCTTGCTGACACAACCCAGCATTCACTCCTACAACTCACAACATCTCTTTCATCTCCATTACCTATGCTGTTGGCTTGTGGGTGGAGAAACACACCTTCACATGCATCTTCTTCCTTTTTAATGCAAAGAAAAAAAAATCTCAACATTTCTTAAAACAGTTTTTAACTCACAATTAGTAACAGAGCTATTTCCACTATTTGAAATGAGACTTTTAAATATTTATAGCTGCTGAATGTCTGGAGATGGCTGAGAAGCTACCTCAGAGCCAAGCTATCAATGTAGGAGTGGAAGATTAAATATTAAATATCAGCTATCGGCTCCAGACAAACACACAGCGGCACTTTCTGTTCTGGCAGAAAAAGTTTCCTCGTCAGAGAAATCAGATGAAAGCTTTGCGTCTGCAAAAAATGCTTCACTCTGGAGTCAGAAAAGCAGCTTAGAGACAATAAGTAAAGTGCATTCATACTCAGGATATTCAGAACGTAATGTGACCTGAATCAGACAGGGTGAGTTTAAAATGGAAAACCAGCATAGAGGATGTAAAGGAGGGTCCGGCCGCACAGTGGTGAGCTCACACGTTTGACAGCACATTCGCTCAGAGCTCTATTTTCACCTCATCTCTCAGCGGGAACGTCAGAGTCAGGGTGTGACAGGGTCATGCTCCCGAGAGCTGGACTTACCGCAGCAGTGAAATGATAATGCTTACATTAGTTTAGATTTGCAAAGAGGACGAAACACTCCGGTTATTGGCAGCTTTCAGAAGACAAATTTAAGCATCTTTAAAGTATCTTCAGCTCGCACCAGAATTCAGTTCGAGACCAATTTAACTTCGTGTTGTATTTTTCCCCCTGGTGAATGTCTCAGTACATTTGCATGGGCAACTCGAGCTGCACTGTGTCATGCTTCACTCTTTTCAGGTCATGCACTGAACTCAGCCTCCTACTTTGGTGACCACGTCCCTGTGACATGTCTGCACTGTTGCTGCCCTGCTGTTTCAACTCCTCCAGCAATCACCATTCAGGATGTTTACCCATTAATTCTCAGTTTCTATTTGCAGGAAGTGATGAGATTCACAGCCTGGGAAGGAGAATGAGCTTTATCTCTGATTCATCTCAATCTAAGAGCTGACATTATTATTCATCAGTTGAGGGATGCAAGACTTTGACTTTGTCTGCATGCCATCATTTTTACGCATAACTTAAGTAAATGCCACACTGATGTACATTCTGATATGTGATCCCAGCTTTGAAGGAGTTTCTTGGGTGGATGAGGAGCTGGCACTGCCTGAAGTGTGATCAGTGATTAAAGTGAAACCCACTTGAGTCCCACAGCACATACAGTTATTCACCTCATTAATTCCCCCGTAATGGAACCGACGACATGTTCAGAGGCACTGTACCGGGTCCTCCTTAGCTTTTCCTTCCAGCAGTTTTGGCTGAGTAAACATTTTGTTTTTGATCATCACCTTGTTTCACACACACAGGGGTGTGTTCACAGCTGCAACTTTACTCAGCAAGTTTGCAGAAAGTTGAATAAGATAACTTGAACTGATGTCGAACAGCTGCAATAAAAAAAAAAGCTGAGGCAACACATACGGCTGCCTGTAGCTGTTATTCTCCACCACTGTGTAAAATCATGACCTAAATAATAACATTATACTGCTACAAGTTTTAAACAAAGACTCCCAAAGGGACAACAGCCCAAGGGCGAGCAGCTCTTCACACTGAACCAAAGCTCGTAGGTGTTGAATACTAAAGTCTTACAGCTCGCTTCTCAGTGTTTGCTGATTTTGCTGTTTTCATGTCTTTGCAAAGTCAGAGGCTGAGGAGAACATGCATGAAGGACTGTTTTTTTTATATAAATAAAATTGAATTGAAGTGAATTGAAAAGGAAAAACATAAAACATCAGTAGAACATCTGTGAACTTCCTAGTTTTAATGATTTGTCCTGTGGTTTATAATTTCCTTCTCTGTTCACCTGGATGTGGCATTTTCAGTGGGAGGAACATTTGGTCTGAGACTGAAGAAGTCACTTTGTATTTCTCCCAATAAAAATGCTACAGTGTGATGAAGGAAGCTTTCTGGGATTTTCATACCGGGATGACTCAGCATGCATCGAGACAAGAGTTTTCTGTGTAACTGCTGAGCCACATTGCAGCGCGAGACCCGCTGCAGGCTATGGAAACATTTCCCCAGACAGTGATGCGTTGCTTTCTTTACCTGCAAACTTTGATGGACACTGATGATGGGACACTGCCTCAGGAGTTTTACGTGAATGCACAGCGGCAGGTGTTCACGGTGAATGAGGAATAAAGGCCCCGGGCTGTTTTTCATTGTGTTCTTTTGGTGTTGGATAAAAAAAATCCTCTCCTTTTCCAGCGTGACAATTCCCCCAAACAGAAAGGTTCTAGGACTTGTAAAATGCTGCCAGAGTTGTTTGTGTAACTTATATGAAGAGACTGACGTGATTCAAGGTTTTCACTGAGTGTGGCTCTGCATCGTTTGCTCTTCTGGGGCTTCTTCTAAAAAATATTTCCTTCACATTGCAAGCGTCTCATCCTCCTCGCAGTTATGTCATGATGCTGCAGAACTGAACTTTTAGAACCTGCTAACAGCCCAGCACTATCATCATCCACTGTATTTTAGTCACCGACATTCACACGTCATGACTTGAATTTATTTGGCTCATGCTGAATGGCACAGTTGGATCGTCCGGCAGCGGCGCTGAAAAATGCAACCAAATGTCCCTTCTAGTGATTGTGTTTCTATGGTCCGCCCACGGCGCTGTAGGACGAGCGCCAGCAGGACAGGCGGGCAGACAGCGTGTGGTCACCAGCAGTACACTGATGGGGGAGGGGAGCGGTCGGTGGATTCTTTCCTGAACCGAACGGAGAACCCGATGTCAAGAAGCGAAGCCCAATGACCCACGGTGAAGGGATGAATGGTTTCCTGAGCAAGCCGCAGTCACTTCCTCCACAGACGCATGGGTTTAATGCCACTACCACTGCAAGACAGGCCATAACCCACAACCCCAACAGCAGTGATTGGCCCTGCATTTTATACCTCACTGAGACTGGAGGTGTTACACCAAACAGGCGTTGAGATGGAAATTTTGAGCTAAATTGTCAATATTTGTCACATTTAAATCTATTTAATGTTCAGATGTTTAGATCATTTTAGAGTTACATAAACATAAAAGTCTTAGAAGTGTTGTACATGCCTATTATTTAAAGACTTGGGTAACACTAACAATTTAATGGGCTGCATTTATATAGCGCTTTTCGAGACCCTCAAAGTGCTTTACAATTCCACTATTCACTCTCGCATACTGGTGGAGGTGAGCTACAGCTGCCCTGGGGCAGACTGACATGGCAGGCTGCCATATTGCGCCATCAGCCCCTCTGGCCATCACCAGTAGGCGAAGTGCCTTGCCCAAGAACGCAATGACCGAGACTGTCCGAGCCAGGGCTCGAACCAACAACCTTCCGGTTACAAGACAAACTGCCAACTCTTTAAGCCACAATCGCCCTAATACACGTGTTGTTGTGTGGACTTAATGTGCTCTGATGTGTCGTCATTTGTCTGTGTTGTGTCGATTTGTTGCTCATTAAGCTGACCGGTCCTGCTTTAGACTGAGTGTAGAACCATACGCCCACTGATACTGGAATAAATACACTGCTCAAAAAAATTAAAGGAATATCTTTTAGTCAGGCTATAGCATCAAGTCAGTGAAGCCTCTGAGGTATTGATCCTATCAGTTACATAACAGAGAGGGTTGTTAATCATGTTCAGCTGTTTTGATCTTAAATTAAATAAAAACAGGTGAACTAGAGGGGCAGCAATGAGACAACCAGCAAAAACATGAAATTTACAGGTGGAGGCCACTAACATGTTTACCTCCTCATCTTGTCTGACTGTTGTTTCACTGGTCTTGTATTTAGTTAGGGCAGGGGTGTCCAATTAGTTCATTACCAGGCCTCTGGAGAACTTCAAGACATGTTGAGCCATTTAAATCAGCTGTGTTGGATCAAGGACACATCTAAAACTTGCAGAACACCGGCCCTCGAGGCCTGGTAATGAACTAATCATTTGATTCAGGTCTGTTGACCCAGGGTGAGATCTAAAACCTGCAGGATACCAGCCCTTTAGGCCTGGACTTGGACACCTCTGGGTTAGGGTATACAAACTACCTGTGCAACAGGTAGTCCACTCTTCCAGGATGCCACATCAAAACTTTCCACTGCCAGAAGGTTTGCTCTGTCACCCAGCAGAGTTTCGAGAGCACAGAGGAGATTCCTGTAGACAGTCCACAGAGGGACTCACAGGCCCCTAGAGGCCAGGTAGATATCAAGATGAAATCACTGGACCCAGTGTCAGACCCTACGCTGGCACAGAGGGTGCTGAGTTACTCTGGGTGCATGACAATCCCAGCCTCATGTTGCCAGAGTATGAGGCAGCTCCTGGAGGATGAAGGAATTGATACCTCTGACCTCCCCCCACGCTCGCCTGACCCAAAGCCAATCGAACACCAGTGGGACATTATTGTTCAATCCATCTTTTGATCCAATCATTCCAGGTTGCACCTGAAGGTGTTCAGGAGCTCAGTGATGCTCTGGTCCAGATTCACTTTTTTGAGCAGTGTGCATGGAGATATGTAGAGAGATAGAGACCGTCCAAATAAAAAAGAATGCACAGAAATGTAGAAATATATTTAAACAATGCATTTCTCATATTTTTAATGACAAAAAGGTTGCATATTCAATAATATATTTCTACATTCACATTTTCGTTCTGTAACATTGTAGCGTTAATAACTGAAGACTGAATTGTCCTCTTGTTGCTGCTTGACAGCCATTTGAGGGAAATATGAGGAGGTGCAAGAGAAACACGCCACATGTTTTATTTTTAGCTTGATGGATTATTTTCCTGATATGTCAGGATACTATTTTCATTCTAGACAAATAACCCAACACTTAACGCTTAATCAGTAATCAAGAAATGATCACATCGCTATTTCCGTACTTCTCCTGCTGCTTTTCTGATGAGAGGTGTGTCCAGTTTTCTACTGATTTACATCTGAACCTGAGGGCAAAGTCATGTTTCTGCATATTATATGAAGCTGTTGCTTGTGCTGTGCCAGCCTCCATTTTTAATATATGCCCTCCATTAGTGACCACAGAGTAGCACAGAGCTGGCATTCAATAGCCAGTATGTAAGCAGCAGCATTCTCTTATCGATCGGATCATTTTTACTCTAATACACCATGAACATTCTGTGTTTTATACTGCAGCGTAAAACCCACAAATTTTGCTCTTTACAAAAGATGACTTACAGTCAGGAGGAAAAGTGAGTAAACCCCAGAGTGATGTTGCTTTGGTATCAAATGTTTCAAACTTGTCACAGTAACTGCTTGCCTCCAAGAAGAAATCCTTCTAGAAGCAAATCTCAGCTCCTAGGCTCTATTTTGAAGGATCTCTTTGAGTATTTGGGCAGTGATTACAAATAAAATAAATGACAATTATTTTAATTCATTTCAAAGGAACATAAAGACTACATGCATAGAATCACCAGACAAATCTGTTTGCTGACTTTGTCTCAAAATGGCATTAAAAAGGCACATTTTTCCTTTGGAACAACATGTTTGCTGTTACAGAGTTCTGCCATAGATTTTAATTCATGGTGCATTGAGAGGCATGTCTGTCTAATTTAATGTCTCTGGTGTTTGTTCTTGTGTGACATTAAAGGTCACACAGTAGGAATTCTTCCTTTCTTCGGTAAAACATGCTCAGCCAGCTCACAGTCGTCACTTTTGCTTCTTTAGAAAACTCTTTTTTCTTGGGTTTGCTCTCATGCTGGAATATTCCTCTGCTGCCAAGCTTCTGGACACTGGGATTCATCTTCTCAGCCAGTTTTTCAATATAGCCACAGGTACTTTTGATACGTCTATAAATGGTTAGCACCATTTCCAGCAATGCAGCCTCATATTATCGCTCTTACACTCCATGAAAGGCACTCGTCAGTGCCTCCTCCTGCACTTCTCGGAATCAGCTGATTTTTTTTTTTTTTGTATAATACTTCTTGCATATTTAATAAATTCAACTGAAAATTGTACCGTTCTATAAATATTTTCCAATATTTTCCAGAAATACATGGGAAATTAGATACTTTACGAACATGCTTGAGCCCTCTTAACATCTTAAGTACAGGACATGCATCAAATTTTCAGGGCTTAAAAGGTGTGATCGCTGCTGAAAACTTATTCTATACATCAGCTGTTTTTCCATTCATTTTTAGTCCACCAGTGTTCATCCGTATGTATTTTTGAGCTAATAAAATCTATTAATGGGAAGTATAGTTTGATGAGATACATTAGCTAATTTAATGATTGTAGCTCTTGAATAAAAAATATCAGCAAAATAGATTAAAAAAAAGATAAATCGCAACATTTACTCATTTTATTCTGATTGTTATGTTGAAAAAGTGCTATTATTGTTCCTACAAGTGTACTTCATTCAAGTCCACAGGTTTCTAGCTGTATGTAGATGTACTTACTTTCACTGTATGAAGCTTCTCCTTGTACTATATTCTCAATAAAAGGTTTTTCAGTTGTTCACAAGACAGAATACTCAACTAATCCTGCAGTTACCGTGAGGTGATACAGCTTTGAATCATTTGACATTAAAGGGATATTCCTTAGAAGCATACTCGGTTTTGTTTGCAAACTATATTTTGAGCACACGGTGAAGCTCTGCAACAAAGAGGCATTAATATGCATGCAGAGATGTGTGGAACATGGAGTTCCATCAACAATGAGTCAGTCACACAGGATAGTCAGCACCAGGGCTGGCATTTCATAATTAATGGGTGACAGCAAAACATAACACACACACCGAGGGGAAAAAACAAAACAATGTGTGCGATGACGGGGCATGCTGATATGCTTTAGTAACATTAGCAGTTTGGAGAAAGATTCATCTCCAGTCAGGCCTCATAGACTCCAACATGGAACTGAAACTTTACAGAAATATGAATGTGCAAAGGATTGTTGTGTGAACCAACAAAACTGACGGGAGTATTTAATCACATTAAACTGAATCAGTTAGGCCCAAACACAAGACAAAAGTGACCAGGCTAGGATCAGCTGTACAAGCAAATTTCAGCTGATGTTATGAAAGGTGAAATCCAGCATCTTGTGTGTTTGTTTTTTGTTTTTTCACCACATTTTTGGGATTGTGTATTTATTTAGAGCCAAGATTCCTTATCAAGCATCAAAATAAATAACTGTTAATACGTACAACCCAAGTTTTCTAAAAGCTGCTAATCTGTTAAACTACAATCCTTAAACAACAGCATCCTTTAAGAAGAAGTTCATAGCTATTAGTGCATTCCTGCGTACATCTCTGTACTGATTTATGATTCTTTATTTAGAATTTATGATATAATCCAAATATCAAGCCTACATATAAGAACTAGGATACAATAATATGGGATGTAAAACAGTATGGGAATTCAGTGGTAAGATAACAAATAATGGTATATAGGAAATCATTCACTGTCATTTAAAACAGTAGTATTAGCATCCTGTAAGCACGAGCTTAGCAAAAGCCCAGCTACAGGTTGAATTTAAACTGTTCAGGTGTTTTCTATACAGTCAGAATTAAATAGAGTGATGCATTTAAAAATATGCATATTAAAGCGATGAAGAGTCTGAAGGATGAGCAAACTGCACACGCTGGAAGAGGCTCATACCACGCGGTGTGTCACCTGGATGAGGTTTTTGCCAACGGTTGTAGAGAGAATTTTCAATTCAAGAGTCTGGCGTTATTCCCGGCCTAATTCCTAGTATCTGTTCCAGTATCTGTTGTGTGGTTTTTTTCTTCTTAAAAAAAAAAAGTTTAAAAAAATAAAATAAAATTAAAAAAAAAAATAAATAAATAAATATATATATATATATATATATATATATATATATATATATATATATATATATATATATATATATATATATATATATATATATATATATATGGCAGATGGACTGCTCCTGTCAAATGCATGTTTGTTTAACAACAGAATTATGATTTTTGATTGGATTTATGGGCATTTGCTGGCTGCTGCAGAATGAATGCTTGAAACACTGGTCTGACTGATTGACAGAATGGGGCGAATGGACAGAGAATGCCATAGATGTATATCCACTCGGGTTGGATAAAGGAGAGACCTATGTGGTACAGTATGGTAGGTTATGTAGGTAGGTAGGTACAGTGGCTTTACGATCCTACGTACATGGTCTGCAGGAGGCTTTGTGGAACCGTGCAGCCAGCCTTGGGAGGGAAGTTCCAAAACAATCCAGGCCCCATCTAGCAGCAGGTATAAAAATACAAGAGACAAGAACTACTGTACTAGCGTTGGTGCATTGCAGGTGCAAAGGCAATAATAAAATTCACAGGTTATAAGAGGAAAGGTCATGCAGCAAAGCTACAGAGAACAGACAGAAGGAATAATAAGACAGGCGACAGAGGTCAGTAAGAAAATGGTCATAAAAAATTAGGGAGAAAAATGTAAAGGTTAAATGATAGAAAAGGACTTTTCTGTTACTAGGTGAGTGATATTTAATTAGTCAGATTTTCAAATCAATAAAAAAGCCATGGGGTTTCTAATAATACATCAACTGACTTTTACTGGCCTCTAATAGTGGCCAGAAAGACATGCAACAACCCTTTATAATTTATATAGATATAGTTTCCAGGAGACACAAGGATGCTACTGGGTTAGAGCAAAGATCCAACACAAATGGGGACGCAAAGGGGAAATGTATCAGCATGCAAAACACGGTAATAACAGTTTTGCTTTTGCAGTGGCTCGCTCTCAGTGCCAGCCTCATTGTCTAGCTATTGAAAATGCCACTGGGGGGAGGGAGATGGGGGCTATGGAGTGGTGCAAAGAACCCAAAGAGCAAGAAGAGTTGTTTTCAAACAGAAGGAACAAGAAAGCGAGCAATGAAAGCTTCACATACCCGACATCTCTTCTAAGGCATAGTTTTGTTACCCCCATCTGAAATTTAGGTTAATCTTGCTGTTTTGTACAAGGAAATGTCTTAACAGAATAAAAGTGTGTAGCCAACTTGAGAGCTGATGTGACTGCTAAGCACCTCACAGTCAGCTTAAGTTCTGCTCAGAGGTTAAAGTTGGGGAATTAGCCATTTAGCATTCCTTACTAAATAGTTAAATGTTCTAGAAGCATAATTTCAACAGTACAGTATGTGATTTCATGTGTTTGTCTTGTATTTTAGAGAGGAGATCACCACGTAACCACACTGTCAAATCTCACAACATGTAGCCTCTGACTTCAGCACTCTATTTCTAAGCTGTAGTGCCTCTTCACCTCACTGTGCAATACCTTTTGTGCAATACTTTTGTTAATAGTCAACGGTGCAATAGACTCCATACTTGAAATGTGCAATTCACTTGTATTTTTATTTTTATTCCTATTTATTCTATTTATCCCCTTCGTATATTTTATTTATATATGTCTCTGTATTTATATATGTGTGTGTGTGTGTATATATATATATATATATATATATAATATTCTGTAACTGTAACTTCTGTCAGTGCTGTGCTTTTGGAAACCGAATTTCCCAGAGGAACCCACCCGAGGGATTATTAAAGTTTTATCTTATCTTATCTTATCTTATCTTATTTCTTATCTGTTAATTCAAAGTAATAAAGTAATCCCCATCCAAAAGTCAAACTTTTCTCTTTGCTTTGTTTCAAGCAATTTACTTGTGACCAAAGTAAAGTGATTTGAACTAGTCAGAGCTTTATGAAGATCAAATTGTGGCTAAAAGGTTTTTAAGGTGTGAAAACTCTTGAAGTTTATGCTGACAATAGCAAAAATATCACCAGTGCTATCCATCAGCCTCCCAGTAGATGCACGTTTCAAATCAATTGGAAAATTCTACGTGAGATCTTTTCCTATTTAGGGTTTTCATACGATTGTTAGAAAACTTCACCTCCTACCTTGATCGTGAATTCAAGGTGAACAAATTGAAAAGATTAAAAGAGTCATGTGACTGCAATGTCCATTTTTTATCTGACTTCTATCTATTTATCATCTTGTAGTTTATAAAGGATTTTCCCCATTTAGCATGTAATTAAACAATAACATCAACAACACTAAGTCTAACCCTGGATGGGCTGGTCAGTGTTAAGTCCTTAATGATTCATATCTGTGCTTTATGCATGTGCAATTGTATGTTTGCTATGCAGATGTCGTGAACTGTCAGAACTGTGCTAATTACATTTAGCTTCCTAAGCAGTGGCTGCTTGCTAGCTTTTAAAGCTCCTCTGACTTGGGGCTTGGTATTGGGACTTTCCTACTACTTCATATGCTTTGTTGATCTGACAGGTTGTCTTAAATTTTTCATCTGCACAGATGCGTGGCTGTGAAATTTCCCAATACCTTTGATTTTCATGAAGTCCACAAGATGTAAAGTCAGAGCTTGAACTTGTGGTTAGAACCAGCAGGTGAAACATGGAAGCAGGATCGCTCGTATCTTATTGCCATTTTGGACACGTAGTAACCCTTATTGTGCTTTTTATAGGGGATAGTGACCTTTTTACTTTGAGTTGTAGTGCAATACATAGTGAGTTGGATGTAGGGAGCAGTAAAATTGCGGATAATTATGAGCTGTTAATCGGCGCATAGTAGCAGGAGGTGACATGATTTATAAGAAAAACCCAAAACTGCATCTCTTCCACTGGAAATTAAGCAAGATTTTAACTCATGTTGTTCATACTTGTAGAAAATTCTGGAATAATGTGATAAATCTATATCCCCAAAAATCCCCTCTGGCCAAATATGGACTAACTGGATTGGCGATAAGGTGTGAGCTAGCATTGCTGTGTGGCTCGTGATGAACAAGAGCAGGAGCGTATTGCTCTTTGTAAATCTATTTATAAACTGCGAGCTGAGAAACAGACCCGCTCCCGAAGGGGAGGCCAGCTCGGCTTCAGCGGCTGTTTCATGTTCTCAAGAAGCAGCAGGAAGAATACGAGTCAATAAGTTTTGTAGTAGCTTGAAATCTGAACATAGCAAAAGATGCACTGCAAGAAAATGATAAGGGAAGTGATTTTGCTGAAATGAGACATCAACACTGTTGCTTTTTCAAGGATATGAAAAATGCTCTTTAATCTGTTCATCTGTTCATTCTGCTGCTGGTGTGACGCTGCAAACCTCACCGAGTTCTGATAAAATCTGCATATACATTAATGTTGTCTTATATGGTTCTTAGTTTTTAAATGCGATCACCCAGCCACTTTATTTTGACCACGATGCCCCGATGCTTGATGGTTCTAATCTGTCTGGTCCTGCCAAGACCACTGAGACAAATGCAGGCACTTTCAGGGCACCACTAACACAAGCCTGCACCAGATTCAATCAACTTTTATGACTTCCACCTACTGTCGATTCATCATCCAGCTGACTCAATCTCCTTCAAATCCAGCATTGTTTTCTTTAGCACGCATCGCTCCCTCCCCTGCCATTGCCAAAGTCAGACACATCAGAATGAGACGATTATTAAAAGCATCAAGACTTTTTTAAACTACAACTTTATAATCCAACTGTAAACCAGGGAAATACAATATAAATGCAAAGGCTTTGGGTTTAATACATAATAATAATCCCGTCTGGTTTTCTAAATGTCGCACTTTTGTTCCTGTGGGGTCAATAAATTCAACCTCTTGACATCCTGTTCTCACCAATGCAGAGGCTGGAAACAGGGGTGTGTATATGTGTGTGTGTGTGTGTGTGTCTGTGAGAGAGAGAGAGAGGAAAAGTAAAAAGCACAAAGCTCCAGCAGCAGCATTCACATACACCGTGCCAAAATTCCTGTCCTCATTTTAACATCCTCCTCCTCTAGTCCTCAAACACAAAGCAGGCTCACTGCATCCGAGCTCAAAGCTGAGGGTAGAGTCAAAACACGAAGCTTCTCAAAGAGTTCACCTGCAAATAACTGTTTGCCACTTAGGTAGAAACTGTTGAATCAATATCACAATCCAGGCAGACAAAGCTTTACGGTACCTGTGGTGTTGTTCAGAGCTTCTGTGGCCGCAAAGTCTGGTGTAGCTGTGTTTTCTGTGTCCGTCCCTCAGGCTGCTACAGACTGGCTGAGTGTACGTCTCAGAGTGTTTGTGCGTGAATGTGTGTGTCTTCCTGTGGTCGCACTAGAAATGAGAGAGAAAGAGCTCTCTCTCTCTCCCTCCCTCTATCTCCCTCCCCTTCCTGATGATAAACACAGAGCACGTGGCTTCACCAATGATGCAGCACGCTGACAATCACAGCACCGAGAAGCGAGGAGAGAAGTGAAGGATGAAGGAGAAAGACGCTGGTAAAAGTATAACAAAGTGAGTCTGGTTAGAAGGAAAGCGTGGGAACGATCTTGTTCATCATACCAAAAATCCAGAAGTCTTTTTTTTTCCTCGCCAGTTTCAACAACTAGTCATCTGATCTGCTTCAAACTCACCAGGTGTGCAGGACACACGAGTAGGTGCACTGCAGAGTCGGAGGTCATAAGGATGACTATAGTGCCTGCTCTACTGTGTCTGTGTGCAGGGGGAGGGGCATATATAAACACAAGCGTGTTTGAATGACATTCATTGACATTAAGTTTAAATAAGTGCCAAACATTATTCTAACTGTAAATCTCAGCCTCGTGAAGATAAAGCTGTAAAGTCTTTACTCAGCACGATCTGTTTCCTGGCTTTAATGTTCTGTGATTAATGATTTAATTCACTCATGTTGTTTCGATTAGTGGTTCTCGAGAGAACTACTAAGAGTCTGTAAATGTGTAATTGTTTCGTTTTTGTTTGCCTACACGTGACACACGTGTAAGTTGTACCTATAGAACCAGCCAGGCTCTGCACCGGTGCCGTTCTGCAGCCCTGAGCTGGCAAGCTTTGAATTTACTCGTGATTTTGAAACCAAGCAATGAAAATACATCCATCCAAATCTGGAAGAACGTATCCTTTTCTGAACGCCCAATTCTGACACGGCTCTCAGACGTCTTCACGCCCACAGACACACACAAACGCACACACACTCAACCCAACAGCCCACAGGCAAACAGAAGAGCTATTTTGTCTGGGTAAAGCAAGCGTCAGAGGAGCTTACCATGTTTGGGCAACTGGGGCATGAAGTGATAGGGGCACTGATAGCGGCATCATCCATGTGTCTCTGGCAGAGCACTGACTTCAGCTCTGCTTTGAATACAGTAAGACTTGTTTATAAGAAAAGATTAAGTTTAGGCCTGCAATTTAAACTTGTCCACCTTCCATCTGTAACCCCGTGTTCCAGAGATGGGAGTGTGTTGTTTACAGGATTGGAGAGCATATGGGACGGTCACATAATCCCCTTTTTTGGGCACCTTACATCGCTGCCGGCCCGAGAATAAACAGAGCCTGATATTGTTTAAACATTTAAAGATTTGGGTAGCTCCGACCTGTTTCCTGACATCTGAATCACGACTCACATTTGTGATGTTACCAGATATTGATGTGCCTAAACATTAGAGACAATCACAGATGAAGCAAGCACCAGTGTGAGTGATGGGGCAATGAAAAGAAACTCATCATAGCTCTCCAATTACTTTTTGTTAAAACTAGTGACATTAAGCATTCGTTTCCCACTTAATTTTTACTGTTTCTTTACTTTTAGATACCATTCGCTGTTCCTTTTGGTTCCATGTTTTTGGCATTGTCATCTTGGTGTTTTGGAATCCAAGCGTGGCCTGAGGTACTCGACCGTAATAGGCTAAATGAAAAGCACGTTTCATTCAATGAGATGACAAACGCCGGGTCACGGAGCAAGTTAGAGCCAACGAGTAATTTTCTTTTACACCCAAACACCATCTGTTGGCCATTAGCAAGAAAGTAGATTTAAGGCACAGTGCTCGTACGTCTGTCGTGTGCATTAAGAGCCCTAATGAGATTACGAAGAAGCACCTGCACGAGGATCCACAACACTTGAAGAAAACTGAGGAGGAGAATGATGCCAGCGTTCCAGCAATGGCTAAACTTTTAGCTTGGCAGAAGCTGTCCCTCTGTGGGAGAATTAACATGCCTGCTGCTGGTTACATGATAAAGGAAACGCTGCAAATATCAACTTGATATGCACTAAATCGTTACACTTAAAGGTAGAGTAAGTTACTCTTCTCATACTTTATTAGGATTAATCTGTTAAAGTTACAGTGCATAAAATCTCACCACTAGATGTCAGCGCATTACAGATTTCAGTCAAGGGAATCCTGTTTTCTTACAGGACGGTTGTATGGCTAATTTGCTGACAATAAGTAATTGCGACAAGATCAGGAATAATTAATAAATAATGTTTTTGATAAAGCCCTGACTTCAGTTGAGGAGATGAGGTGAGGAGGAAGAGGATCACGTGGTATTCAGGTGCTGGTGGCGTCGTCTCTTTCCTCGCGTTTTATCTCAGATGATAAAATATAGGTATGGTCCTGCATAACTTGAATCTGAAGGTGCAGACACAAAACAAAATATGCCTCCACGGCACACACATGCCTACGAGTTCCCTTCTTCTCCAGCTTCAGTGTTCTGCATTTGTGTCTGGCCACGTGCATACGACTGTATTCGACCACTGAATTCAACAAACCAGCCTTATCTTGTGTAGTTTTTAATTAATAGAATTATGCATTTATTATTTTTGTTCATTTTTAGTATTTATGAGAATGTATCAATTTGTTGAAAGACATAATAAGACACATAATGAATGTATATTTATAAATACTGACAGTACGATAAAACGTAACATTAAACACTGCTGGTAATATCATCATACTCCATGTACACATATATTAGATGATAAAATGAGTGGTCTGTTCTTGTTACCAAAACCGTGTGGCTGCTTAACATGATATCATTCTTAATAGAAAATATTAGATAATAACAGAAAATACAAACATATCACATTTTGCTTGAAACACTTGACATTTATGATCTAATCACAAGCATCTGTGTCTACAGGCAGCTCCCATAACCTCGCTGTCAGAGCGCTTTCATCAAATGTTTGTTGTTACTAGGCTGTAGGATTGTCGTCTTCATTGTTGGATTGTAAATAACTGGTTAGAAAATTTAAAAAAGGAAGCAACTAAAGGATAAGGATCATCTGATGTATCGGGGCAAGATGAGGATCGTATTATTGTCACAGACAGTCTAACCTATGTAGCAAACCCTGAGCTGACCCATTACACAGCACGTCCAAACTGATGGCGATCTTGCCAACGCACTCTCACAACTCATCTTGATCGAGCAGCATTTAAGAATTCCTCTGAGTCCAATTTAAATTTAATGTATTCGGTTTAAAGGGATGCATGACTCAGACCGTCATTATGTAAAGCTATGCTGTGTCATTCAATAAAGCACTAAATGTGATACAGATAGAGCTTTTAAAGACATATGTGAGTCCAATTTACGTCATCACATGCAAATTTAGAGCATTTGGCAGATTTGGCATCCATATGGTGCTTGTGATGAGATTCTCCTTTCTTTCAGACTCAGACAGCGATAGAAGCCACTTTTTTCTCATACCTGCTTCCTTTAGTGCTGCTGCAGTGGAGAGCATTTACAACAATGCCACTAATAAGTTGAGACATTTTAATTGCAGTGATTTTATTTGCCGAAAGACAGCTCAGTTTTATTTTAATAGCCCAGAATCACAAATCAAAGAGATGCCGCAAGAGATGGAACAATTCAGCATCATATAAGTGGTAATTAGTGAGCAAAGTTGTAAGGTAAATAAAGCCTTTCTGCAGTATTTCATACATTGCATGATTCATCAACAATACACTTCAACAAATTACCCCCACCAAGTTATCTTCATTCATTTTAGTGCCACCTGAGGATGAATTAAAATTTCACACAGATGAGTCATATTTGAGGAGGGGGAGGGAGCGAGGAGGGGGGTGGGGGGTGGGGGTGAGGGAGTGGAGTGTAGGTGGGCAACTCAGGCCTGTTTTTCAAAAAATATCTATTTGGCAGGATAAAGAAGGTTTTGCAAATGAGAGTAATTACTGTAATAATAATCAGCCTGCCCTCTCATACAGAGTTCACAGTAATAACAAAATGCAGAACAGTTTGTTATGTGATCACTTTATCCCACTGCATTACAGATCAGACATATTTTGTTATTAGATAGTTGATATGTCTGCAAATGTGTTTGGGCATTAGACTCTGATATTAATCACAATTATCATCAGATGTACTTTGCCCACAAACTGTGTTCCTTTATTAACACAAATCTTTAGTAATTATGATTTCTTTGGTTGTTTTTCTGGCACCAGCTGTACAGTGAAAACACTTTGGATTATAGACGACGTTTAAAAGGTGTACCCAGTTCACATGACATCATTGGTTTTGAGTAAACCACTAAAAAAAATCACCCAGCATAATGTTGTTTTTAAGGGAGAAACTGTTCATATAGGCCAGTTTTGTACCAGCTGTGAACATAATTTCATTGTGGTTCACAAGTTTTTGAAAATTTCCGCTCTGCCGTCATCTTTTAGCTTTGGCGGTTGTCGCGTGTGGTGTATAAATACACTAACGTAGGCTTATTAACCAGTAACTGTCCTTTTTTTCCAGTCACCAGGTCTATCACGAGAACAGTGCTGCTTTCAGTGTAGCCCTTGAAGTATTTACATTAAGAAACTGTTTATTATAAAAACCATAGCTTATCAGCAGCTGACAAATAAGTGTATTTGCAGTCTTACTTACTGCTGAAGAACAACGAAACATTTTAGTCAGTGATGTAATGGAAAATGGTGATAAATATTTGAATACTTTAGCAATTTTTCTATATATATTTACATAATTTGTATTCACTGACTGAATGCTGCCTAACGAGTTTGTGGTATAACCCAAAAGGCTAATCTCATTATGACTCAACACCAGTCAGCTCCCTACAGCGAGGCTGGAGACCTTAACTGTTCTCTAACTAGACCGCCACAGGCTCAATCTCTGCAATCTCCCAATGTGTCCATCAACAGTCATGTATCCAGCAAAAACATCCTAGAGCAAAAAAACTTAGACCCCATCAGCTTACTCCAAATCCCTCTGCGCTGAGATGCCAGCCGAGTGCACGAACTTTAAAATTAAAGATTCAAGGTTTTTTTAGTAAAAAAGAGTTGAGCACCGCTATGTGACAACTTTCCTCAGGAGGAAAAAAGGAAATGTAAAGAACAGATGAGATTTCTTCATCAACCCTGTGACAGCCAGCAGCAGCTTTTCCTGACACATTTGTGTCATGTGGAGTTACTTGATATCTGTTGACACGTGTCAGAAGCTTTTAGACTGCAACCTGAAAATTGTTTCGTTCACTGCCGAGCAAACTCAGACTTCCCTTCAAAGGTTGTTTTAACCGCACGTCGAACTGCAGCCGACTTTGCCACTGCAGTCAGAGTCAGTCCGGGATTAAATGTGACAGTTGCATAACATCAATATAAAGATCATTAACACACCGCTGAATACATAACACTGCAATTTACTGAGGTATGTAACATGTTCAGTCTAAGTGTGATTGTAACTGCTAGAAAATTCAATGTTTTTGAGTGTTTACCCTCTGTCATTTTTTTTAAGGAAATTAAATAGAAATTTGCATATATGAATTTTTATTTGTACTCTTTTTGTTTACATCTGGCATTTTTTGTACAGTGCAATTTGGCATCACAGGGTTAAAACTATGCATGGATTGTGTGGAGAGCGCGCCAAAGAAATAGCGCTGTCTTAATAGTTCAAGGTTTTTTAATTGAATTTCATCTGTTCAGTTGGTCTGTGCAGCATTTTATTTTTTATCATGTTTGTGTTCACTGCTACGTTACAGTTTCAGAATCATGAAGATAAACAGCTGGTGAACTTTTTTTTATAGGGGCTTCATTAAACTATGAAGAAAAAAATCAAAATGACATTGAAAGAGCCGTTAAAGGCATGATATGAATGACATATTTTTATAACAGGTCACAATATTCACTAATTTTATGTTCTTATGGCTAATTAATTAAGTGCTTAAGTGTTTTTTTGGGATGTTCATTGCTGTTCTTTTAAATTTAGGTTTTTCAATTTAACTCTATTTTCCATTTTATTAAGAGGTTTGGGGCTAACGTGGCTCAAGAGTTGGCAGTTTGTCTTGTAATCGGAAGGTTGCCGGTTCAAGCCCCGGCTCCGACAGTCTCGGCCGTTGTGTCCTTGGGCGAGACACAGTGGCGCCAGTGTCCGGCAGCCTCGCCTCTGTCAGTGCACCCCAGGGCAGCTGTGGCTACAATGTAGCTGCCATCACCAGTGTGTGAATGTGTGTGTGAATGGGTGGATGACTGAATGTAGTGTAAAGTGCTTTGGGGTCCATAGGGACTGAGTAAAGTGCTATACAAATACAGGCCATTTACCATTCTTATTAAAATAGAAAATAGATGCATTCATTTACAAAATCTTATTTAGAAGCACATAAACAGTGAGGATGGAGGAATAACTTTTCAAAGAGCTCATCAGTGTAAGTGTCTATTCCAGCTTGTAATAATGCTGTAATACTGAGGTAATAATATGAAAACAAGAATGTAATAATATGGAAATAGCAAGCTATTACCTCTAAATAACCAAAGTAATATCCAAGTAATGGCCAAGTTATATCTTGTATCAACAATGTTGTATCTGAGTAATGTTACGCTGAAATGTATGTAACTGGGGAACAAGGGTCAGAAACTGGAGGTAGAAATGTGCCAGAGCAAAACCAGTTAGTAAACCAGTAGTTTGGTAACAGTATGCTAGCAATAAAATGGTAACATCTGTGTATTTGAATTTTTTTTTATACTGACTTTAATAATCTCATAATAATAGAGCAATATAGGCTGATGCTTTCATGTATTAGGGAACTGTTCCGACACTGTAGAGCTGGAATTAATCATTTCCTCTAACCCTTACATTAATCTTTGTTTGAAAGTAACAGCATATTTATTATGTTTAATGATTCTGCCTGTGGTTCATTGCCCCTTTAGGATTCCAGTTTTAATTTTTCATCCTTTCAAAATGTGCTGAAAAAGAAAAAAATAACAACAGATGAACAAAAATGCACCTGGTGGCACTTTTGGAGGACCTTTTATAGAAGGTGCTTGAAGGTGCCATAGCTGGTTTTTCCCTCTTATAGAGAGCAAAAGAATATAAGCTGCATCAGTGAATCCACTGGGAAAACTAATCCTCTATAATCAACACATACACAAATATCAAGGCTTTGTGATATCAACCTGACAATGAGCTTGTCACACAACGGTGGAATTTCCAGCAATAATGAGAAGTGTTAGTTGTAACTATAGCTATAACTAAACTATACTTCTATGTCTGAACATAGTCGGACAGCAGTAGCTGGAACCTGCAGCCAAGAAACTGGATAAACAGCATGTTCCCTGTGAAGCCTCAACACACACACATATATATATATATATATATATATATATATATATATATATATATATATATATATATATATATATTAGGGGTGCAACGATACACAAAATTCACGGTTCGGTTCGGTTCGATACTTTGGTGTCACGGTTCGATATTTTTTTGATACAAAAAAAAATGTTCAAGCATTTTTAATTTGTCATTTATTAAAATTATAAATATACATTTTAACTCAAAAGTACAGTTTTTAAATTTAATGTTGCTGAAACAACAAAGTAATAAAAAAAATAAATCTATCTGATGGAGAAATCCCACATCTTTGCAAAAGAGAGTTTATTACAGAGAAATGGCTCTTTCCAAAATAAAAGCTATACTATACGCTTCTTCTGGGCTATATTCTAAGCAGCATATTAAACATATCAGGTTCCTATAATGCTGGGCAGACACTGTGCGATTTTTTCAGTCGCGCGATACAGCTCCTGCTCAAACTGTACGATTGACTCGCAGGGGTTAGAAGTTCGTAGGTCACAATGCAGGGTCTCACACTGTACGACCCGATGCTCTGATGCGACCCGAGTGCTCACACTGTGCGTCCATAAAATGAAGGTTATAACAGAAATTCTGTCGCTCGCACTCACACAGACCATCAACTTTGCTAAATTGCTAATAAAAAACATCAGGCAGCTGTGATTGAGCAGCGATGTAGATCCAACTATTTTCACGGTTGTTGTGGTCGTGATAATTTTGTGAGGCCACATCGAAAAGGCTCGGATGAGCTTTCCAAAGTTCTACAAGTTGTGCCTCCATCGCTTGTGTCCAGATCTTTTTCACTGACATTTGTCTTTGCGTGTGCGCAGTGTGAGAAACTGCGGTGACAGCCTCACGACAGTCGCGAAATCCTCACGACCAAGCGATTGATGATCGGGAGCTGGTCGTGAGGTGTTAATCGCTTCTCGTTACCCCACGTATACTACACGATGCACGACGCACGATGAAGGCAAAATCGGGCCGATCGCCAAAACGGTCGCACGACTCAGAGATGGGCTCAAAATGAGCAAAAAAAATCACACAGTCTGCCCAGCATAAGGAGAATCATGTGCTAACGGCTGTCTAAATGACTCAGGTAAAGTTTGTAGCATGCGTGCTTGTTGTTTTTGTCTGCTTCCACTTGTCTTTGCACTAGGATGATGTCGGAGTAAATGTGCAGTCATATTCGTTGTGTTCCCACTAGTGCTGTCAGCGTTAATCTCGTTGAAATGACATTAACGCCACAACACGGCAAATCTCCGTTAACGAGCTACTGCGGATCGCCCGTGCGTGCGTGGGGCTGGACGGCCAACACGTTAACGAGCTAACTGCGCTAACACACTAGTTCCCACCAATGTAACTGAGCATTGCGTGGCACATCCAACATACTGTTTTACTTTTGTCCATGACGCGCTTACCTTCTGGGTCATACGTCACATGAAAACCAAAATAGTTCCAAACGCCAGATCTGAATGAGGGTGGGGGAGCTTCAATTTGCCATGTTGCAACGAGCTTAGCTTCTGTCTCGCTAGTTTGCCCTGCACTCAGTGAATCTGCGTTTGACTACTCTGCCTAGGCTGCACTGAGCGCTCAACACAGACAGCATCGTCAGAAGGAAAGTTGATAAAATAAATAAAAAATTTTGTATTGTTCGATACATATGCCTACCGAACCGAAAGCACTGTATCGAACGGTTCAATATCGATACGAGTATCGTTGCACCCCTAGTATATATATATATATATATATATATATATATTATTGTGGCGGTAAACACAGACGACATGAGAGCTCTCGATAAACACTGCTCGTTTATTACTCATCACCACAGAACTGAACACTTTCCCTCCAAAACACAGCCACCACACTTCCTGAGAACTGGGTGTGAGTGGAGCCCTCCAGTGGTCCACCACACATGCCCCCCCCCCCCCCCCCCCCCCCCCCGAACACCCAGTAGGGTCATCCCCTAGTCCAGAACCCTTGCTTTAATTAAACGTCCAGAACGGCTGAACCGGGGAGGTGGAGAGCTGGCGGAGGGGAAACGAGCCTGAGGGCTAGGCTGGCATGGGCGGTCAGGAAAAACTGAAGATAGCTCGGGCCCCGCCAGGTGGGGGGAGCTCCCAGAGGAAGAAGCAGGGTTGTCCAGTCCAGTGGAAGGCGGGAGTGGAAGGCGGGGGGCCTGAGCCAGCACCACCTGGTCATCCAGAAGCACATGTGCTGGTTTAAGTCTGTCAATAGAAACAGCCTCCTGCTGACCCCCAAAATCCAAAAGGAAATGCTTCCGGCCGGTTGAATAACCCGAAAGGGGCCGTCATACAGTGGACGCAGCGGAGGCCTGTGAGCGTCATGCCTGACAAAAACAAACTGCAAAGAGTCCAACGACCTCGGAACAAAGGTGTCGGGCACACAATGGTGCACTGGGCCAGGAAGAGAAAACGAGTCTCTAGGGGGACGGAGAGACAGCACAGAGGGAGCAAAGCACGGGGGTGGGCTCTCAGGAAAGAATTCCCCGGGGACCCGGAGGGGCTGACCAAGGACAAGTTCAGCCGGGGAAACCCCAAGGTCTTCTTTAACCGTGCAGCGCAACCCCAGTAAAACCCATGGAAGGCGGTCAACCCAGTTGCCATCTGTGAGAGAAGCACGGAATGCGGCCTTAAGCGACCGGTGGAAACGTTTGCACATCCCGTTGGCCTGCGGGTGGTACGCAGTGGTGCGGTGGACCTTGACCCCCAGGCCGTCAGCCATGGCAGACCAAAGCTTGGAAACGAACTGGGGGCCCCTGTCTGAGGTAATGTCAGCGGGGGGACCGAAACGTGAAACCCACGTTGACAAAAATGCCCTGGCCACTGCTGCTGCTGTAGTGGACGCCAGAGGCACTGCCTCAGGCCAGCGGGTTGTGCGGTCCACTACAGTCAAAAGGTGCGTGAAACCTTGTGACTGCGGCAGAGGACCAACCAGATCCACATGCACATGATCAAAACGCCTCCCTGGAACGCGGAAGGATTCGAGGGGCGCCTGTGTGTGCCTATGGATCTTAGCGCGTTGGCATGGGATGCACGCGGCTGCCCAGTCTTTCACCGATTTACGAAGGCCTGGCCAAACGAACCTAGAGCTGACCAGCCTGACCGAGGCCCAGACACCTGGATGAGAGAGGGCGTGTACGGAGTCGAAAACGCGACGACGCCACGAAAGGGGAACTACAGGGCGTGGACGGCTGGTGGAAACATTGCAAAGCAGGCTAGGCCCGCCGTTCCACACGGGTCTGTCCTCCAGTACAAGGCCCGTTTGCGCAGACCGAAGGGCAAGGACGTCCGGGTCGGCCTGTTGGTCAGCGGCCATAGCCTCAAAGTCTATGCCAACATAAACAGGAGAAACCAGCACACGGGATAGACAGTCAGCCACGCAGTTGGACTTACCAGCCACGTGCTGAATGTCAGTTGTGAACTCGGAAATGGCTGCCAACTGGCGCTGCTGGCGCCCGCTCCACAGATCAGAGACCTTTATGATCGACGTACGCAGTGAAGCTCCGACCCTCGAGAAAAAAACGAAAATGCCGTGTGGTGAGGTGTAGGGCAAGCAACTCCCTGTCAAAAACGCTATATTTGCACTCACTGTCTCTAAGCGTGCGACTAAAAAAAGCGAGCGGTTGCCAGACACCGGAGACCCGCTGCTCTAACACTGCGCCCACTGCCACGTCCGACGCGTCAGAGGTCAACGCAATCTCCGCCGACGGAAACGGGTGGGCCAGCAGGGCGGCGTTTGCCAGCGCGGTCTTGGCCCCAGAAAATGCCTGGATGCGTTCAGGGAGCCAATCAATCGGGTCCTTAGCTGTTTTACCCTTCAAGGCAGCATAGAGAGGCTGCAGCAGGTGCGCAGCTCTGGGGAGAAAGCGGTTGTAGAAATTGACCATCCCCAAGAACTCCTGCAGCGCTTTAACGGACGTAGGACGCGGAAAAGCCGAAATGGCCCGGACCTTGTCTGGCAACGGAACCACACCGTCAGCGGAAATGCGGTGGCCCAAGAAATCCAGAACTGGCAAGCCGAACTGGCACTTGGAGGGGTTGACGATCAGGCCGTGTTCCGCCAAGCGTTGGAAAACCTGATGCAGATGGGACGCGTGCTGACTCTCAGAGCAGCTGGCCACCAATATATCGTCAAGGTACACGAAGACGAAAGGCAGCCCGCGCAAAACAGAGTCCATCAACCGCTGAAAAGTCTGGGCGGCGCCTTTCAGACCGAACGGCATGCGCAAAAATTCAAACAGGCCGAAAGGGGTAATAACGGCAGTTTTGGGGACGTCTTCGGCGCGCACGGGAACCTGGTGATACCCCCGCACCAAGTCAATTTTAGAAAAAATCGAGGTGCCGGCGAGGTGGGCGGAAAAATCCTGGATGTGGGGAATGGGGTAACGGTCATTCTCCGTGACATTATTCAAACGGCGAAAATCCCCACACGGCCGCCACAGACCGTCTGACTTGGGCACCATGTGTAGCGGAGAAGCCCAGGCACTATTCGAGCGCTGCACATTGCGGCAAACTCTTCCCGAGCGACGGAGAGTTTCAAATCAAATCAAATCACTTTTATTGTCACATCACATGTGCAGGTACATTGGTACAGCACATGTGAGTGAAATTCTTGTGTGCGAGCTTCACAAGCAACAGAGTTGTGCAAAATACAATAATGGCTACATCTGAAACTAATAAATATATGTACAATATATAATAGTATATGCATTTTTGGATGTGTATACTAAATATTTTTCTACGTGTGTGTGTGTGTGTGTGTGTGTGTGTGTGTGTGTGTGTGTGTGTGTGTGTGTGTGTGTGTGTACACATATTTTACAAATTAAATAGAGTAAACAATAAATAAAATATATAAAATAAAATATACAGAGTGAGACATGTGCAAAACAGTGGCGTTACTGTACAGTATGGAGTGCATAATGTTAAAGTTCCAGTAGTGAAGCTGAGGTGTCTATGAAGTGTTCAGCAGTCTGATGGCCTGATGGAAGAAGCTGTCTCTCAGTCTGCTGGTACGGGACCGGATGCTGCAGAACCTCCTTCCTGATGGAAGTAGTCTGAACAGTTTATGGCTGGGGTGACTGGAGTCCTTGATGATCCTCCCCGCTTTCCTCAGGCACCGCTTCCTGTAGATGTCTTGGAGGGAGGGAAGCTCACCTCCAATTATCCGTTCAGAGCACCGCACTACTCGCTGGAGAGCTTTGCAGTTGTAGGCGGTGCTGTTGCCATACCAGGTGGTGATGCATCCAGTGAGGATGCTCTCAATGGCACAGTGATAGAAGGTCCTGAGGATGCGGGGGCTCATGCCGAATCTTTTCAGTCTCCTGAGAAAGAAGAGGCGCTGCTGCGCCTTCTTCACTGTTTTGTTTGTGTGTACTGACCACGTAAGATCCTCAGCCAGATGTACACCAAGGAACCGGAAGCTGCTCACTCTCTCCACAGCAGCGCCGTTGATGGTGATGGGGGTGTGTACTTCTCTGCACCTCCGGAAGTCCACTATCAACTCCTTTGTCTTTGCGACGTTGAGGGTGAGATGGTTGTCTTGACACCAGTGGGTCAGGGCGCTGACCTCCTCCCTGTAAGCTGTCTCATCACTGTTGGTGATGAGACCCACCACTGTAGTGTCGTCCGCAAACTTCACAATGATGTTGGAGCTGTTAGTGGCTGTGCAGTCGTAGGTGTAGAGTGAGTACAGGAGAGGGCTCAGTACACACCCCTGTGGAGCACCAGTGTTCAGTGTGATGGGGGATGAGGTGATGCTGCCCAGTCTGACAACTTGGCGTCTGTCAGACAGGAAGCTAAGGATCCAGCTGCAGAGGGAGCTGCTCAGTCCTAGATCCTGCAGCTTCCTGTCCAGCTTCGAGGGAACGATGGTATTGAATGCTGAGCTGTAATCTACAAACAGCCTTCTCACATACGTGTCTCTCTTCTCCAGGTGTGACAGGGCAGTATGTAGTGTCAGGGCTATGGCATCATCAGTGGACCTGTTGTGGCGGTATGCGAACTGTAGAGGGTCCAGTGAGTCGGGTAGTGCAGAGCAGATGAAGTTCCTGACCAGCTTCTCGAAGCATTTGCTTACGATGGGGGTCAGGGCTACAGGTCGCCAGTCGTTCAATGAGGAGATGGTGGAGGATTTGGGTACAGGGACGATGGTGGCCATTTTGAAGCAGGCTGGGAGTACAGACAGAGAGAGGGAAAGGTTGAAGATGTGCGTGAACACTCCAGCCAGCTGAGCCGCGCATGACTTGAGGACGTGGCCGGGAATCCCGTCCGGACCAGTAGCTTTGCGTGCGTTCACCTTCCTGAAGCACCTCCGCACATCCTCCTCAGACACAGTGTGCGCACTGACGTCATCCGCGGTGCGCACACTGTCCGGTCTCATGGTGTTCGCTGTGTCGAATCTAGCGTAGAATACGTTTAGATCCTCACACAGAGAGGCCGTGGTCTGCGGTGTGCTGGTTTTCCCTCTAAAGTCTGTGATCGTGTTTAGTCCCTGCCACATACTCCGAGGGTTGTCAAACTGTTGCTCCACCCTGTCCCTGTATTCACGTTTGGCTGCTTTGATCGTCTTCCGGAGTTGGTAATGTGCGTGTTTGTAGTCCGATGTGTTCGCGGAGGCAAAGGCGGTGCTCCGTGCCGCCAGTGCCGCGCGAACATCTCCGTTAATCCAGGGTTTTTGATTTGGGAACGTTTGATTTGTTTCGCGGGCCCGAGGCGGCACGCGCGTGCGAACACCGGGGGACCGACCGTCGGAATATAATGTTCAACCCCGTGCTTCGTTGCCGTGTTCGAGAAATTAGGAACAGTCAGTGAAGGGAACTCCAAGAGCAAACGCTGAAAAACATTCCCTGAAGTCACTAAATTAGCCCAATTCAGGGGCTCGATGGCGCGAGTGAAACAGGGCATTGAAGAAAAAGACAGTGCATCGATTAAGCGTCTGTTAGCGACATCGACCAGCAGTCCGTGGGCACAAAGAAAATCAGCGCCCAAAATAGGTACAGAGCTAGCGGCAACAACAAAGGTCCATTGGAAATCCCGACCATGAAAACAAACAGTCACGAACCTTTCCCCGAACGTTGCGATGGGAGAGCCATTAGCCGCAATAAGCTGCGGTCCGCAGCCCGCTGTTAAACTGTCGGCTCCGGACGGGGGAAGGAGGCTCTTCTGGGAGCCGGAGTCAACCAGGAAACGTCTCCCAGAGCGCGAGTCTTCTATGAAGAGCAGTTTTTCTTTGTCGCCAGCGGTCGCGGCCGCTACAGCGCGCTTGCGGGGTCCATGTCCCAGGGTCGGAAAAGCGCAAGGCGGCAGGCAGCAGCGTGCTCCGGCGCCAAAACGCTGATGGTAGAAACAGAGGTCCCGTCCGTGGTGTCGCTGTGCCGCGATCTTTGTCGTCAGCGAAGGATCGGGTACGTCGTGGCAGGTCAGCGGGGAAGTGGAAGGCACCGCCGACGAGGCTGGAACTAGGTCGTGATCGTGGAAAGTGCGGGTAGCCAGGAGAATACGATCCGCATCCTCAGCCAGGGAGCGATAATCCTTCGTGCCCAGAAGCGGAGAGTTGGCGAGGCCGGCTCTCACGGCCGCCGGCAGCTGTCGGAGGAAAATGTGGGCGAAGAGGAATCCCCCGTCATCTGGTCCGAGAAAGGATAGTATGTGCTCCATCAGTTCGAGAGCCGTACCGCCACCCAGGCCTGAGAGGGAGAGGAGCTTCTCGGCTCGCTCTGCGTCGGTGAGGGCATAGCGCCGAAGAAGCAGCTCCTTAAGGGCGGCGTACTTCCCTCGGGTGGGTGGGTCCCGGAGGAGAGTCAACGCACGACGGGTGGCTAGCGGGTCGAGAGAAGCCACCACATGGTGATATTTCGTGTCGTCAGCCGAGATGCCACGAAGGGCGAACTGAGCCTCCACGTGCACGAACCACGACGGGAGATCGTGAAGCCAAAAGTCCGGCAGCTCGAGCGCCACAGCAAACGTAGCTGCAGCCGGAGGCAGAGGGCTGGCGGCTGCTGATGCATCCAGAGCGGAGTCGGCGCCACCATTGGACTGCAGCATGTTCGAGTCAGGGGTCACCAATGTGGAGGTAAACACAGACGACACGAGAGCTCTCGATAAACACTGCTCGTTTATTACTCATCACCACAGAACTGAACACTTTCCCTCCAAAACACAACAACAACACTTCCTGAGAACTGGGTGTGAGTGGAGCCCTCCAGTGGTCCACCACAATATATATATAAACTAGGACTCGATTGCATGTTGATAATTAATGTTACTAATCAATTAATCCTCCTGACTTAATTTGTTCTTTCACTCGCACCATTAGGTTTATGAAATATGTGTTTTGGGTTTTCATTCAAATTGTTCTATGCAACCTCTCCAGAAGAGTCATTTACATGGTTTTGGTGACCTTAAACTAGCACCTTGATCTGCTATTAATTATTACACAGTTTTCCCCATACAGTCAGTCCTCATTTCATTTCATTTAAATTTTCCTTTATTGCTATGATGAGGTTTGGCTTGTGGTTTTGAATGTCTCCGCAACTGTTGGATGGATCGCTATAAACTGAAACAATATAAATTATGACATTTCTAATCAAAAAACTGCTTATCTAGTGCCTTCATCCTCATTTAACACATGTCAAAAACATGAAAGCTGATATTAGTACTGAAGTGCATCACAGCTTCACAGAGCTGTGGTGGGCATGGCTGTCAATCTGTTACAGATTGTTTGTATCGGGTCTGTTAAATTAGCTTTTTCTTCTCTTGCCAAATATATGAACGGAAACACCAAAATCTTTGTTTCACCCACCTTCCCAGTAGAGATGGACCGATCCGATATTATGTATCGGTATCGGTCCGATACTGAACTAAATTACTGGATCGGATATCGGAGAGAAATAAAAAAAAATGTAATCCGAGTATCACAAAATGACCTCACAAAATGCGCTACTTGGCGTAACCTAGCTCGCCGCATCGGAGCAGTATGTGTCACGTGACAGAGCGGCTGTTGTCTGCCAGACCTGTCGGTGGTCTGTTGGTGCATTTGGAGCCTCGCTACATGCTTCCTAATCGCAGCATTTCATCTCGGCGAAAACTATCCCAGAGAAGTAAAGCAAGTGTGTAAGTTCATCCCTGAATGTTTGCATAGTATTTCCACATTAAGCTTAACAACTGATATATTGAGCCACAGCTGGACTGGCCATCGGAGTTCCATGTTGAGGTGAAAAGGAAGCAATTTGTCCCGTACTTCAGCTAGAATTAAAAAATAGACACAAAGCTGGAGTTATTCTGTCTTTGCTGCGCAGTTGCATCTACTTCTCTCATTCACTCCCCCTCCCTCTCCTGTTATTACTTCAAACATGAAACTGATCAATGATCAGCTGATCGGCTTTTCTGCTGCAAGTCCTGTCTTTCTTGTTTATCACCCACTTTGCGCTAGAAAGAGGAAACCAGCGGATAAACAACAGCAGCACGTTTAAAAGTGATAAGCTGTTGTTAGAATTTATTTAATATTACTTTCTACTATCAGCTGATGTTTGCTGGAGCCACAGCTGTAAAAGCTGCTGGTCATGATGTCGGTTTGGATATGTGGTGAGAGGGAAACTTGAAGATGAAACCAGGAGATGTCCTTACTGAATCATCAGAGCTGAACAGGTGATGGAGAAACAGGTTTACCTTTTAGGTGACATGAATGAGTTGAAGGGAAGTTATGAACTGTTTCTGAGAGACAAATAACACCAGGATCCTTTTCTAAGTAGCTGACAGCTGGTAACTGTGCAGGGGCGACTCTAGCAAAGTTTTGTCGGGGGCCAGGTTGGGCATTAACAGGGAAAGGGGGGCACAAAGAAATAGTTTTCTTTGTTATGTCATTTAAAAACTTTGAATAAATAATTATCTGAATCTTAAAACAAAAGTGGTCATCCGATTAAATGTATAGAAATCCATTATTGTATATAGTAATATACACCCTAGTAAGCTATAGTACTTTTTCCTTTGGGAAGGTACCATCTGTGCAGTCTGCAATTCTGTTGAAGAAAGATGTTGAATCTATTTAATTATTGTAGAAAAATAATTGATTCTGTGCATTTGTTTTACACGCATTAAATTAAAGTTGATTACATCGATTAAGTGCGGGGGTGGTTCACTGATAGTTTGTAGCATGCGTGCTTGTTGTTTTTGTCTGCTTCCACTTGTCTTTGCACTAGGATGATGTCGGAGTAAATGTGCAGTCATATTCGTTGTGTTCCCACTAGTGCTGTCAGCGTTAATCTCGTTGAAATGACATTAACGCCACAACACGGCAAATCTCCGTTAACGAGCTACTGCGGATCGCCCGTGCGTGCGTGGGGCTGGACGGCCAACACGTTAACGAGCTAACTGCGCTAACACACTAGTTCCCACCAATGTAACTGAGCATTGCGTGGCACATCCAACATACTGTTTTACTTTTGTCCATGACGCGCTTACCTTCTGGGTCATACGTCACATGAAAACCAAAATAGTTCCAAACGCCAGATCTGAATGAGGGTGGGGGAGCTTCAATTTGCCATGTTGCAACGAGCTTAGCTTCTGTCTCGCTAGTTTGCCCTGCACTCAGTGAATCTGCGTTTGACTACTCTGCCTAGGCTGCACTGAGCGCTCAACACAGACAGCATCGTCAGAAGGAAAGTTGATAAAATAAATAAAAAATTTTGTATTGTTCGATACATATGCCTACCGAACCGAAAGCACTGTATCGAACGGTTCAATATCGATACGAGTATCGTTGCACCCCTAGTATATATATATATATATATATATATATATATATTATTGTGGCGGTAAACACAGACGACATGAGAGCTCTCGATAAACACTGCTCGTTTATTACTCATCACCACAGAACTGAACACTTTCCCTCCAAAACACAGCCACCACACTTCCTGAGAACTGGGTGTGAGTGGAGCCCTCCAGTGGTCCACCACACATGCCCCCCCCCCCCCGAACACCCAGTAGGGTCATCCCCTAGTCCAGAACCCTTGCTTTAATTAAACGTCCAGAACGGCTGAACCGGGGAGGTGGAGAGCTGGCGGAGGGGAAACGAGCCTGAGGGCTAGGCTGGCATGGGCGGTCAGGAAAAACTGAAGATAGCTCGGGCCCCGCCAGGTGGGGGGAGCTCCCAGAGGAAGAAGCAGGGTTGTCCAGTCCAGTGGAAGGCGGGAGTGGAAGGCGGGGGGCCTGAGCCAGCACCACCTGGTCATCCAGAAGCACATGTGCTGGTTTAAGTCTGTCAATAGAAACAGCCTCCTGCTGACCCCCAAAATCCAAAAGGAAATGCTTCCGGCCGGTTGAATAACCCGAAAGGGGCCGTCATACAGTGGACGCAGCGGAGGCCTGTGAGCGTCATGCCTGACAAAAACAAACTGCAAAGAGTCCAACGACCTCGGAACAAAGGTGTCGGGCACACAATGGTGCACTGGGCCAGGAAGAGAAAACGAGTCTCTAGGGGGACGGAGAGACAGCACAGAGGGAGCAAAGCACGGGGGTGGGCTCTCAGGAAAGAATTCCCCGGGGACCCGGAGGGGCTGACCAAGGACAAGTTCAGCCGGGGAAACCCCAAGGTCTTCTTTAACCGTGCAGCGCAACCCCAGTAAAACCCATGGAAGGCGGTCAACCCAGTTGCCATCTGTGAGAGAAGCACGGAATGCGGCCTTAAGCGACCGGTGGAAACGTTTGCACATCCCGTTGGCCTGCGGGTGGTACGCAGTGGTGCGGTGGACCTTGACCCCCAGGCCGTCAGCCATGGCAGACCAAAGCTTGGAAACGAACTGGGGGCCCCTGTCTGAGGTAATGTCAGCGGGGGGACCGAAACGTGAAACCCACGTTGACAAAAATGCCCTGGCCACTGCTGCTGCTGTAGTGGACGCCAGAGGCACTGCCTCAGGCCAGCGGGTTGTGCGGTCCACTACAGTCAAAAGGTGCGTGAAACCTTGTGACTGCGGCAGAGGACCAACCAGATCCACATGCACATGATCAAAACGCCTCCCTGGAACGCGGAAGGATTCGAGGGGCGCCTGTGTGTGCCTATGGATCTTAGCGCGTTGGCATGGGATGCACGCGGCTGCCCAGTCTTTCACCGATTTACGAAGGCCTGGCCAAACGAACCTAGAGCTGACCAGCCTGACCGAGGCCCAGACACCTGGATGAGAGAGGGCGTGTACGGAGTCGAAAACGCGACGACGCCACGAAAGGGGAACTACAGGGCGTGGACGGCTGGTGGAAACATTGCAAAGCAGGCTAGGCCCGCCGTTCCACACGGGTCTGTCCTCCAGTACAAGGCCCGTTTGCGCAGACCGAAGGGCAAGGACGTCCGGGTCGGCCTGTTGGTCAGCGGCCATAGCCTCAAAGTCTATGCCAACATAAACAGGAGAAACCAGCACACGGGATAGACAGTCAGCCACGCAGTTGGACTTACCAGCCACGTGCTGAATGTCAGTTGTGAACTCGGAAATGGCTGCCAACTGGCGCTGCTGGCGCCCGCTCCACAGATCAGAGACCTTTATGATCGACGTACGCAGTGAAGCTCCGACCCTCGAGAAAAAAACGAAAATGCCGTGTGGTGAGGTGTAGGGCAAGCAACTCCCTGTCAAAAACGCTATATTTGCACTCACTGTCTCTAAGCGTGCGACTAAAAAAAGCGAGCGGTTGCCAGACACCGGAGACCCGCTGCTCTAACACTGCGCCCACTGCCACGTCCGACGCGTCAGAGGTCAACACAATCTCCGCCGACGGAAACGGGTGGGCCAGCAGGGCGGCGTTTGCCAGCGCGGTCTTGGCCCCAGAAAATGCCTGGATGCGTTCAGGGAGCCAATCAATCGGGTCCTTAGCTGTTTTACCCTTCAAGGCAGCATAGAGAGGCTGCAGCAGGTGCGCAGCTCTGGGGAGAAAGCGGTTGTAGAAATTGACCATCCCCAAGAACTCCTGCAGCGCTTTAACGGACGTAGGACGCGGAAAAGCCGAAATGGCCCGGACCTTGTCTGGCAACGGAACCACACCGTCAGCGGAAATGCGGTGGCCCAAGAAATCCAGAACTGGCAAGCCGAACTGGCACTTGGAGGGGTTGACGATCAGGCCGTGTTCCGCCAAGCGTTGGAAAACCTGATGCAGATGGGACGCGTGCTGACTCTCAGAGCAGCTGGCCACCAATATATCGTCAAGGTACACGAAGACGAAAGGCAGCCCGCGCAAAACAGAGTCCATCAACCGCTGAAAAGTCTGGGCGGCGCCTTTCAGACCGAACGGCATGCGCAAAAATTCAAACAGGCCGAAAGGGGTAATAACGGCAGTTTTGGGGACGTCTTCGGCGCGCACGGGAACCTGGTGATACCCCCGCACCAAGTCAATTTTAGAAAAAATCGAGGTGCCGGCGAGGTGGGCGGAAAAATCCTGGATGTGGGGAATGGGGTAACGGTCATTCTCCGTGACATTATTCAAACGGCGAAAATCCCCACACGGCCGCCACAGACCGTCTGACTTGGGCACCATGTGTAGCGGAGAAGCCCAGGCACTATTCGAGCGCTGCACATTGCGGCAAACTCTTCCCGAGCGACGGAGAGTTTCAAATCAAATCAAATCACTTTTATTGTCACATCACATGTGCAGGTACATTGGTACAGCACATGTGAGTGAAATTCTTGTGTGCGAGCTTCACAAGCAACAGAGTTGTGCAAAATACAATAATGGCTACATCTGAAACTAATAAATATATGTACAATATATAATAGTATATGCATTTTTGGATGTGTATACTAAATATTTTTCTACGTGTGTGTGTGTGTGTGTGTGTGTGTGTGTGTGTGTGTGTGTGTGTGTGTGTGTGTACACATATTTTACAAATTAAATAGAGTAAACAATAAATAAAATATATAAAATAAAATATACAGAGTGAGACATGTGCAAAACAGTGGCGTTACTGTACAGTATGGAGTGCATAATGTTAAAGTTCCAGTAGTGAAGCTGAGGTGTCTATGAAGTGTTCAGCAGTCTGATGGCCTGATGGAAGAAGCTGTCTCTCAGTCTGCTGGTACGGGACCGGATGCTGCAGAACCTCCTTCCTGATGGAAGTAGTCTGAACAGTTTATGGCTGGGGTGACTGGAGTCCTTGATGATCCTCCCCGCTTTCCTCAGGCACCGCTTCCTGTAGATGTCTTGGAGGGAGGGAAGCTCACCTCCAATTATCCGTTCAGAGCACCGCACTACTCGCTGGAGAGCTTTGCAGTTGTAGGCGGTGCTGTTGCCATACCAGGTGGTGATGCATCCAGTGAGGATGCTCTCAATGGCACAGTGATAGAAGGTCCTGAGGATGCGGGGGCTCATGCCGAATCTTTTCAGTCTCCTGAGAAAGAAGAGGCGCTGCTGCGCCTTCTTCACTGTTTTGTTTGTGTGTACTGACCACGTAAGATCCTCAGCCAGATGTACACCAAGGAACCGGAAGCTGCTCACTCTCTCCACAGCAGCGCCGTTGATGGTGATGGGGGTGTGTACTTCTCTGCACCTCCGGAAGTCCACTATCAACTCCTTTGTCTTTGCGACGTTGAGGGTGAGATGGTTGTCTTGACACCAGTGGGTCAGGGCGCTGACCTCCTCCCTGTAAGCTGTCTCATCACTGTTGGTGATGAGACCCACCACTGTAGTGTCGTCCGCAAACTTCACAATGATGTTGGAGCTGTTAGTGGCTGTGCAGTCGTAGGTGTAGAGTGAGTACAGGAGAGGGCTCAGTACACACCCCTGTGGAGCACCAGTGTTCAGTGTGATGGGGGATGAGGTGATGCTGCCCAGTCTGACAACTTGGCGTCTGTCAGACAGGAAGCTAAGGATCCAGCTGCAGAGGGAGCTGCTCAGTCCTAGATCCTGCAGCTTCCTGTCCAGCTTCGAGGGAACGATGGTATTGAATGCTGAGCTGTAATCTACAAACAGCCTTCTCACATACGTGTCTCTCTTCTCCAGGTGTGACAGGGCAGTATGTAGTGTCAGGGCTATGGCATCATCAGTGGACCTGTTGTGGCGGTATGCGAACTGTAGAGGGTCCAGTGAGTCGGGTAGTGCAGAGCAGATGAAGTTCCTGACCAGCTTCTCGAAGCATTTGCTTACGATGGGGGTCAGGGCTACAGGTCGCCAGTCGTTCAATGAGGAGATGGTGGAGGATTTGGGTACAGGGACGATGGTGGCCATTTTGAAGCAGGCTGGGAGTACAGACAGAGAGAGGGAAAGGTTGAAGATGTGCGTGAACACTCCAGCCAGCTGAGCCGCGCATGACTTGAGGACGTGGCCGGGAATCCCGTCCGGACCAGTAGCTTTGCGTGCGTTCACCTTCCTGAAGCACCTCCGCACATCCTCCTCAGACACAGTGTGCGCACTGACGTCATCCGCGGTGCGCACACTGTCCGGTCTCATGGTGTTCGCTGTGTCGAATCTAGCGTAGAATACGTTTAGATCCTCACACAGAGAGGCCGTGGTCTGCGGTGTGCTGGTTTTCCCTCTAAAGTCTGTGATCGTGTTTAGTCCCTGCCACATACTCCGAGGGTTGTCAAACTGTTGCTCCACCCTGTCCCTGTATTCACGTTTGGCTGCTTTGATCGTCTTCCGGAGTTGGTAATGTGCGTGTTTGTAGTCCGATGTGTTCGCGGAGGCAAAGGCGGTGCTCCGTGCCGCCAGTGCCGCGCGAACATCTCCGTTAATCCAGGGTTTTTGATTTGGGAACGTTTGATTTGTTTCGCGGGCCCGAGGCGGCACGCGCGTGCGAACACCGGGGGACCGACCGTCGGAATATAATGTTCAACCCCGTGCTTCGTTGCCGTGTTCGAGAAATTAGGAACAGTCAGTGAAGGGAACTCCAAGAGCAAACGCTGAAAAACATTCCCTGAAGTCACTAAATTAGCCCAATTCAGGGGCTCGATGGCGCGAGTGAAACAGGGCATTGAAGAAAAAGACAGTGCATCGATTAAGCGTCTGTTAGCGACATCGACCAGCAGTCCGTGGGCACAAAGAAAATCAGCGCCCAAAATAGGTACAGAGCTAGCGGCAACAACAAAGGTCCATTGGAAATCCCGACCATGAAAACAAACAGTCACGAACCTTTCCCCGAACGTTGCGATGGGAGAGCCATTAGCCGCAATAAGCTGCGGTCCGCAGCCCGCTGTTAAACTGTCGGCTCCGGACGGGGGAAGGAGGCTCTTCTGGGAGCCGGAGTCAACCAGGAAACGTCTCCCAGAGCGCGAGTCTTCTATGAAGAGCAGTTTTTCTTTGTCGCCAGCGGTCGCGGCCGCTACAGCGCGCTTGCGGGGTCCATGTCCCAGGGTCGGAAAAGCGCAAGGCGGCAGGCAGCAGCGTGCTCCGGCGCCAAAACGCTGATGGTAGAAACAGAGGTCCCGTCCGTGGTGTCGCTGTGCCGCGATCTTTGTCGTCAGCGAAGGATCGGGTACGTCGTGGCAGGTCAGCGGGGAAGTGGAAGGCACCGCCGACGAGGCTGGAACTAGGTCGTGATCGTGGAAAGTGCGGGTAGCCAGGAGAATACGATCCGCATCCTCAGCCAGGGAGCGATAATCCTTCGTGCCCAGAAGCGGAGAGTTGGCGAGGCCGGCTCTCACGGCCGCCGGCAGCTGTCGGAGGAAAATGTGGGCGAAGAGGAATCCCCCGTCATCTGGTCCGAGAAAGGATAGTATGTGCTCCATCAGTTCGAGAGCCGTACCGCCACCCAGGCCTGAGAGGGAGAGGAGCTTCTCGGCTCGCTCTGCGTCGGTGAGGGCATAGCGCCGAAGAAGCAGCTCCTTAAGGGCGGCGTACTTCCCTCGGGTGGGTGGGTCCCGGAGGAGAGTCAACGCACGACGGGTGGCTAGCGGGTCGAGAGAAGCCACCACATGGTGATATTTCGTGTCGTCAGCCGAGATGCCACGAAGGGCGAACTGAGCCTCCACGTGCACGAACCACGACGGGAGATCGTGAAGCCAAAAGTCCGGCAGCTCGAGCGCCACAGCAAACGTAGCTGCAGCCGGAGGCAGAGGGCTGGCGGCTGCTGATGCATCCAGAGCGGAGTCGGCGCCACCATTGGACTGCAGCATGTTCGAGTCAGGGGTCACCAATGTGGAGGTAAACACAGACGACACGAGAGCTCTCGATAAACACTGCTCGTTTATTACTCATCACCACAGAACTGAACACTTTCCCTCCAAAACACAACAACAACACTTCCTGAGAACTGGGTGTGAGTGGAGCCCTCCAGTGGTCCACCACAATATATATATAAACTAGGACTCGATTGCATGTTGATAATTAATGTTACTAATCAATTAATCCTCCTGACTTAATTTGTTCTTTCACTCGCACCATTAGGTTTATGAAATATGTGTTTTGGGTTTTCATTCAAATTGTTCTATGCAACCTCTCCAGAAGAGTCATTTACATGGTTTTGGTGACCTTAAACTAGCACCTTGATCTGCTATTAATTATTACACAGTTTTCCCCATACAGTCAGTCCTCATTTCATTTCATTTAAATTTTCCTTTATTGCTATGATGAGGTTTGGCTTGTGGTTTTGAATGTCTCCGCAACTGTTGGATGGATCGCTATAAACTGAAACAATATAAATTATGACATTTCTAATCAAAAAACTGCTTATCTAGTGCCTTCATCCTCATTTAACACATGTCAAAAACATGAAAGCTGATATTAGTACTGAAGTGCATCACAGCTTCACAGAGCTGTGGTGGGCATGGCTGTCAATCTGTTACAGATTGTTTGTATCGGGTCTGTTAAATTAGCTTTTTCTTCTCTTGCCAAATATATGAACGGAAACACCAAAATCTTTGTTTCACCCACCTTCCCAGTAGAGATGGACCGATCCGATATTATGTATCGGTATCGGTCCGATACTGAACTAAATTACTGGATCGGATATCGGAGAGAAATAAAAAAAAATGTAATCCGAGTATCACAAAATGACCTCACAAAATGCGCTACTTGGCGTAACCTAGCTCGCCGCATCGGAGCAGTATGTGTCACGTGACAGAGCGGCTGTTGTCTGCCAGACCTGTCGGTGGTCTGTTGGTGCATTTGGAGCCTCGCTACATGCTTCCTAATCGCAGCATTTCATCTCGGCGAAAACTATCCCAGAGAAGTAAAGCAAGTGTGTAAGTTCATCCCTGAATGTTTGCATAGTATTTCCACATTAAGCTTAACAACTGATATATTGAGCCACAGCTGGACTGGCCATCGGAGTTCCATGTTGAGGTGAAAAGGAAGCAATTTGTCCCGTACTTCAGCTAGAATTAAAAAATAGACACAAAGCTGGAGTTATTCTGTCTTTGCTGCGCAGTTGCATCTACTTCTCTCATTCACTCCCCCTCCCTCTCCTGTTATTACTTCAAACATGAAACTGATCAATGATCAGCTGATCGGCTTTTCTGCTGCAAGTCCTGTCTTTCTTGTTTATCACCCACTTTGCGCTAGAAAGAGGAAACCAGCGGATAAACAACAGCAGCACGTTTAAAAGTGATAAGCTGTTGTTAGAATTTATTTAATATTACTTTCTACTATCAGCTGATGTTTGCTGGAGCCACAGCTGTAAAAGCTGCTGGTCATGATGTCGGTTTGGATATGTGGTGAGAGGGAAACTTGAAGATGAAACCAGGAGATGTCCTTACTGAATCATCAGAGCTGAACAGGTGATGGAGAAACAGGTTTACCTTTTAGGTGACATGAATGAGTTGAAGGGAAGTTATGAACTGTTTCTGAGAGACAAATAACACCAGGATCCTTTTCTAAGTAGCTGACAGCTGGTAACTGTGCAGGGGCGACTCTAGCAAAGTTTTGTCGGGGGCCAGGTTGGGCATTAACAGGGAAAGGGGGGCACAAAGAAATAGTTTTCTTTGTTATGTCATTTAAAAACTTTGAATAAATAATTATCTGAATCTTAAAACAAAAGTGGTCATCCGATTAAATGTATAGAAATCCATTATTGTATATAGTAATATACACCCTAGTAAGCTATAGTACTTTTTCCTTTGGGAAGGTACCATCTGTGCAGTCTGCAATTCTGTTGAAGAAAGATGTTGAATCTATTTAATTATTGTAGAAAAATAATTGATTCTGTGCATTTGTTTTACACGCATTAAATTAAAGTTGATTACATCGATTAAGTGCAGGGGTGGTTCACTGATATTTTTGCTGGGAGTTGGCAACCCTATTAGTTAGTACTCTTTAAAATACCAGAATAGGGAGGATGGTGTAGGTTTAAATTTATTAGATTGATCAGTGTTATATAAAACAGTTTTGTTGATTACAAAATACGCTATATCGGATCCATATTGGTATCGGCAGATATCCAAATTTATGATATCAGAATCGGTATCGGACATTAAAAAGTGGTATCGTGCCATCTCTACTTCCCAGTGCCTTTAAAATGCCTTTAAAATGCTCTTTAAGACATACAGTTAGGAAGCACAACTGTTCAAACACAGACAGGAAATTAAAACGAAGCATGAGTCCCAAAGCTAATCCCCTGGCATGCCTGTCCCAGATGTCCGGTCCTATTGATCCAGTCTAAAAAGCACTTTTTCTGTGCACGAACGTCACAGAAGCCCAAACAGCGTCTGCTGCCAACAGACTGACTGATCTCTGAGAGAAGTGAGCTGCTGTTTTAATTATTGTGACTCATCTGCCTGTTATGCTGCAAATTGGCCTCCAAAGATATGTATGCCAAAGTGTTTCTGTGCAGTATGGGGTCATTACAGGCATCAACTGCTTCTAGTAACTGTTGTGAAGTTGTATAGTTTACAAAAGAGACAGAGCCAGGCGTTCTGTAGTCAGCCACAGATGCAGGAAATGGCTTTGAATGACCAGGCCTAGAACATAAATGTGTTCTTCTCTTATTATTTATTTATTTATTCAGTTTTTAATTTGGGTCACAACCAACTATAACAAGCACCCAACAAGGTTGTGGTACTTTGTACAACTGTCTCTTTTGTAACTTTCATTTTATCCGGCATTATTTGTTTTGTGCCTTTTGTGCTTTTCTTTGATTTTCTGCTTTCTGTCTTTTCCACTTGCTTTCTGGTCTAGTTTGTAAAGTTAACTTGTGCATGTCTGGTGTTTTCCCTCCTTTCATGCTATCTGTGCTGCTTTCAATAGGTTCACCTGTTCGATTGTTCATCCGCTCTGCGTGTACATATCACACCTCCTTTCTAATTTCTTCTGATTCCCACCAGAAATGTGAGCCAAGGAGGCGAGTTCGGGACATGAGGAGAGACGAGCTGAGAACATTTAACAACCTGAGACATCCTTTCAGAGGATTATTTTAAAGTGATGGTGTTAGGTACAACTGCAACATAAATTATTGTGTTATAACCTATTACTGCTGTGTTTAATGGTCTCAGATGGTCATTACATACTTCAAATTTAGTTCCTTTTTTAATTAAACAAGGCAACCTGAAAAGATAATATACTTTTTTTAACACACAGAAACAGTGATGGGCAGAAAGTTTTATCATCAGCTGATTATCTTGATTAACCAAAACAATGTATGAATACAAACTTGCAGTTTGTAGATTTACCTTACCACTGTAATTTTGAATATCTCAGCTGTGTGAAGCCCATCGTTTATACCTTTAAAATAAAAGGTATAAAATTGCCTTCCTAAAGCTCTGACCTCAACAATATTAAAAATTAGTGGACATTATTTATAAAGCCTGGTTTGTGCAAAAGAGTTTAAATACGCTCTACCAATTTTGCTAAAAAGAGAAAGAGAGAGAGAGAGAGAGAGAGGTCAAAAGATGGACTAAACGCTCTGACACAGTAGTCGTGTGAGCAGCTGCAGTAAAGAAAAGAAAAGCTGAAGAGGACTGAAGTGTCAAAGAGGGCGAGCATGTATCCAGGAGAACAGACAAGTGTGGAGAATCAAGGTTATGAAGAGGTTTGAAAATGTGAAGGAGGGTCTTGAAGTTAATGCTTAGGTGAACTGGAACCCAATGGAGCCACTTTACTCCAGGTGTTATATGTTCTGGTTCTGGATATAATGTTGTCAGCTGAATTCTGCCATGAAGGACAAGAGTGCTGTCGAGGATGACACCCAGAGTCTAAACCTGAAGGGAAGGAATGACTTTAATTTCCTTTAAACGATCAGAAGCGGGTGTGGGCAGTAGAGCAGGGCAATATGACCAAAAATATTTATCACGATATACATTTGAAAATTTGTGATAACGATATAACTGACGATATAATTGACACTAGACAAAATACTTTACTCCAATACTAAACTCCACAACTTTATTAGTGCAAAAAAAAAAACCCCCATCAATGTATTTGTTGTCTGTTGTGTCTCTTTCTCTCTCTTTCCCTCCGGCTCTGTTCCTGTGCTACTACTAGTGTAACGCGCGTTGCAACTTCTTATCTGGTGCACGTCTTTTATTTTGACAGCGAATGCGCACCTGCGGACCACTTATGTGCACCCCTGATTATAAGGGGCACTGTCGATTTTCAGAAAAATCAAAGGATTGATTTTAAGTGTGCCGTATTTTCCAAAATAACGACGGCCCGCTAGCATGCTCTACCAAAAATAGTGCTTTGTTGTGTATCTGATGGACGAAAGCTAAACCAGTTCCACACCAGTGAAGTTGCAGCATTTTCACAAACCAATTCTGGTTCATCCGTTTCATTCAACGATCCGCTTTCGCCCTTCTCATTCTCCGCCATGCTTTTTCCGCCATGTGCGTATGAAAACAAAGGCACTGCTCATGCGCGTTTTACCCATATTCTATTGCGATATTTCATTTTCTTATCATTGCCCAACATTATACCGGTATTACCGTGAACGGTATGATATGGCCCAGCCCTAGTGGGCAGGAAAATGGGAGAGGGTTTGGAAAAGAAATAGAACTGAGTGTCATCTGCATAAAAGTGAAACTGAATATTATATTCCCTAAAATACTGCAGAGATAGGAGATAAATAATAAAGAGAAAACCCCTGGGGCACACCCCAATTAACTGAAGTAGAGTGAACCATGAGAGAGGTGGTCACAAGAGCTGTTTTTGTACTATGGAAAGAATGGAGACCAGAATGAAGATGTTCATATCGTGAGCAAGAAGTGGGAGGGAAAGTCCATCAAGAGTAGTGGGCAGTGAAACAAGTTACTTTACCTTACTAATTGTCATGGTTCTGGGTCCTTTTGACTCAGCATTTTATGTTTCTTGTGTTTTTATGACCTTTTGTGTTATGGTTTATTATTCTTAGTGGTAATCCTGAGTTTATTCTGTGTTAAGCTTTGTACATTTAGGCTCCCCTCGTCTCTTTGCTCTCTGTGTCCCCGTCTGCGCATCTGTGTTTATATAGTTGTTTGAGTTCTTGTGCCTTGTTTTCCCTCCTTGTGTTTTATTCCATCACGTTTGTCAGCATCTCCCTCCGTTCTGTGTTGCGTTCTCCCTCACGGCTGTGTTTCTCCCTGTGGATTTAGATTCTTAGGTTTTTCCAGTTTAGTTTTGTATTGTTTTGCATCGAGCAACAAAACTGGGGTTTTTGAGTTCACGTCCTACATCTAAGTCTGCATTTAGGTCCTCTTCCTGCCTGCACACAGCCGGATCATGACACTAATGTTCTGTGTGATTTAGAGAAAATCCAAAACAAATTCAAACTCAAATTCTTGTTTCTTTTAAGCCATTAAGAAATTGATTCTGTATAATCATTTCAAACTGGAAAAAGAACAATTCAAGGAATTCATTAAAAACTAAAGTTACCAGAACATTCATGAGTGGATATTCTTCATTTTGACCACAACTTCTAATCTAACTGGTGTTGAGAGGGTACAAATATACATTTGGCAACAACACACAAAGACATTTTTTTAAATCTATCTAAGAACACCAATTCATAAATGTCTGAAAAGCACAAACACACATCAAATTGAAAGTATTCTGCAGTTTTTAGTGATGGACACTATGTGTATACTGCTCAAGACTGGGGTTTCTTTTTTTCTTCTTTCCTTTAGTCATACTGGCTCAACAAAAGTGTCATTAGAACCACTTCCTGAGATACGGTCCACAGGTCTGTACACCTGTACGAGCTGCAGTTTGTTAACGCTGACAAACAAATGGATTAATGAAAAATACTGCAGCTGCTTCCTGAGCATATCCTGAGTTCATTCCCGTGTGCCATATATCAAATCTCCCCCAGCTCAGCTCCTTTTCCTACCTAGTATTTATCATGTTGTTATGTAATTTTACCAGTCATACTACCAAAACAAAATAATGTAATTGAATGTGTTGCTCTGGTTTTTGTGCCTGTGAGCTGTATTATAAAATCTCCAAAAAGTGCCAAAGTACTGATTGCCTCAAATGTCACATAGAAACCCATCTGGTCTAAGCTGTTTAATTTTGAGAACCACATTCGATGAATTGAATCCTAATGACGTGAATGTCACTACTTTGGCCGAGATTGAATTGCTTAACCTTTGCTGAAACCTCAGGGCTGCACCTGAGCTCACACCAGGAACCCCAGAGCTCACGTTTTGGAAGCAACTGTTGAAAAGTGGATGAAGCTCTCTTAGAGGGCTCCAGTTAAAATGATGTTTTCTTTCAGCTGCCGCAGCTTTTTGTTTTGTTTTCTTCTTTTGTTTTGTTTATTTGTTTTGCACAAATCATAACTTTACAAATAAGAAGGTAAACTAGTATGTTTTGATCTTTCCGACTGGTGTTCAGTGTTAAGCTTTAGATTAACCACCATTTCCCAAACAGAAGTCAGTGCTTTGAGTGCTCTGATAGAGTAGAAAGCGATATATGACAACACGTCCATTTGCCATTTTTCACTGATATTAACATAGCGTCTTAATCCTCTGAGGTCAGAGTCACAATAGGTGGCATACAAATACATATTTTGATTTCCTATAGTTAGGGTCAGACGTCAGAGAGTTATCACCACTGGTGACTATGGAGGTCACTGGAGTACAGTGAACTCATTGTCATGTTCAAGAAAGCACTCTAAGATGAGCCTGAGCTTTATGACACGGTTATCAGGATAATGTGCTGGTGAGTGTAGAATATCATTCAGAAAAAAGTTACATTATTAACAGATAAAACAATAATTTTGAAACAAACAGGAAATCAAAAAGTGCCTTAAAAGGATCTGGCATAATAAAAAAACCAGCACAAGAAAATAAAGTTGGAATAACAAATTTGGAAACTAACATTATTATCACCATATTATTTGGTATATTAAGCATTGTGAAAAATTCCCAAATTAAATAAAAGTGACACTATGTGCTACATCCTTCTATCCTTCTATTTATTAGACGAACACAGACTGGAAAAGGAACATTTATAAAGTAAGAATAATAAAGTTAGAATGGGGCCATCTACACAGTGGAGCTGCTGAACTGTGAGACTCCATGTCATGAAGCTTCCAGCACACAGTTTCTGTGCTGATGTTATTGCCAGAGGAGGTTTGGAACTTTTGGAGTTTTTGAGTCGGCAGATTGTTGGTGACTTTTCCCTCTGTGACTTTATATGGTCTGCTACTTTGGGGCTGAGTTGCTGTGGTTCCTACACACTTTCCCTTTGCAGTAATACCACTTACAGCTGAATGTGGAATATCACAAAGGGAAGACATTTCACAAACAGACATGTCGCAGAGGTGAAATTCTATTGCAGTACCACACAAGAACTCAGTGAGCTTCACTGACATGTTCTTTCACAAATGTTTGTAAAGACAGACACCAAAAAACATGAATTCAAAGATTAAGAGGTGTGGACCAACATTTTTGTGCATATTGAATATATTTATGAAGCTGTGGGAAGTTGGCCAGGTTTATGTTTAGTGGCATAGTTGTGTTCTGCCTCCTCACAAACAACTTTCTGTGAGCATGTGATTAGATAGAGAAAAATGTCAGCACAGAACAGAGCAGTTGTGAATGACTACAAGATAACAGTGGTTAACTTAGGTAACGCATGAAAGGAATAGCTGTGGTGGAGGTGGGTTGCAAAGTGGCTTGTATATGTGTAGTAACTGTGGGCATGCTTAAACAGCTTGAAAAGGTTGTTTATTATAAGATTTATTATGAGCACTAAAACTATGGCAGATTCTTGGAATTTTATGAATACACTTTTAACGTTTAATGGAGCTCAGAACCAAATGCAGAGTCTACTTTATGCTTTGATCCCTGCTGTGCTCTGTCCTCAGTTCTTTTCAGCCAGTCTTGTCTAGTACTAAATCCTCTATTACCTCCTTCTTTCTACTGCCTTTTTAGCCCTTATGCCTCAGAAAAGAGGATAAATGATGCCGGAGAGGAAAGGGAAAATGTGAAAAGGGCTTAGAGATGAAAAAACACAGTGGGAGAGGGCTTATGTGTGAAGAGAGGAGGGGAAAAAAGCCAAGGGTAAAGAAATGCTGCAGCAGCCCCCCACATCCCTGTGATGAGGTGTGAGGATTAGCTGTATCTGAAGCAACGCCCTAGCAATGCTCTCCAAATGAGTATTATATCCTCCTCAACCGCCCACCCCCCATCCCAAGCTGGCACAAGAGCAACAGCTCATACAATGCCATGTTGTCCGGGCTGGGAGTGGAAGGGAGTCCAGCACACTGTAGGCCTCATTTCATTATCTGTAGCAGGTGGCCAGCAGCCGAGAGGAAAAAATAGGAAACTATTTGGTAGCTGCTGATATACGTATGTGTCTGACTATGTGAATCTGCATTATCTGTTTTGCAAAAGGTGAAGACCAGACTTTACAGAAAGAAATGGCAACAGCAGGTGTAAATGTAGAACCAGAATTGATTCCAGTGTTGTGTTGGAATGCATAAATAAAAAAGTCAGCTCAGGCAAACTCAGGGGTGGAACAGGTCTGTTTTATATTCATACATTCACTTTGGTTTACTTACATTTCAGTTCAGTTGGTTTTATTTATGCAGCAGCGATTCACAAGGACAGTTATCTCAGGGCTCTTTTAGGTAAAAATAAAAATCAGATCGATCCCAGTAAGCTGGTGACTGATGGCTGCAGTAATAAGGAGCACTAAAAAGTAATCATGAAGAATCATAAAAATCAACTTATTTCCAAAATCAACTGCTGGAAAAGCAGTTGAGAAAATGGATGGATGGATGGATGGATGGATGGATGGATGGATGGATGGATGGATGAGAGGCCACCTGACCACCTGCAGCTGTAATTGTAGACTCTCGGCCTCACTGTCCAGCACTTCCTTGGGGGCTGGATCTATTACGTAAGTTGATGTCTCCATGGTTATACACTATCTTGTCACTTCACAATGGCAGAAACTAATCTGGCTAATAGACAAAATAAAACGGAGTTTTTCTTTTTAACGAGCAAAGAAATCACAGATCCCAGAGACGTGTCCCTCTGGAAGCTCTTTACAGCAGGAACCAGAAATCAGTGGCTGATCAGGAATCAGCAGCTTTACAATGTTTTCATGTGAGCTACAGAGAATCACAGCTAGAGTAAAATCACAGGAGTTATGTTCATAAGCTGTGAATTAGATAAGCCAAAGAAGATGATGGATGGATGGATGGATGGATGGATGGATGGATGGATGGATGGATGGATAATTGTAATACAACCTGTGATAAGTATTATGTGATTATATTACTTGTAAGTCTGATCGAAGTGACAGTGGTAAAATGACAATAGAATAGTAATGCCACAACAATTTATGTACTCATGTGTAGAAAATAAGAGACAAGCAGAGTGAGAGAGGCCACGACACAGAGAGAGAGAGATTAAGCCTTGGGCTCCTCTCAGCATTTTATAGAAATAGCTTTCCAACAAATACCAAATGTCAGAGGCCCTCAACGTAGACAGAGGCCAGAGGCAGCATTAGTGTCTTGTATGTCAGCTTGCTGGACGCTCCCATTCAGTCTGTCCTTTGCTTCAGCCAAATCTTTGGCTGAGACTGCCCAACAGGATGCACAGACAGATGTATTGAAAGGCTTGTGATGGATCTAATTTCACACAAAATCAATCAGACAGTAAGCCTGCTTGCATTTCTCATCATGAACTTTAGACTGAAAAAGTTACCGAAACTGTGATTTTTATGATAGCAGACTGAGTCTGCACATGCAGTTTTTATGTGCTGGTGATCACCAGAGATGGGCAGTAACGTGTTACTTGTAACTGATCTGATTACTTTTTTCAAGTAACGAGTAAAGTAAGGGATTACTATTGCAAAATCGGTAATTAGGAACGCTGCGTTACTGCGTTATTAAAACCGTGATTTTTTTGCGAGAATGTCTCACGACAGTGACTTAAGCGAGTGCGCCGTTAGTGACAACAGCTGTGTGCAGATCAACAATGGATCACATATCGATTGTGGGAGAGAGTATGAGCATGCAGCTCAGCGTGCAGCGTGCAGTACTGACCTTATTTTGAGTTTGATTCCATAAAAAGTGACAAAAACATTAGTGTCCGTTGTGCGTGGGAAGAAAACTTTTTACAGCGAAAAAAACCCCTAAACTTCCAAGGAAGCACCGAGTGCGCTACGACGTAATGGGAAACTCACAGAGAAACTTGCGGATTCTTCCACTGACCGCGGCACACCTGCACCAGGGTAAACCTCCGCCTACCGCACTCCTGCTTTACAGGTGAAAATAGAGCAACAGGACCGCTGAGACTTTGACTTTATTTATTTTCTGCTGTGTTTTACTTGCATCTATTTGAAAGACTGAGTGTAAACACACAAAATATTTTATTTTATGTGCTGGAATGTGCAGAAAATAGGTTTAAATGTTAAACTAATTTATTCAAGTCAGAGAATGTTGCATATAATTAAATTTTTGCTTGATGCATAAAGTTAAAAGATTAAAACTGATAAAACAAGTTAAAAAAAGATACTTCCATTTGATTACATTTTGTATGATGGATTATGCAGAAAAAGTAGAATTGGGCTGAAAGATCTATCGCTTTATCACCTACTCAGGTTGTAAATCGTGTTTTTAAAAAGTAACTAAGTAACTAAGTAATTAATTACTTTTGAAAATAAGTAATCAGTAAAGTAACGGGATTACTTTTTTGGGGAAGTAATCAGTAATTAGTTGCTGATTACTTTTTTCAAGTAACTTGACCAACACTGGTGATCACTGAGATTAATGGGAATTTAGATGTTTCAAATTAACTGAGCGGAGGGGTTTCAGGTGGCTGTGGTCACACTTATTTCACACACTTATTATTTGCATTTGCAAAAATTTAGAATGGGATATTTATTCCCTCTTAAGCTAACCTGCCAACCTCTTCATTTGCTGCCTGATAACAACATGGCATTATCAATAGAGGTAGTGGCAGTCAGTATCATAATGATTCATTCAGATAAATTAAAACATAAGGTTAGAGCTTGGCAAACTGAGTACCAGAGGAACCATCCAGAAGTTAGCACTGGTCTGATTCTCTAAACAGAACTTGAGTGGCAGAGCTGGACTGGTAATCTGGCATACTGGCCATAAAAGCACTGACAGCAACCCATTCTTTCATTTTCATTACTGACACTGGATTACCCAATAAAATCTCTTAAGGCGTCCAGCCCCTTCCTTACCTTCGATGTCTACTAACGCAGCTTGCAGAAAAAGTTTAGTGATTATGAAGTGATGAAAGGTGGAAAAGGATGAAATTAAAGTATAGATATGGAGAACCACAAGAGCCACATGCATCAACATAAAGAATTCTGTGCTTAGATGGCAGGACATATTTAGGGAGGGAGAGATTAAAAGATTCAGGTCAAATGGTATACATACAAAATATGTATACATTGTATGTATTTTAGTGATCATGGTGGGCATGCTGGACCACAAATTCCAGGGCTGACTTTTTGTCATAGTCCAGCCCTGGTGAGTGAGGTTTTTCCAATGAGCATTTAGATTCAAATCAAGTCAGTTTTATTTACACAGCACCAAATCACAACAACAGTCACCTCAAGGCGCTTTATATAGTACAGTAGATCGCACAATAATACATACAGAGAAAAACCCAACAATCATATGACCCCCTATGAGCAAGCACTTTGGCGACAGTGGGAAGGAAAAACTCCCTTTTAACAGGAAGAAACCTCCAGCAGAACCAGGCTCAGGGAGGGGCGGGGCCATCAGCTGCGACCGGTTAGGGTGGGAGAAGGAAGACAGGATAAAGACATGCTGTGGAAGAGAGACAGAGATTAATAACAAGTATGATTCAATGCAGAGAGGTCTGTTAACACATACTGAATGAAGAAGAAATACTCAATGCATCATGGGAATCCCCCAGCAGCCTACACCTATATCAGCATAACTAAGGGAGGATTCAGGGTCACCTGGTCCAGCCCTAACTATATGCTTTAACAGAAAGGAAAGTTTTAAGCCTAATCTTGAAAGTAGAGATAGTGTCTGTCTCCTAAATCCAAACTGGAAGCTGGTTCCACAGAAGAGGGGCCTGAAAACTGAAGGCTCTGCCTCCCATTCTACTTTTAAATACTCTAGGAACAACAAGTAGGCCTGCAGTGTGAGAGCGAAGTGCTCTAATAGGGTGATATGGTACTACAAGGTCATTAAGATAAGATGGGGCCTGATTATTTAAGACCTTGTATGTGAGGAGCAGGATTTTGAATTCTGGATTTAACAGGGAGCCAATGAAGGGAAGCCATGTTGAAAATAAGCTTTGTGGAAGTTTATTAGACTTACTGTAAAACTTTTGTCCAGAAAATTCCGCTTCATTAGGTGCAACTATAACTCACCTCGCTGAGCAGTTGACAGCTGCTAAAACCTGCTATAGAGCCCTGTGTTCACGTACTGGTGGGTCTAGAATTCAATGAAAGAGTTAAAAGCAGGAGCTCTATAGTCTTTGGTAACATAACTTTCAACAGGAGGGGCACAAGGGCTAATCCTTGTGGGACCCCGCACCTCATAACAGTTTGTTTGGATTCAAAATAACCCACAGAGCCTCCACCTCACGACAATTCCCAAGAGGCTGACCCAATTAATCCATTTATCTAGTAGTAACTCACCAATACTGTTGGATCCATGAATCATTATTCAGTCACTTTAAATTTTTGAGTGCAGTTTCAGTGCTTTAATAGGAGCAGAAATTTGGTTAAGAAGGGAGAAATTATTGAATGTAATAAAACAAAATTCTCTTTGATGTTATGCAGGGAAGATTTTAGGCTGTGAGTTTTGTTGTTTTGAAGCAACCAGATTTACTTTTTTCAGCAGGGGACTGACAACTGCAGTTTTAGTAACACTAAGTAGATGCTTAACAGAAGTGAGCCAATAACAAATCCATCACCAAAGAGCAAGCTGCTTTTTTTTAATGACTGTGGGCAGCGTACCTAGTGAGCAAAGAGAAAGGATTTTCTCACTGCCAAATCATGGCTACACTGAAGGTTGCTAAGGGGGGAGTACATAGCGCTCTAAAGCACTGTGGAAACTGGGTCACTTTTTCCCAAAGCACCATCAGGCTGAGCAAAAGTAAGGACATCAACAGAGGATCAATACATCCAGTTTTGTTTTGCTGAAAGATAGAATAGCAACTTCATCAGGCACAGAGTTAACTAAATGCAGAACACAAGACTCCAGTCAGGGAAAATCCTGAGAATAGAAGGCTTTCCTGTGGTTGTCTCAGAGGGTGGCTAACATCCATGAACCACTTCTCAGGAGAGGAAACAAGAAAAACACTTGGTAAAGGCTCAGATATGCCAGCTTTTCAAGTGGAGGAAAAACAAAAATGGGGTGGGTGGGGTTCTGAAATACAACAAACAAACTAATGTCATAACAAATAAAGACAGTTTGTTGGGATAATTGGTTCAAGTTGGGGGAAGGTTTACATGAGAAAGCGCTGAGGTCAGGTGGGTCACTCTGTGGACTATGATGGGTTTTTTTTTTTTGTTTGTTTGGGGTTTTTTTTGGTTTTTTTGTGTCCCGTTTGGATCTTTAGCCATCAGAATTGTTGTCTTAAGGCCAAGAAAGATGCCAAGCGGATTTATTTTACCAAGTGGATCATCATGGCCTTGCCATATTGGTCCATTTGATTGAGCTTTATTATAATTATGAATTTATTTTATTTTCAGTTGCTACAAACGGGACAGACATGACTGGGGGATAGGACAGGGAGAAAGAATGAAAGAAAAAGAGGGAGAGAAAGAAAACCAAAGGGGAGAAGAGACGGTGAGAAGGGGGGGAAGAAAGAAGAAAAAAAAAACAACCAAACAACAAAAAAACAAAAAAAACACCTGGGTCACCTGTATGGAGAAAAAAAACAGAAGAGAAAGCAAACAACAAAGAGCAACATAATAAAAAAACGGCACCATCACAATAAACTAGCTAGCAGTAAATATCAGTAGATACTAAGTAATAAACTGGACTATGATGTTTGCACACAACATGTTTGTGACAAGACCGTGGAGAAGTGGAAGTATGCACTAGGGAGAAGAGGAATGAAAATCAGTTGAAGGAACACAGAGTAGATGTTTGTGAATGAGAGGGAGACAGGTGTAGGGATGGGTACCGGTATCCGGTGCCAATTATGGCACCGGTTCTGACATAAACGGTAGTAACCAGACCGTAAGACAGCGCACATGTCGGTGCTTTATTTCCGTGCTTTTTTTTTCCTGAAATGTCATACACTTTGGATTCTAGCCAATCATTTTACGTTTCCGAGGATAGTAGGCAGGGCCAGGTACGTACGTTCTTTTAGAGCAGAGCTACAGATTAAAAATGCCCAAGGCAAAGCGGTCAAAAGTCTGGCTGTACTTCACAGCAAAAGATGCAAACTCAGCAGCCTGCAACAAGTGCTTTAAGGTGATACTGTGATACTGTCAAAGGAGGTAACACCTCGAATCTGATGAAACACCTGGCGACGCATTTCGTCTTTTTAAAAGCCGAGAAATGCACCGTATTCAGAATACTTTATTAATCCCGAAGGAATTTAGGGATTTGATAGCTTGCTGCAGCACATCTACTGCGGGTGTGGTGCCTGTTATCGGACCCGGAGTTAGCAACATCCCCCAAGAACCCGAAGAGGAGAGTCCTGGCCCCTAGCCCTGCCAGTGTAGCAGAAATGATGACGGGTGATGATGGCAGCAGAAGCTGTTCTTCTCTGCATGAGTAGCTTAATGTTGTTCGTGTGTAATTTACGTTGAGTAGGCTAAACACGTTATTAAATCAATGCACGTAAGGTGAACTAGCAAACACCGTTGTAGTTACATGCGGTTGTCTTCTTATTTGATAGAGTGATACCATATATGCCCTATAGCTGCAAAAAAAAAGGCTAACATTGTTGTCTTTTTACAAAAAAAACAGCTAAACATGAGAGGTTTGAGGACAAAGTTTGTGTTTTCCATTGTTTAAGCACCAGTTCCAACCAAAGGAGGTATGTTGTATCAACAGAAAAGGCTAAATTGGTTATCATTTTGCAGAAAAAAAAGACTTCTAAAAATAAAAACATAAGAGGTTTTTGGACAAAGTTTGTGTTCTCCATTCTTTAAGCACCGGTTCGAGCACTGTTTAAGCACCAGCACCATTTCAAAAGTACCGGTTTGGCACCGGTATCGGATAAAACCTAAATGATACCCATCCCTAGACAGGTGTGACAGTAAACCTGCAAAGATCAGAGGTAGCGAAGTTAGATAAATTTAAATACCTGGGGTCAGCAAGGGCAACAAGAATGAAAGGGAAGGTTTACAAGATGGTAGTAAGACCGCCTATGATTCACTTCAATTCAATCCAATTTTAGTTATATAGCGCCAAATCACAACAAAAGTCGCCTCAAGGCGCTTTATATTGTACAGAGAAAAACCCAACAATCAAATGGCCCCCTATGAGCAAGCACTTTGGCGAAAGTGGGAAGGAAAAACTCCCTTTTAACAGGAAGAAAACTCAGAACAAGGTTCATGGAGGGGCGGGGCCATCTGCTGCGACCGGTTAGGGTGGGAGAAGGAAAACAGGATAAAGACATGCTGTGGAAGAGAGATGGAGATTAATAGCAGGTACGATTCAATGCAGAGAGGTTTTTAAGGTTAACACATAGTGCGTGAGAAAGGTGTGATGTAGGGAAAGTGGATAAACTGGACAAAGCATGCTTCCAGGCAGGAAGAAAAAAGGAAGACCACAGAGAAGATTCATAGATGTGGTGAAGAAGGGAATTCAGAGGTTTGGTGTGACAGAGGAGCATGCTGGGATATGGTGTGATAATCTGCCAAGGCCAGCCCTAATAGGAGCAGCTAAAAGAAGGAGAAGAAATGTCATGTCTTAATCGTTATTTGCTCTGTACATGATGTGCTGCTGTTATTATTGTGGTTCAGGTTACAGTGATGGACTATTTTGGACTGGTACAGCCTGGCATTCAAGCTGATGATGCTCTTTATTTGCACTGACCAAACTCCACCCCCTCCACAAGGTTGGAAAGCAGCCATGACGGCTCATGTAACATCTGCTCATATATCAAAACTCGCAGTTCTACAAAGAGCAGTAAAGCACAGAGCCGCAGCAACACAGGTGAGCTGATTGCAACCAGCGTGCAAAGAGAAACCTGGAGGTCACAGCACAAAATCATTCAGCAGTTATTTTAAGCTGAGTCATTTCCCCCACTGCACCAGCAGCTCCACAAGAGCTTAAATCTGACTCCATGCTCTGGTTTTATGTCACACATTATGTGTCTGTCATCACTGACTGACCCACATTGGGAAAGAATCATTCATCTCAACTAGATCATATTAAGAATCTAATTTTATATTCATTTCCCAGCCTTCTGCAGCCTAAGGGCATCGGATCTGAAAATGCCATCAAAGCAGTCGTAATGAGTGGTTTGGCCAACCACATAAACCGAGTTATGTCACAGGAGAAAATAGAACAGACACTGAACACAAATCACCTCGGGTTCATCGAGCAATGATGTGGTGAAGGCTCTTTGTTTAGTGCTCTCTCTGTCAGCAGGGTCAACAGTTACAGCCCAGAGGCAATGTCAATATCTTCATCAGCACTGACCTATCTTCTGACTCCTATTATGTGACCCGTGGCTAACACTTCAGGGCAGCACTGCAGCCAGGACACGCTCACATGCATCTTTTTTTTCACATAAATTGATGCATGACCCGTTACAGTAGTCAGCTGGATGTTGCTGAATACTCACACCAACTCACACACACTTTTACCTGTGTGCACAAAGTAATCCAGTAAAAACAATCTGTATCATGCAGTCTGCTATTTAAATCAAGCACTGGGTGGTTTTATTTGTTTGTTTATACATTATTACTGTTTTTTTATATAAATGGCTAAAAGCCTAGAATATAAAAAATATAAAATAGTTTTGGTATCTCGAGGCACCGTACTACTGACTCATTCTGTCCTTATGACATGTTCTAAATTACATTTTATACCTGCAACCTGTTGTGTGTCAATAATGCCACCTAATGAAGTTGTGCAGTAAAGTAAGTTGTGCAAACTGTCACATTGTCATGTCAATTTGTATGCATCCACCTGGGTATGTAGAAAATGCATAAATATGTTTTTATGCTTGGTGATAATTTGCTCAACATGTCTTTGTAGGTTCAGTTTGTGAAGAAGAGGAGTCAAATGACCTAAAGCAGTAAGCTTGGACTACCAAGGATAGCTGTTATCTCCGACTGAGATTTCATTTTTGTTACACCAGCTAACTCAAAGAAAGCCTGGCTTTTTATTACACCTATCCAGTACAGATCACGTCATTTCTTTAGTTTAATCCAACTGTTTGACAAAGAATTTCTGTCTACTAAAACACTACAATCTTTCATTTGGAGAGATGACTTTAAGTGTTGAGTTTGCATTAGCAGTGAAATGCAGTAACTTTAAGGACCCAGATGCCCCTGGACATTTTCTGAAGCTCGAGGTTCAAAAGCCCAAACTGCAGTGTCCAGTTACTCTGTGAAGGTTCTCAGTCCTCCAGGTCATCATAGTCTAAGAGGTGAGAGTCCAGACGCTTTTCTTTCCAAGCTCCTTCGACGCTGAGTGTTTCTCTCAGCGTCTTCTTTCTCATTGTTCAGTGAAGGAATTTTGTGTAATATACTGCTTACTGGAGATGAACCAGTTTCAGCCCCTGATATGTTTAGAAACTCACTGTCGTTGTCATACTGAACAACCCCACCCTTAACATTATGAGTTCCACCTGTGAACCGTCTAATATAAAACACCAGATGGTCTGAGGTGCAAAGTCCCACATTTAATAAAATAACTTTTATTTTATCTTTAAGCTTGTTTATCTGTTAAAACACTAACCGGGCTACAATGGGAATCAGATGAATGTAGTAACAGTTCCAGTGAAAATGCTCACTCTGTGGCAACTGGTGCTCAGATCGCCTATAACTGGATTTTTCACAATGAATCATGGCTCAGGGAAATGTAGTAATTTTTGATTAGAGGGACGACAGCGCTACATCGTGCTGTGGATACACAGACGATTCAGTAAATGCTGGCATCTGAGACCTTTAAACAGAGGATACTCCCCACCAGCTGGGGTCAGCGTTGTTCCACAGGAAGGCGGTTTCTACGGATCGTCTCCCAACTCGTCCTTTAATTTCATCTCATTTTAATTTACTTTAACATTTATTTAACTAGGAAGCAACTGAGATTCATTTCATTGATACATTATTGATTTTTTTTTTTTTTTTTGGGGGGGGGGGGGGGTCGAGGTAATGAAAATGTTATATTATTATGTTCATTGTTGCACATCAACACTAATCACACAGTATTTAGGGTGCTGAGAATAAATAGAGTGAAGCAAATAACCAGGAAATGGTTAAACCTACAAAGTGCATCAATGCAGAAATCGAAAGGAACAATACAGGAAGTTAAGATAGAAAGAAAAACACAAAGAATTTGAACTAAAGAGACAGGATATAAAACCATGGTTTGTATATACAAATGTACATACAGTGCTCAGCATAAATGAGTACACCCTGCTTCATTTGTCAGAAAACCTTTAGTTTCCTTTCAGAATCAACATTTTCTATGACATACTACAAAATACTCCCACAAATGTGGGCCATTGATTGCAAATAAGATTTGTTAATTTGCGCACACAAAAAAGTGATTTTCCTAACAAATTCATTCAAGCCCATGCCGCAAAAATGAGTACACCCCAATTATAGTCTTAGGAGAAAAGCCACAATTAAGATTACAAAATTCGAATTAACAGGCATTCAACCACAGGTGAGTCTAATGAGATGCATTAGACTCACCTGTGCACCATGCATTTCAAAGACAATGGTGCCTAAAGTGGAACATGGTGGTGGCAGTGTCCTTATGTGGGGCTGCATGAGTGCTACTGGTGTTGGGGAGCTGCATTTCATTGATGGTATCATGAACTCAAGAATGTACTGCTCTATACTGAAGGAGAAGATGCTGCCATCACTTCGTGCACTTTTCCAACACGACAATGATCCAAAACACACATCTAAAGCTACTGTTGCATTTCTGAAGAAGAACAGGGTGAAGGTGATCGAATGGCCAAGTATGTCTCCTGATCTGAACCCAATCGAATACCTGTGGGGAATTCTGAAGCAACAAGTTGAGCATCACTCTCCATCCAGCATTCAGGCTCAAAAAGAGCTTATTCTTGAAGAATGGAAAAAGATAGATGTTGCAATATGTCACCATCTTGTTCATTCCATGCCTAGAAGGCTTGGTGCTGTCCTTAAAAATCATGGTGGTCATACAAAATACTAGATGTGGTAGTTTTTGTTGCGGGGTGTATTCATTTTTGCTTTAACCAATTTGAGTAAAACTGAAGATTTTGTGATCTAAGTTATATTAATAAGCTTAATTTCATGTTATGGAGTTAAACAAGTGTTCAATAAAACTCAGCCTTGTGAACATTTTGGAAATTGTCCTTTTGTTCATTGACCTACTGATTAAATTCGTACTTTTTAAAGTGGGTGTACTCATTTATGCTGAACACTGTATATTCATGTGTCTGTGCGAGTGGGCGTTTCTCTGTTTTTACCGTTTTGTTTTTTGACTTTTAAATATCTTGTTTCATGTTTGTATAATATGCTTGATCTTTTAACTTTTTATATATTAACTATAAATGAACTAGCATAAAAGAAAGTGTTTTAATGGTTAATAAGTGATTAAATTTTTTTTTAAATAAACCCCTTCTTTCAGCTCCATGGAGCGCTGGTTTGTTTGGTTTGGTTTGTGAGGATCTGTAGGGATCCAACAGCAACTTTTAGCTCCTTGGAGTGTTACCACAGCTTTGCTAAAGACTGTTTCTGAAAGTCTTGTCATGACTGTGTGGTTTGCAAGGTGTACGACCCTCGCTGGTAATTCTACCAAAGACACATTTTAAGAGCATTTGGTGCCCGGCAGGTGGTTATTACAGATTCGGCTCACTGTGTACAACAGTTGGCATAGATGTGACCTCAATCTGCACACTGTGGAGACTCTCTGTGCAGTATTCACTGTTCGAGTGCCTGCAGGCCTCCCGTCACGTTGAAGACCAAAGACCTTTGTAATATAACATTTTAAAGCAGTTTTACATCCAAACTGAGCACAGGATGAACGATAATGAGAATGCCAAGATTCTGAGCTTCTTCCTGAGTATTTGGGAATTTTGGCACTGTTGTCTTGTGTGTTTTCCAAATTGGAGAGATCACATGATTCTCTGTTAAAGCTAATATTCATTAGCTGCATCCAGAATGATTCTACACTATAAATGTTTTTCTCTGAAAACTTTTCTCTCAACTTGTGATTTATATATATTTTTTAATACATTTTATAGATGATCATTAACCAAGAAATGTCAGATATGCGTAGCCCAAATACAAAGAATTCTCTTTAAAGCCAATGATTTATAATAAACACAACACGGGCCTGCATGGGGAGCAGGGATTCATTTGAGGTCAGGAAATCAATGCTGTTAATCGCTGTAAGAGTCAGCGTGACGGTAGATCGGTGCAGAGTCAGCAGAAATTGCGGCGTTGTCCCACACCGATATGGTTGACAGATAGCAGAGCATGACTGCGCTCGGAGAAAAATCTAAATGAGTTTCCACTGTAGGAAGTCTTGGCTCTTTGTGGTGAGGCGAGGTGAGAAGAGGACAAACAGTCCCTGTTCCTTCACACTGAGGTGGTACAGACATCTGATCAAGATGCATTCTGGGTACTTTTTATCAATGTTCAAGTGCATCCAACTAGTAGGATACCTCAGTATACACCCATCTAGCCAATTAACTCCACACGATCCCTAAGGTGGAGCAGGGAAACACTGCTCGGGAGAGTGATGTCTTGGCTTGCTCGGCGTCCAGATAAGCAGCAGAAAATGGACTCGAAACAGTTTAGATTTCTTTTCCTACAGGCACAATGTCACCTGATATTTAAAGATTTTACTGTTCTTATATTTAAACAAAATGCAAAGCATTTCTGCCTTCTGTATTAACAGTGCAGAGATTAGTATGTTTCCTCACAGTCAGCTCTGGGTCTTTTGTTCTACTCATGCCTGACAGATTTCCTCCAACGGTCTGATTGCATTTATTTTAGGCTAACTAGTGATTCTTAGTATGCAATTCAATGCAAAGACACTTTATTTTATACCTTTTAATGCATGAATTTCCTGTACAAATACAGGGATAAATAATAATTATTATCTAAAAAAAAAAAAAAAGACTCGACTGACTCATTTCTGGATGGTGGAAGTGTGACATCAAAGACTGATTGACAGCAAGGAGGATAATTAGAGGGAAAAACTGTTCAGTCGCCTTTATGGAGCAAATCACAGCTACCCACAAGTGCAGTCAATCACCACATCATGTAGATCTTGCGGGAGCCCTCAGCTGCATCATCTGTCAGGAGAGGTTAGTTACCATGCAAAGAAACTAAACAGCCCTTTTGACAGAAAGCATGGGCAGCGTAACAGCTTAATAGACTGTGTCAAAGTGTCTGAAAAGCTGGGGTGGTAAGGTAATCATCAGTTGTTATTAACCTCTGGCTCTCTTTCACAGCATCTCTTTTGTCCCGTCTCCCTCCCCTGACCCACAACCAGTTGCAGCAGATGGCCCCGCCCCTCCCTGAGCCTGGTTCTGCCGGAGGTTTCTTCCTGTTAAAAAGGGAGTTTTTCCCCTCCCACTGTCACCAAAGTGTTTGCTCATAGGGGGTCATATGATTGTTGGGTTTTTCTCTGTATGTATTATTGTAGGATCTACTGTAGAGATGGGCCGATCCGATATTACGTATCGGTCCGATACTGACCTAAATTACTGGATTGGATATCAGAGAGAAATAAAAAATGTAATCAGATCCGTTAAATATCAAAAAAGCACCTCAAAAAACTTGCAACACTCCGTAACTCGCCTCATAACCTTAGCACATCGGAGCAGTATGCGTCACGTGATAGAGCGGCTGTGGCGTGCGAGACCTCTCAGCGATCTGGTTGAGCATTTGGAGCCTCGCTACCAACCCGGCATTTCATCTCCGACAAAGTTATCCCCGAGAGAAGTAAAGCAAGTGTGTAAGTCAATCTCTGAATGTTTGTAAAGCATTCCCGCGTTAAGCTTAACAACCGATATATGGAGCGACTGCCTCTCTCTCCCTCCCTCTCCTGCTGCTACTTCGATCATGAAACTGATCAGTGATCAGCTGATCGGCTTTTCTGTCGCGAGTCCGTCTCTCTTGTTTGTTTATCGCCCACTTCGCACCAGAAAGAGGAAACCAGCGGCTGAACAACAGCAGCACGTTTAAGCTTGATAAGCTGTTGTTAGAATTTATTTAATATTACTTTCTACACCAGGATCTTTTTCTACGTAGCTAACGGCTGGTAACTGTGCAGGGGCGGATCTAGCAAAGTTTAGCCAAGGGGGCCGATAGGGCATTAACAGGGAAAAGGGGGCACAAAGTCATACTTTTCTTTCTTATTCTCATTTAAAATGTGTAGCTTTTAATAAATAATTATCCGAATCTTACACCCAAAGTTTTAATCTGATGAAAAATGTATAGAAGTCAATTACTGTATATAGTAACTATTAAGTCTAATATACCCTAGTAAGCTATAGTACTTTTTCCATCTGTGCAGTCTGCAATTCTGTTGAAGAAAGATGCTGAATCTATTTAATTATTCTTGAAAAATAGTTTATTTCTGTCCATTTTTTCCCCACACTGCATGAAATTAAAGTTGATTACGTCGATTAAGCATCATGAGGTGGAGGGTGGGGGGTTCCCCCATTTCTTTTTTTTTTTTGCTTGAGTTTGCAACCCTATTAGTTAGGTTGCTTACTCTTTAAAATACCAGAATAGGGAGGATGGTGTAGGTTTTGATCAGTATTTCTGAACTATGAAATATTTTGGGTGCAGTATATTTTTTTTGCATACAGGTATAACAAAATAACTTTAGTGTTTGTTTGTTTTTTGTAACTTGAGTATGAACTTATACAAAAATCAGCAAGATATAAAAAAAAACAAACACTATAACTGATTCATATCGGTATCGGAAGATATCAAAATTTTTGATATCAGATATAAAAAAGTGGTATCGTGCCATCTCTAATCTACTGTACAACATAAAGTGCCTTGAGGTGACTGTTGTTGTGATTTGGCGCTGTATAAATAAAATTCAATTCAATTCTGCCAGAGGTTTCGTCCTGTCAAAAGGGAGATTTTCTTCCCACGGTCGCCTTGCTCATATGAGGTCATCTGATTGTTGAGGTTTTGTCTATATTATTGTAAGGTTTTTAGCTTAGAACAGAAAACACCTCACAGCAACTGAATTGAATTTTCCTCAAATACGCTCAGATACAGGTGAACCTTGAAGTGTTGGCTCACCCTTTTAAGTGCTGCGGGCATAAAAAAATTTGAAAGAAATTTTATTTACAGTTTTTATATAACTTTAATGCACATTTAAAAAAAAAACAAAAAAAAACCCAGCTGCTTGTTTAAGTGAAAACACAATGATGTTTTGTTTTTTTTGCACTAATAAAGTTGTGGAGTTGTAAAGTATTTTGTCTGGTGTCAATTATATTGTCAGTTATATCATCGCAAATTTTCAAATGTATATCGTGATAAATATTTTTGGTCATATCGCCCTGCTCTAATACCAATATCACAAGTTTATTAACAGGCCTTTAGATATTAGGATGAATATCTTCATAACGTTGCTTTGATTTTAGATTTTTAAAAATTCAAACCAAAGTAGAAGATATTATAACTCGCCTTGTAATGATAGTAAGTAGCAAATGTTTTGAATCTTTACTGGTAAAAACAGTCTTTACTTGTGTAAATGTCACAAAGAAGCTTCTTAATGCACGCAATGTGACAAATAAATAGAAATGTCTTTATACTCCTTACAGGGTCCACGTCTCAACACTCCCTGCATGGCTCAGGCTGAGGGGAAGAAGCGGTCCGTGGACAAAGACGGCACTAAAAAGAGTCTTGCGGGTGAGCAGGGCTAGGGCTGAACATCAGTGATTTTCCTCTTGCGGTAGTTGAGAACCAGGCTGGAGGCAGTGAGCTGCGAGGCCTGCCCCTTCTCCCAGCTCTGGAAGCCGTTTAGGCCGCTCTGGCCAGACCTGAATAGAGCCTTCTCCAGACAGTCCAGACGCTCCACGAACGCTGACGTGTCCTCGTTGTAGGCGTTCTGGGAGGAGTCCATGGTTCGCCTGAAGCGAGCGATAAATGTCTGGATGGAGGACAGCAGGAAAAGTTTAATGTGCAGAAACTCACCAAGCAGTGAATGTATTTTACATTTTAGGCATGCTTGCAAAGTTTTCAATCAGAGTGACCCAGTTTGTGCAACACAGCTCACCTTTGATAATCATTTTAATGCTAAACTTCAGACATGTAGAATTTCATGTTTTCAACTTTCAGGCAAAACTTCAAAGCTTCAAAAAAAGAAGAAAAAAAAAAAGAAAAAAAACTTGATCTCAAAAATATTGGCGGTAACATCAGAGTGTGTCTAAACATGGCTCTCCCCGTTGCTGCTACATTGAGCTGTAACATTAAATTAAAAAAGATAAACGATTATTTTCAATAACAGTTAATTTGCTTTTTCTATTTCACATTTAAAAAAAAAAAAAAAAAAAAAAACAACTTCACAGGAAGAACAAAATGAAATTGTGGGTCATCCAAGTACGTCAACATGAGCATTAAGGTTTGTTCCCAGGATATTTTAATTTAACCCGGCTTTTGGAATAAACATTTAGTTTACTCCAAAGGCCGGGTTACAGGTTGGGAGGCAGGTGTCACAGCGATCAGCATCGACCCCAGCCGAGGCCTTTGTGTGGAGTTTGCACGTGATTTTGTCACGGGGATGATTACGTCATTAATTCATTACTAGTATTTCAGAATCAGAATACTTTATTAATTCCCAAGGAAATAATTTAGGATTCAATATCAGCAGATATCTGAAGTAATGGTATCGATATCAGATAGGACTTGGACAAAAGTGGGTCAGTGCATCTCTAGCACAGAAGGATAGCCACACAAATATATTATAGATCCAGCTGTGACAATATAGATCAATACTAACATGTGTGACTCGAACATTGAAAAAAATTACTATTTCAACAAGAAACTTAAACAATTTAAAAAAAACAAAACAACAAACTGTTATTTTTCTGTCAATCACTATGCCACCAGACTGATTGCCACCTTTAGTTTTCTATTTTTTCAGTCAGAATGCAGTCGTGCATTATTCATAACTAGGGGTTCTGACAAACGGTAGTAACCAGACCGAAAGGCAGCGCACATTTCGGTGCTTTATTTTTCCCAAGCTGTGATACACTTCTAGCCAATCGTTTTACGTTTCCGAGGATAGTAGGCGGGTCCAGGTACGTACGTTTTTTTAGAGCAGAGCTACAGATTAAAAATGCCCAAGGCAAAGCGGTCAAAAGCCTGGCTATACTTCACTGCAAAATATGCAAACTCAGCAGCAACAAGTGCTTTAAGCTGATACTGTGATACTGTCAAAGGAGGTAACACCTCGAATCCGATGAAACACCTGGCGACGCATAGCGGTTTTTTTTAAAAGCCCAGAAATGCGCCGTATTTGATAGCTTGCTGCGAGACCTCACACCGAGCACATCTACTGCGGGTGGGTTGCCTGTTATCGGACCCGGAGTTAGCAACATCCCCCAAAAACACGAAGAGGAGAGTCCTGGCCCCTAGCCCTGCCAGTGTAGCAGAAATGATGACGGATGATGATGGCAGCAGCAGCCGTTCTTCTCTGCGTGAGTAGCTTAATGTTGTTCATGTGTAATTTACGTTGAGTAGTCTAACCATGTTATTACATTAATGCAGGTAAGGTGAACTAGCAAACATCGTCATAGCTACATGCGGCTGTCCTCTTGTTTGATGGCAGATACTCCCTTCACCCTGGCAAAAAAGGCTAAAATGACCAAAGAAAAAGTGGAAAACAGTTAAACATGAGAGGTTTTGGACAAAGTTTGTGTTTTTTCCATTGTTTAAGCACTGCTTCCAGCCAAGAGTGATACCATATATGCCCCATAGCTGCAGAAAAGGCTAACATTGTTATCTTTTTACAAAAAACCAGCTGAACATGAGAGGTTTTTGGACCAACTTTGTGTTCTCCATTCTTTAAGCACCGGTTTGAGCACCGTTTGAGCACCGGCACCGTTTCAAAAGTACCGGTTTGGCACCGGTATCGGATAAAACCTAAACGATACCCATCCCTATTCATAACTGATAAATTTCAACACGACAGATTAAGCTATTGTGCTCACGTTAAAAATAATCTTACAGCTTCTAACAGTTTGAGTTATGAGAGGCTGCAAAGAACTCTGAACATGTGTTTCTGTTTGTGTGTCAGAGTCAGGTTAAAGTGAGTCTGCCTGGTAACAGCAGCACTGTAACACTTCCTGAGCTGACTGCACCCCCTAGCTGTGATGAAGAGAGTAACACTGGTTTATCAGTGAATGTGTGTCCTGTGAGCATTTTTAATAAAACGTCTGGGCTGCTGCTTCTGTCAGTCAGCTACACCAGGACAAATCCTAAAAGTTAAAGACTCACTTTCTAATCTCATATCTGTTCATTTATGCAACAAATAAATCTCACGTTCAGATTTCTGCTTGACACAGAAGGTGACATCAGAGCCATGAAACACTGTGACCTCTTTACAAGGAAAAACTTCATGTCTGGCTGCAGAGAGAACAGTGGTCTGCCCCTGCTGGTCCAGGAACGCATAACATACCATCAGCACGCGTTTGATCTTGGTGTTAATCCAGCAGAAATCCTTTATTTGGAGGGCTTAGCACCTCAGAGGATGAGAAGACTGAAACAGGGCTTAAAACAGAGAAACGTTCTGTGCCTCATCAAGTGGGGAGGAAATCAGATACCACATTTCGTGAATTCTGGACAGTTTTTAATGCACCACTCTGCACCTTTTCTCCATCAAACATTGTACAAATGTCCACGATTAATACATTCCTTTTAAGCCATTTATCACACTCTGCATTTAGTAACTCACGTGTTTAATCAAATGGTTCTGCTCGTGTTCAAAAGTTACAAAAATCTGTTTTGGGAGCAATTTTAACAAAACTGTACATTAACCTCTTCATTCAGATTAGCAATTAATCTAGAAAGCTACACATGCATAGCTGAAAAACATCATGCAGGTGTTCCTCAGCGGGAAAACAAAACTGTTGTATCCAAAGTATAACTTTTTAGAAAAATTCAGAAGTATCCAACACAACTGTTTCAAACTTTTCAGTTAATTCCTGCACCCTCAAAGAGGTTTAGGCCATCCAAGGAAACAAGCAGTCATATATTCTTGTTATCTAATAGCTTAAAAAAAATGAATAATTGAAGTAAATCTGTAATATCTTCCTGATTGGAAATGGGTTAAAACTGCACAGCTTTCTCTATAAGCATCTGCACAGCTTGCTAAGAAATATGGCCTCGGTCATTCTGGTTAACTACAGAAAAAGTGTCGAAATTGGTTCAGGAGGTAGAGCGAGCTGTCTACCAAACAGAGGTTGTTGGTTCCATTCCTGGCTGCTTGAGTCCACATGTTGAAATGTTCTTTGGCAAAGATACTGAACTCTAATTGGCCGATTCCATCGACCGGTGTGTGTGACAGTCAGCATGTGCTCAGTGGCACTGTGTGAATGTGGCTTTCAGTAAAGACTGCTCCTCTTTGAGTGCTCAGGCATAACAGAAAAGCACTCCATAAGAGTCAGTCCAGTTACCAAATCTGCATGTTATATAATATTTCAGCAGCTGAGTCTGAATAGTCATGATATACACGATAACTATAATTATATACACCCTGAATTTCTATTGGAGGAAGCATTTTTGGTAATAATGGAAGCACTTTTACAGTAAAAGATGGATGGAGTTATTTCAAGCCTGCATATTAAACTTACATCACACAAGGATCAGTTTACCTGGAAATCATTAAGCAGCATTACTGCCAGCAGCAGTCAGACACCACATTTAGGAGGTTTTAGGAAAACAACATGAATGCTTTAAGATACTCTGAGACCTTCAGACACTTTGATAATAAGACAAGGACAAAAAGGTGTAGCAGGAACGGAAAAGATACAAGAGCCATGCAAAGGCTTCAGTGACAGTATGTTTCAAAGGCGATCGCAGTCACGATGACCAAACACAGGCTCCAATTTCTTTTTTCCATCTTCCACCTCATACAAAGTGCAGAAATTATCCTCACTTGCAAAACACGAGTAGAAAGTGACAGTCAGAATGGGCCGTCGGTATAGACAGCTTAAGCTGGACTCTTTCATTTGTTTTCCTTCAGTTTTTTTTTTTTAAATATTATGAGTGGCAATAAAATGAGCTGCTCAGGTACAAACCATCTGTACACAAAGATCAATACGCAGACAATCCAAAACTCTGGTGGCAACTTAAAATTCCACCCATGCACTCATTTTAAAATGTTGAGCTTTTAATGAAGAGTCCACTTAATATCTGCCACCACAAGAAGCTAATGGCTTGTACTTCTCCTGTAGGTCTGCCTCACCTCCCATAGCGCGCGCACACACACTGTTTTCACGAATCTGCAGACATGCTGTGTCCTTGATGAAGGAAATCAATCACTGCACATGTCATGTGGAATAAAAACCTCTGTCTGATTTATATATGTATTATTTCATGGCTGTGCAGCACACACCTGCTATTATTACAGTGGGTCTTAGTCTGTGTTTCCTTTTTTCCTGTTACAATGGTGGCTGCTCATACTAAACATGATGAAACCTGAGGCAAATACTAACATATACAGGATAAAGCTGGCACTTCTATAATATCTTTCTACTCAGTTGAGTAATCAGAGCACTTTCTACTGCAAATTTCATTCACCCAATCATACACACATTCACACAGGCCTTTTGTCTATCCCTAGTCACTTCAACACATACGGGCCAAACGAGGGTTCAATATCTTGACCAAGAACACTTCTGACTGGAGGAGTCGGGGATCGATCCACCGTCCTACCAATGGAGTAACTACCACCTGAGCCACAGCTGCTGGCATCACTTAACCAAACATTGGTGATCAGGCTCAACAGCCACCCCAAGGTGCTTATAAACTCAACAAGCCACGATTTAGCATTCGCAAAAAGAGTCAGTATTTGGAGTGCGTGACCAATGAAATGGAATAAGAGTAAAAAAACATAACGTGTGTCGCTTATACTTCTTACAATCACAGCTCTATCATTAAAACACAGGCGGCTGTGACTGTAATTAAAACTGTATTTAGTTCAATTAAAATGTTATTTACTTGTATCTAAGATAAGGTTGGCTATATTGTTTCAGCTGCAGTTCTGAAAAATAAGGCAAGTTAGTGAAGGACAAACACAGAAGCCTAAATCAAAGAAGTAAGTAGGCTCACTAACAAATTTTATATAAGATCGGCGACACAGCTTAGGTGCCTGGTTTTATGATCAATAAAACCAGGCCAATAGGTCAATAAAAGTGTTTAAAATTTCCCTACAGAATAAATAAAAAAACAAAACAAAGAATGAAAAAAAAAAAAAAACAACAACAACAACAGCAGAATTAAGTTCCTAAGAATCTATTCTTCTCAATAATGTTTTTAAGACTTTAGACACTCATACCGTGTCCAGACTAGGGCTGCCACGATTTGTCGACTAGTCACGATTAGGGCTGAACGATTATGGAAAATAATCTAATTGCGATTTTTTGCCCCAATATTGCGATTGCGATGCGATATGCGATTATTTTTTAAGGTATTTGTCTTCTGTATTATTAAACAAAGACAAGCAATACATCATATAGTATGGCCAATACTATATTACATTAATTTTAAACTGTTCTTTCCTGGAAGACAGACCTCTGTTATGATGACATGAGGTGATGCATGAATTGATGACTGACATTTTTATTTAACTTCTTCAATCACAACAGTATATTTGAACATACACAATAGTTTATTTTTAGCTTACAAACATCTGAGCATAAAGTGCTGACAAGGAACCCTGGTGTAAACATTAAAATGAAAGTCAGTACAATGTGCAGATTGCAGAAATATACATAAACAAAATCAGTGGCTTTACCACACTCAGTTTTTCGACATCTGTGAACTACTAGACAGTCATTCAATTAAAAAATAATATTAAATAAATAAAACTAATAAATAAAAAATACACACATCTTACTGATCTCTGCAGTCAGTAACATTACACATAAAGTGCAAACATAATAGCAATTGTATAAACACACACACAAACACGCCTTTAAAGTTTAAAGGCGTGAAATTGGACGGTCTAGTTCTGATTAGCGTCACCGCTGTCTCGGTGGAGTTTAATAAACTCGGCCGTCTGCTTCTTGCTATCTAAAATATAACCAGACACTGGTGTAAATTCTCGACTGTCTCATACTTCTGTTTAATAAGTTTTCTGTTTGACGTTTAGTCAGCTGTGTGAAAACCAAGGAGGAACCCACCCGGGGGATTAATAAAGTTTTATTTTATCTAATCTAATAACTTTAATCTCAGCCAAACCGATTTACTCACGAACAAACAAAACACTGAAAAAAGCCCAACAATAACATTTTTAGGTTGTCTAAGTGACTTATATATTACGTTTAACCCGAGCAGCGAAACTCCACGGTGATCTGAAAATGATGTGCCGGGAGTTGTGCCGTTCTCGGCCGCATCAGTAATCCTCGAGCTCCCGGCTAGCTGTCGAGCTGGTGGGTAGCAGACGCCTCTGAAAACGTCGAAGCACTTTTGCAAATATGGGATATCTTGATAAACCGAGCAGATATTTGATGTTTACACAACTACTTTCTCGCCTGAAAATATGTTAAAAGTTTATTTTGTGACCCAGAAAGATTAGTATGAGTAATTTTAAAACTTAGTAGCGGCCGCCATTGCTGGAAACTGGAGTTTGGCTGGGCCGCGCTATGAATTCTGGGATATGGTAGTAATTTGGACAGCCTTCGGCGCGTCGCTGTGACGTAATCGGTCTACAAATGCGGCCTCAGGAGGATGCAGCCCATGAATTTGGACATGTCCAGAGTATAATCGCAGCCTTTGCGGTTAGAAAATTGCACTTGATCATGTCGCGATATTATCGCAAATGCGATATATCGTTCAGCCCTAGTCACGATTACGTCGACTATCAAAATCGTCGACGACTGATTTAATAGTCGACGTGTCGTTTGAAGCTTTGTAAGATCGCAAAAGACGCAGGAATAATAGCAGGATTTAAGAGTGTAATAACGGACTGAAACAGAAGATGGCAGCACAGCATGTACAAGGATGCCAGCTGCCGTTAAACCCCGAAGAAGAAGAAGCAGCTGTGTCCCAGAATTCATAGCGCGGCCCAGCTTAGTTTCCAACAATGGCGGTAGCTAGTTAGTTTTAATATTACTCTTATTATTCTTTCTGGGTCACAAAATAAACGTTTAACATATTTTCAGGCGAGAATGTAGCTGTGTAAACCTCAAATATCGGCTCAGTTTATCAGGACACCACATATTTTCAAAAGCGCTCCGACGTTTTCGGAGACGTCTGTTACCCACTAGCTCGATAGCTAGCCGGGGGCTAGGTCACTAGCGCGGTGAGAACACCGGACTCCCGGCAAATTGTTTTCAAACCCACCGCCGTCTTTCGCGACTCAGGTTAAATATATATGAGTCACTTAGATAAATTAAAAATGTTGTTGTTTGGCTTTTTTTTTTTTTGTATTTTATTTGTTCCTGAGTAAATCGGTTTGGCTGAGATTAAAGTTATAGTTTTTACACAGCTGAATAAACGTCAAGCAGACAGCTGATTATCAGAAGTGTGAGATGCTGGAGAATATACTCCGGTGTCCTGTTATATTTTAGATAGCAAGGAGTTTATTAAACTTTACCGAAACAATCTGCAAATTTCATTAAAATTGAATAAACTATCATCTTGTCTTTATTTTTAGTTAGCACCTTAAAAGCTTAAAGCTGTAAGCTAATGATAGTTATATAAGAGCAGATGCTGCTGGTGCAATAAGCTGTAGTTTTACGTCCAGTGGATGATGATCTGATTAGTCGACTAATCGCATAAATAATCGGTGACTAGTCGACTATCAAAATAATCGTTTGTGGCAGCCCTAGTCCAGACAGAGGTCTGAAAGATGGTGACACTATTTTCCAGACACCTGTTAATTTCTTAAGTCGAACCTAACATGCTTTGGAGCAGGCACTGCAGGACAGTAAAAGATAAATAAGGATTATTTTGCACTTTCAGTGATGCAGATCTACTCTTTTTTTTTATTATTAATCCTTTATTTATCCAGGTAAAAAATCTCATTGAGATTAAAAATCTCATTTCCAAGAGAGACCTGGCATCATGGCAACAAAAGTCACATACCACATAGGTATATAACACTCTGGTCTCTCTCATCCTTGATTACCTCCATGTTAACGTTTGTTTTTTTTTACCTGCAGCAAAGTCTGTGCGATCTCAGGATTCTCTGGGCTGTCAAAGTGCAGCATCTGGGATCCCAGGCCATAGTAGTAGGGCCCCATCTTATGGAGGTCCACCACGTTGGGATCAGCATTGAACACGGTCCTCCAACCCTCTTTGTACACCTTAGGAAGCTCCACAGAGACCACTTTCCTCTTCCTCTCGTACAGGCCCTTGGTCAGCCACAGAGGAAGCTCCATCTTTGTACCCTGGGATGAAACAAAAGACAGTGATGGAGTAACAATACCCCGGCTCTCTGGAGCTCTAATAGTGCTACAGGGGTGTGTTTTGGTGTACACCGGATTTTTTAAGAACTCCAAGACCTCACATGTACTAAAGCACTGTTCACTTTACTGTAATACCTACAGCAAGGCTTGACGTTACCTGCTCCTTTATGTACTTAGAAATATTGCTTTTCAAATGTAGTTTATTTGTTTAGTAGTAGATTTTTAAGACTAGTACCACCTTCTGGTAGCCGACTGAAGAACACTTGCGATGCTAACTAGCTGAAGCTTAAGCATACACAAGTTAGAAATTTTGATACTGGTATAGTTGTTCGCGTTTATAAATACGCCGAATTTACACGCGAGTCCTGTCTATCCTTGAACGCTGGAAACTGCTTTTTCGAAGATTCTCCCTTTATAAATACAATGACATAAACAAAAGTATCAAAAATATGAATGAAGTTTAGCGAGATGTAAGTAGCTTTGTGAAAAAGATAAACGGGCGATTCCGGTACTTTTGGTTTACTTGTTTTAGCATAAATACATTCGCAAAACTTTAACTGTTATGTGTTTACCGACCTCCGGGATGTCCTGCGTGTCACTCGACTTCTCCAGAAAGCCAAGCCGAGGGAAAGTGCACTCTGTCCGGATAGGAAGTCTCTCATGAGAGAGCAAAATATCGTCCAAAGACAGGAAATTCTCCTCCATACCCACCCCAGGCGGTACGGGAAAATACGACTGCGTGTCCATTTACGTTTGAATAATCTGTAAAGCGGTCAGTAACAAAAATACTTTTAGTAAACTGTTATTGACGCAACCCAGCTCCGCTATGTTTACAGTCTGTTTTACCTTTGCTGTTTTGGCGCCAGAAAATATGACGAAACAACCAGAGCGGCGCAGAGAGCTCAAGACCAGAGCAATCGATTGCTAGTGAAAATCAAACGAAAATCAGTTATCGATTATTTTTCTCTTCTTTTTTTGTTTTTTGTGTTTTTGATTTTTTTTAAACGTGCTGAATTTCATTTTCAAATTATGTAAGGACAAATAACAGGCTTAGCCCTTATTATAATACAAGTTGTTCATTCAAAGAAAAGCATAAAAAAATTTGTCCATAAAAAGCAATCTGTAATTACAATTTCAGCCATTAGAGGTCAGAATGTAACCATTAAAAATGTAAAGTCACCTTGTATCAGGTTGTAAGAATGTTTCGCTGTAATGATTGCAATTGTAATAATTACATCTACAATTGTAAAAAGAAGATAAGTATCTTAAACTATGAATGCCAAGTTAACACTAAGTTTTCTGTGAAGCACACTTAAAAGTGAAATTAGCATACTTCAAACTTGTCTTCCCTCTGACCTTCTTTATATATCTCTTGATGACATTGATGAGTTTATAAAAGAAAAATTGCAGCAAGTCTATTCAGTAATCTTCCTTCTCTCCATTCAGTAAGGGTACCTTCAGTTTGCCTTGGATGTGCATACTGCACACCAAAGTCATGAGTCATGCTAGTATCCACAATAAACATGTGATTATTCAAATGCTCAGAATGTAAAATAAGTCATTAATTTAAATAAAATGCAGCAGTAGTGAATGAAGGTACTATCTTCGTTTGTTTGAGCTGAGCCAGCAGGGACTTTTCACTGTGAGAAACTGACTAATTTCCACAAAACATCATCCCCCTCTGTTAGCTGCAGGCTATGATAGACTGAGAACACTGTGTGTCCCATAAACAGGCAATAATAGCTGCAGTTATTATTATTAGTTGGTTTTCTGTGTTCCATGCATCATAATGCTGAAGTTAAAATCTTCTCCTGAAATCCCTCCATGCATCATGGCCATAATAAGCAGAAGGGATGATCTCAGCACTAACAGGCCTGCAACACTTTATTTGAAGTGGCGCTCATGAGGCATCATAACCACATTATGACCGCAAGTGCTCTAATATTAGAAAAACACGCAAGTGGGATTGAACACTTTGTGCTGAAGTTCGTAGCACTTTCCGCTAACACTGCATTAGGCATTGTGACACAATGTGGGTGCTCCAGAAGAAACTCTTGAGTAAAATATGGAATGGAATTCCTGCAAAAAAAAAAACCAACAAAAACTTCTGGTTGATTTGGTGAGCACGTAAACACTGACAGGTGAAGTATTACTCAAATCAGGAACAGAGTTAAAGTCACAAATAAATAACTTGAGGATTTTTGTGTCATTATTATGTAATTTTTGGCTGGGATAAACTTCTGGCATGATATGAATGGTGTTTTGACTCCTAACCAACATGTACCACACACCCAACATAGCTGCAGACCAAGCACACTCCTCCCCAGTGGTGCTCCCTGATGGCAGCTGCCTCGGACAGCATGACAGTGTATCCCCACTACACCGCAAACCTGCCCAGGAATGGCTGCAGGGAAACAGCCTAAAGTCTTTCAGCTGGCCTCCAAACTCCTAATCTGATCCAGAATCTGAAGGGTGCGCGTGAACAAGTCAGATCCATGGAGAAGCCCACAACCCACATGACCCAAAGCATCATCTGTCAGTGTCTCAGTGCCAAACTCTTCAGGAACCCTTCAGAGGTCCTGTGTCTACGCAAAGTAACATGATTCTACCCAGAATTAACCAAAACGTATTATACAGGAGAGGTGCTTGAACTCAGCATTAAGGTTAGGGTTAAGATTTGCTTTCCAGACAGTACCATGAAGACATTTTGGTCCTGCAGTTCTGCTGCCGTAAGTTTTTTCAAGCAAACAGGCAAAAGTTCCTTAAAACAAGATGGATGTTAACCTAAGCTCACTCCCACCCCTAACCCTGATATAAGTGACCCACACAAACCTGGCAAATGTTAAAAATTTGCCATAAATTCTAAACCCAGTACATCACACTGTATTTTGTCACATGCCACCTGCATCTCAGCACTGTGCACAAGATGTCTCTGGTTTTTTACATCTTCTTGCTTCAGTAATTTGTGTCTGCATGTGGTTTAGAAGGACCGTGGTTTGGCATAAAATAACCACTGGTGACCAGCTGAAAGTGACAGCCCAGTATCAGTAATACCCCAATCCAGTGAGTCACAGCCTGGACATCCTGAGGCCCTGAGACATGCTGGCAACTTTCACAAAATGGCATTACTTTACATATGAGTGAGAGCGCACCGGCTGTGAACCTGGAACACTTTGATGGACATTATGAAACTGAAAAACAAGATTGAAACTGAAATGTTTAATCAAATGACACTGCTCAAAGCTAAATAAAAAGATGTAAAAGAATCAACCTGATATAAAATGATATAAAATGATATAATCCCCACATGCTGTAGAGGAAACTTTGCTAACATGTGTACATTTGGAAAGGCAACAGAAAAAACAGCATAAAACTGACATATTTTGTGATGTCTTTATCAAATTTGCAGTTGTTAATGTTGTTCGCACCTTTAGGTAGCGCTGACTTGTTCGTTTACATTTTGAACTGTACATTTCTACTAACTACACACAGCTGCTAATTAGGTTATTAGCAAGGTTTTTTTTTTTTTGTTTGGTTTTGGCAGGACTTTAGTTATTTATAGAGTCAGCGTAGTTTAGGATCCTGTTGTCAACCTTAAAAATCCCAAAATCCCAGCTCTTTTTACCCCGAGGATAAAAATGCCACCTTCTCAGAAACTGCTGTAAAAATTCTTATAAAGTCATATTTTTTCCACTTTAAATGACTCGGTGTTTAAAACTACTTCAGCCTGAAACATAAATATCAAATATTATTTGTATTTAATCATATGTTTTGTGATTTTAACCCTTTAAAGGCCAGTATGTTTACATAGCTCCACTAATTTTTATCAAAAAAAACAACAACAAACCAAAAGTAATCTCCATAAAATACATTTTAAGGAGTAAATGATCCAATTAATTTTATCAGGTCCTAAGCTGGGTCAATGATTGGCAGCATTGATTTTCATGCATTCTTATTTTTTCAACAGTGTCAGAGAAAAAAAATCCTAATGAAAATAATGCCACCTTCCCACAAATGGCTGTAAAAGTATTATATAGTAATCATTTTTTCCACTTTAAATGACACAGTAAAACTGCTTCAGCCTGCAATTTAAATATCTAATATTAATTATGTTTTTTGGATTTTAACCCTATAAAGAGGAAGGACTCTAGGAGCTGAGGTGGAGCTGTAAATAGGCAGACATGTAAGCCTCCCACGTGGCGCTGCCAGCTCTTCTCTTTCTTTTATGTGCTGCAACTATCAAAAATAGTTTAACTTTGCCCAAAATAATCTCATGTAAGGCTCAAAGATGCCCATTTATTTTTCTGTTCACAGGATCAAGTCTGAATATGCATGCATGCATGTTTTGATTGATTTATTGTTTTTCAGGATGTGTTTACATGTTTAACGCTGTGTAAAAAAGTAGTGCAAAAGTTCACATACCTTTTATTGCTGGGAGGGGGCCACACTAATGTTTCCAAGCTTTCACATATGTTCAAATTTACCTCATTTATTTCCTCTGCAGTGAAACGTCTATGTCAGACTGAATCATACGTTTCTGACACAGACTTTCCGTGATGAAGACAGAAAGACTCTGACAATCAGTTTGTTGCTCCAGGTTGCATCTAGAAGTGTTTCAGGTGAATCATCCAGCAGCAGACCCATGACTGTCTCCAAAAGGAAGTGAGCAGTATGCAGTTATGCAAACAGCACAGCAGTGGCAAGTTCAGTATGTCGCAGTTTTTAACCTGCAGTGGAACATCTGCCTGACCCATTTAAGGTCTGCTCAAGTGCATATGGACCTGTTTCCATGACTACATACTGGAAGTTGCCTTCTTAAATGAAAAAGCTGTCAAAATATTGCAAGACAAGAAAAGAAAATTTTGTGTACTGATGTATATTACATAATATCGCACAAGTACTGTTTTATTCTGTCATGTCTCACCAGTCAAAGAGTCTGCATGACAAAGTGTCATCACTTTAACAAACTGATGAAGCCTGAGAGGGGCTTTTCTTTCTGTTAATTGCTTTGCGTTTACTTGTGGGCGATCGTGGCTCAAGAGTTGGGAGTTCGCCCCGGCTTGGACAGTCTCGGTCGTTGTGTCCTTGGGCAAGACACTTCACCCGTTGCCTACTGGTGGTGGTCAGAGGGCCCGGTGGCGCCAGGCAGCCTCGGCTCTGTCAGTGCGCCCCAGGGTGGCTGTGGCTACAACGTCGCTTGCTATCACCAGTGTGTGAATGGGTGGATGACTGGATGTGTAAAGCACTTTGGGGTCCTTAGGACTAGAAAAGCGCTATACAAATACAGGCCATTTGTGTTCATTTTCCTGCTCCTTTCAGATCTTTTTTCATTGTTATTTTTGGTCTTTTGTGTCTTTGCAGCTGTTTTGCAGCTACTAGCGCTCTTTTTGTGTTTCTGTAAAGTCATCTGCTGACATCCCGCACTATGCAACATGCTCAGTATGTTTCCCGCCATGCATTTGTGTAAATAAACTGTGGTAAGTGTCCTTTTGGGCACACTCGACAGTATGTAAACTGACTTCTTGAGTTATGCTGCCAACTGGAGACCTGTGAATATTTCAACCCATCTTCATTTGAGATACACCAAGAAATTCTTTACAAATTCGAAAAGTATATTAGGTGTAGAAAAAAAATACATATATATTTAAACACTCAGATTATTACCGACGTTAGACTTTGACAGCCTTGATCGGTGTGCAGCACATGTGCATGGAATTGTGGGTTATTTGTTGTCCCGTGCTTGCATGCTCTGATATTCCCTTGATATATAGATTAGCTTTCATTTTGCTTGAGCTTCCTTGTTGTTTTGTGCCTCTTTTTCCATCTTGGGCTTCTTGCAGTGTCTACATGTGTCAATCAGAACTGATTTAAAACTTTATTGACACACACATTTGGGCTTGCTGTTTTGAACCACCTCTATGTTCAGGCTGGAAATGAAGGATTTGTCTGTTTTCAGTGGTTTTCATTATCTGGCTAGTAAAGTAAAGCCCTTGATGCTAATCCTGTGGTATCAGAATATGTAATTTGGGGCTTTTGGAAATTGTTCCTGCAAGTCGTGGCAACTAAAAGAAAAAATGTATGTAAAAAGTGTTTCATAAACTGTTGTTTATATTTACAACATAGTTAGGTTTAGGGTTTGACTTCTCAGCATGAAATTAGACCTCGTAGTGTTGATTTATTGTTAGTTACCAATCCTATCTCATTATTCTTGACCTGCAGGCTTCATGACTCAGGCAGTCTAATGCACAAACAAAGATTTTAAACTCTTACCCCATACTCATTGCCTTTTAAATGTTTTCTCTCTGGAAACTATCAGATTGGGTTCTGGGAAATGTTGTTAAATGTTAAATGACAGAGTGAAATAGGTTGAAAGCAGATACCTCGCATTCAGTCCTAAAATAACTCCTGGAAGGGCGGGGGGGGGGGGGGGGGGGGGTTGTGTGCTGAACATTTCTGAGCGATGTAAGAGTGTTATCCTGAAGGGATCAGCAACAACACCATGTCCCAGTAAAACACATGCAGGTTGACCATGAAACCCACTTCTCCTGCTGGAGAAGTTGAATCTGGGTCACAGAATGAAAGCTGAAAATGGTCTGTCATCTAGCACAATTTATTCCACCATTTGTTTACAGTAGCTTTGTAAATGCAGTTTGTATGTTGATTCGTAGTAGTCTTCACACATCAGCTCTTGGCATTCTGAAGAGTGAGTAACACCCCACATGACTGGAATATTAAACAAATATTGTTAAATATGAACAAATGAATAAATAAGCCCCGTTCAGCGGCTCCACAGTGGGACTACAGAGTCCTTTTAAGGGTCTGAGTGGCTCACGTCTCCCGTCGCAGACAGCCAGACCTGCTCTAGCAGAAATACAATGTGGGGAACCGACAGTCGCAAAGACCAAGAGGCGCCTTTTCAGTTGCAAGCACACATGCACGAACAGTCATGGATGGATCGTGAGCCAACAGGCCCGCGGGCACAGGCTTGTAAAAGGCCTCCACCAAGGAAGACACAAAGAAACGACAAAAGACTTTAACTGACACGGTCGTCGCTGTTGTCCACCTCTGCTCGTCTTCAGGGTGCTTCTGCGTTTGTTCCTCCATTGTGTCCATTTATTTCTCTACCTGGTCCTTTTTTTATTTCTTTAAAATTCTTGGGGGTTTTTTTTACATCATTTTAAATTGTTTTAGAAATTCTGATTTTCATTTGTTTTTGTGGAATTATGAATTTCTTTGATTTAATTGATTATGAATGTCCATGTTGCAGTTTTAAATTATTTAGAGTCAATTTTTGGCTGTTTGGAAGTCATTCTAGTCTCTCAGTAGACATTTTGAGCCCATTTAAAAAAAATTCTAACTGTTTTGATTCATTTGAGTCATTTTGAGTATTATAAATTATTATGTGTCTGTAGTTGTTTTTTCTTGTGTCATTAATCTGTCTGTGGCTGTTTCAGGTCATTTTGAGTCCCTTTGGTAGTCGTGGCTGTTGTTTTGAGTTATTTTTGAATCTTTCTACGTCATTTTTGAATCATTAGTGTCTCTTTGTAGTTGTTTTCAGTCATTTGGTAGCCACTGAAGTTAGTTTAAGTGTCTTTGCAGCAGTTTTAAATCATTTTAAGTCTCTTTGTTGCTGTTTTGAGTCAGTCGAGTCTGTCTGTAGCTGTTTTAGGTAGCTGTGGGTCTCTGATTTGGATCTTTTCAAATTTCTTTGGAGCTGGTTTTAGAATATTTTCAGTTTCTTTTTATTTATTTGTTCCATTTTCAAATTGTTTGGGTCTTTTTGAGTATTTTCAAGTCCTCTTATTATTTATTAGCAAGAAAAGACAGACTCTGGACCGGGGTTATCTGACTCCTTGGGCCTTGGTGCTGTGCCCAGTGGGCCTGTTCAGAAATCCTTCCATGCAAACAGTCATATGCACAGAGACACTCATTCACACTGGCTCTTAGTCGAGGCTCTCACAAGAAAATGACTAATCATGATCACATGAAAAATCTGGCAGATCTTAAAAGAAAGAGCCGAGAGAGGTTACAAGTGAAATTTACAATATGTCATGTCGCTTCTCTGTAGCTGTAAACATCAGCAAAGTAAAGGGAGGACTGCCAGTCGCACACACGGGGAACATGGACAGCTACACTGTAAACATTTCAAAACACTCACGGCACTGTCTCAGTCAGCCCTCTACGATAACCTTTCATGCTGCCTCACTCACTCACACACACACACACACACACACACACACACACACACACACACACACACACACACACACACACACACAAGGCTTCAGCAAAAGCTACATTGTCACCAGTCCACGCATACACACACACCCACATAGTGTACATACACATACCAGGTGAAGCCTGACAGTGGAGCATCCCAAACACACATATCACACAGTAGGAGCATAAACTACATCGCTGGCTCCTTCTGGCCTCCCAGTCAGGACTGCTCCTTTCCACCAAGCCCCCAGTCCCTCTTACCAACCCATACATACAATACAAGCTGACGTCCCAGTTTGACACTTTTGACTCTTTCTGCCTGCCCAGGTATGCGTGAACCACATCTAAATAGCACTGCGGAGACTTTAAATTAATTATTTGAGTCATATTGGTGAGGAAGAGTGCAGAACTGAGGCAGGAACTATGAGAAAAGAGCACACTGGGAGCCAGTCTGTTATGATAGGACATCACCAAGTTGACGTCCTATTGAGATAAGAGGCCCACCCACTAATGTACAAGTCTTTTTCTCATAGCGAGCTCCTGCAGCTCAACAATCATCCATTTGCCGGTTTTCTCCTTCTCCTCCTCCTTCCATATCACTGGTTCCCTTCCTTCTTCCTTCCTCCGCTCTGCTTCCACTCCTCTTCCGAGTTAAGGCCATGGGAGGGCTGGACACAAGTAACTGACAAGCCTGAATCCAAAGATGTGATGTAAGGCCTGCGAGGACCTGAGCGTGTCAGGGAAGCAGCTGGCCGCGGTTGAGTCAGAAGGGGAGCTGAGGCCAACTAAGCCCTTTAAGGGACTCTGTTAGCTTGAAGAGGTGCGAAGGATGAAAGGAAGGGTGGTGGGTTCTCAGCAGTATCATCAGCAGATGTAAGATGGAGGGAGTGAATGATGGTTCGACAGTTACGCTTTTTTTTTCTTTTGGTTCAGTTCTCAAGGAGTAATTATTTTGGTAGGATGATGGATTCTGTCAGGATACGTAAGTGTTGATCACTTTGATTGTTTCACCAGATTTGGTTACGCCTGTGTCCAGATATCCCCGGCAGGACCACGAGATGTCCTGTAACAGACAAGAAGGTCAAGAAACAGAAAGAGATTTTACTCTTTGGTATGTATGCCTCATTTTCAGTCTGTCCTGATCAAATCCACCATTTAAGCAGCAGTAAAAAGACAACACTGGCTCTTTTGCACACTGTACACACATTTCGTCTGTAATATTTGGCCTTCTGAGTGTGTTTCTTACCTTGAACAGTATTCAGAGTGGGCCCGGTGGTCAGTCAGTCAGAGGGGTGTTCAGGGCAGGACCGATTGATCTCAAACCATGAGTCTATACAGCTGCAGAAACAAACAGAAGGCATGACGCTGCGTCCTGAATGCAGCTACAAACACAGAGTGAACTTAGTGCGATTACTTGATCTATGCAGCTGATAAAAATAGAAATTTGATTAAGCGTTGAGAGCTCATAAGAACACAATTGAATTATACTGCAGTCTAAGATGGATTCAATACTACAGAGGGTTGTTGCTAAAGTAACACGTAGGCATGTTGGAAGGCCTCCATATCCTCCCACATTAGCAATACATACACAACATGCAACTTATACTGTAAACGAGACCCAGGGGGGAACACAAGAGCGGCACTAATGTGCATTATTTCTCAACTTGTAACATTTTACATTCTCGCTGTGTTTATGGAAAAGTTTGCAATAAAACACCCCATAAGTCTGTGTGTGGGTGGAAGGACATCTTTTGTTTTAAGCGGCAATTTAAGCACCGTAAAGTATAAAATGCTACATTACAAGTAGAAATACATGAGGTGCAACCATCAAAATGTTTTTTAATAACCAAAAAAAGCAGCTGTTTTGCAAAGCAGCTCCAAGCATTTTACCAGGATTTTATATAAGCATGGTACCTTTTTAAAAATTACTACAGTGAAGGAAAAAGATGATTTATGTAACATTTAGGAGCATATGAATCCAACACTTGAAGGGTAACAGCTATAACAGTAACACAGGTATGAATTTTTCAACAAAACACCGTACTTACACCATATTGGTAATATTCACTGTTTTTAACACACGTCACATATAAGCTGGAACTGAAAAACATAATTTGCTGGAAAAACTTGATTTGAGAGAAAAGTAAGGAAAATAAAATAAACTGATATATTGCATTGCTGTCTTAAAATGACTGACTTTTGTTTTCAAAACGATACTTCAGAATCAATGTGGCCCTGTGGAGCTGTGCCCCAGATATATAAATTCGGAGGCTAAAAGTGAAAATTCTGTGAGTAAATGTGCCCCATGTGACATTTTGATCACAATCACAAAGCAAACAGCGCCCATCATCCACAGTATGAATGATGATTACTCTTATTGCGAAACCTTGGGGAGAGTGTTTTTGCTGCTGCGTCTCGGTGTTTCGACACAGGACACTACGAGGCAGGGGTGGAGCTAACTGTGAAACTGCACTCTCATTGGCTAACAATTTCTGAGTGATTAGTTGTTGAGCGATGAGCATACGCTGGATGAAACTCCTTTTTATTACTTCTATACAACCAGAAGTCTTTTTGGAACCACAGCAGTCGCCCCCTGCTGGCCAATAAATAAAAGAAACGTAGTTAACTTAGTTTACCGCTTTCTGTTTTTCATTTGCTACGCTTCAAACATCTGTTGGAGGTATTGGTTGGAAAAAGGCACTATCATCAGAGTGCATCCAGTTGTAAATCCATGACTGCGTAGTCAGCATGCATCATATGGAAAAAACAGGCTTCCCTGTAAGAAAAGCTAAGATGTTGTTTTACTTGTTTGAATTGTCAGTACCTTATTTATAAAAATCAAAAGTCTGGGCTTTTATGTCTAGAAGCAGGTGAGACTCATTTTTTTGAGCAGCTTACTTACTGACCCGGAGTCTAATGTATACCTGATCCCAGTGCTAGCTTATATAAACTGTGTGAGCACAAGCTAATGTGTGTAAGAAGATGGTAAATGCAGTTCACTTAATGATGTCATTAATAACAAATGTTTTTTTTTCTTTTCTGGAAGTTATGCTGAGCTGCATTATAAAAGTTTTTAACTCTTAGACGCAAGAAAACAATTCAGACATGTAAATTTGGGCTTTAGGGTCTAATGGCTGGCTAATGATGAGTTACAGCCTTGCAGTTATTTACTAAACACACGCAAAAACTTGCAGGCGTTTAGCTTAACTTTATGACAAATGAGCTCAATATAATGTAAAAATTATTAAGGTCATGATGGAGGATATTCTCCTGGGAGGAACAACACAAACAAACAGAGAAAATAAAAGAAACAAAACACGATTCTCAGAACGGTTCTTTAGTTTCATTTAGGAGTTGCTCTCTGCTTACACTGCTGGTAGAAAATGTATGGACGGAGTACTTCTCCTGGGTAATATACTATATAGCCACCTTTATTTTGAAAATATAATTCTGATTACATTACGGTGACAAACTCAGTGAACCCGGGACTTTTGGGACTTCTAGGGATCAATAGGCAGTTGCATAAGGCTTTTCCATTCGTATGTGGTAATCATCTCAAGCCATCCAGATAATGTGACAGTGATATATCAGTGTTTAGATATGCTATCATTCAATAGTATAATATGAATAACCTTTAAATCAAAGGCACAGGACCCGTCCATCATTAAGGAATGCCTTTATCGAGATGCTGTAAGTCGATTTAATTAGAAGAAGTGCAAAATTATATAACGGGCAGTGATTCAAATGTGTGTGTGTGTGTGTGTGTGTGTGTGTGTGTGTGTGTGTGTGTGTGTGTGTGTGTGTCATTCACCTTTTGTGGTAGATGCAGAGGCACGGCAGTCTGGCTATGGTGTCCCCTTGCTGCAGTTCCTCTAGACATATCACACACTCACCGGCATCCCTCGCCAACACATCATCTGAGGTGGCAGCCGCACACAGACACACACACAGCAGAAGACGAATCAGTATGCACCAAAAACATTTCAGAGCATATCAAACACAGTAGAGAGCAGTGGGGGGGAGCAGATTGGTGCATCGCACACAGCAGACACAGCTTAGTGGTTACCGTTCGCTCCGTGCAGCAGTGAACATGCACGAGAAGGAGTTTGGAGATGAATCAGGAGCTTCGAGTCTGTTTCTCCTTGTGGAACTGGATTGATTTCTTCAATCTGCTTAACGAGTGCTGAGATTCTGCTTTCATGCTAATATACAGCGTAACCCAGCAATGCAGAATGGTTCTTTCATCCACAGTGTATGATCATATTCATATTCCCTGAAAACCTGGCTTCACTTTTAGAGTGTTTCTGTCTAACATTAAAGAAACTCTGTGCTGGTTTCTCATAAACAAAAGTAGGGGTGCACTGAAATATTGGACAAATATTAGAACTGTCAAGATCATATTTCCTGTGATGAAAATAAATAAATAACCATAAAAACAAAGTGCCAAAAACTGCAGTTCCTTAAATGGCCACTTGAGGCTTACTACAAATGATTAAGTGAACCCCATAGACCCATAGACTAAAATAAACTTTTATATAAATTAAATGGATTATTATCATGGGTATTTATGTAAGCTACAACCTCTGAGCCAAAAAATAAGCCAATCCACATGTGGCAAAAAATGTTATTATTCTTATGGACAGCTGAGGCTGGTTGTAACATCAAGTCACTCCTGTTACACACCCAACTTTACAGTCTGGTACAACAAAATACAGCAATATATTCCCCTTCAGAAACTGTAGATGGTGATTTCTTTTTTTCTTTTTTTTAATCTTAGTTTTAAAAAGTCGCTAGCACTAGCCAATAACTCTGCCCTCCACCCCCTGTTTTCAGTTCCATAAACCCAACACGATGCCAAATAGAACTTATTATTGTAAAGGTTTCAAAACCAGTTCATTGTGGTGCATCAATTAGCAACACATATGTCAGCATTCAGAGTGATTCCCCAAAGGAAACAATGATGTAGATTCAAAAAACACTTTAAATGCCAAAAACAACAAAAAGCACAAAATGTAATCCAACATTATGTCCCTGCTAATGAAAGAAAATCAGAAAACTTTATTTTTTGCCCCCTAAGAGTTGCTTTACAGATATAAATGGCAATCAAAACTGAAAAAATACGTTGACTGGCCTTTTTTTTTTTTTACATAAACTATTTCAGCAGCTCTTCAAACAAACATCTAATCAGCCAATCACATGGCAGCATCTCAGTCCACGTAAGCATGTAGACACGGTCAAGATAACCTGCTGTCGATGGTGATGATGAAAGGACGACTAGAGGAAGCAAACCTAAGCCCTTACAAAGTGTTTTTAATTTACTTTAGTTAATACTTTACTTTACTCAGGCTTGGGTGTGTCCTGTGCCCAATGCTACAAGTACAAACACAATCGAATGAAACTGCCGACTCCTCAGCCTACATAAATACGTGTCAGGAGCATTAGTGAACATCAAACATGTGACCGACTGCAGCATAGTAAGTATTTCTGCGACTGCTGATACCCTGAGAATTCGAGTTTACTCAGAATTGAATGAAAGGTCACACTGGTTTGAGCTCCTGTCAGCCAAGAAGAGAAATTTGTGACGGTGGTGGACACTGGCCCCCCAGGACTGAACCAGTAAAGAATGAAGGAAAAAAAACACCACGGTCTGACGGATCTCCTTTTCTGCTGAAGCCGCAGATGTTAGGGCCACAATTTAGCATCAACAGAATGAATCCATGGCCCCACCCTCCCTTATGTCAACTGTCCAGGCCACCACTGCCACTGCTGCTGCTGCTGCTGCTGGTGTAATGAGGTGGGAAATGTTTTCTTGGCATACTTTGGTCCCCGGAAAATGATCAATCATAGTCTGAATGCCACAGCCTGCAGGAGCATTGCTGCTGACATTGTACATTTGTATAACAGTAAAATTAAACAATCTATTTTTATATTTTACAGAATGATTCTTCAGCTTAATGTGTTTTATTGTTAAATCTAAATCTGAGTCTCAAACTAATTTTCGGTGCTCCGTCTTCAACCACTGTCACGTTGTACTTAAAAAGATAAGGTGAGACAGATGAGGTTTTTCATCCAAAAAACTTAGGAAATCCTGTTTTACACCCCAAAATATTAAGCACAGCAAGCAGCAACATAAATTAAGAGCTTAATTAAGTAGAACAGTTCTCTGATTGGCAAGACTTAGTAGAACAATTTAATAAAAGGAAAAATTAAATATTAATCATGACTTAGACCTCAGAGGATTAACAATATATATATATATATATACACACACACACACACACATCTGTCTGGAACATAAAGATCTTTTAAAAAAAAAAAAAAAACCTGTAACACCAAAACACCAAAACATTTGGAAAATGTTCCTGCTCTGCTGGTGGCAAAACAAAACCCAGCTCTAACCAGGTTAACCTGCCAGTCCCCCAGTATCGACCTCTAGCCCTTCCTTGGAACTAGAACCATCACAGTAATATTCACTGTCTTACTGCAGCATGTTAATCTCTTAACATCCACCCACACTGTAAAAAATATCGTGATAAAACTGTAAAAAACTGTAAAACTGTAAAATTCAAATGTAATGCTATGGAAAAATATATAAAATCATTCGCATAAACTTTTTTTACATCAAATAATAATTATTATTATTGTTATTTAGGGCGATTGTGGCTCAAGAGTTGGCAGTTCGCCTTATAATCAGAAGGTTGCCGGTTTGAGCCCCGGCTCGGACACTCTCGGTCGTTGTGTCCTTGGGCAAGAAGACATTTCACCTACCCCCTACTGGTGATGGTCAGAGGGGAATTATGAAGTGGAATTGTAAAGTGCTTTAAGCGCTATATGAATGCAATCCATCATTATTTAAACTAACTGTATATTTCTGTACATTTAGGTATTATTTTTCATATTGCCGCATTCATTGACCTTTTTTATAGGTAATTTCATTGTTTAATCACATTAAATTGTTCCTAATTTAATGTTTAAAAGCACTTGAAAAATGCAAAATCCCATGTAAAATTAGGGCAGCAAACTGTATTGTCATTACTGAAAATAACTGTATTTTCATGGGAAAGTTTTTTTCTGTTATTTTATATTGTATTATTTTAGCACCCCAGCTGCTGGAATATTACTGTTTTTTAAAGATTTTTTTTTTTACGGTGCACTTATTGCCTGTCCAGGACCCATCTTTGGCAAATCTCATAACCAACATATAACAACAAGATGCATACAAGAGATGTGATCCGAGTTCATTAGTAAAGCACAGTATCATTAGATTTGCAGGGATCTGTGCGGAATTTGGACCTGACATTATATGTAAAGTCATAAGGAATTATCCTCTAATCCAATGACCTGTAAAAGTTTTTTAACTGTAAAATAAAGTCACAGATAAGGCCTCATAAATTGTCAGTGGAGGTAGAATTTGAGCCCAGCCATAACCCCATAACCTAATCCTAACCCTAGATAAAGTTTCAGTCACTGTTACGCAACCATAGGAACCCACATTAATATTATTCATGTGGAAATGCCACACATCATTGCTTTGAGGCTGGAAAAAACGGCATTGAGGATTTGCCAAAATGATAGAAGATCCCGTTTTTATCAGTAAAGCGAAAAGAAGGATACTTGATGGGGGCAGACTGTGAGATGGAATAAGAGACAGCATATGCTCAGACTGCAAATCAGCTTAGTTCCTCAACAAACTCCCATAACCCCGCTCCTCTCATCCCTCCCTCCCCTCTTTCTTTCTTTTGAAAAATAGTGTCTCCTGTCTATTGTTCACATCCATCCACCCCCTAAAAACACCCAGGATCTCTCAGAATAAGCACTCTGGATTAAGTGGCAGTAATCTACATCGCGTCTGATAACAATACATCCAGTCCTCCTCTTAGCATCTTGCACATTACTTCTTATTAGCCTGCAAATCAAACCAGGAAAAACTTAGAAATCAATCAACTGCCAAAAAGCCGGCACAGTCCTTTAAGCCACACAGTTTTGCCCGTTTGGAAATGAGTGCAAAGTGTATTAAATTTAAAGTCAACACCTGACCTGAGCTGATAATCAAGTTAAGAGGGTTGTTCAATCGTGTTTGCTTCACCTGTGGAAATGCTTTAAAAAATGAGGTCATCTGGATGAAGCCAGCGCTCTAACTCATCACAGCTCTGCCTCAGCCAGAAGTCTCAGTATTGATCGCAGCTGCAGCTGCAAGGCTTTTAAATATCAGGCAGCAGCCTGTCACCTCTGTTCTAGCAAACCACCACAGTCCCAGAGAATCTTACAGCTGACTTTAGTGTTAACGTTTAATTCCTTTCGTAATATTGCAACAACATTAATGTGCTGTGACCTTCTCTAATACCAAAGCTTGTACAGGAATCCAGTTTACCAGAGATGACACTGTTTGATTAGAGCAGGGAATTCAGTTTTATGATGCAACAACAGCAGGGTTAGGGTTTAGCTGAGTTTAGGCAAAAGGAAAACAACTTCCTGAATAGAGAGCTCATAATTACCTCTGCTAAGGAGGTTATGTTTTTGATAGCGTTTGCATGCAGGTCTGTATGAATTCTGATAACACTTTGTAGGGCTGTAGAGTGGGACCATGTTAACAATCCATTCAAATTTGACTTACATCCGCCAAGGTCTGCAAGGTAAACTTTATGGTACATTGGTCAAAAATCAACAAGCCTTATAACTTGCATGATTCTTACAAGTGTGCTGTCTTATGTCAACATATTGAAAGTACCTTATAAAGATTTAAACTGTGTCACATTTGACCTCTAATTTGTCATATAAGTTAACTGATTGATCTCAAGGTCAAAGTGATAATAATGCTATACAGAGCTATTTAAAACTACATTACTTGTTGCCATTGTTTGTACAAACGACCTATAGTGATGTAGTGATATAATTAACGATCGTGTGTTATGACTTTGATAAATGTCTTGATGCATCTCAATCATCCAGGAAAGTAAATCTCCAAAAAGTTGATTCTGTTCATCTGGACGTAGCGTTTTGTGGGAGAAACGTTTCGTCACTCATCCAAGTGACTTCTTCAGTCTCAGCTGACTGCAGGTTTCCCCAAATCTTATAAACAGTACATTTGCATAATGGCTGAAACCAGCCCACTGAAGGAACAATGGGCTGGGAGGTCAGTTCCTTAATCATAATTATGCAAATTCTCATGACCATTGATCAACAACTACTGACCAAAACCCACTGATCAATGGCCATGAGTACCATTCACAGAGAGTTGGGGAATGGCTGCAATCACAGCATGTAAGATGGCGAAAGATGTACCCTTAGGCCCCCTCCTCGATTCAGAGATAGTCTTTCCCTTTTCACGTAAATGGCGTGAAAAGGGAAATGGCGTTCTTCCCTGTCCAGGATGTGTACATCCTCATCCTTGAAAGAGTGTCGTCAGGCCAGGACAGTCTATTCACACCTACAGGCCAGTGGGCTGGTTTCAGTCATTATGCAAATGTACTGTTTATAAGATTTGGGGAAACCTGCAGTCAGCTGAGACTGAAGAAGTCACTTGGATGAGTGACGAAACGTTTCTCCCACAAAACGCTACGTCCAGATGAACAGAATCAACTTTTGGAGAAAGACTTTGATAAATCCTCCTGAGAACCGAGGAATCTTCCCATTTAACTTTTTTGGGGATTTCCTTCCTCTTTGGACGTAATAGAGGCCACCCAAACACATAAGATATCAATGGAAAGCCCAGGATGTCCTCTCTTTAGTACATCAGGACTTAGCAGGGTAGCTCAAATAATTTAAAAGATAGGCTGGTTCTCGGGAGGAGGTAATAACCTCTCAGGCTATAACCTCTCAGGAGGTTATAGCCTGTTACTTTACAGTAACAGGCTATAACAGTTTGAATACAATGTTTCTGAATAAGTATACATTTTGGAGGGAACATTTTGGTACTTGTTTTGGTACAATTTTCACTCGATGACGGTAGATACCAATAACCATCCGAGTTGATTTAATGTTGTTGAAAATCGGATCAAGGTCACACCAAATGTAAAAATCTGTTAAAACATGATTACAAATATGTTTTTATTGTCTCCAAACTTCACAACGATATACTAGGCCTTTGGGGACATGAGTAACTAGGTTGACTAACAATTTGACCTTGACCTTTCTTTTTAGTGCCCAAGGTCAAGGTTGACCTTGAAACCTTTTTTCAAGAAATATATTGAGTAATATATCAAATGAAAGGGCCTGCAGAGAGCTGTACAACACAGTTGTTATTTTATAATACAACGCCCTCCGGTGTCACCATGACAAAATAAAGTTTTGCAAAAATCACACAATGCATGATTATATCTTAACATTGTTACAGCTTATAGACACCAGCCTGCTGATGTAATCTAATATGTGATGTACTAAAAACACGATGCTGATGTATGCTTGCATAAAAACAATGTAAAACATCAATGTTTGTCATTTAGAGTGGAGTTTAGGTTGAAATTGGTTTTATGCACTCTACAAAATGTAAACTTTTACCACCAGAGGGCAGTATTTTAACAGTGGGTTTAAAAAAAAAAACTAAAAAACATTTGACATTAATTGTAGCCAAAAAAAACAATGACATTGACTCCTTGTACCAACTTGTGGTATAAAATGGTATTACAGGAAAGTACAACCCGTCCCTAGTTTAACATAGATGTTTCTCAGATAAAGTTACATTCTAGTGATTTTGTTAATTTTGTCAGGTTTGTATCTGTTGTCAAAAGGAAAAATGTACACAAGGTCATTTTAAGTTGTGCAGACGTCACAGTTTACATTGAGGAATTTATTTCTGCACATTTACATCTGTGCTGTAAAAACCAAACAGCAACATCTGCAGTTGTTGGCTGGTACCAAAAAGACATCGGTCGCCACCATCAAAGGCAATCAAGTCTTCAGGAACCAGGTGGCCGTCATCAGATTAAAAAAAATAATTATAACAAAGTAAAGCTCAAATCCATTATATTAAATCTGGTAGCATCATCAGCCCTGACCTCACAAGTATAGCAATGACTGATAACAACCGTGACATCTTCTCATAATAATGAGATAAGATGCAACTGAAAAAGAGCTGTAACAATGAAACGAAAATCAAAGTATTTCTGATATGAAAGTAAACTTTACGGTGCAAATTACACCAAAGCATTGGACTGTGATGCAAATATGGAAGAATGTGATGTGAGATATGTGTCAGTGCTGCAAGTCTCTCAATCACTCAGTCTCTCCTCACCTGCCTGCTTCCCTCCTAACTTGCACACTTGCAAACAGATATTTGGCGTCTATAATGACTTAGATGAGGTGCTCTTTGCCTTTCTGAATCACAGCACCAAACTCTCTTTTTTTAACCTCTTCGTGTATCCTCCAATGACTTGATCCGCGTGAGGCAAACTGCATGCCTTGCACCCCCCTCTTCACCTTTTTCTTATCTGTCTGTGTCTTCGTGCTACCTCCCCCTGACATTCCAGGTCTTTACGAGGCCCCTTCTCACCCTCGTTGCAACGAGCTATATTTAGTGCAAGGCATTAAAATAACATCATGCGAAAGTCAAAACCCAGAAAAGATCCGGTGGTCAGCTCACGTGGACTCGTGCTACCTACAACCCTCACCTGCTTCTGCACTGCTCAGGCAGGTGGGTAAGCACATAGACACAAAAAGGACGTTATTTCAACGTACTGAGATTTAAACTTCAAATTAATCCCACAAGACGCCCTTACATTATGTTGGCCCTTAAAAAGCTTTGTTAGAATGCTGTTATTACTCACTGCCAGTATTAGCTTACTCATACTAAATCTATATGATAACAAAGATATGGATTTATGAAGTAGGGTGAGATTTTACAGTTCCTCCACAATCCTGCAACAGTGACCTGTCTTTTATGATACTGCAGAAGTTATAAATGAAAAAATGCTCTGTCATTTGTGAAATAATGTGATGTTTCAAGAAGAAAGTACAAAATTACAGGCTTTGGGTGGGAGAGGCTCAGTTTATCAACAGAGGCCACTATGAAGCTAAATGTTTGGCTAGGCTAATGCTAAAATATGAGGCTGTTCAAAATGGCAGTGTTGAGGCATCAGAACCAGAAGGTTTTAATGATGTCTTTGATAATCCGACACAGTTTGAATAAATATGTGCACATTTACTACCTAACTAAGCCATATGTTTCTAATTCTAACTCTTGATAGTGTTACCATGTAGTAACATAGCCAAGCAGATTCATAAACACATGTACACTTTGAATAATGACATTTGTAATGTAATGTACTTTATATATGTTTTTCTACTGTTATTGAAGCGAGGAAGCTGGTGTACCCAGAGAAAATTGAAGCACCCAGAAAGGCCACAAACATCTTTGAACCAGGAACCTTCTTGTTGTGAGGTTGAGCCTGGTAAAAAGCCTGCTTCAGCAGAAAGGATTTAGTCACAAGTCTAAATTCCAGAATGAAATGACAAGCCAGGGCTGACCAATGACTCCAAGTAGCTCAGAGATATGTACAAGGTGTCCTTTGAGTCCAGCCTCTTGATGTGCCAGCCACAGTTAGATGCAGAACGATAACAGCCCTCATTCACAGAGCGATAAAATCTTTATTAGGAAGTTAGAGGGGTATCAAAAGGATATGAGCCAGAAGAATTTTGTGATTTTGTTCAGGTCTAAGCATTTAAACCTGCTTAGTGAAGTTTCTACATGACAAAAGTGTGTAATTATTCATTTGGGTGTGAAGCAAGTGGTCCTTTGACCATATGTGCCATAACCTTGTGCGTTCGACCAAAAGGCTATGAAACCTTGCCCTTGAATCCAGTGCATCACAGCAGACAGGCACTCTACGCTGAAACTGAATAAAGTCTGCTCAGTTGTACTGCTTCAAATTTGAAATGTATGTAATGCCTATCAACACCCTGACAGGAAGAAGCACTTCCGACAATTCTGCTACAAAACTACAAATGTATGCAGATGATGTGGTATTAAAAACTTCATTTTGAAAGCAGGTTATAAGCAAGTCAGCTTAACTTTAGAGGTTTATCAGTGCATTCATGAATCTCCTGAACAGTAGATGTGTGTGTGTGTGTGAGTGTATGTGTGTGATGTGCCGATGTGCGGCAGTCAGTCGGTCCAGGTGATTGACAATACACCCCTGAGCATGCTGGGAAACAAGATAAGCACAGCCCATTTTGTGGGCCTCAAAAACCCAAGAGAACAGACACGGAAGAAGATAGAGGGAAAAAAGAAATTACAGCGAGATTACACAGCAGGAACAGACAGACAGACTCACAGATGAGAGAGGGACAGAGGGAGAACGAGAGAGTAATTTGTTGGAAATAAAGAGTGACAGGAAGGACAGGAGGTGCCGAAAAAGGAGGAATTATGGGAGTGTTTCTCCTTTTGCCCTTTCCTCTCGTCCGTTATCAGCCATCAGGGTCCTCCATCATTCTGGATCCCATCTTCCTTAAGACAGTTAAAATTCTCCTCTCTCTGTCTCTGTCACTCAATCCAAATTCAGCTGCAGGCCTTACAGTAGTTTTTTTACTGCACCGGCCTCGATGACCAGGTTGAAGACTTCTCGTGTCCGTCTCTGTCAGCCTCTAACAAATTCACTCAATTAGTTATTGTTACGCTCAGAAACATGAGCACCACGTATGAGCAGACTTTTGCAAGGTCACCCATTTAGACACACAGTCAAACAAGTAAGTGTCAATCAACTTACTGCTGTGGGGCAACAAACAGACATGATGACCGCGTGTCTCCAAGCAACCAGGAGCGGCAGTCGAGGCCATAATTAAAACAGAAGCCTGCTTGAGGAAATAACAGGAGACTGGAAGGTAGACCGTGTGTCTGCAGCAGCTTTATGTACTTTTTTATGTCATTCATAAATAGCCCAGAGCAGCACTGTGGACACCGAGTAACAGTAAACATGAATGATGTCAGAATCACAGCAATATTCCCCCAAGTCAGGAATCATCTGGCTTTTTAAAAATGGTAAAATTCAGTATTTATTTATTTATTTATAACTGAGTCTAAAATGGACCAAAGAGCTCAGTGTTATAAAACCTGTGCTTTATTTTTCAAATTTTACCTAAAACCATGAGTGAATTCATTTCCCAATGCATATTCACCATCCTGTGGGTCGTCTACTTAGGAACGATGCTGTATTTAAATGTGTGCGATGTCAGAACACTGGCCCACACCTCGAGGTAAACATAGACTTTACTTAGAAGGCCACCCACATATTTTAACAGCCGAACAAATATATTTTTCCAGAGTTTATTCAAGAAAACAAAGGATTTCACCATCAGTTCACTGGGACAATCCAGTGGGTCTTATGTTGAAAGTTTAGTTGTGTGCAGGCGTGCAGCAGTTTGAATTGCTGCTTCACAGCAAGAAGGATCTGAATCTTTTGCTGGGACGTTTACATGTGTGGTTTCTCTCTTCATAGTCTGGCTTCCTCCCACAGTACAAATACATGTTTGTTAGATTAGGTGATCATTCCAAGTTTGCTGTAGTTGTGAATGTTTCTATGCCGTAGCTACGTGACAGACTGCCGACCTCCACTACCGACTTTGAATTTGACAAGTGGAAGAAAACTGATGGATCCGTGCATGCGTAGTTGCTTTTCGAAGGTTATTCACAGCTCTTACCATCTCAATACATTTTCTTTGCCTACTTTGGGGGCTGGAGCCCAGCTGACACGGAACAAGAGGCAAACCATTCACCCTCACATACCTACAGTCCACCCAGCAAACACGTCCCCTTGGGCTCTCTACACAGCCCCAGACTGGTCAAGGGCTGCAGCTGATAATGTGTATTTATCTGCTGAGAGCTTAAAAGCCACTCCAACCTGATCCTGCAGCAGTTGGAGAACTGCCTTGTATGATACCTTCCCCAGCTGCAGTCCCACACTGGGATTAGCTCATTATCACTCATTGATCAGTTGATCAATCCAACAAAGGCTGAACAATTTCAAGATGTACTTGAACCAACAGCAGGTGTAATCCCTTAGAAACACAATAACAAGTCCCAGATGATCAGTTATAACTGTTGGTTAGATAACAGGGAGAAAAACAGCCGGGCAGCAGACAGGGAGGGATGAGCTAACAGAGTGACACAGGGCAGCACTGCCCACATGGTCAATGAAGTAAAACAAAAGACCCTGACATGCCCGGCTCCACATCCCTACACTGTTTGCAGCACTTAGAGTAAGCTGATAATTTGTGGCCTTTCATTCTTTTGCGTTGCTCGTGTGCAGAGCTTAGCTTTGAAGACATGAAGTTGAAGTTGTAGCTGTGTACTGTGCTGAGGGGCAACTGGTCTGTGAGCTAGTCTTGCTTGTGCTGCTACTGATCCTTCAGCCACAGAGAAGAACGGCGTTAGAACATCCAAAGAGCTGAAGTGAAGCTAAGTCCTCTTCATGCTGCTTTTGATCATCTTTGACTTTCCTTGTCCCTGTTGGTCTCTTCCTTGTTCTGGCCGACTTCTCAACCAGTCACCATTCAACCTACACCCGGCAATAGTACATTGGTTTTTCAACCAATGCAAACTTGCTCATGATAAGTTGGTTTTCTATTTGTAATAAAATTCATACCCAGACAAAAACAACTGCAGTACCATAAAACAAGCAAAGGTTGGCGCCCTGCTCAAAGCAGAAACACCCCTAATTTTCAACCTAACCAGTATCCAAATGCATGGGTTTGTGCAGCAGTTTGTAAACATATTTAAGCCTACTGTAAAGTTGGACACGTCATCATGGCAGTCAGTAGTGACTGAGTTGCTTTTGGAATTCAGAAACTGCAGTTTATGGCTTGGTTTGTTAGCCCTGGAGGTTGCAGCTTAATACCAACTCATCTTAAACCTATAAAAGTGAAGACTAAATACACACTGTACTCTTATAGCTGAGATTCAATGTAGGCTGTTATTATAAAAGAAAAAACTCAATGTACTGAGGCAGGGTTGGTAGTATCAGCACCGCGATGTCCACAGGTTATGTGAACCGCAGCAGTTCTGCAAGACTGCTGTAGCCTACAGTCAAGATAAGCAGCGTGTCTTGGATCTTGCAAGTACAGTTTAGTACTCCAGTAGAATGACAGCAAAAAGTAAAAACCTCCAACAGGCATAACAGAATCACACAGAACCAGTAAGAGCTGTGAAACTGAAGAGGTCACATGTCAGAGCGCAGCAGTCGAGGGCTTTGCAGCCTCAGCTGTGTTTGTATTTTCCAAAGTGGATGGCTGAAACTGTCGGGTTGTGTAAATTCATGTTATGAATTTTTATGATTTTCCTCATTGCCCCTCATTCATATTTATCATGTTTTTGAAGGACTAGCTCGATAACATGTTCCTGTCTTTAGACCCGCCCACCTTGTCACGAATATTTATGAGCGCAGCAGCTTCAAGGCCTTCAAGCTCATTGTTCCCTGGCACAGCGAGCCTGATTTCTACCAGATCGATCATAAAAAGAACAGAAGGAGGTGTTTCTTACCATTGTAAGAGAGGCGAGGCTTGCTTAGACACATGATAAAGTGAACCTCCATTTCATTGGACGCCACAGACTTGGAGCAGACAGGACACTTGAATCCTAGGAAGAAGAGGAGCAAAGTAAAAGATCAGTGCAAACATATATACACACACATGACTGTGAAATAAACAAGCATCGGCTTCATTGTGAGTGCATTTCACCCAAAGGAACGAAATGTAAAATGTCATTTTGTAATGTAAAAGAATGTGATAATAGGAAATCCCGGCCGTTCTGATGTTAAAATACCCAAATAGACCCAAACAGTCTTTGAATACAGCTGGCAAGGTTCTTTGTTCTGCTCTGCAGCTTTGGTGAACTTATCATAACAGCGCATGATCCGGTTTTCCACCTGCTGCATGTTCGAGTTAGAGCACATTTCTAACTCGCACCGTAGGAAGGACTACGGACCCCAGCTGAAGCCCAGGATGGCCGCCATCTTGGGCTGAATGAGATCAACGATATCAAGGACCGCCACAAGTGAGCCAACCAGAAGAGAAAACAAAAGACAGGAAGGTGTTTTTGAGTTAACTTTCAAAATAAGAGAATGGATAAAAAATAATAACCCACTTATTGGCTTCTATTAGCGTGGCCATTAGCATATCCAGCTTACTAATGGGAAAAATTGGTCTCAGATGGAGTAGAAGGTCTGCCTTTCTAAAAAAAACAAACAGGCTGAATCATTAGCCACTGCTTTATTATCAGTTAAGGAAAGAAACATTGACTAAAATAAAACTTTGTGATATGGAAGACTGATTAGAATGAACCCAGGCCGTTATCATTGTGCTATCCAGTTCTTCCCTTTCACCCCAATGCACACTTTAAAAACACTCATCTGTGCTTGTTTTGCCAAGTTCTGTAAAGTTGTAGCTGTGTCAGTACTCTCTGTTTGTGCTCTTTGGAGCCATCAGGGTTGACTATATTAGTATAACACATACCAGATAATTAGGTCAACACTGGGCCACACAGCTGAAAACAGCTGCGACTGTGACAAAAGGAAGCTTCAATCAAAACGGCAGTGACTCTTCACGTTCAGCATCGCTGAGAATGGGATATGTTTCAGCAGGTTTTAGGCCAGTGGGTTTTGTATCCAGATTACTTCAGTTTACTGAGCTCACTCTACTGTACCTTTGCTCAAATCAAGACTGGTACCAACAAACTGCTAAAAAAAACCATTTACAAAATACAAAACTGCTCATTTCAATGTGTAAATTCTTTGAAAAATCCACCAGTTTCACTGCCTTTTGGTTTCCGTTTATTAAAAATTGATTATATGATAGGTAACGCTACAGTTGTTTGGTGGTTTAATGAGATTTGCATATATATAAACAATTACACTGATTCTTGCTGAGCATTTTTCCCCTTCTTCTTTTCAGAGACTTTCTGTGGAAAAGTTTTAGGTGCATAGCGTTTCGCTGTTGCTAACTAATCCTGGAAGTATTAGACCTCTTAATTTGTAATGTTCTGTCTTTTTCTTTTCCTAATTCCTCTTTCCTTTCTTGTCTTTTGCTAGTTTTAGACCAACAACTTCCAACGTTTCTCAATAAGGTCAGGCTGCATGAGGTAAAGTGAGATAAACTTGCTGTGGCCAGGACTGCTGCTGTGAAAAAAATCAGTTTCGTTAAATGTTACAGAGAAAGGAGTTTGGAATAAAGTTTGGAATAGTATCAGCTCCACAATGTCCACAGGTATGTGAGCCGCAGCAGTTCTGCAAGACTGCTGCAGCGCACAGTCAAGATAAGCAGCGTGTCTTGGACAGAAGTTGGGACGCTGAGTGGGAGTGGAGGCTTTTCTGCAAACTCATCATCTCCAGGAACTGGTGCTACAGGGGGCCAGACACCACCCAGGTGGAGAAGGCAAGCTCTGGGATCTGCTTGACGAGATGGGACAAGGCGCAAGCAAATAACTCCCAACTCGCTGCTGGGTGTGTCAGGACGATGTCCCCGCTCCAAATCCCCAACCACTATATTCTGATAAGAGGTCAAACATTTATGACAGGTGGTCACTGATGTGCCTGTGGTGCCAACAAGTTTGAAAGTCTTCCAAATAAGAAACTAATAATCTCATTTTCAGCCAAGAGGGTTTAGTTCAGCTCTGATCTGAGGCCCTTTTGTAGCTTTCAGTAACCATTTATTTTCATTTATGTCATTTGGTTAGCTTTAGGCAGTAAAACGTCTTGCTTGTGTCGTTTTAAAACCTTTACAATATTCACTGTCTTACTATTTATATTTTATTCCTGCACAGTTGGTGTGGACCACTCACAGTGTCATTATACACGTACAATGACAATAAAGGGATATTCTATTCTATTCTATTCTACTCTTCCTAAATGATACTTAACACCAAATTGTCAGTTATAGATAACGATAACAGCTCGTAGACATTACTAATGGGGTGTTATTTTAAAAGTAGGAGCTTCTCCGTCTATCAGGAGGAACTGCAAGCTACAAATAACACTGGACATGTGACATGTGACGACTCTAGTTAAAAAAATAGCCCACCTACAACTAAACTGCAACATGGCAGCGTCCTGTGCATATAACATAACTGTGACCAAATTAATTTTTAAGTTAAAGTTGTGAGGAGAAGAGCTTTCAGTTGGTACAAATTCTGCAAGAAGAGTATTAACAGAGGTTGTATTTTTCCCTCACCAGTTCCCTGTTAATGTCTTGTATGATCAGGCTTGATCATATATTAATATATATTATTTAACACTATGAGGTTATCCCAAAAGAGTTCATTGCTTTAAGTGTACAGGGTAACGTGTGCTTCCTAAACTTTCTAAAACTCGAATATGTGGCAGAGACTTCAACTATCAGACTCTTCAGGAGGCAGACACCATCTCTACTTTAAACTCAGGTGACCTTACCTTAGTTACGTTGCTATAGGCTCATGATATTGGGGACTTCCTGTGATGACATGGGCATTTCTTCTTCCCTCCCCTCTTTTCAGTCATCATGTATTCATATGCCACTGCTGCATGTCATTCATTTTTACCCGTTCTTCCTGTAGTTCTTGTACTTTGTGTGTGTTTCTCTTTCCTCTCGCCCTAGTTAAGTTTGCTCTTCTTCCCCACTTTCACCAAATGGTGGATCATTCTGTAGGTGAATGTCAGATTGTTGATATTATTAACATATTTGTCAAACATAATTTCACTCTCTGCCACAATATCAGATTTTACCGTACGATATTCATTTGACATATGCTGAACTTTTTATACCCACGCAGCAAAACATCCTCTCAGTTTTGTTCTGATGACTGGATGAGAAAAGCATTTCCCCCATAAAATCGCCACTAAATAACAGTCGTTAAACAAGCACTGGTGATACGGAGCTCATTCTAAAGATGGTTAGATGCAACTCTACCAAATTTGATGAAACAGAAATAAGGCATAATAAATGCTCCATTTAAATTGTAGCAATACGAGGCAGCCTCAGTCCACAAACGGCAGCTACCATGATAGAAAATTGGTAGCTGACAAAAATGGAAATTAATGACAGGTCCCTGTACCTGGCTGAGGTAAAGGGACCTTCAGTGTGAAGAGGACTTAAAGCTAAACAAAGGTTTGAGCTTCTCCTGTGTTTTTGCTGGAGTGATGACACATACAGTTCTAAGACATTCACAGGCTTACAAGTGGAAAATAAAGTAAAAAACAAAAATAACACTGCAGAACTGCAGCATACATACGTGGTGCTCATTTCTGTGAAATGTGAAAAACGCTAAGGAGGTGCAGGTAGAAAACACACAGAGAAACGTTCACTACACACACTACATGGCAGCTGACCCACATTTCCCTTAGCTGCTATTTTCAGACGCTCCATAGGGATGAGCAGAGAGTGGGAGATGGAAGAAATGAGCGAAAAAGAGGTGCAGGAAGAAGGTGAGAGAGCTGAAGCGTTTCGAGGAGAAATGAAGGATTGTGATACGTGGTCCAGCAGGACTCTAGCTGCGCAGCTTGTGTGTGCGTTCGCTTTCAACTCAGCCAAGCACCGCGAATCCTCGCGGACATTTCGTATTCAAGGAGCGCATAAGGTCAGATAGGGACGAAAATAAATCACAGGGCTGGATCATAAATTAATTATACTGGTGCCTATGTGAGAGCATGGACACAGATGTCTGCTGTGAGTGTGCGCAGGCCTGTTTTGCAGTCCTACTGTACAGGAGTTGGTTCGTGTCAAATGGGCACATTTCTCTAATATTTTCCTTCAGTGTCATCTTAGGACCACAGGTGGTGTGGCGATAAATGCCACACAGCGCTTTTATGGTCGCGAGCTGTGGGACGGTTGGCACCAAATGACAAAGAGGAGAAATTTCTCAGTGCTGCTGAGAACGACATGTCTGTGAAGAAAGAAAGAGAAAAGCGTCTGGACTTCTTTAAGTTTCCTTGAAGACGTTTCACCTCTCATCCGAGAAGCTTCTTCAGTTCTAAGAGCAATCACATGAGCCAAGGTGATCAAAAAGGGGTCCATGACCCTCTTGGGGACACTCCCATAGGGCTTAAAATCTGGGACTCTCCACTATTTGCTCTTAGAACTGAAGAAGCTTCTCGGATGAAACGTCTTCAAGAAACTTAAAAAAGTCCAGACAGTTTTCTGTGGAGGGTGGACAGTTCACCACATAGCAACATTGATTTAATATTCATCTGGCCAGTAATAGCCAATAATGTTTAAACCTGTAGATCAGGCGTGTTAAACATAAGGCCCAGGGGCTAGAATTGACCCAGCAAAGACTCCCATCTGGCCCACTGAACAGCTTTAGAAAATGTGAACAAGTGCACAGATAATCAACTTTTAACTGTATTTTCTGTAGTTTTACACCTTTTTCTATTAATAAACCCCCCCACCCCCACCTTCACCAACTGCCATTCATAAAACACCAAAGTAATGAAGCCAGAAATAAACAATCAAATGAGAGAAAGGTTCCCGTTTTTACACCATCTGCTATTGAAAATTATCTGTTTCGGGGGGAAATCATCTGGGTTTTTGTCCTGTCAGTGTTAATCTCGTTAACCGCATTAACGCGGCAGTCCCCATTAGCGAGTAAACGCAGATCACCCTGTGCGTGGGGCTGCACGGTGCTAACGTATTAATGAGCTAACCGCGCCAACGCGTTGACACCGTGCAGCCCCATGCACGGGGCAATCCCTCGCTAACAGAGATTTGCCACATTAATGCGGTTATGTCATTTTAACGAGATTAACACTGACAGCACTAGTTTTTTTACAACTAAATTATACGCTGACTTAACAATGACTGACTTAAATGAACTACTAGAACCTTCTATCTATCTTTACATGTTTATCCTGTAGTTTCTCTGGTCCAGCCCACTTAAGATCAAACTGGGTTGTATGTGACCCACAACGTAAAATGAGCTTCACATCCCTGATCTAGATTATTCTAGTGTGAGGTGTCCAGTTTTAGAGGTATCTGTTGTTCTCTTGACAATAATAGAAGTGAAATGTGTTTGCCTTGCATTACTCAAAGTAATATAGAGCTACATATAAACATTCAGCAGCAATGGCTCTTTATACAAATCTTTGCTCATATCCAGTAATTCTTTTCTTACTAACATATTACATACGGCAGCCATTGTTCATTAGATGATGTTTGTTAGAAAGCAACAAAGACTGATTTCACCCTTGGCTTAGCTGTAATCTTTCACTGCAAAGGATTTCTTGTATCAGTTTGATTTGGGATGAACTTACATTCAGAAACAATTGGGCTGGATTTCTGTTGGTATATCTCAATTAGGATACAGGACGAGGTGATTGTATTAAAAGACTTTAAAGAGAATCTATTGTGCTCATCTCCAGCTCCATATTTTTACTCTAGGGTTCTAAGAGACCTGATTGATCCTTATTTATTTGGTGCACCCGCTCAGCGCTTTCTTCAACCTCCCTTCACACCAGCTTTAAAGGCAAAGTGGATGTAAGCTGCTGTGTATTGTCAGGCTGTGCGTCCCGTACGGCTCCAAAGCCTGTCCCTTTGATTTCTTTTCTTGTCTCGTCCACTCATTTTGAACCAAGAGCAAGAACCACCAATTCGGTGCATTTTGAACAGCTGAAGTTCAAACAGACGATTAGGGTGACTTTAAACACGGCATGGTTGTTGGTAGGGCTGGGCCATATCATGCCGTTCACGGTAATAGCGGTATATGTTGGGCAACGATAAGAAAATGAAATATCTCGATAGAATATGGGTAAAACGCGCATGCGCAGTGCCTTTGTTTTCATACGCAAATTTCAGACACTACTTATCTTTTGGGGATTTTCCTGCACAAGCATCTCTGGGGTTTACAGAGAACAGACTGGAAAAACAAAAAATATCCAGTGAGCAGTATTTCTCAAGGAGAAAATGCCTTGTTGATGTCAGAGGTCAGAAGGGAATTACCAGACTGCTTTAACCTAGTAGTAACTTAAATAACCACTTGTTACAACAATTTCCCTTGTGGGATCAATAAATTATCTCTTGATCTATCCTATCTTAGAAGGTATGCAGAACAGCATGAATGCTTAATGCGCCAAACCTTGAAGTAGACGTGGTACAGCAGCAGAAGATCGCACCAGTTTAAATGAAACTGAAATCTTTATAAGGTAAGAACTAATAACTGGTAAAGAACATTCTCCCCTTTGGCGCTGCTACTTTTAGATGGAAAATTAAAATAATGATTCTTTTTAAAGTGCAGAAAATCTCACCTTGTTGCTCGGTGTTTGTGTTTTCTGTCTGGCTGCAGGTGCTGCATGTATTACCATTTTTTTACATTCAGAGCCAACACTTGAATTAAACTGAATGCTGAGTTATCCTGTTTTCTCAGTCAGTCCTCTCTGATGTTTTAGTGATGAAAAACATCTGTGTGTCAAAGTTGCAGAGAAGAGCAGCGCGACGCTGTGATACAATAATTAGCATTCAGTGAACGGTGGAAATCAAAGCTGGATAAGGACCCTAATGCAAAATCTGTTGTTAAGCTTCCAGTCGGGATTTCCCTGCAGCTGGCTCATTGCTGGCGTCTTACTAAATCACGATTTGTGTCAGGAGGACCACCACATGATAGGCAGCCTCGCCTGATTGGTCACATTAAAACACCAGATGACGGTTTATAAACTGTGACAAAGCGAATGTAATATGCATGAAGTGTGACGGGTGCACTGGAATACCACCCGGAAGCTGAGTTAATGTCCTCACCAACAGATGATTATTTAGTTTGGGCCAAAATCAATTTCAGTGCCTGCATTTTAATTTCATTACATCTCTCTCTGCGCTCTCTTTCTTAGCACAACACAGTATCCAAGAGTCTTCAGCCGCTGTAGGAGATGAGCTCAGTTCTTGAAGCAGAAAAAACCCCACATTAATTTGGCAGAACATTGTCAGATATCTTTGCTCTTGGATTTTTCCAACAGCAGATGGGTCCTTAAAATCTTCTCTATCAGATGGGTACTGCCACTCCTGCCTCAAGTAGAAACAAACTATCAAAAGGGCGAAATCTGCTCCATTCAACAATCACAAAAGGGATGAGAAAATCAATTCCTGTATATCCACTGAAAATCAATTTGTAATCACAACAGAAACATCCGATTACGGCTAAAGCAATTAAAACACATCCACTTGTAATTAACAGTCATTCATCCTCTTAATGACATCAGTCACTCGCAGCAAAATCATGCTGATTGGTGCTGAATACTAATAAACTGACTGATTGAATGACTGACCTTTAATAACCTTTGTTATTATTATTATTATTACACTTCACAGCAGGAAATGTTGACTAAAATAATCGTTAATGTTGTTTTCGACATAAATATATTGCTCTTTACTAATTATGATATAATACAGGATTAATGCAAACAAGTTGATGGTTCTTGGAGCCTCAACTGACTTGCATCCATCCTGTCATTGTGACGCTAACTCTTCACATATTCTCTGCGACAAAGAATAGATGAACAAGAACGTGCAGATTTTCAGCGCTTCATAGCTAAGCATTAAACTAAACTGGTTTGGGCTGGAGTTTAGAAAGAACTCTTTCCTCTCTGTGTTCATACCAACCACCTCTTTTCAAACACGAGTTAATGATGCGAGACAATCTTTTAAAACTGTCTGAGAACACAAGTGGCACAATAAGGCTTCAGCTGATCGGGAAGTATCAACCGACAACCTTCTTGTAGTAAAGCAAAGGTGTTAACCACCACACCACTCAAACCCAAGTACAGCATTTTATTGTTTCTTATGTAGGGGGCAGCCTTATTAACACTTTTATAAAGTAGTGTAAATAAAAATTTCTGATAGCAAATAGTTTCATTAAAGGTACTTTTTGTAATTGTGCTCTGCAGAATTTATCTGAAGCTTTCAACACTTGGAGGCAGTTAGTGCCTGAAAATACAGCTCTGACCTGGTTCGTCTTAAGTTGAGCTTAAGTTCTTTCTATGCCACACACTTCTGGACAGCCATTCGCCTTGCTTGGGAGTTACCGCACCTAGTTCTCCGATTATCACTGGGACCACTGTTACCTTCACCCTCAAGATCTTCTCGAGCTCTTCTCTGAGCCCTTGGATTTTCTTAAGCTTCTCATGTTCCTTCTTCCTGATGTTGCTGTCATTCGGAACCGCTACATCTATCACTATGGCCGTCTTCCTCTGTTTTTCTAACGCCACTGTGTCCGGTCGGTTAGCCATCACAATTGTGTCCGTCTGTATCTGGAAGTCCCACAGGATCTTAGCTCGGCAATTCTCCATCTCCCATTTGACCTCAGGACTTCCAGGCCATACTCTGCACAGATGTTCCTGTACACTATGCCGGCCACTTGGTTATGGTGTTCCATGTATGCCTTGCCTGCTAGCATCTTGCACCCTGCTGTTATGCTGGATTGTCTCAGGGGCATCTTTACACAGCCTGCACCTGGGGTCTTGCCTGGTGTGATAGACCCCGGCCTCTATGGATCTTGTGTGCAATACAGCAGCATATTTGTGACATGACTGAGAACAAGAGAAACTGGCCGTATTGAGCAAACTTAGCCAGCTCAAACACATAAACACACACTCAACAATGATAGTGCTCCTCTAACAGCCCAATAACTAAATGTTAAATGTGCCTATGATTTCCAATGAAGTGTAACAGAGTTGCTTAAACGATCAACTTTGTGCTGCTCACAGGATTGATACTTAAAAGAGCGTGGGCCGTTATCTTGGGTGACAGCTTAGCTAGAAAGTGTGAATGTTGCTTTTAACTGTATTCTTTTTGAAAGAAAAGTTCGGTTCCATATGCCCGTTAGCTTTTTCTCCAGTGCCTCCTGGTGCTACTTTGAAGCTTTTCTCTAACAACTCTGAGTCATTCTCCTCTTACTCTTCTATATGTACGACGTTAGCGCCATAGGCTGCGGTATATGAGCCTGTGGCACCACCACAATTAGCTAGAAGTTTCTACTTTGACTTATAAATCAGATTATAAGTTAAATCAGCACCACAGAAGTGAATTCTATGTAGCTGGTAAACATTTTCACTCAGTAACTGCGTCTCATGAAGCGAGTGAAATTACAAAACAGAGGTTCACTTGCTAAAACATCTTACTGCCTTTGTGCTTCTTTAAAACTGAAGGATGGTTGTTTTTAAAAAATATTCCATAAAAAACACAATGTGTCTCAGATTAGCTGATTATGCTCTGAAATTGGTCAATTACATCATAACACCAGCAACTTTATCAATATTATTATTCTCAGCTGTATGAATACTCCTCACAGGTTGCATTTCCAGTTCTGACCAATGACATCATCGCACATTCATGACAAGATTATCTAAAAATGTCAGATGCTTGTCAATGTTTAATTGTAATCAAAGTATGAACCTCTAATCCGGTGTCGGCTGTCAGCACAAAAAGGAAATGTTAATAACGGATACTTTTTTCCCCAAAATGAAACAAAATGTGATGCAAAACAGCTTCGTATGTGTCGCGCTTTGAAAATGATTGATACTAACGGCTCAGGTCAACAGCCTCTTGGTCAAAGTCAACGAGTTTTGCAGGGAGGGATGTTAATAAGGCCTACAGGTCCGAGCTTGGTAATTGAGTTCTTCATGCACTGTAGTCATTTCAGTTTTTTCGTGGTCGTGACTTCTGTCAAAACAATCCATCCAGGTATAAGAAATGGAGACGCTCTGCACTGAAGCTGCCATTCAAACCTTCAGGCAATCTGTTCTCCAGTCCACCTGTTTATGGACTAAAAACACACAAACAGCACCGGCACATAACTTGCATGACTATGCAGTAACAACAAGGAAAGGGGCCGAACAGAGCAGTCACACCCTCTGAGCCCGAGTGCTATTAAAGACTTATTCTTGTCAAACCCCAGCACAGACAACACACACAACCGAGCAAGGTCAGTCAACTCAATCTCGGGCCAATGCATATTTCATCGAGCCTTGGTGGCCAAGCCCCGCCTGACACCCTGCTGCAGCTCCCAAATAACCACCGGCCACTGATAAAGACATCAAGACAGACACTGACGCTGAACTCTGTCAGCAGGAAGCCACGAACAACACACTGACATGTATGACATGTTTGCGTGGGCTGCTACTTTAAGCCTGAGCTGAATGAGAACGGCTGAATACGTATTAAAAGGTTCGGGTCTCATGCTTGTGTTCTCTAAAGCAGTTTTGACATGTGAACCCATGAAATGATCACATTCTCAAAATCAAACATCACACATAGTCTGCCTTAGTAGCTGGCAGATTAACAAAAAATGAAACATTTATATATTGTGACTGACTAGAGTTAGGGTCAGGGTTAATGTGTGATATGACTGCTGAAAACACTTGAGTGAAAAAGATGCTGGTGTCTTGTTAGCGAACAATACTAACATTAGATGACAAATAAGATACTCTTTTTAATTAGTCCTAATAATATTAATGATGAAGACCTAATAATGCAATAAATACATTCAAAAAGAAACTGTCTATAACCCAAACTTGAACAAATGCATACATTCGACAACCGATGGTACAAATGAGTTTTGGTTGGTTCTTACTGGCCACACTGCATGTGGCTTTCTGAAGCGCCTGCTGCTCAAGACAATTCTGAGAGTGCACACAGAGTATCTTACTTGTTTCACAATGTTCAGTAACCCATTATAGGTCACAAAAACATCCAAGAGTCAGCTGGCCTTTGTTGCAGAGTGTTAAAACCTTGCAACCCCACAGTAAACACTGCATCAGCAACAAATGGCTCAAAGTGGATTTGGAAACAGCAGTTACAGTAGCAAGGTTACTTATGGACAGCAATATTAAATGTTTTGCAAGGTATGTGGAGCCGAAGGTCTGTGTTTCCTGTGTCATGTCTCCAAGCTTAGTGTGTAACTGTCTGAAAGTATCACATTTATCTCCTTCTTTTCTACAGGATCTGTGCTGAATTAATGCATTTTATATGTGCAACATGCTGAGCTGTAAGTCAGTTATACCACTAAAACGAGTGGTGCAGTAAACTGAAAACAGTGCAAATTGCATGTGTCAGAAAGACACCGAAATGGTGATGAAGACAATATATAAACATGTTTTTACACAACTGTAACTGTAGCTCGTAAAGCACAGATTAGAAAACTAATCAGTCTGTTTTTGGCTGTTTACCACCGACACTGGCCACAGATCAGTGATGGAAAGGCAAGACGATGTCCTGAAACCTGAAAGCACACAATGCATGCAATGTGTTGTGTTTTGACATGTTTATTTTTTGCCTCCTTTCCTGATAATATCTGTGACTGAAGTTGGCGTCACTACTTTATGTGTTGAAAAGTCAAAGGACACTGAGACCCTCACAGAGCCCAAAGCAGAAAGTCTTGGGTAGCAAATTCAGACTTGGATTTTAGGTTTTGTCAAACCAGATAATGGGGAAAAAAAGTCGATATTCAAATTATTTTGTGCACCTGACGTCACTCCAGTTTCAGTGTTTATGTTAAGTTTCGACATTCTTTGTTAAAAAACAGAATCAGAAGTCTCACTCAAATGTCGGGTCTCATTTTTAGCCTGAATTAGTTTTTGTCAAGTTGCTGGTTCGTTTTGTTTCCTTCATCTTAGAAATATTGTAAAAGTCAAACGTTTACTGTCAGTCAATCATCTCAAACTTTTTGTACACACTTTAATTTTCTCCCGTCTTGATTATTGCAATTCACTTTTTATGTGCATCTCTCAGCAATCACCAATCTACCCGTGTAAAATGGTGATTGCATTATTGTGTGTGATGATTCTCAGGTCTGGGTTGCATGCTAATGTCTATAATATGTAATTTTGATAGTTTTAAAGAACGTCCTGAACATTTTTTCCCTATAAGATTCTTACCAATAATCACAGATATGTGCACGGATACTGGAAGTACTTAAGAGCCAGTTGCCTCTGCCTGTGATGCTGATGAATCGAGAATTTGACAGCATGAGAAGTGTGAAGTAGGCTGAGTCAGTTAAAATGCAGACGACCATTGAAAAAACAAAAGCAATTGTTTCAAACACTGGCTTTTATTTGTGAGCAACATCATATAAGAAGCAAATTAAAAAAGGACTAAGAAGTGAAAAAGGACAATTCATTGATGATAGTCTCACCAGCATCATCTGTTCAGCTGACAACCAGCTGAACATTGCTTCTCATTTACTTACATGTGCGTGGAACGTTCTTATCCTGCACAACAAAAACAAGTGCATTTGCAAAATTTACAGTTGTTACAGATTTATGAAATGTGCGCTCCAGCCGATATTGCTTGTATCACTGTGCGTATGTTGGTAAACTATTCTGAACCAGCAGGCTTGTGCAATATACCATCTGAATGCTGTCACACCCCCAAGTTTCTATATAAGGAAACACATTTATCTCCAGGTGAAGCAGCAAAAGTGGTGACAGTGCTGCAAGAGAGAAGCCTGCGCTGCTAAGGCAGGAGAGCAGGAGAAAGCCTAGCTTAAGAAAATGAAAGAATCATGTACAAAGAAAAGGAACCATTCAAAATAAATAAATAAATATAACAGCTGAAATGACCAAGGTTCACAATATCATTTTTCTCGAGACATTTGTGGTCACAAACTATTAAGGCGTCAAAATGTGTGGAGTTTGCATGTTCTCAGTATGTTTCTGGGTCCACAGACGTGCATGTAAGCTTAATTAGAGTCTCTAAATTGGCCACAGGTGCGATCTGCATAGAATAATGTGCTTAATGAATGTATGGGTATAATGTGACTTGTAATCTAAGGCACTTTAAATAGACAGTAAAAAAAAGCGCTACTTAAATGTGAGTGCATTACAGTTCACAGCGTTTGCCTTCTTTTTTGACCAAATATGAAGAAACTTCATTCTGACTTTCAGATATAATATTACAGATGTTTCAATGGGATGCAGATGCAGTTTGTAATATATATGTCTCACATATAATTGATTAAAAATTGAATCAAAGGCCTATAAATTTGGGTGAGCCTTAACAGGGTCTTGAATCACCTTGTCTGGACATACTCCATTAATCTCAGGCTCACTGCTCACAGCTCATCCTTGATAACATTTAATTACCTAAGGTTCGGTGTCCTTCCTTTGGTTGGTGTCACAGGCAATTATAGATGGATCGATTTTATTGTGTTTTCATCACATCAGAACTTGAATTTGACTCACTTGTTAACCTCTTTGATGTCTCGGTCATTATCGTTGATGACCCTAACGCTCTGCTGTCAGAACATTTTTTTTCCCAAGTTTTTGCAATAATGAGACAGAAGAAAACACTCTTAACTGACAGCAAAAACTATATTATTATTTTTCCAATTAAGTACTTTCACTGCTCTCAAGAACACGGGGTTAGGGTTCCATGACAAAGAGAGTCATATGAGTTCCTCCAATAACAGCCAGGAGCTGAAGGATGGCACCAGCTCTAGGAATTATACTCATCCTGGAAGACTCTGTGTCTCACTGCAGCCAACATTCAGTGCCAGTGCAGAAACAGTGTGCTGATTTTGTAGCAAGCTGGAAGGTAAGACTGTGGTGGTAGTGGGGATTCACTTTTTGAAACCATGCTCTTGCAGTTTAGTGCTACAGTCTCTGCGATTCTAACAATCTCTGTTTACTGAATGGTAATAGTGATTGATGCTCTGAGTTCATAAAACCTCTCAGTAAGGCTGCATTCAATTACTGTACCCTACAATCAATACCGAACGTGTAAGCCAAAGCCTTGTGGCACTTTTTGGCCTCAGTTTTGCACACAAGGCCAGGCTGACCCAAACTGTCTCATTAGTAGAGCTTTGCAGGTAATAATGTGTCATTTAATTATTCCAATAAAAGTCAACTTTAAAACTGTTTTATCCTTTTTTCACTATCTTGATCATTTGTGTTTTAAATTACAAAATAGCAATAGTGCCTATTCACTTCTAATTGCACAAAGTGCTTTGCACACTTGCATGGCTTACCTGTCCAGGTGACTTTATTCGGGGTTTTTCGTTCTTTTTTTGTCTTACTGTATGTTAGTTCTGAAAGACATGTTTTCCCCCACAGCTGAACTTACGAACATGTGGATGACATCAGGATATTTAGATAAGGATATTTACCAGACGTAAAAGGACAACAGGCTGGCAGAAGTTATAGGGAGGGAGGGAGAGGTGGTGTCAGGAGAAAAGTACACAAGGTCACCGCACCCACTGAGGATACTCACAAATTTGAGATCAATAAACAACAAAGTAATAGAAATCTGACCTCATGCAAGGTACTTTGCAGATTTGTTATGCTCAACAGAAACTTGGCTACACATTTCAGTAGCGGGCACTCAAGTGTTTGATGCTGGTGAGAGCAGTCAGGTCTGTGCTGGTGTTGTTCACATTCGTGACTAACACAGTGAGATCTTGTACTTCACTCTGAGATGCTTCTACTTCCCCAGGACATGTGCATTAAAGGATTTTGTTAAAACAAAATGTGCTGTCTCTGTAAGTTCATGATAGTCTAAGGAACTTGGACAGAAAGCAACTAGACTTCTTTAAGCTTTGTGAAGATGTTTCACTTCTCACCCGAGAGGCTTCTTCAGTTCTAAAACCGAATGGTGGACAGTCCAAGGTATTTAAACCCAAGTGGAGGTTTTCCCTTTAGAGGGTTGTTGATTCCTGTTTAACCCACACTCACGTCTTGTGTCAGGTAATCTTAACAGGTCACATGATAGGATGAGGCAAGAGCTCACAGTGGTTTCACCGGAAACCATCTTGGCTATTGTGATGATGCACATGAGTAATAGTGGATCAACGACCCTCTTAAGGGACAACCTGCTCTAGGGTTTATACTTGGACCAGTGCCATTTGGTTTTAGAAGTGAAGAAGCCTCTTAGATGAGAGGTGAAACATCTTAAAGTCCAGATGCTCTTCAGACTTTGCATGCTGCAGGAGAAAGGTTTAAGCAAATAGAGACATGAGCAATGGCAAATGACGCTTCAGACACACAGGCAGCAACGAACACAACACACTAGGGGCCAGAACTGCAGATCATCCCAATCAGGCCCCTGACATCATAAAACGAAAGCTAAAATAATAAAAACAGACCAAAATCAATGAAAGCAGTAGCTTCAGCAGCATGCTTGCAAAAGGAGATGCCCTCACATTTTCTCAAATAGATGAATAAATCATACTAAATATACTTCATGACAGTAAATAACAGAGCAAACAACAGCTGTCGCCCCACAGAGATTCTCAGACTCAGCAGTGTCTTAGCAGTGACTGAACTTTCAAAATAAAGGCGGGCAATTATCTAACAGTTAACTGATCCATGCCCTTTGGGTCTCATTTGCTGGTTTCAAGACTTACACACAATCTTTATGTTGTAAATTATGGTGCCTACACTGAGAAACACAAAAAAGAGGTGACCTCTTTCTCTCTCTGTCACATCCATCAGCACCAGCGTTAATCCTCAGTTGATTTTGCAGTTTTGTTTATTAATTACGAGTTAATCACTTACAGTTGTGTTTTCACTTTGGGTGCTATTACTTCAGTTTTGCTGATATTAGTTGGGGAAAGAAGCTTGAATCCTAGAACCCACTGTTTGGTTGATCCGTGGTCCTCATCCTCCTTTGCTTGTTTTGCTGAGGGTAAGATTCATACTTTCTACAAACATTATCTCTTAAAATTAGGACCGGGCACCATTTGAGCAAAATATGCTCAAACACTCCCTTCAGGATGGAAATGTTTCATGTTAGGACAATGATGATCACTCAGAGCAGCTTTGTATTGATTTGCAGTGAACCTTCCTCCCAAGGGAATGAGTGTCTCCAAACCACAGCAGCACACAGCATGTAAGGGACAGTGTGGGCTCAAGCACAGAGTTTTGTCCTCTTTATGCATTGTTCATAGAGTTTGATAAAGTTTTTGTACATTTAAAAGGAATGAGGTCAATTCTTGTCCTGACAATAAATCAGCTATGTTTTTATTAATATTACAGCTTTTTCAATTTCATTTAAATTCTATTTTTCTTATATGGTGCCAAATCACAACAGCAGTTGCCTCAAGGCGCTTTATATTGAAAGGTAAAGACTCTACAGTAATACAAAGAAAACAGAGAAAACCCCAACAATCAGGTGATCCCCTATGAGAAAACAATTTGGCGACAGTGGGAAGGAAAAACTCCCTTTCAACAGGAAGAAACCTCCAGCAGAACCAGGCTCAGGGAGAAACAGCCATCTGCTGCAACAGGTTGGGGGTATGGGTGACCTAGGATTGTTTACGTGGGTACGACGCACCAATATGATCAGAAGTCAAGCTGAAAGATGTAGAAATGCTATCCTGACATTTCCGTTGTAGTCTCTACTTGGTTTTGTTATCATTCACCAGGTCACTTTTGACCCTTTTAGGGTTATGTTTAGAGTTTGGGTTTGTTATTGTCATGGTCCTGGGTTGTTGACCCAGCGTTTTGTGTTTTGTGATTATTTCCCTCTGTTCTAGTTATTCTGTGTCCTCCCCCCTTGTGTCCGGTTCGGGTTCTAGATTTCCTGTTTTGTTCTGAAAGTCTGTGTCTGTTGTCATTGTGTTCAGCTTGTGTCCTGTGGGTGTCGGTCTGTGTTCGTTGTCGGCTCGTCTGTGTTTCTTGGTATCCTGGTCCTTGGTCTGCGTCTCTCTGCTCCGCTCTCCGTTTTGTAAGATTTCAGGTTTGCTCTTTAGTTTCTCCCAGTTTAGGTTTCCGTTTGTAATTACTCGTGCTTCATTGCCTGTTTTTGCCACTACCACCCTGTAAATAAAACGTCATTCGTATCATCAGTTTGCTGCATTTTGGGTCCTCCTTTTCCTCCACACCACACGGCTCCCTCCCCCAGCCGTGACAGTACGAGCCGACCAAACATGGACCCAGCGGCATCCGCACCTCCCGAGGAGCTTCGGGAGGAACTAATTGACTCTGTTTCCAGGTTGGTTAACCTATGGCTCGAGCATGAGGGGGAAGAGTGTCTCCGCGCTGTAGAAGCCAGGCTACAGCAGCTCATCTCTGCTCACTCCTGGCTGCTGGACTCTCTTCACCCGCTCGCACAGGACTTCATACTCAACGAACTGCACCTTCACCCACCAGCCGCTACCGCTTCCCAACTCAGCCCGGCGGCGAAGATTTTGCCCGGCCCGCCGGAGGTTTTGCCCGGCCCGCCGGAGGTTTTGCCCGGCCCGCCGGAGGTTTTGCCCGGCCCGCCGGAGGTTTTGCCCGGGAGGAAGCGACGATCGCGCCGTCGGCGCATCACCCCACAGCCGAAGACTAGGACTTTGGAACTGCCAGCTGTGGTGAGTGAAAAGGACCCTTTTTCTGTTTTGGACTGTGTGTCTGTTTATTCCGGGGCTGTGTTTTTTGAGTCGGCTGCCCTGCCGGTAGCTCAGTTAGCTGCCCAGCAGCCACTAGCTCAGTTAGCCACTCAACCGTCACCCCCATTACAGTCACAGCCAGACCTATTAGACACTTGGTTACAATCCATAGCTCAGTCAATAGCTCAGTTGACAAGAGACTCATCCGCCTTATTATCACCTATTCAGCCATCGTTGTCACCAACTCCTCCTGCACAACAAGTTAAGTCCATCCAACCCGGAAAGAACTATTTTTCACCAGTTCATGTCAAGCAGAGAGACACACCACATAATATTGTAATCAGTCCTCAAAAGCTGGCCAGCCCAGAGACTGTGACACACTCCAGGGCCTCCCCAGAGGCTGGGTCCCAGCCCCCGGCCGACTCTGGACCCCTGGAGATTAAGAAGCCAGCTGAGGACTGTATCCGGCTGTCGCTGCCCGAGCTGGGTCAATGCTCTGTGCAGCTGCAGTCTGCCTTGTGTTTGCCAGAGGCCCGTGTGCCTGCTGGTTCTGACCCGTACCTGCCAGAGGCCCGTGTGCCTGCTGGTTCTGACCCGTGCCTGCCAGAGGCCCGTGCGCCTACTGGTTCTGAACTGTGCCTGCCAGAGGCCCGTGCGCCTGCTGGTTCTGAACTGTGCCTGCCAGAGGCCCGTGCGCCTACTGGTTCTGACCTGTGTGTTCCAGGGGCCCCGGTGCCCACTGGTCCAGAGACTGTTTTCGCTGGGGGGCCCGAGGAGCCCGTCCAGCCTCCTGCTTCGCCTGCTGGGGGGCCCGAGGAGCCCGTCCAGCCTCCTGCTTCGCCTGCTGGGGGGCCCGAGGAGCCCGTCCAGCCTCAAGACTCGTCAGCTGGGGGGCCCGAGGAGCCCGTCCAGCCTCAAGACTCGTCAGCTGGAGGTTCAGGAGAACCTAGCCAGCCTCCTGCCTCGTCAGCTGGAGGGCCCGAGGAGCCCGTCCAGCCTCAAGACTCGTCAGCTGGAGGTTCAGGAGAACCTAGCCAGCCTCCTGCCTCGTCAGCTGGAGGGCCCGAGGAGCCCGTCCAGCTGCCAACTGCAGCCTCATCATCCTCGCCAGCTGCAGCTTCATCCACGCCACGGGCAGCAGCAGCTTCTTCCACGCCTGCAGCGCTACAGTCTCCGGCTTCCACGCCGTCGCCTGCTGCAGCCTCATCATCCTCGCCAGCTGCAGCCTCCGAGCCTTCATCCTCGCCCGGTGCAGCATCATCATCTGCCTCGCCTGGCCCGGCTGCAGCATCGTCATCTGCCTCACCTGGCCCGGCTGCAGCCTCGTCATCTGCCTCGCCTGGTCCGGCCTCTGCTTCAGCCTCGTCATCTGCCTCGCCTGGTCCGGCCTCTGCTTCAGCCTCGTCATCTGCCTCGCCTGGTCCGGCCTCTGCTTCAGCCTCGTCATCTGCCTCGTCTGGTCCGGCCTCTGCTTCAGCCTCGTCTGGTCCGGCCTCTGCTTCAGCCTCGTCTGGTCCGGCCTCTGCTTCAGCCTCGTCTGGTCCGGCCTCTGGTCCGGCCTCTGCTTCAGCCGCGCCTGGTCCGGCCTCCGCTTCAGCTTCAGCCGCGCCTGGTCCGGCCTCCGCTTCAGCTTCAGCCGCGCCTGGACCAGCCGCTGCTTCGGTCTCGTCTGGTGCTGCGACGGCCACGCCACCTTCGGGTCCCGAACTGCCGCCTCGACATCGGCGGTCATCTACCAGGCCGCTGGTGGAGCGTCATCGTCAATATGGACGACCTCCTAGACGCCGCCGCTGCCTTCCGCGCGGTCGGCCTCCAGACTTGTGTCATCGTCGCCATTGCTGTCCGCACGGTCGGCCGCCTGAACGGTTTCCTCGTCGCCGCCGTTGCTGTCCGCACGGTCGGCCGCCTGAACGGTTTCCCCGTCGCCGCCGCTGCCGTGTGCACGGTCGGCCCCCTGAACTGCCTCCACTCCGCCACCGCTGCCTTCTGCTCGGTCGGCTTATGGATCTACGTCGCCGACGTGGCCGGCCTCAGAAGATGAACTGTCCTGGACTTCTGAGTTGTCAGCCTCCGGGCCGGCCTCCTGAACTGTGTTTTGTTCTCGTGCTCCAGCATGTGTGTTTTTGTTTTGGACAATTCTCTCGGTTCGCTGGAGCTTGTGTTGGTCCCTCCGTCCTGGGCCCCCGCCGCCCGCCCTGGGTTGGTCGTCTGTTTTTGTTTTGGGCTGTCTGGAGCCAGCCCTTGGAGGGGGGGTACTGTCATGGTCCTGGGTCGTTGACCCAGCGTTTTGTGTTTTGTGATTATTTCCCTCTGTTCTAGTTATTCTGTGTCCTCCCCCCTTGTGTCCGGTTCGGGTTCTAGATTTCCTGTTTTGTTCTGAAAGTCTGTGTCTGTTGTCATTGTGTTCAGCTTGTGTCCTCCAGTCATCATGTGTATTCAGATCAGCTGTTCTTCCCTCCTGTGTGCGATTACCCGATTACCTTGTGTGTGTGTGTATATATAGTGGGTGTCGGTCTGTGTTCGTTGTCGGCTCGTCTGTGTTTCTTGGTATCCTGGTCCTTGGTCTGCGTCTCTCTGCTCCGCTCTCCGTTTTGTAAGATTTCAGGTTTGCTCTTTAGTTTCTCCCAGTTTAGGTTTCCGTTTGTAATTACTCGTGCTTCATTGCCTGTTTTTGCCACTACCACCCTGTAAATAAAACGTCATTCGTATCATCAGTTTGCTGCATTTTGGGTCCTCCTTTTCCTCCACACCACACGGCTCCCTCCCCCAGCCGTGACAGTTATAGAAGTTTCGCCTGCTTGGAAAAGCATTAACAGAAAAGCTGTAAAGAAAAATAACCAGTATCTACATGTTCTGCACACCAGCAGTTAGGGTTAGCTCGGGTCATTGCAGATAATGACTGAAACCTCACTTAGAAGCTTGTGCTCTGTTTTGTTGCTTACCGGGGCAATGGCGGGGGAGTGAAAGTGAGCAATAAAGAGGAAAGATTTATTAAAAATGTATTTGTGAGATATCAAGTGCAGACCCGGAGAAAATGTTGTGGAGAATGCAGTTTTAAAAGAGAGCATAAGTTGAACTTAAACCCTGCAGCAACGCACATCAAACACTTGCACTTTAAATGAGTTGGAAAGACATCCGTTGGCAAACACACTGACTCAATCATTCAGACTCTCACTGACAGATTCTATGTATAACATCAATCATTGAACAACCTCGCTTGCCTGTGAGCAATGAACGACTACAGCGATATGTAGTAATACCGCAGCAGACAAACTGATTAAAACATGGATGTCCCTCTCATAATGATGAATAGTGCAGAGAAAAAGACAGCTGGACTGTGGATGCCCAGAGTCATGGAGAGGAGCCAGTCTAAATCAGACTGGTGCCTGGGAGCTTAATGGTCGCACAAACAACTCTCCCAGATCCAATCAATAGCACTGTAAAATCCAGACTGTATTCAGTCCTCGCATAAAATATCTGCAGAACAATAATTACCCAGCAGATGAAGACACGTTTATTGTTTCCAGTCCTGGCTGTTATCTGTGTTAACGCTATGACGCTTTGGTTGATAAGTGTCGGTAGCTGCAGAGGACAGACACACAACGGAGGAGGAAAGGGGGAGTCCTGTTTAACTGTGCAGTAAAATAAGGATCACAACAGTCCGGGGGCAGACATGAATCATCCAGCCATCTACTTTATGATGCAGAAGTGAGAAGGAGGATGGGAGGACAGAGAGAGATAGAGGGGACTATAAAGCAGAGAAAAGAGGAAGGCGAGACAGAAAGTGGGAATTGATGAAAAAGAGAGGTTGCAAGGGACATATAGGGAGGAAAAAGAAAAGCAAAAAACTAAGCCTGAACAGAGATTGACTCTGAATTATGGGATTGATGGATGGTGAGAGGGGGAAGAGTGCTCAGTTGAGTTAGGAATTACAAAAACGTTGGATCAAAGTGAAGGGATAAAGTGAAAAGAAGCAGAAAGCAAAGAAAATGGGACAGATGCATCAGAGTTCTCCTTTTAATAAAGCTGCTGCCGAGCTGCCAAGTGACCATCGGCCCAAGCTCGTCTAACAGGCTGTTTCCTCAAACTACCACCTGATCCGCACGGTAACGACAGCTGGGCCATTCATACATTTTTCAACAGTAGCTTGTGTGTAATTTCTCTCCGAGCCATGAGGATGCAAATTTCAGGCAAGTATTCCAAGTGTAAACAATCAGTGCAGTCAGTGGTCATTAAAAGATAATGCTGACGTAAATGCTTTTCGCCAATAAAGGTTTTTTTAGCTGATCGTGCCAACGTTTCTGAGGACTTCAGTGCTCCCGACATTTCCAGATTAGCTGCAATACCAATCCTATACAAAGGTTTTGAATAGCAGGTGAGCAACACCTGCACCTGACATGTAGGAACCACTGTGCTAATGTTTGGGCGACTTCAGTGAAACATTGGGGGGAGAAAAAGATTAAAGACAGAAAATTTTAGCAAAAACTCGAGCAAATTACCAAAGAAGACATCCAACAAACACAAAGCTGAAAAGACAAGGGCACTAATACCACTAGCAGTTATTAGCATCAAAGTCAGTGGCAGCCTTTAGAGCGCGCACAAAGCATGACTTTTCTCGAGCACCATACCTGACAACAGAAAAAGAAGAGTACACAAGTGTAGAGCGACAGCTGGAAAGGAGCTGCACACATTGGATTTGTGGTCAAGTCGCACATCATATATGAGCCTCACCATCCACTTCACTGCACTAACGGGGCTTTCCTGTACCTTTCTCTTTTCTTTGGAGCACAAGAAGAACACAGCTAAAACTTTTGTTTATATTCTTCTTCGTTTAATTGGAAAGCTTCTTCTTTTTCTATTTACACACTTATTATATTAAATATATTCCAAAATTGAAACCAGTTGAATCCATACAAATGAAATGATGGAGTATTTTTTGACGATTAATATTTATATGAAACTGCCCAACTCTTCATTTTCCATTTTGCTTCTTGTTCTTCTGGAACACCTGAAGCTTCTACCTGGTCAGAATTAAGAACTGAGTTTATTATCTATAGCTATGTTTCTTATTTCAAATACAGTTATTCAGTGTGTTGCAGTACGTTTGCCATTTTCAGCTTCTGATAGAAAAGAAATAATATTTAAACTAAAACTAACGAGGACCTTTATGACATTTTCACATCTTAGAAACCTCAAAGGAATCTTTAAGCTTGACAAAACAAATGGATTTGATTTATATCATTATATTTGCTGTTTATAATATGAAAAAAAAATCTCATTTATGCTTATGTGTAATGCAGTCCTGCTGCTGTACTTCATTTGTTTGATGCTCTTCTACTTGTCTTGGTATTTAAATTTTTTCAGGCTGTTGTTTTACATCTTTTTTGTGTCTTTGTTATCATTTGTTGTCTTTTTCATGCCCTTTTTATCTCTCTTATTGTTTTCATTTCTTATTTTGCTGCTTTTGTGTCTTTAAAGTTTGTGTCACTGTCACTTGCGACCAGGGTTGGCTTAAAAATGTTTCAGTCTCCAGACTCCAGGCCCTTCCATTCGTCTGGCCACTGTGTCCACCAGTGTACAAAAGAATATATCAGGAATGCTGTACTTAATGTTGCGTGCGGATTCCAAAGCAAACCACTTTAATTTATAGTCAAATGTTAATTGTTTTAATTAGTATTCACTATCAGGATACTGGGAAAGTCTTTTTCATACTGACGTCATACGTGCACCATCTCATTTGGTCAAAGACAGCAAACCAAAATCTTTCCTTCCTGTAGCTCAGAATACATAATCTAGTTTGTAGTTTCCTGTCCTCTGAAATCAAATGGAGCCAAACAATAGAAGTCAAGTTTGCACTAAAGTTTAATTACATATAATTATTTAAAAGAAACAGATTTTTCAGAGGATCTTCCTGATGGACATCAAGGACCCGTAGAGGTCCCTCAATGCAGGAGAAAATGTTTTAGCGCTGCTGGAGATGGTACATTAAGATAATAAAACTGATGATAAGAGATGTTTAGGCTTGGGCGGCAGACTAAGACACAGTGACACAGCAATTTCAGCGACACCGCAGAAAACAAAAGGTCACCATCCACAAGTCACACTCACAGGTAATGGTAATGCTTTAGTGGAGGTGGTGGAGCATGAAACAGTGGCTATGGGTGAAGCAGGTAAAAAGGCAAAACTGCATTCAGAAAAAAGTTGATGAATCCGATGTAATACAAAAGTGATTTAAAAAAATAGATACTTTGTTATTATTTCAGGAACTGAATTCTCAAGAGGTGGTCCACTAAATAAGCTACATAAAAACCAAGACATTTTACTAAAAATGACAAAATCTCACAGAGCAAACACACAGTAGCGAGCCTGTAAGGTCAACGGTAAGCTGCGCACATGACCGGCTCCACAAGTTCAAGATGTTTCTGCTAATTTCTGTTCTAATTCTGGAAGCGAGGACACTGGAGCTTTTCAGCTCCGTGGCAGAAGTTGGAAACCGATTCAGCTGCAGATGCACGCGCATGCACACACACACACACACACACACAGCCATGCTGAGATTTAGCTACGGCAGACAGGCTGAAGGCAGAGATTCCACTGCAGAAGCACAACAAAGCCACTCTAGGGGTTTAGCTCTGTGGCATCGCAGACTGAAGGTGGAGATTTAACACACAGTGGCACTCCAGGCAGGCGGTGTCAGGCAGACAGATCAGAGAGAAGGAGAGAGAAGACACCATTAATACTACAGATGGAAAGTCTGAGAGCAACTCCAGTCATACTGCTTGTCACGCTGCAGAGGAACCAGCTACAAGGAAGAACGTGGAGGGGAGATGAGCAGAACCTGGACTCTTCATCTTCAGTAATGACACACGTGTAGCTCATAAAAATATAATTCCACATTTATGACATTACATGCGACTTTTCTGTTCCTCTAATCTTTACATCACAGGTTGAGCATGGTGGCTGTGGCTCAGGAGGTCGGGTATAAAATGCTTTGAGTGCGCAGGTAGAGCAGAAAAGCACCATACAAGAACCAGTCCATTTAATGTTGTAACATTAATTCCCAACTGTGTAGCCACATGCACATAAATACATACATACAGGTCTGCCAGTGCAATCTTAACCTCTGCATATCTACCAGACTTCTAATTTCTTCGAAGAAAGAGAAGCAACCGAGGATTTAGGTTCACTTTTCCGAAGTTTAAACTCAAAACATTACCTTTGAAAGTCTCATACACTCTTTCTACCGTTACAGTTTTTATGTTAAACCTTTTCAGTATATAAAACATCACCTAAGAGAAGATAAACTGAGCTCTGAAGCCTCTTCCACCCATGAGGTGCACAACAGGAGAATACAGCTTTACCTATTCTGTATTCATCAATAGATATCAAAGATGATACACTCTTAGGAATGTGCACTTTAACTTGTTTTTAAAAAAGACATGATATATAACATCGTGGTTTAGTAAGAATGGCTCTTTAAATAAAAGTGAGGCAATTTTGTTCTTATTCTCCCCGAGTGGAAGCTGATGACCCTCCCGCCTTCTTGTAGATGATGGAACAGAGGATTTCGTTTCATAATAAGATACCGAGTCAGAAATAAGCCCTTTGAAACTTCTGTCAGTTACTATTTAACTCTGCTCTGGCATGAATGTGACCTTCCCAACTCCCATTTCTTCCCTTTCTACAGATCATACATTGTGATCACAGCATTTTTGACATCATAATGCATCCTTTGGAATCTTTTACAAATGACTGGTTTCCCTGCCTTTCGTGACCTGTTAATGGTTTCCATTAAGTAAGCAAGTCTAGAAGGGCTTTGTTTGTGCTTCAATTTAAATATTAGTCAATGTGTTGTACAGGATTAGTATCTGTTATGTGGCAAAAGTTACCCAAAGTCTCAGGTAAGTCTCAGCCTTGTTGTGTCTTTATCATTGTGATGGCTTCATCTAAGATATCTCTGACTTGTGACGCTGGCAGGAGGCACTTATTTGTATCTTTGTACCTCAGACCTAGTTTCTAATCTCCAATAGATAAAGTATAGAGCAATACGACTTGGGGACCGGCCTGTCTGTAACAATGTGGGCCGAGAGCATCACCAGAAATCCATCAATACTAGACACCCAGTTCAGATCGAAGCTGGTCACCAGCTGCAGTGTTTTAAATCTAGATTATATAAAATGTTTCCCCCCAGTATGACAGATCACTGAAGGCTCTTTATCACACATTTTGTTTCCCATCACACTCTAGCACAATGTTGGCTGGACAGTTTTTTCCTGGTATCCCAAAGTGTCCAAACACAACGAGCCTTCGGCTGAACTTTTACATTTCACTGCCTACAGTAATGCTTTGGTGCTTGGGAGGATCGCAGACAATAAAGTCATTTTAACCGACTGAAAATCCACGTCCTCCAATACTGTCCCAAAGATGAAGGGTTGAAATTGATTCAGTTATACAGGTGGAAAGAATGAGAACCAATTTCCTGTAGTATTTGGAGCCTGTTCCCTTACAAACCAAAACACCAAATGAGTGAAATGCATGTCCTTCAGGTGTATCACCTTTTAATCTTCAATTCTGGTCCCCAGGTTGGGGTAGGTATACTTTTTGTTTTTCCAAACTGAACAGAGTTGACCACATAGTGTAAGCTTGTCCAGCTAATGAAATAGTAGTTTGTATTTTGGAAATATTTTATCAGATTTAGCAGAAGTCATTCAAAGAGTCCTGCATTAAAAAGGTTGTGGGAAAAAGTCTTCAACAGCAAAGACTGCTGTAGATGTAGAACTTCGAGAAGCAAACAAAAGGAAAAGCTTTTTGAAATCTGATTTTTCAGAAAAGTTCATATATTTTAGGCAATTTTTAAATCAGATTTGACAGGTGATTCTTTTTGGTCCAAGTGACCGCTGAAATTAAGCTTAATTTAGACAATATTTCAAACTGACTGCTCAAAAATGTACCTGGAAGTATTTCAATATTGTTGCCGAGTGGTGAGATTTGCTGCTTGGTGGATTCTGCACAAGTTCTTGTTTGGACATTGAGTACTGACTACGATATCAATACTGTGATTTATAGTAATCTAACCAGGACACAGGAAGGCACGAGTGACCATTACAAGTTTTTGCATATTTAAATGATATTTTTATTATTCAGTTTTAATTGCAAAGTTTTAAGATGCAAGAATGAACTGTTAAGCTTTTTAAATGAGCTTTTTCCTCAAAGATATGATTCCTACACTCAGTTTAAATAGATAGGGTTCATATCCCTAAAAACAGAAGGTTAAAAACCATTCATGGGTGTCAAATTGTATTCAGACTTCTTTAAAATTTCATCAAGCGAAATTTCATCAAAGAACATTTAGACAGCCACGTGTTTCTTTGGTTGCACAAATCTTGCATCATTTGAACTGCTCCGCACCTTAATTGGTGCTTGCAGCTGTATTTGCATTGTTAGAGTCTATAGCAGGGGTGGGCAATTCCTGCAGGTTTTAGATCTCACCTTGGGTCAACACACCTGAATCACATGATTAGTTCGTTACCAGGCCTCTGGAGAACTGCAGGACATGTTGAGGAGCTAATTTAGCCATTTAAATCAGCTGTGTTGGTTCAAGGACACATCTAAAACCTGCAGGGACACCGGCCCTCGAGGCCTGGAGTTGCCTACCCCTGGTCTATAGGGATAGATTTGGGATGAAATAATAAGGCTTCTAGTAGTAGTAGTACTAGTAGTAGTACTAGTAGTAGTACTCATTTCTAATCTTTTCCATCCTGGTCACTCCCAGCTTCACTTCCTGTCTTTTTGAGGATGGTAGGAGCTTAAAAAAAGGAATGAAAAATGGAAACTGATTAAAGCAAACTGCTGTATCATATCAAAGCTTCAGTAAGACCTTTCATGCTCAGTCCTTAATAAAGACTTTTGTTTCTGTATCATGGCTTTCTAATTTTACTCCAAAGTCTACTGTAACTGTGCTCACTTTATCTGCCAGACCTTAAATTTCAGTGCAGGGCTGCAAGTAAAACATTACAGGGATCTAATAAAATTCAAATGTTTGTACTGATGCAGATCAGCTGGTCAGACGTGCTACAGGAATGGACCTACACGGACATCCAACCTGGAAAACACCTCTTTTCCTCTCTCTGCAAGTCTACACGCTCTATGTGGTTTCTGGAACTGTGGGTAGCATACAGAGACAAGATGTGAACTTGAGGCCAGACAAGCATAGCTGCGAGCAAAAAAGGCAAATGATAAGAAAAAAGACACACAAAGGACTAAAGCAAATGCCTAACTTAATTAGGTTAACATTAATCCTCAAGACCTTCTGACAGGTAACACTAACATTATTAAGGTAGAGTCAAAAGACCAATTTTAGGCTACCTGGCTAAGGATATATCCAAGTCTTGAATTTGTCAAAGAAGCTCCTAGATTTGTTACATATACCATATGCCAATGTGACAGAGGACAGTGGAGGAACAGGCCTGAAAGCATATAAGATGCACAGGTAACCACTAAGAGGGGAAATGAGAAAGAGACAGCGTTGCAGCACAGATGTACCTGTAGGAAAATGAAAAACCCAGTGTGAGTGAAGAACAGGACAATGGAAGAGAGGTTAAGCTCGCTTGTGGTTTTCCCCCTCAAAGTTTATAACTAATAGAAAGTGTTGAACGAGGGAATTTATGAAGGTTCCACAAAAAGAACACACAAAAGGAGACATAATGGGAATCAGAAAGGAGGATCTGTACCGCACTGAGCCTCACAGTCAGACAGGAGGAGGCCCGATCGTCAGCAGCCTACCACTGTCGTGACCATAAACGGCAGCCCTGGAAACTGTTAGGTTGATTACATCACAACTTACAACTAACGCAACTCTCGCCAACAAACTCTCCTTACCTTACCGGAAAGACCAGCAGTTTCCATGGGAACAGGACAGAACAAGAGAAAATAGAGAGATGGAGAGACAGAGGAGAGGATGGATGTTGGGGGTGTGAGGAGAAATGCGAGAAAAGCGAGAAACGTGTTTTGTTTGTTACACGGGGAGGTAATGTAACCTCAGATGGAGGTGAAGACAGAGAAAAGGATAATTATACCGTGGAAAAACAAAGGACGGGCCGCAGCTTGAAGATAGCACGGACTGCGCTTTGGGTCTGTGCAATCCAGCGTCACCGGGGGTTAAATTAGGATGTTTGCAACAACGAGAGTCCCTGAATGCTCAATCAACCCCTCCGAGCCCTCCTCTCCGGGGACCACAGCGGGCCTGAACGGGGACAGTAAACAACACAGTGAACATAACTGGCTCTGAACAGCCTTCGCAGAGCAGCTTCACACCGTGCTCCTCCCCCAACACCGATTAAATGTAGATGAGCTGTAAGATGAGCGACGCATCAGTGAGGGCTCCAACGTCCTCCTTTTTTAAATCTGTCAGTTTATCTGTAGATTACTTTAAAGGTAACAAAAAATGAATTTTTAAAAATGCCCGTTACATTCCCTCTCATTATGTTGCATTTCTTACACATCCAGTAAATAAGGATTATGAATTTCAAAGCGCTGAAGTGCCAGATCCAGCAGTTCCCATAATGGCCACTAGAGGCCAGTTCCAAAAGATCCAAACCTCATAGACTCCAGGGTTAAAATGTCCACATGAATGGCATTAAAATCCAGTTTGGAGCCTGGAATAAAATATATTTTGGTCTTTTTTTAATTGTTTAACTTTATAATCACTTCACATATGGTCAAAATACTCAGTTCGGTTGGTTCAGGTGTGTTGCAGCCTGTGTTGTTCAAGTTACTTGAAAAAAGTAATCAGTAACTAATTACTGATTACTTCCCCAAAAAAGGTAATCCTGTTACTTTACTCATTACTTATTTTCAAAAGTAATTAGTTACTTAGTTTCTGTTTTAAAACATGATTTACAGCCTGAATAGATGATAAAGCGATAGATCTTTCAGCCCAATTCTATTTTTTCTGCATAATCCATCATACAAAATGTAATCAAATGAAAAAGTCTCTTTTTGAAAATTGTTTTATTAGTTTTAATCTTTTAACTTAACGCATGAAGCAAACATTAAATTATATGCAACATTCTCTGACTGGAAGAAATTTGTTTAACATTTAAACCTATTTTCTGCACATTCCAGCACATAAAATAAAATAGTTTTTTGTGTTTACACTCACTCTTTCAAATAGATGCAAGTAAAACACAGCAGAAAATAAATAAAATCAAAGTCTCAGCGGTCCTGTTGCTCTATTTTCACCTGTATAGCAGGAGTGGGGCAGGCGGAGGTTTACCCTGGTGCAGGTGTGTCGTAGCGGTCAGTGGAAGGATCTGTGGATTTCACATTCCCGTGGCAGCGTACTGTCGGTACTTGCTCGGAAGTTGTTTTTTTTCGGTGTAAAAGAAGTTTTCTTCCCACGCAGTGAGCAGCGGACGCTAATGTTTTTGTCACTTTTTACGGAATCAAACTCAAAATAAGGTCAGTACTTCCACGCTTTAAACGCTGCACGCTCATACTCGCTGCCGCACTCGATACATGATCCATTGTTGATCTGCACACAGCTGTTGCCACAAACGTTTCACTCGCTTACATCATTGTCATGAGACACTGTCGCAAAAAAATCACGGTTTTAGTAACGCAGCGTGCTTACGGGAAAGTAACGGTAATCTAATTACCTTTTTTGCAATAGTAATCCCTTACTTTACTCGTTACTTGAAAAAAGTAATCAGATTACTGCCCATCTCTGGTTGCAGCAGGGATTGGGATCTACAGGAGAATCTCTGTTTAAACATTGTGACAGCACGGAGTGGCAGGATAAGTAGGCAAACCATGCACGAACATAAACTTGTACTAACTTACAGAAAATGGGCACAAGAACCTTTGATTGGAGGACAGATGTGACTGGATAGTTAAACTCATTCTTCAGTGAACTTGAAAAGAATAACAGTGAGTAAGAGCGGAGCCCAGAATCAGGTTTGAGTAACTGTTAGAAGATCCGAAGTCAGTTATAGGTCATTTCAAATTATGTCACAATCAAGACCTGCAGCAATGATAGTGGAAATATTTTTCTTCTCCAAAAATCCCCTCAGAATTCATGCCATAGACGGCTAACTGAGAAATTGAATTTGATTTTCAGCTCCAGCTAGAAAGAAATGACTCTGTGCAATAATCACGTTTGAGCTTCTTTCCCCCATCTGGTAAAAACCACTAAAAGCTTGGAAACATTTTCTTTGTTGGACTCTGTGTAAAAACAGTGTGCATCACATCGTGATTCATCAGATATGTGCGAGTATGTACCTGCACAGAAACATACAGAAACTGCAATTTTGCTGTCTACGCACTCCTATTACAGAACTATTGCTCCTGTTCTGCTGGTGTCTTAAAATGGTTTACACCATTTGACACGTGTCTTTGTCTTGTCTATATATAGTTTGTCAGATCAGATTTAAAATGAACCAGTGCCATTTAAAATACACGGGCTAAATAACTCGCTCTGGCTGGTGAGTGTTACACTTTCTGCCTCATTGTTTATTTGAGGTGCTACACCACATCAGTCTGATCCTCTTTAACTAGTTTAAGGTTGAATAATATTCTCCAGTGACTGTTATTAATGCTACTTTCTGCTTTTTAGCTTGAAGTTCATAAACGTCACTAGTTATTCAAATATTTAATGCCACTGGTAGTGGAGTTTTTGCACTGGATAGACTATCGATATGAAACTGAGCAGACGATCTGTTCGTATATTCAAAAAGGTTTTCCATTGCAATCCATTGGATGCATTAACTTGAATTTGTACCAAATTCTTGTAATAATAACCCATTTCATACACAGCAACCAGAGAAAGAAAACACTGATAATATCTGTCGGTTGTGAAAGTAGTACAGCAACAAGTTTAAGGTCTCAGAGTACAGTTGAAACTTACTAACACAACATGTAACATCGCAATAATGTTGAAACATCAAAAAGCCTCTCTGCTGACATGAAAACGATGTCACACAGCAAACGACACGTTTGTTTGTTTCGTCAGTGCAGTTTAAAGTGAACCATGATTTTGTCTATCATAATTTATTGATTAAACTGTGAGCTAGACAAATGTTCAGTCTATAAAATGTCAGATTCCAGTGAAAACGACGACCTCAATGTCCTTCTGTTTTAACGTTTTCTTATCTGATTGCAGTTTGAAACTCAAAGATCTTCAGTTACACAACAGTTGTTCATTTTCTGTCACTCAACTAATCAGTAAATCAGCAACTTTGATCATTTGCATTTTGAAAAGCTAGAACCAGAAAATATTTTGCATATTTGACAAACACTAGGCCAGAGACTGTACATAAAAGATAGAGGACGAAGCCTCAAACTGAGGATTTGCGTTGTCCCCATTTATGGGGGTAGAAGGCGGCTCTGACTCAAGAGACACTTGATGCTAATAGGGGAGTGATTTATACGTGAGAAAGCAAGCCCGTTCTGAAGCACACTGTGATTTATCACAACAGGAAAATGTTTGCACATACCAACTAATATCCATTTAAAGATATTCATGTTCTGTAAGATTTCTATTGATGAATGTATGAAAAGGATAGAAGTACGATCGCTGCAGCAAGGTTGTTGTGAAAAACATAACAGAAGCAAGCCACTACATCCAAGCGTGCCTTTATATGACTGAGTTAAGTGTTCATATCTCGCTCTCGTTGCCTGTAAGCAGTTGCCTTTCCTTGCTCCACTCGCTGCCCAAGTCACAGATTTATCTTTAGAAAGTCTCTTTGCTCTGCTGTGATGACATTAAGGCGCTGTCCATAGCAACGGTCGCCGTGCCCACTGACTGCCACGGTGACTGCTGAACCCTCGCTGCTCATAATTGCCCAGGCCTTTGCAATTACAGTGCATAAGGTGTTGACATGCAGCCGCACGGCTGATCCAACCTTTGATGACCTTTTTAAACGGTGTTATGAATGCTTGCGGACAGAACAGAGTGTCTTCCTCACTTATTTTCTAGCTCTGTCTCTTTTTCTTACATTATGCTCATTTGTTTTGTTTTTTTAAAACAAATGCATGTATAATAGGAACACCAAGCCCGTGCGCAGACACGTTACAGGCCTTGTACTTCTTCCTCTATAGGGGCAACAAACACAGTGAAAGCAGCAGCTTTGTTTTGTCTCTCTTTTTGTGGTTACTCAGTGTGAGAATGACTAAGCGAGCAAATTAAAAGGATGCTGCAATCAAAAACTGTAGCAATGATAGTGGAATATTTGCATGTGATCCACTAACAAAGCGCCACTTTGTGAACACAGAGGCAGGCAGTTTGTTTCAGTAATGACCATCACAATGTACCAAGAGCAGCGCAAATTAGCAGGTTGCAAACAGGCAGACTGATTAAGGGAGCACATAATCTACTAACAAGACAGGTGCTGCTTGTGTAATTGTAATGTGACAAACATGGGACAGAGTCAGCACAGATTTCCAGCGTGTGCTTCTCTCCAGAAGAGCATATAGAGGACAGAGAGTCGATATTTATTGATACAGGAGCGTCAGAAAGTGAGCAGAACTGAGCTGGAAACGAGCTGCTTTGTTGCAAATAAGTTGTGTCTGACAGCTGACGTGATCATTATTATCATGACAAACAACAAATGCACACATGACACTCTGTAGGCAACAAACTTTTTTTCTGCAAAATCTGAATTACATTCAGTCAGTGGCATTCTGTCAGGGAAAGCAAGGCAAGCAGTGCTTGACCAGCGAAATCAAAAAATAGACATCAATTAAAATACACCAACTTCTCTAGTCCTTTAATCTCGCATAGCGTCCTGTCATAAAGCTTCTGTTTGCATCGATTACATTACTCCCATCTTGTGGCTGTAATTGGCTATTGTCGCTGGAAGCTCCGCTTGCCGTGGATCCTGTTGGCAACTGTAGCGCGTCTCCATTTCATGGAGCTGAGAGGCCACATGTGCATTCTGGATAAACCTCCAATCTTTGATGAGTGACTGACAGGGGACCGAGCTGTCACCAGCTCTGCTTTCTGCTTCATGTCCCAGCAGAGCTAGCATTAGCAATTGGATGTCTTCTGTATTTTAGCCTTGATGATGGAGAGAAGAGGTCAAATCCAGTCTAATAAAACAGGCAGTGGAACATGTGCAGCCTTAGTCATCACTGTCAGATTAGCATATAGGATAAATCTAAGTTTAACAAGCAGTTTTCCCAACACATCTTCATTTTTCATTAATGCTTTTATCTGACAGTTAACAAGCAGTGATTTTCTTTTTTTATTAAAATATTTTAAAATAATTTTTCAAAAATCAAGACCTCGGCATTTGTTTCTGAGCTCATTAGCAGCTTCTTTTTATATCCTTTATAGAATAAGATGAATTGCTGTAGATTAAATAGAGTATGACGTGTTTAAAATGAGCTCAAGCTCATTTACCACTGCTGGGGAACATTTTTCTCCAGAATAAATACTTTAATTTTTTATACATTATCTAGAATTTGCCAACACAACAGCTTTATGTGTAGTAAGGTGTTTTCATCCCGTTTTATTGCTAAAGTAATAGTTCTAAAAACCTTTCTCCACCACTTCATCTCACCTAACAGTAAATTATTTTTTGGTAATGTACCAAATTTTTATTTAGTTATGCAAGTATTAGTATTTTATAATTCTTCGGCCAAGAATTCAGTACAGAAAAGTAAAGATGTCCATGCAGAGTGCATGGAGGAATGAAGCCCGGTATGCTTCTAAACATTCAGAGTCAGGACTCAGCTACAAACTAGAGGATGGACCCGAAGCTTTGGCACTGTACGTGTTGACAGCACCTTTTGCTGTCATTCTACATAATTACACACTCCCAGTGCCAGCTATCGCAGCCGAGTCAGGTTACAAGATGGCTGTGTTAGTCAGGAACAATAAGCTAAATAATGGTGCAGTTTTTGTTTTGTGCTACAGTTGTATATCTGATTCTTTCTCTGTTTTTATGGCTGTGTTGTGCACAAAGTGCTGTAACAACAAAGGTTGATTGTGGTCTAACTGTAGTCATCTTGTCTGTTTGTAACCATTTTAAGTCCTTTTGTGGTCTTTTTTTTATTCACTGTGATTATTTTATGGTCAACAAAAGAATATTATTAGTTCCTTTATACGTGTCTAACGGGCCTCTGCCCATTAGACCCTTTGGGTAATTCTGCCATGATAAGTAGCATTCTGTTTGTGTGTGTGTGTGTGTGTGTGTGTGTGTGTGTGTGTGTGTGTGTGTGTGTGTGTGACTGTGGTTGTTTCAAAAGTAATTCAGGAATAGTCGGATTGAGATAACTTTTCCTAAAGGTGACGCTGTATGTGTGCACGTGTCTGTCTGCACATGCATGTGTGTGTACATGCATGTGTGTGTACATGCACACGTGTGCGTGTGTGCATGTGCATAGTGAGCTTATTCAACCAACAGCGATAGGCAGCATTGTAGTTGTCACAGCAACAAAAATCCCATCTCCCAACCTCGCAGACTCTCCTTCATTCCCCGTCATCTCATTCTGTCCTTGCATGTATTCAGAGTGTCTGTGTGTGTTTGTGTGTGTAGGTGTGTGTGTGTGTGCATTTGTGTGTGTCTGTGTGTGTCCTTACAAACCTCCTCTGAGAATTCAGTGTGCTGAGTTAACAGAGAGGAAAGAGACAAGGAAAGATGGGAAGTGTGTGCGAGAGCGCGGCAGAGGAAACAGAAATAAATTGCAGTGCTGACCTATATTCTCGAATCCCGCAACCAGACGGTTCAGCGGCACAGATGTTCCCCCCATCCCCGTGTTTCTGAAACCCTCTGCTGTGAAATCCAGCCACAACTCACCGATCACATGGACGGCAGCAGCTCTGATTGAGTCCCACGTACGCCGTGCATCAGCGGGTGGTGTTTTTATTTGTTTGTGTGCGCTGCTGCAAGCATGTGTGGGAGGATCTGTGCTGATTTATTTTAGTGTTCAAAGGAGCACTTCACAGATTTTCATATCCATGTGTCAGAGTATGGACGCCGTTATACACTTGTCAATAATCTGCATCTTTTCATCCCTCCAAATCCTGAACATGATGATGCAAGCACCGGCCCGAGCAGCAGCGTCTAATCTCACTGTCTACCAGACTCAACCTGCACTCTCCTTTTTTGTGTTATTGCATATTTTTATGTATTTTGTGTTATTATAGAAATACTCCCTTTTGCCTCGTAGAATCTAAACCCATTACAGAAAATCATATTTCCAACTTTTTCAGTTTGCTTTTGTTTCTTCTATGTGTGCTTTTGTGCCACTTTCACCATCCAGGGTGTCTTTGTGTGTCTCTTTATGGTTGCTTTTTGTCTCTTTGTGGTCATTTTGGGACTCTCTGTTGTCGTTACCAGTACATGTGTGATTATTTTGTCTTTTCTTGGTCATTTCTCGCATCTTATGTTAAAGAACCATTTAACCCAAACCGCACTTCTTTGTAAATTTAGTAAAAATAAAAACACAAAGCCCTCAAACTGTTGTCTGTATCCTTGTAAATCTGTTTCATCATACTTCTGTTTCCTTGCTTCCTCGTTTCATTGTTTTTTCAGCTCATTTTAAAACAATATAGGAGTTATTACATAACCATTTGTGTTCTTTAATATATGAGTTTAGTCAGAGAAACTGAATTTCTTTCTCTTATGTAAGAAAAACAACAATAAGTTAACTTTGCCACAGTTGTAAGGGGAGAAATAAGACTTGCTGCATGTTACATACCTGGATATTAATCTTAACTATTACTCCGACAGAGTGGCCTCTGAACAGAATCGGCTGGTTTTTGGCTGACTGACTGTGAGTGGTTCATGAGCTGTCGCCTTCATAACTGTAACTGCTGCACCGCACACGGCAACAGGATTGTTCCACTCAGTAAACTATGTGGAAAAAAATGCTTGGGCACCGACACTTTACACCTACAGGAGCTCCTCGTTCATGCAAATCCATCCCATGATGCTCCAAGATCAAAACGATGTGCTGATGTTATTGTCAGAGGAGGTTTGGAGGTCTTTAAACTCAGCACTCAGCGTCAACACTCTGTGGGTCCTGAATGGTTTCCCTTTGGAATAATAGCACTCACAGTTGATCGTGGAATATCTAAGAGGGAAAGATTTGCCCCAATACTTTTGCCCATATAGAGCAGCTGTGCAAGCACAGCATATTAATCTGAGAAATAATATTTCTTCTGTGGAACAAAGTGACGTATTTGAAGGCTGTGATTCTCACACAGTGGCTGATAATTAGCTAGTGTCGTCTGTCTCCTCTCCTCATACCTCTGCCAATCAGAATCATCCTGTTTTAACCAACAAACCAACTGCAGGGCTGGTTTGTTGGTTGGCAGGTGACCACACTGAGAGGACAAGTGAAAGAATTACCTGGCATAGTTAACAAGTCCAATCATGGATCTGTTGCTTACATGTTGGAACAGATAACACAATACCACAAAAACATAAAGTTCTGCATGTACCTGTTATCTACTGCTGCATACAGACTAAAGAAATACCATAATTTCACTCACAAAAGCTGACACTCGTGTGTGTACTGTTCCACACAGCAACACCAGAATATTTCAGATCATTTCATTAAAATGCTCCAAAAGGGCCCAACTGTACAAACAAAGCAGTTTGTGACTCACGGAGGATGAAGGGATGAAGCAGACAGCCACCTGTGTCTGACACGTGTCTGTAAGAAGCTCCACCCCCAACACCCCCCCACACAGAGGTGGGAAACATGTAAGATAAAGAGCGTCATGCTGTCATTCAGTTTTTATTTACAAATACTCAATTAGTCTGTGTTTTATTATAGGCACGAAATAAAAATTCCCTTCAAGAAAAACTACACAACTCATGTTTGCTCTCATTTGTATTTCTTAGAGTGAAAACTCAAATCAGCCAAAATCAGATTTGGCAGATCGGACTGTAGGAGGTGCTTCTCTGCTGTTGCCACGCCTATTTTTTCAATACCCTTCCTATTAGTCTAAGCTGAGAGCGGGTCTTGGAACGAACGGTTGTGTGCATGTTTCTGCTTATCACATTTAAATGAAAAAGCACCTCTCCATGAAGGCAACAGCTTCGCTTATGTGCCTGTAATCTAAGAACAATAGCACGCAGACATCCACTCATGAGATGAGTGCAGGGAGGGGGGCTGGGCAGAGGGGTCAGAGGAAATGATGGGGTTGCTGAGTAATTGCTTTGTATTTCAGATGGGTGAGTGAACTCTGAGGCAGGAGATTACATGCAGCGTCGTGAAAAGAGTCATCCTCTAGCCTAGTTTAGGCCAGCTGAGAGAGACATTGAGAGTGTGTGTGTGTGTGTGTGTGTGTGTGTGTGTGTGTGTGTGTGTGTGTGTGTGTGTGTGTGTGTGTGTGTGTGTGTGTGTGTGTGTGAGAGAGAGAGAAAAGCTTTGTTTTCCTGTGTGTTTGTGTCTATTATGAGTGTGTATAACAGTGCAATAGCATTTTTGCAGTATGTGTGCTTGTGGAAGTGTGAAATTGTGTTTTCCTCTGCCCATGGATTTCTACACTCACTGATTTGGGTACGAGTTTACAAACCTTTATTTCATACTTAATAACTCTGCATGTGAACAGCACAGATCTATTGTTAATGGTCAACAATAACAGGGAATATAATCCTGTCAGGACCAATATAGTATGAATGTACATCACTGAAGTTCTGTTTGTAAGTGTGGCGCATGTTCAAAGAGCTAAAAGATCAGAGAAGAGGTGCCTAAGACCCTCTCAGAGAACAAAACAGGCATCAGTGACAACAAACTGTTGAATCCGAAACAGCTTAACTAGCACAAAGGAGGTGAGGTGGAGGTGGGTTGCAAAGCAGCAGAGGCACTAGAAACTGTATGCAGGCTGAAGCAGTTTAGATACTAAACCCAGTATGAGATTTGCGAGTAGAATTTCTTTAAAGTTGGGCTACTAAGAGGCCTGTACGCTCCAGGTGTGCGTTTTAGCATAAACTACATGATTGCAATGTCTTATTCTTCTGTCCTGCCATTTTTACGCAGGCTGCTCTTCCTGACGCAACCTCAAACTGACTTGTGTCTCCTCTAAGGATCAAACTCTGCAGCTTTCACTTGTTACTATACATCAAATAAATCTAATTTTAAATCATCAAAATTACTTTTACATTTTCACGTTATTTGCTTAGCTAGCTAGCATTAGATAATCGAATGTGTTCCATATAAAGATGGGGACGTCCCTGGCAATGAATATATTAGTAAAGGTTTTACACAGCAGACCACCAAACACAATTTGTGAAAAATATTTTTTACTCACCTGTTCTTAATGGAGCTGTTAAAACCAAAAACATAATTTTACAGGATAAATTTTCAGATTTATTTTTTTTTTGGATCAAGCTCCATATGACCAATCAGATCGCTCCATTTGGCAACAAGGGCAGAAGTAGCTCAAAACACACACTGGTAGTGAATTTTCAAACGATATAGAAATAGTAAAATAACACTGTCCTACTTCAGACACACAGATGTGGTCCCAACTCTGTCAACACGAGCTCAAACTGCCCCACTGACATCCTGAAATATGTAAGAAATGCTCCCTGCTGCTGCCTTCTCTGGAGAATTGGATGAACCCAGAATCTTCATTTCATTCTTTTCTTGTGTAGAAAAATCGGGACCAGCTCATCATTGCTTCACATTAACTCAATTTTTTGGGATGTTTTTTAAAACGACACATTTTTTTTACAAAAAAGCAAACCATTTGGTTTGCTTATATGTTACACGACAAATTTACATCCAAAAAATTTGGATGCCGATATAAAAGTCTTATTGAGCTCAGCACTCCAGTAATTCAAATCACTTAAAAGTATTCTTCAAATAAGCAGCCAGCTCATCACTTCTGCTCTTCCCTGTAAGAAATGGGCAAATGAGCCCCTCTGTGGTCTTGGGACATTTGTGAAGCATCTGCAAAGGCCTCTGATTGTACTGAGTTTGTTCCATTGTTTTCTGCCCTGTTCTGTTCAAGCAGGCGATGTAATCAAGCTTTAGAAATGCTTTTCCACTTGCCATTTACCGCTGGGGAATTCGCAGTCAGAGCCGGCAGGGATTAAACTTGCTGGTCAGAAAAAAAGTGCAAATGGTGTATTGATTAAGCACTGATGCTGTATTGAAAGGCTATGCCGATAAAGAGGCAGGAGGGTAGAGGGGAGGCCTGTTGGTCTAAGGATGACTGTGACTCTGACCGATGGATACAGTAATAAAAGGCTCGCCAAAGCGCTAGGCTGTACTGTGAAGTCAGACGTGTTACTTCACTGAGAGATTTGCAAATTTTCTTGTACACCTGTGCCTCACCAAACTTCACATAAAGTCTTTGAATTTGCTTTAGGTGGAGACGCTTCTAACCTATCTATGTCAGTCGAGTAGATAAAGACCACCAACATCCTAACAGGGCCACTGAGCCAAAGCCTCATTATCCATTTTCTTCTGCTTATCCAGTTCAGGGATGGGGGTCTAGTTAATTAATTGTATGACTAATTAATTACTGTTATTATTAAAAGATGTTAAGAAATGTTATAACTATCCCCACGCTCCTCCACAAACATCCATCAGTATCAATATTTATAATAGCTGACAAATTCTAATTTAAAAAGTAAGGATTTCATCCGTGCTCTGAGTGTTGACATTGCACGGCTTGTCCACCAGAGGGCACTCTACTTTTTCCTGCTAGCAACAAGAACAACAACCGGAAGCTTTTTATCAGTAGCCTACCTTTTGTGCTCTTAGCTAAATATTAGTAGGCTATATTTTTCTAACTGCATTCTAAACTTTTTTGCACTACACCTAATTCAAGTTCAAAATTCTCCACCAATTTCAGATTCAATATCGGCGTTTATGGATGTCATAACTTGGGTTTTAGTTGTGCTACCGCTATAGTACACAGATGAGAGCAGCATGAGTGTAAAAATGGGGACTGAATAGTTAAACTGTCTTTATTCGTCACAACATTTCCTGCGCTCTCTCTCTGCTGTCCTTCAGTTACATCACGCTGACATCTCACAACAATGAACAGATTTATTCTTTTCTGTCCGTTTCCTTTAATGATTCATTCAGTCTGGTGTGCCTCTCTTCTGGCCTCGCCATTCTGTCACATCTGTCTGTTTTTTTGACATATTAATTACAGACACTCCAGCATTAAAGGAAGGTCTCCAAGTTCAAACCCTTTTCAAACTGTTCGGCCTTTCATGCTTCTCACTGGCAGCAGATGTGGAACGTTGGAAGTAATGAAAGCAATTAAGAACTGAAGAAAGCCTTTTACATACAAGACCAAAGCGAAGCAGAAAAAAACACAAGTGTTATGAAACAAGACTGGTTTCTGTTACTTAACTTTTGCAGGCCACATTTTTATGTCCATAAAAAACCGTTTCTGCCTTGGATACGTCGGAGTGAACACAAAATGCATTTTTCCCCAACTTACTTACTTAAATATTAATATTCAAATTGTATCCGTGCTAACTTATGCAACACTTTGCACTTTTCACATGAAAAAAAAAACAAATTATTATCCATTGTTGAACTTTAAATTATTGTAACTGTATTGTACATGCATACATGGCTTAGCATCTTCCTAAAATCCAACCTTAATCAGACTATAAAACATCAAAAAGGTGATCTGTGACATGTTTGAATGACCTAAAATCCAACCCCACAAATATTGATTGAGAAAAGCTGATATTATAAGCACTTTTCAGCTATTTTTAAATATATGAAGCCATTAAACAGCTATCAAAATCTGCTTTGAAGTTTGCAGGATCACTTCTTCTTTAAACATGAAACACTTCATCACGCCGCTTGTTACTGAATATCCAAATACCCGCTGCAGACACAACACAGCAGTTCCTCGCTGTGGGGTCCGACTCGCACAGATGCCCGTTGCCATGTGTTCTGTCAGCAGAAGGCTAGTGAGATGAAGCTGCTGCAAAAACATGAATGAACGTTGTAAAAATCCCCAAATCCAGACTCAAGCAGAAGCCACGTGATGCGGCTCAGCGTGTGGCCTGTTTGACCTCCACCTGCTGGGGACCGAACATGGATGCGAGGATGAAGCAACCTAACGCGATCTTGAGGCAAGATGTGAGGCGAGGTCATATTAAAATGCAATTGCAAAGCTCGTACTGGACTGTGTCATGATAAACATTAGCCTGGATCTCTTAGCATCTGAATAGCTCAGCGCACACACACACACACACACACACACACACACACACACACACACACACACACACACACACACTTTTGCGTTATCACTGGCCTTTACTTGAATTTCAAAGACACAATCTGTTCTCCCTTGTGATGATGATTTTGAGGCTGGAGTTGCTCTCCCCCTGCGCTCGCTCTCTACCGTGTTCACAAACACACACCGACCTCCCAAGGGCAAAGGGATGGAGGCACGTGTGGCCTGTCTGATTAACAGACATTTTCCACAGCAGATGTGTTTTCATCGAAGGATAAAACAAGGATTTGTGTATGTAGACGTATAGATACTGTTTGACCCTGTTGTGGAAGGTTTCCATGAAATAAAGCCTGCAGACGTGCGGTGAGCGATAGCTAACATTCTTTAATCAAAACACACAAAGAACAGACAACCAAGCCTGTGGAGAGCCTACATGACCGCGGGACAGACGATCAGCAGAGTCTCCCTGAGTCTAACATGGCTCTCAGTTAAATACCTTCTTCAGGAACAAAAGGCAGTACACAGCTGTTTCACACCTTAAGGTTCACACTCCCTTGCTACCTCCCAGAGTCCTCGAAGAGACAAAAGACTCTACCTGTGGAGCTGTCTGCTTCCCCCAACTTCCTTACTGGACCCCCACCATTTGTCTTACTGTGTGAGTGTGAGACATGTTAAAGTCCAGTGGCACCAAGACATCATACAATAAAATAATGTGATTAATACATAAGTAAAAGAAATTCCTATACAATCCTTAGAGGGACAAAGTGAGGATTGCTACTTCAGTCCCAGGTTGATACCAAAGGTAGTAGAGGTGGCGCACAGACATGTTTGTCCTTGTAATAAAAAAGGTGACTTATCTAAGTAGCTAAAAGGACCGAAAGGACATCCCAGCACTGTCGTTGGCTATTTTGTAAAATAATGATGACATCTGCATCTCTGGACATTTGTACAAGGAGCCCAAACTTCAAATGAGCTTCCAAATGTGGTAAAGCAGAGCCCTCATATAAAAAGAGGCAAGTGATTCAAGGAATCTATGGAAGGATTCTTATATTTACATCTGTATTAACCATTAATCCTGTTGCACTGGCACAGGGGCACCGTAGTGTCTTCAAACGTTCTCTTGTACTTCAGCAACGTCTATACAGCAAATCTGACAGCAGATTCATAGAGAGCAACAAACAAATCATAAACTGTCTGTTTTAAAAAGATGGTCAGTCCGTTCTGGCGAACTCGATCGAGCTTTTCCAAGTCGCACCTGTGGCTCTTATGTTTTCGTCTCAGACGCCTAAACAGACCTGATTTGCAGAAGATATTCCTTCAAAGCCCATTTTATTATTGCATCTGTGTAATGCTACAGTTAAGCTTCATAATAAAAAAATTTAAGTAATCCATTTTACCAAGAAATGTGGCATTTTCATGGTCCACAAAAGCCACAAATGAGCATTCGTTTGAAGTGTGAGTATTTTTATCTGCTCTGGTATTTAAGAGTTTCCCTGTTGTTTTGGAAAAAAAAATTTTTTTCTAAATCATCGCTGAAGGATCATAAAGTGTGTTTGAAGAAGAACATGTACATGAGCTGATGCTGCACAGAGTTCGACATAACTTGGTGATTTTGTAATGGAGCAAATCAGTCTAACGAGATCAGCCGACAGTCTGCTCTTTGTCTTTAACCCAAACCTGTTAACACCATGAACACCATGAAAACTATATATATATTTCTGCTGCTCCTGCACTGCGTTATTTTTACTTTAAAAATTACTCTTTTGTCCATATTTGTCCACGAAATCAAAACAAAGTAACTCATGTTCTGTCAGAACTGCTACTTTTCACCTGCATCACAATCTTTTTAATTCAGCTTTATTTATATAGCAGAAAATCACAACAACAGAGTTTGTGAGGTTGATGTCGGTGTGAGAGGAAACTTAGCAAAGCTAACAATGACGTGAAATTTGAGAAAATTGACACAACTACAGTGGGGCAAAAAAGTATTTAGTCAGCCACCGATTGTGCAAGTTCCCCCACCTAAAATGATGACAGAGGTCAGTAATTTGCACCAGAGGTACACTTCAACTGTGAGAGACAGAATGTGAAAAAAAAATCCATGAATCCACATGGTAGGATTTGTAAAGAATTTATTCGTAAATCAGGGTGGAAAATAAGTATTTGGTCAATAACAAAAATACAACTCAATACTTTGTAACATAACCTTTGTTGGCAATAACAGAGGTCAAACGTTTACTATAGGTCTTTACCAGGTTTGCACACACAGTAGCTGGTATTTTGGCCCATTCCTCCATGCAGATCTTCTCGAGAGCAGTGATGTTTTGGGGCTGTCGCCGAGCAACACGGACTTTCAACTCCCGCCACAGATTTTCTATGGGGTTGAGGTCTGGAGACTGGCTAGGCCACTCCAGGACTTTCAAATGCTTCTTACGGAGCCACTCCTTTGTTGCCCGGGCGGTGTGTTTTGGATCATTGTCATGTTAGAAGACCCAGCCTCGTTTCATCTTCAAAGTTCTCACTGATGGAAGGAGGTTTTGGCTCAAAATCTCACGATACATGGCCCCATTCATTCTGTCCTTAACACGGATCAGTCGTCCTGTCCCCTTGGCAGAAAAACAGCCCCATAGCATGATGTTTCCACCCCCATGCTTCACAGTAGGTATGGTGTTCTTGGGATGCAACTCAGTATTCTTCTTCCTCCAAACACGACGAGTTGAGTTTATACCAAAAAGTTCTACTTTGGTTTCATCTGACCACATGACATTCTCCCAATCCTCTGCTGTATCATCCATGTGCTCTCTGGCAAACTTCAGACGGGCCTGGACATGCACTGGCTTCAGCAGCGGAACACGTCTGGCACTGCGGGATTTGATTCCCTGCCGTTGTAGTGTGTTACTGATGGTGACCTTTGTTACTTTGGTCCCAGCTCTCTGCAGGTCATTCACCAGGTCCCCCCGTGTGGTTCTGGGATCTTTGCTCACCGTTCTCATGATCATTTTGACCCCACGGGATGAGATCTTGCGTGGAGCCCCAGATCGAGGGAGATTATCAGTGGTCTTGTATGTCTTCCATTTTCTGATGATTGCTCCCACAGTTGATTCTTTCACACCAAGCTGCTTGCCTATTGTAGATTCACTCTTCCCAGTCTGGTGCAGGTCTACAATACTTTTCCTGGTGTCCTTCGAAAGCTCTTTGGTCTTGGCCATGGTGGAGTTTGGAGTCTGACTCTTTGAGGCTGTGGACAGGTGTCTTTTATACAGATGATGAGTTCAAACAGGTGCCATTCATACAGGTAACGAGTGGGGGACAGAAAAGTGTCTTACAGAAGACGTTACAGGTCTGTGAGAGCCAGAGATTTTCCTTGTTTGAGGTGACCAAATACTTATTTTCCACCCTGATTTACGAATAAATTCTTTACAAATCCTACCATGTGAATTCATGGATTTTTTTTTCACATTCTGTCTCTCACAGTTGAAGTGCACCTCTGGTGCAAATTACTGACCTCTGTCATCATTTTAGGTGGGGGAACTTGCACAATCGGTGGCTGACTAAATACTTTTTTGCCCCACTGTAGTTCATTTTAATAACGACTAACTCGATTTAGCGATAGCGCCACAAATAAGTAAAAACCTGTGTCCAAACACAAGGACGGGATGGGCGCAGCTTTTTACTTATAAAAACTAGTGCGAGGTAATCGTAGCTTGGATCCATGTGCTTCCCAGACTGTATGTAATACTGTAGAAGCAGCTCTAAACATTTAGAGTGACAGCCTGCAGGAAAAACCCAAAGTTCTACACCACGCTCACAGCTGGGAGCTGCCCCCTGGGGGAGCTGCAGACTTGTTCTGATAACACTTTAAATTAGCATTCCCAGCAGCAATCATTGCAGTCATGTCAATAAATAAATAGTGTATACCATAAACTTTATATTTAAATATTTTCCTTCCTAAATTTGAGCTGTAAAACAGATACAGATACATGAGCAATATGGTGAGCTGATAAAACATGTTTTCCCATCACTATGTTGTAACTGCGCCTCCCTGACAGCAGTTTTTAAATACACACAGAGGCTTGTTAAAATTCAGTTGCATCCGTCTTTTGCCTAGAATACAACAGAAGAAGGACGGGCAGAGCGTTTATCGTGACAGAGAGGATGTTGGGATTGGGTGAGATGGAGGCAGATGAGCCCAAAGGTGCAGAAACATGAAGACTACAGACACAGCAAACACCGGCCACTAAGAAAAAACACATATTCCACTCCCCAACCAGTTGCCAAGTGGTTGCTGCAAAGAGCGTGCTGCACCGCTGCAACCAATGCATTTGAAAAGGCGGAACTTTTATTTTCAAAAGCAAACTTCTCCGTTTCTGCTTTCACACTTTTAAGAGATTTCAACCTGCTTGACATGTTGTCATTTTCCATACTGACTGCTGCCAACTGCAGCAATCTGCAGGCAGCCTTGTACACCTCTTTAGTACCAAATTAATGGCAGCAACCTCCAGCCACGCACCAACCAGTCACAGCCATTTTTCCCTACAGACCAGCGGCTGCGTGTGAGGCCTTTGATTACAGACAGCAAGGTGAGACGCACTGCTTTGAACATTAAGATTTAATTGTGATGTTTTTGTCACCCTGCTGTTTTCAAAGAAAGAGAATCTGCTAGATGGGGTCGACCTCAGGTAATTAGAGTAATAAATCCTTTATGCTGTCTGATTTCAAGGGCAGTTCTTTTGATTGCTGGAATGGTTCAAGGCTTTTGGTAATAAATGTGCAGAGAAAGGAAGAAAACAAATCATACTGTGCAAAATAATGTTATGTAGTTACACTACTAGGACTATAGTATTATGTAGCATGATGCTACGTGCTAACAGCTTAATTGAACTTTAGGATGTGGTCTGATGAGAGTCCTGATCAGAACGACGGTGTAACGGTTTCCGAGCTGCGTGATTACATAAAGCATCTGTGCACGACGGGAATAAACACAAATTCCCACCTGACAAAAAAGTTCCTGCTAACCTTTGAAAACAAGTTGTGACCAAAGATTTTCAGGTCAATGAATAAATGAGAATAAAAGCTAAAAAAGCAGGCGACAGTGATCTTTTGATCTTGTCTATTAAATACAGACAGTTTCACGCATGGTTTTGGCTGACGGTGAAAAGCTCAGTGACGCTGATCATTTTGAACCGGGATGGACTTTTTCTGACAGATTACGGGCGTTTTCTTGCCGGGGCCCTTTGCGGTGGCACCCCACTGTGCGCTCGCAGTGGAAATAAATGAGGGTCCTGGATTTTCTGACACAGCTCTATTGTGGTTCTAAATGCAGCCAAGAAAAACACCCAGAATAAAACCCAGCCGAGAAAAGTTATAAACCAAAAGCCGTGCTAAAGCGTAGACAGATGAAAAATAGCAAAACTTGCAACAAAAGCAACCAGTTTTTTTATTACAGCATTAAAACGGTGACATTTTGGTCAGAGCTGCCTTCCTCACATGCTAGTTTGCAACCTTCGTGTCACTTTTTCTGCCGTTTTGTAGTTGGAGCTGTTTTCTGACTCGGATAATTTTGCATGTTTCTGCAGCTCTTTGCATCTACCCTGCATCTCTTCAGAGTCACGTTACATTGTGTTATGGAAGTTTGGGATCTGTCTGTAGCTGTCATGCATCTCTTTTTAAATACTCTCCATCTCTCTATCATGATTTCTGCCTTCTCTATGAGCATTTTGTATGTTCGAGGCTTTTTTACATCTCTTTATGGCATTTTTGCATCTCTTTATAGTTATTGTCCATATCTTTGTAACTGTTTCTACTTTCTGTATTGATGCTTTGCATCTCTATTTTGAGCTTATTTGTAGCTGTGGGCGTTTTATTTTTCTGTGCATTCGTTTTGTGTCTCTTTGCATATCTTTATGGTTATTTTGCATCTCATTATGGACATCTTATTTCTCTCTGTAGCTATTATGCACAGTCTCTTTATTGACGTTTTGTATTTTTGCATAACTTTATGTTTATGGTTGTTTTGTTTCTCCTTTCTCCAGTGATTTTGCATCTCTTTATGGACACTTTGGACCTCTTTGTGGTTTTTTGTGGTGGACTAATGGACCTATGTTCCCCTTAGCCTTGTGCACAGCAGGCCCTTCAGTAATCCTTCCATTCTTTATTGTAATGGTGAATGTACTGGTGTGAGTCATAAGCTTAACTTGGTGAACTCTACAGAAACCCAATAGATCTGCTGAAAATCAAAGGTTGTTCAGCCGTGACCATGCTTCTGCTTCCTGTCTGTTTAATATTTACATATTTTTGCTCATTTCTCCAGTTTTACACTCCGATCCTCCAACCTGGTTATGAGAGCACATTGGAGTCACCGGACAATGTAGGCCAGGTGCAAACAACATGTATACTGACATCCAACTTGTTATTCTCTTTCCATGAGCCGGTCAGAGCGCTGATAATGAGAGCCTGGGGACCAGGCTGAGGCTGCTTTGTGTAATGGAGAGAAGACAGTGTTTATAAGGTTCCTCAATTACTTATTAAATATTTGAATACACAAAGTTATACTACATCCAAAGATGGATATGTGGCTAAGCGTTGTTTCTGGTGGGTAAGGTTGGCTCCCTAAACCCCCAGACGTTTGCACTTGTATTTAAAAAAGATGACTCAGTTTGTGCAGTTCATACTACTAATCAACTGAAATCACATTTGTTATGTATGGTCATAAATCACGTATAACCAATGTGATTTGGTCATAAACTCAAATGAGTTTGACATGGCAGGTCTACACAGCTTATAATGTTACATGACCAGCTGTAAAATAATAATGATGATAACAATAAATTGTGTTTTAACACCACTGAAAGCGGTGAGATTGGCATTTCTAAGTGCAAATTACCCTCTAAGATTTCAGAAGGATCAGATTTATGTGCCAGCTGATTCTCTTTTCGTCTCTGAAGTGCTGCTGTTCCTTCTAAGCGCCACAGGAAACAGCCAAACTGATATTCTCTGTGAGTGTGAGGAGGCGCCCGACATCAGACCTACATATACCTGTGAGTGTGCAGCTGTGTTCAGGCGCACACAGACATATTGTGCAGGGTGGTAAGCCGATGATGAGCATGAACAGCCCTCTCAGCCCTTCCTCCCCCCCATCCATCCATCCTCCCTCCCTCTCTCCCCTATAATCGCTGGGCTAATTCACCCAGCCAGATTTGGCAACAGGCTTATTAGAGTCATTTCACACAACAAGCAATGACCTACGCAGACGGCGCAGCGGTGACTATGTTCTCCCCAAAACATCCGCACACAGAAATGAGCTTTAAACACATTTCATCACCAATGATGAAACATCGACATCTCCAGTTTCTTGCTGAAAAAATTCATCCCAGTGCCCCAGATTTTTTTTCCCTACAGCCAGCGGAGAGAACGTGAAGCACAACATGTTTTCCATACAGGGCAGTCTTATTTTTCTCAGACAAAAGCCTCCTTTCTGCTTGTTTCTGAGTGCGTCCTCGGGCTTAACTTCCCCGTGATTGCGGTGAAATTTATGGGCACCGCATTGGTGTCGTTCAGCAGCCTACCTGCAGGTAAACAAGGTAGGTGTCTGGCAGTAGGAGCAGGTGTCCGTGGGAATGTGTTCGTGCTTTTTTGTGTGATGATTAATCCGTCAGCCGTCCCCCGAATATCTGCTGGTTAACAGTGTGTGTGTGTGTGTGTGTGTGTGTGTGTGTGTGTGTGTGTGTGTGTGTGTGTGTGTGTAGCCTGCAGACCTTACCGCTGTGCGCGCTGAACCAGCGGGGTGCGATGTGCAGGGGCAAGGTGTCAGCCAGCGACCCCCGGGACCCCAGATACAGCACCCCGTCCGTGTGGTGCCCTCCGCCCCCAGTGTCCTGGTAGCCGGTCCCGTGAGGGGCCGCGGTAGTGCCCCCTGACCCCCCTCCGGCTCGATCCGAGTCCGTTCCTCTTGGGGTGTAGAAGCCGAAGGGCACGGCGGGACTGTGTTCGATGCCCATCCCAGCCACGGAGCTCACCGAGCGGCTCCGCAGGCCCATGGTGCCGCTCGGCCGGTAGTGACCAAAGTGGGCCGAGGGTGGCACCGCGCTGTCATCCGTAGAGACACCAGGAAAAGCACCCCGGGGCCGCCCCGCCGTGCTCTGCTTTCCCCCCATCCAAAGCGGGGAGAGGAGTGGGTGGGGGTTCTGGGTGGGTACAGGAGGGGGCTCGGCTCGATCCGCAGAGGGCAGGCTGTGCCCCCCTCCCCTCGCTCCTGTCTGTCTGTCGGCCTGCCTGCCTGCCTATCCGTCCGTGTGTGTCGGCAGGCTCGTCAGCTCTGACTCTCCGCAGACGCAACAGCCCGTTTCCCTGCTGAGCGGAACATGAGCCAGCCCTGACGTCTGGATTCACCTCACCCGCACACACCACCGGGAGGAACGAGCGGAGAGCGTTTGACTGACGCCGAAATCCGCGCTCCGCGAACAGATGCGCGCGCTGCGCTGCTGCCCTGCTGTCCCGGCTGGTTAACGCGGCTGTCTCATCGCAGGCGGCCGGCCCGGATCACAGCAGCGCCGCAGTGTTCCCTCCGCTGCTCTGCCCTCATCTGATCTCAGACATCGTGACAACTGTTGCTGTCTGTCTGACCGCCAGCAAAACGACGGTCTGTCTCTGACACACACACGCGCGCACACACACAAATAAATGACGTCGTCCGTCCGGTCTGGTGGGCTCGCTTTTTTTCCCACCCCCCGGAGATCGGGGTCACAGTGAAGCCGCTCCCCTGCGCTCAGATCGGCGCTCCGCTCCTCTCCGCTCCGCCTCAGCCGCTGCTGCTGCTGCTGGCCAGACAATGGACGCGCTTAGTGCGCAGGCTCGGATCATAAATACAGACAGTATGGGAGACAGATGCACGCCGTTTCTAATTCCCCGACATGGGATTGGCCTGTTTTTCTTTCTTTTTTTTCACATGTTGGATTATGGGGCATTTTAGGACAGGACAGGTGTGACGGCGGTGGAGGGGGAACGCACCAGGTAGCCGAAAGAAAAAGCAAACAAACAAAGGAAACAAAAGAACTGACATAAAAATACACAAAGACAGAATAATTTTAAACTGCTCTGATCGCTCGTTAGTTATCGTCCAGTATCTGTCCTGTCACAGATATATCGGCTCTAGCTATGAAGTTTCTACATTATCAGACAGTCACTTTATGGTTATCGTGGTATCGTGCTGGATTTTGGACGAATTGAGGAATAACTATCTATATGAGAAATTAAAAAATGTCACGAAACAGTCTGAAAATGATTTGAAAATCCAGTCAAGTCTTTAAGTTCTGATGATTTTCATGATGGGCTGACCTCCAGAATAAAGTCCGTACAGCAGCATTAATATGTTTAATTCCACTGACATCCTTTCAGTTCACCTTTGCAAGGTAAAAGATGCAGCAGGATGTGGACCGAACCACTTTGAGGTTTATGAAGGGGAGTCCTTGTTTGTTAAAACTTTGAACTCTATTGTTTTTACAACTCCAGAGCTGTATATCATATTTTTGTGTTCACCATTATAAAACTATGGTTTACAATGATGCACTGAGGAGGAAAGCACTGTACAGTCACAGGTCTTAAAGAGTCTGGATTAAAACATTCTGGGAATATATCTGAATGGTTGGTGAATCCCCTCTCAGATTAAATTCTTAATTAAAACATTAATTAACCCCTTTTCTTCTGCATCGTCGATGCTCCTCTGCTGCTGCCCCACAAGGTCAGGCCTTAAGTCTTTAGTCCTGCAGACTGATGTCATTACCAGGCTATTCACAGATTTTGCCACCATCCTGTATGCTAAGTTATTGGGATCACTGGTGACCATGTTTGGTTTGGGATTAGGCCTGCTCCGTTTAATCCTGCATGTGTGTGTCTGTGTGTGTAATTAGGCTGGTTATATTCTCCTTGGCTCTTTGTTCTTCCACAGTAAAACAAAGTCAGACTCGTGCAGCCTTCTTGGGTTTACTACCCAATAAGGTAAACTATTGTTGAGTACTTACAGTACAGTAGGTGTTAATCTATCCCGCTATAATGACAGCAAGCCTATAAATGGATCCCTCTCTGCTCCACAGGCATGTAAACACACACAAAGCCAGACACACACAATCAGCTCCAGCTGATTTAAAGCACCGCTGCAAAATAGTGGAATAAGGGATAAAAACAAAAATACAGCTTAAAGTAAAAAATCCCTGAAATGAGGGGCAAAGGTCAAAATACAGGCCACATTATTAAATCAGGCTAATGAATACATTGTTAAAGAAACAGTGGTAATGTACAGCTCCATGGTTAGCTACTATTAATAAATAATTATCTAAAGGCACCAAGTTATGATGACATATTGTGACTATTCTAGATAAAGGAATAATATAGACTACAATAGCCCTTTATTGTCATTGTACATGTACAACACAAACTGTGAGGGCTCCTCATGAACTCACAATAATTAAAAAAAACTGGGTAGAAGGAGTTGGGGGTAATATTTCGAGAAAAATGTTTTTTAGGGCTTAAAGTCATACATTTATAATAAAACACTGAGAAATCTTAGAGGAAGATTAAAAACCTGAATATTCTATAAGATTACAAAGGCTGCTGTCCAGACCCTGCAAATTCAAGGAATATGGGAACCGCAACATACAGAAATAATAAATATAAATGTAAAATTTATTTTCTTCCAAAGAAAATAAAGATTTTTATTTATTTATTTTATTAATTTCAGAATAGCCCCACGTCTCATCCCATTACAGCTGCTGTGATAGGCTCTAATGCAGTACTAAGAAGTAATAAATAAGCAAATATGGATTCAATTAGTCAGTTAGACATGAAATATTTAATTCACTTGTAGTTTTGATTTTCAGTATTAATGCTCATAAAGGTAATGGATGAACGCTTAAAACAGTTATGATGACAGCATTCAAAATGTAAAAACAGTTAAGTAAATGTAAAGTATATAATAACAAAGCAAAAAAATGAGCCATGTTAGATAAATATAAAACACTGAAACATGAGCAGTGTGTTGGTGATTATACTAATATGACAGGTCTGGATAAAAGGCCCAAAATGAGTAGAAATCACTGGTGTAGAGGTTTAACATGAGATCTTAGTAACACTGATAACAGACAACATCACACACAGAATGTAAAATGAATAAAAGAAACAAGGTTTGCTACACAGTCTCCACACAGGAAAAATTAGAAGAGGAAAAACTGCTTTTTGACACAGAGGATAAGAAATCAACTTGTTAGTAAAACTAAAATGCTTCCCTTGCTTCTCATGCTCTCTCTCTCTCTCTCTCTCTCTCTCTCTCTCACACACACACACACACACACACACACACACACACACACACACTGCACCAGTATAATAAAAAAAATCAAGCTCACAAAAACACAGTGTAAGCAGGTTCTCAGCCAGTTTTCTTTTTAATAGTTCCAGCGAATCCATAACCAAGAAAATTTTAGTGCCACCTTTTAACAAGTTGCCCATATACATTTAATACATTTATAAAGGAAACGTGACTTCTAACTTTATTTAATGTTAACAAATTTGTCATGTTTGGTCCGCAGCTGTGAAGAATCTGAGTCAAAAATCTGTTTATTAAAGTATAACTAAACATTAACTCTCAATGAGTGGATTACCAAAAATACCCTAATGAAGTAAAGGATTCATTAACACCCTTAATAACATTCTCAACATATCATCATTAGTTAGTTTAGTCATAAAAGGCCACTTAACAGAGGTGGTGAAAACTGGATTACCAGCCCATTTCTGCTATATTTGTATATTTTTTTCAGGTAAAATGGGGAGAAAATAGCGTTTTTCTTTTGCATGTGTGGATTTTTTTCAAACCCACATGAAATATAACTTTAGAATGTATATTGCACTTATTTATTTTCTTCTTTTGTCTTTTTAAATGAATGCATGGTCTCTTTGTGATCATTTTGTGGTTGTTATTAATTATAAGTTTCAATGCATCTTTTTTAAAGGCCTCCTGAACCATCGTCAAGGATTTCACGGAAAACAAATATGACTTATTAGAAAGGCTGCAGGAAATAGTCACTGAACTGTAGACTGCTTAAACAGCTATGCAAATCAATAAGAATAAAATAAACAGAACTCAGAGTGAGCTATAACAAAGTCACGCAGTGTTTTTATTTAAAAGGAGATTTGATTGTAGCTCAGTGGCTGTGCGAGTGTGTTAGTGCTCTTCACGTCTTTCTTAATGTTCAGTTAGTGGCTGCAAGCTGGGAAAACAATAGTTACAAAGCTGCCGAGGCAGAAATGAGCATTATATTTTGATCTTCTGGCTGACACGCTGCAGGTTTGTCTCTCAAGGATGCACCACTGACACCGTGTGGTGGTGTAGAGCGTTGCTTCATCACAGACAGAAGGAAGAAATCCAGGTACAAAGACGCCTGAAGGTTCATTTGGCTCTGATAATTTTCTTGTTTAATGGTTTGTGACATAAAACGCAGTGAATCCAAATGATGGCAACTTAAATTACTTGAAGTTTGCTCGCTTCCTTGAAAGCTGCCTCCATTCCGGTTAGCGGACAGTGAAATGAATTTAACATGCTGAAAAGCTAACATGTTTGTTTTTCTCACTTTTATGTAGCTTCTTAACAATAGCCAACTTTGTAGCGCTCAAATGCAGCGCTCCAAATTATTAGAAGTTACTGTACTTTTGTCATTAATGACCTCCTGACAACCTATATCAGGGAGGTCAAAGATAAGGCCTGGGGCCTAGAATCAGGTCGTCAAAGATGGATCTGTCCCACTGTATAGCTTTGAAAAATGTGAAAGAGGGCAAAGATTTTGGACTTTTAAATATATCTTAACAGGTTTTTCAGCTTTTCCTGCTGATGCAGACCTCACCCATGGACATTCATCCTACATTACATTCTGTGAATTAACAAAAACTTTCAGTTTCTTTATGTAGGTCATCATGGTCAAGGATTTCACTGAAACCATTGCATACTGTGATTTATTTAAAGTATACAACATATAGTCGCTGAATTCTAGATACTCTTTAAACAGCTATGCAAATCAATAGAATAATGGAGTCCTGTGTCAAAATGCTCATCTGCAGTTAGGTAAAGTGTTTACAAAAGCAAAAGCATAATAAACTGTAGTGTCTACTTTCAATGAAATGTATTCAGCAGGCAATAAACAGGTTGAACAGCACTTGGAGTGAGTCCACATATTAGACATTAATTTTAATGACACAAAAAGAAAGGATCTGTGGAAGATAATCTTTACATAATGCTGGTCTGCAACAACAGACCAGGTCTTCCTTAAAAACTCAAATTTGGAGTTAGCAAAAAGGATTCTATTAACACTCATCATTTTCCAAGAGTCAGGTTTTCTGGTGCATGTAGGAACATTCGTGAGAAATCCCACAAAACACGTATAGCTTTCTTGATTTAACTGAATTTGCAAATCACTGCTTCAATGATTTCATATGTTTGCTTGTGCTCCTTTAACAGAGGTGCGTCCACAAACTTCACTCAGATGGACACGCTGCTCATGGCTCTTCTCGCTGCAGGATTTTCCCAGGATTCATCAGGTTGTTTGGGTCGAGGGCGTCCTTGAGACTCTGCATGACCTGGATGCCCACAGGCCCCATCTCCTCGCACAGCAGCGCCCTTTTTCCTAAACCCACTCCATGCTCCCCTGTACACGTACCATCCATGGCCAAGGCTCGCCTGCAAGAAGCAAATACATTTTTTAGGAGCAAAAAGTTTGAAAGTTTTCTGAAACCTTTACAAATGTTTCAAAATGTTTCACTTTCTATCCACAAACATTCATACGAAAGTAATCGCTGTGAGCCAGAAGCTCAGGCTTCAGGCTGTGTTTTCTTGGCTCTATATGACGCAATACAGAGTGTATATTTTTAATATGGCCAATTCATGGTCCACAGCACAGAAGCCCCACCCACCTGCTGTTGGAAAAGGGGCAGCCAATCAGAAGAAAGATGGCTTAAAAGGAGAAGGACGGGAGTTAGAGTTGTTTTGTGCATTGGAGTCTCCGCTGCCTTCGCTCAGGTCTAATTCAGGTGAGCTGTGGCTTTCTTCCATCTAATCCTCTATGCCATTACCCTCTGTGGTCTGAGCCTGACCCTGGCATAGCTGGTGGTGTTTAAAGTCTTTGAAAACAGATTTTGAGAAGATTGTATTGGTACATAGCTAAACCCCTCCATCTATAGAAAGACAGCCCACAAGTCTTTGCAAGTCCCAAGACTTAAACGTTTGGCCCTCTGGAATCAATATTAACCGAGAGAGATGGGCGAGAGCGCGATTCCAATGGGGAGGAATTTGTTTGAAGATAAGCAAGCGGAGTAAGGAGGATTACGGCGAGTGTGGGGAGGATTAGGGTGAAGAGAAACGTGTTGAAGAGAGACTGACAATGAAGGTAATAACAAGGAAAGTTGCTAAAATGGAGCAGTGAGGCCAGGCTGCCTGACAGGTACATGAGGCATACGCGCTCAACCAATAAGACTTAAAAAAAAGGAGATTACTGTTAGTAAGAACATCTGGTATTCAGTAACAATGTGTGTCTGCTTGATGGGATCTGAAGGAAGTATAAATAAAACATTACAGCAGCTGTCAGGTGGTTCGAGGCTCCTGTCTATGTCTTTTGCTAGTACAATAAATGTTTTTTAATGGTAATTTTAGTGTTACCATGTAGCTGATTACTACTGTATGCGATAATAACCTTTTCAGAGGAGTGTTCGTTCAGATACACGTTAAAAACAGTCAAGATTACTCTGTAATCATTTTATCACTTTGATCATGTTAACGACATCTGCGAGCTCAGTCACGGGGGTGGGCGGAGCTTTAAAGTCTCTCCTCGAGCTGCACAGAATGCAGGGCTGGTTTCTACTTGAAGCTGGTCCATGTGGGCATGAACTGTATGTGCTGTGTGGGAGAGTCCACATAGGAAGCAATGCACAACGATACCAGAGGCCATATTAGATAGCCAACAACATTCAAAAACAAAATACTGGCAATGAGAACTGCACACATTACAAGATAAACTTTTATTAACTTCAAGGCAAGCGCCTGACGCAACTACCAGTGGGGGCGTGGGACAACTTTGACTAAAACATGAGAGGTTAGACAATATATATCAGGCTAGTGACCAACTGTCAGCTTCAAAGCAGCGTGTCCAGTGCGAGTCGCCTCAAATGGATGCAGCTTAACTTCCTGGACAACTGTATTACCCATCAGATATGTCCATACAGGGACTCCAGTTAGAGTGAGGTCTGCTTACTGTAGGTTTGTCATAATAAAAATGACAAACTAGAATAAAATGTCTGCTGATTAAACACTGTACATTTATTTGTATGAATGAGTCACAGATATGAACTGTGTCCTCACATCCTGTTGTTGTCAACCCTGAAGCAGTGAACGGCTCGATGGATGGCGACAATCTTCCAGAAAAACAAGTGAAATCCTGATTGGTAGAAGATTTGTGAGTGAGTGCGAGGTGACACCATACCTAGCCAGTCTCTCAGTGAACAGGTGGACTCTGTGCATCTCCTCGGGGTCGTTTGGATCCACCACCATCAGACAGTGGAAATTCCCATCGCCCACGTGGCCTGCTATGGGACCTGAGGGCAGAAGCCATCCACATTCAATACAGTGCCAAAAAACATCAGCTTTTTACATCACTTTCTTCTTCTGTGCTCTTGTGATGATACACCAGAATGACCCCTACATCCTGGAGCTTAACAAGAGTTCCTGTATTTAAAAGTTGTAGTATTAGGAGTTAAGTCTCATTCATTGATCCCTTAGACCTCAAAGTGCTTCCTTCAGTTAAAATATGCACCTCAAACTACACGTTTTAATCAACCTTCCTGCAGCTTCTCTACTCCACCACACGGGTCAGCTGACCAGCTACCAGAAAGCTCACTCAAACTGGTTCACTGAAATCCCAAAAAGAAAGAAATTATTTTCTTTTCATAAATTTCTATTATTTTTTTTTCTAACATTAAAGATGAATGCTTTGAGGAATAAGAGAGATTCAAGTGCCTTGAATGAACAACATGGTGTAAAATTCAGCTGTGGGTGCGCTTTCAGCGTGAAGTCAAGTGGATGTGTGCTCACCTGTAAGTCTGTTCTCAATCAGGTCCTCCTTTGTCTCCACAATAATTTGAGGCAGTCGAGACAGAGGAACACACACATCTGTAGAGTAGGCCTACACACACACACACACACACACACACACAGGGAAGATAAGGTCACGATATTGGAAAGGCATCAAGCAGGTGTCTTGTGCAATCTTCAGGATTTAAAACGTTAATAAAGTGAGACATAAAAGTGCCTCCGAGCAGTGACTGTGTTTGTGTAGCACAGCGCTGTCACACAAAGCCTCACTATTAAAAGGCAACATATCCAACAACCTCAACTCGAATGGTACTGAGTTTTCACACAGCAGTGATAAGTTATAATAATATCACACTGCAGGCTGTGTGTAATCCCTTTGGAGCAATATTACATCTGCCCAACACGGAGCCCTCTCACGCTGTAATACACCTTCTTCTTTTTACCTTCCTTAGTGTCAGTGCCGAGGAAAGGTGTTTTAGTGTACAGTTAGCTCCATAAATGTTTGGACGCTTACACTCTTTTCTGTCACAGTGGGTTTTAAATCAAACTGTCAAAATATGATTAAACCTCTTTATTCCACAAACGAGGTGAAACAGCACAGGAGGAGAGAAACAAGGCACAGCACAGACTGTCACACATTTTTTTTCCCTTTTCCATAGTTTATTAGGGGCGGGACCCTCTAACCTCAAGATACCAAGCAAACAAAACACAAACAAGAACTGCAGTAGCCAATAAGATACGACCACGCACTGTTTAGTTCACTGCTCAAAAATTAAAGGAACACTTTGAGGCCTCAATGGAAAAAAATCGTGCTGGATGTCTATAATGATATGGACTGGGTAATGTGTTAGGAAAGAAAGGATGCCACATTGTTTGATGGAAATGAAAATAATCGACCTACAGAGAAAATCATGCTCGAAGTCCGGTCTCTGAAGCAGGTGACTTTGTTTACCTTGCAGCCCGGTCTGAGAGCCAGAGCAGCGTACCAGGCATCATGACGAGCTTTCCACAACCGATTCCGTGTTTCCGTATCTCGAGCCCACTGAAAGTCTGACCCTCCGTTACTCTGAGTGATGTCCTCTGTAGAAACACACACACTGACCTTCAATGGGAGTTTGCTTGCTTTCAATAAATCACATTACATCCAAACTTTAACCAAAGAGAGAAAATCTGCTCCCACTTCCACAACACTACTGTTATGTGACTGTTAAGCAGTTTTCAGAAGCACTGTCCTGAGATCCAGTGGATGGACCAACCAGTTTACAAATAATAATAAGCTTTGTTGGACACATCCCCTCACAGACAAATATTTGTGACTACTGTTAACATCTACGACAGTCTACAACAAAACCGAGGACCCTGAAATGTTTACAAATGGTTCACTGACTTCATGACTCTTTACTTTTCATATCCTGGCCATATCTGGGAAACTAACACTAAAGCTCAATATCTTTCAGAAACTGCTTTATCTAATGGGAGAACATCTGGTCTGATATCAGCAAACACACACACCGGCTGTTTTGACCTGTTCCTCGAGGCTTTGTTCTGAGCCGTGGAACTCCAGGAACAGAGTTGGGGTCACGGGGTAGGACAGAGAGCTGAACCTGTTGCACGCATCAATCATCACATCATCCAGAAACTCTGGATCACACACACACACACACACAGGACAAACACACGATTAAAGGAAATGTAGGTAAGATGATCTAAAGTCATTCACTTGCATCATTGCTGCGTAGGTTCCAGCTGTCAATAATTGGTATTGATCTCATTTTCATCTCTAGTTTGAGGATAAATTCTTCCCTCCTGGATTCTATACGGTTTTTAAGTGATGCTGTATGAACCCTGCCTCCAGGTCCTAAACTACTCTGCGTTTATTAAGGCTGCTGTGTTTTAACATGCTTTAATGTTTTGTATCTTGTTCTATTTAATCTGACCAAGCCTCTAAAAACAGTCAGTGATCACTGTCGGCCTCTCTCGGGTTTTATTACCACTATACATTTTAAAGCTCAGTTTTTAAAACCTTACAATGCAACTACAGCCCAGCCCATGCAGCAGTATATGAATGACTAACCTCGTATTGTGGATGGATTATCTCTATTGTTCTCCTGACTGAAGTTCGGTCCGTTTACAGCATCCTGCCATGCGATTGCATTTGTCCCTAATCATTGGGAACCCTCACGTTAACGAGTGGAAAAAAGTTAGCGTTCATCCTCCAGCATTACTGTGTTTATATTATGCTAACATAGCTGTGTCACTAGCAGTCACGTAGCACAACATTATATACCAGCTAGTCCAACTTCAGTAACCCTACAAACGTCACTGCTGTTTAGTTTTCTGTCTTCATTTATGTTGGAAGTGATAGCAGAGCTGTACGTTTGAATTTTTCAGAAATCTCTCAGTCAGAACATAGTATATTATGTTTAGATGGAAAGTAGTGAGCTAACTCCCTGCTAACTTTGAACTCCGTTAAACTTCATAAATCCTGTTTTCATGGATGGCTGGATGTTAAACCTAATTGTTACACACTGATCACTTTATTAAAGTTTGTAACTCTCAGTGACGCCGCAGTGTTTGTTTGACTTTGGGACCTGAAGCAGAGTTTGGACCCTGAGGTCAGACCGTTTTACCACTACCACTGCAAAAATCGCGTTTCTGAAAAGAGCAATAAAGTTTTGTCTCTTCCTCATTATGTCTATAAATCTTTATGTGTCTGTTTTCTCCACGACTGAGGCTTACGCTAAGAAAGGAAACAATGCGTTTACAGTGAAGATGATGATGGGAATAATAGAATTGAGAGAAACACATAAATAAGGAATATTTAAGTGATCAGTTATGTTTTCACCATTTTCACCTTTAAACAGTATTTCGAACTTTCTACATTAGAGTACTGGATCCTCAACGTTTGATACACGGACCTTATTCTGTGAAACTTTGGCAATGTTTGAAATGTTTGTTTTTGAGTGCATTTTGCTAACATCATTTTATTTAACAGTTCAAAATAATCCAGAATTATCCCTTAACATTGAGCCCTCTGAATCACAGTGTGCCGTTATTTTGCATTATTTCCAAGTTTCCTGCTCACCGATGCGAGCGATGGGTACTCCAGCTTGTAGCGTCTGCACTGTGCTGTCTACAGCAGCCTGGACAGAAGGAAATGAGCAGACCGCTGACACCATGGCCTCTGGGATGCCATAGAGGTGTAATGTGGTCTTAGTGATGATCCCCAGGGTCCCCTCTGAGCCTACAAACAGGTTTGTCAAGTTATAGCCAGCTGACGTCTTCCTGAGGAGAGAAACCAAGACAGAAGCAAAGGTAAGAGGCTTTCAAGATCATAACGATACATCACATTTGCCTGGTGAGTACCTGGGACGGCGGCCCTTCCCGGCAGTGTGTACGACGCTCCCATCAGCCAACACTACCTCCAGGTTTATAACATTTTCCCTCATAGTCCCATAACGCACTGCATTAGTACCTGATGCACTGGTGGCAGCCATACCACACAGAGATGCATCAGCTCCAGGATCTGAGACAAAGCACATAACCAGGGTTGGGTCAATTATTAAAAAAGGACACATCTGTAATCTGACAGTAACTTTGTATAACCCAGATATTTACAACTTGGGACAACCGCAGTGACCACTTGTGAATAAGAGGGCAGCTGTCATGAACTTTAATATTTTAACATGCTAACTGAGGCCTGTAGCACATGCTCACAGTTGCTGATGATCAGTTAATGATCTGGCTGCTACCTACTCTCTTGTACTTGTTTACAGAGAAGCAAAGATTCCTGTGCATGTGAAAAAACCCTAAAAACATCCTGCATTGAAGTATTATTTAGGTATTCTTCATCATTCCTTTTAACACTACCATCATAGTTGGGGGTTTTATCATCACATTATATTATTATATTATATAATATCAATATATTTTTTAACAAATCAGCATCAACATCATACAACATCACTAATTCTGTGCAGTAGTTTTTCTTTCATCTTTTGGTACAACTTGTGCTGACAGGCCAAGATAACTAGCAGCTGTTCTCTTGGTGCTATGACGGTCAAAAAGACCCCGACCACCGCCCCTAAACTGAACACTCATGTCAAAAGTGTTGACTTAATGCTTAATCTGTGTGAATCCCTGTGAACATCCTGACTGACCAACAGGAAACCAGAGGCCTGTGTCTCGCAGGTATGCATTGAGAGTCTTTCGAGTCACACCAGGCTCCACCGTCACATCAAAGTCCTCTGGGTGGAGATCCAGAACCTGTTCCATGTTCCTTAAGCTGAAGCACACTCCCCCCTGAAGGATGATGACACAAACAAACACAGGAAATAAGACTTATGACAGTTATCACCAAGATGACATCCTGCTGGTTATTGTTGTTACTAAAGATGTTAACTGTTCTAAGTGGGAGAAAGTATGACCACACAAATATCTCACCTTCATAGCTCCAACCCCTCCCTCCAAGCCAGTCCCAGTGCCAAAAGGGATGATGGGAAGGCGGTGCTTGTGGCAGACCTTTGCCAAGGCACTGACCTCCTCCACACAACGTGGAAACACCACCACATCTGGAGGACGGCATCTGCACAAAAATAATGCAATGCTGTCACATTCTGTTTTTTCTACTTCTCCAAAGAACCACACCCATTCTTCCCACTGCTCCCAGCAGCTGAGCCAGAAACCACAGCTCACCACACACGTTTTTGCCTCAGGTTGTGTCTCCCTGTAAGAGTGTGTTAGATGTTCAGGCTAACGCATCAGGCGTTTCGTTGTTGTTCTCCAATAAAAGTGTATGAATCTACATGTTCTCGTGCTATAATCAGTACAGTACAGATCAGCTCACTCCTCGCACCTTTGCAAATGTGCTGAGGCAGCATTTAGCTGCAGAGGTCGCTTTGCTCACCGCCATGCTGTCATCACACAGATGCAGCCATTTATACCTGCCACTAAGGCGCTGCAGTATTCTACCAAACCAAAGGGGTCGCTACTCAGACAATATTGTGGCATGTGTGCTGATAAGGAGGGGAAAGAGACAAAACCAGAAGCCAGTACTTTGTCAAGGTTTTTGCAAAGTTCTTTCCACAAGCTCAAGTTTTTAAACAGTTGCAAAAGTTGCATGACCAACTGACACGCCACAAAGATTGCGTCGCGTGACACAGGATGTGCGGTCAAAACCGTCATCAGACACAACCGACATGTTGGCCTTAGCTCAGAGAGAGGGGCCTCGACAACTTAGCCTCTCCAGATTATTGGGTACTACATGCTTTATATAATATAACACAAAGCAGGAGAAAAACTAGAGTTGCATTGGCCGGGAATCGAACCCGGGCCTCCCGCGTGGCAGGCGAGAATTCTACCACTGAACCACCAATGCTTGCTGCAGCAACTTTTGCACGGAAGACAGTGGGTGAGCCGGCTGACACACGTGTATTTCACATTGTTCAAGCATTCTCTGTATTTCAGGATTATGAGACTAAGTGTGACTATGACTGTGAAACTAAAACTGGGGAACAGCTGACATTTTAGTGATGTTAGAGGCTAGACAAAGACCTGCTCAGATAACCCTTAAAAGGACTGCTGAGACCCAGTGATCCTGGTCTGTTATACCCCATGGTTACAATAAAGCCATGTTTGCCATCGTACATGGAAAAACTTCCACATCAAGTATATTTGTTCTATCGCTCACCGTTATTTGCTTACTGTAGGAACTTCTGCAGGGAAAATAGACAGTGGCCCCTCTGGCCAGTTGCACATGCAAGTATATAGATTAAGGTCTTCTTTCTTGAAACACTTCATTTTAACACTAGGGACACAACATCTGTCAATGTTTGTTTTTTGGCTAACAGAGAAGCAGTTTTAGAGTGGTGCATTCTATAACAGATTTACACATATATAGCGGAAAAATAAGAACTGCATTGGCCGGGAATCGAACCCGGGCCTCCCGCGTGGCAGGCGAGAATTCTACCACTGAACCACCAATGCTTGCTGCTGTGACTTTCGCACAGGAAATGGAGGGCTTTCTGGGCCAGTCGGCATGTACGAAGCAAACTTCCAGTGCATTTAACACCATCAGGCTAATCCTACTGGGTGATAAGCTGATTTTTGCATAGAAAACAGGAGACGGCCCCACCGGCCAGTAGCACATTTAGCATTGTTGTCAGCCCTGTGTCTACTACACAAAATCAATTAACTAAACAGATTCAGTGTTTGTCGTCACAATACAATTTCCAAGTTACTGAATATCACACACAGCTTGGGCTCTAGAACTAATTTCGTGGAGAGTAGCTGGACTTTATTTCTCTCCAGAGTTACCCTAGGTAAGAGACGACAGGCAGCGGTGTGTATAATTGTTTCCACCTGGTTCACTGACTGTACATTAGGGTTTTCCCAATGGGTCATATTATTTGTGCGACAAACCACAGCTCAGTGTAGCCAGTCTACTTGGAGTTTCTCGATGTAAGTTAAAACCAACGATTACTTGGATCCTACTTCAATGGGGAATAGTTGCAGGAACTTTTGCACAGAAGACAGACAGTGGTCCCTCTGGCCAGTTATTCACATAAGAATATAGTGTTATGGCCCTTGCAGGGGCTCCTGTCCAACTGACCTTGTGTGGGTGTGTCTTTCTTTCTTTCTTACAGTTATATTGGCGGTTGGCAAACAAGTGAAAGGTGCATTACCGCCACCAACTGGTATGGAGTATGGTCTGGAACGACGTGTAGGTGTGTCCTGCCATCTCTCCTGCCTTAGGTGCTACCTAAGCTGACTCTAATTAGCAATTAAGTGTACTTAAGGCGAGCTCTAGTGCCACATTAAGTGGCTTTATTGTCATTTTAACTATGAGCAGTCGTGCAGTACACAGTGAAATGCGACATCGGTCCTCCAAGACCATGGTGCTACATATAACAGGCTATCAACAAAGGACTACATAAAGTGTAAGTGTGCAAAAAACGAAACAGCACAACACCAGACAGAACAGAATAACGCCGACACAAGACAGTGCAATAGAAAAGTGCAACAACAACAGTGGGTTGTGATAAAAGTGACTTGACGTGTGTGTGTGTGTGTGTGTGTGTCAGTCCAGTCACTGATCTGTTTAGGAGTCTGACGGCTTGGGGGAAGAAACCGTTTTGCTGTCTGGCAGTGAGGGCCCTACTGCTCCGGTACCTCTTGCCAGAAGGTTGAAGATTGTATGTTAGGGGTGTGTGGGGTCCTCCACAATGCTGGTGGTTTTGCATATGCAGCGGGTGCCAGAGAGCCTCGTTGGTTTTTGTAGCTAGTGAGCTGTGCGTATGGTGACTGGTTTCCCCTGCTCTGTGGAGAGGACTGTTTTGGTGACTAACCCTTTTTTTTTTTTTTTTTTTCTTTGACTCACTGTTCAGTTTATTGACCAACATCTGGGTTTTGTTGTTTTCCTTCTCTAAAAGGTGATAGCGGCTTGCCTCTTTTTCAGTTTAATTTAACCATTTGCCTCCCTGTCTCCTTTTTTTTCAATTTGGACACCTTTTGTTACTTCCCCGTCATCCCCTGGACCTTTTAGGGTAATGTTACAATAGGTTTACACTTCATTTTAACCCCTAGGTAGCACAACATCTGTCAATGTTTGATTTCTGACTAAGAGAGAAGCAGTTTTAAAGGTGTGCATTTTATAGATTCAGATTTAAAAATATATAGATGGAGGGAAGAAAAGTAAGCCCTGCATTGGCCGGGAATCGAACCCGGGCCTCCCGCGTGGCAGGCGAGAATTCTACCACTGAACCACCAATGCTTGCTGCAGCAACTTTTGCACAGAAAACAGAGGACGGCCCACAGTCCAGTAGAACGTTGTTTAGGGTTTTCTCTAAGTGTTGGGAACTGTATGTGAAGAGCAAGGGTGGATCTGAATGTGAAACTGAAATTGGCTAACAACACAGTCAGTCACAAGACAATGAACACCTTTCAAAAAGTGCTCACTACTGTACCAATGCCTGATGAATCTTAAATGGCAAACGTCATATACTACATTTCTTCCTTGGATCCTACTTCAGTTGGGTACAGAACAAAACTGAGGTGTCCCTAGGATTTATACTGGTATCCTCAACTACTCAGAGAATCTGGAAGCTCTAAGCTTTTGAAAGTGTTCATTAACGGAGGTAAATGATTAGCTGACTGGACAGTGAACCGAAAAACTGAAGAGAAGCTAGAGAGAAAGTACAATAACCAAAAGTCTACTAAATAAAACAAATTAACTAAACAGATCTAACGTTTGTCGTCACAATAGAATTTCCAAGTTACTGAATGTCACATCCCTCATGGTAAAGTTTGGTAAACTTGACTGACTGAATATGGTTATAAGATAAAACATTTTGTTAGAGTATTATCTTTACAGCACTGCAATTATCTTTTACAACATGACATTTAACACGTTTAGTCTTTTGTATTTTGGACTGTCAGTGAGAGAGAACAATGAATTTGTAGACGTTGCTTTAGTCTGCGCTTTTTAATTCACACGAAATGTACTTTGATATGGGCTGTATCAATAAGGACATGAAAGGATTTCTCAGAAAGATAAATATAAAAAGTGAATCTTTTGAAAAGAATCAGGAAACTGTTATGATGCACGACCATTAAGATGAGTCCCAGCGTATTAGGAGTTACTGGGTTGAAGTTAAAGTATTGCTTGCTTATTGCGCGCTAGGAACTTTTGCAGTGGCTGGGAATAAAACCCAGGCCTCCCGCGTGGGAGCTTGGGATTGTTTAGCTCAACAGGCCTAAGCAGTTTCCTTTTCATTCTCTATGGTAGTGCTAAACTTCAGGTGTCATATTTTTAACCATCGTGATCCTTCTTGTGCTGTTGTGAGTTTGAGATGCGGCACTTTTTAAAAATTTCCCACTTTTAAATTTCAGGAAACAAGACAACTTATGTACCACCTGAAACAGATCTCAGCGATCCTTGTTCATTCATCAAAAGTAAGAAACGTTGTTTGTAATGAGAGTAAACCAACAGATTAACTTTTCAGGTGTATTTTAAAGGTAACAGAAGTGTCCACTGTGATTTCATTTACTTGATTTGTTTAAGGAAGCTTCTATCGCTTGGGTAAAGGCGGTTAGATTTAATCAGCTGTGGTAAAATGGCATGATGAAAATGACGAATGAACCTGTCTTGATGCATGCTCAATCAGGCCTGAGTCAAATCCCGGTCTCTCTCCATTTTCATTTATGGTTGATGTTCACTTAAACATCTGCTTAATGCATAGATCATTAATTATTCAAAATCACTTTTACATTTTCTCATCTTTTCATCTCGCTCAGAATTTGCACAAATTAATTACAGAGAGACTGCATTCATTTTTTTTCAGGACCCAGTACAGATGCTGCTTGCACATCTTCACTGCTGTTTTCAAAAGTGAGCACTTTGTGGACAGAAGGTGAGCGTGTACAGCACGTGAAAAGTTCCTAGATTTTTAGCACTAGTGATGCTGCTGTAACGCTGATTTTTAAAAATTTTATATTTTTTTTTAATGTATTCTAAGAGAAACAATGTAAGAGTAACACTGCTTTTCAAATATTTATGTTTAAATTTTAGCTCCTTCAGTTCAGCCAGCTATGGCTGGTTATAAGCATGACCTCAGCAGCTGGACTTTCTCTTCACACCAGAAGCTGTGGATGAAGACTGAGCTTCAGGATCTTGGACTGTGGCCTGGGTCTCAACCAGTGCGTAACTCCAAGGGAACGCCACTTCACTCCGGCGTCTCCCTCCACAACCTGAGTGGCTGACCTACCATCTCCAAATTTCTTCCAGCTCCACCCCTTCTTTATATGGAAACCAGAGTGTGTTATCATTGTCAGGTTAAGAAACAAATACATCTTGCCATGACTCCATGGTTGCTTTCGTCTACAAGTGGTCTCTGCTGGTGTGGGCAGGCCAATTGTTGGCACCACTGGTCAGTATTACATCCTATCCTCATGACTGACAAGAACTGGTGTGCTGACAATCCACGATGGCTGGAGAAACTGTCCAAAAGGTTTACCGAACTTTTCTGACATCCAAAAAGGCCATCTGCAAGTCTTTACGGATGAGCTGAGGTGGACTGACAAATCTCCAGCAAACATGGCAAACCAAATCGACGAACTCATGCACCACGAGTATGAGCTCACCTGGCATACCTCCATGCCACAGACTGTGTCTGGGACTCTGAGGCATGAAGCACAAGGACAGGGGAACATTGGGCAGTTACAGAGGAAGGGAATTTTTTTTTTTTTTTTTTTTTGGACCCAATGCGACCCATATCGATCATGATATGACAGTGTGAACGGCACAAATCCGATCTGGGTCACTTTCATATGTGGTACTGAATCCGATACATATCCGATGTTTTAGAAAGCGACTGCTGTTTGAACGGTCATGTCGCATTAAATCCGTCTTTTACGTCACTGACACAAGACAGATGCCAATTATCAGCTCCGGAGAAGCGGCCGATAAGACATTGCGAACGCTTCCTGGCCATCCAGTGTAGATGTCAGTGAAACTGTTGGGAAGACAACGTTGGAGAAACGTGAACATTTTATTTGTACTATATAATCTGCAGATTCTGACAGAAATCTGCAACTATCCTTTGAAGCACCGCTCCTCTAAAACAGCAATAAGGATAATTATTAGGTTATTTACATTATTATGTAAATAACAAAATAACTTAAAGCAAAAATTGGGAAACATAAAGTCCTAAGTCTTTATATTAAGGCCATCAGTCAAACAATACTGTTTGGTCTGGGTCTAAACAGAGCGCGTTGTGTGTGACAGCCAAAGTGTCTGGACCATCTCCAGCTGTTCGCTGCATGTATTAAAGATAACTTCAGACATTGTCCTGAATTGATTCTTCTGTCTGGTGGACATGTCTGACATAGGCTGTACAGTCACACAGGTAAAAGACAAGCAGTCGTGTTTCTAATAATATAAATCAAACAGAAGGTTATGAAGATAAAAGCTGTGAGACCCCTCTAGAGAAAGTGTGATTGTTATCATCACATGACGTGACTTAGAAATAATGTACAAGATTTAAGGGCAGCACTAACAATTTATTTTTTTTAATTTTTTTTTTAAACAGATTACCTGATGGTAAGCATACAGTTATATAAACATGTAGGTGAACTCTAACAGGTTATAAAGAAGAGTGATACTTTTGCAGAAAACAATTTACTTTTTTACATTTACAATGTTATTTATATAAACAAAAGAAATGTAACTAGAGAAAAAAAACTCTTAGGTACAGTGTCAACTGTTTCTTCCTCATTTCTTTTCCCTTTTTTTTTTTTTTCTTTCTTTTTTTCTTCCATCTAAGTCTCTCTGCCTCATAGAAAGCAGACTCCTGAAACTCCTTCCAGGTCATTTCCTTGTCCACGCCTTTGTCTCTGTATAGAGTACACTTTCAAAGGGCAGCAAATATAGTTTTCCTGCCACTCCAGCGAAGCCCGTATGAATGTGTGGACTATTTGGTCCCTGTTTCAGGTCCCTGTGGCTGAATCTGCTTTTCCTCAATCCTTCTCTTCTCCCTCTTCTTGGTAGCATCCGGTTCCCTCTGGAAAAATTCTGTCTGAGCAAATTCTTCAAAGGGCATTTTAGGGTTACCGATTCCCTCAGCAGCATAACTTTGATGCACCTTGTTGGAACAATAGGAATAGCGCACAGACCCTCTCTGGTAAAAATAATGGACGGTGGATCCATCTGTCTCATATTGAGACTTGGGCTGTCCACAGGCAAGACAAGTCTTTGTCTGCCTTTTTCCCCTCAGGCTGCTGCTGCCTTTCCAGGATGCCCTCCACAATCTTCTCTATTGAGACTTGTGTCAGTGGTGTAGACAGGGCAGGAGGAGGCGGGTTAAAGACGGCAGGCTTTATGGTGACTACAGGGATACTAGTTGTTTCACTGCCTTCAGTTAAAGAGTGCCCCAGCTGCTGAGTCTCCAGAAGTTTTTCTGGGCTTATGTTCAAAGATGAATTGGTGTTGAGAAGTTTAGCCAAGTGCTTCACATACCGGGATACGTGCACCTTGGATGTGGGATGCAGCAAGCTGTTGGGATCTGTAGCAGAGCGATGGACCATGTCTGCATAATCTTGATCCACAAGCTTCACGCAGCAAATATAGTTTTCCTGCCACTTCAGGGAAGCCCGTATGAATGTGTGGACTATTTGGTCCCTGTGGCTGAATCTGCAGAGGTAGCGTCCGGTTCCCTCTGGAAAAATTCTGTCTGAACAAATTCTTCAAAGGGCATTTTAGGGTTACCGATTCCCTCAGCAGCATAACTTTGATGTATCTTCTTTGAACAATAGAAATACGGCACAGGCCCTCGCTGGTACAAAATAGTGGATGGAAGATCCATCTGTCTCATACTGGGACTTGGGCTGTCCACAGGCAAGACAAATCTTTCTGCCTTCCTTCCTCAGGTTGCTCCTGCTGTTGATTCTCTAAGATGCGTTCCACAATCTTCTCTATTGAGTCTTGTGTCAGAGGTGTAGACAGGGCAGGAGGAGGTGGGTTTAAGTAAGCTGGCTCCATGGTGACCACAGGAACACTGGTTGTCTCACTCCCTTCTGTTAAAGAGTGCCACAGTTGCTGAGTCTACAGAAGTTTTTCTGGGCTTGTGTTCAAAGAAGTGTTTAGAAGCTTAGCCAAGTGTTTCACATAACGGGATATGTGTAGCTTACATGTGCGGTGCAGCAAGCCGTTGGGATCTGTAGCAGAACAATGGACCTTGTTTGCATAATCTTGATCCACAAGGTTTTTCTTCCCGTGGTGCTTTTGCAGAAAGTCATCTATTGTCTCTTTCATGGGTCGTGTCTAGCGTGTGTGGTCCAGCACAAAAATCCGTCCACCTGTCTTTATGGGTCCAGTGCGAGCACTCGATGACGAGGACTACATCGACAAAAGTAGAGCTTTCTGGGAAACAATAGTAATAGTTCAGTGGTTGCTCATATCATGTAATAATAATAATAATGCCAAATTGTTTGACAATACTAATATGTTAACTTTCACATGACTGTAGGTTGCTGGATGTCTTCTGATGGTATCTCCTGCTTTAAAAGCACACTAGCAGAAAATGGTTGGGTCACAGGTGGTGCTGATGCATGTAATGCCACGGCTAGCTGGAGAAGGGTCCCAATGCTGGAACCTGAAGTTGGGCAGAGACAGGTTTTTGTACAGAAGATGGGGCCTGAAGGGCACCCAGTTCACCTTCTGGGTTTTGTGTTTGTCCCAGTTTAAAGGGACTGGACGGCAGCCTGGCTCTCTGTATTCAAGCCCAAATCGCTCTCCAGTGTCTGACAGAGAGGTGACCGTGGCTCAGGGGGTTGGGAATTGCATCTGTAACTGGAAGGTCGCCGGTTCGATCCCTGGGCTCTCTGTCCTGGTCGTTGTGTCCCTGGGCAAGACACTTTACCCTACTTGCCTACTGGTGTTGGCCAGAGGGGCCAATGGCGCGATATGGCAGCCTCGCTTCTGTCAGTCTGCCCCAGGGCAGCTGTGGCTACAACTGTAGCTTGCCTCCACCAGTGTATGATTGTGAGAGTGAATGAATAGTGGTATTGTAAAGCGCTTTGGGTTCCTTGAAAAGCGCTATATAAATCCAATCCATTATTATTATTATTATTATTATTATTACTTCTCCTGACCGGTCACTCTCCTGGAGGCTGCATTCAACTCCACCACTAGAGCTGGATCAAAAACAGAAGGGAGAATGACAGCCGGCTGCTTACGGTCCACCAGTCTTTGGTAGTTCCATCGTGCCACCCCTGTCATGCCCTGGGCCTGGAATAATTCAGTGGATACATGAGTGCCGGTGATCCACTGGGCCTGGTGAAAATGGTAACCCTCCAGCTGTGAAGTGCATCGGAAGGGAATCCAGATGGGGTCCTTAGCGCCTTCGCCAGGAACATAGTTTAGCTAAAGAGTCCCACCATACCGAAACATTACACCCTCGGAAAGTTCAGGGTCACTCAGCTAACCACAAGGAATATGCACTCTCTCTATGCGCCACACCTTCAGCATGGATGGCTTGAAAAGTGGGACGTTGTTGGGGCCTGTGGCCAGGTAAAAATGGTTTAGGACTCTTTTCCACTCTGTTCAGCAGCTCTGTGGGTTGCGATATTTTGCTCCCGCAATGCTCTCGTATGTGTTGCTTAGTGCGATTAGCAGAATGTATACAACAGAACTTATAAGCATGGAGCCTCTTCAGGGTCGCCTGATCAACCACTGAGAAGGCAGCAGAGAAGCTGGCAGAAAGTGCTGATCAATGGATGATGCTCAGAGGTGAACTCCCACAAATCGCCTCAGGCAGTGCAACAGGTCAAGTTTCACAATAATGCTGCTATTTTAGTGGGTTTAAGGCCCTAGCAACAATAGCAGGAGTCGTTTTCCAGGCATCCCACGATAGATTTTCACCAAGGATACAGTCTGGGATCCTAAATGGAGCACAGCAAAAAGTTCACCTACATGTTCATATTACACTGTATGCTTACCATCAGGTAAGCATACAGTGTTTTGAAAAAGTTGATTTAAGCAAGTTGTGAGTGCTGGCTTTAAATCTTATATATTATTTCAACCATGTTTTCTCTAGAGGGGTCTCACAGTTTGTATCTTTATAGCCTTTGTTTTATTTATATTAAAAGTCAAGCAGTCATGTTTCTGTCTGTTTCATAGGGGTGGGTTTAAATAATTGATTTTCTGATTTTAAATCTCTTAATTTGAATAAAGCGATATTGATTCATTAAATCCTGGATCGATTTTTACATGCGTGTTTTGCCAAAAATGCCAAATCTCTGGTTAAAGCTCACAAAACTATTTCAACAACCACTAAACAGGTAAAACGGCAAACGAGAGCAGGTAAATGGATTCCACACAAAGACGTAAAAGGAGAGTGCGCACCCGATGCATCAGAATCTATAAGATGTTTGCGTTCTCACCCGACGGCACGTACGCAGACACACTGGAGGCTGAAAGCTGACATCTCACAGATTCTGAGCTGCAGGTTTTTATCTCTCTCCAACCAAAATTCACTGAACCAGCAGCAAAAGATCCAAACTAAGCTTCACATTTGATAAATATCATCATTAATTCACTCTTACTTTTGCCGTTTTGCTTCCACCACGATAAAATCGCACTTCGTGCACAGCTCTTTCTCTCTCTGTGTACTTCAAGAACAGAAAGAAATCACCTCCGACAAGAGATCCTAATTTCTGCTGTTCAATGCCGAAGAAATGTAAACTTTTTATGCCAATATCATGGTCCTGGGTGTGACCCAGTGTTTTGTGTTTAATTTATATTTCTTGGGTATTGTTATTAATGGTTTTAGTTCTTTTGAAACTAGAAGCTAGAACAACAATGTGCCTTCCCTGTGTCCGTATTATGTCTACTCCACTTATTTTTCCTGTCCCACAGTTCATGCCTCTGTCTCAGGGTCCACATCTGTGTTGTTGTTGTGTGTTGTTTTTTTTTTTGTTTTTTTTTTTTTCCCCCCGTCCCCAAGTACTCACTGTTATCTTTGTTCCTAGTCTGTCGTTTCCAGTTTTGTAGCTTCCCAGTGTTTAGTTTTAGTTTCCAGTTTTCACGTTAGTTTGTTGCAAGTTTATTTTATGGCGTTTTCTGCTACAGCGCAATAAAGCTGCCTCTTTTAGTTCACCCTAGTGTCTCAGAGTTCTGCATTTGGTTCCTTCATCCTGCCTCCCATACAGCAAACCATGATAAAAGAATTTCTGTGTTTCTAATAAAAACTCTACTTCAGCAGCATCAGGTAAAGTTAAAGCAGAGCATGTTGATTCATGGTTTTCTTGTGTTTTTGATCGACTGCTGAATATTTTTAAGAGTCTGAATCTAAGAGTACATTGTTCACCATCTTACAATGCTGTGACTGGAGCCATTGTTCAACTCTTGGTGAGTAGTACTCATGGCCATTGATCAATGATCATGATAATTTCAGATCACTTTCCGGTTTTGTTTAATACTGTAGCGAGCGATGTGGATTTGAACAGTGATGGCCCTGTGCGGCAATCGCGCACGATTAACTCCCAGTCAATCGCCCACTTCATTGATGCTTTCCTTGACTCTCCCCTCTCTGATGCTAACTGTAATGGGGTTTTTATCAGCGGATGAGCTTGCTAACCTCTTTTATACTACATGCGCTGACATCCTTAATTCTGTGGCACCTCTGAGAATTAAACGTGCCAAATCCTCACAACCCTGGCTAAATGATACTACTCGCGCCCTTAGGCGTGAATGTTGTCGTGCTGAAAGAAAATGGAGGAAAGACAAACTCCACGTCTCTCTGGACATCCTCCAAAATTGTCTAAGTATCAAAAGTCTGTTAAAGCTGCCAAATCTGCCTTTTTGTCTAGCATTATTATGACTAATAGCCACAACCCCCGAGCACTTTTTAATACTTTTAATTCTGTGATAAACCCTTGCACTACCACTTATAGGGATGCCTCCCCTGCTCTTTGTGATAAATTCTTAAAGTATTTCTCTGATAAAATCTCAGCTCTAAGGGCTTCTCATCCATCTCACCCATCATCAGTTTTAGACCCAGTTCCAGCTTCTGAATGCTTGACTGTCTTTCAACAGTTTGAGCCAGTGTCTTATTCTGCTTTAAAAGATATAATTGATCATCTCAAAATCTCTGGTTCCCCGCATGATATTCTTCCTTCTTGTTTCTTTAAGGAAGCTTTACATGTTATTGGTCCTTGTATCTTATCTCTGCTGAATGCATCATTGTCATCAGGTTGTGTACCGTCTGTCTTTAAGCATGCTGTTGTGCAACCTATTATGAAAAAGAAAAATCTTGACCCTAATGCTCTCACTAACTTCAGGCCGATCTCTAAACTCCCTTTTATTTCCAAAATATTGGAAAAGGTAGTTCTAAAACAACTTCAGGCCTTTTTAGATGCAAATGGTATTAATGAAAAGTTTCAGTCTGGTTTTAAACCTCGCCACAGCACAGAGACAGCCTTACTTAGAGTTTTTAATGATCTTCTTTTAACTGTAGATTCTGGATATTCTGTGGTCTTAGTTTTACTTGACTTGTCTGCTGCTTTTGACACGGTTAATCACAACACTCTTCTATCAAGAGTGGAACATGTTGTTGGTCTCAAAGGTACGGTTTTATCTTGGTTTAAATCCTATCTCTCAGAGAGGTCGTTCTCTGTTGCTATGGGGCAACACTCCTCGGCTTCTGCCCCTATTTATTGTGGTGTGCCTCAAGGGTCCGTGCTCGGTCCTGCTCTTTTCTCTTTGTACATGTTGCCGTTGGGATTAATTTTTAGAAAACATAACTTCTCCTTTCACTGTTATGCCGATGATATCCAGATTTATTTACCTTTGAAATCCGATGTGACTGCTTCTTTGCAACCTCTGTTCAACTGTTTGCATGAAGTAAAAATTTGGTTATCACATAATTTTCTTACATTGAACGAGAATAAGACCGAAATCATAGTCTTTGGTAGTCACACTCCGCTAGACCAGTTAGCTGATGCCCTAGGCCCTCTCGCTAGCCATCTTTCGTCCACTGTAAGAAACCTCGGAGTGTTCCTGGATGGCTCTGTTAAACTCGAGAAACAGGTGTCCACTGTGGTAAAAAACAGCTTTTACCAGTTGCGTCAGATTTCCAAAGCAAAGCCGTTCCTTCCTTTAAAAGATCTTGAAAAGCTTATCCACGCATTTATTACATCCAGATTGGACTACTGTAACTCCCTCTACTCGGGCCTCCAACACTCCTCTCTTTGCCGGCTCCAGTTAATTCAAAATGCAGCGGCGCGTCTTTTAACAGGTACGAGAATTCATGAACACATAACTCCAATTTTAGCCAAATTACATTGGCTCCCTGTTAAATATCGTATAGATTTTAAAATTCTTTTGTTCACTTTTAATATTTAGAATAATTTAGCGCCCAGTTATCTTTCTGATTTACTCCATTCATACAATCCCAACAGGGCACTTAGATCATCCAACCATAGGCTCCTAGCACAACCTAGGACTCGAATGAAGTCGAGAGGCGACCGGGCCTTTGCATCCGTGGCACCCAGACTCTGGAATAACCTCCCCGTTCATATTCGCACTGCCGAGTCTATCCAGTCTTTTAAATTACGTCTTAAAACTTATTTTTTTACTTTGGCTTTTGATTCTGTCTAGTTGGCTGTTTTAGCTTGTTGCGTTGTTACCTATTGTTTGTTGTCCTCTTCTATTGTTTGTTTTAACTGTCTCATGTTTTTATTGACTGTGAAGCACTATGGTCAACACTGTTGTTTTTAATATGTGCTATATAAATAAATTTTGATTTGATTTGATAATTTGCATATTAATGATTATGACACAGACCTGAAGGCCCATTGTTGGTCAATGGTGCTAGCGTCGGCCATCCACTAAAAACACAGGTGTTTTATACTGGTGTAAACACTCTTGCACTGGCTGGGAATCAAAACCAGGCCTCCTGCATGGGAGGTTGGGATTGCTTAACTAAACGGCCCCAAACAGTTTTCCATTCATTTTCTATGGTAGTGCTAAACCACTACAGATGTAATATATTTTTGGCCACTATGGTCTTCTGGTGCTCTTGCGAGTTTGAGATACGGCTTTTTTTTTTTTTCTTTTAAATTTCAGAAGACAAAACAAATTATGCACCGCTTGCAACAGATCTCAGCGATCCTTGTTTATGTTCTTTTTTTTTTTTTTTTTTTTTTTTTTTTTTCATTTTATTTTTTTGCCTGTCCCGTTTGGGTCTTTAGCCATCAGAATTATTGTCTGAAGGCCAAGAAGGATGCCCAACAGATTTACTTTACCAAGTGGATCATCACGGCTCTGCCATATTGGTCCATTTGACCTTTTTGTTGTTGTTATTATGATTATTTTTATTTTTCAGTTGTTACAGATGGGACAGACATGACTGAGGGATAGGTAAGAGAGAACAAAAGAGAGGGGTGTAAAGAAAAACAGAGGGGAAGAGGTAGCAGCCAAGAAAGGTGAATTTTTTTCTGTGAACACCTGTGTGCGCATCTGTATGGATGAGCGCACTTGTATTCAAAAGGTTTCTCCATGTAACGATCTGTTAGGGGGTGTGGGGAGCATTAGCCCCGTCCCCCAGGGCATGAAAGAGGCATGGAGGAGATCGAGCCCGAAGAGCACCATCGGCTCCTTGGTCATTGATCAAAGATAAGAAACGTTGTTTGAAATGAAAATAAACAGAATAAATTTTCAGGTGTATTTTAAAGATAACAGATGTGTTGCAATATCATTTGCGATGCAATGGACAAGGGCTGGGCGATATGGCCTAAAATAGATAGATATATATCGCGATTTTTTTTTTTTTTTTTTTCTCCTTCCCCCCCCCCCCCCTGTATAACGTATTTTACACACTGTAAGGCGAACTTAAAATCCTTTAATTTTCTCAAAAATCGACAGTGTGCTTTATGTATGAATTCTGGTTGTGCTTACTGACCTCGAACAGATTTTATATGGTACATGGCGCGCAGAAATCTGTCCAATGTTTTAGTACAACTTTGGTAAGCTACGAAGGCGCACCGCTTGGTGGATTGCCGGAGCATTACGGCTACTGTAGTCAGGAGCCTCGCAGAGTAATCTGGGTCCAAAACTCCGTCTGCTTCAGGTCCCAAAATCAAATGAACACTGCGACACAGTTTGTATTGCCTGGAGAAAAAACACTTATCGCAAATGTTTATTCAGATTTTCTCTTTATTGTTCTCCTGCATCCTGCTGTTAAACCCAGCCACAATGTGCAGCAAGATTATAACCTGAAATGTCTTTGTTTCTGTTTGGAATCAATTTTGTTTAATATAACTGTTTATTTTTTCACTGCATGTCAAGATGCACAAGAAAGTTGCGCCATATCCAGGGAAAATCTCAGTGGTGTTCCGCAAGGGGCCACTTGGATACACTCTCCAGGACCCGTCAAAAGAAGCTCGACGGATTAAAAATGACCCCAAACTGCAGGACAAGTCTGCACCTGTGAGGGAGGACTTTGTACGTCAGAATGCTCTGACTGACGTCTATCAGAGAGGAGGGGATGTGTCTGACATGAAGGAAGTGCAGGGAGAGAGTACATCCTGCAGTTTGGAAAGTATAAAGGGAAATCTTTCCGGTGGCTTCTGGAGAATGATGTCGGGTACACCATGTACCTGATCAAAGATCTCCAGAAGGAAGAGGCTGCAGGGACCTCTGTGGAAGAAAGGCATGGCAAGGAGAGCTTGCATTCATTTGTACAGTATGCCCTCAGCTTTACAGAGAAAGACTCTTCTGAACTGCGAGACCAGCAGAGTGAGTGTTGCTGCAGATGCCTCTGAGGATGATCAGCTGGTTGGCTTTGGCTCACGAACCAAGAGCACCTGGAAGGATATTTGGGATGGCAGAGGTGACGGCTATGCAGCCTTTATCATGAGGAAGAGCTGCAGTCAAGGAACATGGATGCATAAGTTGCAGCAGTACCTGCGGAAGAAGCAGCAGTCTGCGTCTGATTGCAAAAATCCTCCAACTAAACCCCTGGGTAAATTGTTTTAATAATATTTAATAACGTTGTTGATGTGAAATAAGTTCAGTATATATTTATCTAATTGTTGCCTGCATCATAGGGATGGATGAGGATAAAGCCCTGGAGGACGCAATGCTGAGCATCTCACCTGTAAAACTACAAATGCAGAGCTGTAAGTACTGCGCTATTACTAAATGTCAGACGTGATAATGGCTAAGTCTGTTTCTATCTTATATGCCTCTGTCTCTGCATAACTAGTCACTGTGCCAGCAGCAGCAAAAGGGTCCACACCCAGAGGATCTTCCGGAGCAAACACAGGCTTTCAAATGAAAGGTTTCAGAACTGGAGTACAATTGTTTTACATGAATTGTTCTCCAAAGCTGAGCCTGAACTTTAACTTTTATATATTGTCTTGTTTTTGTGTGTTCTGGCGATGTTCCTCTAATAGTATAGTTGTATGCTGGCATTATGCTAACACCACCTGGGTCTGGGTGCAGTTTCCCCCTCCAGGGGCAAGGGTACCTAGACTCAGTTCTTAGAGCACGCTTGGAGTGTGATTGTGTGTACAGTGTCTCTCTATGTCTGTCTCCACGTTGGTTGAGTGTTGAGTAATTGCATATGAGAGCATGAGGGTAGGAATGGATGTTTGTATCTGTGTGTGCCTGTATGTCTGTGTCTATATGTCAGGTTGGGTACCAGACGCCACCTCTCTGGGGACATCTCAGGACCTCTAAGGTATGGAGGCCTATCTCCCCCCACTTCCCCCCCTGCCAGTGGCGGACTCCCTCAGACATCGGTGCGTTGGTGGTTTTTTGTGTCCGGGGATGGGCGCCCAGGTACACACCAGCTCACTCCTGGTGGCTGCTTGTCAGGGCCTGGGGCTCGCTCAGGCCACTTCGGGGGTGGGGTGCCCTCGGCCTCTCGGACTGGGGCTCGGTCACTCTGGCACAGCTGGCTGCCGGCGGAGCTCACGGGCACGTCACTGCAACCCCCCCGGCTTCTGCTCTGCGGCTGCTGAGTGAGCCCTCATCTGGGACTCTCCTCGGCTTTTTCTGGGACAGTGGCGCGGCTGCCCCTCTGTTGGTCTTCCTTGGTCTCTTGTGTTCTGGGGGCCTCTGGATGTCTGGAGTCTTGATCTCCTCCATACCTGCTTCATGCCCTGGAGGACGGGGCTGTGGCTCCCCCATACCCTCTAGCAGATCATTACATGAAGGAACATTACATCAAGCATCTTAAAGAAGTCCAGACGCTTTTCTTTGCAAGCTCCTTTGACTACGATGACCTGGATGACTGAGAACCTTCACAGACATACATGAAGGAACCTTTTTTTCCTTTTCCTTTTTTTTTTTTTGTGTGTCCCGTTTGGATCTTTAGCCATCAGAATTGTTGTCTTAAGGCCAAGAAAGATGCCAAGCGGATTTATTTTATCAAGTGGATCATCATGGCCTTGCCATATTGGTCCATTTGATTGACCTTTATTATAATTATGAATTTATTTTATTTTCAGTTCCTACAAACGGGACAGACATGACTGGGGGATAGGACAGGGAGAAAGAATGAAAGAAAGAGAGGGAGAGAAAGAAAACCAAAGGGGAGAAGAGACGGTGAGAAGGGGGGAAGAAAGAAAAAAAAAAACACCTGGGTCACCTGTACAGAGAGAAAAAAACAGAAGAGAAAGCAAACAACAAAGAGCAACATAATAAAAAAACGGCACCATCACAATAAACTAGCTAGCAGTAAATATCAGTAGATACTAAGTAATAAACGATATTGTGCAGCACGCAAGATAGACAGCGCACAATGTGCTTTGAGGCAGCAGCCAAGAAAGCTGTAGTCCGCGTCTGTGAATACCCGTGTGTACACCTGTGTGCATACCTGTGTGGATCAGCATGCTTGCATTCCAAAGGTTTCTCCATGTAACGATCTGCTAGGGAGTGTGGGGAGCCACAGCCCCGTCCTCCAGGGTATGAAGCAGGTATGGAGGAGATCAAAACTCCAGACATCCAGAGGCCCCCAGAACACAAGAGACCAAGGAAGACCAACAGAGGGGCAGCCGCGCCACTGTCTCAGTAAGAGCTGAGGAGAGTCCCAGATGAGGGCTCACTCAGCAGCCGCGGAGCAGAAGCCAGGGGGGGTTGCAGTGACGTGCCCGTGCGCTCCGCCGGCAGCCAGCTGTGCCTGAGTGACCGAGCCCCAGGCCGAAAGGCCGGGGGCACCGCACCTCCGAAGTGGCCCGAGCGAGCCCCAGGCTCCAGGCCCTGATAAGCGGCCGCCAAGGAGTGAGCCGGTGTGTACCCGGACGCCCATCCCCAGACACAAAGAACCACCAACGCACCGATGTCTGAGGGAGTCCGCCACTGGCAGGGGAAGTGGTGGTGGGTGGAGATAGGCCTCCAAACCTTGGAGGGCCTGAGATGTCCACAGAGAGGTGGCGTCTGATACCCAACCTGACATATAGACACAGACATACAGGCACACACAGACACAAACATCCATTCCCACCCTCATGCTCTCATATGCACTTACTCCACACTCAACCAACGTGGAGACAGACATTAAGAGACGCTGTACACACGATCACACTCCCCAAGCGTACTCTACGAACCAGGTCTAGGTACCCTTGCCCCTGGAGGGGGGAACTGCACCCAGACCCAGGTGGTGTTACCCTTTTCCCTGCGGTGGGGAGAGGCAGACCGCCCCGACTCCGCAGCAGCAGGGAGGCCCCACACTCCAGACCGCAGTCGGACGGCCAACTCCTCCTAGCCCCCCGCTCCAGCAGGCCGCAGAGAACGGGGGTGAGAGAAGACTCCAAACCTCCCTCCACCCGCTCATTGTAGTGTTGATGCATGTGTGTTCTAAGGTGCAATTAAAACCCAGGAGGGCATGGAGCTACCTGCCAGAGAGCAGCAGGTAAGCGCATAGTCCCTCCTGCTAGCCCTCAATGTCTACGTGTATTCAAAATTGAGAGGTGGGCAACGACGCCAGGGGTAAGGTGTACACCCTGATGGTAATTTGGACTCCGTGTATCGTGCCCACCCCCAAGATCCTATATGTATGTGTAATGAGAGTGTGAGTAATGTGAATGTCTAAGTTGTGGGATAAAATTGAGGCAGAGGCAGCCAGAAGGGGACAGAAGGGGGGGTAGCCTCCTCTGCACCCTGGTGACATACCCCTACTCCAAGGCCCTGCATGTGTGGGTGGTTGTGGTGGAGCGGGAGGAGGGAGGCAGCTGGAGATGGGGAGGGAAGGAAGGGAGGGGCAGGTGACCCCTCCCTGGGGCCAGCTCCCCCGCTGACCCCAGTAGGCACTCCCATACTCCGCGACCCGCCAGGGAAAGGGGGCCCAGGCCCATCCAGACCAGGGCCCAGCGCAGCAGCGCCCCCCGGCCCCACAGAGCCCGGGACAGTCCACCCAGCCCCACCACAGAGAAAACTGCACCCACCCCACCATCCACTCATCTTCCAGACTACATGAGACAATAGACGCCCAGGCTGAGATCTTCCTCCACCTCTCCTGTATCTCCCCCTCCTGCAGAGAGTTCCTGGGGAGAGGAAAGCTCCTGCTAGGTGTGACAATCTCCCCCACCAGTTGAAGAGCCCCCCAGGTGGCTCGACGCACCGGCGGCACCCTGCGCCAGGGATGGGCCCCCATGCACCCACCCGCCCACAACCCCAGCAACACACAAACCAGGACCCAAGGCCCCGAGGCCCGGCCAGGGCCCCAGCCCAGAGACGGAGCGCCCCCAGAACCTCACGCCCATCCCGGACCCACCCAGGGGCAGACAGGCTACCAGGTCAGTAACCCACGTCCGTCAGCACAGACCCTCCCCTAGCCCCGCTGCACACAGCCACGAGGAAACGGTCACCCGAGAGCCAAAAGAGCCCCCAATCGGACATGACCGTTACCCCGGGTTGAGCCCCCCAAGGAATATGCCTCCGGGGAACCCCCCCGACGCCCTAAGCCTGTCCCTACCCCCACACCAATCACAACAGTGAAGGCGGGACCAAACTATGACCCCCCCCCCACCCCCACTAGGTGATGGAGCTGATCAAAGGAGCCCAGAGCAATTGATCTGATGTGGTGGCAGAGGCTGTATCAAGACTAGGGATGGGTATCGTTTAGGTTTTATCTGATACCGGTGCCAAATCGGTACTTTTGAAACTGTGCCGGTGCTCAAACGGTGCTCAAACCGGTGCTTAAAGAATGGAGAACACAAAATTGGTCCAAAAACCTCTCATATTCAGCTGGTTTTTTGTAAAAAGATAACAATGTTAGCCTTTTCTGCAGCTATGGGGCATATATGGTATCACTCTTAGCTGGAAGCAGTGCTTAAACAATGGAAAAAATACAAACTTTGTCCAAAAACCTCTCATGTTTAGCTGTTTCCCTCTTTTTCTTTGGTCATTTTAGCCTTTTTGGCCAGGGTGAAGGGAGTATCTGCCATCAAACAAGAAGACAGCCGCATGTAGCTATGATGATGTTTGCTAGTTCACCTTACATGCATTAATGTAATAACGTGGTTAGCCTACTCAACGTAAATTACACACAAACAACATTAAGCTACTCACGCAGAGAAGAACGGCTGCTGCTGCCATCAAATACGGCGCATTTCTCGGCTTTTAAAAAAAAAAAAAAATGCTATGCGTCGCCAGGTGTTTCATCGGATTCGAGGTGTTACTTCCTTTGACAGTATCACAGTATCATCTTAAAGCACTTGTTGCAGGATGCTGAGTTTGCATATTTTGCTGTGAAGTACAGCCAGACTTTTGACCGCTTCGCCTTGGGCATTTTTAATCTGTAGCTCTGCATAAAAGAACGTACGTACCTGGCCCCGCCTACTATCCTCGGAAACGTAAAATGATTGGCTAGAAGTGTATCACAGCTCAGGAAAAAAAAGCACCGAAATGTGCGCTGCTTTTCGGTCTGGTTACTACCGTTTATGTCAGAACTGGTGCCACCAGTACCCATCCCTAATCAAGACTAATGTAATCTAATAGATAATTTCTATATTGGTTAGAATTAAGATTGTTTTTATTTTTCCAGTTCATGAGGACAGTTTTCTTGGCTATGCATAGGGCAGTGAAAACCATATGGGCTATATTCTTTTCTGAAGTGACATCTAAGCTGCCCAACAAACACACTAAGGGGGAAGTTGGAATGTTACATTTCAGACACTTTGATAAGTCTTCACATATCTCGCGCCAAAACTTCTGCACTGGTGGACAGAACCAAAGAGCGTGAATGTAATTGTCTGGTGTATTGCCTTGACAGTGTGAGCAGTTGTTGGAAGATGTAAAGCCCATCTTGAACATCCGATGACCTGTATAGTGCACTCTATGTAGTATTTTGTATTGTATTAATTGCAGACTGGGATTTTTAATCAATTTAAAGGTTTTTAAGCATACCTGAGACCAGAAGTTTCAGTCTAAACTGACTGATAGATCTGCTTCCCACTTTGCAATAGGAAGGGATATTGATTCATCTAATTTAGAAAGTGTTCTGTATATTTTGGATAATAATTTGGGGGATTTAAGAGTAAGAAAATGTGCCGCACTTGGTGGTGTTTGTAATTAAACTTGACTGAGGTTAAATTTCTTTTTTACTATGGATTTAATTTGTTGATATTCTAAAAATCTTTTCTTGTTGATCCCATATTGTGCAACTAGTCTGTCAAATGGAATAAATTCTGTTCCCTCTAATATATGTTCTAAGTATTTAATTCCTTTACAACTCCATTCTGGGAAATTAATCATATTATTGTTTTGTAATATGTCAGGGTTATTCCAGATAGGTGTACGTTTGCATGGGATTAATGAAGACTCCGTTATTTTTAGAAACTCCCACCATGCTGTCAGAGAGAAGCTGATGTTGATACTTTTAAAGCATTCATGTCTTTTGATGTTTGAGCTAATAAATGGTAGGTCTGAAATCTCTAGATCCTTGCATAGTGCCTGTTCAACATCTAGCCAGGGCTCATCTAAGAAGGTATGTTTTGACCATTCTGAGATGAGCTGAAGCCTGTTGGCTAAGAAGTATTGGTGAAAATTAGGCAGATCTAATCCTCCTCCTTGGTTCTTTGTAGCGTTTTTAAGCTGATACGCGGGGGTTTATCTTTCCAAAGGAATTTGGAAATGTATGAATCCAGAGATCTGAACCAAGCTTGTGATGGTTTGTTAGGGATCATCAAAAATAAGTAATTTATTTTTGGCAAGATCATCATTTTTATAGTGGCGACCCTTCCCATGAGTGATATGGGTAAAGATTTCCATCTAGTCAGATCGCCTTCTACTTTCTTTAGAAGTGGGATGTGGTTTAATTTAGTTAAGTCTGAAAGCTTAGGAGAAACATTAATACCTAAATATTTAATATTTCCGGATTGCAGTGGGGCAGAGGAAGAATTATGGAAGGAGCAGTTAATGGGGAGAACTGTAGATTTTGGCCAGTTAATTGAATAATCTGAAACTCTTGAAAACCAGTTTATTAGAGTAATTACCTCAGAGAGGTTGGTTTGTGTGCTTTGCAGAAAAAGCAACACATCATCTGCATAGAGACTGATTTTATGTTCTATGTTCTTACATTTTATGCCCTTAATTGTTGTAGCCTGTCTAAATGCTGCTGCTAGAGGTTCGATAAAAATTGCAAAAAGTGAACGGGAGAGTGGGCATCCCTGTCTGGTGCCCCTCAGGAGACAGAAACTGGAGGATGTCTGGTCATTTGTTCTGATATGAGCTGTAGGGGAGTTGTATAATATTCTTATCCAGTTTATGAAAGAGTTTCCAAAACCAAATTTGTGTAAAGTTGCGAATAAAAATTTCCAGTTAACTCTGTCAAATGCTTTTTCTGCATCTAGGGATAATATTATGGTTTCGATGTTTTTATTGTATGAGTAGTCTATTAAATTAAGTAATCTACGAGTGTTTGTTGAGGAGTGCCGACCTTTTATGAAACCAGTTTGGTCAGGATGAATTAAGAGGGGGGTTATTTTCTCTAATCTCTTTGAGAGAGCTTTGCAGATTATTTTAAGGTCTACATTTAAAAGAGAAATTGGACGATAGCTTGAGGGAAATAAAGGGTCTTTGCCTGGTTTTAGCAGGAGACTAATGTTGGCAGAATTCATATTTGGTGGTAGTCTGCCATTTTCCTCGATTTCCTGCAACATTCCGTGGAATACTGGTGCCAGAATTGTCCAGAATTCTTTGTAGAATTCTGCAGGGAAGCCGTCTGGACCTGGAGCCTTATTATTGGGCATACTTATCAGGGCTTCCTGGAGTTCACTTGGCGTCAGTGGCGAATCCAGTTCCATTGCTTGACTGTCTAGTAATTTTGGAAGAGTTACGTTGTCAAGAAACAGATCAATTTCATTTTTTAGATGGGTTTATTTGTGGTGAGTATAAAGTTTCATAGAAATCCCTAAAAATGTTGTTTATTCTTCCAGGGTCATATATTGTGTTCCCCGATAAATCTTTAGCAGCACATAGTTGTTTTTTCTTTATTTATTTTTAACTGGTTAGCTAGAAATCGACCTGATTTGTTACTGTGTTCAAAATTCTGCAAGCGAAGTCTTTGTATAAGGAATTGTTTTTTTTAATTAATAGTTTCATTTAATTCTAGTTTTGTCTTGCGTATTTTGTTCAATGTTTCCTGATCTTGGTCGCACGCGTAGGCTTCTTCTAGTGATTTGATGTTTTTTGTTTTTTTTAATTCCTGAATATTTTTGTTTTCTTCTTTCTTTTTGTGTGATGAGAAAGAAATTATTTTACCTCTCATCACAGCTTTCCCTGCTTCCCATAGAACAGAAGCAGATATTCCGGGAGTGTCATTAAAGTCTAAATATGAAGTCCATTCCTTTTTAAAATATTTAATAAAGTCTTCATCTTTAAGCAATGATGTATTAAATCTCCAGTTTTTACTTGGTGTAGTATTATTCTTGTGCATTAGTGTTAAAGATACAGGAGCATGATCGCTGACAGCTATAGGATGAATCTCAGTGTCTGAAATGTCACTCAGCAGTGAGCTGCTGACCAGAAAATAATCCAGACGAGAGTAGGAGTGATGAACATGCGAGAAAAAAGTATATTCCTTACTGTTGGGGTGAAGGGAGCGCCATGCATCGCGAAGGCCAAAGTCGCTCATATACTGTTTGATTATATTTGTGGATTGCCAATTGCGCTGAGTTCCTGTTGTGTTGAGCCTATCCATTTCTTCATTTAGTCCAAGGTTGAGGTCACCGCCAAGAATGAGTGTGCATTCGAGGTGTTCAGAGAGTGCACTAAAAAATCCGTGGAAGAATGAGGGTTCATCAACATTTGGACCATATATACTTACAATACATAGTTTTTTGTTCAATATTGATAGTTTAATAATTAGAAATCTACCCTCTGGATCTATAACTGTATCGAGTACTGTAAAATTAACATTTTTATGTATTAAAATTGCTACTCCCCGTTGTCTAGAATTATAACAGGCTGCAAACACGTTAGGAAACTCAGGTGTTTTAAGTTCGTTTAAACATGTGACAGGTCTGTGAGTTTCTTGTAATAAAACAACATCTGCCTGTAGTTTTTTAAGCTGGTTAAATATCTTTAACCTCTTTCCTCTGGTGCCAGCTCCATTTACATTCCATGTGACAAACCTCAGCATGCCCATAATTGTGTGTGTATGTCTAATGATGTACGCTGGGTGTTTCGTTTAGACAGGTGGAGAGAATGTGGAAACATCCCTTGTTTGTAAATAGAAAGAGAGAGAGAAAAAAAAAAGTGTGGTGAGAGGCTCCATAAGTCTGACTATGTGTGTGAATATTCACTAATATGAACAAGCGTGGCTTGTGTTATGTGTCCTGCAAGTCTGTGCGTGCTGTGAGGCTGTTGTGAATATGCTGCCGTTGAGCGGATGTGTTTGCGTGATCGTGGTGTGAAAATATGGAGAAATAGAGGGTGTTGTTTGTAGGTGAGTGGGGAAGCAGTGAAAGACAAGAGAAAGAAAGAAACCACATGAACTGTGAGCAACAACAACAACAAAAAAAAAAAAGAAACGAAACGGAAACATTCCAATTAAAGTAATGACGGAGGGTGACGGTGTTATATCTGCTATGAGATCATACTGATATTACTAGGTTAAACCCATGTTAAAGGAGAAAGTGTGAATGAATAAGAAAAGAGTGTAGCGGGTTCTTATCTGGAGTGCAGTCAATATAACCACGGTGTGGTGCCGGGGTCGCGGTACAGCTGTCCGTCCACGTAGAGCCGGTCCACGGCGATGACAGCACGGGAGCCTTTCTGGATGAAGCTACGTCGAACTGGGAACAGGACCTTGCGTCGTTCCAGGATCTCTTTGGGGAACTGGTCGTTCACGCTGAAGTCCGTTCCTTTCAGCTCTCTGCCGCGACTCTTCACCTGTTCCTTCTGTTTGAATTGACCGAATTTGGCCACAATAGGACGTGGTCTCCCAGTCCACGACCTCACGCCCCCCAAGCGATGTACTCTATCGCTTCGGGGGCGTGAAGGAACCTTTTAAAAACAAGTGCGTCCATACTCACAGGTGTACACACGGGTGCTCATGTAACCCTGGTTAACATAGCTGTCAATAAATAAAAGCCTGTTAGTAAAAACAGTCATAAGAAATATATTACAGGTGATAAATAGTCAATAAATAGATCATAATGGTTAGAAAATTCATTAAAAACATCAGCAATGATATAATTCATGTTATAGGATTTCTTTTGTGTTTAAAAACATGTTAAAAGGGTGCAGAACTTGCTAATTCATGGTGTTTTATGTTAATTCAGGTAAAATGGCTAAAATATGTATTGAGACTCTTATTGTGAAAGGGCACGCTGCAGCGTGACTCCTGTGATAGCCACACCCAATCGGGTTGTTCCTTCTTTTTGATGCTGGAGAGAGAGAAATGCAGACAGTCCTTGCAGAGCTGCTGCTTAAATGAGTGAAAAAATAGTAAAAACAAGCCAGAAATCTACATAAAGCCATTTTTGTACTCTGGAGAATGTATTTTTGTTTTTCCGACCTGTCCTTGCCTTGGTGACGTTGTAAACATAACCGAACGGGACTTGGTGAGTTCAGAAATTTTATTTGTATTGTTGTATTTTATTTCATGCAAGAAATGTTTTGTTGTATTATATTGCTCATTTCATGCAAATGGAGAGCCAAGGTAGCAGATTTGTTGTTTTATGTTAAAAACGGTGGATTCATGCTTAACCGACACACAGGCTGTACTTCAAAGGCCTTTGAAGGTGTTTCAGCGCGCCATATTGGCATCACCTCATTTACGGCTAAATAAGCTGGAAAAAACTGACTTTTACTGTTATTTAAGGGCTATCCTTGTGTTATTTTCGAATGTTTATGCACTTTATTTTGTTGCTATGGTAGGCCATTAAGGTTTGGATCGGGAAATGCCGAGCTAGAATCGGAGTTTGATCCGCTGAGCGAGAAACAAGATGGCGAGCCACCCACGGACCCATTGAACTGTACCGAGCAGGAAAAAAGGAAAACTCCCCCTGCTGGACGTTGAGCTCTTTCGCTGAAAAAAACTGGTAGGAATAATCCATACACCTCTGCAAAAGAACAGCGGACTTTCAAAGCACTGGATAACCATTTGGAGTAATTCCAGGATTAATAGTTAAAGGACACAAAGAAAACTTTCTTTTGTTTCTTTGTTTGTTTGTTTAAGGGATTCATTCAGCCTTTTGCTGAATTGTTTTCAGTTTTGCATTTATTTATTTATTTTTGTAATTTATTTTGGTCAACCTTACATTTTAATGCTGTAATGGTGTTAATGGAAATGTAAATAATTTTGTTGGGTTAAAACAAAATAAGAACTGGTTGAAATTTAAAGGTGAACCTAGACCAAGATTAAATTAAATCTTGGGCCTAAAGAACTGAACTTGATTTAAAATAACACAGTGTTAACTCAAGAATAGGATAAACTTGAACTTAGAACTTGAAATAAATAAGACAGTAACCTAGGTTGAAAATAACATCCTTCTAAAGCCAAATAAAAGGTTTTGAGATAAATAGGATGAACGAACAGAACATACTGAACTAAAAAGGGGAAAGAAAATATCTTGTTTTCCTTAAATGTGTGATGTTGAATGTGTTATGTAATGTGTCTATAACTGTCTATTCTGTCTTCACAAAATAACAAGCCGGCAATTTAAACGTATTTACTGGTCTGTGGTCTTTATTACATGCTACACTCATTACTGCTCTAGTAGTCGAACCTAACTGGTCCTAGTATACTGTAACGACTCCAGAAGTGTTACACTCACACACACAAACTACACCCTTTTTGGCTCCTACCTCAAAGCACACTGTGCGCTGTCGATATTACGTGCTGCACAATAATGTTTAATATTTAGTATTTACTGTTATATTCCCATAGATCATCGTGATGTTGTTTATTGTATTGCTCTCGTTTTCTTCCGCTTGTTTTACTTTTTTCTTTCTCAACAGGTGATCCAGGTGATTGATATATGTATTTTTTTTGTCTGCTTATTTAGTAATCTTGTTTTTGTTTTTTTTTGTTTTTTTGTTTTGTTTTTTTTTCCCCCCCTCTTCCTTTCTTCCCTTTCCTCATTCAAGTCTGTCCCGTATCTAGCAAGTGGGGAAAAAAAACAAAAAAAAAACAATAAAAGATGAATCAAATAGACCATTACGGCAAGGCTGGGATGGTCAGTTTGGTAAAGTAAATCCGTTGGGCATCTTTCCTCACCTTTAGACAATAATTCTGATGGCAAAAGTACCAAACGGGACAGGCAGAAGAAGAAGAGGGGGGGGGGGGGAAACTATACCTGTAAGTGCAGCCTCAGGTGTGACGAGGAAGTCACCTGTGCCCCTCCCACAGGAGCCGGCATTTCTACTAAAGGAGACCACAGGTCAGTCAAACAGAAAGACCTGAGTCAAATGCTGAGCACGACCTCAGCAGCTGGAATTGTTCTCCGCACAAGAAGCTGTGGATGAAGACTGAGCTGCAGGACCTTGGACTGTGGCCTGGGTCTCGACCAGTGCGTCACGCAGGGAACGCGATTTCACTCTGGCGTCTCCCTCCACAGCCTGAGCTCATAGATACAGTGGCTGACCTTCCATCGCCAATTTTTTTTCCAGCTCCACCCCTTCTTTAGTTGGAAACCTGAAAGTGCTATCATGGTCAGGTTAAGAAACAATTATATCTTGCCATGTCTCCATGGTTGCTTTCGTTCACAAGTGGTCTCTGCTGGTGTGGGCAGGCCACGAGTACTTGTTGGCACCAGTGGTCAGTATTACATCCTCTCCTCACGACTCTGCTGCAGGGCTTGTCGCAGGAACTGGTTTGCTGACAATCAACGATGGCTAGAGAAACTGCCCAAAAGGTTTACCAACCTTCTCCCTGCTTTTCTTACATACAAAAAGGCCATCTGCAAGTCTGTTACGGATGAGCTCAGGAGGACTGGCAAACCTCCAGCAGACATGGCAAACCCAATAAATGAACTCATGCACCTCAAGTACGAGCGAGCTCACCTGGCGTACCTCCATGCCACAGGATCGGTCTGGGATTCTGAGGCAGGAGCTCATGGACAGAGGACCATTGGGCAGTTCCTGAGGAAGGAAAATAAGCCACAGGAGTTCAGGTCTTATGAAGACCCACATGCCTGGTGTGGCGTCTCTGTGTCCAGCCATTACCTGACAGACTGCCTGCTCGACGAATTCCGACGTCAACATCCAGCCATATCCAAACTCCGCCCGGGCACTTTTGGCCACATCTTCAGGTCTGACCACACCAGGAAGGCGGCACGAAAAGTCACACTGGCATCTGGGGTCATGTCCAGTTATTCCATAATGAATGAAAACTGGCTGATTGTTTCGTGGGTCATGGTTCAGTCTGAGACAGAAAGGTCCTTGGAGCCCATGTACCAGGGAATGGCCAAGAGGTACAGTGATGCAGGAGTGGAAAAGGCCGGCTACCACTGGGTGGACAGGTAAAAACCGTAATCATCCTTGTCATTCAAACTGCTAATCTGTCTGGACAAACTGAGTTTTTCCTTTTTAAGATCAATTTGATGCACACATATAATATTCCATATACTTACATGTATTTGTATTTTTTACATTTAGGGATTGCTGTGCTCCATTTAAGAACCCAGACTGTATCCCTGGTGAAAATCTATCGTGGGATGCCTGGAAAACTACTCCTGCTGTTATTGCTGCGGCCACATCTGGACCAGTGGCAAACAGCTGTGCCTCTCGAACCCACTACAATAAGAACATTATTGTAAAACTGAACCTGTTCCACTGCCTGAGGCGATTTTTGCGAGATTGCACCTCTGAGCATCATCCTCTGTTCAGCACTTTCTGCCAGCTTCTCTCTGCTGCATTCTCAGTGGTTGATCAGGCAGACCTGAAAAGGCTCCATGCTTATAAGTTCTGTGGCATCCATCCTGCTAATCCCACAAAGCAACACATACGGGAGCACTGCAGGATCCAAATACCACAACCCACTGAACTGCTGAACAGAGTGGAAAAGATCCTGAACCATTTTCACCTGGCCACAGACCCCAACAACCTCCCACTCTTCAAGCCAACCATGCTGAAGGCGTGGCGCGTTCAGAGAGTCCACATTTTGCGTGGCTGCCTCAGTGACCCTGAGCTCTCAGAGGGTGTAATGTTTAGGTACGGTGGGACTCTTCAGCTTAACCATGTCCCTGGTGAAGGTGCCAAGGTCCCCATCTGGATTCCTGTCCAAGGCACTTCACAGCAGGAGGGTTATAATTTCCACCAGGCCCAGTGGATTACCGGGACTCACGTATCCACTGAACTATTCCAGGCCCAGGGCATGACAGGGGTGGCACGATGGAACTACCAAAGACTGGTGGACCGTAAGCAGCCAGATGTCATTCTCCCTTCTGTTTTTGATCCAGCTCTAGTGGTGGAGTTGAATGCAGCCTCCAGGAGAGTGACCCTGCACTTCACCTCTCTGACAGAGACACTGGTGAGCGATTTGGGCTTGAATACAGAGAGCCAGGCTGCCATCCAGTCACTCTGAACTGGGACAAACACAAAACCTTGAGAAAAGATGAACCGGCTGCCCTTCAGCCCCCATCCTCGGTTCCAAAACCTGTGGCTGCCCAACTTCAGGTTCCAGCAGCGGGACCCTCCTCCAGCATGGCACCGCTAGGTGTGGCATCCTGCGCACCAGCACCACTTGTCATCCACCCTTTCTCTGGTGCACTTTTAAAGCAGGAGTTAGCATCAGAAGACACCCAGTAACCTACAACAGTCATGGGTAAGTTAACATAATGGTATTGTCAAAGAATTCCGTGTCATTATTATTATTATTATTATTATTATTATTATTATTATTATTATTATTATTATTATTATTATTATTAGTTCATTACATGATATATGAGTAACTATTACTATTGTTTCCCAGAAATCTCTAAAGCTCTACCTCTGCCGATGCGGGCCTCACCAAGGAGTGCTCACACTGGACCTATAAAGACAGGTGGACAGGTTTTTGTGCTGGACCACACACGCTGGACACGACCCATGAAAGAGGCAATAGATGATCTGTTGCTAAAGTACCATGGGAAGAAGGACATCCTGAAGCTTGTGGATCAAGATTATGCAGACATGGTCCATCGCTCTGCTACAGATCCCAACAGCTTGCTGCATCCCACATCCAAGGTGCACGTATCCCGGTATGTGAAGCACTTGGCTAAACTTCTCAACACCAATTCATCTTTGAACATAAGCCCAGAAAAACTTCTGGAGACTCAGCAGCTGGGGCACTCTTTAACTGAAGGCAGTGAAACAACTAGTGTCCCTGTAGTCACCATAAAGCCTGCCGTCTTTAACCCGCCTCCTCCTGCCCTGTCTACACCACTGACACAAGTCTCAATAGAGAAGATTGTGGAGGGCATCTTGGAAAGGCAGCAGCAGCCTGAGGGGAAAAAGGCAGACAAAGACTTGTCTTGCCTGTGGACAGCCCAAGTCTCAATATGAGACAGATGGATCCACCGTCCATTATTTTTACCAGAGAGGGCCTGTGCGCTATTCCTATTGTTCCAACAAGGTGCATCAAAGTTATGCTGCTGAGGGAATCTGTAACCCTAAAATGCCCTTTGAAGAATTTGCTCAGACAGAATTTTTCCAGAGGGAACCGGATGCTACCAAGAAGAGGGAGAAGAGAAGGATGGAGGAAAAGCAGATTCAGCCACAGGGACCTGAAACAGGGACCAAATAGTCCACACATTCATACGGGCTTCGCTGGAGTGGCAGGAAAAATATTTGCTGCCCTTTGAAAGTGTACTCTATACAGAGACAAAGGCGTGGACAAGGAAATGACCTGGAAGGAGTTTCAGGAGTCTGCTTTCTATGAGGCAGAGAGACTTAGATGGATGGAAGGAAAAAAAACTAATGAGGAAGAAACAGTTGATATTGTATATAAGACAGTTTTGTTCTAGTTGTGAGTGTCTGCCTGTGTCCTTTCCAGTCAAAACAAAAAATAAATTTGCGGGTTGAATAAAAGTAACTTTAAGACAAAATTTGCCAGGGGTATGGATAATTACAGGCTTAACTGTGTATATATTGTTATATTGTGTGTGTGTGTGTGTGTGTGTGTGTGTGTGTGTGTGTAAAAAGAGGAAAGAAAAACAGGTGCTGCATTGGCCGGGAATCGAACCCGGGCCTCCCGCGTGGCAGGCGAGAATTCTACCACTGAACCACCAATGCACGCTGCAGCACCCTTTGCACAGAAGACAGAGGACGGTCCCACAGGCCAGTAGCACATTTAGGATTGTTGGCTACAACACTTCACTATGAGCTGCGTGAGAGTGCGTCAGCTACTATGTTGTCAGTATCTTTCTTATGCTTAATCACAAGATTATAATCCTGTGCCAGCAGTGCCCAGTGCATCAGTCGTTGGTTATCATTGTACATTCGGTGAATGTATCAACATCGAGCTTGAAAGGTTGAGAGAATCAGGAGCCGCTAAGACAGGGGCGCTGCAGTGGAAGGAATTTGCTGACTCGAACGCATGCTGGAACTGCATGCTGTGTTACATAACTGCACCACATCTGCTTTCATTGCTGGCCAAAAGAAATGTTCCAATATGCGGTCATATGTCTTGTAACACCCAAATGACCGGACTATGAATGTTCATGTGCTAACCGTAGCACCTGCTGGTGAAAATTGGAAACACCATCTGCTGAACTGTACTTGTCTCCTGACATTGGACTCCACCTGTGTATCAACAAACCGTCAGAAACCAAACATGTTTGCTACTTACCCCCCTTTGTACCATCATCTTCAGGCGCAGCGGTAAGACATTTGGCTAATGATGGGTAAGTGGAGGGATTCTCAGATTCAGTAGCTGGCTCAACCACACTTTGCGCCTGTTCTTAGGCACCATTAGCCACTTTATCAACAATACTTCAGGGCTAACAATACCAATAAAAGAGAGACATGTAACACACACTCCAAAGGAAGGAGGAAACATATACCCTTGGGGCTAAACAATGAATAACAATACCATGGAACCTCTCCTCAGTCCTACCTACCCTCGAATGCTAGCCTACCTAGCTTCTGGAGTGTACCAGGCTCGAGGCAACTTTAAAGGCGAACCTTCAGTGCTCAAAGCACTGAAAAGCCTACCCCCGACAGGGACCTAATCCCCACCCGGGATTACTCCGAAAATAAAAAAGGCAAAATAAAGAACGAGTGTCTGAAGGAAGAGATTACACTCAGCTAGACACTCACCTGCGCTAACTGGGGAGAGAGTTCCAAATACACCAGAGTTAAGCAAGCAACCCGAGAACAACATACAGACACCAAAACTCATACAAAGCTGTTTCAATTCCTTTCACTGAGATCCCGGACGAACCCCCACATTGTTACGTCCCCACAAATAAGGTCTCAGCAAAGACGTGGGGAACAGTAACAAATAGAACCGGGAAAGAATGAGAAGGGAGCCAAACAGAGCAGTATGGCAAATATTACGTTTTTATTACAAACAATCCTAACACAAAGAGATGGCAACACTGCTTTATCAATAAGATAAAAAAAAGAAAAAAGGTCACAACTAAGTCTTATGTGTCTAAAGGAGGATGAACAAACAAACAACAAAGAAAAATGCACTTCTGGAGCCCACAGGCCCACCCTAACCATTACTAGCAACACACACCTTACTGCTGCTGAGGCCCACAAGCCCACGCTACCAATGTAGCAACCTCCCCACTGCTTTCACAACTCCAAACTGCAGCAAGGACAACCACACCATAGGACCTCTTCATTCAATAGAAAGCAGTGCAAAGATGAAGGGAAAAAAAACCCAAAACCACACAGTTCTTCCCCAACCCTATATAACATCTGAGAGTTAATTGCTGACTGGGTCCTGGTGCCAAATGAGGGAGTGAGCAGCAGCTCCGTCGTGGAGAGAGGGCAGAGAGAAAAAGAGACAGAGAGGGGTGGAGCTAGAGAGGAGGAGGGGGAGAGAGAGCAACACCACACCCACACACTCCCACAGTCTCACAGGATGTAACACCAGCCTACTTGGAGTTACTGGGTTGAATTTAAAAAGGATTGCTTGCTGTAGGAATTTCTGCAGTGGCCAGGAATCAAACCCGGGCCTCTGCATGGGAGGCTGGGATTGTTTAGCTCAACAGGTCTAAACAGTTTCCCATTCATTCTCTATGGTAGTGCTAAACTACGGATTTAATATATTATTCACCACTGTGACCCTTCCGGCGCTGTTGCGAGTTTGAGACCTGGCAGTTTTAAACAATTTCCACTTTTAAATTTCAGGAAAAAAGACAAGTTATGCACCACTTGCAACAGATCTCAGCGATCCTTGTTCATTCGTCAAAGGTAATAAACGTTGTTTAAAATAAGAGTAAACCAATAGATTAAAAATTGCAGGTGTATTTTAAAGGTAAGAGAAGTGTTCACTGTGATTTAATTTACTTGATTAGTGTAAGAAAACGTCCATCACTTGGTTAAAGACGGTTACATTTTATCAGCTGTGATAAAAAGGCATGGTAAATTATGAACTATTCTGTCTTGACGTATGCTCAATCATCCCGGAAAGTAAATTCCAAAAAGTTGATTCTGTACATCTGGACGTAGTGTTTTCAGTGGGAGAAACGTTTCGTAACTCATCCAAATGACTTCTTTAGTCTCAGCTGGATGCAGGTTTCCTCAAACTTCTGAACAGTACATTTGCACACAGACTGAAACTAGTCCACTAAATAAACAATGGGCTGTGAGGCCAGTTTCATTATCATTAATATGCAAATTTTCATGACCATTGATGATTGTATGTCAAGATTCACAAGAAAGTTGTATTCTACTCAGGGAAAATCGGTGGCGTTCCACAAGGAGCCACTTCGATACCTTCTCCAGGACCCATCGGATGAAGATACAAGAATTAAAAATTAGCTTCAGGACAAGTCTGCACCTGTGAAGCAGGACCTAGTGTGCTGATCTCAACAGCTTGCTGCACCCACATCCAAGTTACACATATCCTGTTATGTGAAACACTTGGCTAAGCTTCTAAACACTTCTTTGAACACAAGCCCAGAAAAACTTCTGCAGACTCAGCAACTGTGGCACTCTTTAACTGAAGGGAGTGAGACAACCAGTGTTCCTGTGGTCACCATGGAGCCAGCTTACTTAAACCCACCTCCTCCTGCCCTGTCTACACCTCTGACACAAGACTCAATAGAGAAGATTGTGGAACGCATCTTAGAGAATCAACAGCAGGAGCAACCTGAGGAAGGAAGGCAGAAAGATTTGTCTTGCCTGTGGACAGCCCAAGTCCCAGTATGAGACAGGTGGATCTTCCATCCACTATTTTTTTTTTACCATCGAGGGCCTGTGCCGTATTTCTATTGTTCAAAGAAGATACATCAAAGTTATGCTGCTGAGGGAATCAGTAACCCTAAAATGCCCTTTGAAGAATTTGTTCAGACAGAATTTTTCCAGAGGGAACCGGACGCTACCTCTGCAGATTCAGCCACAGGGACCAAATAGTCCACACATTCATACGGGCTTCCCTGAAGTGGCAGGAAAACTATATTTGCTGCCCTTTGAAAGTGTACTCTATACAGAGACAAAGGCATGGACAAAGAAATGACCTGGAAGGAGTTTCAGGAGTCTGCTTTCTATGAGACAGAGAGACTTAGATGGATGGAAGGAAAAAAAACTAATGAGGAAGAAACAGTTGATATTGTATATAAGACAGTTTTGTTCTAGTTGTGAGTGTCTGCCTGTGTCCTTTCCAGTCAAAACAAAAAATAAATTTGCGGGTTGAATAAAAGTAACTTTGTAAGACAAAATTTGCCAGGGGTATGGATAATTACAGACTTAACTGTGTATATATTGTTATATAGTGTGTGTGTGTGTGAAAAAAAAGTAGGTGTTGCATTGGCCGGGAATCGAACCCGAGGCCTCCCGCGTGGCAGGCGAGAATTCTACCACTGAACCACCAATGCACCCTTTGCGCAGAAGACAGAGGACGGTCCCACAGGCCAGTAGCACATTTAGGATTGTTGGCTACAAAACACTTCACTGTGAGCTGCATGAGAGTGCGTCAGCTACTATGTTGTCAGTATCTTTCTTATGCTTAATCACAAGATTATAATCCTGTGCCAGCAGTGCCCAGTCGTTGGTTATCATTGTACATTCGGTGAAGAAAAACGACAGGATTGTGGTCTGTGAGTACAGTTACCAGAGAGGAGCTGGAGCCAACATGCACTGCAAAATGCTGCAGGGCGAGAAGCAGAGCTCATGCTTCCTTCTCTACAGTAGAATAGTTCTGCTGATGGCATTTCAACTTGATATAGAAAAAACAAGACAGGATGACACACGCACGCCTCATCATCCTGCGATAACACAACATCAGCTCCAGTGGCACTAGCATCAACATCTAGCTTGAAAGGTTGAGAGAATCAGGAGCCGCTAAGACAGGGGCGCTGCAGTGGAAGGAATTTGCTCACTCGAATGCATGCTGGCACTCTACAGACCATTCCAATTGTACCTTTGGGCTACATAACCTGGTTAAAAGAACCACATTGGCAGAGAAGTTTTTACAGAAACACCGGTAATATCATACCGAGGAACTGCTTTAGCTCCTGCCTGGTGGTCGGAGTCGGATAGTTCAAGACTGCGACAATCTTTGCCTCCACCGGGTGGACCTGTCCAAAACCAACCTGCTTACCTAGGTACGTTACTGTTGCCTTGCCAAACTCTTATTTTTTTAATGTGAACACCTGTCACCTTCTTCACTATAAAATAGGGGCCCAAGAGCAGAAGCAGGGACGGACAGACCTGTCCCCAGGCTGAAATTGCCTTTTTAGTGCTTTACTATCAAACCATTTCTTCGTGTTAACCTGGGACACACAGAGAGCCTCTTTTGCTAACAACATAGCACGTTGCCTTCGATCCCTACACATCTTCACAAAACTCAGCAATAGGGCTGGGCCACATTATACCGTTCACGGTAATACTGGCATAACGTTAGGCAACGATAAGAAAATGAAATATCGCAATAGAATATGGGTAAAATGCGCAGTGCCTTTGTTTTTATACGCTCATACGCACATGGCAGAAAAAGTATGGCGGCGATGGACAATGACATGGACAAAAGCGCATCTTTGAATGAAACGGGTGAAGCAGAATTGGTCAGTAAAAATGGTGCAACTTCGGTGGTGTGGAAGTGGTTTGGTTTTCGTCCATCCGATACCCACCAAAGCACAATTTTTTCGTGGAACATGCAAGCGGGCCGTCGTGGCGAAGAGAGGAAACACTACAAACCTATTTCATCATTTGAAGCAGAAGCACTTGGAGTACAAAAAAGCTGTTAAGGCCCGGGTTCGATTCCCGGCCAATGCAGTCTAATTTTCTATAGTTGCACACGTCTCATGACACAAAGAAAAGAAGAAGAAAATTAGACTGCATTGGCCGGGAATCGAACCCGGCCTCTGCCTTTGTAAATGGAGGGACTGTAACTGCGTGTGTATGTAAGCGTGTAAAACCTGCAGATAGTCAGATTAACAGTATTTTGTCTCTATCTGCTATTCTGCAATTCATCTCATGTAAACAATAACGTGGCGCACAGCGTGACGTGAAAAAAGGCACATACCTTTGACATTGCTTGACGAACTCTGTTTTTAAAAAATCTCGTTTACATGTGGACGAAACAGCTGCGTTTTCAAAAATACCCGTGTAGGTGTGGACGTAGCGTAAAAGAGTTTGTAGTTTATTTTCTTACTACCTGTAATTTACTGCAGATTACTTGTATTTGCTTAATTGTTTGCTAAATGTTTGAGGTGTGAAATTAACCGCAATGGATCAAAATATAGGTGTGTGTGGTTGGAGGATGTGTTTGTGCGTGGGGGGCGCGAACATTTTTCTTGTAAAACAAAGGGGGGCCCAGCAAAAAACGTTTGGGAACCACTGTGTTAATGTAACACAAGCTTTGTCCCAATCAGAACTCGAACCCACACTCAGACAGTTACATGTAAGTAATCAGGTGATTTTTCACTGGCTAAAAATGTGCGATTGGATCGACTGGTGCTGTTTGATTTGCGGTTTGAGCAGGAAGTCGAAGAGCCCATTTATGTGAAAATGTAAATGACCATTTCTGAATGGAGGAGGGGTTCTAAGAGTACATCGTTCACCATCTTATAATGCTGTGATTGGAGCCATTGTTCAACTCCCTGTGAATGGTACTATAGCCATTGATCAATGATCATGATAATTTGCATATTAATGATTATGACACTGACCTGCTGGCCCATTGTTGGTCAATGGTGCTAGCATGGGTGATCCACTGAAAACAGAAAGTTATGATTCTATAACAGATTTACACATATATAATAAAAAAGGGAAGAAAAATTAGTGTTGCATTGGCCGGGAATCGAACCCGGGCCTCCCGCGTGGCAGGCGAGAATTCTACCACTGAACCACCAATGCTTGCTGCAGAAACTTCTCCACTGAAAACACATGATGGCCCCACAGGCCACTAGCACATTTAGCATTGTTTTCAGGCCCATGTGTGACGAGCAAGGGTGGATCTGACCGTGAAACTAAAATTGGCCAACTACACAGTCAGCAACTTAAGCACACAAGAAAGATGGTGGCCCCTCTGCTTGTCTCTAAATCAGTACAGATCAATGTTTGATTGTCTGCCAATGACAAAAAGTTTAGTTTAAAAAACAAAAGAGTAAACACCACAGTCCCATTCCTCAATGAAAGTAACAGTTCCACGGCAACAAGAACAACAACAAAAACTCTCTCAATACATGTTTGAGAGAAAGGTATGAAAACGACAAAACACTCTGATACTGAGTAAAAGACACAGAAACAAGAAAAAAAGTTAAAGTCTGGAGAAAAACACAAGAAATATGGCAGCTCCTCTGCTTATCTGTAAATCAGTATAGGTCAATGTTTGATTTTTTGTGTGTGAGATGGGAGATGCTGACCTGTGTACAGACTCATCTTTGCCATGTTGTTCTCTAACAGCTTCGCCCAATGAGACGCCGTCCTCGCCACATATAGACCTAAATGCAGAGAGCACGCTGTCTCCAACACCACTCTGTGCAGACACATAAATGAATACAGAGTTACACACAATACAATACCAAAAGCATCCACTACTTGTTATAATGATAGCCTGATAATATGTAATAATACAAATGAAATACCCTGTATTTATTTCTGACTTGACCGCTGTAGATTTTTTCTGCTAAATTACTGGAATCGGTCACTTGTTTTGAGTCACACTGGATAACAAAAATTGTCTGTATTTTAATTCTTGGGCATATCGTGTTTTAGAAAAAAGGATATCCATGGTATGCTTATGGTCATTAGCCAATGAGTGAGCCATTTCACAGAAAGACCCACCCATTGTTGTTTTGTCTAGTTTTTTTTAAAAAACAAGACAGCAGAAATGCTTCAGTAATCAATGGATGACAATGTGGTAGCTACGTCTTTTATACTGTCTATATTAGGGATGTGTGCGACTAGTCAACAAACCCATCATTGATCTCACTAGTTGGCACCAGATGTAATAGTAATAGATGTAACTGCTGCTCCTACACATCGAAAGGAGTCAGCAGGTGTTGAACCTGACTGATCTAAGGTGCCCACCAGAGGACAGTGTGGCAAACAAGTGGTGGGTAGGGTGCAAGGGGTCACCTGTGATGGCCCTGGTTTTCCTGAGACTGAAGGAGCTGGCAATGGAAACAGAGAAACCATTGCTAACTGCATATTTCCTCAACCTTAAAAACAATATATTTGCATAATGACTGAAACTAGCACCACTGACAAACAATGGGCTTAGGCACCCTTCTCGATTCAGAGATGGTCTTCCCCTTTTTATGTAAATGGCCTACTTGACTTCCTGCTGAGAGGGGCTCAGTGGGGAGGGACTCTAGCAGCAAGGAGATGCTCCCCATCTGTTGACAACCAAGAGGTGCCCCTTAAGTTCTGTTCAGGTTGTCGGTCCCAGAAGGCACTGCACACAAAAATTTTTTTTTTACTGTCTGCGGTTTTATCACTCTGTCAGGATGTGTTAGATGTACAGGTGACCACATCAGGTGTTCCCACTGTATTTCATTGTTGTGCCCCAATAAGCGTGTCTCCAACAAGCTGTATGATTGTACATGTTCCCATGTTACAATCAATAAAACAAGCACATTCTCAAATAGAGCTGTTCGATATAACGATATATATCGGATGACGATATAAAAACGTCTATCGTTTCATTTTACGCTATCGTTTGTTTCGTGATGTCGCAAAATAAACTAAACTGTTCACGGCGATATTTTTCATCATTTTGATGGTCACTGTAGTGGCTATATTAATTTCTTAAAGTTCTCTCTTTCTCTTATATTTAATATAACCACACGGACGGACAAGTGCCTGTTTTTATGTGTTGTCGTTAACAACAACGACGGTAAAACCATCGCGCCATGTGTCCGCTTGTTTATTTTCCACATAAACCTTTCAGAATAAAGCTCAAGATCCTGTTGAGACTGTTCAAAATAAACTGAATCATGTGAAAGAGAACGCAGACTGTTTACGGATGAGAAGCAAAAAGGAGCCGTCAGGTGCTAAAAAATAAACCTTAGACTCAAACGTTAGAACAGGCTTTTCCCCGCAGCACACTGTGTAATAAATACTCACAAAGAAAACAACGGCCGTTACAACTTATGTCTAAAAATGTATCGTTTCATGCATCGGTTAAAACACTCGACTCCAGGTACACGACGCCAAGCTGGAAACATTTCACGCAGGTCGAGCTGCCCGAGATTCACAGAATTTACAGAAAATGTTACATTTTTGTGACTTATATCGTTATCGGACGATAGATGTCTTATATCGGGATATGGGATTTTGGTCATATCGCACAGCCCTATTCTCAAATAACTGCAAACTGTCTGTGGGCTCATTTTGAGCCAAGTTCAGGAAGATGTTACCTCTCAAGCGAACACACTGGGGGCGGGGACTCACCTACAGTTCTGCAGATGAGCCAGCTGTACAGCATCTGTACAAGTTTGATTGCTGGCTAACAGATAAGTAGAATTTAAGGTGTGCTGTCCACAAGACAGTTAAAGAATTTATAGCCCGTCTGAATGCCTACACATAAATAATAGAGAGGGGGATGAAAAGTAAGCCTTGCATTGGCCGGGAATCGAACCCGGGCCTCCCGCGTGGCAGGCGAGAATTCTACCACTGAACCACCAATGCTTGACACTGTGGCCTTTGAACAGAAAACAGATCATGGCCCCACAGCCAATTTCTGTGCCACAAAGAGCAAGCAAATGCAAAAGTGACTTTAACCTGTATTCTATCCAAAGTTCACCACACTAGCTTTCAGTCCTATATAGTAAGTACAGAAGCAGTTTTAAACGTAGATATTCATAGCTGCTCTAAATACCCACACACGGAAGAAAAGAACTAGCCTTGCATTGGCCGGGAATCGAACCCGGGCCTCCCGCGTGGCAGGCGAGAATTCTACCACTGAACCACCAATGCTTGCTGATATGACTTTTGCACAGGAAATGGAGGGCTTTCTGGGTCAGTCGGCATGTACTAAGCATTATGCTTTTTGAAATTTCCAGTGCCTTTAACACCATCAGGCTAATCCTACTGGGTGATAAGATGACACCATATTTCTTTCAGAAAAAGAAATATGGTGTCATATATTTTAAAGTTGCTATAGTTGCACACCTCTCATGACACAAAGAAAAGAAAATTAGGTGTTGCATTGGCCGGGAATCGAACCCGGGCCTCCCGCGTGGCAGGCGAGAATTCTACCACTGAACCACCAATGCGCACACTAAGGATTTTTGCACAACAGAATAAGAACCGATTGCCGCCCCCTTCCGCAATTCTTACACTATTTCAACACTCAGTAGACGGTAGAGATCAATGTTACATTTCCAGCAAACAGGAAAAACGGTGCATTCTACAATAGGCTTAGAGAATTTATACCTTTTATGAACGCATCCAAATACTTATTCATATTTATTTGATTCGAGAAAGTAGACGCATAATTTGTATGTCGCCTCTGACAAAGAAAAAGGAAGGTTGCATTGGCCGGGAATCGAACCCGGGCCTCCCGCGTGGCAGGCGAGAATTCTACCACTGAACCACCAATGCGCACATAGACAAGAATAATCAAGAATCAAGAAAAATTCTGTGACACATTCCAAGGGTTGAATTGCTTGTTTTTCTGGACTCAATATTTCGTCTAAATAGCTCAGAAGGGTGTGACAATTTCATATTTCATTTGGGAAAAAAATACGGGTCGCCGTATTTTGCAATTTAAGGTTCGCTTGTAGTGTATGCTAACATATAAAAAGCCTTCGCAAAGACCTTTAGTGCCGCCTAAACTTTTACAGGTTTCGCTGACTCAAGTTTAATGCGCAGAGATAATAATTAGCATTTGTACACGGTGGTATTGGGCCTCGTGCTTTATTAACCCTTTTAATTAATGCTTATTCATAATTAGCCTTGTTAATTAATGCTTTGCTAGCAGGTTGTACCGTGCACGCAGGTAAGACATGCTGTGCACGTGACTTCGTGCACAACACGCATTGAAGTTAAACGACCAACATGAAGGACGTTAAATAACACTCACCGCAGCGGTGGCTGCAGATTTAATGTGGCGACAATGCAGGAGGCAGCGCCGAGGAGACGGCAGCACCCGCCCTCTAGTCAGCCCGAGGAGCATTGTTTGCAAATGTCACCGACAGGTCACCGACGGCGAAACACAAACACAGACTGCCGCTGACAACATAAAAGCTACTTCTAGCATACCGCTTCCGGGACTCTGTTTTCAAAATAAAACAAAACTCACTCTCTCTCTCTCTCTCTCTCTCTCTCTATAACCATCTAACTATATAATAAACTATGTAATATGAAATATGTATAGTCCAGGATGAAGCATTTGTAAAAGACTGAGTCATTTATAATGGAAAATAAATATCACTATATAATATTTTTGCAGCCATTTTTGGGAAGTTAGGGTAAAAACTGTTTTTTCAAGGATTTTCTAAGTGTTAACCTCCTGAGACCCGAACCACCAATGCTGACCTGGGACCTGAAAATGAGAGCCACATATAAGAATATTCGTTTGAAATTTCGATAGGACAGTAACAGTATAATGTCCTCGTAAGTGGATATCAGGCCCTTGCAGAGCAAAATTTAGTATTTTGGTCTAAATAACCCAAAATGTGATGCCCACATATGTGGACGCCAGGTCCTAGGAGGTTAAACAAAAAAAAGTTACAAATTAATAACAGATAGCGAAGATTGACTGTTACTGCAAGATTTTAACATGAGCTAAATAAAAACAATGTCCTTTTGTGCTTGCTTGGTAAAGCGTGTTCTTTTATTCTGAAACCGTCAATGCGCATTTCCCGTCATGCCTGTATTCCATGCCAGTGCTAAATTACATCGCCCAAAGGGTCATCGCCGAAGGTACACTCTGCTGTGATTGGTTAATGGAGTCAGACCGCGAACAATGGCGTGTATTTTTGTAACTCTCTCTGTGACCAGAGGTTGGCGCTCCGGGCCAAAGAAAAGAAGATGTTAGTGGTTGAGTAGGCTCATCAAAGTTACATTTCGGGACTGTAGGGACGTTGCTGATAAGCAATATGTGCTCATCCGGTCCATAGAAAGTAAGTTAACGAAATTAAATAAATTCATGTTCGAGTTTGTTATGAAGCCTTTGTCGTGACGTGTTCTTGTTTGCGTTGCAGTTCAAGGTTCACACAGCTGTTTACAGCACTCAGATTAAAAGCAGCTCAAGCAGCGTATGATCATTTGCAGCCTTTTTATGAAACGATTGAAGTAAACAGTTCTTAGGTTGCTATCTGCTACATTTTGATTTTGTTTCCTTCAGATCCACCGATCAGAGTTGGTTTGATTTGGCTGTGTGAACCGATTGTTTAGCAGAAATCTGCATTACAGTTTTTTACAGACGCTAGGACACATTTCCCAATACTTAGGTCACGTTTGCAAAACTCCTCACACAGTGAGCACAACAGAAGTCTATGTGGGCTAAACTGAGGACCAGTTATCATTGTTTTGGCACAAAATGCATTCAATGACTACATCTCTCAAATTTCATGAATTATCTTCTCACTCAGACACAACAACTGCCAAAAATCTTTGTACGTACAGGACATTTTGCATGTGCTTACATACTGTTTTCAAAACTGTTAAACTTATGGCCAAAACAATAACACAATGCAAAACTTGAAAAGACAGCAAAATTCAACAACAATATTTTATTGAAACATATTTTAAATCTAAAAATGCAGTTTAACCAGCCACAGCTTATTCTCATTGTAGATGAACATCTACACAGGTGTTACTCCTTCAATTTTTCAACTCCTTCAATTCTGGCAGCCAGAAGATTCTTTCCTAGGTGTATTGCCCTAGATGACATAAGATGTGATGTGGATGAGAACCTGTGGCCAAATGGAGAAGACCGAGTAGATTAGCATTACTATTGTATGTGTATCAGTGGATGGTGTGTATACAAATTCTTGTATTTTGGGATTACTTAGTGCAAAAAAATAAAAATACATAAACAAATATTAACGAATTCTGCATGATGTCTGATTCATTCCAGTAACATATACTGAAATTATAAACAGAGATGTGTCCTTGTTTTACACAAGAAAACACTGTGTAATGCTACATGTTGTTAGTGTTTTTTAGGTCATTGTTTTGTGGGTGACAAAGTGTGTTTGTCGGCTGTCAACCTTTGCTAGTGTTCTGGAAGAATGAGTTTATTTGAGACCTGAATGAAGTGTTTTGGTAGTTGTAGTGCATTTTGAATGTGAAATGAACTGCTTTGCCAAGCTGACGGTCAGTTAGGAGGATTGTGTGAAGAGTTTTGCAAAAGTGACCTAAGTCTGTAAAAAAACTGTAACCCTGCGGTTCCCAACCTTTATTGCGCCACGGACCGGTCTATGTCCGACAAGAGTTTCATGGACCAGCCTTTAAGGTGTCGCGGATAAATACAACAAAATAAAACCAGTACCGGTACCAGAAAACAAGAAAATTTATTCATAACACATGGGAAAAGACCCAGGGAAACCAAGTTAACGATAAAAAATAAATAATAAATAAAACCCCTAAATTTCACACTCGAGCCTCAACTCTCGCGGCCCGCTACCAAACGACTCACGGGCCAGTACCGGTCCGTGGCCCGGGGACTGGGGACCGTTGCATTAACTTATGCGCCGATTTTACCGGGAGGACCGGACAGCTTGTGCGGACTCATAATTCATTCTCTCGTGTATTTGCAGTGTTAAATAAAAATATATAATTCCCTATATTCCTATCTATTCTTGACATTGAAGCTTTACTCTTCTTGATATTGTGACAAAATACTCTTGGGTTAACCACGAGCTTTCTAAAAACTTGCATATAACAATTGTGCACCATTCATTCCTCATCTTTGCTGCCCATCATTACAACTTTGCTAATGATGGGCAGCAGGTTAGTGTCATGATGTCACCTCAGACATAGTCAAAAGCCCTGTTAACGTAGCTGCTTCTCGCCGGGTGCGGTGGCGCGTGCCTGTAATCCAAGCTACCGGGAGGCTGAGGTTGGAGGATCGTTTGAGCTCACGAGCTCTGAGCTGCAGCAGGCTATGTCGATTAACACAAAATAATTATCCTCATTCAAAAGTCATGTAAGAACCTCATTGGCTTACGGAATGTTGATGTTATTTAAAAAATTCATACAAAAACATGACCTCATTCTAGAATGTCATGTGACAACCTCATTGGCTTATGGAATTGTGATGTCACAGGCTTCTGAATCCATAAATAGGGGTGAGGAGGTACAACTTTCAGTCCGTTATTTGCAGCACTTATGTTAGCAGCATTCAAACGTTCACCAGTAAAGCATTTTCAAACATCTGGATACTTTTCGTACTCACGGTATACAGACTCCAACATGTCTCAGAAAGAGCAAGAAAGACAAGAAGCTGACCCCAGCTCTATTCCATGGTATGAGTCCCTAGACCCTTACATCAGCTCTCTTCCTTGGGATGAACAGGTGGAATTAGAGGAAAAGCGATTGGAAGAAATGGAGAAGGAAAATCTCATGAACAGAGAAAAGATTAAGATCCTGACAGAAGAAAATGAGAGAAAGAGCGCTGAATTAGAAAAATTATCCTACCAGCTTCAGGAAAGGGAAGGTATTATTGAGGAGAAACAATGGGCTCTCCAAGATAAGAAGAATCACGAGCTCCAAGAAAAGCTTGATGAAGCTCTAGAAAAAATTAAAGATCTGCTCCAAAATGAGAAAAAAGAGAGCATTAAAGGGGATAAAATGCTCAAGAAGAATCAGGAGCTCCAAGAAAAGCTTGATGGAGCTCTGGAAAAAAATAAAGATCTGCTCCAAAAGGAGAAAAAAGAGAGCATAAAACAGGAAAACATGGTCAAGAAGAATCAGGAGCTCCAAGAGAAGCTTGACGAAGCTCTGGAAAAACTGAAGGAAATCCACCAAGAAGAGAAGCAACAGTCCACACAGCAGAGAGACATGCAGAGCAAACTCCAAGCCATGGAGGAAAAATACAAAGCGCTGCAGGTGAAACATGACAAAACTCTGCACAAAAGTCAACAGTTGCTTCAAGACAAGAAGCAAATGGAAATGAAACAGAAGGAAATTGACTCCAAGCTTGACGAGATGGAGGAAAAACACAGATCGCTCCAAATCAAGCTTGAGAAAACAGTGCACAGAAATAAAGAGTTCATTCAAGAGAGAGAGCAACAAGAAATGCTGGAGAAAGAAACAGACTCCCAGCTTGAAGTCTTGGAGGAAAAACTGAAAATGCTGCAACTAACTCTTGAGGAAACACTGCTCAAAAATAAAGAGCTGCTTCAAGAAAAAGACCAACAGAAAATACATCAGGAAGAAATGGATTGCAAGCTGAGGAACATCGAGAAACAAAATGAAGGCTTGCAAGTGATGCTTGATGAAGCTCTGGAGAGAAATAAAGAGTTTCTGCACGAGAAAGACCAACAGAAAATAAAAAAGGAAGAAATGGATTGCAAGCTGAGGCACATCAAGAAACAGAATGAAGGCTTGCAAGTGATGCTTGATGAAGCTCTGGAGAGAAATAAAGAGTTTCTTCACAAGATAGACCAACAGAAAATAAAAAAGGAAGAAATGGATTGCAAGCTGAGGAACATTGAGAAACAAAATGAAGGCTTGCGAGTAATGCTTGATGAAGCTCTGGAGAGAAATAAGGAGAACCTCCAAGAAAAGAAACAAGAGCCCGTAGAGCAGAGAGACCTGCAGAGCAAACTCCAAGCCATGGAGGAAAAATACAAAGCGCTGCAGGTGAAACATGACAAAACTCTGCACAAAAGTCAACAGTTGCTTCAAGACAAGAAGAAACTGGAAATGAAACAGAAAGAAATGGACTCCAAGCTTGACGAGATGGAGGAAAAACACAGATCGCTCCAAATCAGGCTTGATAAAAAAGTGCACGGAAATAAAGAGCTTCTTCAAGAAAAAGACCAACAGAAAATACAACAGGAAGAAGAAAAACTTCATCTCCAGAGGAAAAATCAAGCACTCCAAGAATTGTATAACGAAACAAAGTACAAATCAACTGTACTGGAAGAAGAAAAGAAAAAGCTGGAAAAACAATGCTCAGCGATGCAGAGTAGCATCAATGAGATGCTGAGAAAAAATACCGAACTTGAGGAACTTTCTAAGACCTTGAAGTACAAAAACACTGAAATCCAGGCGCAAAAGCAAGAACAACAGAAAACACATAAAGACCTGCAGTGTAGACTTCAAGAAATCCAGAAGAGAAACCAGCAGCTGGAAGACATGCACACAGATGTGCACAAGGCAAAGCGAATAGAGGAGGCAATAGTTAAAGAACTGAAAGACAAGCTTAAAGAAAAACAAGAACAATTAGAAGACATGGTGAAAAGATGCAACAAACTTGAGAAAGAAAACGCAGAAACAATCGATGAGCTGAAAACCCTCATCATTGAGAAAAAAGTGCTGGTGGAAGAGTATCTGAAAAAGAAGAAAAAACGCTTCCACTGGTTCTGGAGGAGGGGCACTGCTGCTTCTCACCTGATGTAACCTCGTCTTCCTCCACCTCTATTCCATCTTCATTTCCCCCCTTCCCCTCCCTCCTTTTTCTTTTTTCACCCTCACCCCCCGACCAGTCCCGGCAGTTGACTGCCCCCTCCTGAGCCTGGTTCTGCCATAGGTTTCTCCTTTAGGTGTCTTTCACTTTAAAAGGAGTTTTTCCTATCCACTGTCGCCTGCTGCTTGCTCAGAGGGGATTGTTGGGGTTTTCTCTCATCTCTCTCTTTCATTCTTTCTATCCTTTCCCCCCCTTCTGCCTTTTCCTTTACCCAATAAACACAATTGCCCACATTTTACATTTGTTTGAAAAATGTCTTCATTCAACAATAATTCATCTTAGGTATAAAAACAAGAAATAGGTAATAGCTGCATGTGTGTTTGTGTGTGTGCATAATATACATACTTGTTTCCCAGAAAGATTTAATACTAGATGGATAGAGACCAGGGACGTGCAGAGGGGGGGGGGCTAGAGGGGCTTGAGCACCCGCCCCTTTCCTGATGAGTGCCCAAAGTGCCCTTTTGTTGAGGCAACTTTTAAATTTTTTTTATTTATTTATTTATTTATTTTATGTGTGTGTGCGTGCGGAGTCCTGTCTGTGCCCCTCAACAATAATATTTAACTATTAATCATAGTTTTGCTAAATAAAAGGATCTGGCTTGCATCAGTCACATGATCACATTTAACCAATGATCGCCCTCGACGGCAGAACGCGCTGGTTACGAGCCGGGAACGAGCTCACAAAGAGCACGCGCATTTGTTGCGGTCCGGAGCTGTAGGAGAAACACAAGTTAACTCAGAGACACAGACTGATGCGACAAACCCAGTAAGTAGGTGTACAGCGCACACTGTAGTGTGTAGCACACAGGAGTATTAGCTTATTACATACACGTTGGTAAGCTGTCTTGTTGCAACTGACGAACTGAAACAAACGAGCGTGCTGTGTGTGCAACAGCGCGACAAACATTACCTGTCCTTTTATTAACTGCACAAGTAGTGCTGGTCATAGCTGCTGGCTACCTGTGTAAGGCTGTCATGGGTCTGTAGCTCTGTCACCGTTTTAGGGAACATATTTAGTTTTAAAGTAAGTTTCTGGGCATTTCCTGCCTTTCTGGAGGGATTATATTTCACTAAAAAACGATCTAATATGCATGTCCACATAATAATTATTATAATTATAATATATTAAAAAACACAAGCTGTATTTTAAAGAACATACATTAAGAAGCAGATTATATTAGATTTATATTTTAAATAAGACAAAAGTTGGATTTTACAGCAGTAAAATGATTGTATCTCTACAGTTTAAAGATGTAATAAGCTTTGCCCCTGCACAGAGTGGATAGTGAAACAAATGGAATCATCATAAATACATTATTTCATATTTATTACTTCCCCCTCCTCATTGCTTTATTATTGTAGCTCTAGTAATAAATAATAATGTAAGGATGCCCATAGTATATACAGTATTCTGAAGAAGGTCTAAAATGTCACTGTGTGTGCATGTGTGTGTTTTATTTAGCTGGATTTAAAAAAATATTACTCATGATATAACATTGTGCAGACATGGCTGGTAAGGACATGAGGAGGAAACAGTAGGAGCTGTATGAGGCTACTAAAGGCAGGGCTATAACATTTTGCTGTCATCATTTTATTATAGATTAAGTGCAAGAGTTGTTAGGTGTGGATAATTAGATTATAGTTTATTGCAATAGCAAGTTGTGCCTTGTTCTCAGATAGACAGCAAGTGGAGAGTGATATATGAAATGATGGGAAGGAAGGAAGAAGAGAAGCAAAGAGTGATTCACAGGCAGAGCCGAGTTTATGTCACAGTTTTTCGTTGCCTTATGGTTCCAAGCGCTGTCACCAATCTTTGCATTTTGTTATTATCTCATGAAACTTGTTTAATCAGCTACCATCTCTCCTGTGGACTTTTTAATGTCTACAGTCTCAGATCAACACAGCCCTGCCCTTCCCATATTAGATTCTTGATGAATGTGTGTTGTTGTTATTCAGCATGGTTCAATGTGCCCCTTTTTAACTTTGAGCACCCGCCCCTTTAAACCTCTCTGCACGTCCCTGATAGAGACAGGTTTTAAAGACTAGAAATGAAAACATGTGAGTCCTGTCTTTAAATGAAGGGGACGCAGCTTTAAAGATTAACCGTTTTAAAGACAATCTGGTGGTCGCACACGGGAGAATACTAATGTAATCAGATCCATAAAGTCAAGACTCACGTTTTGTTTCTATTTTTTGTATCTTGTGTAAATGCGTAAGTACATCTTAAACATCTGTATCCTCTCCAAGAGGCCATGTACCCTGTAGACCTGCCATCTGTGGATCACAATGACCTGACATCTGCGTCTGAACAGTACATGTCCTCTCTGGAGTCCAGCCCCTGTGATAATGAGTGGTTTCAGTCATCGCAGACCTCAAAGGTACCTAACCACATTTGGGTGACTGATTATTATTGCAAATAATACAGGGAGTGCAGAATTATTAGGCAAGTTGTATTTTTGAGGAATAATTTTATTATTGAACAACAACCATGTTCTCAGTGAACCCAAAAAACTCATTAATATCAAAGCTGAATGTTTTTGGAAGTAGTTTTTAGTTTGTTTGTAGTTTTAGCTATTTTAGGGGGATATCTGTGTGTGCAGGTGACTATTACTGTGCAGAATTATTAGGCAACTTAACAAAAAACAAATATATACCCATTTCAATGATTTATTTTTACCAGTGAAACCAATATAACATCTCCACATTCACAAATATACATTTCTGACATTCAAAAACAAAACAAAAACAAATCAGCGACCAATATAGCCACCTTTCTTTGCAAGGACACTCAAAAGCCTGCCATCCATGGATTCTGTCAGTGTTCTGATCTGTTCACCATCAACATTGCGTGCAGCAGCAACCACAGCCTCCCAGACACTGTTCAGAGAGGTGTACTGTTTTCCCTCCTTGTAAATCTCACATTTGATGATGGACCACAGGTTCTCGATGGGGTTCAGATCAGGTGAACAAGGTGGCCATGTCATTAGTTTTTCTTCTTTTATACCCTTTCTTGCCAGCCACGCTGTGGAGTACTTGGACGCGTGTGATGGAGCATTGTCCTGCATGAAAATCATGTTTTTCTTGAAGGATGCAGACTTCTTCCTGTACCACTGCTTGAAGAAGGTGTCTTCCAGAAACTGGCAGTAGGACTGGGAGTTGAGCTTGACTCCATCCTCAACCCGAAAAGGCCCCACAAGCTCATCTTTGATGATACCAGCCCAAACCAGTACTCCACCTCCACCTTGCTGGCGTCTGAGTGGGACTGGAGCTCTCTGCCCTTTACCAATCCAGCCACGGGCCCATCCATCTGGCCCATCAAGACTCACTCTCATTTCATCAGTCCATAAAACCTTAGAAAAACCAATCTTGAGATATTTCTTGGCCCAGTCTTGACGTTTCAGCTTGTGTGTCTTGTTCAGTGGTGGTCGTCTTTCAGCCTTTCTTACCTTGGCCATGTCTCTGAGTATTGCACACCTTGTGCTTTTGGGCACTCCAGTGATGTTGCAGCTTTGAAATATGGCCAAACTGGTGGCAAGTGGCATCTTGGCAGCTGCACGCTTGACTTTTCTCAGTTCATGGGCAGTTATTTTGCGCCTTGGTTTTTCCACACGCTTCTTGCGACCCTGTTGACTATTTTGAATGAAACGCTTGATTGTTCGATGATCACGCTTCAGAAGCTTTGCAATTTTGAGACTGCTGCATCCCTCTGCAAGATATCTCACTATTTTTGACTTTTCTGAGCCTGTCAAGTCCTTCTTTTGACCCATTTTGCCAAAGGAAAGGACGTTGCCTAATAATTATGCACACCTGATATAGGGTGTTGATGTCATTAGACCACACCCCTTCTCATTACAGAGATGCACATCACCTAATATGCTTAATTGGTAGTAGGCTTTCGAGCCTGTACAGCTTGGAGTAAGGCAACATGCATGAAGAGGATGATGTGGACAAAATACTCATTTGCCTAATAATTCTGCACTCCCTGTTTATTCTTCAAGGTCTGCTGTAAATGAAATTATGTTTGCAGTTATTCACACGGACTTGTTTATTTAGTCTACAGTAAAATCTAGAAAAATCTCAGCTAACCATAAACAGCTTCACATTCTTAAATCAAGAGCCTAAAATCTTTTAGCATCCATATTATCCATTAACTGTGTTCTCCTAGTAACTCGAAATGTAACTTTATCGTCTACATTTCAAGTTATTTTCTCAAAACTTTGAGTTAGTAAGTGTAAACTTTGAAATCTTATGTAGATGTAGGTTTCTTCCTGTTAAAAGGGAGTTTTTCCTTCCCTCTGTCACCAACTGCATGCTCATAAGGGATCGTCTCATTGTTCTCTGTATTATTGTCGAGTCTTTGCCTTACAATTTGAAGCGCCTTGAGGTGACTGTTGTGATTTGGCGCTATATAAATACAACAGAGTTGGATGTAATAACACCTAATCATGCATATGTTTTGGTATTGAAATACACAACAGATCTTTTAAAGCATTAAACTTAACTTGTTTTGGCGTGCAGATGCCCTGAATTAACTCTCTGTGTGGTTACTGTGACTCTCGAACGGGAACTATGGTGGAAGTGTTTTTACCACCTTACCAACATTTGGCTTGATGTTATCTTCCTGTCTGCTCAGGTGGCAATAACGGCAACAAATGTGAGCCAGCTGCAGCTGTTTGAGGATGGCCAGCCTGCCTGCGCGGTGCTGGCACTGCACCCTTCGGATGATCAAACACAAGGTTTGGGTTCAGCACGCTGCTCTGTGAGATGTTCCAGCCTCAGACACAGACTGACGCTCTCTGCTCTGATGTTACCTTCCAGTGGTCAGCCTATACCTGCACGGGAAGTGGTGGCTTTTGGATGACGTCTTGCGAACGTCAAGCAAATCCAGAAGTGGTTTGGTGTCGGTAACTGTGTTAAAGTACATTTGTCTAGACACTATGTCACTTCATGGCTCGTACACAGGTGTGAACAGTGAGAGAATAAATCAGTCTACTCATGACAAGAATCATCTCAAGATTGCATTGTAGGTGTGGTCGGTAGCAGCTTATGCAGCGGGTTTGCGGGAGAAACTCGGGAGAATTTTCTCCAACCACGTCATCTCAGTGTACTTCAGACTCAGCAATATGGTGACGTGCAAGATAAAAATAGTGGTCAACGACCCTCAGGACCACCTCTAGAGGTGACAGCCCCCATTAGGAATAAAATACCTGACACAGTCCACTATTTGTTTTTAGAACTGAAGAAGCCTCTTGAATTCGAGGTGAAATGTCTTAACAAACTTAAAGAAGTCAAGTTGCCTTCTTTTTTTTCAAGTCTTAAGACATACATAAATACAACCATAAATACATACAACCAAGCTGTGCAGTGGAGTGTGAAGCTGGAAAACGCATGAACCTATGTTATACTGGCTTTTGAAGCTTGCCATAGTTTTACAGGCTTCAGGTGTAAATTCACAGAAAAAGTCTGTTCTATCAATTTCTAAATGAAGATTTGCTGAATCGTTAATCTACCAGAGCCGACTGTCTGGAAACTTCTGCATGTTGTCCGCAGGTCCAGTCTGTTATGGAGAGGGTGATTGTATTTCTGCTCAGTCAGATAATGGAGAGGCCTTCACTGTTCTCCCTGCATCCTCCCAAAGAGAGCTGCAAAGTGCTGTGGAAAGACAACCAGGCGGTCGGCTTTTACACCGTGAAGCACAAAGGTGGGCAGAGGAGGATGAGAGTGATTGGCAAACAGGGTATCAGTGAACATACACATCTGCAGGTTGCGATTTATATTTTGTGTATGTCCAGCAGGAGTTTGGACAAATGTGAAGAAAGCTGCAAAGTTAAGGGCAGAAGACTGGCTTGAGTCGGATTGAAACTTTAATTAAGTCAGAAACAGCATGAAATTAGGAGCTGGGTGGAGGCGGGCTGCAAAGTGGCCTGCAGATGTGCAGCAAGTGTGGATGATCTAAAATATCTTATATGAGATAGATGAGTTGGATGTGAATTTGCATCAGATGATCTTCCAGGACCGAGCAATTCCTCAATTTTCTGATCACATCCAGGCCTAACTAATCACGCCAAGATGACTATTAGGAAGGTGTTCACTTTGAAGCTTCACAAATCTCTTTCTATGGATAAATCATACCCTCTGTTGTCCTTCTATTTGAAGGAGTTACACTGACTTAGCTTTTCAGACCTGGAAGCTACATCCACCTCTTAAATGCAATCCATGTCCTCCTCTGCTGTTTCAGGGAGTCTGTGTGACGGCTGGAGCAGCTGCTGTTACCTGCTGCCTGTTCTGGACACTGTGCTGGTGAGGAGGAGCTGCAGGAGGAGAGGCTTCGGCCTTCAGATGCTGGAGGATTTCTGCTCCTCCTTCTCTACGGAGGAGTTTCTGGGAGTCAGCTCTCCATTATCCCCCAGCATGGCTGCAGGTCAGCTCGGGTCCTTCTTTGACCTGTTTGTATACTTGTTTCTTTAGGTCTCTGTCAGACAGTTTGCTGTATCTGGTCAAGGAACTGCATGTTTTCTTCGCTTTTGTTCAATAGAAATGTTCAGTAGACTCACGCACTAATGATCTAGTTATAGCTAAAAGCTGATCACACACCTGTACATCATGACGCAAAAAAATGTAATAGGTTTTTTTTAATAGTGGAATTTGCATTTCCCAAGTGAAACACACAGAAATCCAAGATGACGCTGACTGTAACTGGAAACAGAGGTGAACTTGATGATTTAGCCCCTCATTTAAATGAAAGGCATTTGGTCAACCAATGAGTGTTTCATTTGAAGTTTTTTGTCGTCGCTTTTCCCAGAGTGTCTCCTGGTGAGATGTGCCCGGCAGGTGTCAGGATACTCTACTGTTTTTGTTATTATACCTTGGCGCTAAGCACGGGTGACCGTAACAATCACCATATTAAAGCGTATGGTGGCACATAACTGTTATAATCGTGTCTCTTGGGTCCCAGCAGTGGTTGTGGATGTGGAGTCTGAATGGTTGGCTCAGAGGTCGCCTGAAACAGCCGATTGGTATCAAAGAGTTTTGCTGAAGTTTTGCAGCTTCACAGAAGCAGAAACTTGGGTTTGGAAAAGTCTGAGGAGACCATGGAGAACAGATTTTTTAGCTGGCCTCATGAAAGTTCTGGCAAGCTGTCCGGCAGCTCAGGAAAGGAAAGCAGGGCTGGGCTCAGGCTCGGTCAGGGATAAAAACTGCTGTCCAGAACTAAAGATATTGTCAGGCGCTGGAAAGAACACTTAAGGAACACTTGAATCTGACCAAAACGTCCTTTTTGAAGGAGAGAGAGCCTGAACACTCATGGGAAGACTCACTAATTGCTTCATTTCACTGATTAATGACAATGGTTTTTACAAGGTTACACAGATCTCCTTTAAAGTGCCAGATTAAGGTGATATAGACCATTTTTCCAAAGCTCATTGTGTGCAAAGCGTTGTTTCCCAGACTTTTGCTGCTTTCTTTTATTCCTTTTTTTCCCAAACTCTTTTTATTTTTCAGAATCACAGCAAATTACAGTACAACAACAGAGTGATTGCACACCATGTAAAAAAGACAAAAAAGACTTAGCTGTGCCCAAAAGTGCCGGTCAAAGTGACATTGTGGCTATACATGTAAAAGAAACCTAACCATGTCATAAACGCGGTCCCCACAGCAAACCACAGAGTGGAGACAGTACGGGATATCCACAGCAACTCAAGATTATCTTTGGTAGAAAAAACAGAATAATAATAGAGTACCTCATGACCAAAAGAAGTCAGGAGTGAACAAAAATAAAACAAAATAAAAGCAGTAGAGTAGCATAGAACCAAGTACAATAAAATAGGGACAGCCAGATTCACAGTGGTATATCACAGAACTGCTGTCATGGTCCTGGGTCGGTGACCCAGCGCTTTAAGTTTATTATTATCATTTTCTAGTTTATTATTATGATGATGATTATTGTTTGAGTTCTATGTGTTATATTCGGTCTGCCTCTGAGTCTGTATCTCTGTCTGTCTATGGTGTCACCCCGTCTGTTTGTGAATCTGTCTGTATGACAGTATGTTTGCACTGAAGCACCGCAGCAATTTCCTAATGTTGTAAACCTGCTCAACATTTGGCAATAAAACCCTTTCTGATTCTGATTCTGTCTGTTCAGTTCAGCGTCTTGTCTGGTTCCCTGTGTCTGAGTTTCCTGTTTTATTGTGAAGGTCTGTGTCTTATGTGAGTGTGCTCAGTTTACGTTTCCCCTGTCTCGTCAGCTGTGATTTCTCCCAGGTGTGTTCCCCTCCTGTCTCTCATCCCTTGATTACTGCCATCTGTGTATTTAAGCCCTGTGTTTCTCTGTGTCAGTGTCGCGTTGTACTCTCAACTAGCTGTGTATTTTGCGTCTCTAGTGTTTAGTCACCTGCTCCAGTTTAGTGTTTCAGTCCTCAGTTCCTCTGTTATGACCTTTGTTTGTCTTTTAGTGAGTTTATTTAGTACGAGGTTTCTCCCAGCAATAAAGCTGCGCTTTAAGTCCCACTTCCGTGTCTGAGTTCTGCATTTTGGGTCCACCACTCCTGCTTGCCTGCCTGCCACACAGCCAACCATGACAACTGCACTGTTTCTACATTGTTGAAAAAGGGTTTCCATGAATTCAGAAATATTGCCGTTGACCCACATAGAGTATGTTTTACCGTTTCCACATTGCTAAAAAGAACACCTGTAATCCAGGCCTCAGAGAGAGGAGGGTGACTGACTTCCACTGGAGCAAAATCAGACATCTGGCCAAAAGAGTTAAAAAAGCCACGAAATCTGTCAACGCTAGCAAAGCAGTCTCACCAGGTGTCACAGCAAAGACCGACACATTTAGATCTAAGTGCTCCTGAAGTACCTCTAGTAAGGCAGGGACAGGACCACAACATCAGTGAGGCGTGGGCTTGTTTGCATCTATCACAGACAGGATCAGCATCAGGGTAGATTTTGGAAAGTGCGAGTTTTCACCAGTGGGTGTGGTGCAGCACTTTGCACTGGACCAGTGTATGCCCGGCACTAATAGATGACGAGTGGACCCGGAAGAGTATATCCTCCCAAAAGTCCTGGGTGATTTCCTTACCAAGGTCCTGCTCCCAAAGCGACTGAATAGTTAACACTGGGACACTCCGGAGATAAAGGATTCTTCATAGCTGCATGAAGCAGCACCGTTTTAATTTGGAGGTGGACGCAAAAGAGTCTCAATGAGTGGGGTTAAAGGCTGAGAGGGAAAATGAGGTGTCATCCCTCGAATAAAGCTACAGACCTGTGGGTACCCAAAAAAGTGGGTTTCATTGTTCAAGTTGTTCAAAGGAAGAGAAAATGCCCTTAGAATAGATCATTAAATGATTTTATACCCAAAGTAGACAACAGGGCAAAGCTTCCATCCCGTGGTGAAGCCTTAAAAACATGGTTCCTACAGGTTGCAAAGAAAAAATCTGCAGGACAAAATGCTGTCTTGGATTTCTAAGCGCATTCAGCCTCATTATCTACTCATATAATCACTCAGACTTATCCATGCTCCAACAGAAATACAACAAAACATGTGTTTGTGTGTTCAGTGTTCAAAAGGTTCCTGCAGAAGCACCAGCAGTATCGAGAGCGTCTGTACGAGGTGGAAGCTCCAGGGGGCTGGACTCAACGACGAAACATCTGGCTTAACATTCTGCTCGGACGCTACTGCCTCGGTAAACATTGGTTTGTTTTTTATGGGTTTAAGAATATTTTCAGATTTATATTGAATTGCTAACGTGGGAATGTCTTGAAGACGGCACGTGTCCTTATCTGACTCACATCTTTTAGGTACTGATAAGGAGAGCAGCCCAATATCAGGAGAAACACAGAGAAATGCACTCAAGGACTCCTTTCACAAGGTAAGAATGTCAGGCTACGTCCACACTAGCCTGGGTGAATTTGAAAATGGCGTCTGAAAACGCTCCGCCTCCACACTATCGTTTTCATTTGTTTTCACAGAAATGCTTGCGTTTCAGTACTGCGCATGCGTGATACGCAAGACGATTCGACCTGCCTTAAATCCATCTGCTGTTTATTTACTTTTCAGCTCTTTGAAACGTTGCAGCAAAACGTTGAGGAAAAGCACCGAGTTTTTTAAATGGACCAACAATGAGACGGAGTTATTGCTGCGAGTAACACAAAAGTACAAAGTTGTAAAAGAGAGTGAGAATTAAAGAATTTGAAGAAAAGCTCTCTGGAGCACGTACAGACTGATATTAACCTTTAATAGGGCTGTCAAAATTGAGCGCAAGCAAAACAACTGCTGTATAATGCCCTCTGCTATCTTAGTTTAATTGGTCACATGACTGCATCACATGACTAACATGCGTCATCGTTTTCGAAAAGGCTCCAAGTTCGCTGTCAACACTGCGACGCGAAAACATTTTCCCAAATGTATCCACTTTGGAGAGCGTTTTCAAAACGCTGCGTTTTCCTTGACCGAAAACGCCGTCTCAGTGTGGACGGAAGGCCAAAATGATGCGTTTTCAAACCAAAACTTATTAGTGTGGACATGGCCTCAGTTTCTCCACGATTACACTGAAAAACATCTTCAGCCAACTTAGACTGAAACAGCTACTCGTCACACACTTCACATTCATGGCCAGAGATCAGTACTGCCCACAGTAACGCGTTACTTGTAACTCAGACACATGGTTCTTAAAATAAGTAATCAGTAAAGTAACAGGATTACTTTTTTGGGGAAGTAATCAGTAATTAGTTACTGATTACTTTTTTCAAGTAACTTGACCAACACTGTTCATGGCTATATCAAGAGCTTGTTGAAGCCGGCGTTTTCATTGAAAACTTTAATTTCAGCTGATGGCTGTTCGAGGCTCCTCTGAGGTTTATAGTTTTGAAAATGAATGGATGAAAGTAAATACGTCCAGTAAGGCTTAGTTTGATATTTTATAGTTTTATTAACAGTGAATTTACCTGTTTTACTGACTATTCTAGTGTTGCTAAGGAGATCTTAATGTCTAATTAGTTTCCCAGAGAAATGTTGTAATTTGCAGCAATGATGACCCACTACTGATTTGGTATGACCAGAATAATATTCTGGTGTGTCGACAGCTGCAGACATTTGGGACTCGTAGTCATTCCTGTTACACTTCCATGGAGTCCACCTGAAGGGTGCTTGCATAGTTTGTGCGTTGTAATGTCTCCGTGAAAGAGTCTCTGATGACAAATTTCCATCTCTCTGCCCAACGGGGATCCAAGCAGACCCTCATGGACACGAAACATCACACGGTACACTTAGAAGACGATTCCATGAGATTTTGTAATTGTTGCAGTTTAGTGTATCGAGTGCTTGACTTTATGATTGATTTTGGACTTGTTATGATCTGTATGGCCTCACGTTTAGATTTAGGTGCTACATGTTCTTGCTCTCTGAGGAATTGTTGGGTTTCACCTCACAATACTGTGAGGCGCTTTGTTCTACCACTGAGCCTCACTAGAAGGCTAAAATAGCGCGTCTGGCTTTAACAACGGAAGCACAGTTATTTTGGGGACCGCTCTCAGACCTACTGCTTTAAACAGAAGAGGATGTGAAAACAAGCCTCTGACTTTTCTACTTTCACGGTCACCAGAGGATGAATGTCATCGACTGTACTGATCACTTGAGATGAAATCAAGATTATTAATATTTCAAAGCTTTCAGTGCTTTTATAGATTGATCTGAAACTGAATTATATGTGCAAGTGTCAGTGAGGAGAATCACACTGAGTCACTTGGTGGCACTATGAAAGCAGAGTGACTAATCCCAGACCTTCAGACTTTAAACAATGTGAAACCAGACATAGACTTGTGGGTTTTCACCTTTTTGTCTGTCAGCTCTTGACCCAAATATGTAATATGCTTTGAGATTGCATGTATCAAGAACTGGCATGTTCAACACAGTGCAGTGAAATGAGTTCCAGTACGGCTGAGTGTGTAAATTTGCACACTTTTTTCCTTTACCTGATTCTGTTAAAAAGTAGCAGCGCATTGGCCGGGAATTGGCCCTGCGTCTCCTGCATCTACCACTGAACCACCAATGCCACGTCCTGTCACTGCTACAGGGCCAGATGCTTGCTGGCTAAAAGCCCTGCATCTCTTTTGGCACATTTGAGATATTAAACGTCAAACAAGCTACCAGCTCATGGCTCAGAAAATGATTTTATGATATTTTGCATTGACAATCAGGGCCGCGTATGATTCTTCGAGATGATATCATACTATGTTCTTGCTCTAGGAACAAATGCTATGTTCCTCCCAATAATCTTACCATATGCTGTGAGATGACATTATTATTATCTGGTATTATACGACGTCCATATGAGAGTCCTGCTATCTATTTTATCTTCTCTTACAATGTAACTTTATAGAGACCAGCATATATGTCAATAACAGAGTGAGAGTTACCAGCAGTAGGAGGTTCACACCATAAGCTTCAAACTTGTGTAAACCACACATCAAATTGTGGCACAGAAAATGCTTTCGTGAGATTTTGTATTGACGTTCATGCCCCCCGAGAATGTTTCTCACCCACTTCAGAGGGTTTGTGGATTTTTGTTCTCATGTTGTGACTCTTTGTAGTTTTTTTTTTAATGTCTCCTGTAGCTATTTTGTGTAAGCAGCAATAATTTATCCAATTCTGTTTATCTCCATGCAGACTTGTATACTGGACCTGGGCACACTGGGAAGCACTGGTGTAAACACCGCAGTGGTGTTGGACTCTGCTGAACAGCAATTTAAATCATGTGAGCCAAGCCAAGGAAGATGGTCCCTGAGCAGCGAGCTCCCTGGAACAGGATGTAGCCCTGCAGCCCAAACTATCCATGTGCAATCTGGACCTCCCACCCGGCTCCTAAACACAGCACAGGCTTTGAAATCCAAGGCTTCCAAATCTACAAAGCACCACAGACAGGAACCAGAGGACATGCAGAAAATTCCCAAACGAGCCAGAAGTGAGTTGAAACATGTACACACAAAGACTGCATTCAGCAGCAGAGCCCGCAGAGAATGTTCGGACACTTAACCGAAACCATATCCACATTCATTTAGGTGACTTTGTGTTCTTTCCATCAAATCAAAGTGAGTTTTGAATGAACAGCAGACTGCATGTACCTAAACATGCACAATAAACCTTTTTGTGTGTCTTTGTAGTATCGTGTTTCTTTGTGGCTACTTAATAGTGTTTGTGCTAAATAAAAACCATGTGTCTGAGTTATTGATTTTTGCCTTCAAACATAAATACATCCACACAGATTATTATTAGAGTATAGCATATGCATTTGCTCCGTGGGTACAACTTGCACAGCATTTCAACCCATTTTAGATGCAAGGTTGGGGTTCATACGGTGACCTCAGATTATTATGCTTAACTATTAATGCACAGGATCAATCAATAAAGAGCTACAATATAGTTTTTTCTGCACTAATCACATAAAAAACCACAGCTTCTGAGGCTTGGTGTGGATTAGGAGATAGAGCAACCCGTCGACTCATTGGACGGTTGGTGGTTTGGTCCTTGACTGCTCCAGCCTGCATGCCAAAGTATCCCAAACCCTGAGTTGCTCCTGATGTGCTCACGGAGGAAAAATTGTTTAAAACTACAGATGTATTATCATCTCGCCCACTGCACTTTAGGTACATATAAAAAGAAAAAATCTTGGTGTATTGTCCGTCAGAGGATAGACTTTAAAGTTCTGATGCTGGCCTATAAAGCTCTGAATGGTTTAGGACCAAAATACATCAATGACCTCCTGACCCAGTATGAACCATCCAGATCCCTCAGGTCATCTGGATCCGGTCTTTTATCAGTTCCCAGAGTCAGAACCAGACACGGAGAAGCTGCATTCAGCTTTTATGCTCCTTATATCTGGAACAAACTCCCAGAAAGCCTCAGATCAGCTGAAACACTCAGTTTATTTAAATCCAGGTTGAAGACTCACCTGTTCTCAGCTGCATTTGAATAAAGCACCAAATCCACACTTTAAGCTTAAATTTCAAAACTTACATTTAACTACTGATTTTATCTACTGTTCTGATTTTATCTGTTTTGGTTTTATATACTGTTGTTTGTTTGTTTGTTTGTTTGTTTGTTTGTTTGTTAATTAGTTAGTTAGTTTATTTGCTTGTTTTAATCAATTTTAAATCATGCTTTTTATTTGTTCTTGTTTCTAATGTCTCTGTAAAGCACTTTGAATCACCTTGTTGTTGAATTGTGCTATACAAATAAACTTGCCTTGCCTTGCCTTGCCTTGTTTAAAGCAACCATCTATATACATAGTATTTCGGCTTTTTTGTACACTGTTCTCATTGTGTTTCTTCTTGGTTTTTTATTTTTCTAATATATCTCTAATTCACTTTTTGTTCCTTTCCCTCGTGCTGGTGTAATAAATGAATTTCCCCCAGAGTGGGATTAAATAAAAATCTATGTGTGTTTGTATTCTTGTTGGATTATGAGTGCAAGTTTTCCTTTCACCTCCTAAGAATAAATGTGCTGGAATGAGAGTACAAACCCTTGAATCATTGCTAACTTTGTAGTTCTGGTGTTCAGAAATGGTGCAACAGTTTGCACAATGCTTGCATTTAACGTGTAAAATCAACAGTTCTGACAATAATCAGCAGATACTTGTAAAAGCTTTTTGTGTAGAAATAAAGCGTAAATCTGGACTTGCTGTGTGTGCAGACACCTGAAAATACAAGCTGTACCTGCAGGTTGCTGGTTTGAGTCCCTGTTCAGATACTGGTATTTCTCAGAGGATGATCCCCTCACTAAAGACCGCACGAGAAACAACTTTAACAAACATTAAGAATACTAATTAGCGCCTAATTAGTAATGAAAAAGAAAAAAACTACATGTACTTGCGCTGCATTCACTGCTGTTCAATGAGGGCCATCATGCGCCCCCTAGGTGATCTGCAGGCAATTTCTGCATAAATGAGAAGAGTCCGGGCTGTCCGTCCACTCTCACCGCACGCATTCTCTTCTGCACTATTACCCGCCGGCGTCTGCTGTGTAGAAAACCGAGCGCACCTCTCATTCAGGGACGAACAGGAAGTCCGGAAAAAGGAAAAATCTGAGGGAAGGGAAAAGTTACGATTTTATGAAAGATGAGTCGCATTTATCACAACACGTCTCTGCAGAACAAGCCAGTCCACAGTGAAAAGTTTGACCGTGCGTGGTGTCCCTCTGCGTTTGAGAGGTATGTGCTCGCGTTCACACGCTACAGTGTTTCCCCTGTGAGGGGGCAGCACCAGACTCCGTCAATAAATCCCTCGGTGTTCCCAGAGAGCAGATCTGTGAGTTGTACACTGTTCAAAACATTTTAAAAATGAAATTATGTCGGGTATATGCAGCACAGCGCAGTGTAGGTGGATGTACGACCAGCAGTATCAGAGCGCCCTGGCTGCACTTCCTGTTGTGGCCACTAGAGGCTGACACAGTATTGACTCCCGTGTTCAACATAAACGAAAAAAAAAAAAAAAACATGTTTGCAACGTGGTACAAAAACAGATCATTTCACTCATGGTAAAATTGTAGCTGCGATAATCAAAGTGCTTTAGATGACATTGTAGAACTAACACGAGGCATTTTCTCAAGGTGCAGAAGTGAATTAACAAACTCATCACACACTAGAGCAGCTGGGGCCACAAGTGTGAACTCCTCCTCAACGCTTTTCTATTTGTTTTGCATTTTTCAAGGAAAACCATGCTTCAAAGCTAGCCGCACCGCCTGATAAGTGACTGCGTTGTAGCTTCAAAGAGACACTAAGCTGTTAACCAAACAGCTAACATGGTTTAATACTGGAGTGACTTAACATCAGTTTAGATGTTTCACTTTTTTTTTATTACAAAACTGTATTGCTTCCTTTTACTTATAGTTAGAAAGAAACTAATAATTCCACTGAGGGTCACGGTGTCTTTTTTGGATGAGCCCGGACCGTGGGGCCTGACTATAACAAAGCCAGGCTAATAGGGGTCACTGGACTGAACCTCTTGACCCCGTTTGGGCCTTTTTCAGCATTTTGATGTAATTATCTGGGAAATATTTGCTCTAATGTGAGGTACAGAGCATCAAAGAAATTTGAAACTTTCACGTGGAATTCTAGTATGTTATTAACATGTTAATATATCTTAGTATGTTATTAACATAACTAAGAGGGAATGCATCAATAAAATGCTCTCTATCAGTGTTGGGTAAGTTACTTTAAATTAGTAACTTAGTTACATTACTAGTTACTTCTATCAAAAGTAACTCGGTTACTTCAAGTTACTTGTTACTTTCAGAGTAACTAGTTACTAGGGAAAGTAACTTTGGTTTTACTCAGAATTCTCTTGTTAATGTGTTGCTTCCATAGCTTTGCCAGTCTTCTAGCTTGCTTACTTGCCACAAGTGCACTGTGCCACCTACCAATAGAAAGGAAAAAATAATGTGCACATTTCCACGAGAGAAATCCCACACCTGATTCTATCCTAGCCTGCTTTTTACATCAACACAAAAACTGCAGTCGTGGTGCTTTCGATTGTACTCAGAACTCTGAAATTCTGCCTTCTGAATAGGAAGATGTAGGTAACACCAGACTGCAGATGAGCTGCATACAGAGCTGGACTGGGACAAAAAAATCATCCCGGGCATTTTGACTAGAGACCGGCTGCCATTATAGTAAAAATCATAAAGCCTTTGAATGAAAACAAACACTGTTCTGACAGTGATGTTCACTGTTCTGATGGTATATATGTATCAATCTATCAATTGTTTGTTGCAAGATTCAGATAATTATTTTTTTAAAAGTGGGACATTTTAAATGAGAATAAGAAAGTATGTCTTTGTGCCCCCCTTTCCCTGTTAATGCCCTACCTGCCCCCCTGGCAACACTTTGCTAGACCCGCCCCTGCACAGTTACCAGCTGCCAGCTACCTAAAAAAGGATCCTGCTGTTATTTGTCTCTCAGAAACAGTTCATAACTTCCCTTCAACTCATTCATGTCACCTAAAAGGTAAACCTGTTTCTCCATCACCTGCCCATCTCTGATGATTCAGTAAGGACATCTCCTGGTTTCATCTTCATGTTTCACTCTCATCACATATTCAAACCGATATCATGACCAGCAGCTTTACAGCTGTGGCTCCAGCAAACATCAGCTGATACTAGAAATTAATATTAAATATATTCTAACAGCAGCTTATTAAACTTAAACGTGCTGCTGTTGTTTACCGCGACATCCGCTGGTTTCCTCTTTCTGGCGCAAAGTGGGTGATAAACAAACAAGAGAGAAAAGCCGATCAGCTGATCATTGATCAGTTTCATGATTGAGTAGATACAGGAGAGGGAGGGGGGGAGAATGAGAGAAGAAGAGGCAGCTGTGCATCGTAAACACAGAATAACTCCAGCTTTGTGTCTTTTTCATTGTAGCTGAAGTCCAGGACAAAATGTTCCTTTTCACCTCAATACGAAACGCGTAATATTTTCTTTGAATACGAGACGATTCCGTTTTTTACGGGACGGTTGGCAACTCTAATAATTAACCTTATGAACAAAATAAAGTTCAACATCATTAACTTCATAGCACCACCCAGCTGTATAAACTCCGTCATGCTAGCTAGCACGCAGTACGGAAAAGTCAGCATAACGAAAATAAACTCCACCTAAACTTGGTTCATATCTGACCCAGATGGACTGCAGGTCATAACTTCTTACCTGAAGTTCAGTTCACCTGACACTCGGACCGGCGCCTCGGGTCTCTCCTCTTGCCTGCCTTTTCCTTCATCCACCTGCTGGCCTCCACCACTTGCTAATGTTACTGAATCTGTGGAAGCTCCGCGATAGCCACCACACGAAGTAACGAATAACGAGCCTACCTAAATCCCAGTAACGAGTAACGCGTTCCCGGTTTTGGCATAATAACTAGTTACCGTGCTCGTTACCACAATAATAACGTAGTTACTGTAATGCGTTACTTAATAACGCCTTAGTCCCAACACTGCTCTCTATACTTGTTCTACATACGTTCTATGTTCTATATACTTTTTCAGTTATTTTTATTTTATCTAAGAAGCCATTTTTTCTTCTTGCTGACAATATTTTCACTTTAAAGGAAGTGAGTGAGTCTACCGGTAATCAGTCAGGCTCTATTCCTTTGTAATTCTAAACTCAGTCGGTAAGACTAGGAAAGAGTTATATGACTCTGAGTAGATATTACAGTATGTGGCCAGTAAAACTGCTGGTGCTGGAGGCCAGTAGGGGAAAAATGTAATATTGGGAACTGCACATATTGTCTGCCTACAGCAAGCTTGCAGACTGATCCCCTGAGGTTTTGATATAACAGCTAACATGTGGTAAAATTCAGGGACTTTAGACATGCCGGGCTAAGACTTCCCCTTCATTTTGCTTGCCTGCTGCTGGCTGGATGTAAAGTGATGTAACTTTGATCACAGTGTGTGGACGAGCTGCCAGTTCGTGGTCTTTGCTAGATCCAGTAACAAAACTACTGTCATGTGACTAAAGCAAATGGAAATGGTGAGTTTGGGTTTCAGAGCACAGTCGAACTTTTACTGCATTGGTTTGTTCTGAAAAACGTTTGAATGCCTTTATTCTGTAGGATTTATGTGTGCTATGAATCATCCTCCCTGCAGTTCTAGTTCTGCGTTTAACTGAGTCCCTATTTAGCACTCAGTCCCAATAAAACAGCACTTTATTTCGCCAGTACACATTTAGATACTCATTATTGTTTTTCTACACAGTGGCCCTGGAGTGCTTTTAGAAGGGAAGCTGCTCGATGTTTCCAGACATGCAATCACTGACAGCAACAATCAAAAGGTACAGTAATAAAACCATCGGTTATAAGAGCCCAGCATGACGCCTTCTTCTCAGTAGATGCAAATAATTGTAAAAAGACTGTGAGGGTTTTCAGGTCACTATTCGAGGAGCAGGCATTGGTGATAATAAGCAGAAATAAGTAAAGCTGAAAACCACTGGAAGGTATTTATTCATCCTTCTGTCACCTGCAGGTACGTTTCTACGTGCTGTACATCCAACCGAGCCGCATCCATCAGCGGAAGTTTGATGCCAGTGGAAAGGAAGTGGAGCCCAACTTCAGTGACACCAAAAAGGTCAACACTGGTTTCCTCATGTCCTCCTACAGTGAGTACACTGGAGTTGGATCTGCTGGCTGTGCAGTGTCAGAATAGGCCGAGCAAGACATGAGGTGCGGTCAGGTGCAAACTCTAGAAATCTCCATTTATTTGTATGACGAGAACTAGCTGCAGTTCAGTTCCTCAGTCTGATTGATGAGATGTAATAAATACTTTTTTGTTGAGGTCTGAAGTAGAACAGATCAGTAGTGCAGCATGCAAACCTGAAAAGTCTAACCCTGTCCTACAATTCACCAACTTCATGCAGCGACTTTTACAGGAAGGCAAGCAGCGATGATTGCATGCTAATGCTAGCTCTGTTTCTTAAATACGCCACTGATATGTAACAAGAAAAAGCCTCGTGGGTGCGGAGCTCTTAATTCCCTTCATTTACTTGGCTTCATTGTGTTTTCCGTCTTTACAGAGGTAGAAGCTAAAGGGGAGTCGGACCGTTTGTCTGAGGAGCAGCTGTCAGCCGCGGTGAACAAAGCCGAGCTAATGAAGATAACTGAGAAGCACAGACCCGCTGGGACCTGGGCCTTTTGGTATCCGGAGGCAGACATGGAAAAAACGGACCTGGAAACAGGACAGGATGTACGGTTGAAGACTAGAGGAAACAGTCCTTTCGTATGTGAGTCTGAACTTGATGTTTGTTATTTACTTGCCTGTAGAGCCTTTCTGTGAATTGTCCTGCCTAAGATCTTAACATCCATGTACACCGTCTGTGCTGTCTGCGGTTAGGGTTGGGTCTGAGTTTGGTGACATCGGCCCAGCAAAGGGTCTGTTTATGCTGTAAACTGCTAGTCAGTGTAGTAAAAAATACAAGTTAATAGAAATGAATCACTGCTTAACTGTCTACACCTAAAGCTGCAGTCGTCTTCTTTGTTTGTGTAACTATTGTCTGACTTGTATATGAACTTGAATCTGCATCTGGAGTTGTAAAACAGGAAGGGGTAGCTTCTGATTTACACCTTCTGTGGTATGCTTTAGTAAACTCTGTTCTGTCACTGATGAACTGCAGACATTGTGTGGATGCATGATTTAAAGGTTCAAGGTTTGCCTTCTTTTGTCATCACATGCTTTGAGACCTTTTCCTCTGTGTATCTAATCCTTTTGTAAAGGCAGATGAAATAATATAAAAGACACTTCAGAGCTTCACAGTCTTTAATTTGATTCAGATTTCCACCAGCTTGCTCACTAGCTTAAAGAAACGGTTAGAAGAAAAACGAATAATACTTGTTGAAACTGGTGCCTGGAAATACAAAGCAACATACTCCATGTGTTTCAAAACTGGGACGAGGGGACATCGTTTAGGACAAAAATGAACATCGGGTTGTATTTCTCTGCAGAAAGAGAAATTGGTTTATTTTGGAATAGCTCTAGTTATTATGTGATTATTATTTTTTCTTTCCCGATTGCCAAGACTTGGGAGAGCAAAGCCAAAAACCACATGTTCTCACAGCCTACGGCCAGGAGGTTTGGGTCAAGGCTGTCTGCCTTTGTCTATCTTTATCAGTTAAGTTAACACAGTTGGAGTTTTTAAGCCTAACCAAATGCTTTCATTTTACTTTACTGTTCATTTTGAAGTGGCATGCATGTGTTCACTTGGTTAAATAAGTATATTTCTGGTCTGTCTGCTTCCATGACAAGTTTAGTCCTAAATTTCACATCATGCTTCAGTTAATTGTACCTGGAGACACCCTGTATGTCACATTGAGCTGTAAATGTAAAGAATCCTTAAGACTGCAACTGTCGGTTAACACAGTGGTTCCCAAACTTTTTTTGCTGGGCCCTCTTTGTTTTACAAGAAAAATGTTGCCCCCCCCCCCCTGCACATATTTTGCTCCATTGCGGTTAATTTCACACCTCAAACATTTAGTAAACAATTAAGCAAATACAAGCAATCTGCAGTAAATTACAGGTAGTAAGAAAATAAGCTACTAACTCTTTTACGCTGCGTCCACACCTACACGGGTATTTTTGAAAACGCAGTCCATGTAAACGCCGTTTCGAATCACTGAAAACTTTTAAAACTCCTTTTTTCCGTTTACGTGTGGACGAGGAATACAGAGTTGGTCACGAAAAGTCAAAGGTATGGGCCTTTGTTCACATCAGCTGTGCACACGTTAGTTTTTTACATGAGATGAATTGCAGAATAGCAGATGGAGACAAAATACTGTTAATCTGACTATCTGCAGGTTTTACACACATGCAGTTACTGTCCCTCCATTTACAAAGGCAGAGGCGTCATGGTGTGATTATTTTACATGTAGTTTTTTTTTTTTTTCATGTGTAATAATATTCAACATTGCTATCAATACATTTTTCAAAAAATGCCTCTCTGTGCAAAATGGGTTTAAAAACATAAACAACTGTGGGATACTGTTAGTCCGTGATTTGAACAGCCCAGCGCTGCTCCCGACGAAGGAAAAACCAATTGTGCAGGGGAGACCTACCTCAGTACTTGTGCAGGTGAAGCCAAAGGGCAGATATGCTTCACCATATTTTCTAGTCTTTGGCTTAGAATGAAGTTGGTTTGGAAACATATTCAGCGATGCTTCATCTCCATCCCCCTTTTTGGGGGGATACTCCCACTAGGTTTAAATCTGGGACTCCCCACCATTTGACCTTAGACTTGAAGAAGCTTCTCGGATGAGAGGTGAAACGTCTTCAAGCAAGTTAAAGAAGTCCAGACGCTTTTCTTTGCAAGCTCCTTTGATAACAAAAGGAAAGACACCCAGCTGAACTAAAATGATCCATGTAGCAAACAAAAACTGTTGTGAGCCACCACCCTCATATCGCCTTTGTGCTTTTGGAGCCTTGACCTGACTTTTAAAAACTAATTGGAAATAAATTACACTTTAGCTAAATACTTGTAATTTATTTCCCCAAACCAGGCAGAGCCGCAGTATAAAGACTAAAGAGCCGCATGCAGGTTGCCGACCTCTGGTTTAGACTGATATCAATACCTGTCCTTTGGTTTTTAGCCTGGATTTATTCAGATGTGATGGATATTTGAACATTTATTATCAGATGTCTCCATCTTGTTGCTTTCTTAATTCTGTGTAGAGTTAGAACTTAAACATGAATCTGACATTCAAAGTTTTGAAAACTTTCTCAGATTTTTCAGATTTCTTCTCTATCAAAGTCAGTGAACGGTTAATAATCAAGTTGGCATATCCTTACAGAGGTGATAAAGCTTAAAGAGTAGAATTCAAAGTTGGTAGCTCACTTCGTTTAAGTTCTATAAATGCCTTTAAAAACCTTACGTACTTCTTTGTTTTGTGTCATGCGTAAATAACTTCATTACCTTCTTCAAATTCCAGTCTCTTTGGCCAGAATTGATGGCGGCACAGTGACCAAGTGTAACTTTGCTGGAGACGATAAGGCTGGAGCTTCATGGACAGACAAAATAATGGCCAACAAATCAGACACCAGCAGCACTCGGCAGCCTGGAGGAGGAGGCGAGGGAGCAGAGGAGGACGAATGGGTGAGGACCAAATCTCTAAACAAATGAAATGACTCACATAATATCAGGGATGTAGCCCAGATCGGTGGTTTGTCATTTATTTTTCCTTTTCTTACAAATTCCTGAAAGAGTTTCTTTTAATTTCCTGAAAACTAACTCAAAATAAAGAGCAGCCGCCAAGGCCCTCGCAAGAACAGATCAGGTATCTCTGACAACAGGCGTGACATGGAGTCGGAGACAACGTGAAGGAGGAGCGGGGATACGTTGTAAAGTTGATTGCAGATGTGCAGCCACTGCAGGAAGGCTGAAGTAGCTTGAATTGATTGCCCTGTATGACAATTACCCAGGGCATGAGGTGAGCCGTCAGCTGATGCGGGCGAGCATTAGGATCTGGTCTGGCTGGAATGCAGCTAAGGCTGAGCTTTGTGGCTTTCCTCAAACAATCATTTTTTCAGCTGCAGTGGAAATGATATCATGCTCTCAAATACCAACGTTATTAAAAATTTCAGTCGTGCAGCAGTTATACTAACAAACATATTTCTGCCTAATTCCACAGCCCACCATGTAACATAAGCCATTTTTCCACTGCACAAACTTCCCAGTGACCAGGATCTGTTCGCCGTGGGGTTAACTTAACTTCCAGGAGATTTATTCTACTCTGTTCAATGTGACTCATTCGCAAAAAGTTTGCAACCTTGGGGGCGGTGCTGGCAGGCTAAGGTGCTACGTGCTCAGGATTGTTTGCTTTTATGATCTATCCAATTTACTTACTTTTTAATTACTGGAAGAAAGTTCTTGTGACAAAAAGGTCGAGTTACTGCAGCTGCAAAGACTCATTTTCCTCTGTTTGTAATGCATTGTGTATGAATTTATGAGATATTGTACAGCCAAATGCAAGCTGATTTTTAACTAAATTATAGGAAATTAGCTGGAAATTACAGGTCAGATGATTCACAGATGAATACTGTATATTCTTAGACATCGTAGTGCATTGATTACACACCTTCTTCCTGTTAAAAGGAGTTTTTCCTTCCCATTGTTGCCAATGTGCTTGCTCATAGGGGGTCATATAACTGATGGTTTTTCTCTGTATTTATCATTGTAGGGTCGACCTTACAATATAAAGCTACTTGAGGGGACTGTTGTTGTGATTTGGTGCTGTATGAATAAAATTGAATTGAATATTGATGTAGCTATCGAAGGCCATCACAGACGAGGGATGTAAGGGGAAAAAAACAAAAGACTGTTTGGAGGTTTGACAGGTCTGTGTGTGCATCAGAGCTTCATAGACTTTATGTGCTGCTGGTGGTGAAAACTGAGGGGCTGGAAAGATCTGATACTCATCCTCCCTGGACTCACTGCATCCAACTTTGAAGTGTCACTAGCATCCTTAGACTGGCCTCATCAGTAGGTGATGCCCTTTGAATCTATTATACTAAAGTGTATGCAGATAGCGAAATGCAGTTTGTATCGCTGCCAACAGGTGTCACAACTGGACTCTGAATAAACGCTGTTTGCATGTGTATCTGATCAAGCTTTAAGATGATGTGCAGTAGTAATTAACTTCAGATTGTTACAACACTGTAGACCTCTCGCTTATAGACTAGTGTATGAGTAACCCATGACTCTATCGCAGATGGCTCGATATCCATAGAGTTGTTGAGGTAGACCTGAGTTAGGTGCCTTCCTGAATGAATATGTGAGAAGAAAGAAATCTGGCCAGCCCCTCAGTTTCCACTGGCAGCCTCACAGCAGCTGGATCACCGGCTTCAACATGACAGAAGCTCTACTAGCCTCTGAATCAAAGCTAGCTGTGTTTCAGTAACTGTTGAGGAGCAGTCAGCAGGTTTTGGACCCACATGTTACTCAGTGTTACACCGAAAACGTTAAAGCAATTTCCATGAGAACAAAGTTATGTCGGAAAGAATCTGTAGGGCTCCTCTCTTGCGGTTGCCTCTCCCATCACCACTGAGGTCAGCGGTTTGAACTCTGAGTCCCTTAATTTTGTGTCGCTGACTGTAGCCAGCTTTTAGCACCGCACTGGTGGAAAACTAGTATTAATAGTCTGGCTTTTGGCACATACGGTCGATATACTTCAGCAGTTACTTTGCTCGTTGTTGACGTGGGTCAGACACGAGGGTCAGGGTTTATTTTGATTTTTGAAATTAGAGTTAAAAACAGGTTGTTAACGGGTCACCGGTGACCTGGTGGACGTTAAGACCACGAGTTCTTTAATGATAGAACAGGTTTTCCCCTTTAAATCAGATGCATATTTAGCTTCTTGACTTCCTTCTTGACTTTTTAGTACAAACAGAACCAGACAGGCTGTTGCTCAACCTGACCTGTGCAAATCCTCTTTACTGCCTCAGACTTTGATTAAAGGTTTCAAACAATATTTCCTGCTAAAATTTATGAGACGTATAAAAGACTTTCTGGAGAGCAAGAATTTTGTGCCGAGGATTTCCTGCAAGAACTTTGCTTTGTGGACTCATAACATCAGTTATTTAAGGAAGTGAGAGAAATGCAGTGAGTTGCACAAGCTATCAGGCCTGCATGGGAGAACTCCACCTTTTTATAGTGTGATCTGGAAAACGAGCTATGATTTGGCCTGGCGTGAAATGGACAGCAAAAACCTTCTGCGGCTGTTATTCAGAACATAATCGAAGCTTTAGACAAACAGAAACCAGAAAGCACTCACTGCCCCTGCTTTGTTTTATCCACAGGATGATTGAGAAAACTGTGTTTCCCACCAGTCTGAACTCAGGGCCCCGATCCAATCTCCAGCATGGACTGGACTTTGACTATTATATCTTGCATATGTTGCCGTAGGGCTGGAAACCTCGCGTCACCTCTACAGTATGGGACTAGCTGTCTTGGAAACTGTGCTCTTCTCTTGTATGCTTCACCACATTTACATGAGTCAACCTGCATGTTCATGTTTTTGAATATGGAGGCCTGCAAAGAATTCATGGTAGTAATGAAGTTTGTAATATCACAAATTCTTATTCTAATTTTAACTGAGAAAAAAGTGACTTTAATGTGACGATTTTACAAATTATTTTTGTTTAACTTTTATGAATTTTATAGACATGATGTTTCCAACCATCTGTTATATTAAAGTGCAGCCAGTGTGCAGTATTAAAGAGCACAGGCTTGAGCATTATGGTTTTCTAAATAAAGATGCAGCATGCTACACAAGTGGAGAGCCCTCAAATTGCAAACCTGTTTTTCTCAACTGGCTTTTTTTTAAGTGCTTTTTGGCTTTGAATACAAGGACCTATTTGGGCCACGTTAAGAAAAAAAATTATTGATCAATTTAAGAATAAAAACAAAATTTTAAGATTAAAGTTTAAATAATATTTTGAGAATAAAGGAAAGAAATGTGGAAATTAAAAATGTCTTGCGTTAAGTTATTTGTCTTTTAGCTCATAAACACGGAGCGGTGATAATTAAAAAACACTGAAGAGATGGTGCAGAAATCTGCAGCTGATCAGAAGTTAAAAAAACAAACCGGAACCAATGTCTGGCAGTGGACGCATGCAAGGATACCGATGGCTATGCAATAAAGATGGATGTCATATCACGATGAGACAGCTGATCGAGTTGTTTCACTAAATCGTCTACACGAGGCATTTTGCAGAGGTTGCAGGAGCCGTGGCAGTTGTTTGGCTTTAAACAACAATTGTAATCTTCACATTTCAACTTTATTCTCAAACTAGTATTTTGAGTTTCATCTACAAGTTCTGACTTTAATCTCAAAATGAACGCTAATTTCTTTTTTTCTTAATGTGGCTCTAATACTCCTTCGTGGTTGAGCTAAAGGACAATATGACTTTGTGCTTTGAATAAAACCAATGAATGTGTGTTAAATGACGATTGCGCTTTGTTTTTGTGTCAAATTTTAAGGTGGGGATCTAAAACTGGGATTTCAGCTAATTAAAGTTTCACTGTGTGCAGAGGAACATACAGTGTCCTCATTAGAGCTTAATGTCACAAACCCAGCTGGGGTTCTTCTTCAGGGAAAGTCAGTTATAAAGCCTCAAATCACAATCACATTCACATCATTAATGCATTTTAGAACATAGGAGCAATGCAACAAAATTTGGGGAAACAATTTTTATTTTAATGCTTTCAATATTTTCAGGAAAGAACTACTGAGACCAAACTTGATGCACTTCAGAGAGTGTGCCTGTATTGCAGATACAGACTAAGAAACAGACAAATTTTGACGATTTTCAAGTTTTATATTGGTTTTTTTTTTCCCCTAAAATTGTATAATTTAAATTTCACACATATAGTCTCTTTGGGTAAGGGACATCAACTTTTAAACATATTAGGAACAAACTTTTCGTTTTTCCTAACTGTAAGCAGTCACACCCCAAAAGCATTCCAGTTGTGACATTGTTGCAATACCCATTAACCAAAGTAACACAATTAAAAGGCTCGTGTGTATTTTATTATTAAATATAACAATTTCAGCAACGCAAGATCAGTTTGGCTTCTTGATTATAGCACATTTAATAGATTTTGCAAACGACAAAGTGGCAACAGAAGCAAATGGAACAAAGAGACGTTTGTTTTCACTTAAAATAAACTAAACTAAACAAACCCCTAAAAAGCAATTATGCAAAGCAACAATGGATTTTCTAGGATAAATGCAATTTTTTAACATGCAGCCATACAGCTAATACATCCTTCATTAGCATTATGTGCAAAATTCACAAATGTTGAACAGATTGGTTTTTATTTCTCCATTTTCATTGAGTGTATGATATAAATAATGCACAGAAGTATATACATGAATACTGAACATTTCTCTTAGTACTTATTATAATATACTATGTGCTGCACAAGTCATATTTCAGCTTGGAATTGAATTACATTCAATTCTTTTTCTTGTAAAGTCATATTGACTAAAAATGTGCAGCTTCGAGAGAATAAGCTGGCAATCAGATCAGAGGCTCTGAACCTGTTAGTACTCCATTTGTCTTACAGAAGAAGTTTTTTGTTCGAACCACCGCAGAACATCGTCTTTGTTCTCTTTGACCCACTGGATGTTCACTTGGGTTTGCTCGATGGCCAGAGACACAGCCCTGGAGGCACCACCCAGGTCGTAATTTTGAAAACGCATGAGCTGTAGACACAAAGGGGTGAGAAAAAAAACACAAAGTTAGGTGTTGGCATGACACAGCAGCATGTGAAAGACCGTTTCTGTTCTTTTTTCTGCAGCTATCAGTTTTTGAACATTATTAAATTAAATACAATACTTGAAATATAAGCTAAAGTAGTATAAATTATGAAAATGCTATAGACGGTGAATAAAACAATGATCTCAACATAATTCAACAATGTTGAAAGGCCTAAAGTAATTGGTGCAACAGTTAAAATATTTGGAGTTAAAAATAAAATATAATTCATAGATAAACTTAAAAGATAAAAAAGAAAATGTAATTATGCCCTCATGAAAAAATGATTAAATAAAATATTGAATCTAATTTACACATATTGAAAAGGATACAGATATGTTGGAGTAATTAGCTAAAAGAATAGCTACAATATTGTAATTAGCATTTAGATAAAAAAAAAAAGCTAAAAGAGAGAGCTAAAAGCAGCTGTTGCCACTGTTAAAATATAGCTAAAAGTAACAGCATGTGAAATTACATTTCTTTCCCTTTTCTGAACAGCTGTGAATGTTGGAAATGTTGAAAAAGCTCAAATAAGTAGCATAAATAATGAAAACACCACAGACAGTGTCTTAAATAATACTCATTTAGTAATGTTTAAAGGCCAAAAGTATTGGCAGGTAAAATGTTTAAAATTATCTTCAGAAGGTTAAAAAAGAAAATGTCATATTTATAATCATGAAAAACGGTTAAATAAAATATTTAACTAATGTAAGTTACATATGTATTGAAAGATAAAGATACAACGAAGTAATTTAGTTAAAACAACAGCTAATAATTTAATTACCTGAAACATGACATGATATTGAAAAAGTGAAAAGCAATAGTTCCCATTTTTAAAATATATCTAAAAGTAAGTTATGAATGTTTAAAAAGCTAAATGTAAATGATAAATTCAACAATTAAAAAAAAAAGCTAAAGATCTGAAATAGTTGGAAGTAATATAAAAAAAACTAAAAGCAATGATTAGAACAGCTAAAGTAAAACAGTAACATTAATATAAAGTTAAAATAAAGAATGTTGATATGTGGCTAAATGTAAATGTTTGCTGAAAAAGGTAAAAGGGTGGCTGAAGGTAAATAATATGTGAGTAACCTGTTATGTAATTGAATAAATATGAGCTGAAACGTAGTTGAAAAATAAGACATTCAGCTTTTGTCAAGTGAGATTTCAGAAACTAATGTGTCATTTGTAGCAGTTAACATCATACAAATAAAAATGACCGTGTTAAATGTGTTAATGAAGAAGAGTTTTGAGAACTGCTGATTAGTACAAGGGAAATAAAGCTAATGACACAAATTCTGTGTCATCTGTCAAAGGTAAGTAAGATTAATTATGGAGTCATAAATAAATGAAGTATTGGGGTGTATCTGATTTGGTGTGAGCAGATTACTGGATTGTGATTAGAAAGACAACTCATACTCCTGCATACTCATACTCATTTTAGCAATAAAAATGACTGGTAAATTACCTCTTCCAGTTCAAACTCTGTCGAGAATCTGCTGGTCACTCCTGCAATCAGCATCGCCCCGTCCCTGGTAAAATATTAGCAACAGTTTTCAGTGAAACTCAAGTGATTCATTTATAAGTGTTGATACTAACCATCAGTATCAACTACCGTAAGTTGATACTGATGGTTAGTTTTAGTTAGTTTTCATTTGTTTTACATTATGAACTTGGTAATGACAGGTAATGATTAGTCAAGGAAAAATTGAGTTTCAATCCCCTGCTAATTAAATAATTTACTTTAGATAACGTTCGCATGTCAGTGTGGCCACGAAATGACCCCCCCCCCCCCCCCCCCCCCGCCGCCCTTTAATTATACTGTGATACAGTTTATTTTAACTTCCTGGTAACAGCACAAACAGGAGAGGTAATGATAAGAAGTGATTAAATAACAGGACCTTTGCACTTGATGACACAGTGCAGGATTTTTATAGTCGACTGTTTATAAATGCCTGATTTTTTTATGGCCCAGCTAGTTTGTTCACAGGTCACTAAGTGCTCTATAAACATCTGGCCCCTGAACCAGCCGAGGCCCTCGACTCTCTGTGATGAAGCAGCAAATATGTCTCCTCTGCGCATAAAGCAGAAGCCAAAACATAATCGAGAAACATGTGGTGGCGCCATATAACCCCAAGCCCTCGCCATATTTTCATTTTCAACCAAAAACTGGTAACGTTACTTTGTTAGTTCAGTTTTGGTCTCCACCCAATCCTGAAAAAATATTGTAGTTATCTTGACACTGTTGGCTTGTTTCTTAGCAAAACTTGTACTGTTAATGTTTTTTTTTTTTGCTCTTCATTAGCTTCAAGTTTCTCAAGCAACTACATTTCCCCTGTGGACACCAATAAAGATTTCTCTTATCTAGTCTTGGTTAGTCTGTTTGATGCTGGCAAGTGGGTTGAAGGCGCAGCTGAGACTGAATGAACATGTCGAATTCAGGAGGAAAAACCTGAAACCACGACCTAAAACAGGCTACACGTCTTCTTAAAGGCAGGTCATTTTTTGGCTGAAAACTTATGGCCTTCAAACTGCACTCCAGAAGGCCATCATAGATAAACAGATCTAAAAAGGAGATAATATTTAATCACATTAAACTTAGAGCCATAAGGTCAATGCAGACACCACAAGATCATATCCACACCAAGCCAGGTAATCCCATATATGGATATTTTCTTTTTGCATTGTCCCTCCTGTTAAATAGTCAGAAACATAGCTACCAATGGTTGCAACAGTGCTGCATTTTATTGTCTTCTTGAACTAAATCAATAGGAGGAAAAAAAAGAAACACGCTGCTGTGGGTTGGTTGTTTTTGTTGCTTTGTGCCAACGCCATTGAAATATACTCGCAATTCTACAACAGGAAGCCACTGAGCAAATTCACATTTTTACAAGCCAGCTGAAATGAGGTCATACTGCCAAAAACTGAGCTCATCCAGAGTTTTCACACATCTAACTGGGGTGTTATGGAAACTCCTCCACCTTTATAAGTGTATGTTCTGAGGTAAGCCATGAATTCTTAAACTCCTTGTAAATTTGTTGGAATAAAAAGGCTAAATAAACACTCATCACTGAAGGAAATGTGACCTATCATCAACCTCAACCCAAGAATACTGGCATCATGTATGTTTGTCTAATCCACAGTGCAAAAGAGATGACTCAGAAAATGAGATGGCATCTGTAAAAACCAATATGAGAGGGACTAAAAGCAGTTTAAATAGCAACCTACCCTTGGCTGACGTAGTCCCAGTTTGCTCTGATAAAGTTCCAGGCCAGCGCCTGCCCCGCTGAGTTCTGGGCTATGTAGTAAATTGTAGAAGCGACGTCCATCAGACGTATCTTCTCAGGGTCCAAAGTGTAATCAAGGTATCTGCAAGATAAGGAAGGCTCTTACTGGAAACCTAATGAATAAAACCCATGTGTATTGGGAACTGCTTTATTAAAACAGTTTACACATGTGGCATACACTTTAGGATTTTATGCTTTACCTGCTGAGCAACCAGATCTTCTTGGTGCAGGACAGAGCACGACGGAGCTGCTCTTTCTCCGAGGTGTTGCTGGAGGTCTGATACATGTCCCAGGCAAATTCCCACTCTTCCTTCTCACCAGCAGCCACAGCTTGGCAGTAGATTTCAGACCGCAGGTTTGGGTGGATGCTGAATCACACACACACACTTTATTTTTCCTGTTTCAGGACCATCTAATTTTCACATTTTTTTCTTTGTGCTGGACGGCTGACATCACATGTTTTTGCTTCAGAAGGAATCTCATCAGCAGTATAAGAAAAAACTCTACCCGCCAAAATAAAATGCAGTCCATTATACTTTATAGAAATGGCTCATCAGTATAGTAGACTGTGAACATTGTCAGTTTATGTATGTGGTTTATATATTGATGTTTACAGAAGTCACAGAAAATGCTCAAATTATTGACGTTGTTGACAATTGAAAAAGAAGACATCCAATGGCATGGTCCAACATCTGCCCACCCATCAAAAATTCAATGAAAACACAACACTGCTAGATTTTTTAAGATTTGGAAAAGTCCATATGCTAAAAGAGAAAATGTCCCCTGATGTCTAAATTAGTTTGAAAAGTGAAATGATGTCCCATCCATCCAGGTTCTTAAGGACTTCTTCAACTTGTGTTATTGAGGTATCCTGGCAGAGCCGTAGAGACAGACAAATCACGAATCATGCTCATTTCCCTACCTCCACAAATACCACTGGTAGAGACGCCGTGCAGAGCAGCAGATTCAAACCTACAGCCTTCTGCTTTGCAGCAACTGTGCTAACCACTGCAGTAACATGCAGGCCAAGAATGCGGGAGCGATAAAGCAAATATAAACCACTTTGAGCTTTGGCTATTTAATTCTTTCTGATACAAAAAGCTGTTGTTATGGAACATGAAATCTATTAACTGGGATAAAATAATCTGAAGGCCATTTATTGATCTTGGAGGCACAGCTACATGCAAGACCTGTTTTAGCCTCTTTTATAGTCTATTTGTATCCCATCATAAATGTCTGAGTTGCATGATAAAGGAAATATGGTATTCATGTGTATCCACATCTGAATTATATTCCCATTTCATGTTCAGGTTTTGCATGGCGAAAATATTTATTTCGACCTCTTGACTTTCAACACCCCCAGATTAAAAAGACAAAGTGTGCTTAGCGGTTTTACAGTAAGTGATTAAGTTGAGAGCTTAAGTGCTGGGTTCACTATGCTGGAGTCATGAGTGTGAGACGAGTGTCTGTTTGTCTTTCTGCAGTCTTGCTTTTTAGTATAGTGATATAGCAAAAGAAACTGACAGAATGTCTAAGTCTGACATAATTAAATCTAATTAAATCTCATTTTATCCTTGATGTACTCATTTTAGATTGAAGTTGTTGTCACATCTGGCAAAGTCAGACATATACACGGCCCAAGTGAGCATTTTTGGACAAAATAAAGGCTAAAGAATATAAAAGAATCCATGGATGTCAGACTTTGGTTACTATTCTGTGACTTCTCTGAAGATGATTTTGATTTTCTTGAACACAAGATAACAAATCCAGAATATGCCCCCCCGCCCTAATTTATAATGTGTATACAGTATAACATGGAGCATACATATCCACACAGTATTGCAGTCAAGCACAAAGGCATTTCCACATTGAAGTAACAAGCACATGCAGTGAACGTATTTAACTGTAAATAAAAGATAGACGTAGCCTCAAAGCTTGTTGTATAGGAAATCGAAGGTCCTACAAATATTACAGAGAAAACCCCAGCGATCAGACAATCCCTTATGAACAAACATGTGGAAACATGGAAGGAAGAACTCCTTTTTTACAGGAAGACACCTGCAGCAGAAGCAGGCTTGGAGAGGGGCAGCTATTTACTGCAACCAGTTTGGGGTTGAGAGAATACACTGTCTGCTTTTCCCCGACACTGCAGATGAGTGTCGTGTTGTTCCTTAGGTTCTTAGTCAGATCCACGCCTCAAGGTCCCTAACCAATTAGTGATGTCATTGTGGCTACGTCCATCCTTTATATACAGTCTTAGTCCCAATTTTTTAAAGTTGCACTTGGAAACTTTTCAAAAATGCTAGCTGTAAGCGCACCAGAGCACTTGTTTGGGAAAAGATGTTGGAATTGAAAATTAGAGTGAGATTGCTTGAAAATCCCACCAAGTGCAGCTTTACCAACATCCACAATGCACAGATACCAACAACTGACATGAAAGAGGGATTAGATTACACATACCTTTACTAAATCATTACCGGAGAGCAAAGCTACAGAATATATGGAAAGCTAATACAGTTAGATGATCATTGGATAATTCCAGAAAGTGTGACACAGAAAACAAAGATACTTATTCTAGAAAAGTCCACACCTGTTGGTATTGTTGCTCTCCATCCAGGCGGCATACTTCTGCTTAGCCATCTCTACGCATTCTGGTAGTCCATTGGAACATGCCAGCTTTATGGCTAAGAGCTGGGTGTACCTTAGGATGGAACAACATTTTGTATGATAAATGCAAAGGTATGAAATGCCAGAGTGTTTCCAAATATGAGAATAATTTGGAGACAGGAGTTTTTTAACCCTTAAATGGACTCTTACTACTCATCTAACACTGACAGTTCTCTAACGAATTGTTTTACCAATGGTTTTGAAACCGAGAGGGCCTACGCGTTCATTGAAAGCTTCCAGTTTCTTTCTTTTATGTCATCTTTTGGTAGCACTTTGTGGTCTAGCCATACAGCCAGTGACTGCTCAGCATTTACCCGGTAAATGTTTCTAACTTGGGGCGTAATTTTCAGCAGCTGAATGTACTCTTAGTGACACTTAAAGTGCAGTTACAGAAGAATAAATGACTAACAAGTGGCAATTTCTAAGGAAAGGTGAAAATGATACCACTAAGACTAATTCTACCCTCATTATCACGTCGACCTATAATGCCATATTGTTGTGCCACATAAACAAAGATTAATTATCAAATAATCAGTTTACAGTTTATCATTCTTACTTCCAGCTCTACAGTTTTATTCTTATACGTTACTAGAACAGTCCAGTTAACAGATATCCCCACTCTTTCTTTCTGAGACCTGTGTTTTTTGATGAAGTCATTATTTGAAACCTTGGCCGTGTTTAACATGAACATCCACCCCTGCAACAGTTTATATGAGAAAAAAGCAGACCACTTTAAATGATCCTTGATGACACGAGAACTGCTTCCTTTAAAACAACACTGACAGTCCACATCACACATCTGTTACAGCACAAAGGCAAAAATACAAACTCACACATCTGCTTTTTATTAGCACCTTTGGACTCGAGTGTGATTTTATGAACCGTAAACTACATGCAAGCATGTGTAAATCTGTTGACGATTAACTCAGGATGAATTCCGTCTTAAAAATAAAGATCTTACTTACTGTAAGGAGTGATCGTTCTGTGGGACGCGGTCATCGTCCGTGTCGTTTTTGAAGACGTTATACAGCTCTCTAACCTGTTCCCGCAGGTATGTCTGCAGGAAGAGACGGCAGAGTTTCGGCAATGTATACAATATTTTCTGCACATTGTTCCAATTATTGAACATCAACAAAATCAGAAGATCACATTAAGCCTGTTAAATATAATAACATAAGACAAGTTGTACAACTAGTGAAAACAGATGACAGATACCTGCATGGGTCCATACACCTCAGAGCGGTCAAACATGAGGATGAAGTACTCGAGATTCCTGACCGCTGACTCCCAGGGAAGAAACTCTGTCTCTTTTGTGAGGAAAAGGGTTGAATTCAGAGCCAGAGTCACGTTGACAAGTTTAGCCCTGATTAGAACAAGAGTGAGATCTCAGTACAGCCATTTATTCAAAATTCACAAAAAAGCAATATTGGAGCATCCACACACCGCCTGTGCTTTAGCCATTTTTATTTATACAACCTCCAATGGGACTGCTTCTACAATCACATTTTCTTACAGCTAAATGTTATGAAAAAATTAAGTCTCCACAATTTGGTTGGGACGTCTTTGGTTAGCATCAGATCAAATGGAAAATGTTTTTTTTAGAAATACTGCAGCGGCAAAATGTCTCAGACTTTATTTAAAGTGCCCGCTGTGACTTGTCGGGATTTGCCTGTTTAATAATTGGCTCTAACAAAACTCAACCCTATCCTGGACAGATAATCGGATGAGTAAAATAATGATGGCTGACAAATGTTGTTGTCTAAAGAAAATTATCTATTTGCATTTAACTCTCTGAGGTATGAGTTGAAATCACTGGCATGTCTAACCCTGAGTTTTGGAGAAAAACAAAAGGGCATTTTTGGGGGGAAAATGTAAGTAATGCCTGTAAGTTACAAGGATTTTTTTTTTTTTTACCCCGACTGCCAAGACTAGGGTTAGAGCTGGGGATAACACCGATCATAACAAGAGCTCACAGGGTTAATGTCCAGCTAGCTGCAATAAGCAGCAGGGTGTCAATAGCGTGTGTTAGCTCTGTGATAGCGTGTCAGCCTGTCCAGGGTGTAGCCTACCATGACAGGCTCCAGCTAATCCAATATCTCAATAAAACACATATAATATACTTCATTATCTCAAATAAATGCCTTCCCTAGAAACTGGAGCAAAGTAGCCACGTTCTTTGGTAAAATAAATGTCAAATAACATTTAATAATGTTAGGCTGTTTGGTTTGGAAGGGGGTTTGTGATTAATACTGAAAGAATGAGAGAGTTTTTCAAAAGGCCAGATCTAAATATTCAGCAAACCACTGCCTGATGCAAAGCTGCATGTTAAGTTAAGTGGACTTCTTAATAACGTTCTAGTTTCCTCTTATCGCTTAACATATCTAATATATTAATAGCACAGCATTATTATTTTTTTATTAAATGAACAGGTCACAGTCAGTACCTTGCCAAGTTAAATGCGTCATCAATAAGTTGTCCTCTGTTCAACAGCGGGATACTCTGGAAAAACACAAGAGTTTCAAAGTTAGAGAGCCACCGAGCGCTACTTCTTTCTTACCTGGGAGCTGCCATTTTAAAGTTAAAGACTTTAAAGGTTACTGAACGTGACTTTCCTTGCCATCTGATTCCCACCCACTAACCTGGAATTCTCTACTCCTGCTATCCCGTGTTTGTCCACAAAATTATTCTCCCTCCACCATTTGTTTTGTTCCCCAATCAGTGTCATAGGGAATTCAGGTATGTTTATGACAAGTGTTTAAGAGGAGTTGCCTTAGTCAGTGTGTGCTTTGTAGCAGAAACTGTAACAATAGTAACCCTTGCCCCGTTCGTTGCACTGGATGGAAAGTCACAGGCGTTAAGAAAGCTTTCTTTCTCTGCACCGCGAATTATTGATGACAGAACATGAACAACTGAGTGGTAGATCAACCAACCAAACAATCCGTGAACATGGTGACGACATTGCTGATAGAACTACAGACTCGTACATCCAGAAAAAAGCAGGTTAGTTGTAAAAGTTATACGTGAGGCACAAGTAAGGCCTTTTTTGTGTAACTCGGGATCTACGACGACAAATGTTCGCTTTGAAGGATTGAGTTAACCTCTGAGCTTTTGGTTCAAGGCCAATTCTTGGTCTGGTCTACTTTGTTCAAACAGCATCTCTGGCTTACCCTCCAACACAATCTATCAAACTTCACTGTGTAATAAAGGAAGCAAACTTGGATGCTTTTATTGTTGCTCTTTAAAGCCTCTAGAAAACCTTTGCAGTCCAATGAATCTGCCTTCGACAATAAGTTATTTCTCTTCAATATAACCTTGTCAGTTTATATAAATGTAATTAGATTTTATTTTGATAATTAACCAATAACTCACAAAATCCCTGCATTTATTGCCTGGTATGGAACAAAGAAGCTTCAGAAGATAAGATGTCGTAATATTTCCAGTAAAAATCACCCAGTAAAATGTGTAAAACTGGAGTGGCCCAGTACTTACATGCCGATTCTTCTGCAGCTGTGCTAGAAGGCGTTCCCAGTTCTCTGGATTGTAATTGACTCTGTAGTATCCGATGCAGTTGATATTTGCCAGGATCCATTCACCATTCTTAGCTATGAAAGCTTCTTTGTTTACTGTTCACGAGACATCAATTAGTTGAAAATGTGTTAAATTTTTTTGCGAGTGAGTAAAATGAAGCACTTGAATGGAGAAAAAGGAAACTTGACAGAGACTGAGACGAGACTTAAGAAGTAAAAACATGAAGACAACCAAACTGAAAGCAGATGCACTGTGTGCAGTCATTTTGCTTCTCCCAGATGTTTTTGTATCTCCGTTTTTTGGTTCGTATATCTTTGATGTCATTTTTGCAACTCTTTTACTCTTTGTGATAAATTCCCATTATCGCTTCCTTTTGTTCTGTATTTTTTCACGGACACGTCAGGTGGCATTTGGGATTCACATCTGTTTATCTGTAGTTGTTTTGATGCTTTTTTGTGTCTTGAAAGTCAGTTTGTATGATTAACTATTCTGACACTGTATGTGTTTGCAACATTACATGCACAAATGTCATTCAAATTCAGCAACACTAAGGATGATTAACGATGTATGTGATTAATGGTTTTCTATACCTCCTAAAATATATGCAAAACATTTCTTTGGCCAATTTTTATTTTTGTGCATTTAAAGAAAATTCCATTCCAGGAATATCTAAAGCCTTTGTAGCTGATTTAAGAACTTTTGGGGCAAATAAACATTTCACTGAAAAATCTTGTGTTTTTTTTGTTTGTTTGTTTTTTTAACCAATGGCTTGATTATGTCTCATCCCACATTAATAATAAAATAAAACATTATTCTGGTTTCCTTTGAAACAGAAGATGTAAAATAAAAAATACTTTGTGTTCTCCTGCATCTTACCTGGCTTGTTGTTATACAAATACACTTTCTCGAATTTAGACGACGCATTTGAGATGAACTCAATCTCCACTGTCCATGAATTGCTAAACAGAAAAAGAACAGGTAGATCTTACACTGGATGTAGTTTCACATGCCCCAGAAAATAAAGTGAGCAATAATTGTGAGTTTTACAGACTTTTTAAAGCTCACAAACTGAAAAGAAGCATTTTAGAGACAAAAACATGAGCATGAAATCTATTTTCCTTTGTAATAACCTAATCTGTGCCACTATCATGCCAGAGTCTCCAGGATCTAGAGGTATCCCAGTCTGGACCCTGTATGATTCATCATGGCAGCATCATGGAGTTCGAAGGCAAAGGCGCATCCAAAAGCAATGAAATCAGTTGTGGCCCAATACTTTCTTAACGATGTGAGTTATTCATTGAATAACTTGACTTTTTACCACAGATGGTTATTTAATCTGTATTATCATTAAAAGTGGTACAAAATGTTAACTCAAGCTAGATGATTTTATTACAGATTTGTCTAGGCTGGAAAAAAAATAGTTGGTTTACACAAAGTTAGGTCAAGTTTGTAGAAAGATGTGGAAGACACCTACGAGGAATTGGCAGAGTTATTGAAGAGAAACTGCTTCTGGTAGACTTGTCCATTGGTAGTGTTGATGGTAATGACAGGATAGCCACTTTGGGTGGTCCAAGGGTTCATGAATCCAGCGATGTCATCAGTGCTGCGGACAGCTTTGTTACCGCGGTTCTGATTCGCAGCCTGCCAACATTAAACAAGCCAATGAATATCTTTCCATGTGCAGTCCAAACCCGATGTATTTGTAAATATGATTTATGATAACTGAATTCATTAGTATCTGAACATTTTCGAACCCTTTGCTTTAAAAGAGCTAAATATACCACGCAGGTCTTTGCTTTCTAAAAGCTGCTGTTTGGCATTTTAATGTGCTAGCCATTGTTTTAAATTAAATGAGCTAAAACACAGACCAAAAACTATGATTTGTCCAAAATACTTAAAATCTGGGATAAATACAATGTTGTGATTAATCCTCAGGCAATGAAAGTGTGGGAATGATTTTGATGACAAGGCATGCATAGAGTAAGCAACAGAAATTTGGCAGAATAAAACAGCCTGGATAATTTATCATCTTACCATTTGTATATACTTCAAGAGGTCATCCTTTTCTACGTTTCCATATTGAAAGGCCTTGAGATACATCTATGAAATATATGAAAGCAGAGCAAATCAGAACGATTGAGTAACAGTGGACACAGTTGCATCAGGCACAAAAAAAGAATTATTTCCCCGTGGAGCTGTTGGAATAAGAGCTGGGTGAAAAGATTCAATTGCAGCTGTGAGCAGTTGGACCTGAGGGAGATGTGATGTTGTAATAAATCTCTGAGTAAAAAACGTTTTAGTTTTTCCTTGTTTTTTTGTTTGTTTTGTTTTTAGTCTTCTGCCCGGATACACGTGAACATTCACAATGAGTTTGGTGTGTTACAAAAATGAAGGTTTGAACAGACATTTAGCCTCTTCCTTGTATATCTGACAAGGAAAACACAACACCCTTATTCATTTTGCATGAGGCAGTGGAAAACACAAGTGGACAAAAGCTGCGTGCCTTCCGCATTTCTGCAGACACGAACCAGATGTTGGAATGCTTTCGTTCAGAGCAGCACTGAGGGCTTTATTTTCAACATGTTCAATTTGGATGTATGACAGAAGCTGGTGTCTATTGATGGTAAAAAAAAAAAAGGTTAACCTCTTCGAATACACCAGGTTACCTGCAACCTGTCGAGGGTTTGGGATTATTTTAGCCACATGATATACAGACAAGTTTTATGAAACTAGAAAGTGTTGCCTTTCAAATGAAGCCTGATCCATTTTGGAATTACAACTTTGTGTTATTATTATTTTTTCAGTTGTTTCAAAAGTTTCCAAAGATCATTTTACACGACTAAACTGAAACAATACACCGCTGGATCAAAGACTGTATTCAAAGGATGGGCGTAACCACTGTGACACCACCCACTGGTTTTGGAGTGCAGATTGTGATGCCTTATTAGCATTTTGGCCACCACCGTGACTTTTTTTCTTTTTTTAAATGCAGAAGTTACCATATTTGGATCAAAGGCTGGAGTGCTAAGTTATCAGCTAACACTTGCAAGCTTTGTTGCTAAGCTGCATTCATAAATTCCACCCATCTATTTTCTTCCAACATCAGAGTTGCAGGGGGGCTGAAGTGGCCCAGTTCAGTAAGTCAGACTAACAGGGATGACAGCTACAGTGGGACAAATCCTGATCCTGTGGACAAAAATTAGTGAGTTCATTTCGTAATGCCACAAGCTGTGGCTACGTAAGCCTATGTGTCAATATCTGGCACCAATTATGGCCAGCCAAATCTGCTCTTCCTTTCCATCCATCTCAAAAGCCTGTGAGGCGCTCAGCGTTTTGTAGCACACAAGGGACTTCACAAATGTTCCGTTTCCTTACATTTGCCAAGACTTTGGTTTCAAAAGCAAACAAGTTATATGCATATTAGATGAGATTTAATAGCTAATTAAAGCATCAAACGGTACGATTGCTACATCTGTGTCCTCTTTCAATATTGTCGTGGCTCCAGATACATGAGCCATGACATCATCAAAATGGTTGGATTTTCTCATGAAAACGTTTCCAGGATTCTGCATTTGGATTGTCTTGGCAGAAGTGAGTTTCAACTGCAGACTGGCAGTCAAGTGAAACCCTTTAGTTTTATTGTTTGTTTTTAAGTTTAAATGGTAAATGGCCTGTATTTGTATAGCGCTTTACTCAGTCCTTATGGACCCCAAAGCACTTTACACTACATTCAGTCATCCACCCATTCACACACACATTCACACACTGGTGATGGCAGCTACATTGTAGCCACAGCCGCCCTGGGGCGCACTGACAGAGGCGAGGCTGCCGGACACTGGCACCACCGGGCCCTCTGACCACCACCAGCAGGCAAAGGGTGAAGTGTCTTTCCCAAGGACACAACGACCAAGACAGTCAGAGCCGGGGCTCGAACTGGCAACCTTCCGATTACAAGATGAACTGCCAACTCTTGAGCCACGATCGTTTAAGCCTTGGGAAGGACCTGAAAGGAAAATCATTTTTGCTTACTTGGAGCCCTTTGTTGAAAACAACTTCTCCCACATGGTTTGCCAGCATTCTCAGCACAATTGCGCCCTAACAAAGTGAACACAGATTACATGTTCCTGTTAGTAGAAAACACACGGTGGCAAATTGTGTATTAACAGCTTTGACTAGCTACCTTGCTGTAGCTGATCGAATCAAACATTCCAAGGATGTGATCTGTCGTATTGATCTCTTTTGATGCAGGACTGAGAGGATGGGATGAGGCCAAAGCATCCTCTCTAAACGCATCGTGGAGATCATTCATGATAGATATTTCTTTCTGTAGAAAACAAACATGGACGAGACTGTAAGCTTAAACAATTTTGCCTGAGCATTTAGCAGAACTCCAGAGATATTGCAAGGCTGGACTTACTATATTGAACGTAGGCTCCACACTGTCCACAGCAATGTAAGATAGGTAGGTAGCAATGCCCTCATTCAGCCAAAGGTCGTTCCACCATTTCATTGTCACCTCATTTCCAAACCACTGCCAACAAAATAAAAATAAATCATTGCACAGGAAAGGTTGCATTGCTATTCAATATTGTTGTAAAAGTTGTAATAAACTTAAAAACAACTTCCTTAATCCAAAACGGTGTTTCTTATCATGTGAAAATGTTGAATGATCTTTACTTTTGCTGCTAAAACCATATGTTTTGCTACTCCTGTCTGTGGTCTTAACAGGAAAATGACTCAGAGGATTGAAATCAGATGCTTTATTTGTTTTACTGCTCTCTAACCTGGTGTGCCAGTTCATGTGCAATGACAGTGGCAATATCTTCCTTGTGCAACAGGGAGGAGACGCCTTCCTGATAGAGCAGGAATCCTTCCTGGTATGTGATCAGTCCCCAGTTTTCCATCGCAGCAGGGTATAAGTCTGGCAGTGCAAGCTGGTCTAAGGAGATCACAAAGAAATGGACACAATTCTGTTCAAATCAGTTCAGTTCAGTTCGGTCTACATAGCACCAATTCACAACAACATAATTGAAGGTGCTTCATATCAGAGCATAAAGACCCTTCAGTATTAAAAACCAGATTATCCCCTATGAGACATGTATGAGCTACTCAATACAGTATTTTGATTAAGCAGTAAGTGATGCATCTAAAAATCAAAAACAGTACTTGTGAGCCATAAAATGTGGATAACAAGTCAAAGTGTGGGTTCAACACATTTAATTCATGGGAGTTTATATCCACAATAAAAGCAACATACTGAACAAAGACCGTTTTGTGCGGGTGACCCCAAAAGTGAGCTGATAAAAGAAGAAGACTGAAATGTAAGTAGGTATAGTTTGGGAAGAGAGGCGCCTGGACTTCTTTAAGTTTCTTGAAGACGTTTCACCTCTCATCCGAGAAGTCCAGACACCTTTCTTTCCAAGCTGCTTAGACTACAATGACCTGGATGACTGAGACCCTTCACAGATGTAAGTAGGTATAGTTTACCTATTTTTTCCATTGAATATTTCATTTCAAATTGGCTTTCGTAGAATCGAAGGAGCTTTCTGGCAATGTCGCCGGCATAATCAGCGTGTCCTGCATTGATGGCTTCAGGACGAGCATACGTCTGCACAAACAAAACACAGAAATGGCACTGAGTGGTAAAAATAGTAAAACCTCACTGGCTACTAGCCCCGTTTTGCTGACTTTCAAAGTGTACTGGCAAAAACAAAAACATCAATAACACTGCATCAGATTCATCCTGCAGGACATGTAGCCTACATTTATCTCCACGCGATCAGTATCAGAGCTTGGAGAGGGGATGGATTTGAAGCTGTCGTCGACCACTGCGAAGGCGAATAAGTAGGTGGACATCTTTGGTGTTGCTCTAAAGATAGTGTATTGCCATTCGTCATCTAAAATGTTGCTTTCTGAAAGAAGGGAGACAAGGAAATACATAATGAGGACATCTTTTACTCCTATTGTTAAAGTTAATGTTTGACTCCTCAGCAGGTGACCTATATCGCGTATTGACACAGGAACTTGTTTTTACCATAAGGGGCTGCATTTCCCAGAGCTCTGGTTTCTCGCCTGTGGATGATGGTCAATTTAAACACAGCCTTCATGTCTGGCTCATCGAAACAAGGAAACACTTTCCTGGCATCTGTTGGCTGCAGATTGGTGGCAGCAATGAATCTAAGCATACAGGGAATAGAGAGCGAGAGAGTGTTCAGGTCTCTTTTAATTGGATCAAAATGTCCCAACATATTCTTTATCATCGCTTTTATCAACAGCTTTTATTGGTCTTTGACTATGATGTTGCTGCACTTTTTTGACTAATTTGTTACATTAATTGCAAGTGAATCATCTTGTGGCCATATTGTACCATTTAAAGAATGCACAATAACTTGTTAAAAACATTAATGAGTGAGAAATGGAAAAGACAGAGTGTAGCTGGTTAACAACAACTGAGAAAAAGATGTGTGTGTAACTATCCCAAGGTGTTCATTGTGTTCTATGTCTAGGTGTTCATGTATGTTGGGTTTGGTTTGGTTAGGTTTTGGATGTGCCTGATTCTCACAAATTCATATGAGTATGAATGTGTAAAAACAAAAAGATGTGAGAGAGTTGTGAGCAGTACTCTTGTAAAAAAGAAAAAGACGAAAGGATACATGAAGTACAAGTGTAGCGGTTGAAAAGTTGAGGTCCCCACCTGAACGGGCTGGTTACATGTATTAAATTATTGTCTTCACTGTAGAATAGTGCGTGATCAGAGGTTGTAAATGTGTAAACATATAAGTGTACAACTCTTTAAGTTCAATGTGAGACACCATATCCAAGAATCAAAAACTGAGAAGACAGAAAAACAATAAGCTACTTTTTTTAAAAAAACTTCTTTGCTGCTTTATAGCTTCTTTTATTTTTAGAGTTTAATTTGACTTTTTTCCTCCCCTACATTTATTTGAAGCTACTGGTCTTTAGATTAAGATGCTATTGAAAAAAGATCTTTGTGATTATATTTATAAAAATCGTGAGCGTATTGCAGAATGATTGCTTTTACTTTGATACTGTTGCAAATTTTGCCTGTGTACTTCTTTTTACGGCACATTTTAAAGCCAGGACTTTTACTTGTAACTAAATACTTATTACACCACTGCAGGTGCAAGCACACATGTAACCAATCAGTGATGTTACCCCAGCGACGTGTTGTAACAAACATTGATTATGAATGGATTATTTTACTATTATTACAGGTTTTTTCATTCTGAAAGATATTGTTTGTCCTTTCTGTTGGATACTTACTGGTTCCAGCTTAACTGCATTTTGATTAGGCCTCATCTTAAGCTGTGTAAATCAGTTGAGCCAACTCAGTTTTATCAAAAGACAAAAATGTCCTGGCCGCAGTTTCTGTAACTTTAATGCCAAAGTTCCACTGTGAATTATTTTTTATGGGTTTGTGCAACATCTAGGATAAGGGTACGATGAACAGTCAGTTTGGGTTATTGTTTTACATGTCAGATTAAAACTGACACAAAGAACTGCACGTCAGTGGAAAATAAATAGTGATTTGAAAAAATGTGGGATGCATCATTGTTATATTAGAAAATGACTTTGTGTTTGAGCTATCACTGTGTTTAGTCATCCAGATGACTCACTGTTTCTAAAAAACACTCAAGTTGAGAAATTAATTCACTGTGGAAACTTGAACATCTCTGTAACCTGATGGAATATTATTATGGCTTATTATGAATTATTACAGTTATTATGGCTGAGTGATAAAGTTTGTAAGCTTGTATAGATATTTTTTTCTCTCCTTTATATTAAAAGGGAATTACACTTTGAACAATGCTAAAAATCAAAAATAAGGCTTATATATTTACTTATTTAATCATTTAATATTTGGAGTTGCATCTTCTTGAAATATCGATTTAAGAAATTATTTAATTATTTATTTTTCTTAATATAACTGACTCTTTTCAGTTTGTATTTAGCATCCAGCCTTTATGTCCTTTTCCTTGAAACCTTTCCAAATATTTTTCCCTTAATAGTTTTCTTATAAAAAAAACAAAACACTTAAATTTAAATTTTGTATTTATTTTTCACTCCAGAAAAAATTGGAATCTTGAAATCCTAAAAATAGCATTAAATACAGAATACTTACATAACTTTCATAGATTTCAGATAAAAAATAAATAAATTAAATATAGATTTAATTTAATATAGATTATTTTTCCAACTGGAATAAACACGACCACATTTCTTTCACTTTCTCAGAAACCCTCTAAGCTCTAATTGCCGATTATTGTACGGAATACCATAAACTTTAAAGTTGCAGTAATGAAAAGCTCTGAAATTGTTTTAGAAACTCCAAATTCAACAAATAATTAAATGTATTGATATATATTCTATACGCAGAGCTTTTATACGTACCTGTCCGCATTTGGATCATCTACACTTTCATAGTCAAAGATACCATCAGTATATCTGCTTAGATACAGTGCTTCCAGATTATCCGAGACTTCGCCGTGGAAAGACAAAAACAAAGAGTAGTTCCCTCCTGTCTCCAAGGGATCCATCAATTCGAGCTCGAGGAAGTCCCTTTCATCATCGTGGTGTTTCATTCCAGACACTTTAATATTCCTTTTTGTATTTTCGTTCAACACCACCGGCGAGGACACGTTCAGGTATCTGCTGTTGAGAAAGATGCTCATCGTCTTTTGGGCACATTGAAAGTGGACAGTCGAGTTTCCCGTGAAGATCATGGTCTGGTTCGGAGTGGTGATGTTGGGATTGGAGCCGTTCCCCTCCTCTATGATTTTAGTGTAGAGGTGAACTGCGAGTACAATTTCGTACTTCTGAGGTACCAAGCTCTTCGGCAGCCGCATGTCTGGCGGTGGGGCCATGGTGGTGGGTGGCAGGGTTGGAGGTGGCGTCATGGTAATGTTTTGGGTCTGAGCCTTGAACAGAATAATCATGGTGAACATGCCGCCGATGGAAGAGACGGTCAGAACACCAAAGGCGATGGCGATAGCCTTTGTCGTTCCAAACTTCAGTGGCATTGTAGCTGCTTCTTTTGGTCTGTCCTGCTGCTTGCCTGGTAGAGATGATTCCCTGAGTGAGTCTGCCTCTGGTCTGTGCTGTCTGATCTGTTCACAGGCATGTAACCTCCCTCCAATAAACAGGGCTTGGCCTTAGCAATTAAGGGTCTGTACTTGGATTAAGCATTAACTTTGACACTGCCAAAGGAGCAAAGAGTACACATTGCAGTGTGAAGAGGGCGATGTTCACTGTAAATAATCAGTCAGATTGTGCTCCCAAACATCTGGAGGTGGTTACTGCGGTCATGCCACTAATGCTGGGGTTAGGTAAACCGCAAGTCCTCACACTGCACTCTCCTACCCCATCCCACACTTCCTCACATTCCCTTTCTGTGAACACTCCTCAAACCATCACAATCACACACAAACACCCCCGGGCACAACAAAATCCTCAGTGGGGAACACATCCAGCATCGCCGCTTTTGATTGTAAGAGGTGTTCAAAGTTTCGAAATACAGCTGTTCTTCCTTAAATTTCTGCAAGCAAGTCTCTGCAGCAGGAGGGGTCCAAGGGTTCTTATCTAAACAGAGACCATGCAAGTCTCTCCCACCAAGACGGTATATAAAGAGAGGACTGCTGAGTGGGCTGAATAAAACAGAAGAAAAAAAAAGAGGAGAACATAGACCATAGTGATTGGTACATCACTAAACTTCCTGGAAAGCTCCAACCGCGGGTAACGACGACCACCGTGACCACTGTGCACATATTCTTCATCTCAGGAGAGGAAAGAGGAGGGAGACTAATAGGCAAAATGGGAATAATGCAGGAAAAGAGGGCCGGAGATGGGAGTGTTGCTGGTTATTTGTACTGAGAACAGATGTTGCTGTTGGAGGGTCAAGGTGGTCAAATCATCCTGAGCATATTGATAACACTGGAGACCAACCATCAGCGCCCTGAGGCCAAAGTCAGGTGGATGAGCAGCTGAGGCAGCAAGGCCACATTCCTGTTCACATTAAAACTACATCAACATCGGATACCAAAGCAAATAAAGACCCCAGCAACAATAAAACAAGTAAACCCAAAAACTCAACTGTCATTTTTATTATGTGAGACAAGTGAACCAGATGTTATAACATCTGCCTGAATGTCACAGGTTTCTGCTCTTACGTTCAAGATTTACTCCTTAGAAAGGAAGAGGTAGGTCATCAGTTTCATAATGCATTTAATTTGGATTGATGTGTGCAAGCGAGGCAGCAACAGGAACTTTCACGTGTCAATACAGAGCACAACTCTTTTGGAAGAAATCTGTGAAATGTCAACCAGATCTCTCACTACAAGCACTCTCGCGTATATACACACACATTCTCTCAAGGATATTTGGTTTAAAAAAAAACAAGCTTTAATTAAATTACCAAGATTTTTGCACTCATAAACGCTCTGAAGGCCCAATCCATCACACAGCTGGGGTTAGGTCTAACTCTAATTCTGTATTATCTGGAGAGAGAAAAAGGCACGTTATAGGTGGAAAATACATCATTTTATGCGTGTTACAACTTACAACGACTAAATTGTAACAAAAATTCTGATAACCACAGGGTAAGAGCTGCTGAGGTCTTAAAGAGTTAAGTAGAAGGAAAAATGTAAAAATCATCTGCTTCAGTCTCATAAGCAGCTACAAAGACTTTTCTTACTTTTACTCTGCATTTGTCCAGTTGAAACACATTCAGATTATAACTGCAACTTGGATCTAAATCAGACCGTGTTACAGGTAATCAAGGCAAAATCTTGGTAATTTTACATTGTTCAGGATCATTTTCTTTCAGCCATTAAAAAAAAACAAAACAAAACAAACAAACAGGAGCCCATCAGGTAAACCACCAGTTACACCAGTGCAGGTTTAAACAGGGACAGAAATCTTCAAGGGCAAATCTTTGATAATAAGGACCTCTGCTGACAAGAAGGGTAACTGCAAGTGCATTAACTCGACTGTCTCTGCTGTCACAAGCAGACAAATGAAGCTGAAAACAAAACAAACAAACAAACAAAAAAAAACCAGCTGGAATTTGACTTGAAATAATCAGCCTTTTGTGACAGCAAAGGAAATGTGCAAAAAGTTTCGAGACATCAGAAGCTGACTAATTTTAAAGACGGGCAGGGTAAAGTTTGCTGAAACTCATTAGCTCCCTCTTCAGACAAACACATTTACATGATGCACATCAACAATAAACCTGCCCACAGAGGGGGCACTCGAGATTAAAATAATGTGGCCCAGCACTGGAATGAACTGTTTCTGCATTCCCGGCAGCCTGTGATCAGAATTACACCAGCTTAACGAAAGCAATCAGCAGCCGAGTCAGAGCAGTCACACCGAAACAGCTGATGTTCTTCAGCTGCTTTTTAGGAAGAAGAGCTTCACGTTGGCATTTTTGGTCCTGCACCACGTCTCCCACACACTCTTACCCATTTACTGCATTCATACACGGATCTCATGTGTTCATCTGTGCAATTCTCTAGCAAAAGACTCGATGTGTCTTCCGTTTGAGTTAGTAATCGACGCTAATAAATACAACCGAATTCAAGGAACGACTGAGTACAAAATACAGTACAATAACCATCTGCTTTCTACAGTGGAGGAAATATGCTGGTAATCTGATGCTGAGAATAAAGGCAAAGTAATGTACAAAGTCTTTAAAAGAAAATTAAAAAAAAAATAGAATTATAAATATATATATATATATATATATATATATATATATATATATATATATATATATATATATATATATATATATACATATACATATATATATATATATACACACACACACACATACACACACACACACATATATACACACACACATACATACATATACACAATACAAATAAAAACTGCAATTTTTTAGCTGTAAAATTAAATTTTGATATATTAAGAAGAGCCACAATATTTCTGGGATTGAAACCAAGCCTATTCTGTATTTATACTGAGGAGCGAGAGAATAGTTTTAGAGTAAGATCTGCAAATGTAATGTTCATAGAATAGAGCTAAAATATTTTCATGAGGGAGAAAGTGTCTTTCCCAGTCAAAAGTTAATAATTTCAGAATGAAGCAGTCATACTGTAAGACTTTACCAGAGTCAATATTTTCTTACCTTCATTTCTTTGAATTTAGTGCTGACAGCTTTCCCCCCATATTGATTTCTATTTCTTAAGAATAAAATTTATAAATAAATCTAAAACATTTTGCCTTTATTCTCTAATCGTCACCAGTACACGCTGTCTTCTGGTATTGGGCCTCATTGCACACATCTCATGGTGTAGTTGTAGCTACAATGTATGCATATCCGCTTGTGGGCGTTACAAATGTTTCCAGCAGATTTTCAATCACATAATTAACATTAAGCTTTGAGAAAACTGGACAAAATTAAGAAAGCTGTGTTGTGGGTGATTGCCTTGTCAGGATTTGGACAGCGTTTCCAACTGGAACAGCAGCTTTCTGTTAAAGAGTTGGAAACTACTTTTCTATCAAATCTCAGCTTTTATCTGCTTCTGTCAGCAACAAGTTTGTTATTCTGAGTCTTCAGTTCTTTTAAACAATAATAATAAAAAAATGCGACGTAAAAGCAATATTTAGCTCCTTTATAGATTTCACCATAAAATGATAAATGTAAGAACTTCATGTAATGTCATGCGTTTGACTACCACAGCCAGCTGTCTAGATGCTGAACACAGTAGCAGGACTGTTCCAGGATAGCAGTCAGCTCTCCGTAACTTTTCTCTCTCCATGTAGGGAGGAGCCTCTCGTTGTTTAGAGCCTGAAGCCTCGGCGTCCCCTCCCGGAGGACGTGGTACAGGCAGGGCCAGCGGCTCTGGATGCGCGTCCTGGTCCTGCGGTCCAGCGTGACACGCAGGACAATCTTCTTGGCTCGAAGTTCACGCAGGGCTGGCAGCTTAAGGCAGGAGAAGACCAAGCCTCGGCTCGGAGACACGTCCAAAAACTCCAGAGACTGAGACTCCAGGGTGTAGGAGATGCCGAGGTTCCTCAGCGGCACCAAGATGTTTAACGTCAGAGACTTGAGGTTAGGCAGGGATTTGATGAGCATCTGCAGCGTTGAGGGAGTCACGCATTTAAAGACCCAGAAGTATTTGAGCTCGAGGACTCGGAGCTGCTGGAACTGCGTGAGCAGCGACACGGACAAATCCGACCAGTCAAAATGTAGGCGCATCTTGGAGATGCGTGGGCAGTTCTGGGTCAGCTTGCTCAGCAGCTCCTGAAAGCGGGTCACCTGACAAATCAAAGACAAAAGAAAAGAAAACAAGTGACACATTAGCGTTGCCGGTCATGGATGCTTGCATTCATATTTGCCTCACTTGCAGGTGGAACTTGAACCAGTTATGCAAAATGAGTTAGCCGGTGCTGTCCAGGCTTCTCAGAAAACACCTCTACTCCTTCTGTTCCTCTTACGATAGGGTTTAAATCTACCTCTCCCTATGGATTCATACTCACTCACTATGAAACACATGTAAAAGTGGACTGGTACTCCAAATGTAAAACATATCTTCGTCTCAGTGTTGCACCATGTGGGACAGCAGATGCTATATTTGAGCTTCAGACCTTAAAAGGCTTCAAAACCATCTGAATACTGATGTCATCACACCCTTTATAAAAAATTCAAGCATAAATTCAAACTGAGTAAAAATCTTTAAGAAAATAAAACATCTACAGTTACACGGACCGCACGATACACAACATAAGAATGCATTAATCCTATAACAGCTGCAAAGCGGTTAAAGGTGCTGGGTGTTAATCTGAGCTGCAAGAAGGAATGTGGGGGGATTACACTGTTTGTAGTTTAATCCCGGACACGTTACTGTGGAGGAATGTTTCTGTTACCTGGATTATTCATCTGCTTGTCGTGAAATGCATCCAAACTTGCTGCTGTTTTAGGTCATTTTGAATCAACACATTGGTTGGATTCCTTCATCAGCTAACGCAGAGCTCATCCAAACGGCTGCAGCCATCACGAACAATTATGGACAAATAACCTACGTGCTTCTGACTCTGTTTTATTGCCTGCTACTTTTCGCTAATGTAGATAATAAAGAAACCCCCCCAAACCCTCAATAAGACTGTATGATGCGCTACGATCATGAGGACCCAGGTACAGGGAACCACCTCTTTTCTACCTTCTAGTATAAATCTAATGAACGACTGTGGTGACATGAGGTGTGTAGCTTGTACGCTGTGATGCTCTGACTCTTGGTGAAATTCCAGCTGTTGTTGATGCATGTATCGTCTGTGAATATGATGTCTTTTTTGTTCACCTGACAGTTGCCACAAATAGAATTTCCAAAAAGACAATAAACACTAACTGAAGCACCCTCTGCATCACTTACTGGACTGGCTCCTTATTGCATCACATTTAGGTTTTTTTATTTATTTTTTAAAATGTAATTTGTCTCCTTTTTTCCATCTTTATGGTTTTGTATTTATTTTGCCGAGTTAGGATGTTTTCCATATTTTAATGATAAAAACTGAACAAACTTTAAAAAGGCACAAAGATAATGGCCTCGCTTGGGGAGAAATGGACTAAAATGAACACTCGGTAAATGGGCGTCGACACAGGAACTACCTTATCACATATCAATCAGCAGATTCCTGTGCTCTAATTAGTAGTCGCCTTGAAGTTGATCCTTGTTGAAGTTATTTCATCCACTGAGGCCTGAAATCGCTACGTCAAAAAACACTGCAAACTTCAGTAGAAACCGCAAAATAGGCAAAGCTGTTTGGGGACCCATTTAGAGCCACGTGAAAAGATTTGACTTATGCAGAGTTAACAGAAATATCTATCTGTTATAGACCATGTAGTTATTTGTTTAAGTCAGATGGGATTCTGTGGATTTTTAGGTGGGATGTGCACTGACATGTACAATAGGAGGAGCTGTTTTGGGGTATTTACTTGTTTCCTGTTTCAGGATGGCCTCTGTTAAAATTTGATTGCTAAAAATAAGGACTTCATGCTCTCCTGTACATCATATAATCGTGGGTTTGTGCTCAGACCTCCAGAGAGCAACAATATGCCTGATTCTTTTTCTCTTGTTCTCTTTTATTCTACAGCACAAAAAAGCACAAAATAAAGAAAAAAAATGACTACTCATACCTGATATACTGTTTGCCTTCTAGCTTGATATAAAGAAAACTTATTTCTTTCTACCTGAACTAATGTGTAAGGTGGCAGTTCTTAGAAAATAAAACCAGTAGAAACAAATTACCTTGTCCATTTTGGTAATGTTATCCTGGTGGGAACTGGGGCTGGAGTGGACCCTGAGGTCGAGCGGCTCTAAAAGAGTAAAAGTCCAGTTAAGGTCGAGGTGGCTGAGGTCTCTGCAGTGGACATTGTCCAGTAGGTGGCTCAGCAGCTCGCCCCACTTGTTGCAGCGATCCCCCAGGTCGAAGCTGGCCCTCAGCGTGAGCAGGCTGGCCCGGCGGGAGATGAGGTGGTAGGTGTAGTGCTGGACCCAGGATTTCCACCTCTCGAACTCCCGGTTGGAAACGAGCAACCCCTCCTGACCGAGGTGGAAGCCAACACGACGGGAGTAGTCGGCCACCCGCCACAGCTTCCACGAGCGGACGAGGCAGCTCCAGCTTGCGCAAACCAGGGCGCAGCTACACTTATCCACCTCGTTCAGAAAGGACAGGACGTGCAGCTGGCACTCCACCGGCAGCAAGTTGAAGGGGAAGTAGTCGTCCGCTGCTTTCCGCCGGCTGCTTACCGGGACGAGGGTTCTTTTTCGTGGGGACATGATGAACGGTGAAGAAATAATATTCGTGGTCATTGGTGGGGGTCAGAATCTCCACCAGTTGGTTTTGGAGTCAGACTTTGCCATAAACATTGTTGCATCAGTGCCTTAAAGATAAAAACATGAAGCAGAAACAAATACGTTTTTTTTCCAAGTTGCTGATGATAACATGGAATAAAATAATCTCTGCAGGAGCTAGTTTGTGTGATTTTTATACTAAACTATGTGTCTCGTACGCATCATTTATCCTCATCATCAACGCCAATATTCATGTTTATATTCTCGCTGAATTCCTTAAATTCAGAGTGTTAGTAAGAGTTTTTACATTTAACATCATGGAAACGTCCTCAGCTACAGTCTTTGCCAGTCTGGTAAAACTTAACAACGCGGCCTGCCTGATGATGGTTTGTGGAGCTGTTTACTGAACCTTAGTATTCCTGAAAGACTGTGGCTTAATTGCCTTCACCAAGTACGTGAATACCTTCGCTGATTTTCCTAAATCTCACCAATAAATCTGTCGTGGGCTCCCTTGGACAGAACAGACTCTAAAGCCTTCTCAGTGTTACAGAATCTTATGGACAACGTAGATTAAGACCTTAAGCACCTTCTCTTTGTTTTCTCTGGTCAATGCCCACAATTTTTTTTAATGTAACTGAAAACAGTTTTATGACACTCGCTGGAGTTCATGAGCATGAAACAAGCTGCTCGAGGCCTCAGTCACCCAGGGCTACAGACCAATAAGTGACCCAGCTGGCAACCACCAAATGGTAAAGGAAACAAGTAGCCAGTGGTACCCCTCAGCCTGCTAGTAGATATGAATTTAATAATCCTAAGTGACTTCCATCTCAAGTTATCGCATTCTCAAGATAGTCAGAAAAATTTACCTCTGACCCCTGACCTTGAGGACGATGTCACTAAGATTCAAACTCGTCTGTTTTTACTAGATACACACATGGTATCAATTTGAAAGTCCTTCATTGCCATTTTCTCGAGTTGTCGCATTCACAATCTTGGGTGTCCCTGTCGCCCATCAGCCTTTTACAGCTGAGGGGTAAAAAGTGTATGAGTGAGTGGTTACAGGAGGCTGATGGCAGCTGCAAATTTCACTGCAGCTTGGAGAGTAAATGGTGAGTTCTTGCAGACAAGTCAATGCCTCCCATGCAAGCTACAAGTGACTGCAGTCACCAATCACAGGGAAGCACAGCTGGACTGGCCATTGGGCATTTGCCGGGTGGGCCAATGTTTTGTTTTTTGTAACAGTATAAACAATGAAAGATGGTGGATTGGCCAGTGTTTCATGATCGACTCTGGGCTGGAGTGGTTACAGCTGAGGTCAGATACACCCTCCCCTTTGCTCTGAAAGCAGTCTTATCACAGACAAACAGAAGAAGATGGTATTGAGGTGGAAAGGAACGTGATTTGTCCCGTACTTCAGCTAGAATGAAAAAGAAAAAGACACAAATCTGGATTTATTTTATTTATCTCTTTACGCTGCAGCTGCCTCTTCTTCTCTCATTCTCTCCCCTCCCTCTCCTGTTGCTACTTCAATCATGAAACTGATCAATGATCAGCTGATCGGCTTTTCTCTCTTGTTTGTTTATCGCCCACTTTGTGCCAGAAAGAGGAAACCAGCAGATGTCACGCTAAACAACAGCAGCACGTTTAAGCTTGATCAGCTGTTGTTAGAATTTATTTAATATTAATTTCTAGTATCAGCTGATGTTTGCTGGAGCCACAGCTGTAAAAGCTGCTGGTTATGATATCGGTTTGGTTATGTGGTGAGAGGGAAACATGAGGATGAAACCAGGAGATGTCCTTACTGGATCATCAACAGGTGACTGAGAAACATGTTTACCTTTAAGGTGACATGAAGGGAAGTTATGAACCGTTTCTGAGAGACAAATAACACCAGGATCCTTTTCTAAGTAGCTGACAGCTGGTAACTGTGCAGGGGCGGGTCTGGCAAAGTGTTGCCAGGGGGCCAGGTAGGGTATTAACAGGGAGAGGGGGGCACAAAGAAATACTTTTCTTTCTTATTCTCATTTAAAATATCTCGCTTTTAATAAATAATTAATTCTAAATCTTAAAACCAAAGTGGTCATCTGATATAAAATGTATAGAAATCATATATACCAACAAGAGCGTGTACATTACTGTCACAGCAGCATTTGTTTTCATTCAAAGGCTTTATGGCTTTTCCTATAATACTTTGTGGACTGGTCTCTAGTCAAAATGCCCGGGCCGATTTTTTTGTCCCAGTCGAGGCCTGCAGGGAGGGTTTGGTGCACAGCTGCCAACTGGTCAGGCAATTCACATCATTACTCTGTTTCTAAGCCTGTGTGACTGAGGCCTAATCAGTTTGTAACATACAAATGAAGCACTCAAAATAATTAGCCACTTCTACACTACAAATATGTAACATTGCAGTTTTATAAGCCCTGCTGTGGATACTGATATTTTTTAAAGAAATACCAGGCTCATTCTTAAAGATATTGCTTTTTGTCCAACTAAATTTGGCCAGTGGGTCATTTCAAGTTGACTTCTGAGAGATATAAACCATTAACTGTGCCTGTGTGATGATAACGTATAAAGTATAGAAATGTAAACCCAGGAGGAAACACCTTAAACAACAACATATAATAGGAACAAAGTCAACCCATTCTGTAAGTTGAAAAGAGCACTGCCAAAATATCATTTTATCTGTCATATGCATCATGCTCTTTCAGTAGTGTATTGTCACATTAAATACAAAGTTTCAAATACTGACGTCAGTGTACATACAACTAATTCCTGTGAGCCAAAAGGTCAGAGGTCAGCTCTGTTACGCCTTGAAAGAATGAGGATATCCGTGTGCCACACCCACCTGCCGTTCAAGCCTCCACTTTGCTTGGTGCAGCCAATCATAAGAAAGGTGCCTTAAGCGAAAAGGAGTCCACAAATTAAATTAAAAAACTAAAAATAAATAAAGAGCAGAAAGACATGCGCAGAACATGTTCCCATTAATTTGTCTTTTTGCTTTAAAGTGCAACTTTATTGCTTTTCCTGGGAAATCCTGTCAAGTAAATGTATTTAAAAACGACAAAGGTTGATCAAGGTGCTGCACATAGAGCAACAACCAGGTTTTTGTAACGCTACTACTTCCACATTTAATAACTTCAGATAACGTGCAGGAGTGAAGTTACAGGATAGATCACGTGACAGCGTAACCTGAGCACAGGTGCGCTGAATGTTCCGTTATTCGCCCACCATCACTCATACTTCGCTTCCAGCTTCTCTCAAATGCAACAGGCCAACATTTAGACTATTTCACAGTCTGCGCACTAACACCGCATTGGACATTATGCGCTTGTTTTTTGCGCGTTACGAGTGGTTACCTTTATGGCGAGCAGACAGCCTCCTTTCCGTCCTCAGTCGTAAAGCTAATCAGCTAGAAGCCCGCAAAAAGGAGACAAAGGAAGTTAAAATTAAACCCAACTGCAGAACATAACTGAGGGTTTTCTAGAAACCATTTCATAGCCAGACGTATTAGCAGCTCTAAAACTTCTGTGGCTAAACCAGAGTGACGGGAAACTGCCGAGAACAGCGCTGAACAACCAGGCCGGCTAGTTAGCTAGCAAACAGCTGAGTTCTGTTGTTGTTTTGTTGTTGTGGATCGTCGACGGTGTCGTCATCAGCATGCGTTCGGCCGCACGTTTTGTTTCTCAACGCTGCACGGCTGGGCGGGGCTTAATGGAAAAAAGAGAAAAGAAAGAGAACTATCTTTAAAATATCGTATCTCCTGAATCATGAAACGTAAACAAAACAGTTACGAAGATATTTTATGAAGCATTTGAGGATCGGAGGCATTGGCTTCAGAGAAAAAACGATAACAAGCGCCCCCCGGTGGCTGGAAGTAATAAAATAAAGTACTGACAGGCTGCCTTAGCTGTGTGTGTGTGTGTGTGTGTGTGTGTGCATGTTTAGACATCTTTGTGAGGACAGAAAAATTAGCACTCAACTATGGTTGTGGGGACCAACAGTCACTTATGGGGACAAATTTTTTTTTATTCATATTCAAGTATTTTTATTCATCTTTAGGCATGAGAAAAATATTTATGCAAGATTTTGCATTTTTCATTCAAAATATAGGAGGATTTCCAGGTGGGGCAGAAGCAGTGCTGATTCCTCTTTCTCTGAAACATCCCCAATAGTAGAGTTGTCACCTGTTTTGACATCAGCCTGTAATTCAGTGCTTCACACTGACACAGTTCATCTCACCTTCCATTGTTCCTGAGGAGAACAACTGAGGAGTCCACAATGCGGATGTCATACTAATGATTATTATTAATAATTATTATTATTATAATGATGATGATGATGCTGATGAATTACTTAGATTTGTAAGAAACCCAAAGGCACTTTAAACATGAGTAAAAAAACAAAACAAAATGAGATGCCTGTGACAGACAAGGGGACTGTCTTTTGGACTCCTCTGCACTTATTTGTACCTGCCTCCTGATTATTTTTGAAAGTCTACAGCTGTCTTCTTGCTGCTCCTGAAGCTAGAAAACAGGATGGGAGTGGGATGAATTTACTACTTTTGTAGTTTTCAGTTTTTTAAATACCTTTGTATTCATCGATTTCATTGTTATTCTCAAGTTTTTCCTGCACGCCTATGTTCTTCATGTCTAATGTGTTTCTGTCATATGTTTTATGTTTAGTCAGTTTAGCCTTTGTGTTTAGTTTGGCCTGTCAAGTCTCAGCATTTGTTTTTTCTGTTTTTTCTTTTGTTTTTTGTTTTTTTTAAATAATCTCTTGTCCTAGTTGTGTTAAATGTGATCTTGTTTTGCCAGCTATTACCTTGTGTGTATTTAAGTCCTCAGTTTTCTTAACTATTTTCTGTGATGTACTGTTTGTGTGCCCTTGTGTTTTGCTCTTGGATTCATTACAGAGCTGTTTTCACTATTGCTGTGGATTTGTTGCTACCATGTAAATAAAGGCCAATCTTCCATTGGTCAGGTTTGCCTCCAAGTCTGGATCTTTGGACTAAATCTACAGTTTGTTGCATCCTGGGAAAGAAAGAAAGCATTGGTGAACTCAGCAATGCAAAAAAGACTTGGAGGTCCACGGCTCATCCACTGTTGGCGGATGATCAAAGAATCATTTCAACGGTGACAAGAAACCCTTTCACAACAGCCAACCAAGTAAACGAGACTGTCCAGGAGGTAGGTGTATGGATATATTTAAGTTTACCACAAAGGGAAGATTGCATGGAAGTAAATACAGAGGATTCACCACAAGGTGCAAGTCAGCACAGTTCATTTGACAGATGAAACCAAGATCCACCTCTACCACACTGATGGGAAGAAAAAAATATGGAGAAAACATGGAGCAGCTCATGATTCAAAGCCTACCTTAGGCGAGCATGGATACCAGTGGCACTGGGACACTACTGTTTATTGATGATGTGACACAGGACAGAAGCACCCGAATGAATTCTGAGGTGTTAACAGACATACTGTCTGCTCACATCCAGCTAAATGCAGTCACATTGATGGGGTGGTGTTTTGTAATACAGATGAATGACCCAAACATATAGCCAAAACAACTGAGGTGTGGTGGACCACTAGAGGGCTCCACTCACACCCAGTGTATAGGAAGTGTGTTCCTGTGTTTTGTGGCGCGATATGTGCAGTTGATGTTGGAGACGAATAAAGAAGGAGTGAGAACTGAGAGCTCTGTCTCGTTGATGCTTACCTCCACATTGGTGACCCCTGACTCGAGCATGCAACGGGCCGCAGATAACGCAGACTCCGCTATGGATGCATCAGCGGCCGCCGGACCTCCGCCTCCTGTTGCAGCTGCGTTCGCTGTGGCGCTTAAACTGCCGGACTTTTGGCTCCATGACCCCCCGTCATGGTTTGTACACGTGGAGGCTCAGTTCACCCTTCGCGGCATCTCGGCTGACGACACGAAGTATCACCATGCGGTGGCCTCGCTCGACCCGCTGGCCACCTGTCGCGCGATGGCGCTCCTCCGGGACCCACCCGCCCAAGGGAAATACGCCGCCCTCAAAGAGCTGCTTATGCCCTCTCCGACGCTGAACGAGCCGAAAAGCTCCTCAACCTGTCAGGCTTGGGTGGCGGTACCGCGCTCGAGCTCATGGAGAACATGCTATCATTGCTCGGGCCGGATGACAGTGGTTTCCTCTTCGCCCACCTCTTCCTCCGCCAACTACCGGCCGCCGTGAGAGCTGTCCTCGCAAACTCTCCGCTTCTGCCTGCGAAGGATTATTGCTCCCTGGCTGAAGAAGCGGATCGCATTCTCCTGGCTAGCCGCACTTTCGACGTTCACGCCCTGGCTACGGACACGCCGGCGGCACCTTCCACGCCTCCACCTGCCTCCCCCGGAGCATCCGCCCCCTTGCTGACGGCAGGGATTGCTACACGCCGGCACCGCGGAAAGAGCATCTGTTTCTACCATCAGCGCTTTGGCGACAGAGCGCGTCACTGCCTGCCGCCTTGCGCTTTCACGGCCCAGGGAAACGGACCTACCAGCGCGCCGTAGCAGCCGCGACCGCTGGCAATACAGAAAGGCTGCTCTTCATAGAGGACTCGCGCTCCGGGAGACGTTTTCTCGTGGACTCCGGCTCCCAGAAGAGCCTCCTTCCCCCTACCGCTGCCGACGGACTAGCAGCGAACTGTGGGCCGCAGCTCATTGTAGCTAATGGCTCTCCCATCAAAACGTTTGGGGAAAGGTTGGTGACTGTTTGTTTTCATGGCCGGGATTTCCAGTGGAACTTTGTTGTTGCTACTAGCTCTGTACCTATTTTGGGTGCTGATTTCCTGTGTGCTCATGGACTACTTGTCGATGTCGCTAACAGACGTTTAATCGATGCTCTCTCGTTTTCTTCGCTACCCTGTTTTACTCGGGCCGCCGAGCCCCTGATTCGGGCTAATGTAGTGACCTCCGGGGATGCTTTTCAGCGTTTGCTTTTAGAGTTTCCATCGCTGTCTGTCCCTAATTTCTCTAGCACGGTAACGAAGCATGGGGTTGAGCATTATATTCCCACGGTCGGGCCCCCGGTGTTTGCGCGCGCGCGCCGCCTCGACCCCGCGAAACTGTCCGTCGCTCGGGAAGAGTTTGCAGCCATGGAGCGCCTTGGCATTGTACAGCGTTCGAACAGTGCATGGGCCTCTCTGCTTCACATGGTGCCCAAATCGGACGGTCGGTGGCGGCCATGCGGAGATTTCCGCCGTTTAAATAATGCCACGGAGAATGACCGTTACCCCATCCCCCACATTCAGGATTTTTCTGCCAATCTCGCCTGAACGTCGATTTTTTAAAATTGACTTGGTGCGGGGGTATCACCATGTTCCCGTGCGCGCCGAAGACATTCCTAAAACCGCTGTCATCACCCCCTTCGGCTTGTTCGAGTTTTTGCGCATGCCGTTTGGCCTGAAAGGTGTCGCCCAGACCTTTCAGCGGCTGATGGACTCAGTTTTGCGTGGGCTGCCGTTCGTTTTTGTTTATCTGGACGATATATTGGTGGCCAGCTGCTCAGCGAGCCAGCACGAGTCCCATCTGCGCCAGGTTTTCCAGCGTTTGGCAGCGCACGGCCTGATCATCAACCCTTCCAAGTGCCAGTTTGGGTTGCCTGTTCTGGATTTCCTCGGGCACCGCATTTCCGCTGAAGGTGTGGTTCCGTTGCCCGACAGAGTCCAGGCCGTTTCGGCTTTTCCGCGTCCCACGTCGGTTAAAGCGTTGCAGGAGTTCTTGGGGATGATAAATTTTTACAACCGCTTTCTCCCCAGAGCTGCCCAGCTGCTACAGCCACTCTATGCTGCCTTAAAAGGTAAAACAGCCAAAGATCCGGTTGACTGGCTGCCGGAACGCGTCCGTGCGTTTTCCGCAGCCAAGTCTGCGCTGGCTGACGCAGCCCTGCTGGCCCACCCGCTTCCATCGGCGGAGATCGCATTGACCACCGATGCCTCTGACGTGGCAGTGGGTGGGGTGTTGGAACAGCGGGTTTCAGGTCTCTGGCAACCACTCGCCTTTTTCAGTCGTATGCTCCGGGATGCTGAACGCAAGTACAGTGTTTTTGACAGGGAGTTGCTAGCCCTGCACTTCGCGACACGACATTTTCGTTTTTTCCTCGAGGGTCGCAACTTTACTGCGTACGTTGACCACAAACCTTTGATGTTTCCGATGTCCAATGTCTCTGACCCATGGAGCGCACGCCAGCAGTGCCAGTTGGCGGCCATTTCGGAGTTTACCACAGACATTCAGCATGTGGCTGGTAAGTCCAATCACGTCGCTGACTGTCTCTCACGTGTGTTGGTTTCTCCGGTGTATGTCGGCATCGACTACGCTGCCATGGCCGCCGAGCAACGTGCTGACCCGGACGTCCTTGCCCTTCAGTCAACAAAAACGGGCCTCGTGCTGGAGGACACCCCGATGTGGGACGGCGGTCCGCACCTTCTTTGCGACGTTTCCACCGGCCGCCCCCGCCCGGTGGTTCCCCTTTCGTGGCGTCATTGTGTTTTTGACTCGGTGCATGCCCTCTCTCATCCCGGCGTCCGGGCCTCGGTCAAGCTGGTCAGCGCCAGGTTTGTTTGGCCGGGCCTTCGCAAGACGGTGAAAGAATGGGCGGCGGTTTGTATCCCATGCCAACGCTCGAAAATCCACCGGCACACACAGGCACCCCTCGAACGTTTCCGTGTCCCGGATAGGCGTTTCGATCACGTTCATGTGGACCTGGTTGGTCCCTTGCCACAGTCACAGGGTTTCACGCACCTTTTGACTGTGGTGGACCGCACAACCAGGTGGCCGGAGGCGGTACCCCTGGCGTCCACGACAGCGGCGACGGTGGCCAGGGCATTTTTGTCAACGTGGGTTTCACGTTTCGGCCCCCCTGCTGACATTACCTCGGACAGGGGCCCCCAGTTTGTTTCCGAGCTTTGGTCTGCTATGGCTGACGGCCTGGGAGTCAAGGTCCACCTCACCACAGCATACCACCCGCAAGCTAATGGGATGTGCGAACGGTTTCACCGGTTACTTAAGGCCGCGCTCCAGGCTTCCTTAACAAGTGGCGACTGGGTCGACCGTCTTCCGTGGGTTTTGCTGGGATTGCGTAGTGCGGTTAAAGAAGACCTCGGGGTTTCCCCAGCTGAACTGGTGCTCGGCCAGCCTCTCCGGGTCCCCGGGGAATTCTTACCTGAGAGCCCTCCCCCATGTTTCGATACCTCTTTGTTGCCTTTTCGCCCCCCAAGAGACTCATTTCCTGTTCCTGGTCCTGTGCACCACTGCCTGCCTGACACTTTTGTTCCGAGTTCGTTGGACTCTGCTCGTTTCGTTTTCGTCAGGCACGATGCCCATAGGACTCCGCTGCGTCCACCATATGACGGGCCATACAGGGTTCTTAAACCAGGCAACAAACATTTCATTTTGGACTTTGGCGGTCGGCAGGAAGTTGTCTCTGTTGCTAGACTTAAGCCTGCACATGTTATGCAAGAGGATCAGGTGGTCCTGGCCCAGGCCCCTCGCCGCAGCCGCCCACCTGCCACCGGGCTGATGGATTCTGTTTTTTCCCCCAGGAGCGACCCAAAATCAACGGAGTCCGAGTCGTCTGCAGCTTTTTCTGACCGCCAGTGCCAGCCTCGCTCCCGGGCTGGGTTGCCCTCTGTCAGTTCCCCCCCCCCCAGTTCAGCCGTTCCGGCCGTTTGCTTAAGCCCCGGGTCCTGGACTAGTTCTGCTGGGTGTTCGGGGGGGCATGTGTGGTGGACCACTAGAGGGCTCCACTCAGACCCAGTGTATAGGAAGTGTGTTCCTGTGTTTTGTGGCGCGATATGCGCAGTTGATGTTGGAGACGAATAAAGGAGTGAGAACTGAGAGCTCTGTGTCGTTGATGCTTACCTCCACAGAGGAGTTTATTAAAGCAAAGTAGTGGAATTACAAAGGAGGAAACCCAGGTGATGTCCAAGAGTTCAAGACTTCAGGCTGTCATTTACAGCAAAGTGTTTTCAAACAAATATTAGAAATGAACATTTTATTTTGAGTAATGCAAATTGTCCAAATGCTTTATTCACATTTTTGTGTAATTGTTTTGTTCAGGCCCAATTAAAGCTCAGAGTCTGCACTTCAACTCCATCTAAGCTGTTTTGTTTAAAATTTACTGGTAATGTGCAGAACCAAAATTAGAAAAATTGCCTCTGTCCAAATATTTATGGACCTAACTGTAGCTGCTCTGCTCTGCATTGGCACATGGCTTGAAAAATGAATTCTGTGGTGGTAGCCACCGCTGCCCAAGTAAAGAAATAAAATAAAGAAATATTTCCACAAATATTCCACATTTAAATACTATGTGAACTGAAGGGACAAAAGGTTTTGGAAGGTTTACATCCTGTCACATCTGGCATAAATTAGCAGCATTTCATAAGAAGAAACCAACAGTCAAACATGGTGGTTATTCTAAAGTCAGCACAAAGTCAAACATTAAAATGCAGCAGGTATCTGGAAAATCAGGCTTTTCTATGCTGTTGTGTTGCCATACGTCAAAGGGCAGCCAGTCATGTGGCTGTAATTAACTCTTTCGCCACAAGGTGTCACTGCCAAGATTCCAACAGTCGTGGCAGTGTGATGGTCTGGGGCTGCTTCAGGATCTGGACAACTTGCTGTAACTGCTCATTCAGGTTATGCAGCAGGACAGTGATCACAGTCCACCTCTGAATAGCTCAACTGGTGGTGGTCAGAGGGCCCGGGGGCACCAGTGTCCAGCAGCCTCGCCTCTGTCAGTGCGCCCCAGGGCAGCTGTGGCTACAATGTAGCTTGGCATCACCAGTGTGTGAATGGGTGGATGACTGAATGTGTAAAGCGCTTTGGGGTCCATAGGGACAAAATAAAGCGCTATATAAATACAGGCCATTTACCATCAATATTATGTTTGTTTGATCTGAAACATGTAAAGTGTGAAAAATATTTTTAAAAAAACATCAGAAATCAGGATGGGGTCAAATACATTTTCATGACACTGTAAGAGTGGAGGAAGGTGCACGCAGGTGAACAACATCTTATGCAAACACTGCAATCTGAAGTCTGTAAGGTGGTGTACAGGATGAGTGTAGCTGGGCAACATTTTTTTAAACACAACCTGTTTTAAGTTTATGAACTATTGCAGTGATGCTGATTCTTTCCCTTGAATCCAGGCTGTGTAAAACTTTTACATAACAACTCAAAGCAGTGAAAGCACACACATTCATTTTCCTCGGGTGATGCAGGAATGTCAGAGAAACAAAACTGAAAGTGTGTGTTGTGCATTATTGTTCCTGCTTCAGGTGCTGATGCTTATAACGGGCTAATCAGGTCTGTATATTTTTTTTAACAGAAATTAAACTCCTGCCTGACTGTGATTAGAAGAAGCGAGCAAATAACATGTCTTATATACTTGTACAATTTTAATATAATTTGTGTTCAAAATAGTTGATAGATTAAATTTTTTCTGATTCTTTTGAAATAGTTCTCAGAGTGTTAGCACAAGGTTTAAAGATGTAAATCACATTTCTGGGGAAGCCCATACAGCTAGACTCATATTAAAATATCACTCTAAGAACAGAAACCTAATAAAACTTATTACTGAAGCAGTGGAGGTAGTTCGTGAGGATGACCCCAGCCTCAGCACCAAACAAGTGTGTTTGTTCTTTGAACAGTGTCTTAATTCCACATGTTTTACATACAAGGGTCAGTACAGGGAGAAACATGGATGTCCATGGGTTCCCTAGTTTCACCCATTGTGCTCAATTTGTACATGGAAGAAGTGGAAAAGAGGGCTTTGTTATTTTACCCTGGAAGTCATTGACACCTGGGTGAAAATCAAGTCTCAGGACGTACCACAATTCCCTGATTCCATCAACTTGGTGCACCAACACATCAAATTCACCAGGGAGGAAATGAAAAGTGGCAGGTTAGGCTTCTTAGACTGTGAGATTTTCATCAATAATGGGGCATTTAAAAGTTGATGTGTACCATAAACCATCACAAATGGATCAGCGAACGCCGTCCCCACAGATGCAGCGGCCAGAGAAATAGACGAACATCACATCAAGAAGACCCTGGTGTGATTATCCCAGCTGGACATGTGTACCTCATTATTTTATATTTTTCAATTATCTCATAATTTTTTTTTATCACATTTATGTTTTCTCTTTTATATTACAAAGATATGTATTGTAGAATAGAATGTTGAGAGTAGACTAGTAATTGTCTACTCTTTAGAATAGACACTCTTTAATGACATTAAATTGCTTTTATTATTCTAAGAATAATAAAACAATCCCGCTTTCATTTTTCCCTCCTGTGCTTACATCTAAAATGTGTGTATTTGTGGAGGTAATGAGAGCATGAGGGTGGGAATGGATGTTTGTATCTGTGTGTGCCTGTATGTCTGTGTCTATATGTCAGGTTAGGTATCAGATGCCACCTCTCTGGGGACATCTCAGGCCCTCCAAGGTTTGGAGGCCTATCCCCCCCCCCCACCACCACCACTTCCCCTGCCAGTGGCGGACTCCCTCAGACATCGGTGCGTTGGTGGTTCTTTGTGTCTGGGGATGGGCGTCCAGGTACACACCGGCTCACTCCTTGGCGGCCGCTTATCGGGGCCTGGAGCCTGGGGCTCGCTCGGGCCACTTCGGAGGTGGGGTGCCCCCGACCTCTCGGCCTGGGGCTCGATCACTCAGGCACAGCTGGCTGCCGGCGGAGCTCACGGGCGCGTCACTGCAACTCCCCCTGGCTTCTGCTCCGCGGCTGCTGGGTGAGCCCTCATCTGGGACTCTCCTCAGCTCTTTCTGGGACAGTGGCACGGCTGCCCCTCTGTTGGTCTTCCTTGGTCTCTTGTGTTCTGGGGGCCTCTGGATGTCTGGAGTTTTGATCTCCTCCATACTTGCTTCATGCTCTGGAGGACGGGGCAGTGGCCCCCCCACACCCTCTAGCAGATCATTACATGAAGGAACCTTTTAAAAACAAGCGCGTCCATGCTCACAGGTGTACACACGGGTGATCACACCCACAAACTACACCCTTTTTGGCTCCTACCTCAAAGCACACTGTGTTCTGTTGATCTTATGTGCTGCACAATAATGTTTAATATTTAGTATTTACTGTCATATTCCCATATATCATTGTGATGTTGTTTATTCTATTACTCTTGTTCTCTTCTGCTTGCTTTCTTTTTTCTTTCTCAGCAGGTGATCCAGGTGATTGATATATGCATTTTTTTTCTCTGCCCGTTCTGTTGGTTTTTGTCTTTTGCCCTTCTCCCCCGTCCCTCTTCTCAGCTGTTTCTCTTTCCCTCTTTCTTTCTCCCCTTCTTTCCCCCAGTCAAGTCTGTCCCGTATTCAGCAAGTGAAAATAAAATAAACAATAAAAGGTGAATCAAATGGACCATTACGGCAAGGCTGGGATGGTCAGTTTGGTAAAGTAAATCCGTTGGGCATCTTTCTTTGCCTTTAGACAACAATTCTGATGGCAAAAGAGCCAAATGGGACAGGCCAAAAAAAAAAAGAAAACATACCCAAAACCTGACATTTTGGAGGCGTCAAATGCCCAAAGCGCCTCATTTGGTTTCTATTGTTGTACACTTAGCCCCTCCTGCATGATTAAGCTCTCCAACATTCAGCCTCTTCAAATGTTTGAGAGAAAATTAAAAAAGATATTTTATACCAGTCTGAAAACAAAAGACTTTTCTCACTCAGCCAGATTTAGCCCAGAAACATTGCCCATGGACATCTGTTGATTGTGATGCTGCATATGTGCTGTTACATTATGAAATACGCTGCACGTATATTTCTCCATCATTAATCATTATTACAGCATGTGTGAAAACATGACCACATCACCATATTTTAATTGAAGCCTTTTCAGTACACAGCAGACTTTTTGACTGTCATAGCAGGAACAGATTTGGTAGCGATGGCTCATTTCCAACAAACATCCCAGTAAGCCATGACAGTGAACCAGCATGAACAATACCACGACCCTGTAATTACCTCAACTACACAGCACAGTTGTTTTTCGGTGCAATCAGTTACACCTGTGCTTCCCCTGCTATGAAACATCTGCTGTGAAAAAAGCCAAAAAATACAGCTTGGCTAACACCTGCACACCTGGATAATCATGTGATTATCCAGTCAGATTAGAATGTGGCGGTACTACAATTGATAAAATCTCGCACACACAGGTCAGGTGCTCCGGTTAATGCTCACATCAAACATCAGAACGGGAAAAAATGTGAGCTCGGTGACTGTGGCGTAATTGGCGGTGCCAGACGGGCTGGTTTAAACACTGCTGATCTGCTGGGATTTTCACAACAGTCTCTAGAGTTAAATGAGAGTGTTTGGAGCCAACTCTCTGTTGGCTCCAAACACTCTGCACAGAGTGGTTACTGAGTTACCATACTCTCTGTATGGTAACTCAGTAACCACTCTGTGCAGCCCTGGTGAGCAGAAAAGCAACTCAGAGTGAAACAACACATTGAGGCAGATGGACTACAACAGCAGAAGGCTGTGTCAGCCAAGAACAGAAATCCGAGCCTGCAGTGGGCACAGGATCAGTAAAACTGGAGATTTGAAGACAGGAAAAAACGTCACTGAGGCTGCAGATGATCAGAATTTGGCATGAGCAGCATGAGTCCACTGACCAGCCTGGCTTTGTTTCAGCAGTCCAGGCTGAATATTGTTGGGAATATTGTTTTGGCACATTTTGGTCCTCTTAAAGAATAAGGAAAGAAAAAATAAAAATAAAAATAAAAATAAAATAAAATGTGTGTATTTCATTACAGATGACTTTTGCTATAGTGAATAAATGTCACTTCTGTTAACTTGTTACGTCAGTCATTCTTAGGTCTGGTTTTGCACACTATTGCAACATGACTGTTTCCCTGATGTTGAACATCATAAGTAATTGCTGTTGCAGTCTTCCTGAGTGTCAGGAAGCACTGTGTGGCAGACAGGAGGCTATGTAACACTTTCCGGTTAACTCATAAACACTTAAGCACACCCACAGTGACTTCAGAGAAACAAAACTGAGAGTGTGTGAGTGTTGTACATTTTTGCTACCTGGTTCAGATAACACTCACAGTAATCAAGATTACTTTGTTTCATATTTGAAATACATAAGTAATAAGTAATAATATTACTAAATAAATAAATAAGTAATAATAAATAAGCAATAAGTAATAATAATAATAATTAGTAAGTAATATAAGTAAACAGTTTATCAACCACTGTAGTGATACTACAATAAGTCCATTAACCGACACATTGCTCCTGTACCTCCCTAAAATAGACATTATAAAGGCTGACTTTGTTACATAGATTTAATATATGATATAATAAATATTATATAATGAAATAATAAAATATAGACTTTATTATTAACACTTTTCAATTAAATGATGAAAAATTTTAGTGCTATTTCAGAGTAATGAAAACTGAAAGTGGGTGTGATGTGGATTATTGTTCCCTGGTTCAGGTACCATTTACGGTAATTTGTGTCAGTATAAATGTAATATGATCAGGTAGGAAAGGGGAGGGGTTAGAGTGGTCACATGCTCAGGTATGGTTATAAAATCGTGTCAGATCTACTTTACCACTGCTCAGCTCTGCTGCCTCGTAGGTAAGTTTCTTTGTTCTTTGTATGTTGTTTTTGATACATATTAGGGTTAATAATAAAAATCTGAGTTTCTGTGGCAGCTTAGGCAGTGAGGTGAACAATGTAACAAACTCTATGGATCAAAAAAGCATGTTTCAGCTTTCAACTCTACTATTAGAACACAACAAACCCTAATGATTTGGTATCAGCTTATTTGGCTCAGATATTTTCTTGAAGTAAACCTGTTCAGTACCGTAGAGCAGTTATCTTATCTGTCTACACACAGATATAGATCTCTCTGTCTCTTACAGCTACATGTATTAGTGATGTGCGGATCGATCCTGAAATATCGATTCCTCCGATAGCAGTCATTTATGTTCTAGAATCAATTCTCACATTAAAATGTCGATATTATATGTCACCGTTATTGTTAGCCGGTGTTGTGCCAAAAAGCGATTGTCTGCCAAAAACTGATTTCCAGTGTTTCTGTGTATTTTTTATGTGTAATATCTTTACGTATGTTCGTAAATAGACTTCGGTGAACAGGGGATACAAAGGGGTTACATAAAGAATTAAAAAATTATCTGTTTTTTAAGTATCTTTACAACTTGTACTTACATTATAACCAATCCGGTCCTTTATCCCCACTTAAAATATTTTTACAGAACTATTGTAATATTTGCTGCCATTTCTGCTGTCCTGTTGGGCAACTTACTCTTACAAAATACATTTTTAATGTTAATGAGATTTTTTTTACTGCATAAATAAAGGTTATATAAAAGTCGCTGCCAAAAACTGATTGCGGCTTGTATCTTGCTACACGAATGTTGTTTGTGGCTCAAGATGACTTTATGTCATCCATAAGGGATGCATTTGACATATGTTTAACATATTATAGCCCAACAAGTTACTTATAGCACTTTAAATATGAGCAATCGCTTTTTGGCAAATACCGGAAATCAGTTTTTGGCAGACAATCACTTTTTGGCACAACACCGGCCCGGAAACAGCGGGGGTGTCCAAATTCAGAGGCTGCTTCCACCTGAGGACCCTGCCTTCGCGGTCTAAAGAAAGCCGGGTAGTACGTCACAGGATCCCTCGGTGGAGTGAAACTCTGCCGTCTGCTCCTTGCTATCTAAAATATAACCGGGCGCTGGCGTAAACTCTCGACCGTCTCAGACTTTCTTTAATTAGTTTTCTGTTTGATGTTTATTCAGCTGTGTGAAAACCCCGGAGGAACCCACCCGACGGATTAATAAAGTTAAATTTAATTTAATCTAATCTAATAACTTTATTCTCAGCCAAACCGATTTACTCACGAACAAATAAAACACTGAAAAAGCCAAACAATAACATTTTTAAGTTATCAAAGTGACTTATATATCATGTTTAACCCGAGTAGCGAAAGCCCGCGGGGGTTTGAAAACGATGTGTCGGTCGGCTCAGATATTTGAAGTTTCCACAGCTACATTCTCACCTGACAATATGTTAAAATGTTTTGGGGTTGTTTTTTTTTTGCGACCCAGAAAGAGAAATAAGAGTAATATTAAAACTAAGTAGCTGCCGCCATTGTTGGAAACTGGAATTGGCTGGGCCATGATAGGAATTCTGCGATATGGTTTTTCAATTTTGTTGTCCAGGTGGAAATTCGGGAGAATGGTGGCTCCGGGATTCTCCCGGAAAAATCGAGAGGGTTGGCATGTATGGTTGTGGCAACATCACTAACCTTGTCAAACACCTCAGAGTAAATCACATCACAGAATATGACGAGCGTATGTTGAGGTGAACTGAAGAGGAGGACAGGGACAGGTGGTGCTAGGGCGAGACAGACCTCTCTCATGGAGTCCTTTAGTGCTGCAAGCAGGCAAGGTGTTCAAATAGCGCACAACTTCAGTTTTTTATTTCTATGTGATGAACTCTGCATTATTAAGTGATAAGAACAAGTAATCTGATGTTCTGTAATCATTATGACGCTATCATTTGAGATACAATAAATAAAATACGTTTTTGTAAAAAGTATCGGTATCGGATCAGCACCCTGAATATTACTTGGTATCGGATCGGAAAGGAAATCAGTGGTATCGCGCATCACTAATATGTATACGTGCATATGCACACACATTAATCACCTCGGGCAATTTTAAAAGAAAGCCTGATAGGACAACACTTTCCTTGCACAAGAAACTGAAACTGTTGAGAGGACAAAAACAAGAAACATCTATAAAAGTAGGTCAGATACCTGCTGCATGTAATTTTACATGGATACAAGAGTATCCATGTGATATGAGAGCTTTCAGTGTGTGGTATCTAACATGCTGTGGTAATACAGGTAATATTTTTTTTCTGTTTAGATTGAAAAATTTTAACAACTTTTTGGGAGAATCCAATCAACGCAAACCAACTACAACCGAAACCACAAATCATCTGAGAGTTTGCCATGGCAAAGAAAAAACCGTCTATCATCCATAAAAAGCAAGTATTTTACATCATCTCAGTCTGGATATTAACTGTAACAGTCTCTAAAAATACTTTTTGGATTCCAAGTGTAGCACATACAGTTAGGTCCTTAAGTATTTGGACATAACACAAATGTTGCAGCTTAGGAATTACTGCCATTTTTATACTTACAGAGTCATTATCCAAATAATTACAGATCTGACTGTATGCACTGTTTTCCCAGGTTAAGATGAACTCATTCTTTCCCAATTATTTGTCCTGTTTCAGGTCAGACAAGTTAATGAAATATTTGAAAAAGACAAGAAAGTCGGCCCGTTACAGCTGCACGGCTATTCGTACCAAAGGTGAGTTAATGCTTATATAAAACTGGAAAAATGTGATGAATCAATTTTTCTGTTTTTGGGGCGGTTGGGCTGAACGCTAGAGGCGGGTATTTCGGGGCCATTTACTGGCAGCAAATTAAAAGTCAGTAAATTAAACACAGCAAAATACCTCTGCTTCAACACTGTATGTTCCATCTTTGTAGTGTTTTCAGTTACCTGCAAATTGATGGATTGTGTTTTTATTTACTGTGAGATGCCAAACAGAATATCTTATTTGTAATTTGGACCAGCCACGTTTTTTAAATAACACGACTTTAACAGCTGTAAATTCACAAATTGTGCCTTTTTTCCTCTCTTTCTTTAGTGAAAAGAAGAGCACACTGGCTCCAGAAAATAAAATCGAGCTTGAAACACAAAGAATATGACTTAAATAAACCAAAAGAAAGCAGGATGTTTAATAGCAAAAAAACAAAGATATTATCGTCCTTTCACAGTAAATGCCAATTTAACATCAGAAAGATTATCTTCTTTAAAAATCGCTATAATAAACAAACGGCTTCTTTTGTTTCCAAAACCAAAGGCGATCACTCGACCAAAAGGAAAGACTCATTCCCAGATCAGTATATAACTATCAAGAAACCAAAAAGATCTCATGCACACCCAGACTCCGTGAATCCTCTTACTTCAAACATTCTCAACATATCCGGTCATCAGATCATTTTTTTACCTAAATTTGAAACCTGTAATGATTATTCGGAGATACTGACAAAACTTCAAATGCCACACTTAAACGGTTTACCAAATTTGAAACGCAATGAACTCAGTTCTTGCCGTTTGGAATTCGAGCAAAACATTGAACTGTTTAAGAAAAACTGTGATTTGATTCGAGGATTTAAAAAGAAAAAGAAAGAGGACTGTTATCATCAAATCAAAGAAATGCAGAGAGAGGCAGACAAAATTCCAAGTGTCGATGCAAATAAATTTTTTGATTCCCTCAAAGATTATCTGCAGATGCATGAACGTAAACAATATGCATTGGCCATTTTTTTCATGAAACGCAGTAAGACCGTCTTTGTTTCACCGGAATTTGAGGTAGATTATGAAAATGACACACATACTGAGCCACTTTTATGTCAAGAGGTTGAAATTATTTTGCAACAGCTTGGAACCTTTGTGGAGAGCATTCTGGTTTATACGCTCAATAGTCCTTGCCTGAACTGTATGTCTGTACTCAGTAAAGAAGCGTATTCTTGGCACAGAGAATATGGAATTTCAACAACTGTAGGATTCACACAATTTTGGGGATTGAGTGGTCAAGACTTTTTTCAAAATATTACCTGCTCATATACCAACATGTTGGATCCAAAGAGCGTTTTTCATGAAAGTATACAATGCAAGAGCAATCCCTTCAAATTGAAGTCTTTCACGGTCAACAGTAAAATCTTCCAAAATATCAGGAAACTTATTAAAAAAGAAGAAAAACACAGCTGCCGTAAGAAAATTGAATTTTACGTGTCTGTGCTGAAAACACTGGCAAAAATTTCCTTTTGTTCACGTGAAACACATTTACAATGTGGTGAAAACACAATTTATTCTTTCGTATTTCCCCAAAAGATCCAAAATGAATGTAGACACAGTCTTTTAGACGATTGGTCAGCACTTGTGAATGACTGTGCCAAATCAAATGTTATAAAACAAATAACCAAGGATTTTAATGTTGCAGTAGTTGAAGTTATTTACCAAAATCTGAAGTCCTCTTGTGGGAACAATAGTCCTTTAAAGCTTTGCCATATTCCTCTGAATCATTTAGATTGGGAGGCATATTAAGCATGAATATTTAAAAAAAAAAGAAAAGAAAAAAAAAAGAATTTTATTACATAATATAATAGGTTGGAATGGATTATAAATTAAAATTAACTTAATTCATTCAAAGTGAATGAAAAAGTAAATACTTAAAAAAATTTTTTTTAAATTATATATCATAAGATATATAATTTAATAGATATTTATATACGTCCAGAGTAACAGCCGTAGACTGCAGTTTGCCGCCTGTCAGGTAGTCAGTAATCCAGGGGAGCTGAACTCTGAGAGCAAACAGCCTGGTGACTGTAGCGTGCCGAGGGGCTCACGTGGATCTGTGGCTGAATCTGGAGCTGAGACTGGAGGTGTTCAACGAGGACTCCTACGAGGCAGCAGAGCTGATGCGCTGATCATTAATGGCCGAGGCTGCTCACACCAAAGGTGGGTTGATGAGTTATAAACTGTAACAATATCTTGTAGCTTGGAACAGAAAAATCTCATCTTTGTTCTCTGTCTTGCTGCCTCCTCCTGTTGGTTTGTGTGTTAGTGAGTGGCAGGATTCTCCAGTCCAGTGAGCACAGCTCCATCAGTTGGTGGAGTTCAGTCAACAGACCTGCTCTCAACAACCAGCAGTGTGCTCAAACATCGGTTTCTCCTCCATCCTACACGATGTTTTACACTCCAGAAGCAGTAAATCAGGATTACATCACCTCTCTGTAGAAGGAAACTCTCCTAGTGTCCTTAATTTGGATTCTTGTCTCCTTCTCAGTTCCTTCCTGGTGTGTGTGCTGGACTGGATCCTCTGGCTCTGTGCCATCTTTTACTTAAAATAAAAATCATTGAAACTTGTGTCACTCGTCTGAGTCTGCATTTAAATCCATGTGTTCTTGTTCTCTGTGTCAAAGATGTGAGCCACAACCACAAACCAAACTAAATTTAGTCCATAAAGGTGAACATATCACCATAATAAAACCATTAAAACCATAATAAAACAAAAATCCAAATTCTAGTCAATACAAAACAATTCTGTTTGTAACAGATACAATAAACAATTTATCATTTATTATAATTAGCTTGTTAAAATTTTTAAAAAAGTCCAGCACTCCTGCAAATTTCTGTATTTGAGCTCACAATAATAAAAACCTGGTATATAGTTAATTTTCACAATACTACTAAAGGTATAAGCCAAACTGAGCACCAGCGCTGTCAAATCTAATTAGTTCCCAGAACTTAAACTCGTTGCCTTGAAAAACTAAATAAGGCTTACTTACGATGACTAAGTTAGGGCAACAAAAAATAAATATACAGTCAGGGGCGGTCCTGGCCTTTTTGATGCGCTGGGCGAACCCTCCCTCTGATGCTAGCTCACCCACTGCAGTTTGTTTTCTTAGTTTCCGTTGTGGCCCTCACTTTGTTAATAGTCTCACATTCTGTAAATAAACGCTCACTCGCATCACAGTCTTTTGTCTGCATCTTGCTTCCTTACTCTCACACACCACACCATGACAATAATACACACTCTCTCTCCATAGTGAGTATACAAATAGATAACAAACACCCATTATAATTCATCATACATTGAGAATAGCTGACAAATCAACAATACACCTCTTCCAATTAATGGCTAATTATGCTGAACACAGTCCAAAAGATTCAATCAGCCACATCAGTGTCTACTGTCTGTCTACTGTTTACTATCATATCCAAGTGGCTAACAAACGTAAACAGAACCCCCAAAGTTGATTCTGTTCATCTGGACGCAGCATTTTCAGTGGGAGAAATATTTCGTCACTCATCCAGGTGACTTCTTCAGTCTCAGCTGACTACAGGTTTCAATCTTATAAACAGTACATTTGCATAATGACTGAAACCAGCCCACTGAAGGAACAATGGGCTGGGAGGTCAGTTCCTTCATCATAATTATGATGATCATTAAAATGCAAATTCTCATGACTATTGGTCAACAACCACTACCATTCACAGAGAGTTGGGGAACGGCTGCAATCACAGCATTGTAAGATGGCGAAAGATGTACCCTTAGGCCCCCTCCTCGATTCAGAGATGGTCTTTCCCTTTTCACGTAAATGGCCTCCTTGACTCTGCGCTCAAACCAGCGTTCCTCCCTGTCCAGGATGTGTACATCCTCATCTTTGAAAGAGTGTCCACTGGCCTGCAGGTGTAAATAGACTGCAGAGTCCTGGCCTGACTGGGTGCCATCTGCTTCACCAGAGGTTGTTTGGTTTCCCCGATGTACAAATCCTGGCAATCCTCCACTATATTACTGTGTCGGGGGACCCGATCCTTGAGGAGGACCGGTTTTTGCCGCAGCGTGTTTTGGGGTTTAAAAGCTACAGAGACTCAAATGCATCTCAACTGTTCCGAAACACCTGAACAGTTGAGATGTTCAGGTAGTCATCCTGTTCAGATACAGGATGACTACGAGTTTTCGCTTAGGCAGCGGTTGCCCTTTTCTCCTGGATCGGCTGGAACTATCTTTAGGTGCCTTCGGTCATTATGCAATGTACTGTTTATAAGGTTAGGGAAACCTGAAGAAATCACTTGGATGAGTGACGAAACGTTTCTCCCACTGAAAACATTACGACCAGATGAACAGAATCAACCTTTTGGGGGTTGAGCTTAAAGCTGTTCAACATCATCATCCAACACTCTAAATGGAGAGCTAAAGCATACTAACAGCTGCTTTATAAGTGCACAGGAGGAAATGGCCAGTGCATGGTAAGTGTAACATGGTGGACTAGTGTTGCCTGTGTTAATTCATCTCCATGTTTATTGTGTGAAGTTGTACTGGTTTGGCAGTGGTTTTGTGTGTCACATTTGCTGTGATGAGGTTGGACCAACTGAAGTTAAGTGTATTTGATTACATTGATACTCTAATCTACTTATAGCCCACACTACAAACACTGCTGTGATATTTTGTCTCTCTGTGCAGGTATGTAATATGACCAAATCTAGGATGACCTGATATGTTTATGATGGATAGTTTGTTACTCTGTTATCCTACTACATGCTGCAGCCTAAAGGCAGAGTTGAGTTGCTGAGGCCGGAGTGATTACTGGCCTTCTACTTACAGGGTGGTGGGTCCTGGAAGACAACTGCTGATTCCTGTTAAAGTGGTCAACATGTGAAGTGCAACTGGCTTGTGGGATAGCTGGCTCTGGCCTTGGACTGTGTGTTTTATTTTGTACTCAAGTGGGACACTGGACTGTTTAATCCTTCATTTTTGGATCATTGTATTAAGAAATTATCATTTAGATTTTTATTGACTGTCATCTTTTGCCCAAATTCATATAGAAGCTGGGACAATTTACCTGTTTGGTACAGAGTCCGTACATTCCATATTCCATAACGAGTAGTTTCTTTTGGGTCGAAAATTGGTCGACGCATCGGGCAGTGGACGACCCGAGGGCTTTTCTCCACTGCCGTCATTAAGGGTTGCCGATCATCTTCGCCCTGATTCAGTCGATAATGAGATTCACTTGCTGTTTCCGTAGCAGTTGGAGTTTTTAAAGGGTGGGGTTGCTAGCCCCACGCCCAACCCTCCTTGTCTGCCAGAAACTGATTGCCATCCGCGGGAGCGCGCGCAGCTGCTTAAAGCTGCAGCGCCCGGATTACTTGCGTTGCCAGCTACTTCCGTGCAACTGATATAACGTGGGGGGGAAAAAAAACACCCAAACACATTTATGCCTTTGTTATTAGGCAAAGATATGCATTTATGGAGCTTTAACGTTTCTTGTAACCGAATTATGACGCTTATCAGAAGGTTGCTTTCAGTGGGTAGCGCAGTCACGAATGACTACACGCATCACGATGGAATAATTAATGCCTACAGGTTTAGTATGTCTACTCTCGTTGTTCATATTTGTTATAAGACTGTCGAATAGTAGTTAAAACAATAAAGACCTATTGTGCCAGTATCACCATGATTCTTTCTTGTTTATTCAGAATAACGACTGAGAACATGGCATTTTAGCGCTACCAAAAAGTGATTGTGGCCTATAACTTGTCACTGAAACAATATTTCGGCTTCAAACTTGTTGGATATCATCCAGAAGGGTTACATGTGATATATTATATCCCAAAAACTCTCCAAGAGCTGCTGAATAACTTTTAAAAGAACATTAATACCGATAATATGTCATTTTCAACCTGTGCATAAAATGTCAAATTTCAAAAATGTTGTAATTCAAAAATAATACAAAAAAAGGATAATGGCCAAATGGAAACAGGTGGGAGGAGATCTGCTTAAACACATTAGGAACACCAAGTAATAGGAAAGACAAAATAAACGGTAATAAAAATGTCATTCCAATACAGCACTTATTAATTGAAACGAAAACCAAAAACAAATAATTACATCTAATTAAAGAAGAAACCACCAGTTAAAATAAACTAACAAATAGACCAGAAATAGGGGGTATAGCGGAAGCTCAACACCAGTAAACCATGGAACAACATATATATTAATTCTTTGCATACAGTAACTATGCTAACATGTTAGGAAACACAAAATAATTGAATCATCCTACAAACAAATTGCAATCAAAGCTGAACTCTAATGTTGTGAACAACACAGAGAAACACACAGCAACACGAACATAAATTAATGAATTAATAAACAACCAATAAATATTATAGGAGACGACGATACAAAACAAGAAACATTTCAAAAACATTGAAACATTGACAGCGACCCTCTGACCAGCATGCTTCACAAACAAATGGGGTTTTTTTGGTCTTGCGGGGCTTCTTGGCACAGCTCCTGTGGTACCACAGTGGGTAAATCTTGCAGCCAGTATGAATTAGACAAAACAAGGTAACACGAGTATTTTGTTAAAAGTTTGAAGCAGAAATATTGTTTCAGTGACAAGTTATAGTCCACAATCACTTTTTGGCAGCTTGAAAATGGCATATTATCAATGTTAATGTTCCTTTAAAAGTTATTCAGCAGTTCTTGGAGAGTGTTTGGGATATAATATGTCACATGTAACCCTTCTGGATGATATCCAAAAATTTTGAAGCAGAAACATTGTTTCAGTGACAAGATATAGGTGGCAATCACTTTTTGGCAGGCTGAAAATGGCATATTATGGGTATTAATGATCCTTTAAAAGTTATTCAGCATTTCTTAGAGGCTGTTTGGGATATGATGTGCCACATATCATCCTTTTGGATGATACCCAACAAGTTTGAAGCAGAAATATTGTTTCAGTGACAAGTTATAGTCCACAATCACTTTTTGGCAGCTTGAAAATGGCATATTATCAGTTTTATTGTTCCTGTACAAGTTATTCAGCAGTTCTTGGAGAGTTTTTGGGATATAATATATCACATGTAACCCTTCTGGAATATATCCAACAAGTTTGAAGCCGAAATATTGTTTCAGTGACAAGTTATAGGCCACAATCACTTTTTGGTAGCGCTAAAATGCCATGTTCTCAGTCGTTATTCTGAACAAACAAGAAAGAATCATGGTGATACTGGCACAATAGGTCTTTCTTGTTTTAACTACTATTCGACAGTCTTATAACAAATATGAACAACGAGAGTAGACATACTAAACCTGTAGGCATTAATTATTCCATCGTGACGCGTGTAGTCATTCGTGACTGCGCTACACACTGAAAGCAACCTTCTGATAGCGTCATAATTCGGTTACAAGAAACGTTAAAGCTCCATAAATGCATACCTTTGCCTAATAACAAAGGCATAAATGTGTTTGGGTTTTTTCCCCCCACGTTATATCAGTTGCACGGAAGTAGCTGGCAACGCAAGTAATCCGGGCGCTGCAGCTTTAAGCAGCTGCGCGCTCCCGCGGACGGCAATCAGTTTCTGGCAGGGAATCACTTTTTGGCACAACACCGGCAATGGCAGAGTTCTTGCCAGTGCCGTCCACGCACTGGCAAGCGAAAGCAAGGCCGATGTTCATGTTGTTTGCTTTGTGTGTATTCAAAAAAGGTGTATGTTGTATAATGGAGTGTAGGGCAAAGTGAGTGTCAGTGTAAATGTAGAGCCAGAGGTTCCAGAACTTGGCTCAGTTGGAGGCAAACATTCATTGTTTCCTCTAGATGGCCTCCACCAGGAGACATATTTTGTTGATTGGCCTCTCCAGCTCATTTGTTCGTGTCTTAACTCTAACACGGCGAACTACTCCGTGTGCATCGGCCATGGTTTCAGTGATGCGGCCAATGGGCCAAGAATTTCTTGGTGCAGCTCCATCAACAACAAGCACAACATCACCAATGCAAAAGTTCCTATGAATCTTGTTCCATTTCTGTCGTTCCTGCAACATAGGAAGGTATTCTTTCACCCACCTTTTCCAGAATAGATCCGCAATATACTGGGCTTGTTTCCATCGTCTTCGCAGATACAGATCCTCTTTTTTAAATAAACCTGGTGGCAGCACAGGTTTGCCTTTTAACTGGAGCAAGTGATTTGGAGTAAGAGCTTCTACATCATTAGGATCGTCAGAAGAAGGTGTGATTGGGCGGTCATTCAGTATAGCCTCCACTTCACAAAAAACTGTATGCAAGGTTTCATCATCTAGTACTTGCTGGTTTGTGATAGAGTATAATATTCTCTTTATTTCTTGCACCAAGCGCTCCCATACTCCACCATGATGGGCCCCATAGGGCGGGTTAAAGGTCCACTTTATGCCATCCTGTGCTAAACCTTTTTGGATTTTACTTTGGTTTAGCTCTAACATAGCTTGTTTTAACTCACGATTTGAGCTGACAAAGTTGGTTCCATTGTCTGACCGGATTTCTTTGACCTGTCCTCTGCGGCAGATGAATCTCCTGATGGCATTAATGCAGGAGCCTGTATCAAGAGAATGTGCCACCTCAAGGTGGACTGCACGACAGGTTAGGCATGTGAAGAGAACTCCATATCTCTTAACAAGACTCCTGCCTCTCTTTACTTCTATTGGTCCAAAATAATCAACACCAACATAAGTAAATGGTGGAAGATCAGCTGAGATTCTGTCAATAGGAAGATCCGACATTTTCTGCTCACCTGGCTTTTGCCGTTGTCTTTGACACACTATACAGTCTTTGATTAATTTTCTAGCTGCTGAATTAGCATGAGGGATCCAGTATTGACGGCGAAGGGTTGAAAGCATGTGATTTCTTCCTCTGTGACCAATCTTTTCGTGAATATGCTGAAGAATAAGCTTTGAAACATTGCTTTCTTTTGGCAAAATTGCAGGATGTTTTGTTTCCTCAGGTAAATCCGCTTTGCTCAGTCTTCCACCCACTCTCAAGACACCATTAGCAACTACAGGATCAAGCTTATACAGATGACTTGACTTCCTTACAGTGCCAGAGTTTAGGGCAGTCATTTCATCAGCAAAATGTTTTCTCTGCACAAAGCTCACTATAGCTTCCTCAGCCTTGGACAAATCCTCAGTTTTGAGCAGAGTGTTCCATTTATCCTCTTGCTTAACACATATTTGACTTCCACAGTGCGTGCCCAGCAACTTCTGTCTTTTCCTTGTTTGCAGTTTAAGTTTTTCTTTTACTTTCAGGATCCATGCCACACACCTTTTTAATTTTGTCCAGCTGGAGAAGTACAACAGCAGCTTAGTAGTGGGACACACATCTTCTTTCAGCACAGCTGCACACATCAGGCCCTCCCCTTTTATTTCTGGGTCAGCTTCCAAATGGACAGATACACAATTCATGCCTACGGGCCAGTGACCAACAGGTTTACTGAGAAATTCTGGACCACTGATCCAGGTGGCTGATTTCAGGAAACAGCCAACTGTCATTCCTCTTGTGGCTGCATCAGCTGGATTCAGCTTTGAACTGATGTACCTCCACTGCTCAACTTTTGTCAAAGCATGAATGGTGGAAACTCTATTAGCTACATACGTTTTGAACCGTGTGGTTGTGTTTGCAATGTACTGTAGCACAGTTGTGCTGTCAGACCAAAAGACTGACTCACTCAGATTAAGATTAAGTTCAACTGATAGCATTTTGTCTAAGCGCACAGCTAAAACTGCAGCAGCCAGCTCAAGACGTGGGATGGTGACTTGTTTTAACGGCGCCACCCTTGCTTTACCAATAATAAAGGAAACACACACTTCCTGCTTGCCATTAGATAGCCTAAGATATGATACGGTACCATATCCAGTTTCACTGGCATCACAAAAGTGATGCAGCTGTGCACTTTCTATCTCCCCAAATCCTTTGGGTGTGACACATCTACTAATACTAAACTTGTTAAGAAGAACTAAATCCTCAACCCATTTTTGCCAAGTTTGTGACATTTCTGCTGGTATTGTCTCATCCCAGCCAAACCTCAGTTTACATAGATGTTGCAGAATTTGTTTTGCAGGCAGAATGACTGGAGCTAAGAAACCCAAAGGGTCATAAATGGAGCTGACATTGGACAGAATACCACGTCTTGTAAGTGGTTTGTTCTTGTTCACAATACTGAATGTGAAAACATCACGTTCAATATCCCATTGCACACCGAGAGCTCTTTCTGTGGGTAGCTGATCCCGACTAAGGTCCAGCATCTTTACACCTGTGGCTCTATTTTCTTCCGGGATCTGACAGAGGACAGAGCGATCACTACATACCCACTTATTGAGCTTAAATCCCCCCTTGGCACACACCTCAGTAAGCTGCTGATAAAGTGAGATGGCCTGCTCAACAGACTGAGCAGATTTAAGACAGTCATCTACATAAAAACTATGCCTGATTGTATGTATAACCTCCTCTGGGTACAGATGTTGGTTGTCATTAGCAGTCTTTAGTAGTGCATAGGTGGCACAGCTGGGGGAGGATACTGCACCAAAAATGTGGACTAGCATTCTATGTTCCACCAGCTGTTTTGTGATGTCACCATCGGGCCACCAGAGAAAACGCAAAAAGTTTACGTGTTCCTCAGCTACTCTGACCTGATGAAACATCCCTTTAATGTCTGTCATAAGTGCTATTGGACCCTGCCGAAAGCGAATCAGCACACCTAATAAAGTGCTAGTCAGATCTGGGCCTTGTAATAGCTCTTTGTTCAGTGATGTTCCAGAAAATGTTGAAGCACAATCATACACAACACGCAGTGTTTTCTTGCGGGGGTGGTAGACCCCATGATGAGGTATATACCACACCTTTCCTTACTCATTCTTCAACTGTTCTTGTGGTATGATTTCTGAATGTCCCTCCATACTAACATTGTGCATGAATTCTTTGTATTCTTCAAAGAATAACTGATCCTTCTGAAACCGTTTTAGCAGATATTGCGCCCTCTGCTGAGCCACCTGTTTGTTGTTTGGCATTCTTACTTCAGGTTTACGAAAGGGTAATTTCAAGTAATAATGGCCATCCTTAAGTACAGCTGACTCTAACATTATGTTCATGAACTGTTTATCTTCTACAGACATTTCTGCACGCTCATTACACTGGTTCTCCACAAAATCATGATTATACTGCTTAACCAGCATTTCCTCTAAACTACTTATAGAAATGCGGTTTACCTGGACAAAACTAGCATCATGCTCATCCTTTTCACTACCCTGATTGAGTGGCCCATTGACAACCCAACCGAGACGAGTTAGCACAGCATAGGGTCCATTACCCTCACTGTTAATGATTCTCCAAGGTTCCAGCGCTTTGGGAGAATTTACACCAATAAGCAGCCCAATGCCAGCATTTATCGGTGTCAACTTAACCTCCTTTAAGTAAGGCCATTTTCTTAAGTTTTCTTCTTTAGGGATATTTTCTTTAGTGACAGGAATAAACTTTTGAGTGTACACATCAGGCAACCTCAAATACTCATTCTGTTTCAAAGCAGCTACTTCCATACCAAAAAGTTTATAGCTACTTACTGGCCTTTCCTGACCCATAGTCTTTAACATGATTTCCACTTTCTTTCCAGATGCATTTAACTGCATCATCAACGCCTCAGTGCAAAAGGTTGCAGAGCTGCCGGGATCAAGAAAGGCGTACGTCTCCACAACCTTCGTCCCATTTTCCAACTTCACTTTTACTGGAACAACTGACAAGGCACATTCATTAGCCCCGGCCCCAGTATGGCTACCAAAGTTCAAAGAAACAAGAGCATTTGAGACTGATGATTCCTTGCATTCAGCTTTAGCTGCTTGCCACTGCCGTTCATTTGAGTCTATGTGGAGAACAGTAGGGTGAGTTTTGTTACAGGTGTGGCACGTCAAACGATGTGGACAAGTTTTACTCATGTGGCCTCTCTGTAAGCAACCAAAGCATAAACCTTTACTCTTAAGGAATGTCACCTTTTCTTTGTTGGCTTTTAGTTTGAATAAGTCACATACGTCCAAAAAATGAGTTTGGTCACAAAACAAGCACCGAGTTTGGTCTAACCCTTTATCTTCATGGCTTATCTGAATCCGTTCCGGTTTGAGTTTGTCATTGATCTGTTCTGAAACTACAGCTACAGAAGTAGCAAAGCTACTGCTTTTAGTTTTAAGCGGTGTCTTTGATGGTTTTGAAGCTCTCTTTTCTTTTGTGTTTTGACTCTCTCCAAAAACAGGATCTAATGCAGCTCTTGTTTGCTTTTCAAGAAAATCAAGAAGATCTTTAAACCCTGCTCTGCGATCGCACGTTTCTGTTATATCAACGATTATTAGTCGCCATTTATCACGAAGTCTAAAAGGCAACTTTGAAACAAGAATCCTCATATTGGTTGAATTTTCCAGCTCATCAAGAAACCCAGCTTCATCCATTGTGTTGAAGCAGCTTCTTAGAAAGAATGTGTAAGCACGTAATGCTGAAGCATCGTCAGACTTTAAAACTGACCAGTTAAGAGCCTTGTCTATAAATGCAGACGTTATCTTTGCTCTGTTACCAAAGTTCCACTCAAGCTGCCTTTTTGCCTCAACGTAAGCTGTCTGTGGACTCATGTGCATACAACTTCTCACTAAAATTCTGGGCTGTCCTGTAATAAACTGTTCTAAATAATAAAGCCTATCCTGCATATTATCAGTTTTAGTCTCTATTCCTTGTTCAAAAGCCTTAAGAAAGGATCTAAAACGTAAAGGATCACCACCAAAAACAGGAATGTCTATAGCTGGAAGCAGTGACAACCTCTGTTGGTTTACAAGCATCTGAGTAATTTCATTTTGCTTTGTCATAATCTCTATTAGGGCACTGCTGTGAATATCAACCTGTGAAGAGATTGGCCTTGGGCTCTCCCCTTCTGGTTTGACCCCAGCAGGCGCATGTGTCTCTAGGGGCATTGGCAAAGGAGAATGAACTAAAGGGGTTTTCTTTGGTCTTGTGGCCTTTCGAGCTGTAGCAGCAGGTATGAACTCAGTAGATGTTCCAGAAGGCGCTGTAATCCCGCCTTCTGATTCAACCTCAGCCCTGGATGCAAGGCTCTGCCGATCCTGAGCAGAGGTGAGAATTTGCCTTTTTGCATCAGCCTTAATCAACTTAGTTCTTAGAGCCAATGCTTCTTTTCTTGCTTTTAATTGAACTTCTTCCAGTTCGAGTGCATGTTTTTCTTGCAGTGCGTCCACCTCCGCTTTTAAAGCGGCTCTTTCCACTTCCGCTTCCATCAGCGCAATTGAAGCCGCACGCGAGCTTTTACTCCTTAAAGTTAAGGCTGCAGTAACATTACTGGGCGCTTTACTAGAGCCCTTGCTGCCAGGTTTAGCAACTCGTTCAGAAATCATGTCGCTCGCTTCTTGCGCTACTTGTGAGACACTATCATGCGGCGCAATGTCACTGTCATGAGATGCTACCTTTGATCCAACATTAGAGGCTACAACTTCATCCTTTTGTGGATCAGGGTCTGCATTTATCCAAGTGTCGATTTCATGCAGAAAGTCTTTAAAACTGATCAGCTTAGGTTCATACCAATCGCTGTGATCTGTTTCTTTTTCATCATCGTTCAGCAATTTTTGAACTGAAGTCTGTAAGTCCATAAACTCTCCCAAATAATCATTAAATGTTCTCATGTGTTCATCTATGGAGGCTTTTGATTCTCCAGCATCAATGAGAGCATTAATGTCATTTCGTTTTCTTGTCAGAACGCCAAGCTTCGCTCTGCGTTTTTTAATTAAATTAAAAAGCTCTCTTTCTTGTTCCTCCATTTTAACCAGAAAATTCGTTTCACAAGGTCCAAAAGATAATTGTTTAATACAAATGTTTCATGTTGCAGCTCAGCATCTCGGTTGATCCAAACAAAGTTTCGCATTTACTCACGAACTTTGCGTCATTTTTTTTCAGTCCATTCTGCGAAGATCCAATCTTCCAAGTCCAATTCTTGCAAGTTTTCCCATCTTCCAAGTTGACATCCAAGCGAGTCAAAATGATTTTTTGACTTAAATGTCGCGGCCTTTTACTTTCCAAACAAAAAAATCCGAGGAAAGGCCGTGGGTGGCAACGGGAGGTTTGTTTTGCTACGCACTTCTGACTCCATTGTTTAAAAATCATATGCCGTTTATTTCGGGAAAAAAATACAAACAGAAATCAGCCAAATAACTTCTTAAAACTTAAACTTAAACGAAAGTTAACTTAATTTGTTTTAACAATTTCAAAAGTGTTCAAAAAATCATTTTTTAACCCTCCCGTCTTCCCATCTGACATTTGGCAAACAAAACAAAAAACCTCTTTACCACACCCCTCCCGGGTGCTCTTAATCTCTTAATTAATGGGAGGGTCCATAAACTAATAAACCAATCACTTTTCGAATGCTTATCCAATAAAATTAATTACAAATTAAGGTCAGTATATTCTTACACCTTCAAGGAAAAAAACAAAAAATGAATACAAATTGCATTCTATAAACATTCAACAAAAATGGCCACAACACCGACCAAAGACCACATGGCGTCGAACATTCATGGACGATCTGAGAACTGTCGACATTGCCCGGGACGAAGCTGAAGCAGTCGCTGCTGACCGACATCGACGGAGATCACTAGCTGCCCGATGCGCCGCCCGGCGTAGGAGGAACTAAGTCTAAGTCATCTTTTGCCCACGGCAGAGGCAGTCGGTCACACTTAGAATCTTTTTTTTTTTTTTTTTTTTCGCGTTCAATAATTTTTTTTATTTTATGAACTTTATTTAGAACAATAACAATGACAATCTCAAAGAGACAAGCGACATATTAAATCAATCAGAACAGAATCACATCTCCTATACACCACAATGAAATCGACAATAACTGAAAGTAAACATACATACACACACATATATACATATATATGCATATACACATGCATACATACACATCCATATTCACACATCTACATAATAATAATATAAAAAGATGAATAACCAATACAAAAATAAATAAGAATAAAAAAAGAATGAAAAACAAGGAACAGAAATAAAGAAGACAAGGGGGATCATAAAATCTCTAAAAGTGAGGTTCCATAAACAAGACACATAACTTAAATAAGGGGCTAAGAAAAATCAAACTCTTCTAAAAATCTATGCAATTTGATTGCTTGGGGCTTATTTATTAGCTTAAGAGATTTACGGAACAGGGAGAGGTCGTTTTTAAGAGCAGGCCATGAAGGGGGGGATTTAGCATATCGGCATTTATGTATGTAATACTTTGTTATAATAATGAGATTGTTAACTAAAAACTCACTATTTTTGTCCTTAAGGATTACTCCAATTTGAATATTTTGAAAAGACCAAAAATCAATATATCCATACTGGGACAATATTAGGACATGGAGAGATTTCCATAAATTCTGGATTGTCACACATCCATAGAACATGTGCTCTGTTGTTTCCGAAGTTGTTTTACAAATATAACAGTTGTCTAACACAAATTTAAATCTGTCTCTCATAAATTCATTGGAGGGGTAAATATTTTTTGTAGTTCTAAAATGGACTTCTTTAAATTTGGGGGGAATTGGAAATGTTAAATATTTGGTTCTGATCAACGAGATCTCAGATTTGTTATAATCTTTAAAGACGAGTGAATGTTTTGTCCTACCTGGATATAAGGTGTTAACCAAATACCTCCTCAAAAACTGATTATTGCATTTTCCATTAACCAAGTCAAGACCATCTAGTTTAACTTTATGCAAATTTGGAGTCTGTATATTTGAAAAATTGATCTTTACCGTATTTACAAGGACTGTTGGGATATTCTGTGAAACCTTTTTATAGAGCTCGAACGAGCAACTCATGTCATATTTCTCATTAAGCCTGTTTAATTCAAGTATATCTCCATTTTCATCCATTATATGTGTCACAGACCAAATTTGTTTAGTCATCCATTCTTCCACAAACATAGATTTCCCCCGATTCAATATCACCCTATTATTCCACAGTGGAACATTGTGGGGACTGAAGTTATGTTTAAACATTAATTTCCAATTTAACAAAACTTGTTGATGAAATTTGGAAAGTTTTATGGGTACGGTAGTTTAGAAATTTCAAAATCACATACTAAAAGGAATTGGATCCCCCCAACTTTGTTGAAAATAAGAGATGGTATCAAGAACCAGATCTCATTATCATTTTTCAAGAAAGATCGTAGCCAATTAATCTTTAAAATGCCATTCATTATTTCAAAATCGATTGCTTTTAAACCCCCCTCTTCATAATCTTTTATCAAGTCCCTGTTACTAACATAATGATGTTTATTTTTCCATATGAAATTAAAATTCACCTTATTGATGTCTTTTATAATTCTTGGTGGGATGGCTAGGGAATAAGCTGGATAGATTAATCTGGACAAAGATTCAACCTTGGTCAACATTATCCTGCCGAACAACGTTAAATCTCTCTGTAGCCAATGGTTTAGAGTTTTTTTGCATTTGTCAATTGTATTCTGAATATTCTTTTCTTCACTATCAGCCATGCATTTAGTTATCCAGATTCCAAGATATATTTGATTTCATTTTTGACAGGTATATCATACAAAGAGAGTGAGAACAATTGTGGATACTCATGAGTTCACATTTGTCCAGGTTCAGGCGTAGTCCAGAAGCATCAGAAAAGATCTTTATTGTATCTAAGGCCAGTGGAATTTGTTCTTTATTTTTTAGAAAGACTGTTGTATCATCGGCAAGCTGACTTATTATTAATTTGTGATTATTTATGTCTAATCCTTTGATGTTTGAGTTTATGACAGTAATACAGTGGGGCAAAAAAGTATTTAGTCAGCCACCGATTGTGCAAGTTCCCCCACTTAAAATGATGACAGAGGTCAGTAATTTGCACCAGAGGTACACTTCAACTGTGAGAGACAGAATGTGAAAAAAAAATCCATGAATTCACATGGTAGGATTTGTAAAGAATTTATCCGTAAATCAGGGTGGCAAATAAGTATTTGGTCACCTCAAACATGGAAAATCTCTGGCTCTCACAGACCTGTAACGTCTTCTGTAAGAAGCTTTTCTGTCCCCCACTCGTTACCTGTATGAATGGCACCTGTTTGAACTCATCATCTGTATAAAAGACACCTGTCCACAGCCTCAAACAGTCAGACTCCAAACTCCGCCATGGCCAAGACCAAAGAGCTCTCGAAGGACACCAGGAAAAGTATTGTAGACCTGCACCAGACTGGGAAGAGTGAATCTACAATATGCAAGCAGCTTGGTGTGAAAAAATCAACTGTGGGAGCAATCATCAGAAAATGGAAGACATACAAGACCACTGATAATCTCCCACGATCTGGGGCTCCACGCAAGATCTCATCCCGTGGGGTCAAAATGATCATGAGAACGGTGAGCAAAGATCCCAGAACCACACGGGGGGACCTGGTGAATGACCTGCAGAGAGCTGGGACCAAAGTAACAAAGGTCACCATCAGTAACACACTACAACGGCAGGGAATCAAATCCCGCAGTGCCAGACGTGTTCCGCTGCTGAAGCCAGTGCATGTCCAGGCCCGTCTGAAGTTTGCCAGAGAGCACATGGATGATACAGCAGAGGATTGGGAGAATGTCATGTGGTCAGATGAAACCAAAGTAGAACTTTTTGGTATAAACTCAACTCGTCGTGTTTGGAGGAAGAAGAATACTGAGTTGCATCCCAAGAACACCATACCTACTGTGAAGCATGGGGGTGGAAACATCATGCTATGGGGCTGTTTTTCTGCCAAGGGGACAGGACGACTGATCCGTGTTAAGGACAGAATGAATGGGGCCATGTATCGTGAGATTTTGAGCCAAAACCTCCTTCCATCAGTGAGAACTTTGAAGATGAAACGAGGCTGGGTCTTCCAACATGACAATGATCCAAAACACACCGCCCGGGCAACAAAGGAGTGGCTCCGTAAGAAGCATTTGAAAGTCCTGGAGTGGCCTAGCCAGTCTCCAGACCTCAACCCCATAGAAAATCTGTGGCGGGAGTTGAAAGTCCGTGTTGCTCGGCGACAGCCCCAAAACATCACTGCTCTCGAGAAGATCTGCATGGAGGAATGGGCCAAAATACCAGCTACTGTGTGTGCAAACCTGGTAAAGACCTATAGTAAACGTTTGACCTCTGTTATTGCCAACAAAGGTTATGTTACAAAGTATTGAGTTGTATTTTTGTTATTGACCAAATACTTATTTTCCACCCTGATTTACGAATAAATTCTTTACAAATCCTACCATGTGAATTCATGGATTTTTCTTTCACATTCTGTCTCTCACAGTTGAAGTGTACCTCTGGTGCAAATTACTGACCTCTGTCATCATTTTAGGTGGGGGAACTTGCACAATCGGTGGCTGACTAAATACTTTTTTGCCCCACTGTAGCAAGTAATTCAGTGGCTACAATGAATAAAAGAGGTGAGATGCTGCAGCCCTGCCTGATACCTCTCTCCACCCTGAACCTGGGACATGTGCCTTCTAAAAGAGAAACACAACTATTAATATCAGTATACAACATAGTGACCATATCCAGAAATGCATCACCAAACCCAAAATGTTTAAATGTCTTAATAATAAAAGTGTGTTCAATAGAATCAAATGCTTTATGGAAGTCCAAGAACAACATAAAACCATTATCCTTAATTAGGTAATTGTAATCAATGAGGTCCAAAACCAAGCGGATATTATTTTGGATCAACCGTCCTTTGAGAAATCCTGATTGTGTTGGGCTAATTATTTCAGAAATACCTGTTTTTAGTCTTGTTGCTAAAACTTTTGTAAAAACTTTGTAGTCTGTATTTAAAAGTGTTATAGGTCTTAGATAGTTTTTTCTTATCTTTCCCCGGTTTTGGAATTCATTTTATAACTCCCTGTTTCATTGTTGTCATAAGCTCCTTTTGATTTATACATTCATTTATCGCACTGAATAATAGTAATTTTCGGTCTTCCCAAACGTGCTTATAGAAATTAGTTGTTATACCATCTGGTCTCGGTGAACGGTCAGATGCCATGCTCTTAATAGCAAAATCAAATTCTTCTATAGTCAGGTCTTCATCACAAATTTCTCTAAAATTATCATCAATTACTGGAATCCAATTACTGATTTACTGATTACTGTACCTGCTGCGGAGACTCAGGTCGTTTGGGGTGGAGGGCCCACTCCTGAAGACCTTCTATGACTCTGTGGTGGCTTCTGCTATCTTTTATGGTGTGGTCTGCTGGGGCGGCAGCATCTCTGCTGGGGACAGGAAGAGACTGAACAGGGTGATCCGAAGGGCCAGCTCTGTTCTAGGATGCCCTCTGGACCCAGTGGAGGTGGTGAGTGACAGGAGAATGGCGGCTAAGCTGTCATCCCTGTTGGACAACGTCTCCCACCCCATGCAGCAGACTGTGACAGCACTGAGCAGCTCCTTCAGTGGGAGACTGCGGCACCCACGGTGTGGGACGGAGAGATTTCGCAGGTCTTTCCTCCCCACTGCTGTCAGACTCCACAACAAAGACTTTAACTGAACAAACACACACATCCACACATGTGCAATAACACTAAGTGCAATAATCCTTTCTGGCATCGTTGTATTTTTACTCAGTTGTATATAGCATTCGTATTCTATTTTTATCTTATTGTATATTTTTATTCTATTTTATTCTACTGTATATAGTATATTATTTTATTCTATTCTGTACAGTTGTGTACTGTATTTATTCTTATTGTATTCTAATTTTTGCGTCATAACTTTTGCACTGTCCACTTCCTGCTGTGACAAAACAAATTTCCCACGTGTGGGACTAATAAAGGTTATCTTATCTTATCTTATTTTGTCAAAGAAGGAGGTGACATTTTGTTCTGAGTATGAAGACTTATAAAGGTTACTGTAAAAAGTAAATACTTCATTTGAAATGCGTTTAGGGTCTGTACATTCCTCTCCGTCGATTATTAGGTTACATATTGAGTTATATTCTTGTCTATGTTTTTCTAGATTGCAAAAATAGGCAGTGTTCTTTTCACCCTCTTCTATCCACTTTGCTTTGGATTGCAAATAAGCAGCCTTGGCTCTATAAAGGTACATTTCGTCCAATTTAGATTGTAAATTATTAATTTTTCCTTTTTCTTCCTCAGTCCAATTCAATTTGCCATACAGATTCATAAGTTCTTTTACTACATTTGATTCCTCTTCTTTTCTTTGTCTGTTTAACTTTTTACCGAATGCAATTGAGGTTTTTCTGATTCTAAATTTAAGATATTCCCATTTGAGTATCGGTGTATTGATGGCTTCATCATTCTGGATATCTAAAATTAATTTTTTAATAGAATTACAATACTCCTCATTTCTCAGCATCTGACAATTAAATTTCCAATAATCCTTAAATGTGTTGTTTTGGTCTTTGCTTTGTAGTCTCAGAATAAAGGCGCAATGGTCACTTAAGGGACTGTTAGAGATGACTGTTTCCTTAACATATTGTAAAATTGAGTTGGATACCAACCAATAATCAATACGTGACCTGCTTTGAACATTAGGTTTGTGCCAGGTGAATTGTTTTACATCTTCGTTTAACACTCTCCATACATCTATTAATTTTTCAAATATTGGGTTTTTATGTTCTCTTGAAAACTTTGAAGGCCATCTATCCAACCATTCATCAGGAGTCACATTGAAATCACCTCCAACTACTATATAATCAGTAGGGAATTTGGTATAAAGTTCCTTTATAACTGTAGAAATTTGATGCAGCAGGTTCTTATTCTCTTGATCATTGTTGTATCCATAAACATTAACCAAAAATAATCAGAGTATTATCAGTATTTAACACACAGGCAACCCAATGTCCATTTTTGTCTGCCATGTTGCACAAAAACCTTCCAGGACATCTGTTGAAACAAATAGCAACCCCAGCCGACCTGTTTGTACCATGACTAAAAAATTTTTTATCTCCCCATTGTTGTGACCAAAATTTCACATCAGATTCCTCAGAATGAGTTTCCTGGAGAAAAAAACAATTTGCCTGTTGCCCCTTGCAGAACAGAAAAACAGCTTTGCGCTTAATTGAGTCTTTAAGTCCCCTTGTGTTAAAGGAAAAAAAAAGAAATATTAGTTTTTAGTTGGAACACGGAACACATGAACAGCTTTAAAGAGGAAGTTTAGGAGATGGAGTAGGAAAATCTTGAGGTAAAAGTCCCATCATCCGAAATGTTCCACTGTACATTCCTTTCGTAGTCAGATGTCAGCCCGTACCTGGAGTCTCTACCCTGATACGTTTGCCTTCTATGAAACCAAAAGGGCCCCTGAAGCCTGCAGCCTTGCCTTCCTACCGAGCCTGGTCGATTTTTGGCCACAACGCTTGTCTGGATCTCCCGTCCTCTGGGGTCAGGTCTTCAGCAAAGCGGATGCCTTCTTCTTTGCACACGGGAGAAGTCTTTGTTCGCCTCCAGATGTCATCACTCACGGCACGTCTCACAAACAGAATAATGATTTGTCGATGCTTATTCTCCACCGCTCTTCCCACTCTGTGGACAACATCAACTGCTTCTTCCATCTTCATCTTTAGGTCCGGAGCAATCCTTCCTAGAAGTTCCACCACTTCTTCTCTGATATTTTCATTTGTTTTCTCCTTTTTCCCTTTGATACGAAGACACCATCTTCTTTTGTATCTTTCCTGGCTCAATACACGATCCTTAATATCGTCATTATCTTTTTTGATTGATTCCATCTCTTTTTCCAGGTGTTTTATTTTCTTTTTGCATTCTTGCAGCTCCTCTGAATTAAACTGCACCGATTTAGCGATGGAAGCCAGCATGGCGCTATGTTGTTGAATTTGTTTGCCAACTTCGTCCATGCGGTCATCAACACGTTTTCCAAGACTCTCAATAGCTTTCAGTATAGTGTCAGTGGATGTGTTGGAGTCATTATCACTAGCCGTACCTTTTGCTTTTTTCTCCATATGTGGTTTCTCAGGAGTATTATCAGGGGTTGTTAACAGTCTGTCCCTCTTGTTGCTGCTGGAATTAGCCGTTTCCATCGGAGCTGGGTAGTCATGCTCGGTGTTTCTCTGGGTTGTAAAAGGGAGGTTTTTCACTGCCGGAGGTTTCGTGTTGTTGGTTTTCTTCATGTTCGAGCTGAAACGTCGTCAATATAGCTCAAAGGAGTGGATTTTATAACTTCAAGATTAAAACATCGGGACTTTAGTGAGGAGTTCAGACGGATGCGACTGCTCAGTCCGCCATCTTGCCCGCCCCCGGTCCACACTTAGAATCTGGATGTGTGACATTAGCATTTTAATGGTTTTTACATTTACATTTTACATTTGTTGCCATCCACCAAAGGGCAGCCAGTCATGTGATTGTAATTAACTCCTTCACCACAAGAAGTCACTGCTAGGCTTCCAACAATCGTCTGGGAATTTGATGCTTTAGGATCTGAACGACTTGCTGCAGTTAATGGAAACACAGATTCTACTTTGTACCAGAAAATCCTAACTGAAAGAGGGTCACCTCAATGTCAACCATATATTTTAATTTGTGTAATATACTGGGATATTTATAATTGAACCATTTGTATAGATTGTAATATTTAATTTAGTCACTGTTTGTACTTTCTTGGCTCAAATGTGACAGAAATTCTACAGGGATTAATAAAATATTTTGAGTCTGATTCTGAAAAATGTCTGGTTATCAGTTCATGCCATATATAAGTTCAAGCACATTCAAGTTATGCAGCAGGGCAATGATTCAAGTTTACCTCCGAATTACCTCAAAACAGAAATAAATACATTAATTGAAAAAGCAGACAAACAAAGGCTTTGGAGTGGCCTAGTCAAAGTATATACTAAAATCAGATTGGTGTTGAAATGAGGATCTATAGGGAAGAATTTAAAGTAAGAGTTTAGCAAAGACAAAGTGGGTGTACAGTCTGTTGTTGGTGTAACAACAGAGGAATAAATCAGCTGAGCCTGTTGATCATCAGCACCAGCACCACTACACATCTGTTTGGCTCTCTGTTAAAAAATGTCTGATCCTATGAGCAGTACCCAGCAGGCAATGCAGAGTTCAGATGGAGCCGATGTGGGTGAAGGGAATAGCCCAGCTCTGATTAACTTGGTGTTCAGAGAGAGTGTTCGCCCAGGGCGCCAAACAGGACTGCCACTGGTCTGGATCATGTACACACACAAAATTCAGACATCAGAAAAAACATTTTCACTATTCAAACTACATTTCTCATTTATATAAATTGATGGAACTAATTTAAATTGATCTCTGATAGAAAATAAAAAGGTAAATGACCTGTATTTGTATAGCACTTTGCTTAGTCCCTAAGGACCCCAAAGTGCTTTACACTACATTCAGTCATCCACACATTTACACACTGGTGATGGCAGTTACATTGTAGCCACAGCCACCCTGGGGCGCACTGACCACCACCAGTAGGCAACGGGTGAAGTGTCTTGCCCAAGAACACAACGACCGACACTGTCCAAGCCGGGGCTCGAACCAGCAAACTTCCAATTACAAGATGAACTGTCAACTCTTGAGCCACGATCGCCCCAAAAAGGATGATTTTAGATCAGATTTAAATTTAAGTTTTCAGTTTTATTTGTCATATGCAAGTTAGCACAGGGTCAACATCGCCATGAAATGTATTTGACGAGCAGAAGACAGTCACTCAGCAGAATGGTACAGTAGAAGAAAAAAAATGGACTCTAAGAACAGAAACTAAACACATATAATTTATTTTTTTTGGCTCAAACAGTCACCTTAGGCATTTTATTTTCTAAAGATAAAGAACGTCCAAAATCCTTTGTTTTGTGCATCAGATTCATAACAGCAGGAAGAAAATGTGAGAACTGTCGTAAGATTAGGGTGGACAACCAGTTTCACCTGCATGCATACCAGAGCAAATGACGTAAAAACAGTGGTGTGGCAGTGATCTGTAGCTGGAGAGCTTTCAGTGTGTGTCATTGAACTTGTGATAATACTTGCAACATATTTTCTGTTCAGCTTGAAAAACCAGCTCAACATGTTGTGAGAATTCACTGCACACACATCCTCGAAGAGTTTGAAACATTCCACTTTGAATATTACTGTGACTGTCTCTAAATAATTCTGTTTTCAAGTATAGTATATGTAGTTAGGTCCATAAATATTTGGACAATGATAGTTTGTACTATGACTACTGCAGTTTTGCCTCTGTACACCACCACGGTGAATTTTATGGTTTAAACCTAAATATAGTCATGTTGAGTAAACCTGATTCTAGTCTAATCAGTATTCTGTGTAATTAGCAATCAGCAAATGCAATTATTCAATTAATTCAATTATTAATTATGATTCAACCAATCAACCAACCAATCAATAATTCAACCATTAATGCCCCCTTTCTTCAAGATCACGTACAATAATGGATTGGTAACAGAATTTTTATCTTCTTGCATGCAGTCAAACCATGAGCACCAAGGTCAAAGCTGGATCATGTACACACACAAAATCAGAACATTGATATTCACTACTCAAACTACATTTCTCTTTTATATATTGATCAAATTAATATTTTTGATTTATCTTTGATTAAAAATAAAGAGGATTTACTACAAGCAGACTCTGTTTTAGCACTCTGATCATTTTTTTTTTTATCACATAAGGCTAGGAAGGCAAGGGAAAGCCAGGGGGCTTCAGTCTCTCTCTGCCCCACCTCTCTCCATAAGCCGAGATAAGGGAAAGGGTAATGATCAGTGAGCAGTGGTAGGGTTTCATGCAGAGAAAAGACGGAGAAGGAGCTCTGCTGACTTTGTGGATCTAAAAAACATATAATGGGCGTGCCAAGAGTGGAACTGTGGTACTCTATGAGAAAGTCAGGAGTGGCAGAGAAGTGTATGAAACTCCAACAGCTGGGTGGCAACCCAGGTTCATCTGGTTGAGCTAGTTTGGCTGCTAAATCACATCAACAAAAGATATAAAAGTCTTTTCTAAAAGGAGGAATGTTGAAGGCCTAAGGCACAGGTAAGGCAGGAGGAGGCACTGAACAAGATATCTTTACACTTCTCAGATAATTAACCCTCATGTGTTTATTTCTTGTTAAACAGTTTTGTGTTCCCACCCAAAAATGACCTCCCCCTCAAGACTCATCACAACAACTGTAGTAACAGATATAGTATCACTGCTTGCTGTGTTCGATCTTTTTATCAACTTCAATTCTTTTGAACATTACAGGTTTTTTTTTTTTTACTTCCGTTTATTATATATAGAAAGTCTCATTAATCTGAGCTTATATAGCTTGAATTCAAATTCCAAAAAAACATAATTTCTGTGTTATTTTGAAAATAAGAAATAATCATCAAACATACATAGTATACTGTTAATCACAGACTACTTTGGGTCAAAGTTTCCATTAACATTGCTTTGAAACCATTTAAAATTTATATACATCAAATAAAGCAGAGGTGTCAAGCTCCAGGCCTCGAGGGCCAGTGTCCTGCATGTTTTAGATCTCACCCTGGGTCAACACACCTGAGTCAAATCATTAGTTCATTACCAGGCCGTTCCAGGCCATGATTTAGCCGTTGAAATCAGCTGTGTTGGCTCAAGGATACATCTAAAACCTGCAGGACACCGACCCCCGAGGCCTGGAGTTTGACACCTGTGAAATAAAGTAACATCTGTTGTGCTCCTGGTCAAAAGTGATTGCAGAAAATTATCTGAAAGTTACACTTGATTCTGGCACGGCTCCAGACCAGGAGGACAATTAATGAAAAACAATTATGTCTTATGTCTCTTGAGACCTCCAATCAATCTCCAGAACCACAAACTTCAATTGGTTCTTTACAGGAGAACCGTCTACACGTTTCATGTTCCACACATAATTTGTCCTGGCATCACACGTTGCCAACATCTTCATGGTATATTTAACTGCTTTCTTGGCATTTCCGTTTGAAAGGCCAGCGTCACCTAAAGCGACCAGATGCTCATCCACTGTGATGTTTGGATTGGGGACATAGATGATTGTCTTGTTGGCTTGTTTTTTGTCACGGTTGTCAAAGTGAATCACCGGTAAAAACATGTAACATTTCTGGAGTGACATGGTGGTCGAAAAAATCATCTGGGCAGACTCTGTATCACATAAACTGCAGGTAAAATCATTAACAGAACAAAAACCTTTATTTGTCACATACACAATTATACAGAGTACAACATGTAGCGAAATTCCTGTGTCCGAGCTGCAGATATTGCTGCACCATTCCAGGGCTTGGTTTTAGTATGGCAGGTCTAGCCAGGACGCTTACTGGATACCGGGTGGAAATCGAACTTGTGACTCTCGCTCCGAAGGTGTGTAGTCTTATCACTAGACTACACATTACTAGATGTATGCACACCACTCAAAATCAAGACGCATGTATACTTTAATGTCTTTCTGGGTTACCTCCTTCCAACTGTCTTTGTTGTACCTGAAGTTATTTACACTCATTGTTACACAAAATGGAAGTGTAATGGAAGAAAAGAGAGAAGGCCACTAACCACAGATCATCACACACTGAGTGTACGGGTCACATACAAACACATTCATTTATACAATTAATCATTTCATTTCCAAAGGACCATCTTCTTCACATTTTTTATAAACAACCCTTTTTTAAGTTTATAAACTATTGCAGTAGTGATACTGTTACGTCTACACTCTTAACCCTGGACTCTAAACTAGACTTTATAGAGTCTGTGTGGAAACTTTCAATTAAGTAACAACTTGAAGTCGTGACAGCACGCAAACTCGTTTTAAGAGGCTGATGGCAGGAATTTCAGACAAACAAAACTGAAACATACACAGGTGTAATCATGTTGTCAGGATTGTTTTGTTTTTATTTTCACAGAAATGAAACTCCTGGCTGACTGGATACATTTTCAATGATGAGAAGAAGTAACCAGATAACATGTTTTACTATACTTGTCCAATTTGAATGTAATTTGTGTTCACTGTAGTTGGTACTTTACATTTTTATAGATTCCTTTTTGTGGTAAAAGTTGTTAGAGTGTTCGCACAATGATTACAAATTTAAATCACATTTTAAGGCGACAACTTAATAAACTTGCCTTTTTAAAAGCAGAACTTTCAGATTAAACAGAAACCAAACACATATAATGTATTTTTTTGTCTCACACAGTCACCACAGGCATTTTATTTTCTAAGGGTAAAGAACGTTCAGAGACAACCCTTTGTTATGTACATCAGATTCATGACAGCAGGGAGAAAATGTGAGAAATGTCACAAGACACCTGCTACAACCAGTTTCACATGCATACCAGAGAAAATGACGTAAAAACAGTGAGGTGCCACCGTGAGGATCTGGGGCCGGAGAGCTTTCAGTGTGTGTCATTAAATGTGTTTTGCTTATTGGTTGGTAGATCAGGTCACCAACTAACCGGAAGCTTGGGGGTTCAATCCCAGTCTGTTCCAGTCTATATGCCAAGATAGTACCCCCATGTTGCTCTCCGATGCATCCATCAGAGTATGAATGTGTGTGAATGTTAGATAGGAATTAGAAACAGTGTAGAAGAAAGTGCTTGGGTGAATGCACAAGTTGTGTAAAACGTTTTGAGTGCTCAGATAAAGTAGAAAATCGATGTATAAGAACCCGTCCATTTGCCATAATGCATGCGACTTTTTTTTTCTGTTCAGCTTGAAAAACCAACACAGCATGTTGTGAGAATTCACTGCATCCTACCACCTGTGTAAATCATGATATACGCTATAAAAGAAAGCCACATGTCATTTGGATCTTTGGTGTTGCCTGACCACAAAGCCACAGCAAATCCAAAGAGGTCTTCTGTAATCCATAAAAAACAAGTATGTCATGTCTGTGTGTTTCGTCTTGGTTTATCCCCAATCCTGTGTCAGGTTTGGGGGTTCGTGTACTTCCTGTTTTACTTTAAAGCCTTATTATTTTTATTTGTAACTTACAGCCTCGCATCCTGTGTTCAGTGGGTTTAGTTTTACTTCCTCCTGTCTCCTCATGCTTAATTCGTACCCCTAGTGTTTCCACTTCCCCCATCACCCTTCTCCATATATATTGTGTGAGTTTCGTTTTTTTCCTTGTTAGGTCATCTGCTTATCACGCATCATGTTCTCTCAGGAAAGCTACGTTGAATTTAGTGAAAGTAGTGTTCAGGAGTAGTTCTCCAGGTTTTTTGAAGTGCATTCAAAGCTCTTCTTTTGATGTTTCTTCCTTTTCTTCTCTTCTATGTCAAGATGATCCCACGCTGCTACAATAATATAAAAATGTTGAGGTCCACAGTCTTCGGAGGCCAGTCCATGGCTGACGTGTGGTTTTCTTTTATCGTTTTGATACATGCTCAATCATCCAAATAAGGAAACCCCCAAAAGTTGATTCTGTCTATCTGGATGTAACGTTTTCATTGGGAGAAAACAAAAGAATATTATATCAAGAAGGCCCTGAGTAAAAGTGATCATCCCAGCAGGATATTTGTCCAAGCTGGGAAGGCTGCTAAAGAAACCTCGAGGTGATCCAGGAGAGAAGAAGGACAACTGCTGTCTAACCAAAAACTGTTAGTCATCCCATATGTGTCAGGAGTATCAGAACAGCTAAGACACATTTTTTCTAAACACAGAGTCTCTGTGGCTTTAAACCCCAAAACATGCCGTGCCAAACATTGGTCCACTCCAAGGATCAGGTCCCCTAATGAAGCCATTGCCAGTCAGACAATTTCCAGATAGTTTTGCATGTTGGATCAAAATGTGATGGTAGTTTTCTGAGTTTGTAATTGAGGAGGTGTTTAAGATCTCTTATTGGAGTTGAGAACTGACAGAGGAACTTTCAGAGAGATGATTACAAAATGTTTGCCAGTCCAGGAGAATGCAAACATTTCCTTTAGTGTTTAGTGTGAGTACACAACATTGTCTGTACACATAATGCAGCTGAACCTGGTTTTGGAAATGGACAGATGAAAGCAGTTTCATTTTTCTAACTAAAAGGTTTTTTAACTCTTGTTTCAGACATCAGGGCTCGAGGGGGTTCACCTAAAACATCAGGCTTTTGCAAGAATATGAGTATAAATAGTCTTACATTGTCTATTGTAACGTGAGGGTTCACTAGATGGTTTGGAATCTCTCTGAATAATTAGGAACAGCAAGATGGAGACTGATAACTTTCTTAGCAGCCTCCTTACTCTCAGCACACAGCAACAACAACCAACACTTCCTGTGTACCGCTCTCATGAATACTTCACTGGCCTCTCAGAAGCTAGGAAATCTTATACTCAGATCAATGCACGGAAAACAAGTACCGGTAGGTAGCTATAATACATACGTATTACTGCTTTGAACATGCATGTGTAAACATTCAAATGTGTAAACATGTAAATATCAAAACACGTAACCACCAAATAGCTACGTAACCAGCTCTATAACCCTTGTAAACACCTCTTTGTATATCAATTTATATTTAAATTTACTTCTACACTTTACAGTATATATAAGAATTTTCAATTAATCAATAAAGCCCTTAGGCTTTATCTACAGTGATATTACTGTTCTGATCACAGTAATTTCATAGAAGCTAAACTGAAAGTAAACCTGTTCTACATTGTTGTTTCCTGGTTCAGGTGATTGTGCTTACTGAGGGCAAGTCATGCTACAATCTCTGATTTTTAATGGAAATAAACTTGTGTGACTGGATACACTTTTAGTGATTAGAAGATGTGATCACAAAACACACTCTACTATTCTCGTTGAAATTTAAGATAATTTGTGTTCAATATACTTGTGAAATGATCAGGTAGAAAAGGGGAGGAGTTAGTGTGGTCACATGGTCAGAAATTGTTATAAAATCCTGTCAGATCTTCCAAAACGTCCCTTTTGATCAGCGACCCACCTCTGCTGCCTCGTAGGTAAGTTTCTTTGTATCCTGTTTTTATACTTATACTTTGTCACAAGGGTTAAAACGCAAATCAGAGTTTCTGTGGCAGCTTAGGCAGTGAAGTGAACAATGTAACAAACTCTATGGATCAAAAAAGCATGTTTGTTTCAGCTTTACTACTATCAAAACACAAAAAGAAAAGCAATGATTTGGTATCAGCTTATTTGGCTCATAGCTTGATGAAGTAAACCTGTTCAGTACCGTAGAGCAGTTATCTTATCTGTCTACACAGATATAGATCTCTCTGTTCCTTACTTTACAGATAGCTATATGTATACATGCATGTGCACACAGATTAATCACCTCGGGCAATTTTAAAAGAAAGCTTGATAAGACAACACTTTCCTTGCACAAGAAACTGAAACAGCTGGGAGGACAAAAACAAGAAACATCTATAAAAGTAGGTCAGATACCTGCTGCATGTAGTTTCACAGGGACACAAGAGTGAATGATGCAATAAAAATTAGATTTGACTGTGATAATATGCGACTAGAGAGGGTTCAGTGTATGGTATCTAACATGCTGTGGTAATATGTGTAATATATTTTCTATTTAGGTTGAAAAATCGTAACAACTTTTTGTGAGAATCCAGTGACGTAAATCAGCTCAAACCAACTACAACCACAACCACGATTCATCAGTCCGTTACCATGGAAAAGTATCTGTTTTTAAGCCATAGAAAGCAAGTATTTTACATCATCTCAGTTTGGATATTAACTGTAACTGTCTCTAAAATCTTTTCTTCTTTGTTTTTATTCCAAGTGTAGCATATACAATTAGGTCCCTAAGTACTTGGACAGAAACACAGTTTTTGTGAATCTCCCCTTTGTTTGATTAAAGATGTGGTTGAAGTTCTGACCTTTAGCTGTAATTAAAGTGTTTTATTAAAATTTTGCATTCAGTCATTGTTCAAATAATTGCAAACCTGACTGTATATTCTGTTTCCCCATATTAAGTTAAAATGTTAATGATCTCAATTATCTGTTACAGGTACATGGCTATACATACCAACGGTAGGTTAATAACGCTTGTTTTTATGGGCTCAAATTGTGGTCATAAATATTTTGTACTTGTAAATCAGGATTTGTATGTGTAAAAAGAATTTGTGTGTGTAAAAAAGGTTTGTGTGTGGACTTAGCCAAAAAATACGTGTGTCAATCACAAATTTAACTATCCAATCAGAGAACAGGTGGGTTTGGCTATTGGAGGGGTGCTTTATGGAGCTTCAGGTCCTTCACACATACTTTTTGGCTAAGTCCACACACAAATCTTTTCTTTACGCACACAAATTGTTTTTACACATACAAATCCTGATTTACAAGTACAAAATATTTATGACCACAATTTGAGCCCATATGTTTTCCTTTACATTTTCTTGAAACTTGGAAGTTAAAAAAAGAAAGTAGTAGTTACTTTTATCTTATTTTTTGTCTTATTTTTACTTGTCTTTTTTAATTAAAAAAAACACTTTTAAGTTAAAGTTAAGGCACAAATCATACAATGTTTAATTAGACTTTTTTTTTTTCAATTATACCAGCTTATTTTGAATTTGATGCCAGCAAAACATTTTGCCTATAACCTCCTGTGGTTTGTCTTCTGTCCTGGTTAAGGCTATGTAAGAAACATTCCTCTGTTCTAGTCAATTAAAAACAGTTATGATGATGAAATGGAAATCACATTGTCAGGAGATAAAGCTCATCAGCGCATCTGTTTAGACTAAGTCCAAGCTAAGAGCAAAAATGCTGTCAGGAATGCTGTCAGGTTTTTGGTCATACACCAATGAGAATCATGATTTTTTTTTTTTTTTTTTTTTTTTTTTTTATGTATTTACTGGTGCTTCATTTTTGGAGAACATTTGTTGCTGGCAACAAATTCAAAGAGAGTAAATTCAGGTTTTCTTCTTTTCTTTTCTTTTTTAAAGGAAGGAAAATGCAAAATATCACTGGTAAAAAAGTTGATGTATCATATTATTAGTTTAATGTTTGTTCAAACAGTTTGCAAATTCATGGATTGTGTTTTGACTCATTTATTTACTTTCTGAGGAAAGTTGCTTATTGTGGTTTTAACTGGGATACCATATAGAAAATCTTTTTGTAATTTGGATCATCCAACCCTTTAAATAATGCAGTTACAGCAGTTGTGAATTCCTTAATCATACATCTTTTTTTACTCTTTTTACAGCTAAGAAATCAGCACCCTTGTTCCATAACAAAGAAAATTACATTTTTAAACACAAGCAAAAAAAACCCACTGCATTTACCAAAATAATACCACAAATATCATTCAGTTTTAATTATCTCCATAAAGGTGACTTCAACATTCGACATGTTGTCTTTAAAAATTGGTGTGATAAATCAACTCAGGTTCATACTGTATCTAAAACAAAATCTAATAACCTCCTCAAAAGAAAATATGCATTTTCAAATGTTTTTACCGTTCCTAAGAAATCAAAAAGAAATCATGAATATATGAAATTCTCTGAAATTTCTTTTTCTTTAATAATTCTCAGCATACCCGGCAATCAGATTTTTTTTTTATCCGAAGTTAAAAGTTTCAATGCACAAATTTTTTCTGAGATATTGACAGCAGCTGAAGTGAAACATTTAAATGATAAACTCAATACTTGTAGAATAGAAGAGCAGAAAGAACTGAAGCTTAAGGATGAATGTAAACCGATTCATCGACAGAATAACGAGTATGAGAAATTTTATCATTTAATAATTGAAGAAATGCAGAAAAAAATTCCAAGTGTTGATCCAAACAGATTTTTTCCATTTCTGAAAGAATACCTTCAAAGTAATGAACAAAAGCAGTATGCATTTGCTATTGTTGTCATGAAACATAGTAAAAATATCATTGTTTCTCCAGCATTTAGGCCAGATTTTAAAACCCAAAAAACCCAGAAAACAATAAAGCATAGTGAACCTTGTTTATGTGAAGCTTTGGAACCTTTTTTGCAACAGTTTGGAATTTTAGTGGAGGATATTCTGATTTATACATTCAATAGTCCTTGTTTAGGATGTTTGTGTCTACTTCTTGGAAAAGCTTATCTCTGGCGCTTTAAATATGGATTTTCCACAACTGTAGCATTCACACAATTTTATAAACAAAATTGTTTCCAAACTCTCACCTACTCATCTACCAACATGTTAGGTCCACGCGGTGTGTTTTATGAAGACAGTCAAAGATGTAAGCGTGATCACTTCAAACTGAAGTCTTTCACAGTCACACGTAAAATCTTCCAATATATCACAGAACTTAGTGAAAAAGAAGAAAGACGCAGCTTCCATAAGAAAATAAAATCCTATGTGTCTGTGCTGGAAACACTGGCAAAAAATTCCTTTTGTTCACGTGAAACACATATACAACATGGTAAAGACACAATTTCTTCTTTCATATTTCCCCCAAAGATCCAAGATGCATGTAGAGTCAGTCTTTTAAGCGACTGGTGTGAACTGGTGAACGAGTCTCCCAAGGAGAAAATTACTGTGCCAAAAATTAGAAATAAAATGGCCATGAATTGCACTAATTTCACACTGGAACTTATTTACCAAAATCCTATCTCCTCTTGTGAGACCAACAGTCCTTTAAATCTTTACCATCTTCAAAATAAACCATAATTACACTCAAATTAATGAAATTAATATTAATTTTGATTAATAATAGATTAATAATAGAAAAACAATTATTAGTAATTAATTAATAATATAATATAATATAATAATAATATAATATAATATAATATAATATAATAATAATATAATAATTATATATTATATATTTATTATATATATTATATATATATAATAATTAACCCTAAAACACTATCACTATAACACCATCACTAACGCCGGGTGATTTTTACCCAATATAATATACCCAACAAGAAGTACTTGGCATCAATATATACCAAAATATGACAACACATGATCAATTAGAGTGGCCATCTTTTATTTCCAACTGTGCCATGTCAAACAAAATGGAAAAAGAAGTGCCATGGGGGACCCTAAAAAATGCTCCAACATTACTGAAAAATTTTGAATTTGAGAACAAAAAATTCTTTAACAAAAAAATAATTAATGGAAAATTTTAAACTTCTCTGGTGAAGGCACAGTCTCCTCGACAAGCGAACAGGTGCAGGATAGAGAAACAAAAAATTGTACTTTGTTGTATTGGTGGGTAAAAACTAAGTGAAATTCACCCAAAACCTGCTTTACCCTCTATCACTATTGCCAGGTGAAAATCATACATGGCTGTAAAAAAAAAAAAAAAAAAAAGAAAAGAAAAGAAAAGAAAAAAAAGAGAAAAAAGCAGGCTGTACCTTCAAAGACGTCAAAGACAATGCTGAAGCTACCCAAGGACCCATGACACTCAGACAAACGCAACATATTCAAAATCATTTAAATATATTTGCTCAGGTGAAAATCACCTGGTGTTGTTCTAGAGTTAATTAATAATTAATAATAAAACCCTTTTTAAAAACATATATTAAATTATATATCATAAGATATATAATTTAATAGATATTTATATACGTCCAGAGTAACAGCCGTAGACTGCAGTTTGCCGCCTGTCAGGTAGTCAGTAATCCAGGGGAGCTGAACTCTGAGAGCAAACAGCCTGGTGACTGTAGCGTGCCGAGGGGCTCACGTGGATCTGTGGCTGAATCTGGAGCTGAGACTGGAGGTGTTCAACGAGGACTCCTACGAGGCAGCAGAGCTGATGCGCTGATCATTAATGGCCGAGGCTGCTCACACCAAAGGTGAGTTGATGAGTTATTAACTGTAACAATATCTTGTAGCTTGGAACAGAAAAATCTCATCTTTGTTCTCTGTCTTGCTGCCTCCTCCTGTTGGTTTGTGTGTTAGTGAGTGGCAGGATTCTCCAGTCCAGTGAGCACAGCTCCATCAGCTGGTGGAGTTCAGTCAACACACCTGCTCTCAACAACCAGCAGTGTGCTCAAACATCGGTTTCTCCTCCATCCTGCACGATGTTTTACACTCCAGAAGCAGTAAATCAGGATTACATCACCTCTCTGTAGAAGGAAACGTTCCTAGTGTCCTTATTTTGGATTCTTGTGTCCTTCTCAGTTCCTTCCTGGTGTGTGTGCTGGACTGGATCCTCTGGCTCTGTGCCATCTTTTACTTATAATAAAAATCATTGAAACTTTTGTCGCTTGTCTGAGTCTGCATTTAAATCCATGTGTTCTTGTTCCCCATGTCAAAGATGTGAGCCACAACCACAAACCAAACTAAATTTAGTCCATAAAGGCAAAAATTGCAAAGAGAATGGGTATGAAAAATCTATAGTAAAACAAAAGCCTGAATGTTTGTCAAAAAAGATGGAAAATTGTATGAAGTCCTCTTTGGGTGGGTGACTATAACCTACTCAAGGTGGCTCTGGAGGAATAGATCCACCCAGAGGGAGCAGAGAGGCTTTTCCTAGATTGAACTAACTGTAAGAACCTCAAGTTCCTTCACTTGCCAAGAAGCTAAACCCAAGACAAGCCAGGTGGGCTCATCTTTAATATATTTAATTTCACATGTCATATTGACCATGCTGTAAGAACACAAAACCTGATGCACTCTCTCACCTATGAGTCAGATTCTTCCACTGAACCTTTGACCACGGTTCTTCCAGCCTGCTGCTTTGTGGAAGTCGTTACCTGGAAGAATGAGGAGAAGGTCAGGCAGACTCTGAGGTGTCTGTCAGGAAGAATGCAAAACTTTCTTTGATGGGCTTTGATGGACTTACAGCAGACCATTAAAACTGAGGTTAAATATTCAACCTCACTGATATGTTCAAGTACTCGGCTGTGCCTGATTACAAATTTGAGGTTCTTGCACTTTTCTACACTGCAGTTCAAGTTAAAATATTCTTCTTCTTCCTTTTGGAACACATTTAGCTTTATCTCTTCTAATAACTGGCAAAGCATTAAAGCACACCCACACAGGTTTTTCTCGTGATGATGTCAGGGATTTCAGAGAAACAAAACTGAAAGTGAGAGTATTGTACATTATTGTCTCCTGGTTCAGGTGATAATTCTCACTGAGGACTAATCAAGATATAATATCTGGTGAGTTTTTGAATGCTTAAATGATTCAAAGTTTAATGCTGAGTGGCTTAAACAAATTAATCTGAAAATGGAAAAAGGACTGGATTGAGAATGAGTGAAAAAGCAGCCAATGACCCAAAACTTAAAAACAATTGAAAGACCTTCAGAAAGCCTGATGAACTATTATTCAAGACAACTTAAAAAAATTTACAAGAATGGCTGGTTGGCAAAATTGAAAGGAGCCAGCTGAGGTGGTTCGGGCATCTGACAAGGATGTCTGCCCGGGGCAGACCCAGGACACTCTGGAAAGGTTATATCTCTCGGCTGGCCTGGGAACGCCTTGGTGTTCCCCCGGATAAGCTGGAGGAGGTGGCTGGGGAGAGGGAGGTCTGGGCCTCTTTGCTTAGGCTGCTGCCCCCGCGACCCGGCCTCGGATAAAGCGGATGAAGATGGATGGAAATGAGGAGCAGGTCAAGACTTTTGCACAACACTGTCCTCATATCAACTGGTCGAAGGTTTCCAGCTGGTGCTACAGAACCTTTACAGAACCAGATACTTCACCACACAGAGCATCTTTACTTCCTGTCAGCTGATGAACCGGAGACCATGGAGACCAAGTACAGCAACGTGTCCCTGGCATCATTCATTAATCCTCCTCAGCAGCTGATTCTTCTTTGTAGTATATAAGGATGTCAAGAGATTTATTCTAAAGACACTTCTTCAGCTGAGAGTCAGAGAGTAGAAACACACACGCTGCAGTTTTTACTTGCAAGAGCGGTCACAGAGCTCTCACACCAGAGTGGGGGCCCTTTTGTTTTAAAATATTAATTCATGAGCTGCAGCTCGTTTGCTTAACTGACAGTCGTAGCTCTCAATTCTGCTGGTCGTTCAGTCAAACTACTTACGAGATCTATACAGAACTATAACACTACAAAGAGTGTGTGAGCATCACTGTCATGCTGCGTTCTGTTTAAACCTGCTGATGGCAGCTTAAAAGTAACATTTAAACTCTTTTTTTCAGACTCATTGTGGTTCACCCAGAACATTACAATGGTGTTTTGCAGAGTGTACACTAATATTGACTCACCCCAGCTCTAAAGTAGACCTTATGAAGGCAATATAACACTTTTCAGTTTGCCCACAAAGCACTTAAGAACGTCCAGAGTGTTCCTGCAATGACGACAGTGATTTCAGAGAAACAAAACTGAAAGTCAGAGTGTTGTACATTAAGGTTTCCTGGTTTGAGTGCTGAGAGCTTAAAAACATGTAATGTCTGTTTTTTTTTTTACTGAAATGAAGTCCTACATAGTAGATACGCCTTCAGTGGTTAGCAGAAGTGATCACATAACACACACAGCGCTGTTTAGAAAGCTGTGAGAGTTGTGAAAAAACCAGGAAGGAGGGGAGGAGTTAGGCTGACCACATGATCAGGAATCCTCATAAATTCTGTCCGACCTCCCAAAACTGCCCTTTTTGATCAGCGCATCAGCTCTGCTACCTCGAAGGTAAGTTTCTTTGTTTATTTGAATCTTTTCTTTGAATTATAATCCAGTCACAAGAAGGAATAATCTGACTTATTCCTTCTTGTGACTATAATTACTAGAGAAATGTCACAAGGGTTAAAGATACAAATAAGAGTTTGTGGGGCAGCTCAGACAGTCGGATGAAAAAAAAAAACCGTGGCTGAATCAGCACAAAACACTCAGGGTTAAAGCTATTAGACAAAAAGAAGCCAAACTATTAATGTAAATGTGTTAGTTTTTCATACATCTATAAATCTCTCTATATGTCTATATGAATACAGAGCTCTGTCCCTCTGTCACGATCTCTTGGTGAGTGCAGATCGTGTGAGGTTTGTACGAGGACCCAAACATAGACCGCAGGAGACAAGGTAGTGGTTAACTAAGGGCGAGCTGTTTATTTAGGCAGATTTTCAAAATGTGAACTCAGACAGGAAAAATCCAAAATAACAAAAAACTAAACCGAGAAACACCTAAACTGTGAGAACTAAATAAGTAAACACAAAAGTTGGAACACTAGAAAAATCTTGGAGGCAACACGGAAACACGAGGAGGGATTCACTGGAAGAAACACAGACAACTCCCGGGAGGAACACAACACACCGACGAAGACCAAGGCAAAACTGACACAATAAATACACACAAGAGGGTGATCGGGGAAGTGGAAACACATGGGGGGAACAGCTGGGACAAATTAAAGGTGACGAGACAGAGCGACGCAAAGCAGAACACATTGAACATGGGACGCAAGACTGTCAAAATAAAACAGGAAACACACAGGCTTGACACAGCGGCCGGCATGAACAGGGAGGGAAAAGATGAAACACGAGGAGAGGAGCAGGGCAAGACAGGTGAGACTAAACACGGTGACACGACTAAGACACAGAGCGGGCAAAAAGAGATGAAAACATGGAGACACAAGACACACGGAGGGGCGAGAGACAAATGCAAACACACGGGGAGGAGACAAACACACAAGAGAAACCTCAGGGAATAAATCATAATAAAGGAAAAACCAAAAAACTCGATACAAATATGATACAAAGAGCAACATGCAATAAGCTCAGGATGCTCCTGACACCCTCTCTCATATAGATGTACGGACTACTCAGTATTTGGGTAAAACTACATTACATTTTGAATATGAATGGCACAACATGACTGCGTCATTTATATTCCCAACAAGTCATCTCACGGCATTCAGTTTCTTTTGTGTAAGACCTTAAGAGGAACAGAAAGTTGAGTCAGGAAACTTCTGTAAAACTGCAGGGCGGTAACCTGCTTGGACATGCAGACAACAGTGAATGATGCAAAACAACGAGGTGTGTCTGTCATGATATGGGGCTAGCAGCTTTCAGCGTCATTCAAAGTGCTGTAAGACTGTAATATTGTAACACGTAATATTGTTTTTTCTCAGGTTGAAGTCATCACATCTTATCAGCATCCACTGAATGCACAGTCAATCAACCGTGTATCTCAGTGTATACCATCTATACCAACACCAAGTTAATGAAACTGATGTTGCTTGACCTCAAAGTCAATTCAGCATGTACCCTTGGGATCCACAAAAGGCAAGAATCTTATAACAGTTTGGATATTAACTATAACTGTTTCTAAATAGTATGCAGTTAGGATCATAGGTATTGGGAGAGTTTTGTAATATTTCCTCTGTATACCACCACAGTGAATTAAAGCAATCAAGATGTGGTTGAAGTTCAGACATTTAGCTTTAATTTAAGGTGTTTAACAGAAGTATTGCATAACCTGAATTGCAGTCATTTTTTACACTTTGTTATAAAATTACAAAGTTTTTTCTTACTTTTTGATCTGTTTTCATAGACTGCATTTCCTCAAATCAAGTTGAAAATAATCTCAAATCTTTGTCTTTTTTCAGGCCGAAAAGGCAAATGAGAAAGATGAGAAAGCTGGCACGTTACAGCTGCGAGGCTGTTCGCACCAAAGGTGGGTTGGAAGTGAAAAATCTAATGTAGTGTACTATTTTAAAAAACAACCGTAAAGTCAAAGTTTTTCTGGGTGTTTGGGTGTTCTAGTGGAACGTATTATTACATGATTTACATGTTACATGCAGCCCTAGTTTTATATATAATATATATCACAGGTTCTGGTTAACAAACTGCTTCTGAATGTCACGTAGAAAGAGACAGGCGACTCAGTCGCAGACTCGGTTTGGCAGTTCAGTTCGTTTACAGTGAGTGAGCAAATGTGCCAGGGAGTTAGTGGTCCAAGGGGGTCCAACCTGTCCAATATTTACAGTGCTCTCAACCACACCACTGGTGGGGTCCAAAACCTGTGCACAGAGATACTGGGAGGTCAGGCAAAGCACAACGAGGGACGATGTCACACAAACACAGAGAAACGATAGTCAGGGTTGCAGTTCAACGATCCAGCGAAGACAGGATTCAACCTCAGCTTAATAGTGGTCTTATCAGCCAGGTGGTCAGGAACAGGTGGAGCCTCACAGGTGCGCACAATCAAAGGCGGGATGAGAGACGAGCCCAAGGACCCGGGGCAAAACACCAGACACAGAGAGCAGAGAAACCGAACCCCTGACACTGAAAGTGTCTCTGTGGGACCAGAATCATTTTGTTTTTACATTTTGAAGTTGTGAGCAACATTTAATTACATAGAGAGACAAATTATTTTGAAAATTAAGCCAAATCTTATTTTGAATTTGACTCCAGCAAATTGTGTCTGCACTCAAGCAACTTGTTTTTTTCTTGTCCAATGAGAAGCTTTGTTTTGTAATAGTACAAACATAGTAAAAATAGATTTTGTTTTTCAGTTTAATATCATTGGATTGTGTTTTTATTTACTGTGAGATGCCAAACAGAATATCTTATTTGTAATTTGGACCAGCCACGTTTTTTAAATAACACGACTTTAACAGCTGTAAATTCACAAATTGTGCCTTTTTTCCTCTCTTTCTTTAGTGAAAAGAAGAGCACACTGGCTCCAGAAAATAAAATCGAGCTTGAAACACAAAGAATATGACTTAAATAAACCAAAAGAAAGCAGGATGTTTAATAGCAAAAAAACAAAGATATTATCGTGTAAATGCCAATTTAACATCAGAAAGATTATCTTCTTTAAAAATCGCTATAATAAACAAACGGCTTCTTTTGTTTCCAAAACCAAAGGCGATCACTCGACCAAAAGGAAAGACTCATTCCCAGATCAGTATATAACTATCAAGAAACCAAAAAGATCTCATGCACACCCAGACTCCGTGAATCCTCTTACTTCAAACATTCTCAACATATCCGGTCATCAGATCATTTTTTTACCTAAATTTGAAACCTGTAATGATTATTCGGAGATACTGACAAAACTTCAAATGCCACACTTAAACGGTTTACCAAATTTGAAACGCAATGAACTCAGTTCTTGCCGTTTGGAATTCGAGCAAAACATTGAACTGTTTAAGAAAAACTGTGATTTGATTCGAGGATTTAAAAAGAAAAAGAAAGAGGACTGTTATCATCAAATCAAAGAAATGCAGAGAGAGGCAGACAAAATTCCAAGTGTCGATGCAAATAAATTTTTTGATTCCCTCAAAGATTATCTGCAGATGCATGAACGTAAACAATATGCATTGGCCATTTTTTTCATGAAACGCAGTAAGACCGTCTTTGTTTCACCGGAATTTGAGGTAGATTATGAAAATGACACACATACTGAGCCACTTTTATGTCAAGAGGTTGAAATTATTTTGCAACAGCTTGGAACCTTTGTGGAGAGCATTCTGGTTTATACGCTCAATAGTCCTTGCCTGAACTGTATGTCTGTACTCAGTAAAGAAGCGTATTCTTGGCACAGAGAATATGGAATTTCAACAACTGTAGGATTCACACAATTTTGGGGATTGAGTGGTCAAGACTTTTTTCAAAATATTACCTGCTCATATACCAACATGTTGGATCCAAAGAGCGTTTTTCATGAAAGTACTGACAAATGCAAGAGCAATCCCTTCAAATTGAAGTCTTTCACGGTCAACAGTAAAATCTTCCAAAATATCAGGAAACTTATTAAAAAAGAAGAAAAACACAGCTGCCGTAAGAAAATTGAATTTTACGTGTCTGTGCTGAAAACACTGGCAAAAATTTCCTTTTGTTCACGTGAAACACATTTACAATGTGGTGAAAACACAATTTATTCTTTCGTATTTCCCCAAAAGATCCAAAATGAATGTAGACACAGTCTTTTAGACGATTGGTCAGCACTTGTGAATGACTGTGCCAAATCAAATGTTATAAAACAAATAACCAAGGATTTTAATGTTGCGGTAGTTGAAGTTATTTACCAAAATCTGAAGTCCTCTTGTGGGAACAATAGTCCTTTAAAGCTTTGCCATATTCCTCTGAATCATTTAGATTGGGAGGCATATTAAGCATGAATATTAAAAAAAAAAAAAAAAAAAAAAAAAAAGAATTTTATTACATAATATAATAGGTTGGAATGGATTATAAATTAAAATTAACTTAATTCATTCAAAGTGAATGAAAAAGTAAATACTTAAAAAAAAATTTTTTTAAATTATATATCATAAGATATATAATTTAATAGATATTTATATACGTCCAGAGTAACAGCCGTAGACTGCAGTTTGCCGCCTGTCAGGTAGTCAGTAATCCAGGGGAGCTGAACTCTGAGAGCAAACAGCCTGGTGACTGTAGCGTGCCGAGGGGCTCACGTGGATCTGTGGCTGAATCTGGAGCTGAGACTGGAGGTGTTCAACGAGGACTCCTACGAGGCAGCAGAGCTGATGCGCTGATCATTAATGGCCGAGGCTGCTCACACCAAAGGTGGGTTGATGAGTTATAAACTGTAACAATATCTTGTAGCTTGGAACAGAAAAATCTCATCTTTGTTCTCTGTCTTGCTGCCTCCTCCTGTTGGTTTGTGTGTTAGTGAGTGGCAGGATTCTCCAGTCCAGTGAGCACAGCTCCATCAGTTGGTGGAGTTCAGTCAACACACCTGCTCTCAACAACCAGCAGTGTGCTCAAACATCGGTTTCTCCTCCATCCTGCACGATGTTTTACACTCCAGAAGCAGTAAATCAGGATTACATCACCTCTCTGTAGAAGGAAACTCTCCTAGTGTCCTTAATTTGGATTCTTGTCTCCTTCTCAGTTCCTTCCTGGTGTGTGTGCTGGACTGGATCCTCTGGCTCTGTGCCATCTTTTACTTACAATAAAAATCATTGAAACTTGTGTCACTCGTCTGAGTCTGCATTTAAATCCATGTGTTCTTGTTCTCTGTGTCAAAGATGTGAGCCACAACCACAAACCAAACTAAATTTAGTCCATAAAGGTGAACATATCACCATAATAAAACCATTAAAACCATAATAAAACAAAAATCCAAATTCTAGTCAATACAAAACAATTCTGTTTGTAACAGATACAATAAACAATTTATCATTTATTATAATTAGCTTGTTAAATTTTTTAAAAAAGTCCAGCACTCCTGCAAATTTCTGTATTTGAGCTCACAATAATAAAAACCTGGTATATAGTTAATTTTCACAATACTACTAAAGGTATAAGCCAAACTGAGCACCAGCGCTGTCAAATCTAATTAGTTCCCAGAACTTAAACTCGTTGCCTTGAAAAACTAAATAAGGCTTACTTACGATGACTAAGTTAGGGCAACAAAAAATAAATATACAGTCAGGGGCGGTCCTGGCCTTTTTGATGCGCTGGGCGAACCCTCCCTCTGATGCTAGCTCACCCACTGCAGTTTGTTTTCTTAGTTTCCGTTGTGGCCCTCACTTTGTTAATAGTCTCACATTCTGTAAATAAACGCTCACTCGCATCACAGTCTTTTGTCTGCATCTTGCTTCCTTACTCTCACACACCACACCATGACAATAATACACACTCTCTCTCCATAGTGAGTATACAAATAGATAACAAACACCCATTATAATTCATCATACATTGAGAATAGCTGACAAATCAACAATACACCTCTTCCAATTAATGGCTAATTATGCTGAACACAGTCCAAAAGATTCAATCAGCCACATCAGTGTCTACTGTCTGTCTACTGTTTACTATCATATCCAAGTGGCTAACAAACGTAAACAGAACCCCCAAAGTTGATTCTGTTCATCTGGACGCAGCATTTTCAGTGGGAGAAATATTTCGTCACTCATCCAGGTGACTTCTTCAGTCTCAGCTGACTACAGGTTTCAATCTTATAAACAGTACATTTGCATAATGACTGAAACCAGCCCACTGAAGGAACAATGGGCTGGGAGGTCAGTTCCTTCATCATAATTATGATGATCATTAAAATGCAAATTCTCATGACTATTGGTCAACAACCACTACCATTCACAGAGAGTTGGGGAACGGTTGCAATCACAGCATTGTAAGATGGCGAAAGATGTACCCTTAGGCCCCCTCCTCGATTCAGAGATGGTCTTTCCCTTTTCACGTAAATGGCCTCCTTGACTCTGCGCTCAAACCAGCGTTCCTCCCTGTCCAGGATGTGTACATCCTCATCTTTGAAAGAGTGTCCACTGGCCTGCAGGTGTAAATAGACTGCAGAGTCCTGGCCTGACTGGGTGCCATCTGCTTCACCAGAGGTTGTTTGGTTTCCCCGATGTACAAATCCTGGCAATCCTCCACTATATTACTGTGTCGGGGGACCCGATCCTTGAGGAGGACCGGTTTTTGCCGCAGCGTGTTTTGGGGTTTAAAAGCTACAGAGACTCAAATGCATCTCAACTGTTCCGAAACACCTGAACAGTTGAGATGTTCAGGTAGTCATCCTGTTCAGATACAGGATGACTAAGAGTTTTCGCTTAGGCAGCGGTTGCCCTTTTCTCCTGGATCGGCTGGAACTATCTTTAGGTGCCTTCGGTCATTATGCAATGTACTGTTTATAAGGTTAGGGAAACCTGAAGAAATCACTTGGATGAGTGACGAAACGTTTCTCCCACTGAAAACGCTACAACCAGATGAACAGAATCAACCTTTTGGGGGTTGAGCTTAAAGCTGTTCAACATCATCATCCAACACTCTAAATGGAGAGCTAAAGCATACTAACAGCTGCTTTATAAGTGCACAGGAGGAAATGGCCAGTGCATGGTAAGTGTAACATGGTGGACTAGTGTTGCCTGTGTTAATTCATCTCCATGTTTATTGTGTGAAGTTGTACTGGTTTGGCAGTGGTTTTGTGTGTCACATTTGCTGTGATGAGGTTGGACCAACTGAAGTTAAGTGTATTTGATTACATTGATACTCTAATCTACTTATAGCCCACACTACAAACACTGCTGTGATATTTTGTCTCTCTGTGCAGGTATGTAATATGACCAAATCTAGGATGACCTGATATGTTTATGATGGATAGTTTGTTACTCTGTTATCCTACTACATGCTGCAGCCTAAAGGCAGAGTTGAGTTGCTGAGGCCGGAGTGATTACTGGCCTTCTACTTACAGGGTGGTGGGTCCTGGAAGACAACTGCTGATTCCTGTTAAAGTGGTCAACATGTGAAGTGCAACTGGCTTGTGGGATAGCTGGCTCTGGCCTTGGACTGTGTGTTTTATTTTGTACTCAAGTGGGACACTGGACTGTTTAATCCTTCATTTTTGGATCATTGTATTAAGAAATTATCATTTAGATTTTTATTGACTGTCATCTTTTGCCCAAATTCATATAGAAGCTGGGCCAATTTACCTGTTTGGTACAGAGTCCGTACATTCCATATTCCATAACGAGTAGTTTCTTTTGGGTCGAAAATTGGTCGACGCATCGGGCAGTGGACGACCCAAGGGCTTTTCTCCACTGCCGTCATTAAGGGTTGCCGATCATCTTCGCCCTGATTCAGTCGATAATGAGATTCACTTGCTGTTTCCGTAGCAGTTGGAGTTTTTAAAGGGTGGGGTTGCTAGCCCCACGCCCAACCCTCCTTGTCTGCCAGAAACTGATTGCCATCCGCGGGAGCGCGCGCAGCTGCTTAAAGCTGCAGCGCCCGGATTACTTGCGTTGCCAGCTACTTCCGTGCAACTGATATAACGTGGGGGGGAAAAAAAACACCCAAACACATTTATGCCTTTGTTATTAGGCAAAGGTATGCATTTATGGAGCTTTAACGTTTCTTGTAACCGAATTATGAAGCTTATCAGAAGGTTGCTTTCAGTGTGTAGCGCAGTCACGAATGACTACACGCATCACGATGGAATAATTAATGCCTACAGGTTTAGTATGTCTACTCTCGTTGTTCATATTTGTTATAAGACTGTCGAATAGTAGTTAAAACAATAAAGACCTATTGTGCCAGTATCACCATGATTCTTTCTTGTTTATTCAGAATAACGACTGAGAACATGGCATTTTAGCGCTACCAAAAAGTGATTGTGGCCTATAACTTGTCACTGAAACAATATTTCGGCTTCAAACTTGTTGGATATCATCCAGAAGGGTTACATGTGATATATTATATCCCAAAAACTCTCCAAGAGCTGCTGAATAACTTTTAAAAGAACATTAATACCGATAATATGTCATTTTCAACCTGTGCATAAAATGTCAAATTTCAAAAATGTTGTAATTCAAAAATAATACAAAAAAAGGATAATGGCCAAATGGAAACAGGTGGGAGGAGATCTGCTTAAACACATTAGGAACACCAAGTAATAGGAAAGACAAAATAAACGGTAATAAAAATGTCATTCCAATACAGCACTTATTAATTGAAACGAAAACCAAAAACAAATAATTACATCTAATTAAAGAAGAAACCACCAGTTAAAATAAACTAACAAATAGACCAGAAATAGGGGGTATAGCGGAAGCTCAACACCAGTAAACCATGGAACAACATATATATTAATTCTTTGCATACAGTAACTATGCTAACATGTTAGGAAACACAAAATAATTGAATCATCCTACAAACAAATTGCAATCAAAGCTGAACTCTAATGTTGTGAACAACACAGAAACACACAGCAACACGAACATAAATTAATGAATTAATAAACAACCAATAAATATTATAGGAGACGACGATACAAAACAAGAAACATTTCAAAAACATTGAAACATTGACAGCGACCCTCTGACCAGCATGCTTCACAAACAAATGGGGTTTTTTTTGGTCTTGCGGGGCTTCTTGGCACAGCTCCTGTGGTACCACCGTGGGTAAATCTTGCAGCCAGTATGAATTAGACAAAACAAGGTAACACGAGTATTTTGTTAAAAGTTTGAAGCAGAAATATTGTTTCAGTGACAAGTTATAGTCCACAATCACTTTTTGGCAGCTTGAAAATGGCATATTATCAATGTTAATGTTCCTTTAAAAGTTATTCAGCAGTTCTTGGAGAGTGTTTGGGATATAATATGTCACATGTAACCCTTCTGGATGATATCCAAAAATTTTGAAGCAGAAACATTGTTTCAGTGACAAGATATAGGTGGCAATCACTTTTTGGCAGGCTGAAAATGGCATATTATGGGTATTAATGATCCTTTAAAAGTTATTCAGCATTTCTTAGAGGCTGTTTGGGATATGATGTGCCACATATCATCCTTTTGGATGATACCCAACAAGTTTGAAGCAGAAATATTGTTTCAGTGACAAGTTATAGTCCACAATCACTTTTTGGCAGCTTGAAAATGGCATATTATCAGTTTTATTGTTCCTGTACAAGTTATTCAGCAGTTCTTGGAGAGTTTTTGGGATATAATATATCACATGTAACCCTTCTGGAATATATCCAACAAGTTTGAAGCCGAAATATTGTTTCAGTGACAAGTTATAGGCCACAATCACTTTTTGGTAGCGCTAAAATGCCATGTTCTCAGTCGTTATTCTGAACAAACAAGAAAGAATCATGGTGATACTGGCACAATAGGTCTTTCTTGTTTTAACTACTATTCGACAGTCTTATAACAAATATGAACAACGAGAGTAGACATACTAAACCTGTAGGCATTAATTATTCCATCGTGATGCATGTAGTCATTCGTGACTGCGCTACACACTGAAAGCAACCTTCTGATAAGCTTCATAATTCGGTTACAAGAAACGTTAAAGCTCCATAAATGCATACCTTTGCCTAATAACAAAGGCATAAATGTGTTTGGGTTTTTTCCCCCCACGTTATATCAGTTGCACGGAAGTAGCTGGCAACGCAAGTAATCCGGGCGCTGCAGCTTTAAGCAGCTGCGCGCTCCCGCGGACGGCAATCAGTTTCTGGCAGGGAATCACTTTTTGGCACAACACCAGCAATGGCAGAGTTCTTGCCAGTGCCGTCCACGCACTGGCAAGCGAAAGCAAGGCCGATGTTCATGTTGTTTGCTTTGTGTGTATTCAAAAAAGGTGTATGTTGTATAATGGAGTGTAGGGCAAAGTGAGTGTCAGTGTAAATGTAGAGCCAGAGGTTCCAGAACTTGGCTCAGTTGGAGGCAAACATTCATTGTTTCCTCTAGATGGCCTCCACCAGGAGACATATTTTGTTGATTGGCCTCTCCAGCTCATTTGTTCGTGTCTTAACTCTAACACGGCGAACTACTCCGTGTGCATCGGCCATGGTTTCAGTGATGCGGCCAATGGGCCAAGAATTTCTTGGTGCAGCTCCATCAACAACAAGCACAACATCACCAATGCAAAAGTTCCTATGAATCTTGTTCCATTTCTGTCGTTCCTGCAACATAGGAAGGTATTCTTTCACCCACCTTTTCCAGAATAGATCCGCAATATACTGGGCTTGTTTCCATCGTCTTCGCAGATACAGATCCTCTTTTTTAAATAAACCTGGTGGCAGCACAGGTTTGCCTTTTAACTGGAGCAAGTGATTTGGAGTAAGAGCTTCTACATCATTAGGATCGTCAGAAGAAGGTGTGATTGGGCGGTCATTCAGTATAGCCTCCACTTCACAAAAAACTGTATGCAAGGTTTCATCATCTAGTACTTGCTGGTTTGTGATAGAGTATAATATTCTCTTTATTTCTTGCACCAAGCGCTCCCATACTCCACCATGATGGGCCCCATAGGGCGGGTTAAAGGTCCACTTTATGCCATCCTGTGCTAAACCTTTTTGGATTTTACTTTGGTTCAGCTCTAACATAGCTTGTTTTAACTCACGATTTGAGCTGACAAAGTTGGTTCCATTGTCTGACCGGATTTCTTTGACCTGTCCTCTGCGGCAGATGAATCTCCTGATGGCATTAATGCAGGAGCCTGTATCAAGAGAATGTGCCACCTCAAGGTGGACTGCACGACAGGTTAGGCATGTGAAGAGAACTCCATATCTCTTAACAAGACTCCTGCCTCTCTTTACTTCTATTGGTCCAAAATAATCAACACCAACATAAGTAAATGGTGGAAGATCAGCTGAGATTCTGTCAATAGGAAGATCCGACATTTTCTGCTCACCTGGCTTTTGCCGTTGTCTTTGACACACTATACAGTCTTTGATTAATTTTCTAGCTGCTGAATTAGCATGAGGGATCCAGTATTGACGGCGAAGGGTTGAAAGCATGTGATTTCTTCCTCTGTGACCAATCTTTTCGTGAATATGCTGAAGAATAAGCTTTGAAACATTGCTTTCTTTTGGCAAAATTGCAGGATGTTTTGTTTCCTCAGGTAAATCCGCTTTGCTCAGTCTTCCACCCACTCTCAAGACACCATTAGCAACTACAGGATCAAGCTTATACAGATGACTTGACTTCCTTACAGTGCCAGAGTTTAGGGCAGTCAGTTTAATCAGCAAAATGTTTTCTCTGCACAAAGCTCACTATAGCTTCCTCAGCCTTGGACAAATCCTCAGTTTTGAGCAGAGTGTTCCATTTATCCTCTTGCTTAACACATATTTGACTTCCACAGTGCGTGCCCAGCAACTTCTGTCTTTTCCTTGTTTGCAGTTTAAGTTTTTCTTTTACTTTCAGGATCCATGCCACACACCTTTTTAATTTTGTCCAGCTGGAGAAGTACAACAGCAGCTTAGTAGTGGGACACACATCTTCTTTCAGCACAGCTGCACACATCAGGCCCTCCCCTTTTATTTCTGGGTCAGCTTCCAAATGGACAGATACACAATTCATGCCTACGGGCCAGTGACCAACAGGTTTACTGAGAAATTCTGGACCACTGATCCAGGTGGCTGATTTCAGGAAACAGCCAACTGTCATTCCTCTTGTGGCTGCATCAGCTGGATTCAGCTTTGAACTGATGTACCTCCACTGCTCAACTTTTGTCAAAGCATGAATGGTGGAAACTCTATTAGCTACATACGTTTTGAACCGTGTGGTTGTGTTTGCAATGTACTGTAGCACAGTTGTGCTGTCAGACCAAAAGACTGACTCACTCAGATTAAGATTAAGTTCAACTGATAGCATTTTGTCTAAGCGCACAGCTAAAACTGCAGCAGCCAGCTCAAGACGTGGGATGGTGACTTGTTTTAACGGCGCCACCCTTGCTTTACCAATAATAAAGGAAACACACACTTCCTGCTTGCCATTAGATAGCCTAAGATATGATACGGTACCATATCCAGTTTCACTGGCATCACAAAAGTGATGCAGCTGTGCACTTTCTATCTCCCCAAATCCTTTGGGTGTGACACATCTACTAATACTAAACTTGTTAAGAAGAACTAAATCCTCAACCCATTTTTGCCAAGTTTGTGACATTTCTGCTGGTATTGTCTCATCCCAGCCAAACCTCAGTTTACATAGATGTTGCAGAATTTGTTTTGCAGGCAGAATGACTGGAGCTAAGAAACCCAAAGGGTCATAAATGGAGCTGACATTGGACAGAATACCACGTCTTGTAAGTGGTTTGTTCTTGTTCACAATACTGAATGTGAAAACATCACGTTCAATATCCCATTGCACACCGAGAGCTCTTTCTGTGGGTAGCTGATCCCGACTAAGGTCCAGCATCTTTACACCTGTGGCTCTATTTTCTTCCGGGATCTGACAGAGGACAGAGCGATCACTACATACCCACTTATTGAGCTTAAATCCCCCCTTGGCACACACCTCAGTAAGCTGCTGATAACGTGAGATGGCCTGCTCAACAGACTGAGCAGATTTAAGACAGTCATCTACATAAAAACTATGCCTGATTGTATGTATAACCTCCTCTGGGTACAGATGTTGGTTGTCATTAGCAGTCTTTAGTAGTGCATAGGTGGCACAGCTGGGGGAGGATACTGCACCAAAAATGTGGACTAGCATTCTATGTTCCACCAGCTGTTTTGTGATGTCACCATCGGGCCACCAGAGAAAACGCAAAAAGTTTACGTGTTCCTCAGCTACTCTGACCTGATGAAACATCCCTTTAATGTCTGTCATAAGTGCTATTGGACCCTGCCGAAAGCGAATCAGCACACCTAATAAAGTGCTAGTCAGATCTGGGCCTTGTAATAGCTCTTTGTTCAGTGATGTTCCAGAAAATGTTGAAGCACAATCATACACAACACGCAGTGTTTTCTTGCGGGGGTGGTAGACCCCATGATGAGGTATATACCACACCTTTCCTTACTCATTCTTCAACTGTTCTTGTGGTATGATTTCTGAATGTCCCTCCATACTAACATTGTGCATGAATTCTTTGTATTCTTCAAAGAATAACTGATCCTTCTGAAACCGTTTTAGCAGATATTGCGCCCTCTGCTGAGCCACCTGTTTGTTGTTTGGCATTCTTACTTCAGGTTTACGAAAGGGTAATTTCAAGTAATAATGGCCATCCTTAAGTACAGCTGACTCTAACATTATGTTCATGAACTGTTTATCTTCTACAGACATTTCTGCACGCTCATTACACTGGTTCTCCACAAAATCTTGATTATACTGCTTAACCAGCATTTCCTCTAAACTACTTATAGAAATGCGGTTTACCTGGACAAAACTAGCATCATGCTCATCCTTTTCACTACCCTGATTGAGTGGCCCATTGACAACCCAACCGAGACGAGTTAGCACAGCATAGGGTCCATTACCCTCACTGTTAATGATTCTCCAAGGTTCCAGCGCTTTGGGAGAATTTACACCAATAAGCAGCCCAATGCCAGCATTTATCGGTGTCAACTTAACCTCCTTTAAGTAAGGCCATTTTCTTAAGTTTTCTTCTTTAGGGATATTTTCTTTAGTGACAGGAATAAACTTTTGAGTGTACACATCAGGCAACCTCAAATACTCATTCTGTTTCAAAGCAGCTACTTCCATACCAAAAAGTTTATAGCTACTTACTGGCCTTTCCTGACCCATAGTCTTTAACATGATTTCCACTTTCTTTCCAGATGCATTTAACTGCATCATCAACGCCTCAGTGCAAAAGGTTGCAGAGCTGCCGGGATCAAGAAAGGCGTACGTCTCCACAACCTTCGTCCCATTTTCCAACTTCACTTTTACTGGAACAACTGACAAGGCACATTCATTAGCCCCGGCCCCAGTATGGCTACCAAAGTTCAAAGAAACAAGAGCATTTGAGACTGATGATTCCTTGCATTCAGCTTTAGCTGCTTGCCACTGCCGTTCATTTGAGTCTATGTGGAGAACAGTAGGGTGAGTTTTGTTACAGGTGTGGCACGTCAAACGATGTGGACAAGTTTTACTCATGTGGCCTCTCTGTAAGCAACCAAAGCATAAACCTTTACTCTTAAGGAATGTCACCTTTTCTTTGTTGGCTTTTAGTTTGAATAAGTCACATACGTCCAAAAAATGAGTTTGGTCACAAAACAAGCACCGAGTTTGGTCTAACCCTTTATCTTCATGGCTTATCTGAATCCGTTCCGGTTTGAGTTTGTCATTGATCTGTTCTGAAACTACAGCTACAGAAGTAGCAAAGCTACTGCTTTTAGTTTTAAGCGGTGTCTTTGATGGTTTTGAAGCTATCTTTTCTTTTGTGTTTTGACTCTCTCCAAAAACAGGATCTAATGCAGCTCTTGTTTGCTTTTCAAGAAAATCAAGAAGATCTTTAAACCCTGCTCTGCGATCGCACGTTTCTGTTATATCAACGATTATTAGTCGCCATTTATCACGAAGTCTAAAAGGCAACTTTGAAACAAGAATCCTCATATTGGTTGAATTTTCCAGCTCATCAAGAAACCCAGCTTCATCCATTGTGTTGAAGCAGCTTCTTAGAAAGAATGTGTAAGCACGTAATGCTGAAGCATCGTCAGACTTTAAAACTGACCAGTTAAGAGCCTTGTCTATAAATGCAGACGTTATCTTTGCTCTGTTACCAAAGTTCCACTCAAGCTGCCTTTTTGCCTCAACGTAAGCTGTCTGTGGACTCATGTGCATACAACTTCTCACTAAAATTCTGGGCTGTCCTGTAGTAAACTGTTCTAAATAATAAAGCCTATCCTGCATATTATCAGTTTTAGTCTCTATTCCTTGTTCAAAAGCCTTAAGAAAGGATCTAAAACGTAAAGGATCACCACCAAAAACAGGAATGTCCATAGCTGGAAGCAGTGACAACCTCTGTTGGTTTACAAGCATCTGAGTAATTTCATTTTGCTTTGTCATAATCTCCATTAGGGCACTGCTGTGAATATCAACCTGTGAAGAGATTGGCCTTGGGCTCTCCCCTTCTGGTTTGACCCCAGCAGGCGCATGTGTCTCTAGGGGCATTGGCAAAGGAGAATGAACTAAAGGGGTTTTCTTTGGTCTTGTGGCCTTTCGAGCTGTAGCAGCAGGTATGAACTCAGTAGATGTTCCAGAAGGCGCTGTAATCCCGCCTTCTGATTCAACCTCAGCCCTGGATGCAAGGCTCTGCCGATCCTGAGCAGAGGTGAGAATTTGCCTTTTTGCATCAGCCTTAATCAACTTAGTTCTTAGAGCCAATGCTTCTTTTCTTGCTTTTAATTGAACTTCTTCCAGTTCGAGTGCATGTTTTTCTTGCAGTGCGTCCACCTCCGCTTTTAAAGCGGCTCTTTCCACTTCCGCTTCCATCAGCGCAATTGAAGCCGCACGCGAGCTTTTACTCCTTAAAGTTAAGGCTGCAGTAACATTACTGGGCGCTTTACTAGAGCCCTTGCTGCCAGGTTTAGCAACTCGTTCAGAAATCATGTCGCTCGCTTCTTGCGCTACTTGTGAGACACTATCATGCGGCGCAATGTCACTGTCATGAGATGCTACCTTTGATCCAACATTAGAGGCTACAACTTCATCCTTTTGTGGATCAGGGTCTGCATTTATCCAAGTGTCGATTTCATGCAGAAAGTCTTTAAAACTGATCAGCTTAGGTTCATACCAATCGCTGTGATCTGTTTCTTTTTCATCATCGTTCAGCAATTTTTGAACTGAAGTCTGTAAGTCCATAAACTCTCCCAAATAATCATTAAATGTTCTCATGTGTTCATCTATGGAGGCTTTTGATTCTCCAGCATCAATGAGAGCATTAATGTCATTTCGTTTTCTTGTCAGAACGCCAAGCTTCGCTCTGCGTTTTTTAATTAAATTAAAAAGCTCTCTTTCTTGTTCCTCCATTTTAACCAGAAAATTCGTTTCACAAGGTCCAAAAGATAATTGTTTAATACAAATGTTTCATGTTGCAGCTCAGCATCTCGGTTGATCCAAACAAAGTTTCGCATTTACTCACGAACTTTGCGTCATTTTTTTTCAGTCCATTCTGCGAAGATCCAATCTTCCAAGTCCAATTCTTGCAAGTTTTCCCATCTTCCAAGTTGACATCCAAGCGAGTCACAATGATTTTTTGACTTAAATGTCGCGGCCTTTTACTTTCCAAACAAAAAAATCCGAGGAAAGGCCGTGGGTGGCAACGGGAGGTTTGTTTTGCTACGCACTTCTGACTCCATTGTTTAAAAATCATATGCCGTTTATTTCGGGAAAAAAATACAAACAGAAATCAGCCAAATAACTTCTTAAAACTTAAACTTAAACGAAAGTTAACTTAATTTGTTTTAACAATTTCAAAAGTGTTCAAAAAATCATTTTTTAACCCTCCCGTCTTCCCATCTGACATTTGGCAAACAAAACAAAAAACCTCTTTACCACACCCCTCCCGGGTGCTCTTAATCTCTTAATTAATGGGAGGGTCCATAAACTAATAAACCAATCACTTTTCGAATGCTTATCCAATAAAATTAATTACAAATTAAGGTCAGTATATTCTTACACCTTCAAGGAAAAAAACAAAAAATGAATACAAATTGCATTCTATAAACATTCAACAAAAATGGCCACAACACCGACCAAAGACCACATGGCGTCGAACATTCATGGACGATCTGAGAACTGTCGACATTGCCCGGGACGAAGCTGAAGCAGTCGCTGCTGACCGACATCGACGGAGATCACTAGCTGCCCGATGCGCCGCCCGGCGTAGGAGGAACTAAGTCTAAGTCATCTTTTGCCCACGGCAGAGGCAGTCGGTCACACTTAGAATCTTTTTTTTTTTTTTTCGCGTTCAATAATTTTTTTTATTTTATGAACTTTATTTAGAACAATAACAATGACAATCTCAAAGAGACAAGCGACATATTAAATCAATCAGAACAGAATCACATCTCCTATACACCACAATGAAATCGACAATAACTGAAAGTAAACATACATACACACACATATATACATATATATGCATATACACATGCATACATACACATCCATATTCACACATCTACATAATAATAATATAAAAAGATGAATAACCAATACAAAAATAAATAAGAATAAAAAAAGAATGAAAAACAAGGAACAGAAATAAAGAAGACAAGGGGGATCATAAAATCTCTAAAAGTGAGGTTCCATAAACAAGACACATAACTTAAATAAGGGGCTAAGAAAAATCAAACTCTTCTAAAAATCTATGCAATTTGATTGCTTGGGGCTTATTTATTAGCTTAAGAGATTTACGGAACAGGGAGAGGTCGTTTTTAAGAGCAGGCCATGAAGGGGGGGATTTAGCATATCGGCATTTATGTATGTAATACTTTGTTATAATAATGAGATTGTTAACTAAAAACTCACTATTTTTGTCCTTAAGGATTACTCCAATTTGAATATTTTGAAAAGACCAAAAATCAATATATCCATACTGGGACAATATTAGGACATGGAGAGATTTCCATAAATTCTGGATTGTCACACATCCATAGAACATGTGCTCTGTTGTTTCCGAAGTTGTTTTACAAATATAACAGTTGTCTAACACAAATTTAAATCTGTCTCTCATAAATTCATTGGAGGGGTAAATATTTTTTGTAGTTCTAAAATGGACTTCTTTAAATTTGGGGGGAATTGGAAATGTTAAATATTTGGTTCTGATCAACGAGATCTCAGATTTGTTATAATCTTTAAAGACGAGTGAATGTTTTGTCCTACCTGGATATAAGGTGTTAACCAAATACCTCCTCAAAAACTGATTATTGCATTTTCCATTAACCAAGTCAAGACCATCTAGTTTAACTTTATGCAAATTTGGAGTCTGTATATTTGAAAAATTGATCTTTACCGTATTTACAAGGACTGTTGGGATATTCTGTGAAACCTTTTTATAGAGCTCGAACGAGCAACTCATGTCATATTTCTCATTAAGCCTGTTTAATTCAAGTATATCTCCATTTTCATCCATTATATGTGTCACAGACCAAATTTGTTTAGTCATCCATTCTTCCACAAACATAGATTTCCCCCGATTCAATATCACCCTATTATTCCACAGTGGAACATTGTGGGGACTGAAGTTATGTTTAAACATTAATTTCCAATTTAACAAAACTTGTTGATGAAATTTGGAAAGTTTTATGGGTACGGTAGTTTAGAAATTTCAAAATCACATACTAAAAGGAATTGGATCCCCCCAACTTTGTTGAAAATAAGAGATGGTATCAAGAACCAGATCTCATTATCATTTTTCAAGAAAGATCGTAGCCAATTAATCTTTAAAATGCCATTCATTATTTCAAAATCGATTGCTTTTAAACCCCCCTCTTCATAATCTTTTATCAAGTCCCTGTTACTAACATAATGATGTTTATTTTTCCATATGAAATTAAAATTCACCTTATTGATGTCTTTTATAATTCTTGGTGGGATGGCTAGGGAATAAGCTGGATAGATTAATCTGGACAAAGATTCAACCTTGGTCAACATTATCCTGCCGAACAACGTTAAATCTCTCTGTAGCCAATGGTTTAGAGTTTTTTTGCATTTGTCAATTGTATTCTGAATATTCTTTTCTTCACTATCAGCCATGCATTTAGTTATCCAGATTCCAAGATATATTTGATTTCATTTTTGACAGGTATATCATACAAAGAGAGTGAGAACAATTGTGGATACTCATGAGTTCACATTTGTCCAGGTTCAGGCGTAGTCCAGAAGCATCAGAAAAGATCTTTATTGTATCTAAGGCCAGTGGAATTTGTTCTTTATTTTTTAGAAAGACTGTTGTATCATCGGCAAGCTGACTTATTATTAATTTGTGATTATTTATGTCTAATCCTTTGATGTTTGAGTTTATGACAGTAATACAGTGGGGCAAAAAAGTATTTAGTCAGCCACCGATTGTGCAAGTTCCCCCACTTAAAATGATGACAGAGGTCAGTAATTTGCACCAGAGGTACACTTCAACTGTGAGAGACAGAATGTGAAAAAAAAATCCATGAATCCACATGGTAGGATTTGTAAAGAATTTATTCGTAAATCAGGGTGGAAAATAAGTATTTGGTCACCTCAAACAAGGAAAATCTCTGGCTCTCACAGACCTGTAACGTCTTCTGTAAGAAGCTTTTCTGTCCCCCACTCGTTACCTGTATGAATGGCACCTGTTTGAACTCATCATTTGTATAAAAGACACCTGTCCACAGCCTCAAACAGTCAGACTCCAAACTCCGCCATGGCCAAGACCAAAGAGCTTTCGAAGGACACCAGGAAAAGTATTGTAGACCTGCACCAGACTGGGAAGAGTGAATCTACAATAGGCAAGCAGCTTGGTGTGAAAAAAATCAACTGTGGGAGCAATCATCAGAAAATGGAAGACATACAAGACCACTGATAATCTCCCTCGATCTGGGGCTCCACGCAAGATCTCATCCCGTTGGGTCAAAATGATCATGAGAACGGTGAGCAAAGATCCCAGAACCACACGGGGGGACCTGGTGAATGACCTGCAGAGAGCTGGGACCAAAGTAACAAAGGTCACCATCAGTAACACACTACAACGGCAGGGAATCAAATCCCGCAGTGCCAGACGTGTTCCTCTGCTGAAGCCAGTGCATGTCCAGGCCCGTCTGAAGTTTGCCAGAAAGCACATGGGAGAGGATTGGGAGAATGTCATGTGGTCAGATGAATCCAAAGTAGAACTTTTTGGTATAAACTCAACTCGTCGTGTTTGGAGGAAGAAGAATACTGAGTTGCATCCCAAGAACACCATACCTACTGTGAAGCATGGGGGTGGAAACATCATGCTATGGGGCTGTTTTTCTGCCAAGGGGACAGGACGACTGATCCGTGTTAAGGACAGAATGAATGGGGCCATGTATTGTGAGATTTTGAGCCAAAACCTCCTTCCATCAGTGAGAACTTTGAAGATGAAACGCGGCTGGGTCTTCCAACATGACAATGATCCAAAACACACCGCCCGGGCAACAAAGGAGTGGCTCCGTAAGAAGCATTTGAAAGTCCTGGAGTGGCCTAGCCAGTCTCCAGACCTCAACCCCATAGAAAATCTGTGGCGGGAGTTGAAAGTCCATGTTGCTCGGCGACAGCCCCAAAACATCACTGCTCTCGAGAAGATCTGCATGGAGGAATGGGCCAAAATACCAGCTACTGTGTGTGCAAACCTGGTAAAGACCTATAGTAAACGTTTGACCTCTGTTATTGCCAACAAAGGTTATGTTACAAAGTATTGAGTTGTATTGTTGTTATTGACCAAATACTTATTTGCCACCCTGATTTACGAATAAATTCTTTACAAATCCTACCATGTGGATTCATGGATTTTTTTTTCACATTCTGTCTCTCACAGTTGACGTGTACCTCTGGTGCAAATTACTGACCTCTGTCATCATTTTAGGTGGGGGAACTTGCACAATCGGTGGCTGACTAAATACTTTTTTGCCCCACTGTAGCAAGTAATTCAGTGGCTACAATGAATAAAAGAGGTGAGATGCTGCAGCCCTGCCTGATACCTCTCTCCACCCTGAACCTGGGACATGTGCCTTCTAAAAGAGAAACACAACTATTAATATCAGTATACAACATAGTGACCATATCCAGAAATGCATCACCAAACCCAAAATGTTTAAATGTCTTAATAATAAAAGTGTGTTCAATAGAATCAAATGCTTTATGGAAGTCCAAGAACAACATAAAACCATTATCCTTAATTAGGTAATTGTAATCAATGAGGTCCAAAACCAAGCGGATATTATTTTGGATCAACCGTCCTTTGAGAAATCCTGATTGTGTTGGGCTAATTATTTCAGAAATACCTGTTTTTAGTCTTGTTGCTAAAACTTTTGTAAAAACTTTGTAGTCTGTATTTAAAAGTGTTATAGGTCTTAGATTACTTAGTTTTTTCTTATCTTTCCCCGGTTTTGGAATTCATTTTATAACTCCCTGTTTCATTGTTGTCATAAGCTCCTTTTGATTTATACATTCATTTATCGCACTGAATAATAGTAATTTTCGGTCTTCCCAAACGTGCTTATAGAAATTAGTTGTTATACCATCTGGTCTCGGTGAACGGTCAGATGCCATGCTCTTAATAGCAAAATCAAATTCTTCTATAGTCAGGTCTTCATCACAAATTTCTCTAAAATTATCATCAATTACTGGAATCCAATTACTGATTTACTGATTACTGTACCTGCTGCGGAGACTCAGGTCGTTTGGCGTGGAGGGCCCACTCCTGAAGACCTTCTATGACTCTGTGGTGGCTTCTGCTATCTTTTATGGTGTGGTCTGCTGGGGCGGCAGCATCTCTGCTGGGGACAGGAAGAGACTGAACAGGGTGATCCGAAGGGCCAGCTCTGTTCTAGGATGCCCTCTGGACCCAGTGGAGGTGGTGAGTGACAGTAGAATGGCGGCTAAGCTGTCATCCCTGTTGGACAACGTCTCCCACCCCATGCAGCAGACTGTGACAGCACTGAGCAGCTCCTTCAGTGGGAGACTGCGGCACCCACGGTGTGGGACGGAGAGATTTCGCAGGTCTTTCCTCCCCACTGCTGTCAGACTCCACAACAAAGACTTTAACTGAACAAACACACACATCCACACATGTGCAATAACACTAAGTGCAATAATCCTTTCTGGCATCGTTGTATTTTTACTCAGTTGTATATAGCATTCGTATTCTATTTTTATCTTATTGTATATTTTTATTCTATTTTATTCTACTGTATATAGTATATTATTTTATTCTATTCTGTACAGTTGTGTACTGTATTTATTCTTATTGTATTCTAATTTTTGCGTCATAACTTTTGCACTGTCCACTTCCTGCTGTGACAAAACAAATTTCCCACGTGTGGGACTAATAAAGGTTATCTTATCTTATCTTATTTTGTCAAAGAAGGAGGTGACATTTTGTTCTGAGTATGAAGACTTATAAAGGTTACTGTAAAAAGTAAATACTTCATTTGAAATGCGTTTAGGGTCTGTACATTCCTCTCCGTCGATTATTAGGTTACATATTGAGTTATATTCTTGTCTATGTTTTTCTAGATTGCAAAAATAGGCAGTGTTCTTTTCACCCTCTTCTATCCACTTTGCTTTGGATTGCAAATAAGCAGCCTTGGCTCTATAAAGGTACATTTCGTCCAATTTAGATTGTAAATTATTAATTTTTCCTTTTTCTTCCTCAGTCCAATTCAATTTGCCATACAGATTCATAAGTTCTTTTACTACATTTGATTCCTCTTCTTTTCTTTGTCTGTTTAACTTTTTACCGAATGCAATTGAGGTTTTTCTGATTCTAAATTTAAGATATTCCCATTTGAGTATCGGTGTATTGATGGCTTCATCATTCTGGATATCTAAAATTAATTTTTTAATAGAATTACAATACTCCTCATTTCTCAGCATCTGACAATTAAATTTCCAATAATCCTTAAATGTGTTGTTTTGGTCTTTGCTTTGTAGTCTCAGAATAAAGGCGCAATGGTCACTTAAGGGACTGTTAGAGATGACTGTTTCCTTAACATATTGTAAAATTGAGTTGGATACCAACCAATAATCAATACGTGACCTGCTTTGAACATTAGGTTTGTGCCAGGTGAATTGTTTTACATCTTCGTTTAACACTCTCCATACATCTATTAATTTTTCAAATATTGGGTTTTTATGTTCTCTTGAAAACTTTGAAGGCCATCTATCCAACCATTCATCAGGAGTCACATTGAAATCACCTCCAACTACTATATAATCAGTAGGGAATTTGGTATAAAGTTCCTTTATAACTGTAGAAATTTGATGCAGCAGGTTCTTATTCTCTTGATCATTGTTGTATCCATAAACATTAACCAAAAATAATCAGAGTATTATCAGTATTTAACACACAGGCAACCCAATGTCCATTTTTGTCTGCCATGTTGCACAAAAACCTTCCAGGACATCTGTTGAAACAAATAGCAACCCCAGCCGACCTGTTTGTACCATGACTAAAAAATTTTTTATCTCCCCATTGTTGTGACCAAAATTTCACATCAGATTCCTCAGAATGAGTTTCCTGGAGAAAAAAACAATTTGCCTGTTGCCCCTTGCAGAACAGAAAAACAGCTTTGCGCTTAATTGAGTCTTTAAGTCCCCTTGTGTTAAAGGAAAAAAAAAGAAATATTAGTTTTTAGTTGGAACACGGAACACATGAACAGCTTTAAAGAGGAAGTTTAGGAGATGGAGTAGGAAAATCTTGAGGTAAAAGTCCCATCATCCGAAATGTTCCACTGTACATTCCTTTCGTATAGTCAGATGTCAGCCCGTACCTGGAGTCTCTACCCTGATACGTTTGCCTTCTATGAAACCAAAAGGGCCCCTGAAGCCTGCAGCCTTGCCTTCCTACCGAGCCTGGTCGATTTTTGGCCACAACGCTTGTCTGGATCTCCCGTCCTCTGGGGTCAGGTCTTCAGCAAAGCGGATGCCTTCTTCTTTGCACACGGGAGAAGTCTTTGTTCGCCTCCAGATGTCATCACTCACGGCACGTCTCACAAACAGAATAATGATTTGTCGATGCTTATTCTCCACCGCTCTTCCCACTCTGTGGACAACATCAACTGCTTCTTCCATCTTCATCTTTAGGTCCGGAGCAATCCTTCCTAGAAGTTCCACCACTTCTTCTCTGATATTTTCATTTGTTTTCTCCTTTTTCCCTTTGATACGAAGACACCATCTTCTTTTGTATCTTTCCTGGCTCAATACACGATCCTTAATATCGTCATTATCTTTTTTGATTGATTCCATCTCTTTTTCCAGGTGTTTTATTTTCTTTTTGCATTCTTGCAGCTCCTCTGAATTAAACTGCACCGATTTAGCGATGGAAGCCAGCATGGCGTTATGTTGTTGAATTTGTTTGCCAACTTCGTCCATGCGGTCATCAACACGTTTTCCAAGACTCTCAATAGCTTTCAGTATAGTGTCAGTGGATGTGTTGGAGTCATTATCACTAGCCGTACCTTTTGCTTTTTTCTCCATATGTGGTTTCTCAGGAGTATTATCAGGGGTTGTTAACAGTCTGTCCCTCTTGTTGCTGCTGGAATTAGCCGTTTCCATCGGAGCTGGGTAGTCATGCTCGCTGTTTCTCTGGGTTGTAAAAGGGAGGTTTTTCACTGCCGGAGGTTTCGTGTTGTTGGTTTTCTTCATGTTCGAGCTGAAACGTCGTCAATATAGCTCAAAGGAGTGGATTTTATAACTTCAAGATTAAAACATCGGGACTTTAGTGAGGAGTTCAGACGGATGCGACTGCTCAGTCCGCCATCTTGCCCGCCCCCGGTCCACACTTAGAATCTGGATGTGTGACATTAGCATTTTAATGGTTTTTACATTTACATTTTACATTTGTTGCCATCCACCAAAGGGCAGCCAGTCATGTGATTGTAATTAACTCCTTCACCACAAGAAGTCACTGCTAGGCTTCCAACAATCGTCTGGGAATTTGATGCTTTAGGATCTGAACGACTTGCTGCAGTTAATGGAAACACAGATTCTACTTTGTACCAGAAAATCCTAACAGAAAGAGGGTCACCTCAATGTCAACCATATATTTTAATTTGTGTAATATACTGGGATATTTATAATTGAACCATTTGTATAGATTGTAATATTTAATTTAGTCACTGTTTGTACTTTCTTGGATCAAATGTGACAGAAATTCTACAGGGATTAATAAAATATTTTGAGTCTGATTCTGAAAAATGTCTGGTTATCAGTTCATGCCATATATAAGTTCAAGCACATTCAAGTTATGCAGCAGGGCAATGATTCAAGTTTACCTCCGAATTACCTCAAAACAGAAATAAATACATTAATTGAAAAAGCAGACAAACAAAGGCTTTGGAGTGGCCTAGTCAAAGTATATACTAAAATCAGATTGGTGTTGAAATGAGGATCTATTGGGAAGAATTTAAAGTAAGAGTTTAGCAAAGACAAAGTGGGTGTACAGTCTGTTGTTGGTGTAACAACAGAGGAATAAATCAGCTGAGCCTGTTGATCATCAGCACCAGCACCACTACACATCTGTTTGGCTCTCTGTTAAAAAATGTCTGATCCTATGAGCAGTACCCAGCAGGCAATGCAGAGTTCAGATGGAGCCGATGTGGGTGAAGGGAATAGCCCAGCTCTGATTAACTTGGTGTTCAGAGAGAGTGTTCGCCCAGGGCGCCAAACAGGACTGCCACTGGTCTGGATCATGTACACACACAAAATTCAGACATCAGAAAAAACATTTTCACTATTCAAACTACATTTCTCATTTATATAAATTGATGGAACTAATTTAAATTGATCTCTGATAGAAAATAAAAAGGTAAATGACCTGTATTTGTATAGCACTTTGCTTAGTCCCTAAGGACCCCAAAGTGCTTTACACTACATTCAGTCATCCACACATTTACACACTGGTGATGGCAGTTACATTGTAGCCACAGCCACCCTGGGGCGCACTGACCACCACCAGTAGGCAACGGGTGAAGTGTCTTGCCCAAGAACACAACGACCGACACTGTCCAAGCCGGGGCTCGAACCAGCAAACTTCCGATTACAAGATGAACTGTCAACTCTTGAGCCACGATCGCCCCAAAAAGGATGATTTTAGATCAGATTTAAATTTAAGTTTTCAGTTTTATTTGTCATATGCAAGTTAGCACAGGGTCAACATCGCCATGAAATGTATTTGACGAGCAGAAGACAGTCACTCAGCAGAATGGTACAGTAGAAGAAAAAAAATGGACTCTAAGAACAGAAACTAAACACATATAATTTATTTTTTTTGGCTCAAACAGTCACCTTAGGCATTTTATTTTCTAAAGATAAAGAACGTCCAAAATCCTTTGTTTTGTGCATCAGATTCATAACAGCAGGAAGAAAATGTGAGAACTGTCGTAAGATTAGGGTGGACAACCAGTTTCACCTGCATGCATACCAGAGCAAATGACGTAAAAACAGTGGTGTGGCAGTGATCTGTAGCTGGAGAGCTTTCAGTGTGTGTCATTGAACTTGTGATAATACTTGCAACATATTTTCTGTTCAGCTTGAAAAACCAGCTCAACATGTTGTGAGAATTCACTGCACACACATCCTCGAAGAGTTTGAAACATTCCACTTTGAATATTAACTGTGACTGTCTCTAAATAATTCTGTTTTCAAGTATAGTATATGTAGTTAGGTCCATAAATATTTGGACAATGATAGTTTGTACTATGACTACTGCAGTTTTGCCTCTGTACACCACCACGGTGAATTTTATGGTTTAAACCTAAATATAGTCATGTTGAGTAAACCTGATTCTAGTCTAATCAGTATTCTGTGTAATTAGCAATCAGCAAATGCAATTATTCAATTAATTCAATTATGGTTCTGTGTTCAACCATTAATGCCCCCTTTCTTCAAGATCACGTACAATAATGGATTGGTAACAGAATTTTTATCTTCTTGCATGCAGTCAAACCATGAGCACCAAGGTCAAAGCTGGATCATGTACACACACAAAATCAGAACATTGATATTCACTACTCAAACTACATTTCTCTTTTATATATTGATCAAATTAATATTTTTGATTTATCTTTGATTAAAAATAAAGAGGATTTACTACAAGCAGACTCTGTTTTAGCACTCTGATCATTTTTTTTTTATCACATAAGGCTAGGAAGGCAAGGGAAAGCCAGGGGGCTTCAGTCTCTCTCTGCCCCACCTCTCTCCATAAGCCGAGATAAGGGAAAGGGTAATGATCAGTGAGCAGTGGTAGGGTTTCATGCAGAGAAAAGACGTGACGCTTGTTTTGAGTGTTGATGAAGAGGTATAGTGAATGTCAGAAGGAGCTCTGCTGACTTTGTGGATCTAAAAAACATATAATGGGCGTGCCAAGAGTGGAACTGTGGTACTCTATGAGAAAGTCAGGAGTGGCAGAGAAGTGTATGAAACTCCAGCAGCTGGGTGGCAACCCAGGTTCATCTGGTTGAGCTAGTTTGGCTGCTAAATCACATCAACAAAAGATATAAAAGTCTTTTCTAAAAGGAGGAATGTTGAAGGCCTAAGGCACAGGTAAGGCAGGAGGAGGCACTGAACAAGATATCTTTACACTTCTCAGATAATTAACCCTCATGTGTTTATTTCTTGTTAAACAGTTTTGTGTTCCCACCCAAAAATGACCTCCCCCTCAAGACTCATCACAACAACTGTAGTAACAGATATAGTATCACTGCTTGCTGTGTTAGATCTTTTTATCAACTTCAATTCTTTTGAACATTACAGGTTTTTTTTTTTTTTACTTCTGGTTATTATATATAGAAAGTCTCATTAATCTGAGTTTATATAGCTTGAATTCAAATTCCAAAAAAACATAATTTCTGTGTTATTTTGAAAATAAGAAATAATCATCAAACATACATAGTATACTGTTAATCACAGACTACTTTGGGTCAAAGTTTCCATTAACATTTGCTTTGAAACCATTTAAAATTTGTATACATCAAATAAAGCAGAGGTGTCAAGCTCCAGGCCTCGAAGGCCAGTGTCCTGCAGGTTTTAGATCTCACCCTGGGTCAACACACCTGAGTCAAATCATTAGTTCATTACCAGGCCTCTGGAGAAATTCAAGACATGTTGAGGAGGTCATTTAGCCGTTGAAATCAGCTGTGTTGGCTCAAGGATACATCTAAAACCTGCAGGACACCGACCCCCGAGGCCTGGAGTTTGACACCTGTGAAATAAAGTAACATCTGTTGTGCTCCTGGTCAAAAGTGATTGCAGAAAATTATCTGAAAGTTACACTTGATTCTGGCACGGCTCCAGACCAGGAGGACAATTAATGAAAAACAATTATGTCTTATGTCTCTTGAGACCTCCAATCAATCTCCAGAACCACAAACTTCAATTGGTTCTTTACAGGAGAACCGTCTACACGTTTCATGTTCCACACATAATTTGTCCTGGCATCACACGTTGCCAACATCTTCATGGTATATTTAACTGCTTTCTTGGCATTTCCGTTTGAAAGGTCAGCGTCACCTAAAGCGACCAGATGCTCATCCACTGTGATGTTTGGATTGGGGACATAGATGATTGTCTTGTTGGCTTGTTTTTTGTCACGGTTGTCAAAGTGAATCACCGGTAAAAACATGTAACATTTCTGGAGTGACATGGTGGTCGAAAAAATCATCTGGGCAGACTCTGTATCACATAAACTGCAGGTAAAATCATTAACAGAACAAAAACCTTTATTTGTCACATACACAATTATACAGAGTACAACATGTAGCGAAATTCCTGTGTCCGAGCTGCAGATATTGCTGCACCATTCCAGGGCTTGGTTTTAGTATGGCAGGTCTAGCCAGGACGCTTACTGGATACCGGGTGGAAATCGAACTTGTGACTCTCGCTCCGAAGGTGTGTAGTCTTATCACTAGACTACACATTACTAGATGTATGCACACCACTCAAAATCAAGACGCATGTATACTTTAATGTCTTTCTGGGTTACCTCCTTCCAACTGTCTTTGTTGTACCTGAAGTTATTTACACTCATTGTTACACAAAATGGAAGTGTAATGGAAGAAAAGAGAGAAGGCCACTAACCACAGATCATCACACACTGAGTGTACGGGTCACATACAAACACATTCATTTATACAATTAATCATTTCATTTCCAAAAGACCATCTTCTTCACATTTTTTATAAACAACCCTTTTTTAAGTTTATAAACTATTGCAGTAGTGATACTGTTACGTCTACACTCTTAACCCTGGACTCTAAACTAGACTTTATAGAGTCTGTGTGGAAACTTTCAATTAAGTAACAACTTGAAGTCGTGACAGCACGCAAACTCGTTTTAAGAGGCTGATGGCAGGAATTTCAGACAAACAAAACTGAAACATACACAGGTGTAATCATGTTGTCAGGATTGTTTTGTTTTTATTTTCACAGAAATGAAACTCCTGGCTGACTGGATACATTTTCAATGATGAGAAGAAGTAACCAGATAACATGTTTTACTATACTTGTCCAATTTGAATATAATTTGTGTTCACTGTAGTTGGTACTTTACATTTTTATAGATTCCTTTTTGTGGTAAAAGTTGTTAGAGTGTTCGCACAATGATTACAAATTTAAATCACATTTTAAGGCGACAACTTAATAAACTTGCCTTTTTAAAAGCAGAACTTTCAGATTAAAATTTGACTCTAAGAACAGAAACCAAACACATATAATGTCTTTTTTTGTCTCACACAATCACCACAGGCATTTTATTTTCCAAGGGTAAAGAATGTTCAAAGACAACCCTTTGTTATGTACATCAGATTCATGACAGCAGGGAGGGAGTCACAAGACACCTGCTACAACCAGTTTCACATGCATACCAGAGAAAATGACGTAAAAACAGTGAGGTGCCACCGTGAGGATCTGGGGCTGGAGAGCTTTCAGTGTGTGTCATTGAATGTGTTGTGCTTATGGGTTGGTAGAGCAGGTCATCTACTAACCGGAAGCTTGGGGGTTCAATCCCAGTCTGTTCCAGTCTATATGCCAAGATAGTACCCCCATGTTGCTCTCCGATGCATCCATCAGAGTATGAATGTGTGTGAATGTTAGATAGGAATTAGAAACAGTGTAGAAGAAAGTGCTTGGGTGAATGCACAAGTTGTGTAAAACGTTTTGAGTGCTCAGATAAAGTAGAAAATCGATGTATAAGAACCCGTCCATTTGCCATAATGCATGCAACTTTTTTTTCTGTTCAGCTTGAAAAACCAACACAGCATGTTGTGAGAATTCACTGCATCCTACCACCTGTGTAAATCATGATATACGCTATAAAAAAAAGCCACATGTCATTTGGATCTTTGGCGTTGCCTGAACACAAAGCCACAGCAAATCCAAAGAGGTCTTCTGTAATCCATAAAAAACAAATATGTCATGTCTCTGTGTTTTGTCTTTGTTTATCCCCAATCCTGTGTCAGGTTTGGGGGTTCGTGTACTTCCTGTTTTACTTTAAAGCCTTATTATTTTTATTTGTAACTTATAGCCTCGCATCCTGTGTTCAGCGGGTTTAGTTTTACTTCCTCCTGTCTCCTCATGCTTAATTCGTACCCCTAGTGTTTCCACTTCCCCCATCACCCTTCTCCATATATATTGTGTGAGTTTCGTTTTTTTTCTTGTTAGGTCATCTGCTTATCACGCATCATGTTCTCTCAGGAAAGCTACGTTGAATTTAGTGAAAGTAGTGTTCAGGAGTAGTTCTCCAGGTTTTTTGAAGTGCATTCAAAGCTCTTCTTTTGATGTTTCTTTCTTTTCTACTCTTCTATGTCAAGATGATCCCATGCTGCTACAATAATATAATAATGTTGAGGTCCACAGTCTTCGGAGGCCAGTCCATGGCTGACGTGTGGTTTTCTTTTATCGTTTTGATACATGCTCAATCATCCAAATAAGGAAACCCCCAAAAGTTGATTCTGTCTATCTGGATGTAACGTTTTCATTGGGAGAAAACAAAAGAATATTATATCAAGAAGGCCCTGAGTAAAAGTGATCATCCCAGCAGGATATTTGTCCAAGCTGGGAAGGCTGCTAAAGAAACCTCGAGGTGATCCAGGAGAGAAGAAGGACAACTGCTGTCTAACCAAAAACTGTTAGTCATCCCATATGTGTCAGGAGTATCAGAACAGCTGAGACACATTTTTTCTAAACACAGAGTCTCTGTGGCTTTAAACCCCAAAACATGCTGTGCCAAACATTGGTCCACTCCAAGGATCAGGTCCCCTAATGAAGCCATTGCCAGTCAGACAATTTCCAGATAGTTTTGCATGTTGGATCAAAATGTGATGGTAGTTTTCTGAGTTTGTAATTGAGGAGGTGTTTAAGATCTCTTATTGGAGTTGAGAACTGACAGAGGAACTTTCAGAGAGATGATTACAAAATGTTTGCCAGTCCAGGAGAATGCAAACATTTCCTTTAGTGTTTAGTGTGAGTACACAACATTGTCTGTACACATAATGCAGCTGAACCTGGTTTTGGAAATGGACAGATGAAAGCAGTTTCATTTTTCTAACTAAAAGGTTTTTTAACTCTTGTTTCAGACATCAGGGCTCGAGGGGGTTCACCTAAAACATCAGGCTTTTGCAAGAATATGAGTATAAATAGTCTTACATTGTCTATTGTAACGTGAGGGTTCACTAGATGGTTTGGAATCTCTCTGAATAATTAGGAACAGCAAGATGGAGACTGATAACTTTCTTAGCAGCCTCCTTACTCTCAGCACACAGCAACAACAACCAACACTTCCTGTGTACCGCTCTCATGAATACTTCACTGGCCTCTCAGAAGCTAGGAAATCTTATACTCAGATCAATGCACGGAAAACAAGTACCGGTAGGTAGCTATAATACATACGTATTACTGCTTTGAACATGCATGTGTAAACATTCAAATGTGTAAACATGTAAATATCAAAACACGTAACCACCAAATAGCTACGTAACCAGCTCTATAACCCTTGTAAACACCTCTTTGTATATCAATTTATATTTAAATTTACTTCTACACTTTACAGTATATATAAGAATTTTCAATTAATCAATAAAGCCCTTAGGCTTTATCTACAGTGATATTACTGTTCTGATCACAGTAATTTCATAGAAGCTAAACTGAAAGTAAACCTGTTCTACATTGTTGTTTCCTGGTTCAGGTGATTGTGCTTACTGAGGCCAAGTCATGATACAATCTCTGATTTTTAATGGAAATAAACTTGTGTGACTGGATACACTTTTAGTGATTAGAAGATGTGATCACAAAACACACTCTACTATTCTCGTTGAAATTTAAGATAATTTGTGTTCAATATACTTGTGAAATGATCAGGTAGAAAAGGGGAGGAGTTAGTGTGGTCACATGGTCAGAAATTGTTATAAAATCCTGTCAGATCTTCCAAAACGTCCCTTTTGATCAGCGACCCACCTCTGCTGCCTCGTAGGTAAGTTTCTTTGTATCCTGTTTTTATACTTATACTGTCAGGGTCCCTGTGCCTACCCGGTCGGCTCAGTACGGCTACATATGTTTTGTATTCCTTTTTTCATTTTTTCCTGCTCTCTCCTTTCCCCTCTTTCCCTCCTCCCTCTGCCTGGGCGGAGCTTACCTGCGGGCTCCTGCCCTTGGCCCACGCACCTGTGGCTCATCACGAGTGATCCAGCTCTTTTATAAGACGGCAGCCCTGTGTTTCTCGTCGCTGGACCGTTGCCGACCCTCGTCAGTGTAACCCCAGCTCAATGACTTCAGAAGTGTTTCATAGCGATTTACCTAACTACCCATTCGTGTCTCTGTGTACAGATTCCCTGGACCTACCCCTGTGTTACCCGAGTGAGTGGAGTGTGAGGAGGAGTGGACGGAGAGTGTGCGTGTCTTTCCCGTTCGTGTGTGGACCCCCGGAGCCCGGCTTTCCCCTCACTTTTGTAAATAATCACCTGGTGCATCATAATAAAGACTCTTGTGCTTTCAAGATCTAGAGCCTGCGCGTGAGTTCGTTCAGTCCCGTTGTGACATATACTTTGTCACAAGGGTTAAAACGCAAATCAGAGTTTCTGTGGCAGCTTAGGCAGTGAGGTGAACAATGTAACAAACTCTATGGATCAAAAAAGCATGTTTCAGCTTTCAACTCTACTATTAGAACACAACAAACCCTAATGATTTGGTATCAGCTTATTTGGCTCAGATATTTTCTTGAAGTAAACCTGTTCAGTACCGTAGAGCAGTTATCTTATCTGTCTACACACAGATATAGATCTCTCTGTCTCTTACAGCTACATGTATTAGTGATGTGCGGATCGATCCTGAAATATCGATTCCTCCGATAGCAGTCATTTATGTTCTAGAATCAATTCTCACATTAAAATGTCGATATTATATGTCACCGTTATTGTTAGGTGGAAGCAGCCAAATTCAGAGGCTGCTTCCACCTGAGGACCCGGCCTTCGCGGTCTAAAGAAAGCCGGGTAGTACGTCACAGGATCCCTCGGTGGAGTGAAACTCAGCCGTCTGCTCCTTGCTATCTAAAATATAACCGGGCGCTGGAGTAAACTCTCGACCGTCTCAGACTTTCTTTAATTAGTTTTCTGTTTGATGTTTATTCAGCTGTGTGAAAACCCCGGAGGAACCCACCCGACGGATTAATAAAGTTAAATTTAATTTAATCTAATCTAATAACTTTATTCTCAGCCAAACCGATTTACTCACGAACAAATAAAACACTGAAAAAGGCAAACAATAACATTTTTAAGTTATCAAAGTGACTTATATATCATGTTTAACCCGAGTAGCGAAAGCCCGCGGGGGTTTGAAAACGATGTGTCGGTCGGCTCAGATATTTGAAGTTTCCACAGCTACATTCTCACCTGACAATATGTTAAAATGTTTTGGGGGTTTTTTTGGGGGGGGTTTTTGCGACCCAGAAAGAGAAATAAGAGTAATATTAAAACTAAGTAGCTGCCGCCATTGTTGGAAACTGGAATTGGCTGGGCCATGATAGGAATTCTGCGATATGGTTTTTCAATTTTGTTGTCCAGGTGGAAATTCGGGAGAATGGTGGCTCCGGGATTCTCCCGGAAAAATCGAGAGGGTTGGCATGTATGGTTGGCAACATCACTAACCTTGTCAAACACCTCAGAGTAAATCACATCACAGAATATGACGAGCGTATGTTGAGGTGAACTGAAGAGGAGGACAGGGACAGGTGGTGCTAGGGCGAGACAGACCTCTCTCATAGAGTCCTTTAGTGCTGCAAGCAGGCAAGGTGTTCAAATAGCGCACAACTTCAGTTTTTTATTTCTATGTGATGAACTCTGCATTATTAAGTGATAAGAACAAGTAATCTGATGTTCTGTAATCATTATGACGCTATCATTTGAGATACAATAAATAAAATACGTTTTTGTATAAAGTATCGGTATCGGATCAGCACCCTGAATATTACTTGGTATCGGATCGGAAAGGAAATCAGTGGTATCGCGCATCACTAATATGTATACGTGCATATGCACACACATTAATCACCTCGGGCAATTTTAAAAGAAAGCCTGATAGGACAACACTTTCCTTGCACAAGAAACTGAAACTGTTGAGAGGACAAAAACAAGAAACATCTATAAAAGTAGGTCAGATACCTGCTGCATGTAATTTTACATGGATACAAGAGTATCCATGTGATATGAGAGCTTTCAGTGTGTGGTATCTAACATGCTGTGGTAATACAGGTAATATTTTTTTTCTGTTTAGATTGAAAAATTTTAACAACTTTTTGGGAGAATCCAATCAACGCAAACCAACTACAACCGAAACCACAAATCATCTGAGAGTTTGCCATGGCAAAGAAAAAACCGTCTATCATCCATAAAAAGCAAGTATTTTACATCATCTCAGTCTGGATATTAACTGTAACAGTCTCTAAAAATACTTTTTGGATTCCAAGTGTAGCACATACAGTTAGGTCCTTAAGTATTTGGACATAACACAAATGTTGCAGCTTAGGAATTACTGCCATTTTTATACTTACAGAGTCATTATCCAAATAATTACAGATCTGACTGTATGCACTGTTTTCCCAGGTTAAGATGAACTCATTCTTTCCCAATTATTTGTCCTGTTTCAGGTCAGACAAGTTAATGAAATATTTGAAAAAGACAAGAAAGTCGGCCCGTTACAGCTGCACGGCTATTCGTACCAAAGGTGAGTTAATGAATATAAATTTGTCTTTGAGACTGAGCAAGACTTACATCCCCTTTTTACATTTTAACATTCTGAGCCATGCTAAAGTTTGGTTTTTGTCCTGGTTGATGATTTTTATCTCTTTATATTTCTCTGTTCTGCACATGAGACACAATGTTGAAAACTAATACAGAAAAGCTCTTTTTTTTCAGCCAACATTTAAAATAATGCATTTTTAACACCTGTGACAACAATGCTCTTTTCACTCTCTTTTTTTTTAGTGAAAAAAACAGCACTCTGGATCCATAAAAAATATAAAATAAAATATCATCTAAAAACAAAATACATTAAACACCAATTTAGCATCAAAAGAACTAACTTCTTTAAAAATGACTGTGATGAACAAAATGCTTCTTATTATCAGATCACATGCAAATCTGAAAATTGTATTGATTGTAGTGACTGTTCAGATATAATGACAAAACTTGAAATGCAATTAAATTTATCAAATTTGAAACCCAATGAACCCAGTACTCAGAATTTGGAAGACACTGAACTGTCTGAGAATGACATATTCGCAAACATTCACAGCCACAGTACGAAAAATGGAAAAGAATATTTTGATCTAATTACAAAAATGCCAAAAGAGACAATTCCAATAGTAAATGAAAAAATATTACAGCAGTTGCTCAAAAAATATCTGCAAAATCATAAACATAACCAATGTGCCATTGCCTTTTTTTTCATGAAAGATAATAGGACCATCCTTATTTCTCCAGAATTTAAGGTAGACTATGTCAATGATAACAGACACTCTGAGCCACCTTTATGCAATAAAATTGAAATAATTTTAACAAAGATTGGAAATTGTGTGGACAGAATTGTGATTTATACATTCAATAGTCCTTGCTCCAACTGTATGTCTCTACTCAATAAAAAAAATAATTCCTGGCACAGAAAATATGGATTCTCAACAACTATAGTTTTCACAAAATTTTATCCATTTTATCCATTAGGTCGAAGGTTTGTAAAATTAAAACTAAATAACTACTCGATTACAGAGTTGTTAGATCCAAATGGTGTATTTTATGGTTTTATTAAAAAATATAAGAAATATCCCTTCAAACTGGACCAATTTAAAACTGAAACTGAAATAGACAAATATATCAATAATATCACTGGAAAAGGAAGAATAAATATATGTCCTGAGAAGCTGAAACGTTGTGTGTTCAAGCTGAATGAATTGGCTTCAAATTTCTTTTGTATAACACATTTACAATGTGGTGAAAACATAATTTCTTCTTTCAGTTTTCCCCCAAATATCCAAAAGAAGTTTTTAACGGACTGGAAAAAACTGGTTGAAAAGAATGCCAAGTCATATATAATAAAACAAATAGACCAGGTTTTCAATGTTAGGTTACTTGAAGTTGTTAACAAAACATCCTCTTGTCCTCTTGTGAGAACAACAGCGCTCTAAAGCTTTACCAAATCCCTTAATTATAATTGCAATTTTAAATTCGATTATACAGAATACATAGCATTACAAAGCATAGAAATCCCTTGTTTAATGCTGTTACGTCCCTCTGCAGCTTTTAATCGTCTCAGTGTTTTCAGCTGGTGCTAATTGGCCACACCTAGTCAGGTGTGGATAAAAGCATACCTGAGGCAAGCTTTCCGGCAGTGCACTAGTCTTTGCCTTGGTGGCACCAGCCATTTTAGCCAACCTGGTTTTCCATTTTAGGATGAAACCTCTTCTCACCCACACTCTGTTATTCATCTCCTTTTTTTTATGTTGCGGCTTTTGAGCCGGGTCGTAACATAAGTGGGGGCTCGTCCGGGATATTTGGACATTTTAGTGGAGACTGAATGTCAGTTTGTTTTGCTTTTAAGTGGGTGAGTGATGGTGGTCACTGTAATTGTGCAAACTCCCTTTAGTTAGTGTGTTTCAGCTGGGTGGCTGTGCTGCCCTTCCATCGAAGCACTTGTTTGTTGTTTTGGTTTATTGTTTTAGTTTATTGTGTTTGGTGGCTATCCTGGGTGGGGGTACGCTTCAGAGTTTGGTAGGAGACTATATCTCTGGTCTGCTGCCTGCTCTCGAGTTCGCGTTTAAAGTTGCCTCGAGCCTGGTACACCACTGAAGACTAGGGTAGGAAAAGTAAGGGTTTTGTTGTTTTTAGTGTTTTAGGCTGGGAGTTGCACATAGTAAATCAGTGGCATCAAACTCGTTAGGAGGTTTGAGACCATTCTTGATTATGGTCTGTAGTTGAGGCAGGTAGGCTGTTTTTAAGTTGGCATTGTGTGCACACCCTGTGTGCATATGTCAGTGTGGATGGATGCTAATGAGATCCTTGTGAGGTGAGTGTTTTGTGCTGTTACCTTTAGTGTTGTGGGGAATATGGCTATTTTGTTGGATCACTTGTGAGTGTTGTTGGCCAGGTGATGGCAATAACACTGTGGGGTGCTGAGCCACCCTTGATGTGATCATTGTGTGGCCATAGCTCTCCATTTTGTGGTTGGTCACTAGTACGCTTGATTTACTGAACTTTTTGGATTAAAGTAACTTGTTGTGGTATAGGGCCACTTGTATGTGACTGTTTGTGTGGTGGAGACAACAGATCACTTAGTTGTGATTATTTGTTGCTACTTTTGGTTTTGTGTTGTAGCAGATCAGGTAATCATTTTGGGTTTGACTGTTGTGCTCCTTTGTGTTGGTCACATGTTACTTTTTGTCTGTTCAGTGTGGCAACTTCAAATCCTCATGCCCATCCATGCTTAGAGATGCCAACTATAACGTGAACACTGTGCTTCTGTTAGCTTTAACTTTTATTCCAGGTTTGTGGGTCAAGGAACTGAAGGCTTCAGAGGGGCTTTTAATAAATTTAAGGGTCCTAGAGGAACCCTTTTAAGGGAGGAGGTGTTACGTCCCTCTGCAGCTTTGAATCGTCTCAGTGTTTTCAGCTGGTGCTAATTGGCCACACCTAGTCAGGTGTGGATAAAAGCATACCTGAGGCAAGCTTTCCGGCAGTGCACTAGTCTTTGCCTTGGTGGCACCAGCCATTTTAGCCAACCTGGTTTTCCATTTTAGGATGAAACCTCTTCTCACCCACACTCTGTTATTCATCTCCTTTTTTTTATGTTGCGGCTTTTGAGCCGGGTCGTAACAAATGCAAAGAAACTGAACCTAAATTTTAGTGGAAACTATTCTGACTTATACTTTCAGTGGTCCTTGTTTGGGTTGTACATCGCTACTTTTCCACAACTACAATCACACAATTTTATGGATAGACTTTTTTTCTATATCACATCATCTGCCAACAGAAGGGGGGGAAAATGATTATAACTAAACTGAATCTTCGGTGGCTGTACTTCTGCTGGACAAGCAGACATTTGTCCACTCGAGATTTGTTTACAATGTGGTAAAAATACACTTTGTTCTTTGAAATTTCCTCCATTGATCAAAAACACTGAGACAACTTTTAAAATTTTATTGGAACTGTTGAAAAACAGTGCCATGTCAAACACTAGAGAAAAAATAACCATGAATGTTAATGTTATGGTAGTTGTGGGAACAATAGGCCCTTTAAATTGATGATATTATATCTCTATAAATCTAAAATTGTATTTTTTAAATCAAAAATTTAATTATAATATAATAGATTAAAAACATATTCATTTATTCAAAATAAATGAAAACATTTTTAAAAAGATACATTAAATTATATATCATAGGATGTATAATTTAATACATATTTATATACGTCCAGAGTAACAGCCGTAGACTGCAGTTTGCCGCCTGTCAGGTAGTCAGTAATCCAGGGGAGCTGAACTCTGAGAGCAAACAGCCTGGTGACTGTAGCGTGCCGAGGGGCTCACGTGGATCTGTGGCTGACTCTGGAGCTGAGACTGGAGGTGTTCAACGAGGACTCCTACGAGGCAGCAGAGCTGATGCGCTGATCATTAATGGCCGAGGCTGCTCACACCAAAGGTGGGTTGATGAGTTATAAACTGTAACAATATCTTGTAGCTTGGAACAGAAAAATCTCATCTTTGTTCTCTGTCTTGCTGCCTCCTCCTGTTGGTTTGTGTGTTAGTGAGTGGCAGGATTCTCCAGTCCAGTGAGCACAGCTCCATCAGTTGGTGGAGTTCAGTCAACACACCTGCTCTCAACAACCAGCAGTGTGCTCAAACATCGGTTTCTCCTCCATCCTGCACGATGTTTTACACTCCAGAAGCAGTAAATCAGGATTACATCACCTCTCTGTAGAAGGAAACTCTCCTAGTGTCCTTAATTTGGATTCTTGTCTCCTTCTCAGTTCCTTCCTGGTGTGTGTGCTGGACTGGATCCTCTGGCTCTGTGCCATCTTTTACTTATAATAAAAATCATTGAAACTTTTGTCGCTTGTCTGAGTCTGCATTTAAATCCATGTGTTCTTGTTCTCTGTGTCAAAGATGTGAGCCACAACCACAAACCAAACTAAATTTAGTAAAGGTGAACATTTCAAAGGGAACAGGTTTTAAAACCAAACAAAAATCCAAATTCCAGTAAAACAACAAATCTGCTAGTAACAGATACATTAATGAATTTGTAACTTATAAAAATTAGCTTGTTAATTATGAAAAAAGTCCAGCACTCCTGCAAAGTTCAATTTTTGAGCTCACAATAATAAAAACCTTCCAAATGTTATATAGTTACATTTCACAATAAAGGTATAAGACAAACCCAGCATCAGCGCTGTCAAATCTAATTAGTTCCCAGAACTCAAAAAAATTATGCAAACTCGCTGCCTCAAAAAAACTAAGGCTTACTTAAAATGACTAAGTTAGGGCAACTTATTCATTCTAAACTACCCCATACTAGCAATTTATTACAAAGCAGCTGGTGCCTCCTGTTGGACACGAGACCACATCAATTGTTCTCAAACTTTTTACATCATTCCCCACATGTCAGAAAGAAATATTTTCACTCCCCATCTAAACAAAACAATGACAGAAAAGGCTAGCAGCAACTTTATTTAGATAATAAACTTATTCACAATAATTCCTTCACTAATTTTTGTTTTCAATAAACAACTTTCATTTCAAAAAACTATTTGTAATTTTTGTCACTAGACTACTTCATTAGTCTGCGCCACTTAAAGTTAAACAGAATGTGAACATTGCCAGACGTCTTCATGCATTCTTAATCATACAGCTAAGTAAATCTCCAAAAGATAATTCTGTTCATCTGGACGCAGTGTTTTCAGTGGGAGAAACATTTCGTCACTCATCCAGGTGACTTCTTCAGTCTCAGCTGACTGCAGGTTTCCCAAATCTTATAAACACTACATTTGCATAATGACTGAAACCAGCCCACTGAAGGAACAATGGGCTGGGAGGTCAGTTCCTTCATCTTAATTATGCAAATTCTCGTGACCATTGATCAACAATCACTGATCAATGGCCATGAGTACCATTAACAGAAAGTTCACCCCACTTTGCAGTTATGTATTTGTAAAAAATGTTTGGAATCATGTATGATTTTCATTCCACTTCTCACGTGTGCACCACTTTGTGTTGGTCTTTCACGTGGAATTCCAATAAAATTGATTGATGTTTGTGGCTGTAATGTGACAAAATGTGTTAAAGTTCAAGGGGGCCGAATACTTTTGCAAGCCACTACATATAATATATAAGTTCAAACACACTCAAGGTATGCAGCAGGGCAATGATTCGAGTCCACTTCTGAATTACCTCAACAAAACAAAACATAAATAAATACATTAATAAAAAAAAAATACAATTAAAAAACAGACAAACAAAGGATTTGGAGAGGCCTAGCCAAAGTATATTCTAAAATACTGGTGGTAAAATGAAAATATCCATCCATCCATCCATTCGCTTCCGCTTATCCTTTTCAGGGGCGCGGGGGGCGCTGGAGCCTATCCCGGCTGTCATAGGGCGAGAGGCAGGGTACACCCTGGACAGGTCGCCAGTCTGTCGCAGGGCTAACACACAAGGACAGACAACCATTCACACTCACATTGACTCGCACATTCACACCTAGTGGCAATTTGGATTATCCAATTAACCTATCCCCACAAGCTGCATGTCTTTGGACGGTGGGAGGAAGCCGGAGTACCCGGAGGGAACCCACACAAACACGGGAGAACATGCAAACTCCACACAGAAAGACCCCGGCCTGATGGTGGAATTGAACTCAGGACCTTCTTGCTGTGCGGCAACAGTGCTAACCACCGTGCCACCGTGCTGCCAAAAAAATGAAAATATATAGGGAAGAATTTAAAGTAAGAGTTTAGCAAAGACAAAGTGGGTGTACAGTCTGTTGTTGGTGTAACAACAGAGGAATAAATCAGCTGAGCCTGTCGATCTTCAGGACCAGCAACCTATACACATCTGTTTGGCTCTCTGAGGTAATGCAGAGCTCAGATGGAGCCAGTGTGGGTGAAGGGAATAGCCCAGCTTTAACAAACTTGGTGTTTAGGTGTGTTCCTTGGATCCACTGATAACATAATCAAAAACCTGTGCATCCTTACAAGTCAAATCTTACCAGTCACACCTGTTAACGGTAGCTCTTCCATATATCGGTGCATTTACTAATCAAACGGGTTAATGAGGGGTCTGGACAGTAGGCCTCAAGTGACTCTTATACTTAAAAGGCTGGTGTAATCGGTAAGAGTTATTTATATAAATAAAGATTACTACTCAGATTTCTTGTCCTATTTCACAGAAGTCCACAATGTCCATAATTTAGACTTTAATTACAGGATATTTTATTAGAGCAACTTAGTAAGGGCAAAGAAAACTCAAAATCAAATAATAATAATCAGAAAACAATAATAAAGTCAGCTGAATCATTTTATCTCATTAACCTACTGTAGGAGCCTACATGCAGTTTAATTTGAAATGTATGCTTTTATTTCGATAGTGCAGAAAAACAGGAAATTGGGCGAGAGGAGAGTGGAGCCACATGGTTTTTTGACCTGGCGATCTCTCTTCATTTTGAATTGAGCTTTATAAGTTTTCATAATTTGGAATTCTGTTGATGTTTACCTGTTTGGACTTTTGAAGTAAATATTGAGAAACTATCAAGGAGCGGAGCATCAAGCTAAGGCTCCATTCGCAGGAAACCTACATTAGTCAAAAAACTGTAAGTTTTAAATTGCTTTGCCCTTTTACAATTTGCTGAGGTGCATGTGTATTGATTAGTTTGGAATTTTGCTGCCCATGGACGAACAAAACAGTGGAAAAAGGATTGTAAAAATGACTGAGAAGGCTGTGGAAGACTGCAAGACTAGACATGTCAACGCACGTAGACATAAGCTCTCCCAATTAACAGGCATGATAAAAGAAATTGAGCAATTTGTTTATTTTTTTTGCCTGTCCCGTTTGCTGTCCTGTTTGGCTCTTGTGCCATCAGAATTATTGTCTAAAGGCGAAGAAAGATGCCCAACGGATTTACTTACAAATGGACCATCCCAGCCTTGCTGTAATGGTCTATTTGATTCACCTTTTATTGTTAGAAATATGTAACGCATATGTTTTTTTTTTATATTATGTTGCTCTTTGTTGTTTGCTTTCTCTTCTGTTTTTTTTCTCCATACAGGTGACCCAGGTGTTTTTGTTTTTTTTTTCTTTCTTCCCCCCCTTCTCACCGTCTCTTCTCCCCTTTGGTTTTCTTTCTCTCCCTCTCTTTCTTTCATTCTTTCTCCCTGTCCTATCCCCCAGTCATGTCTGTCCCGTTTGTAGGAACTGAAAATAAAATAAATTCATAATTATAATAAAGCTCAATCAAATGGACCAATATGGCAAGGCCATGATGATCCACTTGGTAAAATAAATCCGCTTGGCATCTTTCTTGGCCTTAAGACAACAATTCTGATGGCTAAAGATCCAAACGGGACACAAAAGAAAAAGAAAAAAAAAAGAAATATGTAACGCACCCAAAAAAAAAAACGATTCTAGGTCTTACCAACCGTCTTAGCCGTGGGCAAAAAGATGACAGTCAATAAAATTCTAAAAGATAATTTATTGACAAATAATCAAAAGATAAAAGATAAAACAGTCCAGTGTCCCATTTATGAATCAAGTAAAACGCACAGTCCCAAGGCCAGAGCCAGCTATGCCACACTGCCAGTTGCACTCCACGTGTTGAACCTCAATAGGGTTAGAAGTTGTCTTCTGAGACCCACCACCCTGCAAGTATATAGCCAGTGGTCACTCCAGCCTCTGTGTGGCATATAATAGGCCCTGGCCTGCACAGAGAGACAAAATGACACATTCACTACAGAAAACCTATCCAGCCCAAACATATCAGATTTCATCACATTACATACCTGCACAGAGAGACAAAGCACAGCAGTGTTTGTAGTGTGGGCTATAAGTAGACCAGTGTATCAGTGCAGTCAAGTACACCTGCCTCTAATTAGTCCGACCCCATTACAGCCATTGGCTCACCAAAAATGTGATACACACATACAACCACTCCCAACCCAGTGCAACTTCACACAACAATATGGAGCTGAATTAACACAGGCACATTAGTCTACCATGTTACAAATACAAAGAACCATGAGCTGTGCTGTGTGACTGCTAGGCCAGCTCTCTTTCGGCCATGCCGGAAGGAGCTGTGCATTTTATAGCTTTATAGACTCTACAATAATGTCATAAATGAAATGCAGTGAATTGATTGCTTTAAAATATCAACTTAAGCTCTCAAAAGTCAACAAAAAGCATAAAATATATAACATAAACTAACTGTTAACTTCTTCAACAGGTTTGACCAGCCCACAACCCCCCCACCCTCACCTTTACTACAGAGCCCTCTCCCCAGTAAGTAATCTGGGCGCTACAGCTTTAAGCAGCTGCGCGCTCCCGCGGACGGTAAGCACGATCACTGTCTAGCACAACAGCTGGACATAAGGGGGCAAAACATTCGCATGAGTGCTGCTGCTTGACTGAGGAAGAATAAAGGAGTCGTGGTGAGCCAATCACATGACCACTTAAAGACAAAGCAACAAGGTGATATGTACCAGTTTATAAATTGTGTTGATCGGCCACGTAAAACCAGAGTCATGATAAACAAGATATACGCGGCGTTTTTTCCTCCATAGTTTCGTCACGTTTACTGTCTAAAGACAGCGCAGCGAGACCTCTCTGCTTATGAGCAAAAAAGAAAAAAACCCGGGAAGTTTTAGGAGTGACGGAGAGAGAGAGAGCAGAAAAAGAGAGAGCGAGTTTTGAGATGTGAGAGATTTGAGGCGACTGCTGTCTCCAGGTAGAAACAGGAGTGATACACCTGCTGCTGTCCGACCTGCAGGTATCAGGCTGTGATGTTCTCCTTTATAGTGGACACAAATTTTTGGAGTGGCACAAATAATTTGTGTGGCATCTTATTGAAGAACAGCTGATTGTTCTGTAAATAGTTTGAAATGGTTATTAAAAAAATCAAGGTAAAAGGTAAATGGATACAAATAACTTTGTTGTTTGCAAAACTTGTGCATAGGATTTTAAAATTGACATTTATATTTGCATTTAAAGTTATGAAATATGATCATTAAACATGTTTGTGGTTGTTACAGTAAAAATATAACTTTTTCTACTCTGAGTTTATGTTTTTAGTCTGATTTTAGATCAATTGTGTTAATACAGTATGTCACAATGAAAACATAACTGTAAATTCAGACACGTGAGGTTGTGCTGAAAAGGATGACACCAAACAAAGTAAAATGTGGAGGGAAAAGTAGTTAAAAATGGCCAATTATACCATGGGCCCCAGAGGGTTAAACGTTTTTTAAAGTAACGCAATAGTTACTTTTCAAGTAATTAATTACTTTTAGAATATCAGTTACTAACTCAGTTACTTTCTTGAAGAAGTAACTAGTAACTATAATTAATTACTTTTTCAAAGTAACTTGCCCAACACTGCTGAAAAATCACTAAAAACGAGTCAAATATTAAACACATCAAAACGCAGCAGTTCAGTCATATTCAAATTACAACTAATGGCCATAGAATCAGAATCAGAATCAGAATGGGTTTATTGCCAGATGTTGAGGTTTACAACATTAGGAAATTGCTGCGGTGCTTCAGTGCAGACAATAAGAATTAAAGTGCTATGTAGAAAGAAAGAAATGTGCATGAGATATACATGAGATATATACATGAGAATAAGAATTATGAGTGCTACGTAGAAAGATATATACATGAGTGCAGGTGGTGATCAGTGCCAAACATGAAATGATGCAGTGACACAGCGTAGGGTCATGTGTTAGTGGCGGGGACAATCATGTGGTTATTGTTCATGTGTCCAACAGCAGAGGGGAAGAAACTGTTCTTGTGGCGAGAGGTTCTGGTGCGAATGGACCGGAGCCTCCTGCCTGAGGGGAGCAGGTCAAACAGACTGTGTCCAGGGTGAGAAGGGTCAGCTGAGATCCGGGCTGCACGCCGCAGTGTCCTGGAGGTGTACAGGTCCTGCAGAGATGGGAGTCTGCAGCCAATCACCTTCTCAGCAGAGCGCACAACACGCTGCAGTCTCTGTTTGTCCCTGATAGTGGCTCCAGCGTACCACACGGTGATGGAGGAGGTGAGGATGGACTCGATGATTGCGGTGTAGAATTGCATCATCGTCCGTGTTGGCAGGTTGAATTTCTTCAGCTGCCTCAGGAAGTACATCCTCTGCTGGGCTTTCTTGATGACGGAGGTGATGGTGGGCTCCCACTTCAGGTCCTGGGTGATGGTGGTACCCAGGAAGCGGAATGAGTCCACAGAGGTGATGGGGGTGTCAGTCAGGATGATGGGGGGGAGTGGGGCTGTGTGCTTCCTGAAGTCCACAATAATCTCCACTGTCTTCTGGGCATTCAGCACCAGGTTGTTGTGGCTGCACCAAGACACCAGACGTTCAACCTCCCTCCTGTAGGCAGACTCGTCCCCGTCCGAGATGAGCCCAATGACGGTGGTGTCATCTGCGAACTTGATTAGCTTGACAGACTGGTGGGTGGAGGTGCAGCAGTTGGTGTACAGGGAGAAGAGCAGAGGAGAAAGAACACAGCCCTGAGGGGAGCCGGTGCTGATGGTCCGGGAGTCCGAGACATTCTTTCCCAGCCTCACGTGCTGCTTCCTGTCCGTCAGGAAGTCAGTGATCCACCGGCAGATGGGATCAGGCACATTCATCTGGGAAAGCTTGCCTCAGAGATGGTCTGGAAGGATGGTGTTGAAGGCAGAGCTGAAGTCCACAAACAGGATCCTGGCGTAGGTTCCTGGGGAGTCCAGATGCTGCAGGATGAAGTGTAGGGCCATGTTGATGGCGTCGTCTACAGACCTGTTGGCTCTATATGCAAACTGCAGGGGGTCCAGGAGGGGGGCCGTGAGGGTCTTGAGATGGGAGAGAACTAGGCGCTCAAATGACTTCATGACCACAGATGTCAGAGCCACGGGTCTGTAGTCATTTAGTCCAGTGATCCTAGGTTTCTTGGGGACAGGGATTATGGTAGAGGACTTGAAGCAGGCAGGCACATGACATGCCTGCAGTGAGGAGTTGAAGATGCCAGAAAACACTGGGGCCAGCTCGTTTGCACAGTGTCTGAGGGTGGCAGGAGACACACCGTCTGGGCCGGGAGCTTTCCGAGCATTCAGACTCCTAAACTGCTTCCTCACATCTGCTTCATGAATATGAAGAGTTGTGGTCGGAGGAGGTGGTGTGAAATCCTCTTTTGTGTGGGGAAACTTTCATTAGCTGAAACTTTCATTAGCTGAGGAAAAAAGGAAATAAAATAAATTATTCAGGGTTTATTTTAAGCTTTTCAAAGTTTCAGTTTTAGTTGAGATTTTTCTTTTTTTTGTTGGAATGTGTTGTTAGTCAAAACTTCGAGACAATTTAAACTTGTGTTATATTGCCAAAGCACCATTCTGATGAAAACACAACATTTGACTCCCAGCTTCTAGTTTCCAGCCCCGTGTTATTTACAGTAGTAACATCTCTCACGTGAACGCGTTAGATGCTGAACACAAGTTTACGCATGTAGGTTTTTACAGGATAAACAGGTTTATTACAGTCAAGTCTGTCGCTGTACACTGACAAACACAGATACCACAGATGTTTCAGAGACATCACTTTAAAACCGAAGTTGGAAAAGGTTACCAAAGATATTGTAAAACATATCCTTAAGTCACTTTGCATTATATCTCTCACATTCAGTCTGAACACACCTTCATACGTCTGACTGGAAGATTTATGACTTTAGTTTGCCTAACTAGCTTGACACAGCCATGCCTCTGCTAGTAGTGTCACGAGAGCTGACATGAGATTTTAACCCTTTTTGTTGTGTGCACACGTGAGGGCACATACATATAACTTGTGGAAAACTGCCATGTAGGGCCTTTAGCAGGCTGTATGAATAAGCGAAGAGGAAGTGACATATTGAGAATATTCGACAGCACAGTGCACTCCAGGCAGTCGCTGTTTTGCAGGTTTAGGCCCTGGAGCCCTTCTTCTGTGCCTGTAGCAGCCAGACAGCTAAAACCATTCTTATAGAAGTAAGTATCGGGGTCAACTGTACTGGGATGGGGGTTGTGGACTCAGATCCCACCACCCTTTAGTCGTTCAGGGCAGCCTGTGCACTTCTTCAGCCCTACATAGCGGGGCTAATAGCCCCTTACACACATACTTTCCAAAAGGATAAAGTTTGTATCAGGTTCAGCTCAGTTTAGTTCAGTCTGTTTGAGTTTACTTCACCGTAGCACCATTACAGTCACGTTAACTGTTTTACTTTCTCTGCAGCTGATCATGGACTACGCTGAAGGTATCTTGTCACTTACCACAACCATCAAAAAGATGGCTGACACTATGAAATCCAATAAGGAGCGCTGCAGAAGGATTACAGAAAGAGTCAAAGCTGTGGAAAGGCTGGTTTTAAACATCACACAGAGTGATCCAAGCCAAATATCTGATACTGTTGATGGAGCTCTGAGGGAACTCTACGTCATCTTGAATTCTGCCAAGGATCTGATAGCAAAATTCTCACAAACCAAGTCTGTTAAGACCTTCTTCAAGGCTGGAAACATTGAAGAAAAGCTCCAGTGTCACGCCCGCTATATCCTGAGCTTCCTCCCACACCTGTGTCCAGTCCTACAGCTTCTGTGCTTCCGCCTCTTCCAGTGCCCAGTCCTATAGGTTTTATACTTCCACCTGCTCCATTGTCCAGTCCTACAGCTTCTATGAGTCAGCCTGCTCCGTTGTCAGGGTCTCTATATCCTCAGCTTCCTCCCACACCAGTGTCTAGCCCTACAAATCTTATACTTCCCTCCATGCCAGTGTCTGCACCTTTTGCAGCCCAGCCTCTCTACAATACTACAACATCTCACTTTATCGTTAACAACAACATAGCCTCCACCCCTGTCATTCAAGCCATTTCCCAGGGGTCAGTCACTGACAACGCGAACACCATGCCTGTCTTCAGAACTGTTCGCTCAAAACCCACCAGCTCATGTGGTCAAGAAGCTATGTTAAACTAAAAAAAACCCACAAAGGTTTTTCTAAGGAAGTTTGTTAAACTTGTTTACAGTTAAGAATGAAACTAAACATAAGACTGCAGTCAAGGTCAATTTGGGACCATCTTGCAATGGGTTCACATCAACCACATCATGAGCGAAGCCTTCTTTTCGATGTCAGCTACACAGTTATGCTGAGTTTTGTGACTATTTGGTCATTTTAATCTTTAAAGCGGACCCATTATCACTCATTTGTATTTGTCTGTGTTTCTCCTGATTGGCTGCCATTGTGAACAAAGTTGGTGCAGCTGGTGGCTGGGACTTCTGCCCGACATGACCTTATTAGGGTTATACCCTCTCACTGGTGTCACATGCAGCAAAGAATAGAAAAAACACCATGTGAAGCATCATGAAGGCTGAGCTTTGTGCTCACAGAGATTACTTGTACTTACCCAGATCATCATTTGAAACTTTGGTTTAAAAGTTTAAAATGAGCATCCACCATCGAAACGCGATATATAAGTGGTCACATCTGACTGCAAAAAAACAAATATACAAGCAGCTAAAATGCAAATATTGATGCTCTAAGTGACAGCATGGTGTGTCTTTACATCTTTTATATACAGTCTGTGGTTACGACTTAATAAGGCAATTTTATGATTTTAAAAAATCCAGAAAGGCTAGCAGCTAATAGATAATAATAAAAAGAGTTGTGAGTACTTTGTTTTGGGAAAATATCTTCTTAGATTGGGGGGAATCACTTCTGTAATCTCTCCTGAAACGTCTTCAGCCTGTACAATAGTTATGCTTGGTGACTGGGAAATAGTGAATGTAACTTCAGTCTTGGAAAATTGTTTCGTGTAAGAAACTAGTGCAAGTAGCTTCTGTTGCTTTCTGTTGCATTTCTTTTCAGTTTGATATATTTTGCTTTATTATTCTTAAGTAATTTACAACTTCTTTTGCTGGTGAACCTATAATAAATCATTTGTACGTTCATCCAATCAAATTCAAGCTGTCTGAGCGTTTTATCTGAAGACTTTATGGATTCAGCTGGCCATCCTCTCACCTCTCATCCAGTTACAGTCACTTCTGCTGCCAAAATAACAGCAACATTCCAGTTTGCTAAAACACTAACACTGAGGCTTCAGAATGAATCAAACCTATATTCAATCATTCATTCAAGTTTATAGCGACAGAAAGTTTTGCAATAAATAAAAATACTGTCTAAATACGTTAAGCACTCTGTTCTACATGGAGTGATTTTACAGTTATCTTTAAGTCCATCTCTTAGAAGCTAAATGTAATCTTTTACTCCATTCAGTGTACCTGCATGATGGTTATGCACACCACTTACAGCTGTGAGATTTTCATTGCAATGTTTTGCAAACATCACAGGTATTACTACTTTAGAAAAATCACTGCATGGCGGATAACACATATTTTGGTGACCATTTTCCTGAAACATTTGGTACTCACTGTGTTTAACAGACACATCTTGGCCAAGTAGAATGTGACTTGTTGGTATTTCAGTGTATTTTTGCTCTCACCTGGCTGGCTGTCAAAAAGTTAATGAGATATTCTGATCAGTGTTAAACATAATTTACTATCAGCAAAATCACATACAAATAACTGACACCATTATGGAATTATGGTTCTGTGTTCAACCATCAATATCCGTACTTTCAAATCATGCAGCTTGATGGTTTGGTGGCAGAGTTATCTTCTCACATTCACACTGTCACCCACTAATCTACCAAAGTTGAAGTTGGATCATGCGCACACACAATATTCAGACATGTGAACATTCAGTTTTTCTAGTAAAACTAGATTTCTCATTTATATACTGATCAAAGAATAAATAATAAAAATGCTTTATTATTAGGAAATAAGGAGAAGCTCTGTTTTCTTAATCACATAAGGCTGGATGAGAGGACTTTCTTTTTCTTTCGCATAAGAACTTCAGAGAAATAGAAAGTTGAGTCAGGAAACGTCTATAAGATGAGGGAGGTATCCTGTTTGCACATGCAGAGAGTGAATGATGCAAAAACAATGAGGTGTGTCAGTGATGATATGAGGCTAAGAGCTTTCAGTGTCATTCACAGCTGTCGAAAACGTCAGTGTACACCCACACCATGTTCTCGAAACGCCGATGTTGCCTGACTGAAAAGTCAAAGCAAATCAACATATACTTTCTGTGATTCACAAAAAGCACACATCTTATAACATCTCAGTTTGGATATTAACTGCAATTGTTTCTAAATAGTGTGGAGTTAGTAAGTATAAGTATTTGGACATCTGTATACCATCTTTGCTTCTGTACACCACCACAGTGGATTCTAACCTAAGCAATCAAGATGTGTTTTTTTTTTCCATATACTGTATATATGATGTATAGAGGGGCTATTGAAATCTGAGACAATATTTTAAGGTGGGAATGGAGGTCACATGTTTCTCCTTTCTAAATCATCCAAAATGTAACAATAAAGACTTCTTGCTTTAGCAAAACCAAGTGGTAGTTAAAACCTAGACACTAAGATCAGTTCTGGGGCCTCCTGCTGGACACAAGAACAAATGAAAATCAGTTGATTCCAGTTTCAAAATAAACTGCTGACAGAACAGAAGCACGTTTGCTCTGACAGAAAGAGAAAACCTGCGTTAGGATGTTGTGACTGGACGAACAAACCAGCTAAATAAATCATTGATGTGCTCAAAACTGTTTGTGTGTGCGTCACAGTGAAAGTGGAGAGCTTCTGTACATCGGATGTGCAGCAGTCAAAAGTCAAAAGGTCAAATTTCAGGTCAAAAAACTCTCATTGTCTGTCTTTTGTCTTCTCTGGGATCTTAATGATGTCACAGAGAAACAGTATCAGTGATATCCACAATGCCACAGGCACAGAAGCCCCCCCAACTAGTTATTTAACCCTCTGTTTATAATGGGCAACCAATGAGAATGTTGCTTTAAAGAGGGGAGGAGCTAAAACATGTCCGCTCAGCTAGGTGATGGACTGAGCAGCTGCATCAAGGCCCAGTATAAGAAAAAAGTTGATCTTGAGCTCTTATCCATGCAAAGCTACTATAGTAGATTCGACTAATAAAAATACAGACCTGGAAATGAGCAGAATAACCCCAACTCCAATATTTTTAGCTGTAAACGTATAACCTACACCTGACAGATGAAACACAACAAGAAATCCTCAGTAAAACTGGTCCTGATTGCCAAGTGAAAAACTTGGACGTGAGGTGGGACTCTGGAAAAGCAAAGTCAGCCGTGGCTCGTATTTAAGTTTGAGGCAGGGATGACCTGACCCTCCAGCTCACTTTCAAGTGTCCCCTTGTTAAGGATGGACTGACAGAATTCTGGCATGTTGACTTTGCAGGCCTTTGTCAGCACGAGGTTCAACTCTGGAAAGTAACAAACACATAAAAGTGTATTTTTTTGTGAGTGTGTGTGTACCCCTGCCGTCTGTCCATGCTGTTTATTTGTGCCCTTGGTCTCTCCCCATTCTTTTCATTGTATAGTTGTTGTTTTTTTAGTGGGTTTGTCATTCTTTTTGTTTATAAGGATCATTTGTGTTTAAGCTTCGTTTTGTTTGTAATATAGGTTGTATTGTTTCTATTTATCCTGATGTCATTTGTTATGTCCTCCACCACTCTCTGTTTGTCTTTTGCCTTCCAAGTCCTGCTTCTTAGGTTATGTTTGGCTATGGCCTCTGTGTGTCTCGTCTATATAGTATTTAGTTAATCTCCTTTTATATTCCTATTCTGTTCCTCCAGTCTTGTCATTGTGTGTGTGTGTGTGTGTGTGTGTGTGTGTGTGTGTGTGTGTGTGTGTGTGTGTGTGTGTGTGTGTGTGTGTGTGTGTGTGTGTGTGTGTGTGTGTCTTTGACCTGTGTTACATTGTTCCTCGTGTTTTGAAGTCTCCCTGTGTTTCCTACTGTGTATATCAGCCTAACATCATAAAACATGATGAGTGATGCAGTAATGCACTTTGGTATTTTGGATATCTGAAGTATGTTAGCGTCATACTAGATCTTTTTCTGTTCCTTTCTTTATGGAGCACCTTTTTGATCTCCTTTCAAGTAAATATGGCCCCATCCAAATTCAAAAAACCAACAAGGTGGCTGCTAATACAGTGTCTAAAACCACTAGATGATGATCTGTCTTTTATATACAGTTTGTGGCAGCTGTTCCCAAACTTAACAGCTTGCACACATAAAATTCATCCTCCCAGCAGAGATTATTTAAATACAGATGGTTCAACCTCATAGTCAGTGCAAAACCTATTTACTGCATACTCCTTTGGTAAGTTGTGTTTGTTTGCAGTAGTGCTGTTGCTCACGTTACCTGTGAATGCTGAACACAAGGTTACGCATGTTGGTTTTTACAGGATAAACAGGTTTATTACAGTCAAGTTTGTCGCTGTAGACAGACATAACACAGATGCCAGAAATGTTTGAGACATCACTTTAAAACCTGCAAAAATTAAATTGAGCTTCATTTTCCTCAACACCTGAGCAGGAAGGCTGATGACACACACTGACCGGTAAAGAACCAAACACAATCTTTAATCTTCTGCATGGTATTAATCTTCTCCTGTATGTCATTAGATTTTATATTGTATTTATTTTTATTAAAGAAGCTAAATCCTGCCCTTCAGTAACTTTAATATTGTCCATTTTTAATCAGTTTTGGCCTGCCAGGTTCTAGCCGGGTGTACTGAGGCAGTGCACTAGGCAGACTGAGAGATGAGACTATAATGGGCAAAGAGAAACGTGTATGTATTTGCCTTGAGACAATTTTTCTTTTCAGGGATTTTTGTCTTTATTTTTTTTCTGTTTTAATACACCCAGCAGCAAAAAGCAGAGTTTTGCAGAGATCAGAGGCTGTAGAGACTCACTGTTTGTTGACTGTTTCAGGGAATTACACGGGAAATACTGTGAGAGGAAAAAGCTGCGTGAGACACATTTTGCATTAAATCGGAGCATTTCAATAAAGCATACATGCCTGGACCTCAATGAGAATCTCATTTCCCAGTGAAACTGAAGGTGACACCCCTGTTTTAAACTATCTGATTGTGGATACAGCTTTACAGTCCCAATTCTAGCTGTTATTTTCTAAAACTTGCCATTAAATTCTTCACATTTTTATTTACTGTGTCATCTTCTTCCACAGATTTGAAGCTTTAATGCTTCAATAATCGCTAATGTATTCCTTTTACTCTTACACCAGTCTTGGCCCTGACAAGGCAAATAGCATAATCGAGTAGCTGTCATTAAAAAAATAAAATAAAATCAGTCTTGTAATTTAAAACTCTTCATCATGTCCTGCCATGAATGCTTTCTTAATGCTTGCATTTTTTAAAGAAACGGGTAGAGTTTCTACCAGAGGTGGGACCAAGTCATTGTTTTGCAAGTCTCAAGTAAGTCTCAAGTCTTTATCCTCAAGTCTCAAGTCAAGTCTCAAGTAATGTCAGGCAAGTCCGAGTCGAGTCTCAAGTCACTGGTGTAAAAGTCCGAGTCAAGTCACAAGTCTGAAACTTTGAATTTCAAGTCCTTTCGAGTCTTTAAAAAAAAACAAACGAAAAAATAATGTTGCAGTTATGCTAAATGTAAATATTAGACCATGTAATTTTTAAATCTGTGTTTTTCTCAACACATGACAAAATAGTGAACTTAGAAAATATACACAAATTGTGAAATTGCACCTCTTTAAAATGCAGCTCAATTAAACTTAGCTCCAAGAATAATTTTCACCGACAGTTCTGAGATAAGCTGCATGTTATTCTTGGATGCGGTTGTAGGACCAGCTTTAAAATCGCATGACAAAAATATCATACACATTAAAAAAAACTGTATCACCAACGTAGCCTGGACAACATTTGCTAGTTAGATGAAGTCAGCTATCTCATCCTAGCATATTTATATGCATATTTATAATTACACGGTTCTTGGAGTGAGTGCATACACTCATGAAGTTTAGTAACTTCAGGTCACTGCAACAAGCCCAGGTACAGTTTACCGACGGATGGGTGCAGGACCTTGAAATGCACCGTGTAGAACGAAAGACCATCGTACGTATCATAAGTTTACCAGTCTCACAAATTGTCGTCATAAATACACATTCCTTAACAGTTTATTAATAGGACCTTTGAGCTCAACGGTAATTAATTAGTAGTGGAAATAATTTCTGGTAGCATCACAGAAATGTAGCAGTGACAATAATATTGTATGCTGTAATCGTACTGGGCAATTAGTGATACAAAAAACCTGTTTTATCCTGTGAATAAAAGTATATGTTTTTGTCAATGTACCATAATAACAGAGGCGAAACGCAATATTGTGTCAGGATAATTTACTATTTATGCACAATAAACAAAGGAGCATAGCGCGACAATTTCTGTTCAGCGCCAGACTTGCTTGTAACCTATATCACCAATTATGTTAAGAAAAATGACGCATTAACTACAACAGCAGACTGACCTTTGTGGAAATGCTTGGAGCAGACTAACCTGTGAGCTGGAGTGTTCTGGGACGTTATATTTTATCTTTGAATGGCTGCAATCCAGGCCATCCGTCGCGTCTTTGTTACTTCGGAAACATGGCTTGAACAATTTCTCTTCAACGACGTAATCCGATAACAACCGATCTCTTTACCCGTCGGCTTCCCGTGGCTGTCATGCGACCGGCTATTGCAGTTAATGATACAACAGCTTCTTGACATTTTTGTGTTTCTTTTTATCGCTGTATAACTGATTTCAATTGAAAGCCTGCGTGCGCTAGTACCGCTTGCCACGAGTTCCCAGAATCCTTTGCGGTTCTACCCGTGAATGACGTCACATTTTCAATCTCTATATAATATGCATGTTAAATTTTATATTTGGGGTAAAATATCAAGTCTTTTCAAGTAAACCGGTTCAAGTCCAATTCAAGTCCCAAGTCATTGGTGTAAAAGTCCAAGTCAAGTCACAAGTCTTAGAACATTTTTTCAAGTCAAGTCTAAAGTCATAAAATTAATGACTCGAGTCTGACTCGAGTCCAAGTCATGTGACTCGAGTCCACACCTCTGGTTTCTACACTGTTAAAGGACTGACTCAGTTTTTCCATCTATATCCAAAAGGCCCGTCCTAATCCCACTTAAACAATCAGAGACAGAAACAAATCGAGAAGGTGTCTTCTGAAGTTTGTCTTTTTACCACCAAATTCTCTCTTTATGTCCACTCATGAAGTGGGGAAAATGGATTACGTATTGACAGTATGAGGCCAGCAAACCTTTCACAACATAGTTTCACTTTTCATTTGAACTAAGCCTTGAAGTCTTTTTTTGAATGCACGATGCTGTTGCACAGGATGGAAATTTCTCTCTAGCTCTAGATGTGCTGTTTGAATTCTAAAGACAAAGAACAGGTGTGCTGGTCAATTATGAAAGGATGTGCAAGTAAACGTTTCGTACTTCTGTAATCTGCTGAAATGAAAGTAAAAAATATAATTTATGACTGAAACTGCACCCAATTTTCCTGTGACATCTCATGTTGTTGTTGTGGGAATAAGATGTCTTACACTGTGGTTTATTGTTTTAGCTTTTTTCAAAATTTGGGTTCTGGTTTGGGTCTGTTTTTAATCTAAACAAAACCGTTTTATCCCCAGTATGAAAAATAAGCTGTTGACAGGAGGCTGTTGTGGTTTTCATGCTAAAAAAAACCACCTTATCTTAAAGGCAGTCCTCACAGACAGACCGAAGAGCCGATTCTGGTGAAGACTACTTAAATGATGTGTCTGAGATCAAAGCTTGTGATGCTGATTGTTCATAAGATGGGAAAAATCCCATCAGTTGTTGAATTCAATTTGCTCCAAAGAATGACAAAAAAATATATAATCTGACTTTGCTGAAGCAACCGCAGGAAGGTAAAAATCTCTTTAAAGAGAGATCTGAGAACAAAAAAACATTCAACACACATTTGCCAGACAAGAACTTTAAAAAGTATTCGAAAGGCAGTCGAGTATTTGCAGAAAGTTTGCGCAAATGCAGCACACAGAAGCGCTTAAAGAACAAAAAGTGAACTTTCAATGGCTAATATGAAAACACCTGAGTTGCACAAAGTACAAATGGCTAAAACAAAACAGGTAAAAAAGCAAACTGATGAACTGAGAGCCGACAAGGAAAGAGTTAAGACTGTATACAGCATTGCAGACAATCATAAAGAACAGTGACGAAGGAAGCAAAAACATTGGAGGCGTACAAACGAAGTTGTTATCAAAAAACAAGGACAGATGATTAAACTGATGAGCAAGAAAAACTGCGAGAACAAATACAAGAAAACATGTGAAACAAAATATGAAGACACCCAAAAGAGAATTAATACGATGCCAGGAATGCCTCCAAAACCAGACTCAGGGTTGAGCTTTGAATACCTTGGATAACTTACCAGTTCCTCATAATAATTAAAGCGAGAATATAGTAGAAGGGTGGAGTGACAACTGTTGGTTTTAAAGGAAAAGAGAAAGAGAATGCTTGAATGGTAAATGGACTGATTCTTATATAGCGCTTTTCTACTCTCCCAGAGTGCTCAAAGCACTCTATACAACATGCCTCATTCACCCATTCAAGCACTTCTAAACACAAGTGCAAACTAATCTACATTCACACTCCGATGAACGCATCGGAGGGCAATTTGGGGTTAGTATCTTGCCCAAGGATACTTGACATGCAGACTGGGAAGACAAAGATCGAACCACCAACCTTCCGATCAGTATATGATCTGCTCTACCACCTGAGCCAAAACCACCCCATAACTTGAAACGTTGTGTACACTTTGTCCTGAAGAACTAATTTTTTTCAAAGAATACAGGCGGGCTCAAAATGTGATTTTGGCCCACAAGTCCAGCAGATGAGTGGCATCTCCACATAGATGTGGCCTATATCACACATACAAAATAAATAAATGAAAGACTGCTGTGGTTGAAACTGGAAAAAAAGTATTTCCATCTCTGACCAACTCTGACCTTTGCCTTTGCTCATGAGCTCTGGGCGGTTAGGAAATAAATAACTTATCTTCTTATGATCCACCAGGTTTCTGGGCTTGGACTTCTACAGAGGGATCTAAAAACAGCAGACTAGGAGTGCAGAAGTGCACAAGGAGACAACCTTGAAGATAAATCAAATTTTAAAAAGGTAGGATTTTTTGTTTGTATAGGCAGTTTCCCACTTCATGACCACACATTGTATTTTTCTAAGAAATTTGGGGGATTTCCCAGACAAAAGTGGAAAACGTCACATATCCTTCCAGTTACTTTGCATATAAGCTGTCACATTCAGTCTGAACACACCTTCATACGTCCAACTGAAAGATTTCTGGAGGAGGAGGAGGTGCACAAGGAGACAACTTTGAAGAGAAATCAAATCTTTAAAAAAAAAAAAAAAAAAGGTTTTTATTTGTATTGGTAGTTCCCATTTTGTATTCACACATTGTATTTTTCCAAGAAGGTGAAAGGGGAAAGGGTTGCAGTGGCAAAAACAAAACATATCCTTCCAGTCACTTTCAGTCTGAACACACCGTAATACGTCTGACTGGAAGGTTTATGGCGTTAATTGGCTTAACATAGGCACATCCCAGCTTATCATGAGTGCTGAAATTAGATTTTAACCCTTTTTGTTGTGTGCACATACAAACTTTATCCTTTTGGAAAATTTCAGGTTCAGCTCAGTTTAGCTCAGTCTGTTTGAGTTTACTTCACCGTAGCACCACTACAATCACGTTAACTGTTTTACTTTCTGTGCAGCTGATCATGGACTACGCTGAAAGTATCTTGTCGCTTACCAAAAAAATCAAAAAGATGGCTGACACTATGAAGTCCAATAAGGAGTACTGCAGTCGGATTGCAGACAGAGTCAAAGCTGTTGAAGGACTGGTTTTAAACATCAGACAGAGGGATCCAAGCCAAATCTCTGATACTGTCGATGGAGCTCTGAGGGAACTCTACGTCATCTTGAACTCTGCCAAGAATCTGATGGCAAAATTCTCTCAAACCAAGACTGTTAAGACCTTCTTCAAGTCTAGCAGCATTGAGGAAAAGTTCAGCGAGGTGAACCAAAGGCTCACAGAGAACTTCCAGGTCCTTTCTGGTGCTCTGCAGATTGAGCACACCACCATGCTGCAAAAGGTGTATGAAGCTGTTTCAAAACAAAGTACTGAGGAAGAGGTTTGCAGTATGATGGCTAATACTAGTCTCACAACCCCTATGTTTCCCCCTGCCCCGGTGTCAAGTCCTACAGTTCCTATGCTTCCCTTTGCCCCGATGTCAAGTCCTACAGTTCCTATGCCTCAGCCTGCACAAGTGTCAAGTCCTACAGTTCCTATGCTTCCCTTTGCCCCGATGTCAAGTCCTACAGTTCCTATGCCTCAGCCTGCACAAGTGTCAAGTCCTACAGTTCCTATGCTTCCCTTTGCCCCGATGTCAAGTCCTACAGTTCCTATGCCTCAGCCTGCACAAGTGTCAAGTCCTTCAGTTCCTATGTTTCAGCCTGCTCCAGTGTCACACCCCCAACATCCTCAGCTTCCTCCTACACCTATTTCTAGCCCTACAGGTCCTATATTTACATCCATACCAATGTCTAACCCTACAGCTGCCATGCCTGTCACCTACGTTATGTCCCCTATGTCGGTGCCTACACCTTATGTGAGACAGCCTGTCTACAATACTACAACATCCCGCTTTATCGTCACCAACAACATAGCCTCCAGACCTGTCATGCAAGCCATTTCTCAGGGGTCAGTCACTGGCATCAGAACTGTTGCTCCAATCACTCTTCCAGCCCAAAACACGCCCATTGTGTCAGCTTATGTGGTCAAGAATGCTTTTTTACGTTAAAACAAGACAAAAGTTTTGCTAATGGAATTTTCTTACATTGAATACAGTTAAGATACTGCTTTCAAGAGTGCAGTCAGGCTCAACTTAGGACCATCTTGCTCATCTTCACATCAACCACATGTTTCCTGGTTGGCTGCCCTTGTGAACACAAAGTTTGTGTAGCTGGCAGCCGGGGCTTCTGTGCCTGACATGAAAATATTATGGTTATTCTCTCTCACTGGTATCCTATGCAGCAAAGAATAGAAAAAAAACTGTGTGAAACTGAGTGTTTAATTGAGCTTTGGACTTACAGGGATTACTTGTACATACCCAGATCAACATTTGAAAGTTTGGACATGTTTGAAATGAACATCCACCATTGGAACAGGATATATGACAGAAAACCTGCACGCTCTTTGGACACAGCTTGCTAATTAAGCTAGCTAGCATGAGGTGATTATTGTGCCCTCCACCCTCTCATTCACTGGATCATCCAGTGGTCACATCTGACTGCAAAAAACAAATATAGAAGCAGCCCAAATACTAACTGGCTCTAACTGACATCATGGTGTCCACATCCATCGTTTATATACAGTCTATGGTTACAGCTTAATAAGATTATTTTATATGACCTTGTGTATTTTTATGATGTATTTTGAGATATCCAGGAAGACTAGTAGCAACTTCATAATAAACAAAGATTACTGACTTTTTGGGGAAAATATCTTCTTGGATTTTGGAAAAAAAAAAAAAATCACTTCTGTAGTCTCTCCTGGAAGGTCTTCAGCGTGTAGCATAGTTATGCTTGGTGACTGGGTTTCACCAACTGGTGACATCCTAGCCTCTTTGTTTTAAATTTTTCACTATTAACAATAGTTTCTTTTTGATAATAATGTTTGTTACATTTGTAGTGTTTGTTTTTCTGTTGCATTTATTCTGGTGGCTCCATAGGATAGTTTGCAGGTTTGCCAGACAAGCAAAGGACTCGTTATTAAAGCCTGGGAGGATTATAAACCCCGTTGTCACATATGGCATCTGCTGCCAAAAATCTGCCAAACCAAATATGTGGAGCTACCCGCTGTAAATAAGTGAGTGGATGGAAGTAGCTTCTCTTCTTTTCTGATGCATTTGTTTTGCCATTAGATATATTTTGCTTTATTATTTTTATGTAGTTTACAACTTGTTTTGCTGGTGAGTCTATAATAAATCAAGAAATCTCCATATCGTTCTCAAAAGCTTCAAGCTGTCTGTTTTATCTGAACACTTCAGCTGAACATCCTCTCACCTCTCATCCAATTAAGGTCACTTCTGAAAATAACAGCAACATAAGTGGTTAAAATGCTAACAGGGTGGCAGAAAGACAGCAGCAGAAATACAGAGTAAGAAGCAGAGAATGGAGGCTACAGAAAACAGCTACAGCTCAAAAGGCTGTTTCTTTATGTGCAGCCAGTTTCATGGTTTCATGAAGAATGAAATTAATGACAGAGGTAACGACATGACCAAACCAGTTTTTTAAAATGAAACTTCCTGCACAGTAAGTCGACCTGTTTTGTTGAATTGCCTCACCTGCAGTAGCGAGTTACAGGTTGTTGTGAACTGGATGCTAGAATACATTATTTTTGCTTCAACATTTGTTATTAAAGTTAATACTCTTTTTGATTATCTGTTGAGAACTTTACGTGAACCAAACTGTCAGTGAAATGCCTGATGTGTCTGGTGTAATATATCCTGAATAATGAAGAAAACTATGGATGTTTTTGTCTTTACACCACATTTGACTCTGACAAGACAGACGGCATAATTATGCATATACTTGTCATTTTCATAAATCAATCTTGTCATTTAAAACTCTTTGACATTTCCCAACATGAATGCTTCCTGTATGCTTGCATTTAGGAGAAATGGGTGGTATTTCTAGGCTCGAAGGTAAATATCATTTCCGTGAAGGCATTCTTTTCGGAAAACAAACTCACTGTAAAGAGTTTAAAGGTACAAATGTGCATGCAGCACTGTGACGTATCCTGCTTAGTTTTATACTAGTTCAACATTTAAATGTTCCAAGTTTATCGATGTAATCTATATTTAAACAGCCCCTCCTGATTACCCCCTCCTAATGCACATATAGCTCTAACAATCAGACACAGACAGTCTCACATCAGACACCAAGAGGGTATCTCCCAAAAACTGCCCTATGACCAACAAATAACTCTTCATGTCCCTGCATGAAATGGGCCTGCGAGGCCTGCAGATCATGTCTTCAAGGGAGCTCTTAGTGTCCATCACAAACGCAGGTGAAGAAAACTAGTTTCACTTTCCATATCAGAAAAGCAGATTTTGCTGATATCACTTAAGCAAATTAAGTAATAAAATATAGTTTTCTTTTTCTTTAATTGATTGATGGATTGAAGAATTTATTGCAGTTGCCTGCCAGCAAAATTAGATCTCTTTATACATATAATACACAAACATCACAATGGGGAAACAGGTCAGAACAGTTAGCACAAAGAACATAATGAAATGTATAACACAGAAGGTAATGGGCTAATGCATATAAAACGAACACTCTTCCTATTTTCAAGTTACAAAAAAGAGCTATAAGAATTATAAACCAATCAAACTATATAGAACCAACTAACATTTTGTTTATTAATCTGAATACCCTGAAATTTTATGATTTAGTTGAATATAAAATGGCACAGATAATGTATAAAGCACAAAATAACTTGCTTTGCCCGAGTACTCAGAAGCTGTTCAAAGTCAGAGAGAGTCAATATGACTTAAGGGGAACAGATTTCTTTTAAAAAAAACAAGATAAGGACAAATATAAAGCAGAGATGTGTTTCTGTTAGAGGAGTTAACCTGTGGAATAGTTATGACAGCGATTTAAAAAGGTGTAATTCATTTTCCTTGTTTAAAAATATGTTTAAAAATAGAGTATTAGAAAAATATATAAATCAAGAATGAAAAGAGCAAAAAAACAAAAAAAAAAAACCCCAAAAAAAACAACAACTCTTGATTCTTTTGCTTTGATGTAGTTACTTAACTAAGGTGGAAAGTTTTTTGTTTTTCTTGTTTGTTTTTGCTTTGATTTATTATTTGCTTCGAGCCCTGTGTACAGGAGCTCCATGCAAAAAGATCTTTTGTTAAAAGGGTTGGCGTAATAAGCAAATGCTTCAGCCGATACCTTTTGATTAGCCTTGTCTCATGCTTTCTTGCTTTGCGGTAGATCTTTGTTCTGTCTTCACTGAGATATTTGAATGCTAATCAATAAAATCAAATCAAACAAACAAGACGGTGTCACTAGGGATGGGTATCGTTTAGGTTTTATCCGATACCAGTACCAAACCGGTACTTTTGAAACGGTGCCGGTGCTTAAATGGTGCTCGAACCGGTGCTTAAAGAATGGAGAACACAAACTTTGTCCAAAAACCTCTCATGTTTAGCTGTTTTTTTGTAAAAAGACAAAGTACTCTTTCCAACACTATATACTAACTGAACAAATATACTAAGTGAACAGTTAGCATATCTCTGTATTTAATGACTCTAATCTGTTGCACATCCATTCAGACTCAGGCTTTCTGCATAGCCGGTTGATGCATGTCCTTCCTTACTGTCCAACCTCACATGCACATCACATTCACTATAAGGATTTTCCTTTGCCATCACTCTCATTGCCAAGTCTCCCAGTAGTGCTGTCTACTTCCTTCTTTTTCAGCCTCTTCCTTTAAATACTTTACTTCCACCACCAAGTTTCCTTGCCTTCTCTCCTCTGTCCAGAGAATACAATAAACACCTTCTTGGCAGTTTCCGTCACCACTCCAGCTGTACTTTCCCAGCACACAACAACCTTGTTGTTTATTCCTGCATGACTGCACATTCTTAATAAGATGACAGGAGAATATAGTTACTTCAGTAAAATTATTAATATGACATTAAGATAATACATTACAAGTAAGAAGCTGACATTTAAAATTCTAATTAAGTAAAAGTTTTTCATGATTATTATATTTATCTTTATTATTTTATACTTTATAAATATCATCAGCATAATACTTGGGAAAACTTTGAGTACTTTAGCAACCTAGCAGAATTGTGACAGTGAGTAGAACTGAATATGAAGTAAAAATATGAGCCTTTTTATTGTAAATATTAACATAATATTTAATTATCTGTTAAACCAACCACATTTAATGAGCAACACATTCACAAAAAGATGAGCAGCCCAAGATGTCTTAAGGAAAATAACAGGAAAGGTTTTCCACATTTATTACATCTACTGACTTTTACATCACAATCAATTTACAGATCAAGGTCGATCTATGAAGGCACAAACACTTCACCTGCAGTCTGATTTGGACATTAAACAATGCGACTGACAAAATTAGAAACTTTTATTTTACTGCATATTGATTGAGGAAGCCATATCCTTCCACTGTTTTCTAAAATATGTCTGCATTTTTCTGTGTAAAACACTTTTAGATGTTCAGAGTTAAGTGTCATGCCTGAGATACTCGCTCACAGATTTGCACTGAATTGTCAGCAGACTCTAAAGAGCATCTGGGGAATCTGCTGCTGTTACCTACAACTAGCCAATCATGAAGGCAGTCCTCTCCTCAGGGACCTGCTATTGTGGCGCCTCTACTCAGGACCAGTTTAATATCAATTCAAATAGAGACCCTCGACATCTAACTAGGTTCAGAAAGAGGTTTTGATTTGGGACTCACAAAAGGAGCTGGCTTGAAAATGAACAACTGGCACCTTCATTGCCTCAGTACAACTCATAAACACATACAATCACAGTCAACCAAATTGCACACTAATAGTGCTTTTTAAGGGTGAATAGATGGAAATCAAAACAAAATAAAATAAGACACTGAAACAAAAAGACTGACTGAATTGTCCTTTAAAGTTTGTTGAAACCCAAACAGGTGTACTGTAAGGGAAATGTCCCTGTGCAGAACCTATTACCTACTGCCCAGGAAGGACTAACAGTGCATCGGCTTATCTGAAATTCAAGGTAGGGCTTGAATCAGTTCTTCAGGCAATCCCCATAATCCGATCACATGGCTGGTCACACCATTTCACCATCATCCAGGATCTCTTTTGGACTGGGCTCAGTGGTTCTCCAGAATCCTCTCTAGCAGTTCAAAATACAATCAACACAAATAGTGCACACCAATGAATTTCCATTGCATTTTGTGCTCATTAACCTCTTTTCCTCCAAAAGGATATTATCAAATATTATCCACATACTTAAGAATCTACTTGGATTCCAAATGTATTAATAACAAATGGTATTTCTTTTAGCTTTAACAAGTAACCACAGTTACAGTCACAAATTATTTTATCACAATTATGTCACAGTAAAGAACATAAGCAGCTTAAACAGTAATAACCACTGTTTACAATGAAAGTGACATTTATCAATCTTACATCTTAACAAGCAAATGCAACTTAATTTACAGTACAAACACTTGAAATGTGCTGTTTCTATTAAAACTGAACCATTTTAATACAGACAGAGCAAGTACTTATAGTTGAATACCTCCCTGATTGTGATATGGCTTGGGGGGCAAATAGCAGCTAGCATCACACCTAGCATCGGCAGTAACATCAGTAGCTTAAAACGTTCAACACTTACACCACACTGTATAAACAACGAGACAAATAAAACGACACAAAGCTCCCGATTGTTTGTTTTCCAAAGGTTTCTGAGCTTAATCGGTTAGTAAAATAAGCTTAACAGGAAGCTAACGGAAGGATTTGACTCACCGGGAATTTCCAACACAAATAACTCGACTGATGTTATTCCCTTATTGGTCAGAGTTCGGGGCCTAATAAAACAGCAGTTTAATAGCATTGATATGTAAAAATAATTTGGTCTCATTAACTGGTTTGCAGCACCGCATACCGAGATATTTTCTGCCCGTGCTCACACACACACACTTGACCGTCATTTGAGGGAAACTCTCACAGGAAGAGACAGACACTGCTTCCTGCGCACGAGACGCAAGACTGCATTAAAGCGCCCCCTTGTGACAATAGTAGGCTATAGCTTTAGATGACAAAACGGGATTTTGTAGCCCTAAATTTCGCGCAGTTACACTGTGCTATCAAGTTGCTTGACCATTACGCAACTTAAATTTAGTCCCAACTTATCACATATGATTAGGTGATGTATTTGTGAATCAATACAAGTTTGTGACATGTTCTTTTAAATGACTCAACCTAATAAATTAACAAGACACTGTGCTACATCGAGAAATATAGAAACCAGGATATTATTATTATTATTATTGCTGCTCAACAGTAGCCGGGGGTGGAGCTTAGCAAATGCGTCAGACGCATTTAGAATGCGTTTTGTTCAAATGAATGTTAGCATTTATGGAAACAAACACATTTTGAAGAATGCTGGCAGAGCTGGTACATGTACTTTGGATTACAGAGGAGAAAAAGAGAGGAGAGGAAAGAAAAAAAGATTATTTTTTAAGGTAAGGACCGCTCGACAAGTGACATTTGCTAAGGTGGAATTATTAAGGGAACATGCAGTGTTCACGTTAATGTTAAACTTTTCTAAACACAGTGTGGAGGGGCTCGGAGTGGGTAATCTGGTGCGCGTGCGAGAGGTGGTCCGGATTGAGTGGTGACTGGTTGTGGTGCCTTCTCGCGCGCGTGTAAAGGGGCTCTGGGTGGCGTAATCTTGTGTGCATGCGAGAGGTGGTCCGGATTGAGTGGTGGCTGGGTGTGGCACCCTCTCGCACGCGTGCAAGAGGGGCTCGGAGTGGGTAATCTCGTATGCCTGCGAGGATGAGCTTGAATTGTATATCATGGCGTGGGAGCAGCGCCCTTTTCGCGCATACGTTCCTGAGTGCGCGTGCGAGAGGTGTCCTGGATTGAGTGGTGGCTGGTTGTGGTGCCTTCTCGCGCGCGTGTAAAGGGGCTCGGGGTGGCGTAATCTTGTGTGCATGCGAGAGGTGGTCCGGATTGAGTGGTGGCTGGGTGTGGAACCCTCTCGCACGCGCAGGAGAGGCTCAGAGTGGGTAATCTTGTGCACCTGGATTTTATGTGGGAGCAGCGCCCTTTCGCACATTAGCGAGAGGGCGCTGCTCCCACGCGTTTTTCCTGTCCCTGCGGGAGCAACAGGAACTAAAGGAGGAGCAGGAGCGACCGGAGAAGCGACCGGAGAAGCAGGACCTGCCGGACGAGCATGAGCAGCATTCTTCACCTGATGGAAGAGACAGGAGCAGCAGCCATCATTAATAAATGCAACATCATATCAAAATAATAAAATCAATCAGTGTCATTCATAAAGTTGAAGTTGTGTCACTTCAGTCTTCAGCACTTCCTCAAAACATGAAGAAATCCTTTCTCCTTACAAATATCTCAAGGTTTTATGACAATCTGATTCTTTGATTAAAATTCATTGTTTACGGTTATTTGTTAGGTGTGGCTGTGTGCAGGCAGGAATAGGACCCAAGGTGCAGACTCCGGAGACAGATGTGAACTCAAAACAACTTTAATGTTAAACTCAAATATAACATAACTGGAAAAATCAAAATAAACTTACACCGGAGGAATGACAGAACACACAGCTAGGAAAACGGTAGATCGCGACACGGACACAGAGAAACACAGGGCTTAAATACACAGAGGGAGTAATCAGGGAATGAATAACAGGAGGGAAATACAGCTGGGGCAAATCAGAACTGACGAGACAAAAGGAAGCGTAAACTGAACACACTAAGACAGAGACCTTCAAAGTAAAACAGGAAACACATAACATAGACTCACATGCAGGCACTACAGAGGGAACAGAGACGTGGGACCAGGGCAGACACAAACACTGACTGAACACGGGGATATAGGAACTAAGGATACATAGAGACGCGAACTAGACAAGGGGATGCAGGTGATAGGGGAGACAGAGCAACTAAAGAAGACAGAGACATAAGCCATAAGACGGAACTCAAAGAAACCAAAAACTAGAATTTATAAATAATAACATTAACTCAAAAACCCTGGGTCGACGACCCAGGCATCCTAACATTATTGGTAAATATTGACCCTTGAACCACATCTTCACACTTCAACAACACTGATACACACTGTGAATGTGTATGCCAGTGTTGGTGGTCATCTCAAGTTCACTGTACAGATAAATCCTGTGAGTCTTTGGCACACCTTTGCGTTCATTGAACGTCTTCTTCCTTTTGATCAACTGATGGTCAAGTGTGTGGTGTTCCTGTGGATAACCAATCCTCCTGACATCACCACCGCGTTGCTTTTATAGGAAAATATGTGAAAGGAAAAATGACACAACAGCAACAAAGACAAAACAATGTTTACAATTAAATACATGAAATACTTTTAGGTTCATGGTCATTCAGTTGGCCAAAGAACCCATCTACTTATACAAAAATCCATGAGCAACACAATGTTTGGAGTAAAGCACTTTTAAGCGGGGGTTAAATATACAAATAGATTAGTAAATAGTGACAAAGTAAATTTATGTTCATGTGTGTGTGTCAGTGTAATTCAATGTAGTCTGATATTTTCAACAAACTTCAGTGCTCTTTGAAAATTCCCCAAAGTATGCTTGTCATGGTCCCCGTGTCTCTCTGGCTGGCTCAAGCTGGCGACAGGTTTTTCTCTCTCTCTCCCTCGCTCCTGTCTGCCTGGGCGGAGCTCGTTACAGGCTCTTGCTCTTGGCCCACGCACCTGTGTGATTGTCACCACCTGTTGCTGGATCTGGCTGATTCTCTCAGTTGCTATTTAATGATTAAATAGCATTGATTTAATTACCCTGAACCCCCCCTTCCTGACCAGGTTACGGTCCTTTCCTGAGTTTCCGGTGTGTTGTGGCGTTTGTGCGGAGGAGCTGCGGCGGTCATTGTGCTGAAGAGAAAGCGTGTATGTTGATTCCCCCCTCTCCCTGGAGCCCTGGACCCCCACCCAACTAACTGTACATATCTATAGCACTGAGATGTTCCCCGTTGTAAATAAACTGTCTTCTTTTGTTTGCAAAGAACTCTGTCGAGTCCGTCCGGTAGCCATGACAGTGTTGTTCAGAAGAAAAAGGAAAAGATGAAATCTCTACATGGGCCAAATCTGAGTCAGGCTAGTTTGTTTATTAAGGATGTGCTTTGTTTCATACAGTAAAACAAAAACAGTTTATTATGCTTTATTTAGTGAGGAGGCAAAGATTTGGGTTTATGTTTAAAGGAGAAAAACGTTGCTAAAGTGAAGTAAAACAGACTGATAATCAAATAAAGACACAGTGCGGAAACGGAACATGGTAAATGGTAAATGGCCTGCATTTGTATAGCGCTTTTCTAGTCCATAGGACCCCAAAGCGCTTTACACTACATTCAGTCATTCACCCATTCACACACACATTCACAACATGATAAATGTCAGTGTTACACATTTAAAATATACCACCATTCGTCTGTGTTTAAGTATCCTAATATCTTAGACCGTATTTAAATTCACTGAGATATTAAATGAAAACGATCCAGCACTTACGTACACTTGTGTTAAACAGATCCTTTAATTTTAGTACAGGTTCTGTAATGTAAGTACAGAAAATTAAAAAGTAGCTCTTCTGATGACATTTCTGGGGTCTCCTCCTCCTGTGTGACCAAACATAACATGTATCAGCTGCTCGCTATCATAGATGGTGTCCAGAAACAATAGGGACTTTCTAAATAACTGCCAAACTTTCAATGGAAATCCTTTTCTTGGTGTGTCTGCGTGTGTATGAGACAAAGAGACAGTTAGAATCCATATTAATTTTATGTGAAATTAAATATTAAATTGAGTGCTTAGAGCAGTCTGAAGCCTCGGTATTTAGCTTAAAGGAAACACTTGTACAGACACAGACCTTTTATTGTTTTAGTGTGTGGCTAAAACACAGCTGACCACTTTTGCTACACTTGCTGAGAGACTGAAATCGTTATTAATCAGGAAGCCTCCATCCCCCACAGTGATTTCTACTTCTGCTTCCAGGATAAAGCAGAGTAATCCAGGCCTGTCAGAGGAGCACAGGGGACCAGGAAAGGCGTGTTTATCTGTCAGACAGAAACAGGAAGCAACGAGGAGCAGTGCCACAGTTCAAGGCGATAGAGGCGGTTTCATTTTCTTATAGCATTTAAACTCGGCACACACCTGCACAAAGACAGGAAGACAGGTAAACTAGCTTTCTGCTTTCTTCTTATCTTGCTCTCACAGCAGGTCTTTTCCCATTTGATGACTCTGTGAAGAAACAAGTTTAAACATTTACAGAAAAGCTGCACTTCCTGCTGTGTAGTGATTCTGTTGTGTGTACGTCAGGATGTGTGCGTACTCCAGGGTCGTTTTTTCTTGTTCTTTGATTTTGTTTAAACTGAACCCTCAGTGAGAATTTGAGGGAAATCTTCTCTGAGTGTCTGCTGCAGCACAGTTTTAACTCTTTCACAGAGGAAGAATGAGGGGGGAGTACATCAAAGTGTTGGACACCTGTTACTTTCAGATTTCTGTTTGAGACTGGATCAGTTTAAGAATAAACATCACGGTTCAGGTAAAAAAAAATCATTGGGTATTGTGTAAGAGCGGTCAAAACAGAGAAGTTAGAGAAATCCAGAGGGACTATATTTACAGGCGCATCTGTGGTTAAGTCTGAAAAAGTCTAAATTATTTCAGCTCTTTAATAGTTTTCATTAGCCATTTTTAAAACGATGGTTGGTTTCTTCATTTCAATTTAGTTTTAATTCATTCCAGACTCTGGAAATCGATGCATCACGTTTCTCTACAAAAACGATACTAATGCTTAAGGAAAAGAGCTATGATTCTAGATCGAAGTTAGACTTGTTTGATTTTTTCTTGTTACTTCAACTCATTAAAAATAAATAATATTGTACTCAGATTTTTTTTTCAGTTTCAGTTTATTCTGTATAAACTGTCCATCCTCTCTGTCTCTTTAGCTTGTCATGGACTTTGTAGATCCCATCCTGTCCATCGCCTCACAGATCTATGACCTGGTTGAGAATGTGAAGGCCAATAAAAAGCGCTGCCGACGTGTTTGTAACCGAGTCAAAGCCTTGGAGAAGCTGGTGAAGTCCATCAAACAGACGCCTCCAGGGGTAGAGAAACCTCTGAGAGAACTGTCCGTCACTCTTCAATCAGCACAGGAACTTATCAGAAAATATGCCTCAGCCAATTTGGTGGAGCGCATCCTAAACTCCAGCAACCATGGAGACGAGTTCAACAGTGTGAACGAACGGCTCAACGATGCCTTCCAGGTGCTGTCTGGAGCTTTGCAGGTGGAGCAGGGGAACATGCTGTATGAGGTATTTAAACAGACGACCAGAGAGAAAGAAGATCAGTTGGATGGGAGGGAGGACGACGCAGAACTGAAGACATGTGAGGGGAAACTGATTATGGATTTGCTTTTGTAGAGAGATTTGAGCAGAAACAATTAACTACTTGGTCTCAAATGTGATACTTGTCCATTGTTATGCAGGGATAAGTGGACCAAGAGAGCAGGATCTTTACCAGAAAGTTTCCTAATTTTGTTTACAGCTAACAAGTGTGTGTCTATGAAGAGGACTGAAAGTCAGACCCACAATCTTAAAATGAGTTCTTGAGTGAATTGGGAGCCAGTGCAGCTGGAGCAGCAACAGATTTGGTCAGAAGCCTTTCAGCAGAGATCTGAACAACCTGCAGACAATCCAGGGAGCTTTTGCTTAGACAAGTAAACAGTGAATTACAATAATCCAAACGTGATGAAATAAGTGCATTACTAACATTTCCCCATTCTAGAGTGATATAATGGGACTTAACATTGCAATATTTCTTACATGATATAAACAAGAGTGAACCAAAGATTTATAAAGAGAGCTGGGGATTTATAATTACTAATAATTAAATGCAGAGAGGTGTATAAACATTTAGTGAGTGAAAAAAAGTGACTGAAGAAGAAACACTCAATGCATCATGGGAATCTCCCAGCAGTCCACACCTATTGCAGAATAACTAAGGGAGGATTCAGGGTCACCTGGTCCAGCCCTGACTATATGCTTTAGCAAAAAGGAAAGGTTTAAGCCTGATCTTAAAAGTAGAGATAGTGTCTGTCTCCCGAATCCAAACTGGAAGCTGGTTCCACAGAAGAGGGGCCTGAAAACTGAAGGCTTTGCCTCCCATTCTACTTCTAAATACTCTAGGAACAACAAGTAGGCCTGCAGAGCGAGAGCGAAGTGCTCTAATAGGGTGATATGGTACTACAAGGTCATTAAGATATGATGGGGCCTGATTATTTAAGACCTTGTAAGTGAGGAGCAGGATTTTGAATTCTGGATTTAACAGGAAGCCAATGAAGGGGAAATCTGCTCTCTCTTTCTAGTCCCTGTCAGGACTAAAAAGTCCAGCCTGGAAGTAATAAATGCATGAACTAGTTTTTCAGCGTCACTCTGAGACAGGATATTTCTCATTTTAGAGATGTTGCGCAAATGGAAGAAAGCAGTCTTACATGTTTGTTTAATATGTGCATTGAAGGACATGTCCTGGTCAAAAGTGACTCCAAGGTTCCTCACAGTGTTACTGGAGGCCAAGGTAATGCCATCCAGAGCAAGAATCTGCTTAGATACCATATTTCTAAGACTTTCTGGGCCGAGTAAAATAACCTCAGTTTTATCTGGAATCAGAGGCAACAAATTAGAGGTCATCTATAATTAACCTTACTGTGTAAAGAAGAACTTATATGAACAAAGTTGAGCCTTTTAGATGGTTATAATTCAAATTGGCATGTGTCAGTTATACTGCATTTGTCCAAAACGGCTGTAAGCTGCTTAGCTACAGCCTTTTTATAAAATCTTAGCAATAAACTGTAATTTTGAGATTGGTCTTTATCTGCCAAGAAGTGAAGGACCAAGCTTGTTTGTTTTGGGGTTTTTTTTTTATCTGTGGATGACAGCATTCTTAAAATAAGGAGGGATTTGGCCAGAGAGCAGTAAGGTGCTGATTATAGTGAGCACTCAGGGACCACTAGCCTGAAAGACATTTTTCAACAAAGACACAGATAAAATGTTGAGAACAGGAAGTTGTTTTTTTCTTTCAAGAAAAAACATTTTCACAATATTTGAGGTAAAGCAGGAGTAACGATATCAGTAATGTTGTCAAATTAGATCCTAGAGTTTGGATGGGGAATCAGAGTATGGCTTTCTCTGTTTGCTCTTCAGTGCTCCTGGACTACATGAAGGATCAGCAAGAGAAAACCAACACCATGCTGAAACAGTTTGAGCATCTTAAAGTCAACGTGGAAAAAGTCGTGGAGATGTGTGAGTGCAGCACATATAGAGTTTCATTACGGATAGAAACAACTAAATCTGAAAAAACAAAGGCCCACCTGACCCCGTCAAAATCAGATGAATTTCACATCTACAGACCCTTAGAGTATATAGGGATGGGTCAGCCTCATAGGGTAACGTGAATTTATTTATTTAAAAGGGACAGCGCAGTTTAACATAGTTCAAGTGCAAGCCATGAAACTGATGTGCCGCACAGGTTTATAGCTACTGCTAATTTTCAACAATTGTCCCTTGTTGGGCTTACAATCTAAATAGATACATTTTACAATAAAACATACATTTTCATAAAACCAAATTACATCATAAATACAATTACAGCTACTCGACAATAATTTTAAATGAAATTAAAATCATTAGTTAAAATGACTACATCTTTGATTTCCCTTTAACCACACTTTAACCTTCAATGTAAAAGATCTAATGTCTGTAATCAATTTGATATCGGTTGGAAGTGTGCTCCACAGATGGCGAGCCTTTATAGAAAAAGCTGACTGACCGAATGTAGATCTGCGATATAATATCTTGCAGTTGCCGTTCACCTTACTCCTAGTAATACGAATACTTATGAAGTATTTAATTTACTTCATAAGTAAATTAAATATTCAGATGAAAAAGCCATTTAAGCTCTTTTAAAAAGAGTGATTAAAAACTTCACATCCATGTCACAAATTAACAACTTGTCCTGTATTCAGGACAATTTTTCCATAACTAACTTTGGCCATTGGGCTCTATCAGTGTCTGACTAAACTGCAGCAGTTTAATGTCTGTGATGCAGAGAAACAAAAACAACGACTGGGAATCTGGATTTTTAATCACTGGAGGAAACTCCCAAAAGGCTCATACCACCATGAATTTGGGCAAACAAAATAAACAAAATAAACAAACTGCTGAACTGTGAATGGTTTATGTTTTGGTTTTTTTGCCTGTTTTATATTGTCTGTTTTACCTTTTTATTATTTGTTATGTGTAGCACTTTGTGAATCTGTCTAGAAAGGTGCTACATAAATAAAAAAAATGCATTATTTATATAATTTACTGACAAGTTTTTTTTCTTCTTTTTACAGTGAATAAGCCCAGCATCACTAGTGTGGACATCCGAATGATTAAACCACAGGAGCTAAAGTACAAACATCCCAAAAAGCCCTTCATGGAAACAGCAACCTCAGAGGTCTACAAAGGAGAATATCGTGGATTCACAGTTGCCATCAAGAGATATATCGACCCTGTGAACACCAACCTAGGGTCTGTGCCACAGTTCAGCTGCATACTGAGAAAAAAAATGATTTTTTTTTTTTTACATAAAATAAGCAGTTCTATATAGTCAGAAGCCACCAATGAACTTAAATTCATTTGCAGACTTTGTTTATTCAGAAATACATTAAAACATTGGCTAGAAGAGAAATCTGTCTCCTAGAAACAAGGATTAAAGAATAATTTGATATGAAGGAGTTTAAACTAAACTTAAATTTGAGCTCAAACATTAGAATACTGTTTACGTGTATTTACATCGGTATGTATTCATTGACACCATAAAGGGTTTTTTTTTACCATTTGCAGAAAGGTGCAGTCCATTTTCAACAAAGAAGTCGACACCATGAAGAGATTTGAGTCGCCCAACATCCTGCGAATGTTTGGTATCAGTATCCTGGGTGAGAATGGTGAGTTGAATGTAGCCTGTCAGTAACGTTGCAGACAGACAGAGGTGGTAAAACTTAGAGTCTAAGTCTTTACTTTGTCCCAGCTGATGTTTGGGAATATATGGTCTCATACAAATGTTCTTATTGAAGGATTCTGGTGGCATCCTCTAGGTCATTTGGTGCCAGTAGGTACCCATGTCATTGCTATCTGTCAGAGCTGATGAGTCTCCTGCAGGGAACAGTGCCATGGAGCTTGCACAAGCACTTTGTAACAAAACCACAGCAGACCCGATGATGTTTGCGTGCTTTTTAGCATTAACTTTATTTACACAGTCGGTCACTGTTTGCAGGAACCTGAGGTGAAGAGACAACTATCTGACAAGGACTCAGGGAGAAGACGCAGACTATATACAGGAACAGGGATAACAAGGCATTCGTAAACTCAATCAAGACATTGTGCTTGTTTGGCAGAGCATATGATAAAGACTGAATCATTCTTGTGGTCCTGTGTCTGTTTAAAAAAACAACAACAAGAGACAAGGAACAATTGGACCGTCCAATTTCCTAATATGCCACAGTTCCTTGTAGCATGTTAAGACATTGGACGGTCAGTGGCTATACTAAAGTTATCTTATGTTATAATGTTTTTATTATAGCATGCTGATGTCAGTTTTCATGTCCCTGTATATTGTTGTGATATCTGGGTAAGGTAAAGTTTTTGCTGATTTTTGCATTTGGTGTGGCCTTGACCTGATTTTCATCTAAACAAATAGACAGACAGGCAAACAAATAAGGAAATAAGCCAATGGGACTGATTACATACCCCCTCCCTTTTGGGGGAGAACAAAAAATGAGAAGTAAAAACAAAGAAAGTCACATGAGAAGCTACAGTCCCCTTAAAAAACAAGTTTTCACAGAACTCTGTGCAGTCCTATAAAGACTTTCTGTAAAAATAAAACAGGAAGTAAAACAGGAAGTAAAATGAAGCAATTTTTCAAAATTATGAAGGAAGTGAAAATTAGAGATTACAACAAAAGATGGGGAAAAGTTTGCTATGAACTTGTAATAACTTGTCCTTGTGACTACCTGTAGGACCCAACCCTCAGTTCTTCATCATCATGGAGTACTGCGAGAAAGGAAGTCTTCGTCAGGTTCTGGACTCTGACTGCAGGCTGTCCTGGATCAGGAAAGCTCGTATGTGTTTCGATGCAGCACAAGGACTCTATCGGTCAGTGTTTCTGCTTTATTGACAAATTATTATATTATAAATAATTATTATAATTGCTTTTTTTTTAATCTTAGAAAGCACATTTAAAAAAGTCCAAACCAAACAGCAGGTGAGTCGCTGAGCCTGAGATGAGAATGTGTAGTTTATGCACTAATGTTTTTAACTGTCATATTTTAGACTACACAATACAGAAGAAAAATCTAAGGTGCACGGGTGCATCAACAGCAGCAAGTTCTTGGTGGCTGAAGGCTACACCGTCAAGGTACTGAGGGCAGTGCATGCTGGGATTCCTTGCAGTCCAAATTGAACAGCAGCAGCACTGATGATGTTGTTGTTCTTTTTAGCTCGGAGGTTTTGAGCTGGCAAAAACAGAGACGTCTCTGAAAAAGGTGAAGCAATCTACCAATGACGACGCAATCAGGTCCCTGTGCTACTACTCTCCCGAGAGGCTCAACAACATCAACCATCCTTACAGCAAAGAGTGTGAGATGTACAGGTGAGCACCAGCCTGGGATATACTTCCACTCACACCAGCATTAAATGAGTTTTTGTTCAGCTGAAATGATGTGAAAAAGTTTTAGCACACTTACTGATTTATTATTTTTGGAATATTTGTCACAATGGCATGTTTAAAATTTTATATTAGACAAAGATAAGTTGAGCAAATCCAAAATGGTGTTTAAGTATGTCACGGTCTTGGTTACGAATGACGGAAGAAGGGAGCGGGAGATCGACAGACAGTTTGGTGTTACGGCTGCAGTGAGGCAGACACTGTACCGGTCTGTCGTGGTGAAGAAAGAGCTGAGTATAAAAGCGAAGCTCTCAATTTACCGGTTGATCTACGTCCCTTCCCTCACCTATGGTCACAAGCTGTGGGTAGTGACCGAAAGAACTGTAGTAACTGGATACAAGCAGCAGAAATGGGCTTCCTCTGAAGGGTGTCTGGTCTCTCCCTGAGAGATTGGGTGAGAAGTTCAGCCATCTGGGAGGGGCTCAGAGTGGAGCTGCTGCTCCTCCACATTAAATAGAGCCAGTTGAGGTGGTTCAGGCATCTGACACAGATGCCTCCCGTGTGGCTCGTCGGCAGTGTTGGGCAAGTTACTCATAAAAAGTAATTAATTATAGTTACAAGTTACTTCTTCAAAAAAAGTAACTGAGTTACAATATTCTAAAAGTAATTAATTACTTGAAAAGTAACTATTGCGTTACTTTAAAAAACGTTTAACCCTCTGGGGTCCAGGGTATAATTGGCCATTTTTAACTACTTTTGATGTTCCCTCCACATTTTACTTTGTTTGGTGTCATCCTTTTCAGCACAACCTCACGTGTCTGAATTTACAGTTATGTTTTCATTGTGACATACTGTATTAACACAATTGATCTAAAATCAGACAAAAAACATAAACTCAGAGTAGAAAAAGTTATATTTTTACTGTAACAACCACAAACATGTTTAATGATCATATTTCATAACTTTAAATGCAAATATAAATGTCAATTTTAAAATCCTATGCACAAGTTTTGCAAACAACAAAGTTATTTGCAGCCATTTACCTTTTACCTTGATTTTTTTAATAACCATTTCAAACTATTTACAGAACAATCAGCTCTTCTTCAATAAGATGCCACAAATTATTTGTGCCACTCCAAAAATTTGTGTCCACTATAAAGGAGAACATCACAGCCTGATACCTGCAGGTCTGACAGCAGCAGGTGTATCACTCCTGTTTCTACCTGGAGACAGCAGTCGCCTCATTGTTCTGACACACAACACAAAACTATCCACAACACTACACACTAACTACACAAGACAACACATTAACTACACACCCCAAACACGCTAAACGTCACAGATTTCTCACATCTCAAAACTCGCTCTCTCTCTTTTTCTGCTCTCTCTCTCTCCGTCACTCCTAAAACTTCCCGTTTTTTTGTTTTTTAATTTTTGCTCATAAGCAGAGAGTGCTCGCCGCGCTGTCTTTAGACAGTAAACGTGACGAAACTATTGAGGAAAAAGCGCCGCGTATATCTTGTTTATCATGACTCTGGTTTTACGTGGCCGATCAATTTATAAACTGGTATAAATCACCTTGTTGCTTTGTCTTTAAGTGGTCATGTGATTGGCTCACCACGACTACTTTATTCTTCCTCAGTCAAACAGCAGCATTCATGCGAATGTTTTGCCCCCTTATGTCCAGCTGTTGTGCTAGACAGTGATCGTGATTACCGTCCGCGGGAGCGCGCAGCTGCTTAAAGCTGTAGCGCCCAGATTACTTACAGCTACTTCCGTGCAACTGATATAAGATGTGGTGAGCTGAACACAGCTTCAACCGTCTGTTTGTTGAAAAATAGTAACAGACCGCATTTTCTTGTTAGTAACTGTAACGGCGTTGTAACGATAGGAATAGTAATTAGTTAGATTACTCGTTATTGAAAAAAGTAACGCCGTTACTTGTAACGCCGTTATTCCCATCACTGCTTGTCGGTGAGGTGTTCCGGGCATGTCTCATGGGGAGGAGGCCCCGTGGCAGACCCAGGAAAAGCTGGAGAGCTTATATCTCTCGGCTGGCCTGGGAACAGCTTGGTGTTCCCCTGGAAGAGCTGGTGGAAGCGGTTGGGTAGAAGGAGGTCTGGGCTTCTCTGCTTAGGCTGCTGCCCCTGCAACCCAGCCTCAGATAAGCGAAAGGGGATGGATGGATGATAGAAACTAAACTGAAACTAAACATAAAAATTTGAAACTAAACTGAAACAAGCAAACTCACTCTGGAAACTAAATGAAATTAAACTGAACTAAATAGAAACCAAATAGAAAAACTATAATATCCCTGATTTACAAGGTGGACCTGCTGGTGTGTTTCCACAACATCATCCTGCTGCATAACCTGGGTGAGTTTTAGGGCATGAACTGATCATGCCCAAATGCTTTAGAAAACGTTCCTTCTAAAACGTTCCTATTTTCATTGTTGTCTTTCAGCTTTGGAATCGTCCTGTGGGAAGTCGCAACCCGTAAGAAACCCTTTGAAGGTTTGTATCTGCTGAAAATCAACTTGTATTATCCTGGTATTAAACACTTCAAATAAGGCAGGTGGACTTCATTTTCTTTTGGGAAGACATTTGAACTGTATTCCAAGACGCTTATTCTGCTCTAAAAGCTGATTGAGCTACTATCTTAATGTCTCTGTATTACTGTAAGGGCTTTACTTAAAAATATACAAGGTGAAGGTGATTGCTGTGGTAATTTGGAGCTATATAAATAAAATTTAATTGAATCGAATTGAATAAATAATGGCACGGCATGGTAATGTCTCACAGAGCTGTCACACCTTGGCACATGTGACAGCAGTGGCCCAGGCCTTGATTCATACCTTGGTTCATGTGAAGTTTAATGACTCACATGCATACAGAAGTGAAATGTCTTCGCAAACCAAAATGAAATCCCATCGACTTCATTTTGAGTGCCTAACACCAGAGGTGGGACCAAGTCATTGTTTTGCAAGTCTCAAGTAAGTCTCAAGTCTTTATCCTCAAGTCTCAAGTCAAGTCTCAAGTAATGTCAGGCAAGTCAGAGTCGAGTCTCAAGTCACTGGTGTAAAAGTCCGAGTCAAGTCACAAGTCTGAAACTTTGAATTTCAAGTCCTTTCGAGTCTTTAAAAAAAAAAAAACGAAAAAAGCATGTTGCAGTTATGCTAAATGTAAATATTAGACCATGTAATTTTTAAATCTGTGTTTTTCTCAACACATGACAAAATAGTGAACTTAGAAAATATACACAAATTGTGAAATTGCACCTCTTTAAAATGCAGCTCAATTAAACCTAGCTCCAAGAATAATTTTCACCGACAGTTCTGAGATAAGCTGCATGTTATTCTTGGATGCGGTTGTAGGACCGGCTTTAAAATCGCATGACAAAAATATCATACACATTAAAAAAAACTGTATCACCAACGTAGCCTGGACAACATTTGCTAGTTAGATGAAGTCAGCTATCTCATCTTAGCATATTTATATGCATATTTATAATTATACGGTTCTTGGAGTGAGTGCATACACTCATGAAGTTTAGTAACTTCAGGTCACTGCAACAAGCCCAGGTACAGTTTACCGACAGATGGGTGCAGGACCTTGAAATGCACCGTGTAGAACGAAAGACCATCGTACGTATCATAAGTTTACCAGTCTCACAAATCGTCGTCATAAATACACATTCCTTAACCGTTTATTAATAGGACCTTTGAGCTCAACGGTAATTAATTAGTAGTGGAAATAATTTCTGGTAGCATCACAGAAATGTAGCAGTGACAATAATATTGTATGCTGTAATCGTACTGGGCAATTAGTGATACAAAACAACTGTTTTATCCTGTGAATAAAAGTATATGTTTTTGTCAATGTACCATAATAACAGAGGCGAAACGCAATATTGTGTCAGGACAATTCACTATTTATGCACAATAAATAAAGGAGCATAGCGCGACAATTTCTGTTCAGCGCCAGACTTGCTTGTAACCTATATCACCAATTATGTTATGAAAATGACGTATTAACTACTAAAAAACACTGACCTTCGTGTAAATGCTTGGAGCAGACTAACCTGTGAGCTGGAGTGTTCTGGGACGTTATATTTGATCTTTGAATGGCTGCAATCCAGTCGCGTCTTTGTTACTTCGGAAACATGGCTCGAACAATTTCTCTTCAACGACGTAATCCGATAACAACCGATCTCTTTACTCGTCGGCTTCCCGTGGCTGTCATGCGACCGGCTATTGCAGTTAATAATACAACAGCTTCTTGACATTTTTGTGTCTCTTTTTATCGCTGTATAACTGATTTTAATTGAAAGCCTGCGTGCGCTAGTACCGCTTGCCACGAGTTCCCAGAATCCTTTGCGGTTCTACCCGTGAATGACGTCACATTTTCAATCTCTATATAATATGCATGTTAAATTTTATATTTGGGGTGAAATATCAAGTCTTTTCAAGTAAACCGGTTCAAGTCCAATTCAAGTCCCAAGTCATTGGTGTAAAAGTCCAAGTCAAGTCACAAGTCTTAGAACATTTTTTCAAGTCAAGTCTAAAGTCATAAAATTAATGACTCGAGTCTGACTCGAGTCCAAGTCATGTGACTCGAGTCCACACCTCTGCCTAACACTACCATGAACCTGAATCACTGAGAACTTGTGCAGTCAGGCATCCGTACCAAGTTGTCTGTACATGTTTTCCAGGTTTTTCAGATGAAGAAATTTATAGGAAGGTGTTAGAAGAGAAGTGCAAAGAGCCGCTTCCCGATGACTGTCCTGCAGAACTGGGCCAGCTAATAAACGAGTGCCGAGACTTCGATAGCTTCCAGAGGCCTTCAGCTGGAGGTGATAATAATAATAATGACTCCATCAGTATGTTCAGTTATCTTTCTGTGACTGTCGGGGTTCAGTTTACTAAATTTCTAACAATATTTTGTCTTCTGTAGTACTGGTGGATAGACTGCGCAGTGTGGTGGCACAGTTAGAGGACCAATGAAACTCTTCATCTGCCTTTCTGCTGGCCAGGCTCATCCTCAGGGGAGGAAATGCAGCTTTGAATAAAACTGGACTTGAACTTGTGGGCCACTAAATTGTATTTATATTCTACCTTTAGGGTACCTGGGTCGTTGACACAGTGATTTCAGTTTTGTACCTTTTTATTAGTGTTCTCATCTTAGTTTATTTTTGTGAAGATTTTGGTTTTTGTTTTGCATTTCTATTTTTTCCCCAGTTCTTCTTGGTGTGTGTTTATGTGGTTCTCAAGTTTTGGCTTCCTTATTCCCTCTATTCTGTGTCCAGTCAGGCTCTGTGTCTGCCCTGATCCCACGTCTCTGTTCCCTCTGTTGCAGTGCCTGCTTGTGAGTCTGTGTCTGTAAGTTCAGTCTGTGTTTCCTGTTTTACTTTGAAAGTCTGTGTCTCATGTTAATGTGTCTGGTTTTGCTTCCTTTGTCTCGTTAGGCCTGATTTGCCCCAGCTGTGTTTCCTTTCTGTTTCCCATTCCCTGATTGCTCCCTCTGTGTATTTAAGCCCTGTGTTTCTCTTTGTCCGGGTTGCGATCTACCCTCGTTTCATGCTGTGTGTTCCGTCCGTCCGTCCGCTCGCTCGAGCTAGCGTAGTGATGGGTAGATGAGGCCTTGTGAAGTGTTTCAGCACATTCCCCAAACTGTATCGATACTGTGTCGACACAGTGTTGCTATTTTGCTCCATACTGACACCTGCTGGACCTTAAATATCATTGCAGGCAACTTACTTGAGACTCACAACAGACACTGATTCAATGACCTAGTCATATTTGTATACACTGTCCATGGAATCATTTTATATCTTTTACATTGCAAATATTGTAGACATCTTTAAATATATTGTGAATCACATTAAGCGAAAATTAAAACGAAAGTATTATGAATGTAATGTTACCCATTTAAATGTAATTGACTCTTCAGAAAATTGACTATTCAGAAAAATAAGTTTATCCAATGTTTTTGCATTCAGTCTATTGCGTTTTTTGGACACCATCTCCCTAGCTTTGGAAAAACACGCTCACAGGGCACAGATAAAGCTGGGGTACACAAAAACTGTAAAGCCAGGTGGAAAAGGTTCAGATAAGATGTCCTCCTAGTCCCCCAGTACGTTAAAGGATCCTCTGATCTTGGAATGTTCCTCTCCAACATTCTCCACAATACTAAGGGGTTGGCTGTCCTTTATAATAAAATTCAGGACTGCCTGGTCAAAAACAGTCTTCCTAGATGCTTGATTTCAAAATAATAAAACACATATTTAAAAAATATATATATATGATGATAATGCTGCTCAATGTCTATATAGGACAACCTGTGTTCATTCTCGGTGTGTTTGTCTCCTCATTTTCATGTTTGGCTCTGTAATGCCTAAACATTGAGGAGGTGCTTTTGTTTGTGTAAGAAGCTCCGCAGAACAGATGCGACATTTAACCTGCATAAAATGAAGTAAATATTTTACACTGCAGGTCACATTGCTGTTTTTCCTGTTCTGATAGATTACACTGAAACAAAGACAGACAAACAGTTACCTTATTTGCAGTTAAAAGATCAAAATGACCCCACACAGCAGAAACATTTCTTTTTCTTTCGGGCTCCGTTTTTTTATGGAGAGATATGTTGTTGTTGTTTTTTACCCTTGCGAGAGTAATTTTGTGGGGTTTTTTGTTGGCGACTCATTCCGTTGGCAGATGCGGATGCGGTACCTTTTAAACACATTTTGGCGAGTTGGCAATGAGCGATACAGCAGCTGTATCGATCACGTGACTTTTTCTTAAAGTGACGCGCGCACCGATACAGGTTTGCTCTGTGAGCTTGATACAAGCGTCGGTGTGTCAGTGTTGCTAGACCCATCACTAGGTTATTGTTATTTTCAGTTTAGTATTTGTATTCTCAGTTTTGCTAGTTCTCTGTTTGCCATGTAGCAATAAATCTGAGTTTGAGTTTACTTTCTGCCTCTGTGTGTCTGTGCACTGGGTCCTCCTTACCACCACTCCTGCCTGCACACAGCCTTCAGTTGACAGCATAGCTGGACTGGCCATCGGGCATACCGGGCATTTGCCCGGTGGGCCGCTGGCGATTTTTTGTTTTTATGGGCGGATGGATTTATTTATTTATTTTATTTTATTTTTTTAGGAAGGGTATATATAATGAAAGGTGTTGGATTGGCCAATTGGTCATGATCGACTCTGGGCTGGACCAATTACAGCCGAGGAGGCTGGCTGCACCCTCCCCCTTCTTTAGCAATCACGTGATTTTCGCGCATTGCATGCCGGGAACTCGTGGCAAAACAATCCAAGTACCGCATCAAATGCAAACATTTGCAGCACCGCAAAACATTCATTCTCCGGTTCCAATACCTTCTTTTTTTTTTTCTTTGCCGCACAAAAAAGGAATGTACAAAACAAAAGGAGAACAATGCCGGTCCGTACAAAGACAGACTCGACGAAAAGACAAAGAAAAGATAGGAGGAAAAAATCAAAGGAGTGAAAGAGTGGACAAAAGACGTCAGCGTGCTGCCCAACTTTCACCACGCTCAGATTTATAATTATACGCTTCTTGGAGTGAGTGCATACACTCATGAACTTTAGTAACTTCAGGTCACTGCAACAAGCCCAGGTACAGTTTACCGACGGATGGGTACAGGACCTTGAAATGCACCGTGTAGAACGAAAGACTATTGTACGTATCATAAGTTTACCAGTCTCACAAATCGTCTTCATAAATACACATTCGTTAACCGTTTATTAATAGGACCTTTGAGCTCAACGGTAATTAATTAGTAGTGGAAATAATTTCTGGTAGTGTAACAGTGTTTATGTGGTATTATTCCACTTGCCACAAATATCAGTGTAATGGGGAAACAGCGCCCCCCCTCTCGGTGTGGCTGGCTGCAGTAATCGCTGCCAGTCTGCCGTAGCTATACGAGAGGTGAGTTGTATTGTTCCGCACACAATATAGCTAAGTAGTACAGACACATAAAACATGTTTGATTAGCTGAAGAGCACCGAGTGTAATAAGTGCTTAGTGGACACATGTCCAACACCAGTTTTATGTACTTTTCATTTGTTTATTAATGTGTGAAACTGTATGCTAAAGCGGAATGCTAATGAGATGTTCTGCCATAGTGTGCTGTGCGGAGTGGTGTGTGGCGAGCCTGTGCACTGATAATACACCGTTGTTTCCATTCAGGTACATCATTTGTTGTTGCTGTTATTTTATTGTATATTAGAAATTGTAATATTGCTGCAGTAATCGCTGCCAGTCTGCCGTAGCCATACGAGAGTGTGCTGTGCGGAGTGGTGTATGGCGAGCCTGTGCACTGATAATACACCGTTGTTTCCATTTAGGAAATAAAGTGGCAACGATCGATCAGAGACTCCTTGTCTTTTTAAAAACACAACGCAGAGTCGAGGAGTCTGTTTGGGCCGAACTGTTGCAGCGGGATGAAGCAGAAACCGGTTACAGTAGCATTACAGAAATGTAGCAGTGACAATAATATTGTATATTGTAATCGCAATGGACAATAAGTGATACAAAACAACTGTTTTATCCTGTGAATAAAAGTATATGTTTTTGTCAGTGTACCATGGTAATAACAGGAGTGAAACGCAATATTGTGTCAGGACAATTCACTATTTATGCACAATAAACAAAGGAGCATAGCGCGACAATTTCTGTTCAGCGCCAGACTTGCTTGTAACCTATATCACCAATTATGTTAAGAAAAATGACGTATTAACTACTACAAAACTCTGACCTTTGTGGGAATGCTTGGAGCAGACTAACATGTGAGCTGGAGTGTTCTGAGACGTTATATTTGGTATATCCAGACCATCCATCGGCTCTTACTTCGGAAACATGGCTTAAAAAATTTCACTTCAACGACGTAATCCGATAAAAAAAAAAAACGATCTCTTTACCCGTCGGCTTCCTGTGGCTGTCATGCGACCGGCTATTGCAGTTAATAATACAACAGCTTCTTGCCATTTTTTGGGTTTCTTTTTATCGCTGTGTAACTGAGTTCAATTGAAAGCCTGCGTGCGCTAGTACCTCTTGCCACAAGTTCCCAGAATCCTTTGCGGTTTTATCCCTGAATGACGTCACATTTTCAATCTTTATCCTGGTGGGCCGGTCTCTAGTCAAAATGCCCGGGCCGATTTTTTGTCCCAGTCCAGCCTTGGTTGACAGAAGATCGCGACCAGAACATGGACCCCCGCAGACATTTTCACCTCGGAGTACAACGCTGAGATGAAGCGGATGGTGAGCCTGCTCGACCGCATCGCCCAATCCCCAGATTTAAGGACCATGGCAGTCGGGCTGAGTGCAGTAGATGCCGTCATTTGACATAACGTCTGTTGTCCTGGTGCAGCCACAACAACTTGGTGTTGAACGCCCAGACGACAATGGAGAGACTGCAGCATGTTGTGCGCTCTGCTGAGAAGGTGATTGGCTCCAGACTCCCATCTGTGCAGGACCTGTATACCTCTAGGACACTGGGGCGTGCAGCTTCACAGCTGACCCTTCTCACCGTAGACACAGTCTGACCTGCTCCCCTCAGGCAGGAGGGTCCAGTCCATTCGGACCAGAACCTCTCGTCATAAGAACAATTTCTTCCCCTCTGCTGTTGGACTGATGAACAATAACCATAAGACTGTTCCCACCACAAACACATGACCCTATACTGTGTTCTCTGCATCTGTTCCATTTTTGCACTGATCACCACCTGCATTCATGTACGTATCAATCTGCTTAGCATTTTTTTTTATTTAAGTGTTTGTCTTATAGTATGTTTCACACAAGGTACCGCAGCAATTTCTTAATGTTGTAAGTCTGTTAAACATCTGGAAATAAAGCCTTTCTGATTCTGATTCAGCTGCACTTCTACACTAAAAGTTTTGGTAAAATGCTCCCACCTAGTGGTGAAAGTTCTCATCATCATTTACAGACAGTTTTAAAAAAATGCACCTTTTTAAATACAGAAAATATTTTGACCTTTGATAAGTTATATAACGGGACTCGCAGACGAATTACTAAAAAAAAGTAACTTAGAGAGAGATACTCCCATACAGCTTATGACAAAATTTAATCCGAAGTGATTGATGGCCCTAATCACGACCTTTTGACCTCCCCCCTCCCCCCCGGAAGTGTGTAATGAGCGTGACGAATTGCATCCGGAGAAGGGGGGGTGAACCCCGGAAGCGCGCCATCTGTTGCTAAGCGTGTCGAATTGCATCCTGAGAAGGGAGGGGGGAAACCTCCGGAAGAGCGCCATCTGTTGTTGGGAAAAAAAAGTTTTTAGAGGGAGGGAGTGCAGCGGGGGAGGAGAATAAAAAAGCAGAGAGGTGGAGTCCGTCACAATTTCTAAGGCACAGACGCAAGATGGATTTCCTTCTGCAGCCCAGCAGCGTTCCTGTGTCCGATGAGATCTGCTCTCCCAAAGAAGAAGGCTTTGAATATGACATATTCAAATACAGCATATTTACTATGGAAGGCCTCGATCCGGACCTTATGACCCTACCGGAAATACTCCGGAAGTGTCTAGTCATTTTCAGACCTGATGCGTCATGTTCCCTAAGCATGAGGGGAGGGGGGGGGGGGGGGGGGGGGTATGGTTCCTGAAGCACAGCGGTGATGCAGCAGATGATTCTGTGATGTATAGAGAGACAGAGCGGCAGTTAGTTTTCCGCAAACTCATAGTTTGAATTCTGTTTCGATATTATGACAATTTTCTCTGTTTTTTACAATAGCGGGTGTAATTTTACTTTCTTAAGCTGCACCGGCGTTTGTAATGGGAATAAAGAGTGACTTCCTGTAGAGATTTCAATAGTATTTTATTTTCCTATAATACAGACGCTGTAAAAAACCTTTAAGATACACCATAGCTTGTGATGAAAAGAAGAACTTTCTATCCGCTTGTAACCTACAGGCTGCCTATGTGTAAAAAATGAATAAATATCCCTTAGTGAATACTACTTTTCCTTTTGAGAGACTGAAAAACAAACCATAATTGCCGCGACAGGCGATCTTGTTTCACACACACACACACACACACACACACACACACACACACACACCGCGGGTCAAGGAGGAGTGAGACGGCGGAAGAGTTTTTTTTTTTTTCTTCATTACTTTTACAATGGGTTTTCTCAATAGATAGAAAATGTTGATCCGCTGAGGAGTCAACAGCCGATATTATCATTGCTTGTAACCCGGTAAATAATTTCGTACATCTCCCAATAAAATAAGCCTTAGCGGAAAAAAGCTAATTTTCGAACAAGTTTATTAAAGCACCCCCCTCTGTGGGAAAGAGTCAACCATGAGGCGAGTTTTGTCAACAGCAAGAACAAGGTCAGACAACTGTTGCCCATAAAGTAAAACAAATATCCGCCTCTAAGTCGTATTTTACCGTTGCAGAATGTGGAAAACAGACAGCCCTCACAGGAGGCACCATAGTTAAAATATTTAAATTTCAACTAAATTTGTAGTAATGATCGGATTTCCTCACTTATCTACACCACACTCCTTGTCCTTGATTTCTTATCGTTTCTTATCGTTCCTCTGTCCCTTAATAGAAACCACATATATAGAAACTATCCTCCCTTTCAGTTGTCTTTTGCACTTCCATATCGCAAAGCAGTTACTGTAGGTTATTTTCTGCTTATGCATTAATGTAATTAATTAACTTATTTATCCTTAAGTAAGGTAATGACTTGAGTTCTAATGCTTTTTGTCTCTTGAGTTAGCTGTCAATGTGGGATTTTTTTCCCCTTTTGTTCAGTTAAAGCTGCCTTTCATTCTTCAACACAGCTTAAACTCTAATAGGTAAGCTTTCTTGTAATTTCTTAGTTCTGCAGGCTTCTTGAAAGACATCCGAGACTCTTCTTTGGATGCTGGCTGCCTTTTGTTTTGTTTTCTGTCAAGATGATCCCACACTGCTTCGATTATCTTGAGGTTCGAACCCTGGAGAAATCAATCCATGACTGATGCGTTGTTTCATCCAGGCATACTTTGACTACATTGGCAGTATGTTTGCGATCATTGTCGTACTGAAAAATGAAGTTGAAGCCAATCAGACACTACGTGGTATTACATGGTCGATCAAAATCTGGTGGAACTTTTCTACATTCATAATTTGATTAATTTGGATAAGAGCTCCAACAACACTGGCTGAAATCCAGCCTCAAAGCACGGTAGAGTATCCACGCTGTGTTAAAGACGGCTATAGACATTCACTGTTGTATCTCTCTTCGGACCTCTTCCATGCATATTTCAAATTTGGATTCATTACTCCATAAGACATATTACAGCTGATTTCTTTTTCCAGTCAATTTCTTGTGTAATTTGGCACACCTCAGCCTTATTTTTCTCTGTTCTCCTTCCTTAAGAATGGCTTATTAACAGCCACCCTTCCAACTCAGATAACTTTTGATGAGGTTTCATGAAATGTTTACAGCACTTGAGTTACTCGCCACGGCCATCCTAAATGCTAAAAACACTAAACTTTAATTCTAAATTACGTAATTAACGTTAACCAGAAAAAACAAGCCAAAGTCGAAATGTTGCTGAGCTGACCTGTGGTATGCTATGTCTTCTAAAGCACGTATAATGTAAACAGAACTGGTCTTTGCACAGAAGCCTGTGGAGCTTCATAATTAACCTCAGTGTGTGAAGAGGACTCTCCATTTAATAATAGCTGTAATAAAATGTTCTGGCCGACGGTGTTAAACGCTGCACTTGGGTCTAGCAGGGAAGATTTCAACTTTTCAATACGAATGAAGGCTGCAAACTGATTAGATTAATGTCTGATGATCTTTTCCGTGCTTCTTCAAGTTTGTAACACCGAACATATTAAAGGATGATGTAAGGCTCACAGGAAGAGTTTAATTAGACACACATTTACTATTTTCTTTATACTCTTTCTTTCTTGACATGTTTAATATGATTACTATCAGAGGAGAAAATGAACCTTGTGTAGTCTAAAAACTTTTTTATTTAATCAAACTGTAATGTTGTTGAACTCTGACGGACGTGTCTTTTAATCTTGTCAACAAATCCTTAATCATCTAAATCTGCCATTTATCATCTTGTAAAATGTTCCCTCTGCTTCTGTTGCACATCTCCCCCGACACTCTCTGCTTCACCTGTCCTGTGCAGGTGGTCCAACCCCTGCCTGCCTCCTTAAACTGGGGTGTTTAAATCTCTTTACCTCTGTTGTGAACTTCACACAAAGTTTGTGGTAACAAAATCAAACTGACGAGGATCTCGTTTGAAAAACACACACACTCACGAGACAAAATAAAAACAGACTGCTCAAAGCAAAAGCAGAGCCCTCACAGCTGGTAGTACAAACACAGTGACAACATGCGTATTAGATACCCTCAGTGCCAAAAGCATAAATATGAAAAAAATGTGATCACCAAGAATATCCTAAAAATGGCATTGAGGTGGGTGTTACAGTAAAGAAAAAAAAAAGTAGCCAAATTTTCATCGGAAAATGTTGAATTTTAGTAAAACAATGCTCTGTAGTTTGATACTGTCGTTACAGACAAAGCAGATGTTTAAAGCCTTTGGACGCACATTTGAAACGCACTCATTCTCCTTATCAGCTGGAAACATTAAAGCCGTAAAATGACTTTTTCGAACGGATAAAAACTATTGAACAGCAGCAATGTTGAGCCTGTTCCAAAATTTGAATGTACATGTGTTGAAGGTGCGGGTCTTGTTGAATTATTAAACATACTTTCTTTAATTTTTCGAGCCACAAAAACAACAACTTTTAATTTTCTTCTGCTTGAGTATCGGCCTCGGGTAGCTCTACTTATCATTGCTCAGTAAGTTGTCTGTTTGTGCTACTTTTTTTCAAGGAGCAGTGGATTATTGGTAAGGGTGACTTTATGTGTTTAGTTACTTAAGTGGAAGTACTGTGGAAAGTTTTACCTTACATACATAGATCTACCAGTACAGCTTCTGAGGTATCTGTTTACAAAATGTTATAATCTATTCAAAGGTTCTTTGCAATTTTACATTGATAAACATTATCCTTAACACATTTGGCCCACATAAAGTACTATGGCCATCACACGGTCATTTAGAATTGTTTAAATAACTCGTGTCTTAAGTCCTTCCATCAAACAGAAAATTTAAAAAAAAAAAAAACATGGTTCACTTTTACATCACAAAATGTTAGAAATATAAGCCGTTCATAACAACCTGAAAGGCTGGGAGTTTAAAATGCAAACCGATGGAAGCAGAAGTAGAAGACTATAATGTCTCAGAGCACACGGTGTCTATTAATGTGTAGACATGTATAAATAAGAGCTTAATAAAGATGCTTAATTTCTTAAGAAATAAACAGGTGGAGTGATCTTTATCAAAAGTGGATGTTGCATCTGTGGCTAAACCACTGTACCCAAAAAAACTTTAAAAATCTACTGTGTGTGAGGCTGTGTAAGTAAAGCTTGCCCTTCACACCCGCGTGTAACAAACCATTTGTTGGGGGTTGTGGATTTGGCACCTCAGCATTGTGAAAGTGGGGAAACATGTTTCTGGCTGTGCATAAGATTCCTCCTTACAACTTAGAATCTCAGTTCTAAATGAAATTCAGATGTTTTTTTAAGTATGGCTAATGTATTATTTGACTTCTAAGGCACGCACACACACACACACACACACACACACACACACACGAACAACACAGAGAAGAAGAAGAGGGGGTCGTTTTACTACACATCATAAAAACGCAATCATTCATCTTCCAACTGTATCTTTCTGTTCTGGCTTTAGAATCATAGGTTGTTTACTGAGCCGTACTTTGGGAGTCATACTGTTGTGATACTGAGGAGAAAAGGGTAAGGTTTGATAGACTAAACCATTACACACACAAAACTTGAATAACCTAAAGAGTGTGTGAGACTGCTAGCTGTGTTGTTCAGCATTAAACTCATCTACAAATGTGTTAGTAAAGAGCGACTTGTACTTCTGTCCCATTAAGCAACGGTTTAACAAATTTCACTGCAAACTATAAAAGGAATCTGGATTTATATAGAACATAGTAGTGATGGATTAAGTGCAGGAAACACTAGTATAAGGTGTCTATTGAACAAATCTCCTTCAGCGTTCAAAATGACCAAAGTGAGGCCTACAGGCGTTTCTCTCGATTGGTTGTGTTTAGGGAAAAAGCAGCTAAATACACTGAGACTGCTCCGCATTGTTAGCGAGTTAACTCTGGATATCTGTAGGTTTTGTCAAACTTGGAGTGAACAAAAGCAGAAAAACAGTAAAAGATGCAGACAGTGAAAGTCTGGTTTATTTCATGAACACAATGAAACATTTTACAGTCCACAGAGCAAAGTAGCATACATGATAAATAGATACACATAACATGAGAAGTAAAACTCGTCGTCTTACCACATGTTATATTCTGTAAACTTAAAATAACCACAGAAATTAGAGTTTAGTGTTTTAAGTCATCTATTAAAAAACATGAGTCAACATTACTGAAGTGACGCTTTAACGATGCGTCTTATCACCGTGTTTATGATGATAAAACATGTTCTCTCGTTAGTAGATGTCAGCGCTGTCACTTGTCATGAAAATGTCCAGAGCCAGGGTTCCTCTTTAATTACCATTGATCATTAATAGGGTCACAAAAGATTTGTCACATTATCCCCATAAACAAAATTGCTTTTATAGAAATCATTGTGATACAAATATTTAGATTCTTGATTCACAATGTGCACGAACTCAAAATCTTTAGAGGTTCATATTTATAAAGTATCGCAAATAATACATTTATACCATTGTATGAGCTACACTTCTTGTAAAAAACTGATTGAAAAAAGCTCCTGTCGTGACCTTCCTTCTGTGAGGACACACACACACACAGAGAGAGAGAGAGAGAGAGAGAGGGGGAAGATCATTAGGATTGGAGGCGTTTTTGGATTTTCACTTATTGTTGGCTTTACAGTCACATAAAATTCATTCCAATTTTTTTGCCTTTGCTTCAATTAAGGTGTTTCTTTAAATCTACAGCAGCTTCCTTTTCAAAAAGTTTACTGACATAGTAAGGAAGTAGCTAGGGAACTCAGTAAGTATGAGCAACAACAGCTTAGGGACTGTTTCTACAATAAAGAGGAATTCATCATCATCCGCAGTTCATCAAAAAAAAAAAAAAAAAAAAAAAAGTGCCATTAAAAACAATTCAGCAGATCCTCAAAGTATGGATACAATCTGTTTTCAGCTGTAGAGGTACGCTTCACGTACTTATCAACATGCAGTTTAGAGGCTTGCATTAGAGTGCTTTGGTACTTGGGCCTCTTTTATTTAGCACGGTTATACCATTGTGTATTTAGCTATATAAATATGCTCAAGAGTCTATTGTATGTTTGTCATGCAATTAAAAATTCAAAAATATAATTTTTAAATCAGTAACTTTGCAAATTTAGCGCGGACCCTCACCCCTCCCTCCGGCTCCCACGGCCCCGCTGTCACCGTAAGACTCATACTCTTCCCCCACGTATGCTGCTATTTCCCCGCGCCCCAATAATTCTTGTCCTTTTTCTGTTGCAGCCTCCCACAGTCCCGTTTTCGGCGTTCCTGCGCGACTCATCTCCCGGTCCCTTGGTTTCTCGAGTTTCACGCGTGTTTTCCTTCTACCCTCCCGGGACACCTTCAGTTAAAATAAAGTTTATTTTCTCATACTCCTGTGTGTGTTGGCTCTGCTTCTGGGTCCAGCTTGTGCGCTGAACTTCGGTTCATGACACTAATAGTTTTAAATAGAGCACCACAAACAACAGGTATTCCTTTAGAAATAAACTTTTCTTGTGTTACTTCTAAAAACTACAGATTCTTAACTCTGCAACAGTTAGACAGAGTTGGTTACAGTTAGGCCCTCAACAGTCAGCAAAACAAGTCATAAAACAATAAAAGAGGCTGCCTTATCAAGAGCATCCCAGCACTGTAGTTCCATTACAATCAGTTTCCTTTATTTTATCTTATCATGTCAGAGGCCAACTGAAACCAAGTCCACCTATATAAAAACACCCCATCAGACACACAGTAGTTTCCTCAGCACTTCACAATTCCCCCCAAGGTATAGCGTTTTAACTTTTTATTTTTTCGGATCCCAGACACAGCGGTGTGAGGTAGTTAGCACACAGTTTGGACGTGTAGAAAACATTGCTTGTTTGGAACACATCAGCAGAGAGGTAGAGTTCATAGCTGTTCATAAGAGTTTAATTTAATCAAACCTCATTTTACGGATCTAAGTGGCTCCTCATCACTAGCCAATTCACCATTTTATTTAAATATCTGAATTTTCGGAATGAGGATCCAAGCGGGACACAGAGGCTGCTTTAACGCACCAGAATGCAAATATAAATAAAAGCCTGACTATCCTGAGAGCCTAGCTGCAGCGAGACCTTTCTTTCACACGGATTCCTGGATGTGCGTTGGATCCGACTTTGCTACCCACACAGAGCGTTTCTGACAGTCGGGCGCTGTTTATACAATAGAGAAAAGCAACAATACACCGTGTTTCTCTGCTCCAAGGTAAGGATGTCTCTGTTATACCCAGCGCATAAATGTCTCTGTGTTAACGCTGATTATTCAAACCCTGTTGAAAATGTGACACATTTGTTATCCAAAAACATTTCCTCTAAATTTGCAAAGTTACTGATTTAAAAATTATATTTTTGAATTTTTAATTGCATGACAAACATACAATAGACTCTTGAGCATATTTATATAGCTAAATACACAATGGTATAACCGTGCTAAATAAAAGAGGCCCAAGTACCAAAGCACTCTAATGCAAGCCTCTAAACTGCATGTTGATAAGTACGTGAAGCGTACCTCTACAGCTGAAAACAGATTGTATCCATACTTTGAGGATCTGCTGAATTGTTTTTAATGGCACTTTTTTTTTTTTTTTTTTTTTTTTTTTGATGAACTGCGGATGATGATGAATTCCTCTTTATTGTAGAAACAGTCCCTAAGCTGTTGTTGCTCATACTTACTGAGTTCCCTAGCTACTTCCTTACTATGTCAGTAAACTTTTTGAAAAGGAAGCTGCTGTAGATTTAAAGAAACACCTTAATTGAAGCAAAGGCAAAAAAATTGGAATGAATTTTATGTGACTGTAAAGCCAACAATAAGTGAAAATCCAAAAACGCCTCCAATCCTAATGATCTTCCCCCTCTCTCTCTCTCTCTCTCTCTCTGTGTGTGTGTCCTCACAGAAGGAAGGTCACGACAGGAGCTTTTTTCAATCAGTTTTTTACAAGAAGTGTAGCTCATACAATGGTATAAATGTATTATTTGCGATACTTTATAAATATGAACCTCTAAAGATTTTGAGTTCGTGCACATTGTGAATCAAGAATCTAAATATTTGTATCACAATGATTTCTATAAAAGCAATTTTGTTTATGGGGATAATGTGACAAATCTTTTGTGACCCTATTAATGATCAATGGTAATTAAAGAGGAACCCTGGCTCTGGACATTTTCATGACAAGTGACAGCGCTGACATCTACTAACGAGAGAACATGTTTTATCATCATAAACACGGTGATAAGACGCATCGTTAAAGCGTCACTTCAGTAATGTTGACTCATGTTTTTTAATAGATGACTTAAAACACTAAACTCTAATTTCTGTGGTTATTTTAAGTTTACAGAATATAACATGTGGTAAGACGACGAGTTTTACTTCTCATGTTATGTGTATCTATTTATCATGTATGCTACTTTGCTCTGTGGACTGTAAAATGTTTCATTGTGTTCATGAAATAAACCAGACTTTCACTGTCTGCATCTTTTACTGTTTTTCTGCTTTTGTTCACTCCAAGTTTGACAAAACCTACAGATATCCAGAGTTAACTCGCTAACAATGTGGAGCAGTCTCAGTGTATTTAGCTGCTTTTTCCCTGAACACAACCAATCGAGAGAAACGCCTGTAGGCCTCACTTTGGTCATTTTGAACGCTGAAGGAGATTTGTTCAATAGACACCTTATACTAGTGTTTCCTGCACTTAATCCATCACTACTATGTTCTATATAAATCCAGATTCCTTTTATAGTTTGCAGTGAAATTTGTTAAACCGTTGCTTAATGGGACAGAAGTACAAGTCGCTCTTTACTAACACATTTGTAGATGAGTTTAATGCTGAACAACACAGCTAGCAGTCTCACACACTCTTTAGGTTATTCAAGTTTTGTGTGTGTAATGGTTTAGTCTATCAAACCTTACCCTTTTCTCCTCAGTATCACAACAGTATGACTCCCAAAGTACGGCTCAGTAAACAACCTATGATTCTAAAGCCAGAACAGAAAGATACAGTTGGAAGATGAATGATTGCGTTTTTATGATGTGTAGTAAAACGACCCCCTCTTCTTCTTCTCTGTGTTGTGTGTGTTGTGTGTGTGTGTGTGTGTGTGTGTGTGTGTGTGTGTGTGTGTGTGTGCGTGCCTTAGAAGTCAAATAATACATTAGCCATACTTAAAAAAACATCTGAATTTCATTTAGAACTGAGATTCTAAGTTGTAAGGAGGAATCTTATGCACAGCCAGAAACATGTTTCCCCACTTTCACAATGCTGAGGTGCCAAATCCACAACCCCCAACAAATGGTTTGTTACACGCGGGTGTGAAGGGCAAGCTTTACTTACACAGCCTCACACACAGTAGATTTTTAAAGTTTTTTTGGGTACAGTGGTTTAGCCACAGATGCAACATCCACTTTTGATAAAGATCACTCCACCTGTTTATTTCTTAAGAAATTAAGCATCTTTATTAAGCTCTTATTTATACATGTCTACACATTAATAGACACCGTGTGCTCTGAGACATTATAGTCTTCTACTTCTGCTTCCATCGGTTTGCATTTTAAACTCCCAGCCTTTCAGGTTGTTATGAACGGCTTATATTTCTAACATTTTGTGATGTAAAAGTGAACCATGTTTTTTTTTTTTTTTTTAATCTTCTGTTTGATGGAAGGACTTAAGACACGAGTTATTTAAACAATTCTAAATGACCGTGTGATGGCCATAGTACTTTATGTGGGCCAAATGTGTTAAGGATAATGTTTATCAATGTAAAATTGCAAAGAACCTTTGAATAGATTATAACATTTTGTAAACAGATACCTCAGAAGCTGTACTGGTAGATCTATGTATGTAAGGTAAAACTTTCCGCAGTACTTCCACTTAAGTAACTAAACACATAAAGTCACCCTTACCAATAATCCACTGCTCCTTGAAAAAAAGTAGCACAAACAGACAACTTACTGAGCAATGATAAGTAGAGCTACCCGAGGCCGAGACTCAAGCAGAAGAAAATTAAAAGTTGTTGTTTTTGTGGCTCGAAAAATTAAAGAAAGTATGTTTAATAATTCAACAAGACCCGCACCTTCAACACATGTACATTCAAATTTTGGAACAGGCTCAACATTGCTGCTGTTCAATAGTTTTTATCCGTTCGAAAAAGTCATTTTACGGCTTTAATGTTTCCAGCTGATAAGGAGAATGAGTGCGTTTCAAATGTGCGTCCAAAGGCTTTAAACATCTGCTTTGTCTGTAACGACAGTATCAAACTACAGAGCATTGTTTTACTAAAATTCAACATTTTCCGATGAAAATTTGGCTACTTTTTTTTTTCTTTACTGTAACACCCACCTCAATGCCATTTTTAGGATATTCTTGGTGATCACATTTTTTTCATATTTATGCTTTTGGCACTGAGGGTATCTAATACGCATGTTGTCACTGTGTTTGTACTACCAGCTGTGAGGGCTCTGCTTTTGCTTTGAGCAGTCTGTTTTTATTTTGTCTCGTGAGTGTGTGTGTTTTTCAAACGAGATCCTCGTCAGTTTGATTTTGTTACCACAAACTTTGTGTGAAGTTCACAACAGAGGTAAAGAGATTTAAACACCCCAGTTTAAGGAGGCAGGCAGGGGTTGGACCACCTGCACAGGACAGGTGAAGCAGAGAGTGTCGGGGGAGATGTGCAACAGAAGCAGAGGGAACATTTTACAAGATGATAAATGGCAGATTTAGATGATTAAGGATTTGTTGACAAGATTAAAAGACACGTCCGTCAGAGTTCAACAACATTACAGTTTGATTAAATAAAAAAGTTTTTAGACTACACAAGGTTCATTTTCTCCTCTGATAGTAATCATATTAAACATGTCAAGAAAGAAAGAGTATAAAGAAAATAGTAAATGTGTGTCTAATTAAACTCTTCCTGTGAGCCTTACATCATCCTTTAATATGTTCGGTGTTACAAACTTGAAGAAGCACGGAAAAGATCATCAGACATTAATCTAATCAGTTTTCAGCCTTCATTCATATTGAAAAGTTGAAATCTTCCCTGCTAGACCCAAGTGCAGCGTTTAACACCGTCGGCCAGAACATTTTATTACAGCTATTATTAAATGGAGAGTCCTCTTCACACACTGAGGTTAATTATGAAGCTCCACAGGCTTCTGTGCAAAGACCAGTTCTGTTTACATTATACGTGCTTTAGAAGACATAGCATACCACAGGTCAGCTCAGCAACATTTCGACTTTGGCTTGTTTTTTCTGGTTAACGTTAATTACGTAATTTAGAATTAAAGTTTAGTGTTCTTAGCATTTAGGATGGCCGTGGCGAGTAACTCAAGTGCTGTAAACATTTCATGAAACCTCATCAAAAGTTATCTGAGTTGGAAGGGTGGCTGTTAATAAGCCATTCTTAAGGAAGGAGAACAGAGAAAAATAAGGCTGAGGTGTGCCAAATTACACAAGAAATTGACTGGAAAAAGAAATCAGCTGTAATATGTCTTATGGAGTAATGAATCCAAATTTGAAATATGCATGGAAGAGGTCCGAAGAGAGATACAACAGTGAATGTCTATAGCCGTCTTTAACACAGCGTGGATACTCTACCGTGCTTTGAGGCTGGATTTCAGCCAGTGTTGTTGGAGCTCTTATCCAAATTAATCAAATTATGAATGTAGAAAAGTTCCACCAGATTTTGATCGACCATGTAATACCACGTAGTGTCTGATTGGCTTCAACTTCATTTTTCAGTACGACAATGATCGCAAACATACTGCCAATGTAGTCAAAGTATGCCTGGATGAAACAACGCATCAGTCATGGATTGATCTCTCCAGGGTTCGAACCTCAAGATAATCGAAGCAGTGTGGGATCATCTTGACAGAAAACAAAACAAAAGGCAGCCAGCATCCAAAGAAGAGTCTCGGATGTCTTTCAAGAAGCCTGCAGAACTAAGAAATTACAAGAAAGCTTACCTATTAGAGTTTAAGCTGTGTTGAAGAATGAAAGGCAGCTTTAACTGAACAAAAGGGGAAAAAAATCCCACATTGACAGCTAACTCAAGAGACAAAAAGCATTAGAACTCAAGTCATTACCTTACTTAAGGATAAATAAGTTAATTAATTACATTAATGCATAAGCAGAAAATAACCTACAGTAACTGCTTTGCGATATGGAAGTGCAAAAGACAACTGAAAGGGAGGATAGTTTCTATATATGTGGTTTCTATTAAGGGACAGAGGAACGATAAGAAACGATAAGAAATCAAGGACAAGGAGTGTGGTGTAGATAAGTGAGGAAATCCGATCATTACTACAAATTTAGTTGAAATTTAAATATTTTAACTATGGTGCCTCCTGTGAGGGCTGTCTGTTTTCCACATTCTGCAACGGTAAAATACGACTTAGAGGCGGATATTTGTTTTACTTTATGGGCAACAGTTGTCTGACCTTGTTCTTGCTGTTGACAAAACTCGCCTCATGGTTGACTCTTTCCCACAGAGGGGGGTGCTTTAATAAACTTATTCGAAAATTAGCTTTTTTCCGCTAAGGCTTATTTTATTGGGAGATGTACGAAATTATTTACCGGGTTACAAGCAATGATAATATCGGCTGTTGACTCCTCAGCGGATCAACATTTTCTATCTATTGAGAAAACCCATTGTAAAAGTAATGAAGAAAAAAAAAAAAACTCTTCCGCCGTCTCACTCCTCCTTGACCCGCGGTGTGTGTGTGTGTGTGTGTGTGTGTGAAACAAGATCGCCTGTCGCTGCAATTATGGTTTGTTTTTCAGTCTCTCAAAAGGAAAAGTAGTATTCACTAAGGGATATTTATTCATTTTTTACACATAGGCAGCCTGTAGGTTACAAGCGGATAGAAAGTTCTTCTTTTCATCACAAGCTATGGTGTATCTTAAAGGTTTTTTACAGCGTCTGTATTATAGGAAAATAAAATACTATTGAAATCTCTACAGGAAGTCAGTCTTTATTCCCATTACAAACGCCGGTGCAGCTTAAGAAAGTAAAATTACACCCGCTATTGTAAAAAACAGAGAAAATTGTCATAATATCGAAACAGAATTCAAACTATGAGTTTGCGGAAAACTAACTGCCGCTCTGTCTCTCTATACATCACAGAATCATCTGCTGCATCACCGCTGTGCTTCAGGAACCATACACAGTAAAAATCGGAGTGTTAAAATAACACTTAAAGAGTTAAATTTAACACTGGTCCCGAGTCTATTTGGTCCCATTCGGAATTGGTGTTAAATCAACTCTTTCTATAGTGTTAAAATTTTAGAGTAAAATTAACTCTAAATAGAGTAAAAATTTAACACTGAGTAACACCGCAGAGTGTTAAATGAACCTAACACTACTAGTAGTGTCATATTATTTACTCTAACATAGTGATAAATTAACTCTATTTGAGTAAAATTCCACTGATTTCTAACACTGAATTGAGTTATTTCAAGTTAACACTGGGGGTTCAAATAACTCTGATGAGAGTTGATGTTACTCTATACTGTGTTATTCATACACTTTTTCTTGTGAAAAATTAGCTCTCATAGAGTAAAATTTTAAATTAATTTTACACCAAGTAGTGTTACTAAAACTCTTCCTCTTCCAGCATGAAAACCTGGTTTCTAATAATGCTTTAAAATATAAAACAAGTAAGCAAAAACCACAACTAGATAATACGTTTAACGGCTTTATTTTGATGTCAGGCTCAAAATATTAAAACATCTCATGTAGTGTACATAAAACACTACACACACAAAAACAGTCATAAAACACTTTAAAACAATGAATTTAGTTCGGCATAAAATGACAATATGGAACCACATACAGGGAGGAATCAGAAGTGCCATACTTCATTTGAAGATCAAATGGTTTGAAGTAACACAGCTCTTTTATGTTCAACACCTTCAGCACCATATTGGGGTGCATTCTGACCTTAAATGCATGATAATGGTCATCAAAACACAGGGTTTCCATCAGTTTTCCACAGAGCAATGCAATGTCATCTTTCACAACAATACTTTTGATCTTATAAAACACTGGAATCTCAGACACTACCTCTGTACAGATGATAAAGTCAGGGCGGTACTCTGTACCATGATGTTTTATCCACTTAGCTGAAAAAACACTGGTAGACAACGCAGCTCCAAATTTTAAAGCAATTTCTGGACCTTCTTTCAGCTCTCCAAGTGTCACCATCTTTCCTGGTCCTAAAGCTAATCTTTCGAGGCTAAAAGACTCCCAATACATGGCCATACAACTTTGGTGTTTCTTGGCCAATGTCATTGTAATGTTTTTAAAGCTTTTTAATTGCTTCTTAAAGAAGTTATGTTTGGCTTCGTAACGCATGCACCACATGTGCAGAATTGGGCCAATATTTCGTATACTGCGAGGGTAATGTATCATGAAGTGATGCTTTGGTAGGAGACTGAGTGTAGGAAATAACTGCTTAAAGAGCTGATGATGATCAATAATTAAATGTTTGAGGTAGATGGTCATACCTTCTGACAGCACTGGTGAAAACACAATATTGACAATTTGTAGAAGCAGAAGTAGAAGATGCCAGTAGCTATCACCCACCTGTACCAAATCGCCAAACATCAAAGGTACATTACGCAATAAGCACCAAGATTGAATTGCATTTAGTCCTAAATCATTACTGCCATCAAACAACTTTACCCTTGGTGGGCGATTTCGCTGCTGATTGAAGCCATAGTCAAAGGCATGTATTCTACCAGCAAGTTGTTCAGCACTTAGGAAGTTCTCCTGAATGTACTGCAGCACAAGTTTCACCTCTAACTGAGCAACTCCCTCCAAAATGTCATGCATGATATCTACAGAAAAATTGTTGGCTGTGTTGAAATATTTAAGTGAATTCAAGAGACAAGTGCGTTTCACACCACATACATGAGGTAGCGTAGGATCTCTTTGTACACTTTCACAGTGCTGCTTATGCATATCAAGAGTTCTTAGTGCAACACCAGAATCATCTTCACAGAACACACTTTGAAAACAATCCTTCTCAAGCAGACAAAAACGACAACAATATCGAGCTGCAAATGACACCACGAACCCAAACAGACTATGCAAGCCAAGATTGTCCCCAGTGACCTGGATTACAGTGCCATGAACCAAGTGTTTAAACATGGGAAGTTTCAGTCCCTCTGTCTCAAGAACTTTCAGATCATTGACAAGTGGCTCAAGGATTGAATTAAAGCCATAACGCTTTGAGTCTTGTGCATGAAAAAGAGCACACAAATGAATATTGACCAACAACGAATTAAAGATTGGAGGAAAATTCCTTAGTGTAAAGTATATTGCACCTAATTTATGTACACCCTTTTTAGAGCCCAGGGGATTTGCAGTTTCAAAGTCATCATAAAACAGTTGAATTTGTAAGGCATCTTTTTCTGCAGAAAATAGGGGACATCTTTTAACATAGGCAGCATCGATTAAGTCTGCATACACACCTTCTCTGGACATATTCCTCGACTTGAACATGTCGACAACATGGTGGTTTTGAAAGATAGTTTTCAGTGTTTCCAAAATAGGAACATATGCAAACCTATCGGTTACAATGACTTGATCAAAAGTCCCTGTGATCTTGTTTCTTCTACTGTCAAATCTTGTGCCAAGCACCATTTCAACAGGTTCAACAGTTGCCCATTTTTGTTTAAAGTGCCTATTTCGTTTAGCTTCTGAATTTAACAGTGTGAATGGGTTTTCAAAGTTTTTGAATGACTGCTCTAATTTCTTTTTACTTGAAGTGTCCTGTGAAGGTAAGCTCTGTAAAGCTGCATCTTTAGCCTGAGTATGAATCTCAAAAAACACTTCCTCCATTGAGGAGACAAAACTATTCACAGTAGATTGGCTTAATCCAGCTGCCCTGAGCTGTGCAACAGTAGAGGCACACATATCCAAAGTGCTCTTATTTGAACTTTTCAACATTTCAGATGTTGTGGGTGTTTCTTCTACATTAGTTGACACCACCTGCCCTGTAGTGATAACTTCTTTAATTGCCACATCAGGCTGTAAATTAACATCAGTGTCAGCCTGTTGGTCGAAATAGTTAAGGTGTTTGGTATTTAAATGTTTTCTAAAACCTGAAAAAGTGCCAAACACACAGCCACAGTCACGCTGGGCACATTTAAGGCGAAGATTTCTTACGGGTAAGTAACCATGGACTAACCGTAAATGCCTAACAAGCATGTTTGAACCAGTAAACTCAGCCTGACAGACAAAACACTTCATGATGGAGAATTAACCTTCAAGCCCTAACGAAGCAACCTTGTCCTTATTTCAGCAACTCTGGGACTTTCTTTGATTTTGCCAACATCTATATTGTACACAGTGGTTTGGATGAATGTGTACATGTTGTGAAGCATGGTGTTGTAAGATGTGCCAAACACAAAATGTGCTTTAAACAGTTCATCAAAAGCACCAAGTGAAGAGGTAGACTTGCATGGTATGGCATTCTTGTCAAGAATAATGAAGAACTGGTGGATGTCATGCTTTTTCACCCCAACAGCCAGGAGGTAGGGTTGAGTGCTGGTAGTGATGGCATCAAGGTGCTCTTGGATATTTGTTCCAGTCTGAAAAGACAAATACAGACAGGCAATAAGAATCAAGTGTTTCTTAAACTGGTAATTCATACCATAAAAATAGAAAAGAAACAAACCTTCTTGAAGACCACAAGATGCCTTTCTGCTTGAGAAGCTGACACCTTTCCTGGTCTCTTCCGACCCTGACCAGATGGTGGAATCAAATGTAATAGCAATAGAATCGCTGAGAGGTCACTGTCCCAGCCTGAAAAAAAAAAAATTGGTTTTATAATAAAGTTGAATCATCCTCATCAATAACAAATTTCAATGCATCTGCATTGACAAAATGTTTGAGTAGACCCAAAATACAAAAGGACAGCTGTTCTGTGACAAACATTATATATCCTGTGAATGTTCTAATTAAAGAAATAACAGCTCACCAATGTCAGCATTAACTTCAGTGGCATCCTCAGGAGAGTCAGCTGCCAGCAAGAGTTCTTCCAGGTCACTGGTAGAAGGAAGCTTTCTGCCTTGTTGGATAATCTTTCTTTTGAATGTTGTTGGCCACCTCTCCAGCAACCTGCCTGATACATCCTCACCAAACATCAGTACAAAATCCTGTTCGATCTGTAACAGGGATAGAGAACAGAGAATTATATCTGCTATCTGCAAAAAATAAAATGTGTTTACATTGTCAACGTAATGAAAAATATTCACCAAGCCTTTGATATCTTTGAAACGTGGAAACACAGACAGTATGTTGCTTGACAGCAGGGGGTCAAGGACCATGTTGTGTCGATAAACAAATGTCAACTTCATCTTCTTCTTGACTGTGTCTTCATCAGCTGAATGTTTCATCAGAGAGATTGCTTCCTTGCACTCATCCTCACTCAGCACGTTCTCTGTAACAAACTGCAACTCTCGTCTGACAGTTGGTCCACCACACTGGTCTTCACCCGATGATCCATCTCCTGGTGCTAGACAATATGAAATACAACTTTATCAAAACTAATAATAACATTTGATAACCATTATTAATACAGAACCACAATTTGGAACTGTATTATACGTTTCCACTGAATTATAAGTGTTACCTCCAGATGTTAATCGCCTCTCTTTAGCAGTGCATCTCTGTATGGTTTTAATCCTCCAGGCCAAGTACCCAGTGCCACTCTCGCCATCATAATAATGTTCCTTGGAGAGTGACATATACAGACATTTTGTTTATTAATTTATCAGTAAGTTATGTGACCATGAACAGTTGATAAGGACATACATTTTGGCAGGATTTAAAATTTTGATTTTAGTTGTATCAGTTATTGCTGTTAGCTACTTACATAGCCATTTTTTGAGTACAGGTCACTGAGGTAAGGGAAGAAGGTTACAATTCCTCTGGCATACATTTCTTTTACCTGCCGTGGTGGTGATGTACTGCAAGATCAAAAGGAAAAGAACTAGTCAGCTTCGCTGGAATTAATAGAGATTTAAAATAATTTGAAAATGATAGTAAAAATCACAGGGCCAGAAATAAATTACCCATTTTTTTCTGTCATGTCAGCTACCAGTATGTTGACCATTTTTCTTCTGGTTTCATCCACCAGGGACTTGGTCCAATTGTACTCATTTATTATACGTTCTCCACCAGGTTTGCTTGTGAGAATGGATTCCACCAACTGGAAAACACAATAAAAACATTCTACATGTTGATATAACCACCACAGACACTTCTGCAACAGATGTTTCCAGACCTTAAAAATAGGAGCAAAACAAATCAGTTTACATGGTCCCTCCATAGACTCATTTTATACACTCTTTGATTAAACAATGTAATAATGACACCAAAAAAAAAAAAAAAAAAGACATCCAATGAAACACAAATCACTCAAACAAACCTGTTTCATATTTGATGGTTAGTACCCCGGTTGAGGGATCTGTTACTATATCCTCAAAAACATCCTCATCCAACTCAGTCCCTGAACTATCAAAAACTTTCACTCCTTCTGTTACGGCTGGCGCACCAAACTTTGCAAATGCTGGAAACAAGCACACAAGTTTGTGTAAACAAAAAGACATGACATTTAATGTTTTGTAGCTTAAAATGAAGATCATTTCAAGATACTCTTTCAAAAATGAGTCAGATAAACAAAGCCTAAATTATTAAGCGCCTCTAACATGCTTGATAAGTGGTAGATTAAAAGGAGTGACACTCACATTATGCAGTTTTTCCCCCCACTAAATATACATTCATAACTAAGATGCTTCCAAAACACAGATCATTTTCAATTAATCATAAAATGCAGTTTGAAGAGACTAAATAACAAAATGAACTTAAAGCCTCTTGTACACCTTTTTAATACAATGTTGGTTTCTTACCGGCAATCAAAAACTCCTTAAGGCTTGGCTCAGATACTCTAACAAATTTCTGCACACCTCCGAGTTTTGCTTTAAGCAGCATGCTTCCTGTAGACAGTAATTTCTTATAGTCAGTGCTCTTCATTGAACTACAGTAAACAGAAAATGTGAATATTAAAACAGTCCCATAAACAGCCTTGCAATGTGATTTCTTACACTGTATGTTACTTTTATGTCAGTGTAACAAGGTGTCAAGATATAATCCTCAATACAAAACTAAAATAATAACTACTACTTTTTACCATTTGTCTGACCTAACTTAGCACTAGGGAGCCAGTATTTTGTTCATCTTTAGTTTAACATACTGAACAGTCTGGTAACCAAAATGGAAAAAGCAGCAGGGTAACTTTTGTCAATACCATCAACTCACAATAAATACAAACGCTGTCATCTTAAATTCAAACTACTAAAAAAATGCATTAAAAACTGAATCCTGGACATTTTGGATATTTTATCAAGCTTATAACACCTGCTGGTTGTAATCCTGTAACTGTAAAATCGCTGAAGACAGCCGAGTTAAAATAAGACAATAACCTTACTAAAAACGACCTCTATATCTGGTACCTAGGTATCAAAAAAAAGAAAAAAAGAAAGATGTAACATTTAGTGTACAATTTTAATTAGTTAATGCTTGAGTTAGGTAATTTAAAATTTAACGCTAACTAGCGAATTGCCCGCGCACTGAGGTTAGCCAAAATGCTAGTTAGCTAGCTAATGTTAATATATAGATCCCAACACATGGAGGGTTTCATTTAATGGAATTTCGAACATGCTAGAACACAACACAATCACCACTACACACTGAAATAAATTTTGATAACAAGCCTTACAGTCCAACACTGATATCAGTCAACTTTTTAGCTAATTAACAACCTTACATTAGCATACAGATAGTGTCACATTTGCTTCTGGTACAAAATGAAATATATAATAAACATGGACAAAAGGAATGTAACCTTATTTTAACGTGCTACCTGTGCTTAAAATGTCGAATTGTTGGTTTAATAAGTAAATATGAACAACTTACCCTGCAACTGATGTGAAGAAAATGGCGTCGTGAAAAATCCTCTTGGTTTGAAAACCAGTCTGTGGTGGGAGGAGCTTTCTAGAGTAACGTTGACACTGTCTCTTTTAACTCCAGGAATCATCACCCACACTGGGGGGCGTTTTGCTCCAGCTGTTGTTATAATGACTCTATTAGAGTAAATACACTTTAACACTGCTGATTTAACACTGGGAAATTTACTGTGTACCCCCCCCCTCCCCTCATGCTTAGGGAACATGACGCATCAGGTCTGAAAATGACTAGACACTTCCGGAGTATTTCCGGTAGGGTCATAAGGTCCGGATCGAGGCCTTCCATAGTAAATATGCTGTATTTGAATATGTCATATTCAAAGCCTTCTTCTTTGGGAGAGCAGATCTCATCGGACACAGGAACGCTGCTGGGCTGCAGAAGGAAATCCATCTTGCGTCTGTGCCTTAGAAATTGTGACGGACTCCACCTCTCTGCTTTTTTATTCTCCTCCCCCGCTGCACTCCCTCCCTCTAAAAACTTTTTTTTCCCAACAACAGATGGCGCTCTTCCGGAGGTTTCCCCCCTCCCTTCTCAGGATGCAATTCGACACGCTTAGCAACAGATGGCGCGCTTCCGGGGTTCACCCCCCCTTCTCCGGATGCAATTCGTCACGCTCATTACACACTTCCGGGGGGGAGGGGGGAGGTCAAAAGGTCGTGATTAGGGCCATCAATCACTTCGGATTAAATTTTGTCATAAGCTGTATGGGAGTATCTCTCTACTTAGTATTACTTTTAGTGACAAAAAGCAATAGTTATTTGTTTTTTTTTCATGTCACGCGGATGTTGATGTACTCGGAGCTGCTCAGTCCTGCAGTTTGTCAAAGCCGGGCCTTCAGGCACACAAGATTTGTAATGTGTTTTTCTGACCCAAGACACCTGCAGTCCCTTCAAACAGTAAGCATGTCTATTAATGCTCACTCTTTCTAAATATTTAGCAGCAATGATATTTTAAGCCGTGTTTAAAACTTTTATTTAGTTCACTCCTGAGTGTTTTGCATTTAATAAAGATCTTTTTAGATTTTTAGCTCGATACCAGTTTCAATCTTTGAAATAAGAAGGATACTTAAGCGTATCACCCCAGTCACCCCTCAGGCGTTCTCGTACCCGTTAGTGCATGAACTTGCATTAGAGAACTCTACTTTTCCTACCACAGTCTGTATGTGTCATCTACAACTTTATGTACTTTATGCGCTTTCACAGTGGTCACACTATCTTGCAAATTTCTAAGACTTTGTTCAACATTGACAGTGTCTTTTAACTCAAACAGGTAGACTTCTGCCACTCCTCTGGAGTGAAGCCCTCCAAATGCAGAATCTTCTGTGCTGCAGGTATAAAAACACCCATTCCAGTCTTTTTGTCAGCTATGAAAAAGTAATATTTTTCAAGTGGAGAACGGCATGAATGTTTCATTTTACACCTTACGCAAATATCTTGGTGGTGCATTGGATAATTGCATTTAGAACGGAGGTGAGTTTGATAAGCTCCAAAATTGCTGTGTGCAACAGGCTGTCTGTCTCGTCGTGGTGCTGAAAAGTTGGTTCCTGGGGCTGGAGATTCAAGGGACCGCAGACTTTTTTAAGTGCTATTTGTCCAGAGTTTTGGCAACCCAGTCGAGATCCGCTGGCTCTCAGACATTGGTACAGAAGACATTACTTCTTTTTTTTTTTTTCTCCTCCAGAGAATCTCCAGAAACCTGATGTTTTTTTTTTTCTTTTCAGAAATGTAGATCTATCTAGTCTTTTATATCACTTGAGTGTATGAGGAATATGTAGTTTCATTTAATAATGGATTCTTTGAATTGTACATAAATATGAATTTTACTCATGGCTGGTAAAAATGATTTGTATGCATATGCAGAATAAAATGTTCTTATGGATACTTTTATTAAAGCTGTACCGGGCACCAAACATAACTACCAAAAAGACAAAAACAAAACAAGTCACGGATTTATTCAAAATCTGAGTAGTGGTATGCTTTTAATCCGTTTTTTGACAATTTGACTCTGTTTCACATACCATCAACTTAAAAATGACTTTCCTGGCTCTTTGAACACTCTCTAACATGGGCTATTGTTTGCAAAGACCAAAAGTTTTTCGGTGTGTGACATGATTTCCTTTACGGAAAGACATGAAAATTAAGGAAGATACATGAAAAATACACACTCCTTGTTTTTTGACTTCTGAGTCATGACTTACATCCTGAAAGATCTGTTTAAACTGTAAGGATCCAGGGAGGTTCCTCTAATTCACAGAATAGGGGTGAAAACTTCACATTCTTTTTCTTGTTGATGTAAAAACAAATGAGAATTAAAACCCTGTGTTGCCTCGGGGCTTTTGAGTCACCGAGATATTTGAAAATATTCCTTCACACACTCCCCTGCTGCCGATACTGTAGTAATACAGCGAGATGATTGTTTATCTTATTGTCATCTGTGTTTCAAAGACATTATGTTCTGATTTTATGGAGTTGCATTTTGCCCTACCCTTTCAAGAGTATTGTTAAAGTTTATAGTTATAGTATGTTTTTATAAATATATTTATAAAAGACCTGGGCTGCTTGCTGAAAAATGGGACCAGGGTTTCCCCCACACTGAGGTGTGGCTTGTAGTAAACAACAGGTTCAGCTTGATTCACATAACGGGGGTTGAAAACATTCTTTGTCTTACCGATGTAACAGACAAAAACAATGAATACTAAGGACCTTGATGAGCAGAGCTTTTGAATGGAGTCCTTTAATGCAGTTTCATTACACACATAAGATAAGATAAAGATGTTTTAAGATGTGTGGTTATCTGCAGAGACCACGTTGTAGAGCAGGGGTCCCCAATCCCAGTCCACGAGGGCCGATGTCCCTGCAGGTTTTAGCTCTCACCCTGGGTCAATACACCTGAATCACATGATTAGCTCATTACCAGGCCTCTGGAGAACTGCAAGACATGTTGAGAAGGTAATTTATCCATTTAAATCAGCTGTGGTGGGACACATCTAAAACCTGCAGGGACACTGGCCCTTGTAGACTGGGATTGGGGACTCCTATTTGGACAAAGAAGACAGATGGTATGAAAGAGGAGTGAAAGAAGCCATCTATGTCCACTGTGAACACAATCTTTGGACAGAGATGGTGGTTTACCACACCAACTGTCTGCCATCTACAATCCAGTTTTGAGATGCCTTCCCAGGTGCCACTCACATTCTGAGCCTTTTGACCTCAGGAAATCACATGATCGGGTGGATCTAGGTCACACAGAAGGTTTCCCCCAAAACCTTGGCTGATTGTGACCTACACACATTTTCACACCTTGGCTCATGTGATTAGGTAAACAGACCATCAGGGGGTCCATGTCTCTCTCCACCATTTGACCTTAGAACTGAAGAAGCTTCTGGGATGAGAGGTGAAACTATGTATTAGGTGCTTTTTTTCCTGAACACCAGCAGGAGACTGACTGAGAGAAATGCCTTTAGTCATCCACTTTGAGCATTCTGAACATTGAACATGGAATGTTCAAATCCATACTTTATTATTTTTTATAAATAAGTTAGAAACGATCTTCGTTTTATATTTTCATTTTGCTTTTCTTACTACATTAGTATAACCACTGAATCGCTGATTCCACACGCTGACGCACGTGTGCAGGTGAAGAAGCCGAAACTTTCCTATTACTACTTTTAAATGCAAAATTTTTCCACATAATAATATAATACAGCGTTTCGTTATCTTTTGCTTTTTTATTTTCTATTTTCATTTAAATTTGGAAAACAATTTCAGGTCAGAAGGATAAAATTTGATACTCTGAAATCACACATCGACGATCCTCTGTTGACCGGAAGATAATCGTCTTATTTACAAACGATCTTCGGCAGTGACGTCGCGGCAGGCTGGAGCGGGCGGAGCGGACTGGCGCCGGGAGATTCGAGCTCTGAAGGCGGGTCTGCCTGACTGCATTAACCGCTGTGAGAAGAAGTAGTAACTCGTCAACACAGCAGCTGGACCCTCTAGATTTGCTTCTTCGACTTGCTTCTGCCATGTTGCTAACTACTGTGGAAGTTGAGACCGGGATCGGCAGCTGTTAAACCCTCACAGGTAGGTAGGGTTCGATCCTAACCGCGCCGCGACGACTACCCGAGCACAGCACAGCCAAGCTGGCTAACAGCGCTAATAACGAGCCTACTAACGTTTACTTTTCTTTTTTGTGTACGTACAATGGTTACCATTACCTTTGGTAATACGCCAATATGTTTAAGCACTAAGCATAAGAGTAAATTTACATTAAAGCGTTTTTACTGAATCGCTCCACTCCAATGCTAGCTAACTTTAGCTCCGTGGTTATCTGGAGGTAAAACGGAAATCACAGAAAACAACAGGTGTTCTCTCCAGATTGTAAAACGTTGCTCTTGTGCCGATAAGTAACAGTCAAGGTGAAGCTGAGTGGAGTTTGAATAGCAGTGACTGTTGGCGGTTTTCTTGCTCCGAGGCCTCTATGACCTCGGGCTTTAGTTCGGGGCTCAACCGAAGAAGGCGCCTGCGTCTCCCGGGGAGCGCAGCGAAGAGTATCCGCTGGAACGACATGGTAGAGACTTTTCAGGAATGGTTTTTCAGCTGTTTGTTGATAATGACTGCTTTAACTGTAGGTTATCCATATTTTAGCTTAGTGATGCTTTTAAAATCAGACCTAACGCGTTGTTCCAATCCTCCTCATGTCCACAACCGACTTTAAGTTTTTGCCAGGTTAGGATGCAGATAGATCTTTTTGCGTTACCTAAGTTTCCCACCACAGTCTTGTAGTCTTCCTCATCACTCTTTCTGTTACATCCCACTGCTGCAGAATAATCAGACAATTTCTGAAGGTGGCAGGTCTCTGTGCAGTAGCTGAAGTCTGTGGTGGAGAGGCGCTGGTCCCTGCAGGGACCAGGGTTGCTGACTAGGGCTGGGCCATATTATACCGTTCACGGTAATACCGGTATAATGTTAGGCAACGATAGGAAAATGAAATATCGCGATAGAATGGGAGTAAAACGCGCATGCGCAGTGCCTTTGTTTTCATACGCACATGGCCGATTGTTGAGTGAAACAGATGAACCAGAATTGGTTTGTAAAAATGGTGCAACTTCCGTGATGTGGAACTGGTTTGGTGTTTGTCCGTCAGATACACAACAAAGCACATTTTTTTGCAGAACATGCAAGCGGCTGTTGTTATTGTCATATTTGTCGGACTAAGATGCTCTTAAATCTGGGAGTAATCTGGGTCCTAAACTCCGTATACTTCAGGTCAAACAACACTGCAGCATCACTTAGAGTTAAAAACTGTCTAAATTCTTTCATCTTTAATAAAACGATCAGCATTGCTGCTTTACCAGGTGTAACTATAAAGTTTAACTTCCAGGCATCCATGAAAACAAAAGTTATTACATTTAACGGAGTTAGAAGTTAGCAGGAAGCTAGCGGAAGTTAGCTCGCTAGTTTCGCTAGTTACCTAAGCATGATATTGCATGTTCTGACTGAGAGATTTCTGAAAAAAATCAAACGTACAGCTCTGCTATCACTTCCAACATAAATGAAGACAGGAAACTAAACAGCAGTGACGTTTGTAGGGTTACTGAAGTTGGGCTAGCTGGTATATAATGATGTGCTACGTGATCGCTAGCGACACAGCTATGTTAGCATAACATAAACAGTGAAGCTGGAGGACGAACACTAACACTTTTCCACTTATAAAAGTTAACGTGAAGGTTCTTCATGGTTAGAGACAAATGCAATCGCATGGCAGGATGCTGTAAACGGACCAAACTTCAGTCAGGAGAACAACTGAGATAATCCATCCACAATACGAGGTTAGTCATTAATATACTGCAACAACATGGGAATAGAGCAGCTGCAGAGAATTCAACATTAATGAATCAAGGGTACAGAAGTGGAGGAAGCAAGAAGAATGAGTTTAATAAAGTTTGATTTATCTGACTGCTTTGTTTCGCTTAATGTGCCTTATAATCCCGTGCACCTTATGGTCCGAAAAATGCGTACTGCACACTGCAGTTTAATGTTGCAAAGCACCTCTTTTTAACCATATAACCATATTATACGTGGTTATGCTCAGGATATGTCAGCCCATTTCTACTGGAAATGCCTTTTGGTTAAACTTTCAGCAAGGAATTTGCATTTGCACTGTTACATTTTTATAAAGCTTTAATGTACATAAAAACCAGCTTCTTGTTTAAGTGAAAATAAATGGAAGGTTGTCTTTTTGCGCTAGTAATGTTGTGGAGTTGTATTTTGTCTCGCATCAATTATATCGTCGGTTATATCGTTATCGCAAATTTTCAAATATATATCGTGATAAATATTTTTGGCCATATCACCCTGCTCTATTGCTGACCACACTGTCTCTCACATACTGTATGTGTCCACCTCCCTCATCTAAGCTTATCGCCTAGTAGAGTTGGACAGATGGTGTTAAAGTCACTGGAGAAGTTAAAAAATATTATTTAAAAAAACAAACTTTTTTTTTCTTGAACTGTGCTTGTTAGCTTGTCCAGGTGGGTGTAGAGATAGTTGAGCAGGTAGAGACTGGCTGAAGGGGGTCATAAACGGGCTGATCATGGACCTGAGCTGATTTGTGCTGATAGTGCCACAGGTCTGTCTTGGGCAAAGCCACAAGGTATGTGACCTCTGTGACCTCTTCCACTGCATGGGGACCTTTTCCATATTCGGGCTTGTCCTAAAGATGCAATGGAACCACATAACTGGGTAGCGCAAGCTCTGAGGACTACTGGCCCCATCTGACTCTGCATCTGGTCAGCAGTGTGGTGACAGATGGGGGGAGGAGTTGTAAAATTCGGAAAACACAGTGAGCCTGTGAGGAGGGGCAAAAATGGGGGAGGGTTGAAGGTGTATGGGAGGAAGGCTCAGTGTGGGGAAGGAGGGAGCTGCAGCCACAGGTTTTAAGCTGTTAAAGAGCAGAATTGGTTCACAGATTTGGTTTGGCTCACACCACTACTCCTGGGTAGCCTCTCCACTCCAGACTTCACTCATGATGTGCTGCTTCCACTCCATATTCTTTCTGTAGTTTCTGTTGGCATGCATTTGTTTTCACTTCCCTTTGACTTGTTCATACGTTCTCCCTGCTGAAGGCTATATTCTTTGTTTTAAGCAGGACATTTGTTACCCCCCCCCTTCCTTGTTTGGATAAAACTTGACAGTCTCTGTAGTTGAGATCTCCTCATTCCAAGTTATCGCAGGCAGCCTCTGTGTTTTTATTTTTTATTTTTTATTAATTCTTTCCTTCTTTTTCTGTGCCTCTTTAAGGTGGCCCCCAGAGACAAAGCACATACAAACTCCAAAAAGCACGTGCAAACTCCAAAACACAACGGAAGTGCTCCAGAACGCTAGGGACAGTGTTGAGCTCGATTTGTAAAATAAAGTGCAAGTTTGTTGCAAACGCTTGGAGTTGGATACCGGCAGAAAACACCTGCAAGAATAGAACAACCACGCTTTATAAGAAAGGTAATGTGCAAACTGTTGTTTGTTTGATATGTTTTTAATTACTATGAACACTTGGTTTATGGTGGAGTCAAATCTGACGTTAGCTAACAGTCACTGTGCTTTGCTCAGAGAGAAGCTCAACACTGCCCCTAGCGTCCTGGAGCACTTCCGCTTTGTTTTGGAGTTTGTACGTGCTTTGTCTCTAGGGGCCACCGTACCTCTTGACTAGCGGGACGTACCTGAGGGTGAGGAGAACCGAGCTGTGATCTGTTTCCAATGGACAACCTGGTCAGGTGCACGAGAGGCACTAGAGATTTGCTTGTTTACTGTCCAGTGTGCAGGGATGAGTCAGATTAAACATGTGAAAGGTTTTGTTGTGGAATTTGGCTTTTTAGGGTTTTATAAAGAATAAAGTTTGCAGGGATCACCCAGTGGAAACTTCTATAGCAGAAGGGAAATAAGGATTATTGTTTAAAGCCGGTGGGTTTAATGAGCCACACAGCGCAAACTAGGGCTGATATATATTAGGGGTGCAACGATACTCGTATCGATATTGAACCGTTCGATACAGTGCTTTCGGTTCGGTACGCATATGTATCGAACAATACAAAAGTTTTTATTTATTTTATCAACTTTTCTTCTGATGATGCTGTCTCTGTTGAGTGCTCAGTGGATCTGCGTTTGACTACTCCACCTAGGCTGCACTGTCGAGTGCAGATCCACTGAGCGCAGCGCAAGCTAGCAAGACAGAAGCTAAGCTCGTTGCAACATGGCAACTGCCTCAATGCTACCCGAAATTGAACCTCCCCCACCCTCATTCAGATCTGGCCTTTGGAACTATCTTGGTCTTTATGTGAAGCATGACCCTGAAGGTAAGCACGTCATGGACAAAAGTAAAACAGTATGTCGGATGTGCCATGCAATGCTCAATTGGTGGGAACTAGTACATTAGCGCAGTTTGCTTGTTAACGTGTTGACGCCGTCCAGCCCCATGCATGTGGCGATCCGCGGTAACTCGTTAACGGAGTTTTGCGGCGTTATGGCGTTAATGTCATTTTAACGAGATTAACGTTGACAGCACAACGAATATGACTGCACATTTACTCCGACAGCATCCTAGTGCAAAGACAAGCAGACAAAAACAACAAGCACGCATGCTACAAACTTTACCCGAGTCATTTAGACAGCCGTTAGCACAGGATTCTCCTTATGGGGACCTGATATGTTTAATATGCTGCTGAGAATATAGCCCAGAAGAAGCGTATAGTGTAGCTTTTATTTTGGAAAGGGCCATTTCTCTGTAATAAACTCTTTTCCAAAGATGAGATAAATCTATCTCGATCAGATAGATTTATTTATTTTTAATTATTTTGTTGTTTCAGCAACATTAAATTTAAAAACTGTACTTTTGAGTTAAAATATATATTTATAATTTTAATAAATGAGAAATTAAAAAGGCATGAACATCGAAAAACTGAAAGTTTGTGGAAGGCGCAGTTTTTGGCTTTCCTCATATTCCAAAACGTGCTTAGTTTTGAGGTGATAAAACAAATGACTTGTATTCCCTTTCTTCGCTATTACTGTCGCCCGGCATAATTTGCAAATGATATTTTTCTGCTCAACCTCTGACTGCTTAAACCCAAACCAGGTCCATGTGACCAACGTTGCACCGGTCTTCTTTATGCGCACCACCTCCTCCACCCCACCTGTAAGCTCCATGATAGCTTGCAGCCACTGCGATGCTTTCAACCAAAACAGGCGCATCAACATGAGCTATCGCGGTACAGCGATACAGTAAAAATCTCTACCATTGGCCAAATTCATATAGTTTCTACTGTATACCGTTTACCCTACACTTAGCCGTTTGGACGAGTTTACACATCAGCCATGATTAGTCTGCATGTAGTTGCTGAACAGAAAATAATGTAGTTTCCTGTCTTGTTTTTTTGGCTTTTTGATACACATAATGCTACCCTGCAGATGGAGGCCATGGAGGTAGACTCTCCTGTGGAGCTGCAGGGGATTGGGCAGCCAGAGGGTGGCGTTGCAGCTCCTGCAGGCGATGCTGAGAATGCCAACGCTGCTCTCGTCATGTCCGACTCTGGCAGCAGCACTGAAGTAGATGACGATGATGATGATGGCAGCGCCGAGGGACAGGCAGCAGCTTATACTCCTCCAAGGCTTCCTGCCACTTGGGCGTTTAGTCAGAGGGCGGTGGGCGGGGCTACATCTACGCCGCCAATACGAAGGAGAGTCAGGTAAGCTGGACAGCACAGAAGAAACATCACATGTGCTTTGTGTGCTTCATCAAGGTGATAAACCTGTGTTTGTGGTGCAGGCAGGGCCTCAGAGTGCACTATCCGAGCCAGACTGCAGCGCCTTCTAGAGGCTTTCCAGACTTCCTGCTGCGAGCGCCGGCTGCCAGCACAGCAGAGCCAGAGTCGGGCAGCGCCACTGAGATAAGTGAGTCTGAGGATGAGGCAGAGGGTGAAGAAGAGAGCACGGCTGCTGCTGCAGAGCCCATCGACCCTGTGCCACCTGCTGGGTCTGACCTCAGCGTCACTGTCCAACCTGCTCAACCACAGGAAGCCGCTACGACCAGTGAGTTTCAGCTGAATCCATTTCAAGAAATCACCCTGATTAAAGCTTTATCATAAAGCTGCAGCTGGGCTTATGATACATGAAGGTAACCAATGAGTGTCCACGATGATTTTTATCTCCGTTCAGACTCCAGTGGCACGGCAGAAGCCGAGAGGGCAGAAGCTCAAGTCCAGGGTGTTCAGGTAGCTTTCAGACATTTTTCTTTTGTGCTTTCTTGTGCTTTTTACACATGTAAAACTATTTTTTTTATATATTTTAAAATTGTTTTTAGGATAACTTTATTAAAAAATTCTTTGGTTGTAAAAAAAGAAAAATCTCAGCATTAGTATGCAGTTACTGCTGAAGAAAAGTTGCTTTCCTTATGTTTGCTGTGATGTTTGGTGTCTTCTTAAAGTGTGCTTGGCTTTACCACACACAGAGTGAGTTGGTCCTCAGTTGGTGGAGGGGCCTGGTCTGGTCACAGACCATGGGGTACCAGCCCTCGCTTCATCCTCTCTTAATTGGGTTCACAAGCTCTGTGAACTTGTAGTTATCATCTGCAGTGACCTATAACCACCATGACACGGATGGATTACGCTAAATTGTGTCTTTTAGCTGTTTTCCAAAGTGGTCTCACTGTCTTCATTCTAGCACCCACAAAAACCAGGGTTTCTTTATTGCATCAAAAACAAAACAAGAAAAATATGTTTACCATCATCATTTTGTAACAAGTGTAGTCTTGTACAGTATTCCTTGACTGGAAATTGTCCTCGGAGAAGACCAGCTCCGTACAACACCAAGTCACTGATGCGTTCTTTGATAAGTGTGCAGTTGGTGTTAAATTTCCTTCCACAACAGTAAAGTCTTACAAATCCAACTTCTGCTTAAATATTAATAATTAATTAATTAAAGGAAGACATAATGTCAAGAATTTATGTCAAAACTATTTATGCATTATGTGGAAAATATATCAACTCAAGCCTCACATGGGTGCTGATGCGTTTCTGTAATGCCACTTTCCACAACAAGGTGGTGCAACAAGTCAGTGTAACCTTACTTTGAGCCTTTGAAACACATCGACAGGCTAAAAAGAACTCGCATTCACTGATAAAACGCTGTCCCCAGTTTGTTTGTTTGTTTTTGGTTTTTTTAGGATATTTACAAAAACGATCATTAACTGTTGATCCTCCCTGCTTCCAGGTGTCCTCAGCAGTTCTGTCTCCCAGTGACGAGAATGAAGGTGACACCTGCACCATCTGCTTCGAAGCGTGGACGACGGCCGGCGAGCACAGACTCGCCGCTCTGCGGTGTGGTCACCTCTTCGGTTACACCTGTATCCAGCGCTGGCTGAAAGCTCAGAGCCCTTCTGCTAAATGTCCGCAGGTGAGAAGGAAGAAAAATCCCATCGACCACCGGTGGAAGATTGAAGGTTAAAATATATTTGGGGGTTGTTTTTCTTTTCTTTTTTTGTGATTTTAGTGCAACAAGAAAGCAAAGCGTTCCGACATCGTGCTCCTGTATGCTCCAAAACTGAGAGCGCTTGACAACACGGAGCAAGAGAGCTTAAAGAAGTGAGTGATCGCCTTCTCTGCTCTCTGCACCATATCCGTTTAGCTGTGCTAACGAGGAACGCTGCTCTCCTCCAGCGGGACGAATCCTGAGTGAACTCTGTTTATAAACTGTTAAATATTTGCTTAAGAAATGAAAGATAAACCATTAAAGAATCATCACTTGAAATTGACAACATACCTGCAGGTGCAAGTAAATTCTATATGTATTAATATTTAAAAGGATAATGTCTTACATTGGACACTGATAGATCAAATGAAAGAATCTGTAATCTGCAAACAGGGACTCTAAAAGATCTCTAGGTAGAGTGGTCGCCCCATGATCGGAAGGTCGGGGGTTCAAATCCACTGAGCTACTCTGAGGTACCCCTGAGCACGGTACCATCCCTACACACTGCTCCCCGGGCGCCTGCTTAGTGGCTGCCCACTGCTTCACTGAGTGACTGGGTCAAATGCAGAGAAAGTAATTTCCCCACGGGATCAATAAAGTATACATTATTATTGTTATTATCTTATTGGGTCATTCCTCCACCCGACCCCCACAAAACTGGGATGCTGAACACAATGTCACGTCTGTCACTGTTATGGTTTCACTTCGGCTGTAAGACCACCTCTCGATTAAGTCACAGATTGTTCATTGAGAGATGTTGCAACAGTTTGAAAAACATGAGAATTTGTGGAAAACACTCGGATTTTGACTTCTTCTCTTCCTGTATCAGCGCTGTAGTGGCCACACCTGTTGTTCAGGAGAACACTGCAGTGCCTACCTGCAGGTTAGCAGCTAGCATAAACAAGCGACTGTAAGATGATGTTGCGGTGGCATGCAAAGCGAACAGTGCAGAGGGTGTACTGGATTCTTAATGGCATCAGCAGAAAAGTTGCTTTACCATCATGTTAAAAAAAATCTAATTACAGTGACGGATCACAGAACCTGCAGCCAGCTCACAGTTGCCTGTTTGACAAGCCTGAAAATGAAACTTAGGTCACGATGACAAAGCAAAAGAATGAATCTTTCAGTTTTTTCTTGCACACTTTTTCCCAGTCTGCATTCACAGGCCTGCTGTCAAAATGGCAAAAATTATGAATAATTGTCTAAAGCCAGCTTCAGCTGTCCTTGTTTGTGCTGTTCTTGTTAGATTTCAGTAGATCAGGATCAGTAACAATATAGTGACATGTTAGGTGGATTTAGTCTGTGGGTTGTTAGTCCCATGACTGATTCCCAACAACGTGTTTGTAGGTCTCTGGAGCAGGAGCAGTCGCTGAGGAGGAAGGCTGAACTGGAGTCGGCTCAGTACAAAATCAAACTGCAGGTCGTCACCAACAAATACGGACAAGCACAGCAGGAGCTGCAGGTATTTCATGTGTTTTTGTTTAAACACAATCAAAGTGCGCAAGTCTCCCTCTGCTTTAGTTTAGTGAAGAATGTGATGCTAATAATCTGCCTTCTCTCCCTCGTACAGGAGCTGAGAGCCCTCATAACCGAGACGAGCAGGAACCTCTTTTCTTCCACGTCCTCGTCCTCCTCCCATGTCCTGAGCCTGTCTCAGAGGGCGGACGGCTCCAGGTCAGCTCAGTACAGCTTCTCCAAAGCGGTGCTGGTGTCTCAGGCCGGAGGCTGCAGGGTTTTATCGTACTGTGAACCTTTGAGCTGCCTGCTGGCCTCTCAGCCGTCGCCTCACACCACGCTGGTGCCCGGTGAGACATCCTTCTTTCCACTTGACAAGTGTGATTCTTTATCGCTCACACCAGACACGAAGAACAGTTTCACCCCGCATTAGTTGTGTAAATGTAGTCGCGTTAGACATGCACACATAATGAGAGAAGTTCCACTAATAGATCACCCGAGTTAGTGTGTGTGTGTGCGTGTGTGTGTGTTTTGAATCACTCAACTTCCCCTTTTTCCTCTTTTCCTCCATTCAGGGTGCGGGGTAAAGAAGGTCAGTGTGGTGAACATGAGGGCGAGTCAGTACGTTCCCATCCACAGCAAACAGATCCGAGGTCTGTCCTTCAACAGGCAGAACGACAGCCTGCTGCTGTCTGCTGCATTGGACAACACTATCAAACTGACCAGGTACGAGCACGTCAGCATCTCCAGCCTCACAGAGGGTTGAGTCGTGCGCGCCTGTGAGTTAATGTGTTGTTGTTTTGTTCCAGCCTGCTGACCAACACGGTGGTTCAGACCTATAATGCGGGTAAACCAGTGTGGAGCTGCTGCTGGTGTTTGGACAACAGTAACTACATCTACGCCGGCCTGAGCAACGGCTCTGTGCTCATCTACGACACGAGAGACACCAGCACGCACGTGCAGGAGCTCGTGCCGCTGCGCTCCAGGTACGCAAAAAACATACGAAGGCAGAGCGAGCAAGACCAAAAGTTTTATTAAACCACAGTTTCACAAATTCACTCAACTTAAAAACTTTGAATTGTGGGTGTGTGATGTTTCCAGATGTCCGGTGGCATCTCTGTGTTACGTCCCGAGGGCAGCGTCCAGCTCGTTCCCATGTGGGGGGCTCCTTGCTGGCTCTCTGGAGGGCGGGTGTTTCTGGGAGCAGGTGAACGAGGCCACCTACAGGCCCCACGTCCTGCCCCTGGAGACCTCTGGCTGCACCGACATCCAGGTGGAGACGGAGAGTCGACACTGTCTCGTCACCTATAGGCCCGGTAAGACCCTGACCCCTCAGTTCCTGATAGAACACCACGTATGTAGGTAAAAGATGGAGGCGGTGTCACGTGATCTAAACTTTACACCCTCTCATGGCACCTTTTGAGTAACCATCGTCTGTCCTGCAGGACGCTCCAATCCGTCTCTGCGCTGTGTCCTCATGGCGCTGACTCGAACCCCTCAGCAGGAGTCGAGTGAGCTGCCCAGCTGTTCCTGCGAGCCGGTGCAGACGTTCAATGCCGGCTCGTCCTGCAAACTGCTCACCAAGAACGCCGTCTTCAGGAGTCCGGACGGAGGCGGGACGCTGGTCTGCGCCGGGGACGAGGCCTCCAACTCCACTATGGTCAGTCCTTTTACATTTGTCTGTTATTTGAAAGAGCAAATTATTATTTTATATTTTGATAAATGATCAGCTTTTATTTTAATGAATTTAGTATTTTTTATTCATATTTGTTTTATATAAAATATTTGTGGTTTGCTTCGTTAAATTATTTTTGCATTCTAAATTAATTGAAATGTATAAATATAAATACCATATCATTTTTGTTGGTTTTTTTTGTGTAATTTCAATTATTTTAAATATAATTTAATAATTACATGTATTAAATGATGTATTAAAATAAATAAATGTATTAAATTAAAGAAATATATTAAATGGTTTTATTTATTAAATGTAATAATTATTCAATTCCCAATTACATTTTGTAATATTTAGTAACATCAAGTGTCCGAGAGTTTATGTTCTTTAACCCTTTAAAGCCGGTCGGAGCAGCACGCTCCGTTTTGCGTAACTATTTTTAAATCCTGGTAGCTCTGCAACCGCGTAAGCTAGCGCAATCATTTTTTTTTTGCATATGAAACCGGAGGAGTTGTACTTGCATCTTATGCCATCAGCTTGTCCTAGGTCACGATTTCCTTCCACATAAAGCTTTGCAAAAACTGCATAAAAAGCACTTGCAGCAACAAAAACATAATATTCCAGATGCTTTGCTGATCGGATCAGCTGTTCATAAGAACGTATTCCTACGTTAGAATAGACGTCAGCGTGAACTATTGCATGTCCGCCATGACCTGCCCGAAACCGGAAGTGACGTCATTTTCGCGGAAATGTAGTTTTGTTTTTGTTTTTTTTGTTTTTTACCATCAGGGCCTTGTGAGCCTACACTGGTGTTTTTAAAAGTTATGTTTGAGTTTATGACTTTCTGTGTCGTTTCTGGGATGCTTAGGACTCAAATTGCACTGCTGGAAATAGTTTATTTTGATGCATATGCTGTTTTTTTTGCAAATATGCATTATAATATTTATATTTGTTTTTCCTGCAGTATATAAAAATTGGTGTATTTCAAAAATAAAACTATGAAGACACTTAAAATAAATTTCCTGTGGTAGGAAACTATTTTGTGCAACTTTTTTGTATTTACAGTTTTGAGGGTTAAGCCTCTTAAATTTCTCTAACTAGAAATATATGTTAAAAAAGCAAAAACGATTTTCAATTTTTTGTAGTTTATTGCACTTTATTGCAATTTATGTAATACACTTAATGCATACATATTATTAAAATTTAGGCTGTAATGATTGTATAGCAACTTGAAATGCTCCCAAAAATGGCTCCACAGCATGTAAAAATATAATATAAGCTCTGGCGGACTTGGTTCTATGGTAGGTCTTAAAGGGTTAAATATTCCTTAAAAATTAAGGAAAATCAGTGATTCTCTTTTAACCCAGATTTTTTTTTTTGATTGAATAATTTTTAAATTTTATTTTTATGAAATATTAGCCCAAATTCTTTTTAATTGTGCTCGTATTTTGAGCACAGTTATTTTAATTGCTTGGTAAAGGTGTGCAAACTGTGGGTGTTCACAACAACCTGCTAAGAACTAAAGAAATCACAAAGGAGGTTTTTGGTGCAACGCCTTCTTTAGATCCCATTTCACCTCCACAGGCCAGAGGTTGCCACAGCGTCTCTGACTGACACTGAGGCCTTAGCTAATCACTCACTCACTTAACACTTTACTTATGTGCTTGCATATTTAGTTACTGACCTACTTACACAATTAATTATTTACTTAATGACTCACAGTCACACTTACTGAGACTTGCTTATTTGATAGTTTAGATAATTTTTTTTCTTGAATGTTTCTTTTTAAACTTTATATATGATCATTTCTGATGAGTCAGTTTCCAGTTTTGACTTTGCCAAAGGTGTTCTGATGTTGTCTTTAGATTTTAAAATTGTATTAATATTCTTATTTTTTTCTTGAATATTAAGCTTGAAGCTTAAATGTTTCCTTCTGTCTGATTTGTCATCTCGTTCTCCTTTTCCTCCTCAGGTGTGGGACGCCAGCAGCGGCGGTCTGCGCCAGAAGCTTCCGGCCGACCTCCCGGTGCTGGACATCAGCCCGTTTTCTGTGAACGGCGAGCACTTTTTGGCATCGCTTACGGAGAAAATGCTGAAGCTCTACAAGTGGGAGTGAAGTGGGAGGAGTGGGTGAATGCGACAAGAGCAGAAAACCAAGAGACAAACCTCAGTCCCACGAGGAAAGGACGCCATCTGTGAGGAACTGTGGGAAATGTAATGCTGCTAAACTTTTACCTGTGCGTTTACACCGCTGAACAGGTTACCGCGAGTGATCGGACTGAGGAAGCGTTTCACACTCATCGCTTCTTCTTTTTGAAGTGATTCAAATTACGCAGGCGGATCATTTCTGTTCACCATATGAGTGTGATTTCAGGAGCCAAAGATCAGATTGATAATGTCTGTGTGTGAAAGAAAACATGAATGTAGGCCAAACTCGTCTATCTTTGTCATGAAAGTGAGTTCGGTTAGTTCAAGCAGGACTTTCCAACACTTGATGCTAAATTTATCAGATTTTCAGAGTTTCCCCAAAAATTCAACATAAGCCCCCCTTTTCTTTTCTTTTTTTGTCCACCTTTTAAAAATTTCAGGTTTTCATTTCTGTCAAACTCTGTCCATCTCTGTGGCTCGTTATCGGAGTCAGATTTTATTTAGCCCTCTGACACGGATCACAAAGTGCCAAAGTAATCTGCTGTCGTTTAAAAGTTTACTTTCTTTGTCTTTTTAAAGGAAGTTGTATATATGTATATTTGCCACCAGTTGTTTGTGTACGCCTTCAAAAGTTAATAATAAAAATGTGTTATTTTTAAATAAAGTCAAAATGTTGGATTTAAACTGCTGTGTAATTCATTTATTTTTTTTAACGTGTGTTCATATGTAGTATTTTTATTTTTTTCCCCCCAAATAATCTCAAGGGATTATCAGATGTAGAAAAATTTCTTCTCCATTGGATTATCAGAGAACAGATCAGCTAAAATTATGATCTAGACTGATTTATGCTGAGGATCAAAGATGGATGCTGAACAGAAACTAGATTTAGTTTCAGATTGTGAGACTTTGAGTGTAAAATTGACCTGTGAATAGGTGTTGGTAGTTTCTACTGTTTCCCTGCTCTTTGACATTTGGTCTCTCAGCGTGACTATGGCGCTTACGATGGAGACTGACCACCAGATCAGTTGTTAGAGCCTCCTACATGAGATTAATGTGCTGACTAGAACTCTGTGGCCTGTCACTGTGGGATGGTTCAGTCTAGAAACTTTCAGTTTTTCTGCCAGCTGAGCAAATCAGCTAGATGCTGCCTTCATGGACTGCTCGTACATCTTATCTTCTTAAAAGCTTTTTGTTGGGGGAAAAAAAAAAAAAAAAAACTCCGACAAACGCTCCTCTTTTAAGGGATTTTTCTTTCTGTTTTTTTTTATTGTTTAAAAAAAAAACTGGCCACTTCAAAACTATGACAATATACATAATTTGTCAGTTTTGAACCAAAAGTCTTGCAAACTGTAAAAAACTGGCTACATATAACCAGTGTTGGGACTAACCATTATTAAGTAATGTGTTACAGTAACTACGTTATTATTGTGGTAACGAGCACGGTAACTAGTTGTTATGCCAAAATTAGGAACGCGTTAGTCGTTACTGGGATTACCGCGATAGTCACCACACGACTATCGTGGAGCTTCCACAGATTAGCCACAAGTAGTGGAGGAGGGAAAGGGGAGGCAAGAGGAGAGTCGCCGGTCCAAGTGTGAACTGAACTTCAGGTAAGAAGTTATGACCTGCAGTCTCTCTGGGTCAGATATAAACCAAGTTTAGGTGGAGTTTATTTTCATTATGCTGACTTTTTTGTACTGCATACTAGCTAGCATGACAGAGTTTCTATACAGCTGGGTGGGTGCTATGATGTTACTGATGTTGAACTTTATTTTGTTCATAAGGTTAATTATTAGAGTTTCCAACCGTCCTGTAAAAAACAGAATCGTCTGGTATTCAGAGAAAATATGCATTCCTATTGAGCTGAAAAGGAACAGTTTGTCCCGTAATTCAGCTACAATGAAAAAGACACAAAGCTGGTGTTATTCTGTGTCTTTGCTGCACAGCTGCCTCTTCTTCTCTCATTCTCTCCCCTCTCTCTCCTGTTGCTACTTCAATCATGAAAACTGATCAATGATCAGCTGATCGGCTTTTCTCTCTTGTTTGTTTATCGACCACTTTGCGCCAGAAAGAGGAAACCAGCGGATGTCGCGCTAAACAACAGCAGCACGTTTAAGTTTAATAAGCTGCTGTTAGAATATATTTAATATTAATTTCTAGTATCAGCTGATGTTTGCTGGAGCCACAGCTGTAAACCTGCTGGTCATGATATCGGTTTGAATATGTGATGAGAGGGAAACATGAAGATGAAACCAGGAGATGTCCTTACTGAATCATCAGAGATGGGCAGGTGATGGAGAAACAGGTTTACCTTTTAGGTGACATGAATGAGTTGAAGGAAAGTTATCAACTGTTTCTGAGAGACAAATAACACCAGGATCCTTTTCTAAGCAGCTGACAGCTGGTAACTGTGCAGGGGCGGGTCTAGCAAAGTGTTGCCAGGGGTCCATGTAGGGCATTAACAGGGAGAGGGGGGCACAAAGACATACTTTTCTTTGTTATTCTCATTTAAAATGTCTCACTTTTAAAAAATAATTATCTGAATCTTACAAACGATTGATAGATTGATGCATATATACCATCAAAACAGTGAACATCACTGTCACAACAGTCAGTGTTTATTATCATTCAAAGGCTTTATGATTTTTCTAATAATGGCGGCCGGTCTCTAGTCAAAATGTCCGGGCCAATTTTCTGTCCCAGTCCAGCCCTGTATGCAGCTCATCTGCAGTCTGGTGTTACCTACATCTTCCTATTCAGAAGGCAGAATTTCTGAGTTCTGAGTACAGTCAAAGCACCACGACTGCAGTTTTTGCGTTAGATGTAAAAAAGAGCACATGACGCTGTGACGTAGGCTAGAATCATGGCGGTGGTCAACGACGGTCCAAGCGTGGGATTTCTCTCGTGGAAATATGCACATAATTTTTTTTTTCTATTGGTAGGTGGCACAGTGCACTTGTGGCAAGTAAGCAAGCTAGAAGACTGGCAAAGCTATGGAAGCAACACATTAACAAGAGAATTCTGAGTAAAACCAAACTTACTTTCCCTAGTAACTAGTTACTTTGAAAGTAACAAGTAACTTGAAGTAACTGAGTTACTTTTGATAGAAGTAACTAGTAATGTAACTAAGTTACTCATTTAAAGTAACTTACCCAACACTGCATATAACAGTTCCTTTGTTTTGAAGAAAGTACACTGAACTACACCTACATTCTGCTTCAGACATTTATCAACCACAAGACGAGACCACATCATTCTGCTTTCAGTCATCCTAAATCCACGCTCATTTATCTGTGACTTATTGATTTATATTGCACAGACAGTAAGAACGGCATGCATGCAACATCATTTCAATGCACGTTTGACTACTGTTTGTCCTTGTGTTATTCCTAAAATCTTAACTTTCTTATTAAAAAATATCCAGTCTGAACTCAGAGCTTGATTGATCCTGGGTGCCACATCACTTAAGTTTAAGTGGTTTCTTGTGTGCAGTACCACAGCTTTGGACACAGCTTATAATTTTTACATGTTTTCAGCTGTTCTTAAAGGTGCATGTAATAAGAAAACAACATTAAAAAAAAAACCTCTGCCACTAGCATTTTAGTTGAAATTCCTACTCTAATTATTTAATTATTCTTTAATTATTTTTGAATTACCGGCTTAAGCTTATCATTTCTAATTAGTTAATGTTTTTATGTGTTTACCTTAAAGGAAACCGCAGAGTCGCTGTGTCGCGCTATCCTTAGCACAGGGATAGGGTAAAATGGAGGCAGATGATCGTATATGGTGACCCTTAAACGGAGCAGCCAAAAGAAGAGTTCTGTTAATAAAGAGATCCACCATACCACTCCTGAGGGCTGAAAATGCCCAGCTGATGATATTTAATGATATTTGAGAAACACTGAGGTTTTGTTTCCGTTTCAATGCACACTTCGAAAAGTCTGCATGAAAATACCAATTACAATTATTTATTTCCATAACATCCAATATAACACTTTCATTTTAAGACATGAATCAGTTGAAAGTCCAAACTTACCATTACATGTGTGTTTCAGGTTCACACATCAGAGTGACTGAGAACGTCGTGCTGTGTTCTTTCCTGAAATAAAAAGCATCCCCTGAAAACAGCCTGGATCCATCTCCGTTCTCAGGCTGATATGAATTTGAAATCAAATAAGTTATTGTGAGCTTAACAAATGCAGCAGTCTTGTGACTGAAAGGTCTTTAATCATAACATACTTCCAGGCAGAGGAAACATGACCAAATGTGCAGCTTTAATCCGGACTGGGAGGTGTAAACAGATCTCACCAATTAAACTGGAACAGTAGTAACTGAACTGCTCTGAACCACACTGTATGATGTTCACAGGTTTTAATTTAACTAATTAACTTTATAAAAGATTAAACTTTACACTAAACTAATATCATAAAGAATGCCAGGAAGAGACATTTCCATGGCTGGATGACTCACAGCATGAACACACGAGGACTTATTAAATATTTATGAACTATTCACTAGAAGAAAACAATTTGTCTGGAACTTTATCCTCAGTGCCCATATTTCCGACAGCTCCTGAAAGCAGCAGCAGGCTGACTGGCTCTGTGAAGATGGCGGACTGCATACGTGTTCCTCTGCTCCTGCTCTTGATGTGCATCTTTTTGTTTGTACATCCGATTCAAGCTCAAAACAAAGCTATTTCCAAACTTATTGCCGGTGTCGATAAAATGCAGAACCCAGTTGGAGGTCCGGGGCTCGCGGCGGGGAACCCTGGAGTCGATGAGAGGAACCAAGGCGCCGGGGCCTCGCTGTCTCGGAGGCGCTCTACCGGCTGGAAGTTGGCTGAGGAGGCGGTGTGCAGAGACGACCTGACCCGGCTTTGCCCCAAACACTCCTGGAACAATAACCTGGCGGTGTTGGAGTGTCTCCAGGACAGGAAAGAGGTATATTCGCGGGAATGGTAGCTTTAATCCCGGAGAAAGAGGCAGGGTGTGCCTGCAGAACGAGCTAAAGCTAGCTGCTAGCAACCAGACAACGTCACGCCAAACGCCAGGCAAAATTACAGCAATTTATGATTTTTTGTATCGTTTTTAATGTAACACCCAGTGCATGAGAGGACTCAAAACATTTTCATAGTCGTTGAAGTTTAGTTTTCAATTCGGCGTGCTACAGTGCCAGGAATGCAAGGAACTGTGTCTCAACTGAATGCTTCAAATTGGAAAAGTGAGACGTGGATAAGAAAAAAAGAAACTGGTTACCATTTAAATAAAAGTTGGACTATTAACAGGCCGAATTTATCTGAATATATTACCGACTCAGATTAACTATAAACTTGGATCAGAGTACCTATAGGGATTTAATATTGGGCTAAAACTGGTGGATTGTTGGTGCTCTACGGAGTAGTTAAAACACCACGTATGTTTCGGATTAGCTAGCGGTTAAATGTCAAATTATCAAAGAAAAATGCTCCTTTGCTGGTATAACAGTCCGCAGAAACCCAGCGGCACTCTGGCGTGGACAGATGGGTAACCGAGTAACTTTTTAAACCGAGTGACTTTACATTAAAGCTGTTAACTGTTCGGCAGCAGTTGTCGCTAGCTCTGGTAGCCTTGGCGAAATGCTAACCCAGATAACGTTACCAAACCTGCTGCTGGGTGATTTTAAGCTTTTTTTACTTTTAATTTCAGACCCCGATGGTGATTGATAGGGGTGTTGTCCACCTAGTGTGCGGTTGTTATGTGTTAAAGATTGATGTGAGACAGACTGAAGTGTTAGGACTTATTTTGTCTGATGGTTTCCCCCCTGGGGAAGGCTGTTGGTGGCCTCTCTGTGCAGCCCCGTTATTCTCTGTGGGTTTGGGGGTTGTGAGTGTTGACTTGGCGCTGTTAAAGGTACCTTTTGTAATTACCCCCTGGAAATGTGATTTCAGCTTTGACCACAAGAGGCAGCGTTTTATGTTGGGATGTTCTTAGATGTGCACCAATCTAAGAATAAACTTTTTTTGTTTTTTTGTTGTTGTTTTTTTTACAGTAAGTCATTTAAATCTAACCTTGTACTCTTGCAGTAGCAGAGGAAGCTTGTGCTGAAAAGGAACCCAAAAATGCTTTACAGTACAGTGAGATATTAAATTGTGATGTTATCTTTAGTTCTAATAGAAATAAAAGTATATGTATTTTTATATATGTGTATCAATATGAAGATAACAAAACGGTTAATAAAACTCTGTAAGAAAGGTTTTCTTTTAGATTATCACAGTGGCTGGAATTATGTACATCTGATGACTTTAATGACTGGCCTGGTTAAACAGGGAAGGTACCTGGTTTGACTAGCTGCACTGATGTCTAATCAGAGCAACACATTGACATTATGGATAGACGGTAGGATGATAGTTTTAGTAAAATTAGGATAAATAATAGGGCTGCCACAAACGATTATTTTGATAGTCGACTAGTCACCGATTATTTTTGCGATTAGTCGACTAATCAGATCATCATCCATTGAACGTAAAAGTACAGCTTATTGCACCAGCAGCATCTGCTCTTATATAACTATCATTACCTTACAGCTTTAAGTGTTTAAGGTCTGTGCTAACTAAAAATAAAGACAAGATGATAGTTAATTGAATTCTAATTAAATGTGCAGATTGTTTCGGTGGAGTTTAATAAACTCAGCCGATTTACTCAGGAACAAATAAAATACTGAAAAAAGCCAAACAATAACATTTTTAAGTTATCTAAGTGACTTGTATATGTTTAACCTGAGTAGGGCGGTGGGTTTGAAAACGATCTGCCGGGAGTCCGGTGCTCTCATGGCCCCCGGCTAGCTATCGAGCTAGTGGGTAACAGACGCCTCCAAAAACGTCGGAGCGCTTTTGAAAATATGTGGTGTCTTGATAAACTGAGCAGATATTTGAGGTTTACACAGCTACATTCTCGCCTGAAAATATGTTAAACGTTTATTTTGTGACCCAGAAAGAATAATAAGAGCAATATTAAAACTAACTAGCTGCCACCATTGTTGGAAACTGCGCTGGGCTGCGCTATGAATTCTGGGACGCTGCTTCTTCTTCTTCGGGGTTTAACGGCAGCTGGTATCCTTGTACATGCAGTGCTGCCATCTTCTGTTTCAGTCCGTTATTACACTCTTAAATCCTGCTACTTATTCCTGCTTTTGGGATCTTACAAAGCTTCAAATGACGCGTCGACTATTAAATCAGTCGTCGACGATTTTGATAGTCGACGTAATCGTGACTAGTCGACTAATCGTGGCAGCCCTAATAAATAATAAATCTCCTCATCTTTGGTCTTTGAGAAAATGTGGGCATCTTACCACAGCTGTTTATGTCCTGCAAATAAATCCCTCTTTCATTCTCAGGAAGCTGTATGCCTTTATAAAACAATATGTAGAAAAAAAGTAATGAGCTTTTTAACTTTATAATGCATTTTCACTTTCCAGGCAGTTGTTGGCTCTGGTTGTACATAATTTAAAGCATTTTACAAAAGGGGCATAAGAACTATTCATTACAGTGGACATTACGAGGCCCTAATTTGCGAACCTATTCACCTATGAAATTAACTTAACTGGAGATCTACCAATACATTCTTTTCATCCATCCATCCATTCGCTTCCGCTTATCCTTTTCAGGGTCGCGGGGGCGCTGGAGCCCATCTCAGCTGTCATAGGGCGAAAGGCGGAGTACACCCTGGACAGGTCGCCAGTCTGTCGCAGGGCTAACACATAGGGACAGACAACCATTCACACTCACATTCACACCTAGTGGCAATTTGAATTATCCAATTAACCTATCCCCACAAGCTGCATGTCTTTGGACGGTGGGAGGAAGCCGGAGTACCCGGAGAGAACCCACGCAAACACGGGGAGAACATGCAAACTCCACACAGAAAGACCCCGGCCTGATGGTGGAATTGAACTCAGGACCTTCTTGCTGTGACGCAACAGTGCTAACCACCGTGCCACCGTGCTGCCCCACATTCTTTTCAAGTCCAGTTAAAAATATGGATATCTTGCCTTTGTGTACCTTGTCATACTGAGTACCAGACACCCTTCAGAGGAAACTCATTTCAGCTGCTTGTGTCCTCTGTCTCATCCTTTTAGTCTTTACCCACAGCTCGTGGCTGTAAAGAGTAGGAAGATAATCAGTAAATCCAGAGCTTTGCCTTCACAAAGATATTTGTTCCTCTGCATGGAGCCTGACTGTGTACACCACTGTAAAAAATGAAGCATCTGAGAATACACATTTATTTTTATTAGTAAATGGTAGAGCTGGGCGATAGAACGATAACGATATGTATCGCAATATAACTTTTACTCGATAGAGAAATTAAGCTATCGCGATAGACCTCGCCGCTCTTGTCCTCTTAAAAAAAAAAAAGGTCAGCCAATCCAAATCAAGTAGCGCAGAGCCGAACCAATCACAGCCGAAGCGTCACGTCGCGTGACTTGTTACGTACAGCACAAGTGCCAAGCCGCACGTGTGTTTGTTTGGGAAGCAGCCAGCGGGTAATGGAGGAAATGAGTGTGCCGACTAGAAAAATCAACCGAGCGTGACCGAAGAGAAAACAGATGATGGTTCCAATGCCGGAGAGATTGTCGAACGGAAGAGCCATAGAAGTTCCGTAGTGTGAAGGTATTTCGGCTATTTCAAGTCTGACAAAAAACAGAGTAGCGTGCACTGTAAATTGTGCCGAAAGCAAGTCTGGAAATACAATAAACTGGTGCATGCGTCACACTGTGCGCCACGTTATTGTTTCGGTGAAATGAATTTCTACAATACTGTTAATTCTACTCTCTGCAGTGTTTACATGCTCACATATACACACAGTTACTGTCCCTCCACACATACGACTCGGTTCTGCTTCTATGCCCCAGCTTTGTTTACTTTTTCCCACTGAGGCTTCTAGACTTCTGATTGGCCAACATTTCTGCACAGTTAGGAATCTAGCGCCACCTGCTGCTTTGGCATGTTCATAGCAGCGTTTTCCTTCATTTCTGCCTTTATGTGTGGACGGGATTATTTTTTAAAACGAAAACGGAAAATCTCCGTTTTCAAAAATACCCGTGTACGTGTGGACGTAGCCTCAGTCTCTGACTGGAAGCGCTAATTCGTCATTCGGCTTTTGTCAGACTAAAGTAACTGTTAAAACTGTTTGAAAAGCTCAGCTATACAACAAGGAGAGATTGAGAATTTCCTTTTAGTTCTCAGTTTATTTGATATTGACAAAAGTTAGTCAGTTTTGTCTGTTCTTCTGTAAAACAAACTAAGATTTATTTTTAGAATTAATATTTTGTTTCTAAGTGGAATTGACAATTTAGTCGTCTGTTTCGTTTGTTCTATTTTGAAACTTAAACGCTTTAGCGGCTGCCTTTTGTGTAGTTTGCAATATTTGCCTTTATTTATCTGAAAAAGTCTCATGTTCCTTAAGTACATCTACCCTGTTGAACTTATTATGGGAAATAAATATTTAAATAAAAACAAGCTGCTGATTATTTCACATTTTACTTGTGAGCAACAGCACATTTAAATCTTACAAATATAGTTATTTGGCTTATATCGTGATAGATATCGTTATCGCCTGAAATGAAAAAAACATATCGTGATATGAAAAAATCTCATATCGCCCAGCTCTAGTAAATGGTAAATAGCACAGCTCTCAGGTCTCTTTTCAGCTCAGTGTGAGAGCCTCTCACTGTCCTTGTTTCCTTTCCTTGTATCCTCATGCATCGATCAGTGCATGAGCACATTCAGCATCTAATACTGAAAAGCGTGTTTGTGTGTGTTTGTCTTTTGGATAATGCCAAGCAAAGACCACAGTCCAAGCATCACTATTTCTTTATGTTACCACCCACATTTTGATTTCTGAAGGACATTAATGCAGAAACATTTACCTCACAAATATCACTTTTTTATCATTGCTGTCACAAATCCCTCCCCCAAATAATTAGATAATAAAAAAGTATAAAAATAACAACAACATAGAATTGATTTGAATCGACTGGTCTGTTGTCGTGATGCTCAGTCGATTCTTTTGAGCTGGGATCAGATTGATGTCAGATATAAATAAATGTTGGATCGGTTAAATATTCAGTCAGGGGGAGATTTCAGGCCGGAGGAGGTAAGAGGTGGAGAAGGCTGAACTGTGGATGAAGGAGAGTGGCCGTAGGTCTGATGCAATTGGAGGCAGAGGTCGGACGGCTCGACGAACATGAAATGTGTTGGAGCTGTGTGGTCAGTTTGAAAATGTAGGTGCTGCCCTGTTCAGTCTGTTCGTCCTTCTTTATTTTAGTGCAGCTGAAGCAACATCCTAATTAAACTTTCCCTAATACTCAACTTCTGTAATAATGAAGTTATTTACAGTTGGGTCTGTAATTTTGGGCACATTTGACACATTTTTCGTAAAGCAAGCAATCAAAATGTGATTATATTGTGATTATATATTATATTGAACGTTTTACAGTCTCTAATGAGTCTGAATCATTTATAAAACTCATAAAACCTCTAAAATTGCCTCTTAAATGTTCATTATTTTTAGAAATCTTACTGGTTATCATAAAAATTATATGCACATTAAAAATATCTTTAATAAATGAGATCTTTAGCTTTGCTGCCAGTGGTGCAGCAGATGGTTTAAACGTAATCAGGTTGATGTAGTTGAACTTGTGGTGGCTTCAGATTGATTTGGGAGACTGTTAGCACTGAGTCACGTTCATGGTCGCTTTTATTCATCTTCATCCAGATGTGTTCCAGAGAGAGTTGTTTTAAGGAATGTGTACTTCAGCTGCTTTGTTTAAGCTCATTCGACAGCTCCTTATGAGAGACCTGTTGGTGTGGCAGCTTCTGGCTGCTCGCTCTCTCAGTTAAGCTCATTAGCTGTTTGTCTTCAGCAGATCTGCAGCAGACAGAGGCCTCTCTCTGTACGCCACAACAGCAGCTTAGAGCAGCTAAGACGGGTCCTCTCGCTGTGCCCATTATCTGCTTACTCACAATCACAAGACTGCGCCCTCTCGGCTGGTAAAAGTCATCCTGAAATCCTTTGTTTGTAGCCTGCTTATGAAAAATGTAGGGCAGTGAGCTGCTTATAGGTAGATTTTTAAGTGGACAGGATTTGGGAGGTGGTAAAAAATGAATTTATGAAGGCGTTTTAATATTGAGTGTCAGTACAGATGGCCTGCATTCACCCAGAAGGCTGTGGTATTGTTGTCTTCTTGTTACTCATGTTCATCTACTGTTAAGGCCATTTACATGTAAAAATGTTCCAGTTCTAGCTTCTCTAAAGGGCTGCTTTTCACTGCAAATAATCTCTTTTGGGGTTTTAGACCCTGGGCATGAATTACCACATCACCAGGTTAGTAATTGTTTGTGGTCATTTTTCAAGAAAAAAATGTGAAAAATTCAGAGTTGAACCTTTTACTCCTGTTTATCTTTTGGCTTTTGACTCTTTTCTGACAGAACAAAATGTCAGATTGCTCCTCGTTTCGAAATAATAAAAGTTATGGATAGCACTTTCTTAACGTTTTCAGACAGAAATTTAAAAGTATGTTAAGAAATACCAGAAATTTTAAAACGTGTTTAAAAAAAATAAGTAAAAAGAGAAGAGATGAGAACGACACGAGAAGTGAGGAAGGAATGAAAACGAGCCCTCGCTGTTCTAAATGGCGGCAGGTTGATGATATTTTCTGTCTCGGCGCCATCTGCAGCGATTTCCGGAGGATTTTATTTAATTTGCATCAAGACCTTTCCATTCCTTTTTAATGTCACTGAGAACAGTGTTTAAGGTCATGACTTAAATTAATGTGATAGATGAAACAGTTTGTGTTTGTAGTGGGTGGAAAAAGACAAACTCGCACAGTCAGAGGATTAGACGCTTGTTTGATCTCAGCTGAAGTCTTTTGTTTTGTTTGCTCTGACTTCCTGTGAATGTTAATACCCATCTTTGCTTGGAATAATTTCTTTGTGCATCTGGACCAGCTGATTGGTTCTTCACTTCTTCTGTTTTGGAGTGGGTGGGGGTTGTTTTTGTCAAATTAATGCTCAGAACTCAATCTGTGGGCTAAGACAGTTTATGGAGGTTTACTTGTGTAGAAAATGTTATTTTTAGGCCTAAATTTCCCCACTGTTGCTGTACAGGATGTTTGATTCACTGTAAAATATGAAGCTTGTTGGGCCTTACATGTTTACTACTGCAGTATTTTTGCAGTTTAACAGGGAAAAGGGAGAAAATCATTAAGTGATTGACCTAAGATTCAGAGATTAAAAAAGTAAGCATTAAGACATAAAATACTGCAGGCTTTGGGGCATTAACACAGTACTATCATGAAAAATCAGTGAGTGCTACCCGTCCCCCTTGGAATCAGAAGCAAAATGCAAAATTTTACCTTCACAGTATTTGGTGCTGTTTATTTGTTTCTATCATGTTTGAACACTCATAGCTTCATAAGGACAGGAGGTATCTACATGAGATTTTCAGGGCTGAAAAACAAATTTAATCTCTTTAAAATCCGCAAACAAATCAGTTTTGGTTCAGCACAGTTTGTGCTGTAAATATGACCCTCTTTGGTCAGCTGGGATATTGTGATAGACTTTGGGTTTCCCAGTCATTTCTTGCAGGGATATTTTTGTCCCGTTCTCACTCCGCTGAGCGGACAAAGCAAATGACAGGAGGGGAAGTCGGCCTCCCGAACCCTCAGTGAGTCTCAGTTCTGCTGTTTTCACGCTATGAGATGAACGCAGTCAGAACGAGCTTTTTTGGGGGCGGTGACAGCGGTGGAGAGGGGTTCTGATATCTTGCCTCTCTACGCCCACTCTGCATGCCCTGTAGCCTGCCCACATCATGTGTATAAGGCCCAGCTGGCACTCTGCAGGTGTGAGAGTGAGATTGAGAGCTGCTTTTAGACTCGGTGCATTTTTGTGTCTCCGTCCTGCCCACTGTCAGGGCTGCTGCTGGTGGTTGTGGTTTTGTGTACGTGGTGCAGAGGGAGTCCAGAGGGCGGAGGCCCCAGAGAGCGAAGGCTCTGCTCCGGCCTGTCCGCTGAGCCTCGTCTTGTTCCTCCGCCCAGCTCCATAATTACTAATTGGCACATTAAGGCTGCAGGAGCTGTGTTTACAACTGGAGTGCTGTGTTTGATGAGTTGGCAAAGATCAGAAGCTCCACAGAATCCAATCAGTGCATTTTTGAATTTATTAATTAAAAAACTAAAATTATTGTCAGGATTAGATGTTATTAGCAGTGATGCAAACACTGTACTACAGAGCTGTCCACTTTCCTATCCTCACATCAGAGAGCAGTTTTTGTTTCTTTCCATAAAATCAAATTTATAGAACTGTAACAATATTTCCCCCTTTAATAATCTTTGAACCATTCATCTTCCATACTGACATATCATTTAAACAACGGTAAAACACTTGTGTCTTTAACCCGGCTGTGGTGGCACAACACAAGTAAATAAAGCAAATAAAGCAGTGATACCTCAGCATCTCTGAAACTGAATTACCGCCTCTGTGCAGCTACTTTAATCTGATCTTTGATTATCCTAAACAAAGCGTGCAGGTATTTACTTTGTGTGAACACTACGTTATAAATACTGAGAAGGTACTCAACTGGCAGATAAAACAACGTCGTCAGCTTGACATCAAAGTTAGAGCCAGTGCTCCTCCATATTAAAGCTGGGGTCTGACTCGGGTATCTCCCAGGTGTATTTCTGGCATATTCTACTGAGAGGAGGCTCCAGGGTGGATCCAGGGCATGCTGGTTAGATTACATCTCTTGCCTGGTTTGGGAACACCTTGTCCTCCACCTAGAATAGCTGGAGATAAATAGCTGAGGTAGCTGTGGGTGTGTCTGCATGGACCTGGATATGCAGCCGAAGATGAAAATGTCGATTTAATATCAATAAGTAGAAAAATGCTGAATATTGGCCCCAATAATTGGCCTAACAGTACCACTAGCTTTATCTGATTTAGATATCCATTTACTTCCAGGGTTTTATAATGCAGCACAAATAAAAAGCAGACTAATGGAATAAAGTTCACCGATGTTCTTGGAGCTGGTCTGTAATTGGACCTGTCGGATAAATAAAGCAGCAATACCTCAGCATCTCTGAAACTGAATTACCGCCTCTGTGCAGCGACTTTAATGTGATCTTTGATTATCCCAAACAAAGCGGGCAGGTTTTACTTTGTGTGGATATTTTGTTCCTCAGCCAAGAAGGAGGAAAAAGGTTGCTAAGAAACATCATCCGGTGTTTCTGCGACGCTACTTTCAGGTTCAGCATTGACATTTGTCTAAAAATGATATTTCCTACTGTTGTGTTCACACCAACAGTGATAATATCTTTATGAACGCACGCGTGCATGTGTAGGCAGCGAGCACTCTGCTTGTTATCAGAAGCTTTGCGGTTTCCTACTGTTGTCTGCATTAGGATGTCATATTTAAGTAGACGTGATGAATGTTGGTGTTTATGAGGGATCACGCCTCTGCCACATGCTTTATGACAAATATAATGGAGCGACGGGGCTGCGCAGTTTATTTAAAATCAAAATTTAAAGAAAAGGATGACTTTGTGCTCTTGTTTCGTCGTTTACTTTTGGATTTCCTTTACAGCTGTATGGTTTTGCTTAGCCCCGCCCCCCTCCCATCAGCTACGGTGGGTTTATTTCAGCTCAAGACAACATGACAGGAAGAGAGAACGATATGTGTTTAGTGTAAGCAGCTAATGTGGCCAACAATAACATCTGTTGGCTTCTCTTCTACTTTCTGTGGTCACATGAATGACATTTTAATGCAACCAGATTCACAATAAAGCCATTCTCACTTTGTGTGTTTCTTATCCAACAACAGTGCTTAGCATGAAATAATGGCAGTCACCTCCTGTCAACACTAGAATGACTATTTGGATAAAAAGTTTGAAGTCACATGAGGCTAAAGTTTCCTGTTCTTTAAGCAGTGTTTATGAATACTTCTCCAGGCTTCTTAAAGGACATTCAAAGCTTTTTTTTTTTTTGTTTTGGATGCTGGCTTTTGTTCTGTTCTCTGTCAAAATGATCCCACACAGTGCTTTAATATTGTTGAGGTCCAGGCTCTGGGAAGGCCAATCCATGACTGTTCCACTTTGCAATTTTATCCAGGTATACTCCATTGACAGTGTGTTTGGGATCATTGTGATGTTTAAAAATGTAGCTGTGACCAATCGCAAGCGTTCCTGATGGTATTGCTTAGAGTCTGCATCGTGTTTTATAGATAGCTGTAAACCGGGGGTGGCCAACTCCAGGCCTCGAGGGTCGGTGTCCTGCAGGTTTTAGATGTGTCCTCGAAATAAATGCAAAAGAACCAAGTTTTGTGTAAATACTGTGGTGTTATTCTGGCTTTTGGAATATAATTTAGAAAACTAATTGTTCAACAGTTATGGCTGAAGCATGACAAAGGAAATTTTAATAGGTGCAATTTCCTGTTTTTTAAAGCTCCTCACTGTGTGATGAGGTGTCAGTGTGTGAAATTGGAGGTAGTGGTAACGCACACATCAGTCACACTCCTGGCCCAAATACTCTCCGACTGCCTGTTTGGTCTAGACAAAAACAAGAGTGCACATCCTCTGCAGATAGCCATTTTAAAAATGTGAGAGAAGAAGCTAAAGCTTTAAAGTGGTTGTTTGCACTGGTTAATCTTTAACTGGCCAATAAAAATCCACCACACACAGCTTACAGGATGCAGTTCCTTGTTTGCTCAGGCTGACTGTTTCGATCTGTTTGCTTTTCTTCTTGGTTGGCTCATGTCCACTGAAGGGTTTCGTTTGTAACACTTCCTCCTGCTGCGCTTTCTTCACGCACAGCCTGCTTTTGCTGATTCTTGTTTTCTCTCAGGAGTGTATGCAAATGTGTTGAGTTTTAGTTAAACATTAATTTTTTCTTGTTTCCAGTAAACAGACTACTTTCCTCCCCTCCCCTGTTGTCTATATTTTAAGCTAAATAACTGAGAAGGTGTCAGAAATGGCCATGTCCCCCCTCCGGATTCTCCTTTTCTCTCACATGATGTCATTTTTCTCCTATCTTTTCCTCTCACCCGTTTCCAATTATAGCTCAGCCTCACACCAGCTTCCCCAAGACAAAGGAGGAGAGCTGATTAAGTTTAATTTAGCTGCAGCTGTTAAATGGGAAGGCAGCTTTAGCAGATTGTTCACATTTGGCGAGCGGAGCCTTAAAGCTGGCAAACAAAAAGGCTGAACATCTCAAATATGTGAATGGGTGTGTCTGAGGAGTGAGAGGGTTTATTTACTCTGGTGTTAGATCACAGTTGTAATGCGTGTTCAGCGAGTCTGCAAACTCAGAGATGGATTCGTGGAACAATCGGGATTCAGGTCAGCTGCATGTGAACAGTTTGGCTTTTTGAAGCGATCAGATCCTGAGATAAAGCTGCGCAGATGTCCACATGACTCACATTTTGTTCTGCAACAGTGTGATGGGATACTTAGCTGTTCACTCCACCTTTGGACTGAGCGTGTGCAAATGAGGGTTTTTTTTTCCTGTAGGCTAGAAATGGAGGGGGAAAAGTGGAAAAACAAAAGTCCAGCAGTGTTTGATGTGGCGTCAGGCTGTCCAACTCCCTCCAGGTTTCTCCACCCAGCTTTGTACTGCTGTATGTTGACACACTCAACTTTCCAACAAAGCACTGATGGTCAGGAAGTGGGAGAAATATTGAAGTCTTAAGGGCTCAAAAAAGAAGGCAGCTGGACTGCTTCAGGGTGACTTCACAAGACTGCCACGACCTGGATGACTGAGCAGCTCCAAAGACGAGAAATATTAAACTAAACTATTTTCTTTTCTTTCTAGTTTGGCAGCATTCATAACATATAGATAAATTAAACTCAGCTGCTTGTAAAGCTAATTTCTTGCGTGTGCTTTCACTATTATGATCTGACAACAAGAACTGTAAGCTCTTACATCGTTCTGTTGTGTCCAAAACAAAAATGGATATAGATTTAAAGAAAATCATGTACTCTCTGGGCAATATTTACTTTAATTTTGTATATATTCATTTTGTTTTCTTTTTTTCCTTTAAAAACTTTAGTGCTGTAAAAATGAGAACAGTAGCATTTTGAGACTTTGATCTTGGTAATACTTTATTTAAAGATGGAGCAGGTTTTGGGTTTAACATGAAACAAAGGCAGATATGAAATGTAAAAGTGAGATCAGAGATCAGATGTGACATATTTGGATGCAAACTGTAATGTGATATTTGGTTTTGTCATATATCACAGTCATTTCCTAAATGCTGACAATACAACGGCAGTTTAACTCGAACCCTTTATGTGAACCGCACATCTCGGCAGAGGGGATTTTTCGGCCTGTGTTCAGACTGCAGTACGTTGTGAATGGTTTGCGTTACTGTGATACGCCGAGTATCCCCGAAAAGCTCATTTTCACTTCCTTCTGAAAACCAATTTAATTTTGTCTCTACCAGAGAGGGTAACAGAGGTACAGTCGTTTAAAAAGGGTTTGTGAAATGAGCCCGCTGACGGGTTCAAAAAAAAAAAAAAAAAAGGGTTAAGCATAGTTTTAAAGATAAGACATTTTGCGAAAGTTTGACCTTATTTGACCTTGAAGAAGAGGTCAGACGTCCAAAGTAATGTGGTATTTAGGATCGCCACATATCATTCCCTGTATCCCCAATCTGATTTACCAAAAAAATACAAAGTAGAAAAGTGGCATGTGTGGGCTTCTTTAAAACATGTATTTTAAGGGCAAACACTGTGATAAATGGCTAACAGCATGGCTGACAAGGCAGTAACCAGCGCGGTTTCACAGTCATTTTCCTCCTCACGAGACGAGCATTAACTCTGCGCTGGCGATAATGCTCATCTCAGCCGTCCGAAATGAGCCTCCAGAAAGCAGCGGGTGATGTCACCGTAGCCTCATCCATCTTTCCCCTCTCTGGGGACTGAACTCTGCGATGTGAGAGAGAGGGGGGGACATCGCTCTCACTTAGCTTTTTTTAATTGGTGTCAGTTTGTAGATGCTGCTTGTTTTTCTCGTCCTGCTGTTCTGCGTCAGTCTGGTTCCCATTTACAAACGGAGTCCTCCCAGTGCTCTTTAAAACTCAACGGTACTATCGTGTACCGTCTCCCCCTCCCCCTCTTCACACTGCACTGTTTTTGTGAAGAGCATTGTCACACCAGTGTGTAAAATACGTTGTAAAAAGAGCACACAAACACACTGGCAGTTTATTCCTAGCTGACTGTGGCTACCATGTGGTAAATGGTCAGAAAGTCTTTGGTCATCTGCAGAGCTGTTATTTCACAGACCCACACAGTGAGTTTTCCTCTGGTCGAGGGTGGGGGCAGGAAGTCGGGGGAGGGGTCATCTCGGGTCAAAGCAGAGCTGCAGGAAAATGCCTCGGTGACCGCACTGAAGCAAGAAGCTGAATGCCTGAACGCACCATCCCACAACACACAAGACTGCAGTGGATTATGGGATGTTATAGATTGCAAAATTTCAGTAATTAGGTGTCCTCTCTGTTTAGTCTCAAATATTCAGACCCAATAATTAAACTTTCTGAAGAAGCTAAACTTTTTTTTTTTTCTCTTCCTCTTTCAGGACTCTGAAATCGCTACAGATTGCAACCATGTAAGTGTGTGGGGTTTTTTTTTCTTCTCTCTCTACCCTCACACTCCACCTCCTAGCATGCACTATGATGTCTTATAATTTTATGACGCAATGATTTTCCACTAAAAGTATGCACAAGTTTTGTAATGATTCATATAAACAACCGATAGCCAACATCGGTACTACTGCTTTTTTTTCCCCCCCCGCTATCCAGAAGTTTGTCTCATTAATGAATGTCTGTCACATTAAATAACAGAAAGACTTTATAATATAAAATGATTGACATGTTAAAATGTTGTTTTTATTTTTTATTTGTCCTGTTTTTCTTTCTTGGGTTTTTTCTCCACTCTGTCCTTATTGGTGTAATTGTCATACCTCGTATCTTCTCTCCCCCAGCTGCTGTGGAACTATAAGCTGAACCTGACCACAGACCCAAAGTTTGAGTCTGTAGCGGTGGAGGTCTGCAAGACGACCATCTCTGAGGTCAGTCGCTAAAAACAAATCTCTGCAGCTCAACTTGATGGTCTTCATTCAAGCCTCCAAACGGTTAAAAGAACATCAGATAAACTGGCAAATTTAGAAGTTTTAAGACTGCTGTGATTTTGGAGTAGACTTTAAAATCAGGAACTAGAGCTGTCAGCACAATGTTAAGAAACTGCAGCCAGTTTTTATGTCCAAAATGTCGAAGAGATGTCAGAGGAGCCGGGGCTGGTCGGTACTTATGTGTAATACTACAAGGTGGTGGAGTTAGTCAGTGTAACCTTTATTGACCAGTTAAGTCATTAACCCTTTAAAACCGGTCGGAGCGGGCACGCTCTGTTTTGCGTTACTATTTTTAAATCCTTGTAGAACTGGAACCACGTAAGCTAGCGCAATAATTTTTTTGCATATGAAACCGGAGGAGTTGTACTTACATCTTATGGCATCAGCTTGTCCTCGGTCACGGTTTCCTTCCACATATGGCTTTGCAAAAACTGCATAAAAAGCACTTGCAGCAACAAAAATATAATATTCCAGAAACACGCTTTGCCGATCCGATCAGCTGTTCATAACACTTCCTACGTTGGAATAGACGTCAGCGCGATCTATCGCATTTCCGCCATTACTTGCCAGAAACCGGAAGTGATGTCATTTTCGCGGAAAATGTAGGTTTTTTTTTTTTTTTTTTAACCTTCGGGGCATTATAAGCCTATACTGGTGTTTTTAAAAGGTATGTTTGACTTTATGCTTTTCTGAATAGTTTCTGGGATGTTTAGAACTCATATTGCACTGCTGGAAATAGTTTATTTTGATGCATATGCTGTTTTTTTTTTTTTTTTTGCAAATTTGCATTATAATATTTATTTTCGTTTTTCCTGCAGTATATAAAAATTGGTGTATCTCAAAAATAAAACTATGAAGACCATCAAAGTAAATTTCCTGTTGTTGGAAACTATTTTGTGCAACTTTTTTGTATTTACAGTTTTGAGGGATAAACCTCTTAAATTTCTCTAACTAGAAATATATGGTAAAAAACCAAAAACGATTTTCAATTTTTTGTACTTTATTGCCCTTTTTTTGCACTTTATGTAGTTTCTATGGACTTAATGCATACATATTCTTAAAATTTGGGCTATAACGGTTGTATTGATGTATTGCAACTTGAAATGCTCCCACAAATGGCTCCACAGCATGTAAAAATATAAAGATAAGTTCTGGCAGACTTGGTTCTATGGTAGGTCTTAAAGGGTTAAAGCCGCTTTTCCAGATTAGTACCTACTCGGATCGGCAGGTTTTCACTTACAATTGAGTAACACGTAATGTGAGTGGTCGTCATGGCAACGCTGCCGAGCGTCCTATGACGTAATTAGTATGTGACACGAACGCTACAACATAGGTGGACGTTGACGATATCCCTGCTGCTCGGTCTGTGGCTTTCCGTCAGACTCGGGGAGCACGGTGTGTTGCCGGGTTTCAAAAATGGCAGTTTTGATTTTCGTGAACGAGGCGTCACTCGATGAGTTCAGCCAATCGGTGGACTCAAACGAAAGCAAATGTGTGAATCCATTTTTTTTTTTTTTCTTGCTCCTTTCATCGTCTGCTCGTGTTCAATGCTTTCATTGCCATCGCAGTAGTTTTGTGTTTGTTGGTCTCTGTGCTTTGGGACAAAATCATAGATCATAAAATTTCAGCTGGTTCCTGATCTGGAAGTGATGGGCATGTTGGAAAATATGAGTGGTTAATTGGATTTTATTTATTTAGTTTTAATTAATGGCTGCAGAGGGACAAACACATTTTTCTGCCATTGAAAAGTTGTCACACAGCACTGAGGAAAAACTGCTTACAGATATTTCTTTTCAGTCCGGGTGGTTTTCCTATGGAAGGGCAAAATCTGTTCACGACCCTCACCAATGTAAACCTTTAGCATGAATTACAGTAAAAGGTCCAAATCTAGAAACGATTGGAGTGCAGTACCAGGTAGCACGAAGAAAAGCGCACAGATACAAATGGAGAACTTTTAAAAATGTATTTATTTTTTTCAATGAAAATCACAATTTCTAGATTTTTGTAGGAAAAAGGACATTGGTACATTCAAGTGTAAAAATAAAGCTGAGTTAATCAGAAGTGTTCAGACCTCGTTGTTCTGGACAGGTGACACGAGGTGCTTTTAAAGGCAGGTTTATGTTTCAGCTCTCACCGAAGTGTCGCCTTCGCTTTTCTCCATTCAGATTAAAGAATGTGCCGCGGAGGAGCTGGGGAAAGGTTACCTGGTTTCCTGCCTTGTAGATCACCGTGGCAACATCACCGACTACCAGTGCAACCAGTACATCACCAAGATGACCACCATTGTTTTCAGTGACTACCGGCTGATCTGCGGCTTCATGGGCAAGTGTCGCGATGACATCAACACGCTGAAATGTGGCAGCATCAGCACCGGAGAGAAGGTGAGGAGAAGGGATGTCGGACTTCAGAGAAAGAAGCTTGTTGTGTTTGACTAGTGCTGCTTGGTTATTGGTGGAGTAACATCTGTGTCGCTGACTCGTTGTTTTTGGCTCTTATTTACACTCATGTTGTTAGATGTATAAATAATGGGTTTGTATTCAGAACATTTGCTTGATTAGATAATTCTCTACTTTATTTTTCTTCTATTTTTTTTTAGGAGATGGAGATGAGATTGTAGTCAGTAATGTTCTGCACATTGTTATATTGCCCATTAACTTGAGTCAATACCTACGAACCAATAATCTGCCATGTTTGTTGTTGTTTTTTTGGGGGGGGCGGGGGGAAATCATGCATTTCATTTGTATGAGCTGTTAAAAATGAATGTTATTAGTTTTTAATGTTTATTTCAACTTGTTTTTTCAGTTTGTACCCAACAGGTGCTTGCTTAGGATACTAATGTGAACCTATATCGTGACAATTATTGAAAACATTCAATACAATACAAAAAAGTTAAAATATTGACGCGAGCTCTAGTCGCAGGTTCATATAAATCGAAGCCCTAACTGTTATAAATTTGGTTGAATTAGACAAGATCTTGCAGGAGAAACTATAGCTGGTTGTCAGGAATCTTATGTTGATGTGTCCAAAGAAACTGCAGCACCAAATGGACTGCTGCACACACCACAGTTGAAGTAGTTTGTGCTGAATGAGCGCTCCCAGATGCCTCAGGATGTGTTTCTGATGCTGGAGGGTGAATTTGTGGTGCACGACTTGATGAATGTTTCAAATGGAAATCTCACAGTTGTTGCAGGTTTACAGCAGAGGTTTAAAAATGGCGGCCTCTCTGGAGGTGTGTCGATGTGTCAGAGAAGATGACATGAGATCTAACTACGCCGTAGCTGTACATCGAAGATTGTTTATAGTGCTGCTCATATTCTTACTGACCTGCTGGATTTTGGTCGGAGAGCAGATAAAACTCAAAGTGGACTGAGCTCAAATGAGAGAAGAGGAGTTTGTAGCAGCTTGTCAGCGAGCAGAGCGAATCGATCTTCCACTTAACGTGTTTCCCTGCCGCAGAGCTCCATAAGCTCCTCAGACACACACTTATTATCACGTTGGCACGATTAGAGCTCAGAGAGGATGATTTATCTGTGGGCGGGAGTGCTTTTAGTTTCATTATCAGAAATTTGTCACAGTGGCTCTGAGTGGAAATCGGACAGACCATGTTGGCGCTTTAACTTCTCGCACACTGAAACGACACGAGGCAGGATTGTTTATGAACTGATTCTCAAAATGAGAAAATGTGTTATTAACTCAGCTTTAACTTGATGTTAAACTTTAAAATCAAGCTTCAGCTCTCTACTTTGTGAAATTAATCAGAAATTTGTCTTCCACCTGTTGTTAAAACTAGATGGTTGAGATGAAACGACTGTTTGCACTCTCCTAGATTCCTGAATATAAAAAGATAAAGCCCATCTGGACTCTTATCTAGTCCTTGATCTCACAGGCTTAAAAGACAAAGGAGGAAACAAAAACTGAGGAAAAGGAGCGCGCGCAGTAGCGAGTAAAGCCATTGTTTTATAGATGAGGTGTTTATGTGGATTTGGACGGGAAAGCAAACCCTGAGCCTCCTGAGCATTTAGCTGACAAAGAACAAATGTTTTCCAAGAGCAGAAGCACAAAAGGTCGCTGAAACTGTGTTTAATTTATTTATTTTCTGCAGCTGACCTCTGTATTTGGTGATATCTCACTATACGAAGCGGCCCGGCTTCTTGTAGATAGCTTGTTGATATCATTTCTTGGCTTATCTGTAGAACTGACAAAGGAGATGAGGTTGGTGTGTGTCATTGAGAACTGCATGACCCAATGTGCATGTTCTCTTTGACACATTACATAATAGATGGAATAAATAAAAATAAACTGGTGCTGTTCAATTCAGTTTACACCAACTCCAATCAACTTTGAATAAGTATAAAGGAGACGTTTCAAATGCACCAACTTGTTTTGACCACCCACCTTTCCCACTGACTGATATGAGCCTTTACCCACAATGCATTTCTTTAAGTTGCATTGTGAGTTTCTGTTCCTCACAGGCAGGAAACTGCTGCACTTGTAATAATTCATGATATTGGGGCACAAAGCTGGAAAAAGTGTAGATATCTGCTGGACTAATGAAGTGATAATGTTAAAATAGCTGCTGTCTGGAAACGAATCCTTGTCGTACCGGAGCTGAGCCACACCGGCAGTAGTAACTGTGGTACCTTTGCCCTCCTCACAGGACGTCCACTCTCAGGGCGAGGTGATCGCCTGTTTGGAAAAAGGTTTGGTTCGTGAAGTCGAGGACCAGGCGGGGGCGCACGTCATCAGGGAGGAATGTAAAAAGGCCATCATGAGAGTCGCCGAGCTCTCCTCCGACGACTTCCACCTGGACCGCTACCTCTACTTCTCCTGCAGAGACGACAGAGAACGCTTCTGTGAAAACGTAAGAATCCTTTATTCTAGAGCTCAGAGGATTCTTTTATTCAATTATTTTAAATTGATCAGTAATACTCTTAAATGTCACATTCTGGAAACACTTTCTAACGTTCTCTTCTCCCGATCTACCTTTTTTAAAATATTCTATATCCTATTTTAAAAAAAAAACTGCTAAATTTGTATTATTTGTAAGCTGAAGTACCATCCAACTAGGGTCTTCTCAAATTAACGTCCCTTTGTTTCAAGATGAGCTAAAATGTGTTTCTCTGAATGTGCAGATTAGCCGAGACTATATGACGTTAGCACGAGAAGTTAACGATCAGAAAAATCCAGATGTTTTTATTTACTTTGAAAGTTAGAAGACAAACCTTTAAACTGTGAGGGAGAAATTACTTTGTGAACATTCAAATTAAAATGAACTAACAGTACCTGACAGTATCAACTACCCAACTACATTATTAAATATTATAATGGAAGACATTATTCATTTGTTACTCGCTCAAAAAAAAAGTTCTTCAGTGGATCCAAAGTGATAAACTATAAAGAAAGATTGCGGTTTTCCCACGTTGGTTTCTTTTCACTGACTCCTGAACTGAATTGAAAGTTCACGTTAAAGACGTCATAGTTATCTCTGACTGCAGGCTCGTTTGTGGTTCCTGGGAGATTTAAAATTAGAATGTGAGGTAGAGCCTTCAGCTTTCAGGCCCGTGTGCTCCGAACCCAGCTCCCAGTTTGGATTCAGCTGCTCTACTTTTTAAGATTAACCTTCAGTCTTTCTGTTTTTTGGTAAAGCCTATAGTTGGTTAGTTAGTTGCTGCCTTCTGTGTCACATGGGATAAAGAGAAGTTGTAGTTGTTACCTAACATTAGTAAAGCACCTTAAAATGACTGAATTTGAAAGTTGATGAACTTTTTCCTTTTTTTTTTTTTTTTTCCAGACTCTGGCTGGGGAAGGAAGAGTTTACAAATGCCTCTTCAATCACAAGTTTGAGGATTCCATGTCTGAGAGGGTGAGTGCCATTTACTGTGTCCACATTTTATTTATAGAGATTTTTTTTCCTCTACAAAATACTTAAAATGAACCTTTTCCATCTCCTGGTGATGGGGAAAAAGTCTTATAGTGATGATGGTTACAGAACAATGAAGTGTACAAATTGTGATGGATACGGCCTTCCTGCAGATTAAAAATCAGACTCGTTGAGCATTCAGTTGTGTAATAAGTGTCTGTGTATGTTGTGTGTCATCAGTGCCGCGAGGCGCTGACCACCAGACAGAAACTGATTGCTCAGGACTACAAGGTCAGCTACTCGCTGGCCAAAGCCTGCAAGTCGGACCTGAGGAAGTACCACTGCAACGTGGACACCAGCATGCCCCGAGCGAGGGAAGCTCGCCTGTCCTACCTTCTGCTGTGTCTGGAGTCAGCCGTCCATCGAGGTGAGCAGACCTTTATCTGTCGCTCTTGGCTCCAGCAACTAATTAATGTCCCTTTTTGTTTGTGTGGCACTCAGAGGCCACTGAGAGCTCAATTACATGTCAGTCATTGCTCTGTTTCTCCACTACGAACCCGCTCCTGTTTATTTTGCTGAAGACTAGTCTGAGGCAGACAAAGTAAAACTGTCGAGTTTGTGTGAGGGTAGAAGGTTAGTTTCATTTAACCTCAGAAGTCAGTTTCCAGGTTGGTTCCTCGAGTTGTTTTTGTGAAATGTGTTTGAATATTTTGTGCTTAAACGAGATACCACAGCTACAGTGTGTGTGTGTTTTTCAGGTCGTGTGGTCAGCGGCGAGTGTCAGGGTGAGATGATGGATTACAGGCGGATGCTGATGGAGGATTTCTCTCTGAGTCCTGAGATCGTGCTGCACTGTCGCAGTGAGATTGAGAGTCACTGCTCCGGTCTGCACCGCAAAGGACGAACGCTGCACTGCCTAATGAGGGTTGGCCGAGGAGACATGGGCGCCATCGATCCCAGCTGTCAGAAGGCGGTGAGATGGCATTTATAATATTCACTGTATGGTTACAGAAACATTTACATAGATATCACTGTACAGATTTACCTGCATGAACACAACTGTTTGACCGTCCCACAGCCATATTCCTACATGTCCCAGAATGTCGTGTAATGTCTTGCGCTCACTTTTTGATTTTATTATGATATTTTTTCCGTCCACAGCTGCAAACGTTGATCCAGGAAGCCGACCCCGGGGCCGACTACCGCATCGATCGGGCGCTTAACGAGGCCTGTGAGTCCGTCATCCAGACCGCATGCAAACACATCCGCAGCGGCGACCCCATGTGAGTCCTCGTGGAGGGAGAGGGATCCAGCAAATAGAAATCCTAAAATTTGACACAGTAGAAAGTGCAATGATCCCACCTGCTGTATGATCATGTGGATAAAAACCTGAAGAAGAACCGACCGTTCAAGGTCTTATGGCTGCTGCGCCGTGTGGCTGAGATGTGAATGCGTTTGTGTTTCCTGATCCTGCAGGATCCTGTCGTGTCTCATGGAACATCTGTACACTGAGAAGATGGTGGAGGACTGCGAGCACAGACTGCTGGAGCTGCAGTACTTCATCGCCAGAGACTGGAAGTAAGTCCTGCCGACAGGCTGAAGAAAGTCTGTTTTCGACATTAATGAGGTTCAGATGATCATCTTCAATTTAGTATATCAGTTTATTGGTATTTGGTAATTGATCATTTTAGTTGTATTGCTTTTTAACAAGGCTGCTGTAAAAGTATTCTTGGTTAGTTGATTGCCTCCATTTAATACTGCAACCATAGATGGTATAAAAACACTTGTTAGTAAAGTGCTGATTGGAAGCCTTGAGAGTTTTGCTGTTGCCATCTGCTTTGAAGTGAAAGTTGACAAGTGAGGATCTGAAGTGAACCTGAACTTAGGGAGGCATTTAGACGGGGTGGTTTTTCTCATAGATGTCTGTGGGACTGGAAGGATTTTTACAACCACAAGCACCGCCCCCCTGGTGGTTTTTTTTTTTTTTTTTTTTTAAAGTAGGTTTAAGACAGTTCTGCATTGGTTTTACGTTTCAGAGCCAGGATCTTCGTCTATCTTTTATTCTGTCTGTGCTTTAGTCCCAAAGAGACAGCTGCAGGTATTAATCTGCCTGTTACATCCTGTGTCGCTGCTTAGGTTGGATCCGATCCTGTACAAGAAATGTCAGTCCGATGCATCCCGACTCTGCCACACTCACGGCTGGAATGAGACCAGCGAGTTGATGCCACCTGGTGCCATTTTCTCATGCCTGTACCGCCACGCCTACCGCTCTCTGGAGCAGGGACGAAGGGTGAGTCTCTGCCGTTGATTTAATCTAATGATTAAATGTGAAGGTTACAGCACTTGGAGATCTCCAAGTGCTGTTTTAGATTTGTTAATAGAACAGTTTGTTTCAGGAGAGGTAACTGTAAAGCACAAAAACCTGGCTTATAGGGCATTCATGCAGCCATAGGAGCTCTATTTACATTAGGAAAGTAGACTAATTTTATAAAGAGACTGTGCACTGTGGCTCAGTGAAGTGTTGCCTTAATTGTGTGACTGCTTACAGTATTGCAATTAGTACAGTGTACATTTTGTTTTCAAATGACCACTGCAGTTTTTTGGACTAATTTGGACATTTTTATGCCAAATAAGCGATTTACAGGGGGAACGTTTTGTATACTCTCAGTGGCTTGAAAGGCCTCTGAATTCAAATTAGTTAAAGTGCATTTTTCTACAGTTTAGGCTTTTTAAATAAAAGGTCATTTAAATGTTCCTTGCTTTAAGTTTTCTGTGTCTGCACAGTTGTTTCTGTTTTTGTTCTCAAGGTTGTGACTTATCTGTAGGCTCAGCCTAAAAGTGCAGATACAGAAGTTAAACCCTTGTTTAGTCTGATGAATTTCTGCCAAATGTGAAAAATACTGGAAATGTTTGCAGTTTGAAGGAGGTGAAGACAGCTGTGACGAATTCAGATGAAGTGACTTTAATCTTTATTTAATATAAACACACAAAGTTGCTTTAAGCCTGAACTGACAACAACTTGCATGTGTGAAGAGGTAAATATAAGGTGCCAAATATATACAGGAAGTCTCTGACCACAGAATGCTCTCGTAGTTCCCCAGTGGGGAGTCTGAAGCGGAAAACCATGGTTCGATGGTGAGTACCTCTTACTGCTGCTGATCTCATGATGCTGCTCACAGAATCGCATCTTGGATGATTACTGGTGGTTTGTAGAGGAGAAGTGATTGTGTTGGATAATTCCCACCCACTCTCAGTGCATGTGGGAGCTGGCTTTTAATTGCTGAAGTGAGCTGCTGAACCCTGAAGTGAAGAATCAATATGACAATCCACTTACGGAAAACTTGGTGATGCTGATGATTCAGCTGCAGCAAAATTAAGCCTTTGATTTAAACAAGCAGTGTAGGAAACGCTGGCTGTGTTTAAGGTGATACTCCACCCAAAATGTGTTTTTTCCAGTCCTGCTGAGGCTTGTAACAAGTTGTGTGAAATTAGTTAAACACCCTATGATGTTACAGAGAGAACCTTGCTAATCTAATTATCCTCTGTGTAGCATCTGGCAGTGGTGGGGAGGAAGAATTCCCTTTTGACAGGAAGAAACGTCCATGAAAACCAGGAAGTTGTAAAACGCTGCAGTACCTGGAATGTCCACTTGAGGCTTGAGTGTAGAGTCGGTCCCCATAGACTAAACATGTTGTAAACATGTTTACAGCCTGCTGCAAAAAATGTTTTGGCCTATATGGGAAGTTTCACACACCTTGAGCAGGTGTCTGTGCTCCAGCGGTCATTAATATCAATGCATTTTAGTAACCTGGGAATGTGCAGCTGCATTACAAGTACAGACTGGAGAAATACAGTGTGACAAAATCATTAATAGCTTTTTAAAGAGCTCAAAAATCGCAAAGACCTGTATACAGTGCAACGCTGATAATGAAGACTTGATTAGTAGAAAGGCAATGCTGCTCTCCGCCATTGTCGTCTTTGTTAATGAGAAATAAATGGCGAAAAACAAGTGCCACAAAAGTATTAACGTTTAATGTCAATATCACACTCACATTTTATCTGTTAATACTGAATTAAACGTACAAATCTAAAGGCTTTTGAGGATTAAATGTGAAGGACAGACACACTGAAAATCTTGGGTGGAGTATCATTTTACAGTGTCCGTGATTAACAGCAGCCGATACTTTGGTGGGTAATTTGATGACGATGTCGTCATCGTCGTCCCCCTGCAGCTCTCCCGGGACTGCAAGGTGGAGGTGCAGAGGATTCTCCACCAGAGGGCGCTGGATGTGAAGCTGGACCCTGAGCTGCAGAGGCGCTGCATGACTGACCTGGGAAAGTGGTGCAGCGAGAAAACGGACGCCGGGCAGGAGCTGGAGTGCCTGCAGGACCACCTGGACGACCTGGTTGCTGACTGCAAGGAGGTGGTGGGAAACCTGACCGAGCTGGAGTCAGAGGTTAGCTTGTCTCCGCACACTGCAGTTTCTTTAAAGCGTGCAACGTGCAAAACATTAGGCACAAACATGAGACAACTGATGTTTCCAAGGTTCCTTTGAGGCATTAAAGGTATTAAAATCAAAGGAAGTAAGGGCTTGAAATGAGTTTTGCATAAATTTTCTGTATGTAGTTAAAGATGATTAAGGATGATTAAAAAAAAGACTTGGCCCTTTTTTATAGGTGTTTACAAACCAGTTTCCAGTTGTCTGAAAAGTTGTATTATTTGCACTGAATTACTGGCAGGCAGCAGGTGGGGCATCAACCTGATAATTAACTTCTCAGTATAGTACGCAGACATTTGGACTGAAATAGTGAGTTTGAGCCGTCCCACTCTGATAAAAGCAGGTAAACCTGAACTGGCTGAAGTCATTTTGAGTTTGTGATTTCCGTCTGCAGGATATTCAGATTGAGGCGCTGCTGATGAGAGCTTGTGATCCCATCATTCAGGCCCACTGCCATGTAAGTATGAACTGATGAGCACATCTTCCTTCAAACTTCAATTCTTTGGACATTTTCTGTGTTTTGGTTGAATATACTAAGTTTGGTTGAGACTCTACAACAGCCTCCAAGCAAACTGATGTTCCTGTGACTGAAGCTGCGACGCGTAACGTTTTTCCTTAGCAGGTCAGAGACGCCATATACTCAACAATGGAATTGAAGCATGATGCACAAAAAGCTGAAGGCCTGCCAAGGAGGATATTTTGCAGTCTAGTTAAATTAAAAAAAATTCATCTGTAACAGCAAAATCAAATTTTCTCTTGTGGACAGTCCCCATGCTCTTATTTTGAAAATTCTCTGCAAACCAGCAGTCCTTTCACAGCTCATGTTTTCCTTCCAGTAGGTTCATCTTTTCACAGTTGTGAGACAGTCATTTCCAAAGCTGCCCTCTTATTTATTGCCACAGTGTTGTCTGGTTTATTAATATATATGTGCTTCTCCTTTTGTGCCCCCCTGAAGTTACAACTTCTGAGGGGTTATTTGTTTGTTTTTAGGATGTTGGGGGCTGGACTGAAATGGTCCCTGACCTGGGTTTTCCCATGTGTGGTCTAAGTTCTTGACCACAAAACAAAATTTCAAAGTTTCTGTGTTTGGTCAAAGCTGGCGCCACACGAAGAGCTCGCTGTACTTTGCTAAAATGCTCATGAACAAGTTCTCGTCACACTGAGAGGTTATTTTTGATCAGATGAATAAGACGGTGACTTTTATTTTTTAACTCACTTGAACCATCTTGCATCTATGCAGTGTGCAGGAAATTATTAAGGCACTTTAGAGGAGAAGCACATTTTTCACAGCTCTTTCAAAGCATCTTCTGCTAAATACAGCATGTTGATTACTTTTGTCAGTTTCAACATATTTCAGAGGAAGTTGTCGATGAGTTCAGTCTTCCTTCTCCTTTTCTCTGTGCGCCTGGCAGGAGGTGGCTGATAACCAGATCGACTCTGGTGATCTGATGGAGTGTTTGGTTCAGAACAAACACCAGAAGGAGATGAATGAGAAGTGTGCCGTGGGAGTGACACACTTCCAGCTGGTGAGCAGACTGATGGAAATGTGTTGGTGCAGGAGTAGAAGAAGAATGAGCTCCTAATGTTTTGTTATGCAAAATCTTATCAGTTTAGAAAGGCTGTAATATTCCTGCAGCTTCTTGAAATCATTAATAACCAACTGCTCTGACTGCCCTTCCGCCTGTCCACAGATTCAGGTTAAAGATTTCCGTTTTTCCTACAAGTTCAAGACAGCCTGCAAGGAAGACGTCCTCAAACTGTGTCCCAACATCAAGAAGAAGTAAGACAAATACAGACTTGAGCAAAATCAGCCATAGAAGATATCACAAATACAAAAAGCACCAGTATGTCCAACAGTTGATTGGATATGTGACCATACAATCTGAATCTACTGTCTGATTGGGTTGTTTTTCTAAACATACCCTCAGTTTTTAGGTGTTCGTGTTAGTGGTGTCCAGTCAGATACAGTCCTGTTAGACCTGCTGAGGTTTCCAGCTCTCTGTGTTTCAGAGTGTGACTGATGGCTGAATTATACTGTGAGCTGCCAGCAGCCTTTTTCCATCCAGCAGTCCAAACACTGAGGACAGTTTCACATGTAGGATATTTTTTAAAGGAAATTATCTGGACTCACAAGCCTTAGAACTCCGCACTGCTCTGTGATCACTTCTAAGTTGTTGTTTCTGGGTTTGAGAATGTAAATGTTGTAGAAACCTAAGATTGTAACACTGCAGTTGGTGGAAATGTATATTTATGCATTGATGTTGACCACTCAAAGCTCCTTGAACTGCATGCTACATTCACACAGATCTTTATTCTATGCATTGGAGAAATTTATCTGCATTGCATAATTAGCTATGGTGATACTCGTGTCCATTGGATGTCTGTGAAAATCATAACTCCCAAGTTATGATGATGGAAAAAGAGCTTTTCAGGTTTGCAAGCATGAACCTGTGGATGGATCTTTACTGGTTTCCTGTAGTTTAAGTCTGCAGATCACTGAGGGTCTCTCAAGCAGTCCGCTGCTTACTGGGCCTTCTCACCTCTGTCACCTGGCAGGCATGCTGCAGGCCAGCAGGGGTCTGCAGTTAATATTGAAAGATGGGTTTTAGACAGGCTAATCTGAACCTAGTGCTGGATTTGCAGACCACTTCAGGGTCTGTTGCATAGTTTTTCTTTCTACATACAATACAGGTTGAAAAGTGGGCTTCAACAGGAAGTTCACCGAGGGGGAAAATTACAGCACTAGATTGCAGCGAACTGAATTCTGTCATCTTACTCCTCCTGACTGAAGTATGTAGTCTAGCTATGGTGGCTGCTGTAGGACAAATAGCTTTGGCTGCCATCCATCTGTAGTGAGTGTCGGCTGCCAGTTTGCTGTTTACATCAACTGGTGTCTATTCACTCTGGAGGAGGCTGTAGAACGAGTGTGTGTAAGATCGGTCGATGAGTAAGAGAAGCTCTCTTCTGACCGATAACAGCGACACTGAGGTGAACTGTTGAGCTTACTCCTCTGTGGGTAAGCTCAGCCGGTGTTAGTGAAGTTGTGGAGTGGATCTAACATTGTTGGATGTGGACACTTGTAATTAGACATGAATGTTTTTTATTTTGCTTTTTTTTTTTTAAATAAACTCAGAAAATGACTGACTGCACCTTTTAAAGATGAAAGAAGCACTAAGAGAAGTACAGGCAGCAGCTGCAGTGGAAAACTAATTATTTAAACCTCTGTTTCACTTTGAAGCTGCTGAAGCCCACTTTGGTTGTTCTAAATATGTTGACACTGCCCCCTGGTGACAGTGCATAGCTACAACATGTAGCTGTAGCTTGGTGTGTAAGCTTTGGGTCAGATGAATTCACACCCATGCTGGCCACTAAACTCCACTCTGTCCATCTCCAGCTGTGGTTTTCCCCAAAAATGTATTTGGTGTAATTTGCTTAATCGAGCTTCACTGTTACTCAGCAGTTTATCCTAAGACAGATCTTTCTACTTCATTTTTTTCTTTAATTAAAACTTTGAATTGGACACTTTCTGCTTTTCCTGCTTTACTTTTTTCTCATCTGCTGATCATACTGAATCTGACTGGTCGGGTGAACCTCTGTGACTTCCTGTCGTTGTCAGGGTGGATGTCGTGATCTGCCTCAGCACCACGGTGAGAAACGACACCCTGCAGGACGCCAAGGAGCAGCGAGTGTCTGTCAAGTGTCGTAAACAGCTGCGGGTGGAGGAGGTGGAGATGGTATGTTCTCTGACTCTCTGTCGGGCAGTGTAACGTCCTCAGGTTTGCTGTTGGTTAGCGAGAAACCGCCCAGAAACGTATGAAACAGCCCAACATGCTGTTAAAAGAAAATGATTTTAGAACCTTTATTTTTAGGCTAAGTATGTTTGGTTTTCTGTGAGTTTATAAAAGAGATTTAACCCGTGTTTGTAAAAACAGTTAAAATATATTTCTTTATCAGGACGCATGTGCAGATGGTTCTAGTTCACAGCAACAGCAGCTGCAGTTTTATAACACCTTTTTGTGCAGTTCACAGCACATCACACATGACTGACAAACCCAATAAGACACAAGAAAATGAACAAAAATGGATTAGAAGCAGTTAAAAAGAAATCAAATATAAAGTAATGCTTGGAAAAAGTGTTACGAAAAGAAAACGCTAATATATAATGATAGAAAACATGCAGCACAAAGACTTAAGAAGTCAAAATATTAAGATGGAATAACACTTGGATACCCTGATGTCAGTAGGTGCGTATTGAAATGTAAATAGAGTAAACTGAGATGAGCGGATCTAGTTTATGTTCCTTTCACTTTTCCAAACCTGGAGTAAAAAGTAGCAGCAAACGGCATCGTCTAAGGTTCCTCCTGGGAGCATCTGGTGTTTTTTATCTTTTCTGGTGTGCTTTGTTGAAGCGAGCAGAGATCCTTCGTGTCTTTAAAGTTTTTATTTTGTGTCTGTTTCCTTTAAATTCTCCAAATCTGCCTCAAACGTCTGCAGTCAGAGGACATCCGTCTGGAACCGGAGCTGTACGACTCCTGCAAGACCGACATCAACAGGCTGTGTCAGAACGTGGCCTTTGGGAATGCACAGGTCAACACACACACACACACACACACACACACACACACTAGTTAATGAGTATGAAGGATCCTCCTGAGTTGAACCCAGAACGTTATTTTTGCCGTTCGCATCTCTTCTGATATAATTAAAAACAACCTGTAAACACTCTGTGGACCATGTTAGAACCAAACTTTAGCCGCCACCGCCACAGTGCAGACAAAAGTGTTTCCTTAACACTGAACGAATGAAGTGTTAAGAAAGAGCCGGCAGCTTTAAAACCTAAAACAATTTTACTGCCAGTAGATTTTACCTGTAACTTTGTTGATAAATCGGTAAAATACAAAGTACGAATGTAAGGAGTTGAAGAAAATTTTTAAACAGTCTGAACTGTACAAAAAAGAATTTATTTATTCATTTATGTCTTTATTGGCTTCATCTCTGCAGGTTATCGAGTGTCTGAAGGAGAACAAGCGTAAGCTGAGTTCGCAATGCCACCAGAAGGTCTTCAAGCTGCAGGAGGTGGAGATGGTTGATTCTGAACTTGACTATCAGCTGATGAGAGTCTGCAAGAACATGATCAGAGTAAGCAAGAGAAGAAAAACAAGATCAGTTTCCTTCACTCTGAATTGTGGACATGAATCTTAGGATCAGGATTATTTCTTAGCGAGTAATTCAGACCATGTAGCAGCGTGTTAATGGCTAACCTTATGTTGTGGATGGATCATCTCAGACCTTCTCTTGGCTGAAGTCTTTTCATCATCACAATCTTGTTTCTGGGTTATGATGGTGTTTGTCTCTGCCCATTGGGAACGCTTATCCTCCATCTTCTCTGTGCTGTTTTGTAATTTGACGAAAAATAAAACAGTTTTTCATCAAATGACCAGAAACATCACAGACTCGTTATATTATCCTCTGGTGTCGGTGGCCCCACGGAGGATTTCTTTTGATTAAATATGGGCCTGGGGGGGTGGGCGTTTCTTTAATTGTGGGTCCACGAGGGTTTGATGTTTGTTATTGTGATTGAGCCGAATGTAACGGGCTGTTTGATGTGTTCAGCGCTTCTGTACAGAGTCAGAGGGGAAGAACGTTCTTCAGTGTTTGAAGCAGAACAAGAACAGCGAGATGATGGATCCCAAATGCAAGCAGATGATAACCAAGCGGCAGATCACCCAGAACACAGGTACGCACACACACACACACACACGAAATGGAAAGATTAATTAGAATAAAGCAGCTCAAGTCTAAATAAGCCGAGGTGAGAGAACAGATGAAGTGTTGCTTGTTAGCATGAGATCAGATTTTCATCTCTTATGCGTTTGTTTCCAGACTACAGGCTGAACCCGGTGCTGAGGAAGGCCTGCAAAGCCGACATCCCGAAGTTCTGTGACTCCATCCTAAAAAAGGCCAAGGATGAAACCGAGCTGGAGGGTCAGGTCATCTCCTGCCTCAAACTTAAATACGCTGACCAGGTGAGAGCCACGGCTGACTTTACCAAACCACAGTGTTAGATTAGTTTCACACCTCACATCCAGGTTTTACTGGCTCTAGGGACGCTGCTTCACTGAGCAAAAACATTCAAACTGATTTTATTTCAACAAATATGGACCTGTAATTTATTTGTTTCATCTGTTAGGTGTTGATCATACACTTACAGCTAAGAATAGTTGGGTCGGGGGTTATTCTGCTCATTTCCAGATCTGTACTTTTATTCTTTGTCTCCAGTGAAGTAGCTTTAGTGCAGCTCCTCAGTTCATCCTCTGACTGAGACTAGCTGTTTAAGTCCCTCCCCCTTACATTGTCTTTATCTTGGACAGCATCCGCCTCTCCAAGGTGGTGTCGGAGAGGCGGATGCTGTCCAAGATAAAGACAATGTTGGATAACACCTCCCACCCACTCCATGACATGTTGGTCAGTCACAGGAGCTCGTTCAGTGAGAGACTGAGATTACCGAAAAGCACCACTGAACGACACAGGAAATCATTCCTGCCTGTGGCCATCTCCCTGTACAACGCATCCACTTAACACACTGTTTGCTGCTACAACTACACATGTTTCTTTTCCAAATATTTATTTATAAGTGACTTATGTATGTATGTATATATATGTATATATTGTACTATTCTTAGTTAGCGTATTGTCTGTCTTGTCTTAATGTTGGTTTAAAATGGAGCACTGTAACAAAAAATAATTTCCCCCAGGGATCAATAAAGTATTCTGATTCTGATTCTGAAATCAGCTTTCTTCTTATTGGTTGCCCATTGTAAACAGAAGGTTTGAACAACCTCTATACCTGTGACATTATTTCTGATATGTCCTCATTGTCTGGGATCATTAGGATCCCAGAGAAGACAAAAGACTCTGAGCTTTTGGCTGCTGAATAATTATTTGAAACTTCAGAAATGTTTAATTTGAGCAACCCCGGATCTGCAAGAGAGTGTTGCTCTCTATCCACACAACTTTTAATCAATCACAATAAGATGAGAAGCGTTGGTGAGTCCGCCTGTAGATGGTGAAGGAGTTATTTGTGGAATAAAAGTTTATTTTTGTGTGTGTGGCAGCGTTTGTCTCCTGACTGCGAGGATCAGATCCGGGTCATCCTGCAGGAGTCGGCGTTGGACTACAGACTGGACCCTCAGCTGCAGATCCAGTGTGCAGAAGAGGTTTGCTGCTCTCCACTTTCACTGTGACACACACAGTTTATTCTTCCCATCACTCCATCCTAACTCAGGTGTTCATTTTGTGCCCGAGCACATGCGTCATAATTATTCTTATTGGGTAAATATTAAGGAATAAAAACGGCTGACATTCACTGTGATGTAGTCATGTCTCCAGCAGGAGGTGCCAGCTGCTTGGTAATAAATTACTGCACAGATATCAGCTGTACTTTTACGTTCTACTTGCTTCTGGGTTCTTTTGGATCATTTAGAGGGGGGAAACATGGATATGACCTTCCTGTGCACCTTTACATTTGAAGGCATGCATGCAAAAAGCAGCTAAATATGTTCATGAAAACAACACAAGTGCTAAAATTAAACAAAGAGTAAAAATATGAATGTCTTTCATGCACACGTGTTGCTCCTACGCTTCGTTCTGTCAGAAGATGTCGAACAAAAGATGACTGGATCGTGACTGAGGCAACAGATTTAAGAGAGAAATATCATCAGAGTTTAAAAATATGGATTATTGAAGCGCTGCTGAGAAGCCAGAATGTGACTCACAGTGAGCAGGCAGGAGCTCAGAGGGGCTCTGACAGCATTAATGGCTTTTTATTGATTATTGTGTGTTTGCAGATCTCCAGTCTGTGTACAGAGGAGGCAGCAGCTCAGGAGCAGACAGGACAGGTGGAGGAATGTCTGAAAATCAACCTGCTGAAGCTCAAGAAGGAAGGATGTAAGAAGGTAAAACGAGCTCACCGCTGCCTTCACTGACCACTCAGACAAACAGACCATCATTTGGATTTCAGTTTCAGCTGTAGACGCAAAGTAACCGTTTCTTTTATTGTTTCATTTTCATTTACAAACTCTTATTCTTATGATAGAAATCAAGCGTACCTCTTTGAGTTACAGTGATGTAACTGTGGCTATTTTCTGGCATCAATGTTTAAATGAATCTTTTATAAAGAAAAGGAGGAATCGCACTACAGAATCAACTCATGATCCTTTCTTTCTAGAAGCTTTTCTAACAACACATTTATGCTCCTCCTCTCCCGCTCCCTCCTCTCCCACGCTGACCCCGCAGGAGGTGTTGAACATGCTGAAGGAGAGTAAGGCGGACATCTATGTCGACCCTGTCCTTCACACGGCCTGCGCTCTGGACATCAAACACCACTGTGCTGCCATCCCACCCGGCAAAGGACGCCGTGAGTCAAACTCACTCAGAAGTCATGTGACTCAGACACGAAAAACAAACGTCCCACTTTTTATTTCAACGACTGGCTGCTATTCAGCGGCCGTCAGAACAAAAGAAGGGCAAACTTTAATTTTGCTGACTCCTGCAATGCAATGTTATTTATTTTTAATCAGGTAGAGAAAAGGTAGCAGAAACAAACTGCTTCTTCTGCATAATACACAGAAACTACAATCCATCCATCCAAATTCTGTTTGTCTTTCAGTTTATTTATATCTAATGGAAGTTTTGTGTCCCATCAGAAATGTCGTGCCTGATGGAAGCGCTGCAGGACAAACGTATCCGTCTGCAGCCCGAGTGCAAGAAGAGACTTCAGGATCGCATTGATATGTGGAGCTACGCTGCCAAGGTACACGCACCGAGCAGGGAAACACCTGTGACACACGTGCGCACATTTGAGGAGGGTGGAGGTCTGCAGGTGCTATCAATCAAGTTCAGCATAACAAGGACCGAGTTACATGATTTGGCTTCACTTAATCTATCGCAGGATCTTCCAAGAGTGGGAGTGCTATTTTCCAGAGCTCTGACTGGTGGTGATTTTGTATGTCTTGCTCTCTTATCGTCACATTACCTGCTCCAGAGTAAGTTAGGCCTGCAGCATAGGTTGCTATGTTAGTGGTCATTAAAACCAGCTTTAAACCTGCTTTAAACCTGAAAACACAAGATTAAACCTGAAGTTGTCGCCTTTGACCTTTTTGAGTCAGTTTTAAGAGACTTTTATTTTGAAATTGATTACTTTAATTCAACATGCTTTTACCTCATAATTGGGCGATTGAACACATTTTTATTTTTTATTGAAATATTTTTGAATAAGTAATTTGCACAAAAGTTTAAAGGTGCTTTTATTTTTCCTCTGAAATGACGCAGGCTTTTAATTCTTTCTCTCTGCCGTCCACCAGGTGGCGCCTGCTGAGGGACTTGGGGACTTGGCCATGCAGGTGATGACATCGCCGTCCAAGAACTACATCCTGACCGTGATCTGTGCCGGTGTGGCGCTGCTCTTCATGATGGGGCTGTTCTGCGGCAGGTTCACCAAGCGAGTCACTCAGGAGCTCAAGGACAGGTAGACTCCGCCCCCCCCTCTGGGGTCAGGACATATTTAACGACCGCAACTGAAAAAGACCTCCTCGCCATTTCACCCCTGATGCTCCTGAAAGTCCGCCGCATCGTCTTTACTTTCCTCCTGCAAGCTTTTTCACCCTCTCTCACAGCTGGGGCCATCTACATGGGAATGACATTACCCACAATCCTAGCTGTCAGAGATTTTCACACATTCTTATCTGATATATCTGGAGGGTTTTTTTTGTTTGTTTTTTAACTCTTTCTCTTTTTGCTGTTGGTTTAAGGGGCAAGGATAGGGAGGGGAATTGGTAAGAATGTGGGGTCGGAGGTCAACGGTTATAAGTCAAGGTGAAAAAATGAAATGCGTAGGTGTAAATGTGTAGAATGCAGGGTGGGCAAATGCTCATGTGTAATAGAGCAGTTTAATGACTCCAGTATTTTATTGATAAGAGTGTGTGTTGCTGTGAAGGTATGTGTGTGTGAGCGCGAGTGTGTGTTGCTGTGAGGGTGTGTGTGAGATCCAAACTGTCTTTATGCCGCCAGATTGTTTTCTCCTTCTGCTTGAACAGGTTTTTGGAGTTTATTACACTTTTTTCCCCCCTTCTTTTTTTTGTGCTGATTCATATTAGATTTTATCGCCAAGGGACTGCCAAGTGGGCGGTGCCAGCCAGCCCTCGACCGAGCCACAGATAAAGAGGCGAGGGTGGGGCCACAGAGTTGCACCTCACACACTTTGGCCAACTCGCTACAACCGGAATCGCTTGTGGTTATTTTACTTGGGTTTTTTTGTTTGTTTTCTCCAGATGGAGAAACCTCATCAATCCGGTGTCTTATTTTCCCACAGCACAGCCTGTGTCATAAATGCACCGTGTGTGTCCACCTGCTGCTCCCATCATTGCCATCTCGGGTGGGATTTTTTTTTTTTTAAAACATCACTCTGCTCAGACTGGGATGGAAACCAGACGTTTTGATTGCCGCCCATCGCCGCGCAGAGTGGCTGTCGGTTTTGTGCTGGTTGGCACGAAAAAGCTGAGAAGCAATGCAGGAAAAAAATAAAGACAAAAAAGAAACAATTCTAGATTACTATAGAGATGTGAACATTTTTGTGTAAAAATGATACTGGAATCATTGCATTCTTTTTTTTTTTTTTTTTTTAAATATCTATAAATATATATATATTGTTTTGTCATAGCCTTATTTATTTGTTTACTTTTTTTTTTTTTTTTCATCTATTATTTGAATGTTCTCTGGTTGCCTTTTCTCCAGCGAGACTCCCTTCTTCCTGCAGGGGGGGTGGGAGGAGGGAGAGGAGAGGCAGGGCGGGGGGAGGCAGCAAAGGTGTGAACACCTCCAGGTGTCGAACTCCTTGAGGAACTAGTGGATTTTCACGTGGGACAGTGCGGATTTTGAAATGCTGCATGCCTCCAGCTCCGTGTTTTTATTCTTGGGCTTGACCAGAGTCACTTTGCATGATTCCTGGTTCCAAATAATCTTTATTTGCTTCCTACTGGTTGACTGTTCCTCCTAAGAAAGAGGTCTGAGCAGCAGATGGGGGTAAGGCTTGTGTGCCTGAGATGACCGGATTAAGGATATCTTCTCTTTTTTCTCTCTCTCATCATACAGATCCAGGATGTAGAGCAGCCTGAAGCCTGAGCTTTCCAGTTATTGTACATACACTGGCCTCGTTATTAGAAACATTGTAATTTTTTTTTTTTTTTTTTAATTTTAACATGAACATCCATCAGTTCAACAGAAGTTGTGTAGGTTCACCTGAGGCAGTGTCGAGCAGCAGAATGCAGTTCTGCCATTGTCAACTTGATGCCGACTCCAGCATGAGTCAGTGTTCAAGGTTACCGCAGAAATAAAAATGTTTAAAGCTTGTCACAAAAATCATTTTGATCTCTGTAGATGGTTTCTCCTTCATAGCTGCACTCTGGGTAAATTCATTCGTAGCTCACCTGGTCCAACTTTGTGAAGACTTAAAGTTGGGTGAGGGTGCTTTGAGGGTGTGCCGACACTGGCAACTAATTGGAATCACTGAGCTCTGGAACGTGTTTCGGGTGTCTTCTCCTTTGATGATGATGATGATGATGATGATGATAATGAATATGACTTTGACGTGCAGGTAATTCTTCTAACAAACCATCCAACAGGTCTCTGCTTTAGTAATCGTGGCATTGTCTTTATTTTTTCGCTTGTTACTTGCCACTAATGACTCTGTTACTGTAAAGTTGTCTCAACAGCATTTAACAAAGCATGAGATATTGCCAGGTGCATACCAGTTTTTACCACGAGATGGGGCAACAAGGCAAGAGATTAAGAGCATGTTCTTAGTCTCTTAAGGGAAGGCAGAAATATTTCAGTACACCCCCTGGAAGAATTCTGCCCCCTGGTGGTGAAAGTGTTACAAATGTTACCTTTAACACTAACTGGCAGGTTATGCACACTCACACAGTTTACAACTCTCCCCTCTCGTCCAGATACGGTCACTCTGGCTCTGTAAAAGCATATACACAGACATATATAGTCTGTGGTTCTGTAGAGGAGGACGGATTGCTCGGAGGGCGTGTTTGCGACGCTCAGCCTGCAGGTCGATGCCCGAGGAGGCGTTCAGTCTCATATAAACACGTGTGAGCAAACACTAAATCGAGGGCCTCTCCTCTCCCTGCGTGAGCTGATCACATGTACATGTGTATGATACTGAGTGACGATAACTTACTGTAAACTACATGTACCGTTCCCCTTCTAACTGTTGAAGCTTGGCGTGGTGAGCGCTGCCCTCTCTGCTTGTAAATGAGACGTTCTGCTTCATTGAAATGCCTTTTTTCCATCAGATTTTGTTTGTTTTTAAATCGAAGTGTGCCTAACCGCCGTCCCGCTGTACAGGACATCCCAGACGACCTGTTGCACCCAACAGAGGGTGACGTGTGGCGTATTTGACCGATCTTTTTGTAAAACTCTCTTGTTTGTTTGTTTGAATCCATTGAGCTCCTGATTGGTTTGGGGTTTTTTTTGTCCACTTTTTTTCTTTTGTTGTTGTTGTACAGATGAAAAATTGGACAGTTTGTTAATGATAATAATAAAGTCTGCAAGGTTTCTACTCCACTGTTTCTTTATTTCAAATCCGGCTCAACCAGAATTTACGCTGTGAAATGTAATATCTGTACATGTGGTAATACTTGAGCCCTGCACTAAATGTAGTGCTTTTTTTTTTTTTGTGCATCTATATAAACTTTGAGGAAATGTTTGATTCCAAGTGGGACAGATGTTTGTTTCTACAGTGAGGTATTTGTGTGACATCTGGATGTAAATGAATAGGAGCCAGAGCGGGTGTCCATGTATATGGCATATGTATATGTGTCTGCTTTTATAATATGGAAAAATTGAGATTTGCTAAAAATGCACTTCGGTTGCTGAAGTGATATTTATGTGGCATCAATGAGTAAGTTTAAGATGCCTTCAGAACAGACCCTTACATTTAGGAAATAAGTTTCCTATTCTTTAGGTAATTATGGTAAAACTTTTCTTTGTTTTCACATCAGTTTGTGAGGCTTCAGCTCAGTTTTTTTGAAGCTTAAAAAAAAATCCCAATTTAATTTTGAAAGGTTAAAAGTTCTCATCTTAAGAAACCGCTGTGTCGAAAAATCTGCGTGTAGTGTTGGAAGAGACCAGCTCGAGCAAAGTGTGGATCGGGCTGTACTTGCATGTAGTTCCAATTTGTACCACAAGGTGGCCCAACTATTTAAACTAGTGTTTGTGTAACCAGGCACATCATTAAAAACACTTTATATACCACACTGCCTCGGAGACAAATCAAAGCCTCGTGAGACTAAAACTGTCCTCCGTGGTTGAAAGTTTGAGTTTGCAGTGGGCGATCACAAAAAATCAAAACCCTGTGGTGGCGTCCTTCGTTGTCAGACTGCAGCTCTCAAGCAAAATCCCGTCAGTGGCCTCAAACATCAACATCCAGACAGTTGCAGTGCTGTGGCTTCACTCTCATCTCCAACTATAGACTCTCTCGGTTGCTCGCTGCACAATGCAGTACAAAGTTAAGCCCCAAAACGTGAATGAATGCAGTGAAACTTCCTCTGAATTAAAGGACATGTTTTGCAGTTGTGCAAACTAAATCACACACAGTACCTTTTACGTTACAGCCCACCATTGTTTTAGGCGTTTTGCTGTAATCTGGCTTCCCCTCTGCAGCCTGCGGCTCCAGTGTTTTTCACTCTGGTCTTTCCTGCTTCTATTTGTGAACAGCACTCGCTCCATTATCCAGAACAATAGACCTTCACTCACAGAATGAAATGGTGCACAAAAGCCGGAGCGCCCAACAGTGATGCAGCCATGAATCCACCCGCTTTCCCTTCAAACTGGGTGGGGCCGAGCACTGTCTAAACTGAAATACTGGGTGACATCACCTGTGTGTGCATCAGTGAAGGCCTGAACGAACACATCCAGGTGCTTTGATACACTCTCACAACTGAGAGTAGATCTTTACTTCCCCTAAGAACAGTTTTCTTCTGACTTTCACACTAAGCTTTATTAGGTAGGGCAACGTTTTAGGCGGACATGGATGTACCTGAACCATGAAAACAAAGTATTTTGAGTGCCTAACTCTATCCTGCAGATGAACCTGGAAGCAAAGAGCATAAAGGTCAGAGTGGGATGTGAATAAGCGTGATAGCCTTAAACTTGCTCTGCCTAGTTTCCCTCCCTGACACAGGCTTGTGAGTCGTCAGTGGTGGACCACTTTTCCTGAAACACTGATATCTTTTCTAAATCTCCTGAACAAACCTGGCTGATGTGAGGTGCGTGACTCTCGAGCTTGGCGGTGTTTTGATTCGTGGTGACTTCCTTGTTGTTGCTAAGCAGCATTTATCTGGCCATTGCTGCAAAGACTAACAGAATTTCCACGAGGACGATAAATGTGATTTACGTATTTTCTCAATTTACTGAGCATTTCCTCATCTTTGCATTAAACTTGCTAAAACTACAATAACCAACTGCTTTGAATTAATGAGACCTTTAAAACCGCCTGCATATTTCTGGAGAGTTTTTGATACGTTACTAAGCTGAGACCACAACAAGGTACTTAAAGATGTGAACGTATGAAGTGATTCCAATTAAACTAAAGGGGGGAAAATAATCAAATGCAGGGAACGTTGTATTCCATCATGATATTCCCCTTGTCTCATGGTGGGGCTGATCTGGCAGTGTGGATGCTTCTCCTCAAACATCTGTGTTCTGCGCTGTGCTCTCTGTACTCTGTGAGACTCTCTGCAGGCATGCAGGGTAAACATACATGTCTGCGTTTGTGCTGCCTGTTTTTATGTGTTCTGTCTGACCCGTGGAGGCTTCGGGCCGTCTCGCAGAGCCGTGTTAAATTCTTCAGCCCTGCAGACCGAAACGCATGGAAGTCATATACTGCACAAAAGACAAACTACAGTTTATGTTTTTAACATTTCAAGACAAAAAACATACCTTCCATTATTTACAGCTTTTAACTCGGCACATGTTAAAGGCTGACGCGATGTCGAGGTAAATGTGTTTATTCTGTAGTTTGGGGAAAATCACAATACAAAGTTTGCGAACAGTATCAGCAAAGACCTTGAAGTTTTAATACAGAGTAAAAATGCTGAGCCTGCACAGCCACGGTGTATCAGCACCTCTGATGACGTTATCATCAGGTAAATCACCGCAGGTTTTTCCAGAATCCTTCACCTTGCAAAGCCTGATGAATCATGAAATAATTGCCATATAAAATTATTTTACTTTATTCCATTCAGCGTTTTGGGGCAATTTATTTAGGAACAAAAATCGTCACACTGATGATGTAGAGGTCTCAAAAACTCATGTCAAATACGTTACAGGGTTAAATGCTTCTCAGTATTTGAATCATTGGAAAATCCAATAAAACGATTGCTTAGACAATTTACAGACGGTTCGATGTGCTAAGCTGTGTTCGGGGTTAAATGATGTCTTTTCATTATGCTGGATACATTTTTATGGTCTTACAGAGCTTCAAAAATGTTTTATGAAGGGAACATTTAACTAACTCGTTCCCAGAAGACAATATCTCGTTCCAGGTGTTCTCATTTCCCACAAGAGGATAACTTCTTTTCACAATACAATTACCCTTAAAAACAAAATCACACCAATACCTCCTGAGAACATTCAACATTATGCACTCCACACTGTATATAAATGCCACTTGTTTTGCACATATTCAACTCTGTATATTTTATATATTTTATTATTATTATTATTATTATTATTATTATTTTTTTATTATTATTATTATTATTTTTTACTATTTAATTTGTAAAAATGTGTATACACACACACACACACGTAGGAAAATATTTAGTATACACATCCAGAAATGCATACACTATTATATATTGTACATATATTTATTAGTTTCAGGTTGGCCATTCTTGTATTTTGCTCGTTTGTGTTGTTGTGTTTGCACATCTCTGTTGCTTGTGGGGCTCGCACACAAGAATTTCACTCGCATGTGCTGTGCCAGTGTGCCTGCACATGTGATGTGACAATAAAAGTGATTTGATTTGATTTGATAACAAAGATAATGAACTTGTTCCTGGAATTCATTTAACTTGTTCAAATGGCGGATAAAAGTTTCTTATCTCCTGCACACAGCTGGTTCCCAGAAGTAGTTTGATTCCTGCACACGAGTGAAGCTTGAGGTTTAGTTTGTCATCGCTGAAGTCAAGGTTGCTATCATGTGGTTAAAGTTAGGAAACAGAGTCACTGTTTTCATGAGATCCACAACATCCTCAGCACAAGAAAATATTAAAACACAAAATGCCTCATTTTTCTTACAGAGTTTGAGAAAACAGAACTTTTGAATAAGTGATGATATCAGCTTCAGTTGTTTGAACATGTTACAGAAACCTTTGTGCTTCCTTTCATGTTCATTTAACTCAACTAGCTGGAACTAGCTCCTGACCTGAATCAGTGGAAGTAAGATGATGGATGGTTGAATGGATGCGTTGTTTATGGTTTTTATTGTTCCAGTGAATGGACTGGAAAACAATAACCACAGTTGTAAACATAAAAAAACAAATGTGGGCGACACATCCCTGCATGTGTTTTAAAATTGAAAGTGACATGAACTTTGACCTGTAGTTTTTCAGAGGTGATGGAAGGACTTTCTCAAACATATAATTTGCGCAACCTTTAATTAACTGGTTTGGCTGAATTTGTGCTCCAGTTCGCTGACTTTTGTTTTGCGTCCAGGGTCACTGAATTTCCTCATTTCCAGCTCCATATTTTAATGATGGCATCCGTAGAGTAGCTCTATATGACTGAAGGAAGGTTTTGTATAAACATGTGTGTAAAAAGCAGTATTAAACCTTTTAATATGAACTAAACCAATAAGGAGAATGTACAGGTTGTACTCTAACATCCATACTTAGAATGGTGCACTAAGTAGTGCCAGTGTAGCGTAGCATCCTAGCAGTCTAAGTCCAAGTTAGTGTTAGCTTTCTACAGAAGTGACTTTGGTAGAGAACAGACTCTTAAAAACGAACATGTAACAAACATTAGATTAGTTAGAATGTTTTTTGTTTTTTTTTAAAGATTGTTTTTCAATACAAAATAATTTAAAATATTGAAGAATGTGATGCTAGGTGGGACCCAACAGAGTCAAGGTCTTTATAAAAACAAACAAACAACAACTTTAATTTATTCCTGTCAGTTCATGTTTCTTATTAAGGCAACTGTCTCTGATTGGCTGTCCTTCCCAAAAACAAAAGTGTATGGGAGGGACTTAAGATGACCATATTAGGAATATCTACTACTTGGTAACATCATTCCAACAGTAGAAAAAAAACAACTTTGTGAAGCCTGAGCTTTTGTCTCACAAGGTTTACTTCTACATGTGCTCACCTCATTATCTGAAACTTATCTGGTTGTGTTCAAAAACAACATATTACACATATGTCAAGAAAATGATGTAAGGCAGAGCAGGCCCACTTCAAAATCCTAAATACTAACTATTAGGTCTTCTTGGATCTGGCTATGTTATGCTCTATATACAAAATTCATATTTTTGAAAAGAACTAGAAAATTACAGTTAGTCACCTACAAAGAGGTCAAAAACACTCAGTGGTTCCACGTCCACTCTTCATCCTGCCCTGAAACGTCTTCATCAGTACAGTCAGAGTTCAGCTTATCTCCTTCTACAAACCCCGGGTAACCGTCATCGCTTCCTTTCTAAAACTCGTACGGAGACACGAACAGGGTGACCTTGGTGAGGTAGCGGCCCAGCAGGGTGTTGTGCTCCAGCTCGCTCATCTCCACCTCGGCTTCTAGCGTGGCCGGCCCCTTGATGGGCGTCACCAGGAGGAGGGTGCCCGTCTGTCTGCCCGAGCGCTGCACACTAAAGTGGCTCCGGCCGCGACCGCCGGCGAGGCCGAATCGCAGCGTGTCGCCCAGCACGCGAGCGGCAGACACCCGGAAGAGGATGCGCGGGGCGGACATGTTGGACACTACAGAAAGGAAGTGGAAGGAGATGGAGTTTGGTGCCTGAGTGCATGGCTTGTCTCCCAGCATGCACGGGTTCCTCTCACACCGCCTGAAAGAACACAAAGAGGGTAAATATTATTGGTTTTCAGTTATTCACAGGTTTTAGTCATTCTTATGGAACAACCGGCCTGCTCTCTGTCCTAATCTAAGATGAACAAGTACAAAAAACAGCAGACCGAGGCCTCAGGGCTTCAGCTGCCCTCAGCAGCACTGAATTGGATAAATGGAAGAACAAGATTTCAACATACTCAATTACAGAAGGACAACTAACTAACATGTGATCAAAAAGATTTTCTAAAACTGGCTCACTTCTCCTTAAGACCATCTTTTTGGACATGTCCAGACAGCTTTCAGAGTAGCGTCTACTTTTAAAGCACTACATGGACCCTGTGATGTCACCTCACACTTGAGGGTTATTGCAATCATAAAGAGTCCACCGTTCCCAAGCCTGAATGTGGCCTCATACATTCACATGCACTGCTTAAAAAATCAAAGATCCAAATCAAATCAGTTTTATTTATATAGCACTTTGGTCCACAGTTGTTGTTTTTAAAAGTACTGTACAATAGAATAATCAGGTAACATTTAAAAGGAAAGGAAAATAATAAGAATAAAATAATGACAGACTCCTACAGAATTAAAAGCCAAGGAGTAAAAATGGGTCTTTAAAATGCACGAAAACCCAGGAATGTCCTGATGTGCCTTCCTGAAGGAGTCGGATTACCTGTGAAACCTCTGTGAGGTCCACGTATCGCCTCAAGCTAAACCATTCCTGTTTTCGAGTTTTCTCATGGTTGCCCCTCTACTGCACCTGTCGTTAAAGCAACTGACACAACCAGCGTTTCTTAACTGACTAGATCGAGCTCACAGAAGGACTTGATGCTAAACTCTAATAAAAAAGTGTCATGTGTTAGTGCTACTTATATGATAAGTTAGCTGATACAAATTTCAAAACTCATCATTTAATTTGTTTTTGATTTAAATTGAATATTACTTAAACTCTCTTAAATTGACTTCCAATAAAAAAGGTTTATCATTGATTGAAATTCATTCAGAAATAATCCTTCTTACTTCATTGTACTGTATATTGTTACTGTTATTTGCCCTGTATGTCTACTGTACAAACTGAACTGGAATGACTGACTGTTCGCTTTATCATTTCAAATAAAGTTCGAAAAAAAAGTTAGCTGATACAGCAAACCAGACAAAACATGATGATTAGAACGAGAGAGCGAGAGAGAAGAAACCTGTTTGGATGCTTGACATGATCTGAAAAAGGTGATTTAGCTGTAATTTGAGAGAAGTGCAGATTATTAGTTAGAGAAAATTAATCAAACTTTTCAAGCTATCGTTCTGTCTTTGTGATGACTCTTTTGAGGGCACCCATTGGTTTTGAATAACTCTTTTCACTTCCTGTAAAATGCTTTTATATTCATCACTCTGTGACGTATATCTTTTTAATCCAGTTTAATCTGATTATCTTCAGCATGCTAATGCCTCCTACCACCTAAAGCTACACTTCATGGTTAGCTTGTGAGTCATAGTTAGCAAAAAAACATCTGAGGTCAGTCTTGGGTCAAAAACATCTTCTACATCTCCAACAAAGTGTGGTTGCGGGTTGGAACGCATTCTTGTATTCTTCATCTTCATCGACTTCCTGTCTCCTCTATAGTAGAATCCAGTCTGATTGTTTATGGTTCTCCAGAGACGCCATGATTGTTTAGTCATCCCCAGAGTAATCTGTTAAAATCCTGAAATGATCCTAGTCTCCTGAAATGATACCCTGCTCTTGTACTCATGGGTAAGGACCTGCTTTTCTCAGAAATTGACACAAACACTGAAAGTGAACACATGATTTTGTTTGTTATATGCTGGAGAGAGTGCAGGCGTACTCTGCACCCTCCCAGATTCAGAGTTAGGTTTGGGACGGTGTTTTTTAGACATACATGGCTGAAATGTTTGACAGAGTTAGTGTTTTCTGTCATATATGTTCTGTCCCAGTAGTGAACGTTCATATTAAACATAACAAAAGTTGAGTGATAATAACTCAGCATATGTACAAGTAACCTCTGTGAGCCAAAAGCTCAGATGGTCTGAAACATGGACTGCCACTAAACTCACAGTTTATATGTATATTTTTTCTCTAAGTGGTCAGAGAGAGTTATCCTAGGAGTTCAATTTTCAATTATATTTTGATAGAGCGCCAAATCACAAAAACAATTGCCTTAATGCGCTTTATATTGTAAAGGTAAAGACCCTACAATAATACATACAGAGAAAACACCAACAATCATATGACCCTATGAGCAAGCGCTTTGGTGACAGTGGGAAGGAAAAACTCCCTTTTAACAGGAAGAAACCTCCGACAGGAATAGGCTCAGGAAGGGGCGGGGCCATCTTCTGCAGCCGGTTGGGGGTTGGGGTGAGTTAAAACAGCTCATTTCAGACAGAGCGTGAATGAATGAAAGATTTATTTTGAACTGTGAATCATGCAAATCTTAAAAAAATATTTTAGATAAGATTTGACCTCGAGAGGCTTTTGTTAATGTTAATATTTGACGCATTTGTAAAATGGTATCAAGGGTTGATATTTGTTAAAGGTTTTGTATCAAAGTTAGAAATTCTTTTGTGATGGCACTAATGTGAGGAATTTCACTACATACAGTCTTTTATCCTTCCTCTGCTGCCTTTTGTTCTAGTCTTATGCAAAATGATTCTTAGTTTTTAATTGATGTGTTAAAATTTTATAGTTAAAATACTTCAGAGTAACGTTTCCACTGCAAATCTTCTCAGAAAATATTTTGCAGAACCCTTGAACTAAGCCAAACACCCTGGAGAGCCTGTGTGCCTGCAATTTTCATGTTTTTTGTGACCAAAATACAGGAAACAGATGATACAACAGCTGTTTTCTGCAAACGTTTGTGTTGAATTTGTGGCTTGCTAAATCATCTTTATCCAAGTCCCTCTTTAGCTAGTGAGTCCAACAAAAGGCTCGCTCAGATTACATGCCTTTGACATCCTCTTTCAAATCGAAGATGAATGATGGGCAACTTTTACAGTAAGTTCTCCCAATAGTTTATTTTTTCTTTTGGTGGTTTTCCCCACAAAGAAGTGATCAGGTCAATCCTCATATTATTTGCTTTTCATGCAATTACTGTATTGACTGTATTTGTCTTGCAGTTTCTTGGGTTTGACTGGGGGAATTTTTGCAATTTGGCATCTCCGTGATTCCAGGTGTGGAAAAAGTACTTGAACAATCTGCTGTGGTAAACACGTCCAGTGCTGTAAACACGTTTCAAGGTTCTTGACCGATCAGCTAACTGGAGCCTGAAAACTTAGCAGTTCATCTGAGGCCAAACCTCAGCCTGACTCTCAGCCCAGATTCTGCCAGAGCTAAGAGATGGGTGGAGGAGGGAAGTGGTTAACTGTGAGGTCGAGGTCATTGTTTGTCAAATATTTCTTTATCGCTGTCCCTGTCATTGACTTTATGTCTGATTCTTTTTCTTCTGAGGTGACAGGTTTATGGTTTTGATTGTGTCTTTGTGTTTCTGGGTGCTGTTTAATTGCACTCTCGATGTGTGATTTAAATTGAGTGTAGTTCAGGGCAGTCATTCTTTTGACTGCTTGTTCGCTAGTTTCAAATTCAGACTGTCAGTTTTGTTTTCATCCACAGTTGTTGGACAAATAGACAAAGTCCATAGAACTTGGAGAGTTTCCAGATGTTTTGCAACTCTCTGGATTGCCTCAAACAGCATGTGGACTGATTTTTGACCAATGGGACAAATATCACACCACTGAGCTCATTTGAATCACAGACAGATTGTTTTGGTTTTGGGGATCAAATCACACTCTAACCTTTCTTTATTCGAGTTAATATTAGTGAGTCCCACTCACACAGACTTAGAGACTGGTTGGCAATCATTTGGCAACCATCGGTTGATAGGAAAAAGTGTCTAGCACTCGACCCACTGCTGAGTGGTTGCTTCTAGTGTGAAACTGGTTGCAAACAGGTATTTGGTGCTGTACCAAAAACCTTTTTATTATTGTTAAGGCACCACAGGTTGCCATGGTCACCAGTACTTTGCATGGAAGATGCCAGTTTGTCTGTCCACCATCAAAAACTACTTGCCAAGTAGTGCTGAAACTGTGAAAAGTGAGCTGCAAACTGGAAACTCAGACTGTTTGCCTTTAAAGTAAATAGTGAGATTCGCAAACTTTCAGATTGTACAAACTAAAGGTTTATGTGGAGATATGGAGACACAAACGGGACACAGAAGGTAAGATAGAAGAGAACAGCTCAGAGGAAGGTTGAGGAGAAAAAGGTCGGTAAGTACTCTTACATGAACGATGTTTTGATGTACGTGGCGTTTTTCAAGCGAGGACACTCCACCGTCACGCACTGGAAACCTCCGTAGGTGTTCACACACAGCTGGTCTGCTGTGCAGTTGTGCATCCGGTTTTCACACTCGTCAATGTCTGAATGCGAAAGGTCAAAGGTGAGAGGTACAACTACAAGGGCGCAGCCATCTTAAACATTCCCCAAATAGAACAGGATGACCTCTGAACTCTGACCTGTGCAGCTGCGGCCGTCTCTGGTCAGGTCGTACCCGGACGGACAGATGCAGTGGAAGCTGCCGGGTGTGTTCACGCACTGATGGACGCAGAGCAGGCCAGGCTGACCGAGGGGAAACAGATGGCACTCGTCGATATCTGAAACAGACACAAGCAAAATTCTAGTTGATTAATCGGTCGGTTGATTGAAAGAAAATTTACATCCAACAATTTTGGTTCTCAAGCGAAGACATTGAAAATCGATTTTTTTAACTGCTGAGAATGATCAGCGTTTTGTTAATGTGGTGGTTATTGGTATGGACTGATCACCTGTGCAGATGTTGTTGTCACGGCCTGATATGGTGAAGCCCACGTCACAGGTGCAGCGGGTGGAGCCCAGGAAGTGTGTGCAGTGAGAGGGTCGTACTGAAGAGGAGGGAGAGGATGACGTGGGTGACTGGTGAGAAAGTGAAGTTGCTGAAGAGGATGCTGACAGAGCAGCAGAAGCAGGAAATGATGACGAAGAGGAGGCGGAGGAGGAGGGAGAAGCGGGAGAGAAGGAGGGGAGGGAGTTGGCGGTGCTGTTGAGGTCTGAAAAGAAAAACCAGGTTTAAAAAAACAGAAGCACAAAACTTTGAAGCAGAACTGTGATTGACCTCCGGAGACTCACGTCTGCACATGGGCTGCTGACCGCTCCACTTCAGAGACTCCAGACACACTCGGGTCCGAGGACCAATCAGCTCATAGCCGGACTTGCACAGGAAGTGGACCTCGTGTCCGATGCCAAATACCCTGCCCAGTCTGCGGCCGTGAGCGGGGGGATCCGGTTTGGGGCAGGATGCTGCAAGGCAAAACATTTCTGTCTGAGATAATCTTAATCCACCTGCTGGACCTCAGAAAAGTTATACACCAGCTCAAACCCTGTGGTCATCTGGAACAGACACCAGGAACTGACGGTGCTCCAGTGTGTCAGCCTCCCCTGCAGCTCCGCCACAAACCATGCCCCGCCACAGGGACACTACACCAAAAACTCCTCCCACTTTTACCATTTATTTTTTTACCTATTTTAAAGACGGCCATGGTGCTGTTGTGCAGGGTGGTAATCTTCTTCTTTAGGGAGCGCAGGCTCTGCTGGTAGGACATCTCATGGACCGCCAGCATCTTCTCCACCTGCCGCAGCGAGTTCAGCAGATCGTGAGTGGATGGACACTCCTGTGGGGGCGGGACGAGGAGGGGTTAGAGAAGGCCTTCCTCCATCTAATCTTTGTCTTTTTTGGCACTTTTATAATAAGCTGAGTAAATTCTGGGGCCAGAACACCAAAACCATGAGCTGACTCAAGCTCAAATGTCAGCTGTGGATGTGGGTGTATACTTCTAAATGCCTCCTATCACAATAAATATTCATTAATTACTATTAATTCTATCTTTAGGCCCAAATATGAAAACACAAAGTTTTTCCAAGGTTGTAATAATTTGTTTGGCTAGAGGCAGAAGATGACCATCACATTCTGTTTGCAGGTGTGAGGTCTGCACACAGAGGTGAGGTTTTTCAGAGCTGCATTTAAGCCTGGGTGAAAACTGAACCAGAAGCGGCCGCTCGCCTCACAATCACTGTTGAAACACAGCTTAACTCGGCGCTGCTGCCACACAGCGAACCTGTGGTTTGTGTTTTCGGTGTTTGGAGGCGTTCCTTTGGTTTCTTACAGGCAGTGAAGACTAAGGAGGGTGAACCTGAGCTCTGCGTGCTGAGCTGCAGCTACTATGTATTTAAACAGACTTTGGTGTTGGTGTGAGTAATCAAACTCTAATGACAATAAAAACAAGAATTTGTTCGTGCACTTTGATTGATTTGACCAGGGCTAAGGGTGTGTCATAGTCGTTGAATTTCTTTTTTTTAATTTTAGTTTTTTGGACATTATTTAACGGTACACAAGATTAAAAAGTTCAAAGAGCTCCACTTGATTTAAATTTACCTGAATCAAATTCAAGGTCATGCTCCTGTGCACCTTTGCTCTGAGCAGAACTCCTAATGTGTCGTCTTATACTTTCTGCTTCTAGCTGGACCTTCTCCAACATGTCAGAAAGATGAATCTTCAATTTGATCTTAATTTTTTGAAGCACACAAAGCTACAGTTTGAAGATATGTGTTTGTGATGCCTGAAATTCCAGGTCAGGTCATTTCTGCTGAATGTTCTGACTCAGAAACATCTGGATATTACAGATGCTGAGAAACATGTGTCCCTGCTGCTCTTTGCCTTCAGGTTGGAAAACTGGATTCTTGAAAACTGCTCAGTCTTAGTTGGAGACCGAGCTCTCATCATCAGCGATGATTGTCTGCATAAATGTTTAATTGAGTTTGAAAAACGAGTTGATGTTTATGTTTAGCATAGAAGAATCTAAAAATATCAGCCATGCTTGAAGCTCTCAGGACTTGCAAGAGAAGATGATTATGAACATCATATGGCCAAATTTACAGAGCTAAATGGATTTTTCTTTGTTATATCTATAATCATAGTGTGTGGTACTGCACTATGCTTCAATAAATAATCTCAAATATATTTTTAATATAAAAAAGATCACGATCTTTCTCTTGATCAGATCATGTTCCAACTTTTTTGACTCTCTAAGAAATAAAACCTGGATATAAAATCATTTTGATGTCAACTTTTACTCAAAAAACATTTAGACCCAAAATGCTGACTTAAGTAATTAGATTACATGTAAATCTACCATGAAATTTTGTTACATGAGTACAATGTAAAAAAAAAAATTAAACTTACTTCATTTTGCTTGATTTTTTTTATTTGAACTTTATATGAACTTTTGATTTCATATATTTCATTTTCATTTTACTCAAAATTGTTCCTTCAGTGTCCTACTAATTAGAGAGGGGTCAGCTGACATGTTAAACATGCATTATTTTAGCTTTAGGGGATGACTTTTTTTTTCAGGAATATCATCTCCAAGACTGGGAACATTAAAGTGTTATAGCCTAAAAGCTATAAAAGTAAAATGCAAACATGATAAGAACTATTCTTATGTATTTTATTTAAGAAAAACAGTCGTAATTTTTTTAATTACATTGAATTCGATTGAATACATACATTATATTGAATTAGTCTTATGAGACCTTCGGTCCAAATATAGATGATTTCACGTTTTTCTTATTTTTTTAAAAAGCATGACCAGGTCAGACACCGGTACCAACCTGAGCAGAAGAAGAATAAATCTGATGAAGGCTGATCATCATCATCGTCAGCGTAATGACCCCAGCAGCCTTCATCCTGGAAAAAAACTCCATCCTCATGATGATCCGTCTTCAGCTCCTCTGCTGCGTCCTCAGAACTGAACCATCTCTTCTCCTGCTCTTTCTTTTCAAGGGCACTTGCCAAATTTCTCCTGCGCTCCCTCACAACCCTCCCTCCACCTCCACCTTCACCTCCACCCACCTCCCTGTCAGGCATGTTGGAGGTGGAAGCTGAAGCCAGAGGAGGAGGAGGAGGAGAAGAAGGAGGGCCCACATCTGGAACATGCTGTCCCTTCTTTCTTTTTTTTTATAAACCATCAGCAAATCCAGAAATAGACTTAAATTATAAGGAGAAGTCAGCTGGCAGTGGTGTCTTTTAATCATCCCCCGTTGTTGGGGAGTATTTCAGATTCGCTCTCCAGCTCAGGAATGTGGCTCTTGCTCCAATTACAGTCACTATAAAGCCCCGCTTTTTTTGAAACCCCAAACTTGCCTCGTTGCAGCATAATGTCATGTTGCTCCTAAATGACAAGGCAGCGATATCTGAGGCAGAAGCCCCCGCCTCGGTTATCCCCCACTCAGAAAGAGAAAAAAAAGAGGTGTAGAGATCCTGGAAGAGATGTTAGAAAAGACCCTGCAGCTGCTACAAGTCCAAACTTCAACTTAAACTCAGAGTCATATATAAGGTATGATAATGGCAGAGTATGCATGCACACTATAATCTCCTATACAGCACCCTAAACACATGAAAATCCCCAAAAGGAAAAACACATCTGCTGAATTTGGAATTATAACGTTTAATTGGAAGTAAATAAAAAAGATGATTGAACTCCATCAAACAAGGCCTTGAATTTCCTTGAAGAGCCTGGAATTTCATGTGCAGTGAGCGCAGAGGGACACACACTCTTTCACGCATTTGTTAAAAACACAAAAGAACCATTTGCACAGCTAAAAACTGTCTTTATGGAAGATTATTGGAAAAACAAAAAGAAGCACATTTTGATTTTTAACATGCCTAAAATTAGAACACTGAGTCCACACAAGATATGTGCTTAAATAACAGATATGTCATCATAAGTAAACTAACAGAATACAAACCCCAAAAAGGGGGTTGGGTATTCATACCAGATACCAGCTGGTATGAAATAGAGATGCTTTAGTTTTATTCTCTTATTAGAGTTATTCTTGAATTATCATAATTAATGTTGGTCCAAGTTCAGCATTGCAAGTGAGCATATTGTTATGATGTCATAGTTTTGTGACGTGTAAAAAAACAAAAACGGCCAATGAGCACTCAGGAAAACATTGTAAATAAAAGGCTGTTAGGATTGGGGCTGGGGGTTGGGATGTGATCGTGCTTAGGGTTGTAGCGCTATAGTTAGGGTTAAGCTCTTCTGGTTAGGGTTTAGTGTGTGGTGTAACGGTGTGTCCACATCACAAAAGTATGACATCACAGAAATGTGAGTGGTCACTTGCAATGTGGAATGTGGACCAAGATTAAGTCTGATTATGCGGGAACAACACCCACATGGAGCTATCAGATTGTGCTTTGCTCATCAGCCAGTATCACCAAAGACAGCCTGAGACCTCCTGGAAAACAGGTGGAGCTGTGAAGCACTCACCGGAATGAAGTGAAAGGCTCATATTGTCATCTTTTTTCCAGGTTTTAAAACTTTTAACAGATTTTTTTTTATTACAGCAAGAAATTTGTTAAAATATTAATTTCATTGGTTTTCTGTATTGCTCTTACAAAACGGAGCATCTGAGTGGAGAGGTGTTGTTTTGTAATTTTGTCTGTCTTTTAGGTGTTTTGTGGTGATCCTGATGTAGCTATAGCTGACTTCAGTTCTTAAGCGTTATAATCTTAAACTTTTAAAAACTAAACATATGTTGGCATTTTCGACTAGAACAAATGATGATGATCATCATGCAACAACATCAAAGTGTTATATTTCTGACACCACAGGAAATACATGCTTTTATTCTGGGACTTTTCTAGAACAGCTTGATTCTTATGATTATGAAAATAATCCTTCATCTTTTTTTGGGCTTTAAAGCAGTCCCTCAGGTTTTTCACATTAGCTGAAAAAACATTTGTTTTAGCACCTTTCTCTGTTAATAAGATATCATTCCTCTAATTGTTTAATATCAGGATTCGCCTTGGTTACACTTTATGACAGAAAGTAAAGAGAAGAAAAGTGATGAAAAAAAAAAGTAAGTTATCCTGAATGTCGTGCTTGTGCCAATGAAAACTTTTACTACTGTTGGCAAACGACAAAGGAAGAGGAGAGGGGGAAGGCATGTTAGAAAGCAGTGAGAGAGCAGGAAAGTGTAGTGAGAGTAGGGACTGGATGTATCGTCTATGAGCAGTAAAGGGAGAGAGCTGGCTGATATTATATTGGAGCATACTTCATTGGACATGTAGCTGAAGGGAACAGGTGATAAGGAGATGTTGTGTAGTAGCTGATACAGGCTCTGGGTGGTGGGGAGAATTGCTAGATGGCTGGATAAGAATGGCTGTAGTGATGACGGAAACTGCAAAGAAGGTGTTTGATGTGACCTTTGGACAGAGGAAAGGGGACAAGGAGACTTGGTTTTGGACTGAGGACATACAGGATCACTTAGGAAGAAGTTAGCAGAGAAAGAGCAGGATAGTCAGGGATTCAAAGAAAGTAGACAGGAGTACTGGGAGGTGATGTGTACAGTGAGGAAAGATTGAAGAAAGCATAGGCAGCAGGTTAGGGTGGTTAATGATAGAGACAGAAATGTGCTAACGAGAGAAGAGAAGAAAGTTAGAGAGAAGTAGATGGGTGGAAGACAGTTAGAGAATCAGGAACTGCAGAGGGTTGGTAACAAGGAAATGAGGGCGGCTATGGAAAGGATAAAGAGTGGAAAATTATCCATATGACATACCTGTGGAGTGGTGGAGAAATCTAGGAGAGAGGGGAATCATCTTTTTGACCTGATTGTTTAAAACAACCTTGGAGTACGAGAGGATGTCTGAGGAATGTAGAAGTGTACTCGTACTGATTTTCAGAGACAAGCGTGATGTGCAGAGCTGTAGTAACTACAGAGGGATAAAGCTGATGAGCCATGGCATGTGGAAGGAAAAGAGTTGTTGAGGTTAGGTTAAGAAGAGATGTGATCCATTTTAAAATCCTTTTATTTGTTTTTAAGTGTCTTAATGGTCTTGCCCTTTCTTATTTGTTTGATCTGCTTCAGACAAATAAGAAAGGACAGCACTGCGGTCAGCTGTTATGTTGTTTTTAAAGTGCTTTAGAAATAAAGTGAAAGTGAAAGTAAAGTGAAAGTGATGATCAGTGAGCAGTAGTATGGCTTCATGCTGAGAAGAGCGCTACAGATGGCATGTTTGCATACATATTATTAGGTGCTAAGAAAGATGTGGTGCTGCATCAGGAAGTCGGGAGTGGCAGAGAAGTCTAAGGCTGGTGGAGGACAATCTGCCGTGCAGAAGGAAGAGAAGAAGACCACAGAGAAGATTGATGCATGTTTTGATGCATTTGTACATTTGAACTTTGTGTTCACACGTGGCAAGATGGCGCCGGTGTGTGTGGCTGCTCGTCTGTCACTGCCAAGTTTGTTCCTGTTTATGTTATTTTTAATTTGTGTCATCCATGAAACAAAGTCTCTGCTGAGGTATGATCGCCAGACACTATTGGACCTCAAACCTGTGGTCCAAAATATTGTGTCCTTTGGAGCTGGTGGGCAGCAACCCCTGCCCCCATTTGCATCGGAAACCCCGGGTTACCTGTACCGGGTTCCCACGCTACCTTCCCGTCGAAAGCGTCCTCGACGCCGGGGTAAACGAAGCGGTCGCCTGGTGAAGCTAAAGGTTTACCTAAAGAATTATTCTGCTGTTTTCCGACCAGTACATGGATTCTTGCCAAGGCTGTTTGCGTCTCGGTGTTTTCTGGATCCTGTTGATGCCTGTTTGGTGCCTGTGGTCGGCTTTGATGATGATGCTCCTCGGCCTCGCTGCCCATGCCCTCCCAGGCTAAACCTCCGCTGTCAACATTATCGGAATCTGAGATCGCTGCGGCGGGTTTCTGGACCCCCTGAACCCCGAGCGCCAACTCCAGCTCCCGCTAGGATTGGCCTGGTGAACGCCAGATCACTTTTAAACAAAACTTTTATTCTTCGGGACTTCTTCAGTTCCCGTGATCTGGATTTTCTGTGTGTGACTGAGACGTGGCTGAGTGTTGGTGAGTCCAGTGTTCTATCTGAACTTTTACCTGTGGATTGTTGCTATTTAACTCGCCACGGACGTCAGGCAGAGGTGGAGGCACAGTGACTGTTTACAAAAAGGATTTTAAATGTAAGCAGTGTTTTCTACAGCCTTCGTTCTCCAGCTTTGAACTTACCTCATTTGAGGTGAGTCGTACAAACCCGATTTTCTGCGCTGTCATCTATCGCCCCCCGAAATACAATAAGAACTTCATAAACGACTTTTCTGATTTTTTAGCTGGGATTATGCCCAACTATGATAGTGTTCTTATTGTTGGAGATTTTAATATACATGTATGCTGTCCTGATAAGCCACTGGTAAAGGACTTTTTAAGCCTTATTGACTCTTTTAGCCTGGTACAGTCCGTACGTGGCCCTACACATGAGCACGGACACACACTGGACCTTGTTCTGTCATATGGTCTGCCTGTCACTGACTTGGAGATTTGTGACTGTGCACTCTCAGATCATATGCCTGTGTTATTCAACGTTGGTTTGACATATACCGCAGTTAAACCTGGCGCTGCTACTCGGTGCTGTCGGGTTATTAACCCCGCCACTGCTGCGCAGTTTTCTGCTGCTTTTAATCAGCTCGGCGGGCCTTCTGACTTTGTTTCCTCTGACACAGAAGACCTACATTCCTGGTTTAATTCTTGCTGTCAAAAAATCATGGACCCTGTGGCTCCTTTAAAAACCAGGCAGCTTAAGGCTAAACCTGAGCCTTGGTTTAATGAGAGCAGTCGTGCTGTTAAGAGGGAATGTCGTCGAGCAGAACGGAGGTGGAAAAAGGATAAACTGCATGTATCATTTCAAATTCTCAAAGACTGCTGGCATCGCTACCAGAACACTGTTAAAGAGGCAAAAAGGGAATATTTTGCAAATATTATTTCTTCCAACTGTCATAACCCACGTGTGTTATTTAGGACCATTGACACTGTTCTTAATACTCCTGTTAACCATTCCTCGCCGTCAGTCCCCTGACCGTGGTCGGGAGACACGAGGGGAGATGCTTCCTCCAGGGCCGAAGTTTGTCCTCCTTCGGGGTTAACTCCCTTCACTTTTGTGGAGTAGTGAGGCAGACAGAAATCAGCCGAGGCACCGGAGAGTACTGAAGAGATGAGGCTTTAATAACAGTACTGCACACTTTGGAAACACACTGCATAGCCTGTAGCCCGTTAGAACGCTGCTCCCGGTCGCCCTCTACCCATGACACACTCTCTCACTCTCTTTTTCCTCTTTCGCTCCCCGCGTTTCCTTCACGCGCATGCTCACACACACATTACATACACTCCTTACTGCACCCAGTCACACACAAGACAGCAATTCCTGCAACACTCCTTTGAATGTCTGTTTGGAAGTTTCTCCTGAGATTTGCAATGATTTTCTGAACTTTTTTATTGAAAAGGTTGTCACCATCAGGGCTCTTATCACAGCTCCTGACTCTGACCCCTCTGTCTCTGTCCCTTGCGCTGCTGTTTTCACTCAGTTTGAGCTTGTGACGCTCTCCTCTTTAGAGGATGTGGTTCGCCATATTAAGCCCACAGGTTCCCCACGGGATCCTGTCCCTCCACAATTCTTTAAAGAAATTTTTCCTAGTATACAACAGTATGTCCTTGACATTATTAACAGCAGTCTGTCTTCTGGTGTGGTTCCTGCAAATTTCAAACATGCAGTAGTACAGCCACTGCTTAAGAAACCTGGCCTTGATCACACAGTTTTAGCGAACTATAGGCCTATTTCCAAGCTGCCTTTAGTCTCCAAGGTTTTAGAGAAAATTGTTTTTAGTCAACTGAAAGATTTTCTAGATGAAAATGGAATCTTTGAGGTTTTTCAGTCAGGTTTTAAAACCCTTCACAGCACAGAATCTGCATTACTAAGGGTTTTTAATGACATCCTTCTGGCATGTGATTCTGGTAACCATGTTGTTCTTGTCTTGCTTGACCTAACTGCTGCCTTTGACACAGTAGACCACAATATTTTAATTTCTCGATTACATGATGTAGTGGGTATTGGTGGCACTGCACTCAATTGGTTTAGGTCTTATTTGTCAGATAGAACTTTCTCTGTCAGCCTTCTCGGTTACGAATCGTCTTCTGCTCCTCTGTCATGTGGTGTCCCACAGGGCTCAATTTTAGGGCCACTGCTCTTTTCTCTGTATCTACTGCCTCTGGGTTCTATCCTTAGAAGGCATGGGATCTCATTTCACTGTTATGCCGATGACTGCCAAATTTATTTGACACTAAAACGCAAGGATGCCATCTCCATAAAACCTCTCTTGACATGTCTAGATGACATTAAAGCTTGGTTGGCTCGAAACTTTTTAAATTTTAATAAAAAGAAAACAGAAGTGTTGGTGTTTGGACCCAGTGGTCCCTGTGAGTCCTCCTCTGTTGTTTTAGGATCCCTGGAAGTCTATTTTAAACCTGTTGTTACTGACCTTGGTTTTAAGTTGGACAGTGATTTTAAATTGGACAACCAAATCAGAGCAGTGGTGAAGTCCAGTTTTTATCATTTAAGGCGACTGGCAAGACTAAAATCTTTTCTTTCGAGGCAGCACCTTGAAACAGTGATCCATGCTTTTATTTCTTCCCGCCTGGACGACTGTAACTCACTTTATGTGGGGGTCAGTCAGTCATTGCTCTCACGTCTGCAGCTGGTTCAAAATGCGGCTGCACGACTCCTAACAGGAACTCGAAAAAGAGAGCATATAACCCCTGTGCTGGCCTCTCTGCACTGGCTGCCTGTGTCTTTTAGAGTTAATTTTAAAATTCTTATGTTTGTTTTTAAATGCCTACACAGTCTTGCCCCGCCTTACCTCTCTGAGCTTCTTCATCCCCACATACCCTGTCGGTCTCTCAGGTCAGCTGACCAGCTGCTCCTGGAGGTACCGAGATCCAGGAGGAAGCTCAGAGGGGACAGGGCCTTCTCTATTGTGGCTCCAAAATTATGGAATAATTTGCCCATGCATGTTAGAGAGGCCCCTTCACTGTCCACTTTTAAATCACGTCTTAAAACCCACTTTTATTCCTTGGCTTTTAACCTCAGTGAGACTTAGTTTCTTTTTTTAATGCAGTAGTTATTTAATTAATGATTTCACTCTTCTTTTATTTGTTTTTTATTTATATCTCATGTAATTTTATTTTACAGTTCCAATGTACAGCACTTTGTGTCAGCTGTGGTTGTTTTAAAGTGCTTTATAAATAAAGTTGATGATGATGATGATGATGATATACAGAGGGTTGGTGTGACAGAGGATGATGGTACAGATGGAGTGAGATGGAGGCAGATGATCCAATGTGGTAATCCTTAACTGGAACAGCTAAAACAAGAGGAAGAAACAGTCTGGCTTGACAAATTATGGATGTTGGTTGGTGTCCACCAGGTGGAGCTTGAGTCTTTTCAGAAAACCAAAGAATTCAGGTCTCTTCACAAACATGTGGCACCACCGCACTTTGGAAAATGATAATTTACTTTGGCAAAGTTGCTGATTATAGTTTGATGCTTTGATCCAAACCACATGAGAACTGAGAGTTCTGAAAACAAAGATGATTTACTCACGTTTGTCTTTTCAGGCAGAAGCAAACTGACGGATGGTTTTCTGTGTTTCTGATGTTTGTTTGAGGTTTTTGCTGTTGTTTCCTTATTGGTTCTGGATACATTTTGCAATCAGTCAGTTTCTGGCCTGTAATTTTTTAATACAGCTTGCAGGGACTCAGTGGAAATAAATTGTGTTTAACCAGGATTATATGAGTTATGACATCTGCTTTCCAAGTGTGTCCTGCCCAAGACAGGAAACAGTGGTGAATTATATGAACAGAAATTCACACGTAATGAGTTTACAAATGTGGATGACTAAAAGAGTAAGATAAAAAAACACTTCAAATGAGGGAATGTAATTGAGAATTGTTTTTGATTTGAGGCTACAGATTGTTTTTATGTGTTTGAAGCTACCTGGTACCTAGACCTGAATCTTGTTCCATTTTAAAAACTTCTAGGCTGGGCTGTGCCTTTGGAGGTGGTCCTGAGGGTCTTGATCCACACTGTAATGATGTGAGTCATTAAGGGTCACATCATGAGCCAAGACGTTAAATATTTGCGAGACATCTCTTTACCCTGACATCATGTGAGTTATTGAGGTCCAGAGATGGGCGTTACAGTAACGCGTTACTTGTAACGCGTTACTGTAATCTGATTACTTTTTTCAAGTAACGAGTAAAGTAAGGGATTACTATTGCAAAAACGGTAATTAGATTACCGTTACTTTCCTGTAGGAACGCTGCGTTACTGCGTTACTAAAACCGTGATTTTTTTGCGAGAATGTCTCATGACAGTGACGTAAGCGAGTGCGACGTTCGTGACAACAGCTGTGTGCAGATCAACAATGGATCACATATCGATTGTGGGAGAGAGTATGAGCGTGCAGTGTTTAAAGCGTGGAAGTACTGACCTTACTTTGAGTTTGATTCCATAAAAAGTGACAAAAACATCAGGGTCCGTTGTGCGTGGGAAGAAAACTTCTTTTTACAGCAAAAAAACCCCCTAAACTTCCAAGCAAGCACCGAGTAGCTGCGACGTAATGGGAAACTCACAGAGAAACTCGTGGATAAACACAAAAAATATTTTATTTTATGTGCTGGAATGTGCAGAAAATAGGTTTAAATGTTAAACAAATTTCTTCAAGTCAGAGAATGTTGCATATAATTTTATTTTTGCTTGATGCATAAAGTTAAAAGATTAAAACTGGTAAAACAAGTTTAAAAAAAAGAGACTTTTCCATTTGATTACATTTTGTATGATGGATTATGTAGAAAAAGTAGAACTGGGCTGAAAGATCTATCGCTTTATCACCTCTTCAGGTTGTAAATCGTGTTTTTAAAAAGTAACTAAGCAACTAAGTAATTAATTACTTTTGAAAATAAGTAATCAGTAAAGTAACAGGATTACTTTTGGGGGGAAGTAATCAGTAATTAGTTACTGATTACTTTTTTCAAGTAACTTGACCAACACTGTTGAGGTCACATGGGTCAGGATAGGTGCAGATGTGGAGCTGGGTCTTATCCTGCTGAGGTGGTTCTCCTGTGTTGTGCCGCGTGCTTGTGGAGTGGTTGTTTGGTTTCTCCTTTGCAAATGTTTTAGTATTACTTACTGCACTACATTGTTCAGCTTGTGCTTGGATGTTTCATCCTTGGGTTTTTGTCTGAGTTGTTGCTGGGTCTGAAGTGCACTGGGATTTTGGAAGTTCCTCCTCAAAAAGGTCAAAAGAAATTGATGGCATTAGGCCAGCGGTCCCCAACTTTGTCGCTCCACGGACCGGTTTAATGTCAGACAATATTTCCACGGACCGGCCTTTAAGGTGTCGCGGATAAATGCAACAAAATAAAATGATACGACCAAGACAAAAACTGTGGTATTTTGTAAGTACAATAATAAACATGAATTCACTGTGTAATTGTGCAACTTTATTAGCAGCATCCACCTGAAATGCGCCAACAATATTGAGAGTAACATCCTCCTCTCTGCCCCTTAATGCTCTCTGGTCACTATAGTAACGCGTAAATATTTCTTTCAAAGTAAGACACACAACTACAACACGGTAAAAGACCCAGGGCAACCAAGTTAACGATAAAAACCCTAAAAACCAACTCTTGCTCAGTTCTGTTTTTACCCCCTAAAGTTGGGACTGTAAATTAAAATTCAGCTTCTAGGCTCCTTATTTAAGTTTCAAGACATAAGATCCGGTTCACCCAACAGTGCCAAAGTGGTGATTAAACTCCAGAAGTGTTGACCCACACGATGACTGTCACAGTGGCCTTCAGATAAATCAGTGGGGAATGCAGCCCAGAATACATGCACTAATCAAGGAATCCAAACACATAGTTTCTTTTTGCCATTTTTGTAGTTAAATGCCAACTCATAAAACATTGTGCCATGAAAAGAAACAAACCAGCCCCACCAACATTTCTTTTTTAATTTTTACATGAATGGTGGAGTAAGTTTGTTGGACATCTACCAGGTCCCCATCAATCTACCAGAGGTTGGTAATGGCTTTTGTTTGCCACAAGCCTAAATAGGTACATTTTCAAAAACTGGATAATATTAGCTCGCAAATGGCTTTTCATTGATTCAATTAAGATGACAGTTTTTCCATTACTGGGGCTCCAAACAAGCAAAACTTCTTTAAAAAGGATTGAACTTAAACTAAACAAACCTTAAATAGATGGGTTGCTAATGATTCGAGAGATGTTAATGGCTGGGGACTTACGGTGGAATTTCTTACAATAGTTTGTGTTAATTTTAATAAAACTAACACTATCCCATCATTGATACCTGTGAAGTGTAACCCTTCACAGATGAAAACATGTTATGATCTCTCTGTACATTTTGGTTTATTTCTGTTACATTTCAGATTTCTAAAAACATTTCTAAACTCTGTAAGTAGAATCAAATAATTTATGGATTTAGGGTTTTGTTTGGATACTTTATCTTTTGTTGCAGATTCCCTCCTGCATGCTGACTGTGTGTGTGTGTGTGTGTGTGTGTGTGTGTGTGTGTGTGTGTGTGTGTGTGTGTGTGTGTGTGTGTGTGTGCGTGTGTGTGTGTGCGTGTGTGTGTGAGAGAGAGAGAGAGAAAAGCTTTGCAGGTGTGATTTTGCATATTTTCTATTTGGCTCCACTCAGCAGAGAGATTAGCAGCAGGTAGAGTGACAGGTGGATTAAAATGGACTGCATCTCTGGCTCGAGTAAAAAAAAAAAAAATTAATTAGACCTTCATCATAGAGCAGTTACTTGAATTGTCATTGCAGCAGTGCTGAGGGTTTAACTCCTGTGTTGATGTTGTTCTGTTCATGCTATTAACTGCAATAAATGCCGTTATTAGACAGCAAAATATTAAATGAAACTTTAAATGAAATGAAAACAAAAACTTAAATTGAAGTGTTCCAGGTATTTCCTACTGGAAGGAAGACCATGAGGCAGTTCCAGAAATGCTGGAAAGATTATGTCTTTTGGCTTGCCCATCCATCCATCCATCCATCCATTGAGACTGGTGCGCCCAGGATGGATGGATGGAAAATTTTACACATCTATTCATGCATCCATTTTCTGCTGCTTATCCAATGGAGCAGCAGTTTCTAAGAAATGCCCAGCGCTGGCTTTCCTGGCTGCCTCCTCCGGCTCTTCTGGCAGAACACTGAGGTTTTCCAAAGCCAGCTGAGAGACATCATCTGCCTGGTTCTGCCCCTGATTTACTTTCATTTAAACATACCTGAAACACCTCACCTGGAAGACATTCTAGTCAGATGAAGAAGCAGCTGAACTGAATCCTTTCAGTGTAGGAGCACCTCCACTCAGAGGTCCTCATTGACTGAGCTCCTCACCCCGAGCCTGGCCACCCTTCAGAGCGAGCTCCGCTGCTTGTTTCTGAAAATGTCTCGTTCCTTCATTCACTGCCCAGAGTTTCTGTCTAAAGCTGAGTGTAGGAAGGTAGAATGAGTTTTTACTCCGCCAACCTTCGACCTTGAGCTACTTGAACTCCTCCACTTGGGACAGCAACTCATCTCTAACCTATAGTGGGGCTTCATCCCATTCCGGCCAAGAATCACAGCTACAAAATGAATAAAACTGCTCCAGCTGAGCGTCAATCCAACAGATTTTTTTTAAATCTGCAGCTTCTCTACAGACAAACACATTTGATTTTTCAAATTAGTCCATAAAATTAGCCTTTCTTGTGTGTTATCCCACACCTCTTGTGGTCTGATGGGTAATTGCTCATTGAAATGCATGTGGGGAGGCCGTTAGCCAGCTGCTGACATGAGGCTGACTCCAAGATAAATAAAGCTGCCCAGGAGACAGCCCTGCTCTCCTCATCATCATATCTTAATTGGAAAGGACAGCTTTAATTAAAATGAAACCATTTAATGTATTTTGTAATTAAAGATGAGTTAGATGGCGACTGCTGGGTTGGGCCAGCAGGGCTGCTGAAACAGAAGCAGGCTTTGATTTCATCAACACATTAGAGTTAAATCTCCTATTTATTCTTTTCTTAGATAAATATCATCCTGTTAGGAATTTAAAGACATTGAACTCTGAGATGGATTATGGCTTGAAACATTAATTCAGAAGAACATTGGAAGAAGCAAAAACTGCAGTTCCCCTAATTTCCACTTGAAGCTCCAGCAGTGGGTTGTTCCCCTCGACTCCCATTAACCATCTTTAACCTGGCTACAAAAAACAGCTTAGTTTGCATTATTAGGGGTGTGGCCTCTTTGATTGACATGTGGATGGTGACCCAGCTGCTAACTGCAAGGCGTCACCTCAGCTAATTGGAGCCCCTGGAACCTCTGGAACATCTTTTTATGTGGATATCATCTGGAGGTTAAAATAGTGACTTCTGGTTTCCAAAACACAAAACATGATGTCAGCCAAAACGCTGATGTTGAAAAATGGGTGATGTTACATTTATTAGTCCCTGAATCCTCCCTTCGTTATGCTGCAATAGACGTAGGCTGCTGGGGGATTCCCATAATGCATTGAGTATTTCTTTTCACCCACTATGTGTTAACAGACCTCTCTGCATTGAATCATACTTGTTATTAACCTCTGTCTCTCTTCCACAGCATGTCTTTATCCTGTTTTCCTTCTCCCACCCCAACCGGTCGCAGCAGATGGCCCCGCCCCTCCCTGAGCCTGGTTCTGCTGGAGGTTTCTTCCTGTTAAAAGGGAGTTTTTCCTTCCCACTGTCACCAAAGTGCTGCTCATAGGGGGTCATTTGATTGTTGGGTTTTTCTCACCTTGAGGTGACTTATGTTGTGATTTGGTGCTGTATAAATAAATTGAATTGAATCTTTCAGTTTACTATCAAACTGTAATTAATACAGCTCTCCAGCTGCACTCTGGCTCAGGATAATCATATTTGTTCTGTCTAGAAAATTAATTCTCTATATATGTGGGGGAATAATTACAAAACTCAAATAACAATTCTCCCTTTTGGTTTGCGATCACCTCCTCCCAGAATGCAGTAGTGTTGCAGAACAGTGGGTTTTGCTTTAACAGGCAGAAAAGCATGCACTTCAATTTCTGCTAGCCTTCAACAACCTTGCTTTCATCCACTAGGTGGTGTGACACCTCCATCAGCCAAACACTGAGGCTCACCTGCCTGCTGTTACAGCTAAAGGTACACAACAAATGGAAATACATCTTAAACTTTAAAGTACAAGTTAAGTGAAATGTGCCTTTGAATAATATTTCATTCCACTGATTCTGTGTGTCCTTCTCTACAACACTTGAAGCGGTGATTTCACATTTTTCTCTTTTGCATGCACACTCACTCTTCCTCCCCACTTTCCCGCAGACAAATAATTTGGTCCTGCCTCCTCCATCCCTCTGCTGTTAGGTGGTACAGCCCACTGCCATACTCAGCAGTCAGCCTCTCTCTCGGAGGAGGAGGATTCACACTCTGGTTTTATTTCTCTCCTCCTCTCCTTCTCCTCTTGCTATGACCCATTTGACAAGCGGCTGCCACCAAGACCGATGTGAGTAACAGACACACGCAGACACAGAGTTACATGAGTGTGTTTTTGAGAGAGTGAAGAACGATGTGGTTAGGGTTCACCGGGAGTGCAGTGATGTGCAGGTGTGCATCTCAGGTGTGACCAAGTGTTCATGTGATGGAAACAACTCATGGAGCAAGAGCTGGGCTGAAACTAGATGCTTTGCCCTTTACACTGATGTGAGGAGTGGGCTGAAAGAGCTTTAGCTGTGGCTCAGGAGGTTTAGCAGATCATCTACTGATCAGAAGGTTGAAGGTTTGATTCCTGTCTGCTTCGGTCTGCATGTTAAAGTATCCGTGGGTAAGATACTGAAACCTGAGTTGCTTCTGATGTGTTCATTGGAGTGTGAAAGATAGATAGAAATAAAGCACTTAGACATAGAAAAAATGCTTGAATGAATGTGTGTGTGAAGCAGTGAATGTGACATGTTGTGTAAAAGTGCTTTGACTGCTCGAGTAGAAAAGTGACATGTAAAAACCAGTCCATTCACATGAGGAACAGTGGTCTCAGCGTGTGAGTGTGTTGATGGACATGAAATACGTGTGTTTGATCTCATTCTTCACTGAAAGACTAAATTGTGCCTCTTCATCGCTCTAAAGTGAGATGCTGTCACATCACTTGTCTGAATGGGTGTCTGTGCAGGTGTTAGACAGCATTCAGAAACACAGTGCTGTTTCTCAAAAGCAGGAATCAGTCATTTACAGCTTTTTTAAGCCAGGATGTGTTTTTTGTGCCCATGTGAACTTATTCAAGAAGTATGGTGGATATGTTCTGCTGCTGATTTCAGCTTCCGAACATGCTTTGTTGGTGCAGAACGTTTTTGACACGGCACAGACAGAAACTAGGTTACTTTTAAAATAACGTGAACATGTTAAAAATAACATTTTTTTATGTAAGCATCATAATCTTTAAGGATTGGTATGACTAAAGGCGGCACAGCAGTGATGAATCTCAGCTTGTCTGAGCCTCTTCTTGTCCACATGTCAAAGAAAACAAACTCAAATACCTCCTGATGGTACTCAAAGTGTTTGTGTGAGTCTAAAATATATCAAATACTATCAACATTCACCTTAGAAGAGACACAAAAAGACATGAAAATGACCAACATGTTCTGATCTCAGGACCTCAGATGCTGTTGTTCTGTCAGATGTCTCCGGTGTCTCTGACTCACAGGTAGGGCGTCCTTTGGTGTTTCTGTTTTGACACACCCACCCAGCGATAACAGGTTAATTTATATTAAGAGGGTTTAAATCAAACTTTCTTTTCTATAATCGGACTTTGGCTAGGTTTAAGACCTGAAAACTACTTGCTTAGATTCAGGAAATGGTCACTGTTTGGGTTAAAATGTTCTCCTTCTCAGCATTAACCATGCATGTAATACCTGAAACGATCAAAAGAAAATCAACATTATTTATGCAAGATAATTCATAATTTTATTGGGGAGGGGGTTCGTGGCTCAAAGAGTTGGCAGTTCGTCTTGTAACCGGAAGGTTGCCGGTTCGAGCTCCAGCTTGGACAGTCTCGGCCGTTGTGTCCTTGGGCAAGACACTTCACCTGCTGCCTACTGGTGATGGCCAGAGAGGCTGATGGCGCGATATGGCAGCCTCGCTTCTGTCAGGGCAGCTGTGGCTACAACTGTAGCTGCCTCCACCAGTGTGTGAATGTGAGAGTGAATGAATAGTGGAATTGTACAGCGCTTTGAGGGCCCCGAAAAGCGCTTATATAAAATGCAATCCATTATTATATTGGTTGGGTTTGATTATTGGGGGGGTCATAAACCCCCTAATCCCCCTGGAAATCACGCCCCTGAGCTGCACCTCTGTCTGGTCCTTGTGGGTCCCCTTTGAGTCTTTGTTTTTCTGACTTCTTTCCAGCAATAAGAACAAAGCTCTAACTACAGCAGCACAGGGACAGTGACTCTGAGGTCCTTTTCTTTGTTAAACACTCATCTAATCATAACAGATCCAATCATGTTGTCTCCTCTTGGGACTCAAAACTAATTAATGAGAGTTAAGCTCATGGTTGTGCTTATGCATCCTTGAAAAACATGTAACATCCTCACCATCCACACTGACAGATCAGTGTCACAGTTTGTAAAAGTGGTGTGAACATGGCTGAAGAGGCATCTCTAAAATATTTGGGACTCAGTAACACTTTTAAACAGATGCTGAAGGCATTAAATAAAATATAAAAATTCCAAAATAAAGCAGAAGTCAGGACACATGAAGTTTAAGTTTAACACAGGGTGGAGAACACGACGACAATGTGACTTTTTCAGTTTTGATAAATGATTTTAAGACGTCAACCATCTTCTGAAAGCCTGAGCTGTGACACTGAATTTTTAGTGCAGCAGGATGAACATCAGAGACATAAAGTCACAAACTAATGAAAGCAGGATGCAGAGGAGATAAGGAGATCGCTGCAACAGGAAACTGAATGGATCTGTAATCGGCACACCGATCATCCAGACTGACGCTGTGGATGAGAAGCTCCTGTTTTATTTCTTCCTGGAGACATTAAGGAGCTGACAGATGGGCGCTGATGGCTGCGTTTGTCTGTCACGTATAGAATGAGGATGTTTTTCTAATGTATGTAGACAGTAATGTACGCATATTGTCACTTTAAGGTAATTCATGTGGCAGTACGATAGCAATATACTGCAGAATAGTCAGCAATTCAACACTGTATATGATCACACAGATTACACTAAACATCAAAGTCAGCTTGGTATGTGTCAGCCATTCCCACCATATTTTCCTAATCTCTCATAAACTGACATCTTTATGACGGATAACAGTTACATAAATTGATTTATTTCTATTCGAAATCAGTTCATCTTCTTCCAGTGGCTTGAAAGATGTGAAAAACTAAATACACTGAAAATATGAAACTATCTAAAGTTTGATATATTTCAAGGAGTTACCCTGAGTTATAAATGTTTGCAGTGGGTGCATCCACAGATGAGGTCAACTAAAACCAAAAACCAGCTCCGTTTTTTGTCCTAAAACACGAGTTGCTTCACTGGATTCACACTTGTCTTTATGCTGGGCCTTGGTGCAGCAAGAAGTGGCTCTTCACTTCCAGTCACTAAAAATATGAACAGAAGCTTCATCAAGTCACAAAATAAAAGACCCCGTGCAGACTAAACACGGCACTTTAGAAATGCTCTTGGTGTGATTTAAAGTCGTGTGAAGAAAAAAGTATCCCAGAGACATTGCATCCTGGGGTACCATCCTCTCTTTAATCTTTTGATTGGCTGACCCTTGCAGATTAAAGGCTTGGACATTTGGAGGGTGGGGTCTCTCTGCTCGGAGCCAAAGCTCTGCTCCTGAGATGACCATATTAGGTACTTCCCCTTTTTGTGACATCCAAGAGTCAATTAAATAAAATACCAGTCTGCAGCCCGAGTTTTTGACTCAAAGAGATCACTCTACATACACTGACCTCATTGGGCATATTTAATATGAACAGCCAACTTGTAGTTTTACAAGATGGTAGTGAGATCTACTAGGATATATGGCTTGGACAAAGACAGTTTTCAAGCTGGAGATGTTAAGATCTTCACTGGGATGATCAGGATGGACAAGATTAAAAATGAGTACATCAGAGGGACAGCTGAGGTTGAGCGGTTTCGAGAGAAAGTTGGAGAGGAGGGGCAGCAGAAGTGTTGGACAATGGATGAGAAGATTTATAAATGTAGTGAAGGAGGACATGTAGAGGGTGGTGAGGCAGAGGAGGATGCTAGGGATAGGATGAGACAGAGACAGATGAATTGGCTCTGGCAACCACTAAAGGCAGCAATCGAAAGACAAAGAAGAGAACAGCGCTGGAACATGAGATGACAGGAAATAACCAGAAGCAATAGGCCCCTTTAAAGACTTGATTCGACCTGATGAGTAAAGTTTTAAGGCAGAAACAGTTCCAATTTTATTCATATAAAACCAAATCACAACAACAGTTGCCTCAAGGTGCTTTATCCTCCTAGGACAGGGGTGGGCAATCTCAGTCCACGAGGGTCGGTGTCCCTGCAGGTTTTAGATGTGTCCTCGAACCAACACAGCTGATTTAAATGGCTAAATTAGCTCCTCAACATGTCCTGAAGTTCTCCAGAGGCCTGGTAACGAACTAATCATGTGATTCAGGTGTGTTGACCCAAGGTGAGATCTAAAGCCTGCAGGACACCGGCCCTCGTGAACTGAGATTGCCCACCCCTGTCCTAGGACCTGGCGTCCACATATGTGGACATCACATTTTGGGTTATTTAGACCAAAATATTCAATTTTGCTCCACAAGGGCCTGATATCCACTTATGAAGACGTTATACTGCTACTGTTCTATCGAAATTTTAAATGAATATCCTCATATGTGGCTCTCATTTTTCTTAAAAACAAAAATTAGGTAAAAAAAATCTGCTAATTCTTTGTTTTTACATTCATCGGGTTCCAATCAGGCCAAATATCAAAGAGAAATTAAAAATGCATGCTGTGGAAGAGTTCGGGTCTTGGGAGGTTAAGATAAGTTAACGTTTATTAGTCCTACATGTGGGAAATTTGTTACATTTACATCGTAAGCTAAGGATCCTAAAATTACACAAGAAAGAAAGTAGAGAAAACCCCAACAATCAGATGACCCCCTATGAGCAAACACTTTGGCAACAGTGGAAGGGAAGAACTGCCTTTTAACAGGAAGAAACATCTGGCTTCCCTTGCCCCCAACCAGCTGCAGCAATCATGCTGTGGAAGAGAACCAGAGATTAAGAATAAATAATGATTAAATGCAGAGAGATGTATAAACACAAAGCGAGTGAAAATGAGTAAAATAATAATAATATTAAAAGTGGCTATTGATCCCAAGAGTTCAACGATGTGAATCTCATTCCAACTTTAAAAAGTAATTTTATGCGCTTTTCCTCACCAAAAATCATGTCTGTAATCCTCATTTTCTCTTAGAATTATATTAAAACCTTTTATTACTAAGTTTGAAGCATTTTATAAAAAGTATTAAGTTGTGTTTTGCCTCAGACTGTTTTAAAAGCAACACACAAGCTTCTGATTAATGTTGATTGCAATACAAGTGGCCAGTTGATTCATCAGTGCAAAATGCAGATACAGGTATTCTGCCGATAAAGGGTCATAAACTGATTTAACTGCTGAAGCAGCCATCCACATTCCACAGAAAATGTCGGCGTTACTTAGCCTAGTATACATTTTTCACAGCCTTTTTTGCTGTTGCTATTTTGATAAATGTTGTGTTTTTCATGAATCTGATGGAGGCGGACAGACCATCATCATCACTGCAGAGCGAACGGACGCTCTCTGACAGCTCTTTAAAAACTTAGACAGATAGACAGAGAGAAGTAGCCTTATTGGCCTCATCCAAACGCCAGCACCCGCCCTCTGCTCTGCTCTGGATTTCCTGCCAAACTCTGAAAAGCTCGTCCCTTAAAACCAATAACCAGGAGGGTGTGAAATTATCTTGTCATCGCTCTCTTCTATCCCTCGTCTCGCATTTCTCCTCTTCTTCTCTGTCTCCACCCTATAAAGCTTATGTGCCAGCCAAACAATGCAATGCAATATAAGCAATGAAACAGCTGTAATCACTCAGTCACCCGTTCAGCGCGCTGCAGGCACTGTGGCGACCTGGCAGGCTTATCGATCTCTGGTGGCGGGAACGATTAAAGGCACCCCGGCAGTTAACAGATGGTGAGTGACGGCACTCATAAACCTCGCACTAAAAGACTAATGTCCTACAAGCTGCATCCGGCGTGCCAGCAATAAACAACCCTGCCGCAGACTGTCAGCGATACGAGCAGGGAGAGAGGGATGAAGGGAGGCGACGGGCCACCTGCTGTCCCACCAAACATGGTTTGACATGCGGGGGGTCCTCGGAGCCGAATATGGAGCGCTGATGGAGGTCGTGAGAGACAGTCTGCTCTCAGCTTTCAATTACAAAACCCAAATGGTGCCTGAATGGTTCAAATCTGAAGGAAAGAGGACAGAAAGAAACCCAGAGGAATACTTTGGAAGGAAGATACTTTACAAAAATACAGCAACAGATATAAGCTTGACAATGGCGTAGAAACAATGGCGTAGAAACAATGGCGTAGCTCCATGTATGCTAATGTTGGTCAAGCTGACCACCTCTTAAGTTTAGTTTGAAAAATCTCAACAATTAATATCTTGCATCTAACAACTTAGACTAGATTCACACTTAGGTGTCTTTAGTTAATTGTCATGACAACAGCAACTAATCATGGAAAGATAAGCTTCAGTTAGCAGTTAGCATGAGCCAAGCTGCCTCCATGTTACTGTCTTTGTTCATGTAAAACAGTCTGATTTCACAACACAGTGATAGCTTCTCCTAGATTTTAATGCCAAACTACATGAGCCAGAGTATGTAGAGTATGTAGTCTAGCAGAATATTTACATTCTGAGTAGGATTTGACAGACTGATGCCTGCAGTGGCTTTCAAAGAATGTCTGTCTTCCATGCAAACTATAGGACACCATGACTATCTGCTAGCGACCAATGCAAGTGCAAGGAGGCGTTCAGTTTAGCAAACTTTACTTCTTTGCAACCGATATCACGCTATCGACTGCCAGCAACCTCTTGCAACCAATCACCAACCAGTCTTAGAATATACGTTTTCCCCTAGACTGCTGGTTTTCAGGGGGTCACTGAACATTGTCTAAGCCTAAATAAGTATATACAGTAAATGTGGCTTTAGCACTTAATTTCATGTTAGCTGCCAACTGGCTGGGGAACACACATTTTTCTCTCCTGATCAGTGATTGCCAGATGGTCACCACCTCATCATAAATGCCGAGACCAAATCTGAACTTGGGGGGAATGAAAAAAAAAATTAATTCCAAGTGACACATCAAAAACTTCACATTTGTTTCAAAATGCCAGTTGTGCCTTTCTCACAAACATAGGGTTAGGGTCATGTACAGCCTTAGATAAAACGTCATTTATTATACTACTCATTCTAATATTAATCCAGAGAGCACTCCACTGTGATCACCACACTGATTCTACTGTAGAAATAAGGCTGCTCATCACTGCTTTGTTACCTACTGAAAATCAGGCTCTGGCTCCTGGGCTGGAGACTGCATACACCACTCTGGGTTCTTCACAACTAGCTTTGTGTGCTTTGCAGCTGTCTCTGCAATTTAGCTTCTCGTTAGTGTCCTGTCATGCAATAAATAAATAAAAGTCCACATCTCTACTCCTAAGCTGTAAATCACTCTAAAATTTCCCACCTCACAGCACATGAACAAAAAGCCAGCTGACTGTAGCACGTTTGCAGAAAAAAAAGGCATTTATGTAAAGAGCATAAGCTCAATAACTGAGTTACTATGTTACATAAATATATATGGCCACACAATGCATATAATATATAGAGTTTGAACCATTTTGGTGCATACATGTAAATTTCGTTATGGTGAACTTGTCGTACATTAGCTTGCTTGTTCTGATGCATTATAAACTTGTGGTTTCTGAGTTAGCTTAGCATTCAGATGTGAAATGGGTTTCAGCGGACGAGGATTGGAGTTTAAATTGTTCTCAGCACAGCTGATTTCAGTGGCTAGATTACCTCCTCAACTTGTCTTGATGCTCTCCAGAGGCCTGGTAATGAACTAATCATTTGATTCAGGTGTTTTGACCCAGGGTGAGATCTAAAACCTGCAGGGCACCGGCACTCGAGGCCTGGAGTTCCCCACCCCTGGTCTAGATGATGACAATGCTGCATCTCCAACTTTGAGATAAATAAAATAAAATATACCCGACTAGATAAAATAGATGCTAGTCGGGTATATTTTAGCATCTTTTCAGCCAGTGAGTCTTGTTTGAGAAACTTTCTCTCATGAGGTAGATGTAAACCAAAGCATACCTGCATGGTTACAGATAGCTTTTTGGATGTTAAGAAGTGAAATGGAAGTGAAACTTTCAGTGACCCCAGAGATTGCAACTTTTTAACTCAAAGTCATACTTGGTAATAAGTCTGGGCAGTTGTTTGGGGAGCTCCCATCTAAATGGATGAAGACAGAGCCTCAGTATCAACTTCTGTGGTCAGAGCGACATAAAAACTGTGCGTGTCCTGTATGTATGAATAAACAAATCCATGAAAAACATTTAACAAATTGGAGGACTTTGCCCCAGGATAAGGTTTCAATTTTTTCCCCTTTGCAGATTTATGTCTACTTTCAGTTTATGAAACTTGCTCAGGAGAGTAATTCTCTCATTTTTCTGGAGCCCGTTCTCTTTGCTGTAACTTCCAGACACAACCTCAGAGATTTATCACGGCAGCATAACGTAACAGCCCGGCACAAGAGTTTACAGGGGTTTCTGAAATCAAATTTTCTGCTTCCCTTTTGTTAGGGCATACCCCATTTTTGTGCTCTCTTTGGCTGACAGACATGCTTGTTGTTGATAGGAGGAAAGCAGCATGAATGTGAGAGAAAATTAATTCCAGTCTGACAGATGGAAGCCAATTAGTTGCTCTGGCCACTCGTTAGGGCCGCCGGCTGAGCCCGCTGGGGCTGTGTGTGTGTGTTTGTGTACAGGGAGGGTGTGTAGCTGTGCACTTTGTTTGTGGTACAGTTTTTCTTTATTAATTTACTTTTGGGAGTCGTGCAAGTGCTGTGTGAGAGCTGTGTGTGGCTTATGGCTTTAGTTAGTGTTTGTAGACTTGCTTTAAGGCCAAAGTAAGAGTGAGTCTCTAGGAAAGTATGTCAGTGTAATGCCACGTAACGTGATGGATAGTGTACTGTCAGTAATACAGGTGTGTGTGTGTGTGTGTCAGCTGTGGGTTCAGGCAGTGTTTTATGTCTAACTCCATTACCGTCTTCCTCGCGTCAGGTGCTGAGACACCAGGCCTCAGTGTCTAACTTAATTTGACGGTTTGTTTTCCAGACGCCAGGATGAACGGTAAACTGAGAGCCGGTCGGACCACGACAGCCAAGAGAGGAAGCAGCGCCATTGACAGGTGCGTCTGCATATCTACCACTCCACCTGAGTTACAGATATTGCTTCTGTGGTTACATTTATAGAAACTTCAATTTAAAAATAATGAAAAAGATCATGACTTGCACCCTCACAACACTATGAAATAAGCTTAAAAATAATGAAAGTTTGACTAAAGAGTGTCCTAAAGAGGAATTCTATTCACTATCTTCAGCTGGAAATTGTTTTATGCTGGTTCTATGTTGACATTTAAACACATTTGGAGGGAAATCTTGGAGGAAACTTCCAGCATGAAGTTTAGGGATTGCTTGGAAATGGGCTTTGCAGTTGTCACTATGCATTGTTGATAATTTAGAGATCTGCCTTAGAGACATGATAAGATGAAGAGAAGCAGTAGCATCTCATAATCTCAGTGCAGGTGGAAGTGGTACATCATCAAGGTAGAGAAAAGGCGGTTTTAGGAAGACACTTTGATTGCTTTGGAGTAGAAAGTTTGCACGTTTGTACATTATCTTGCACCGGTTACTGAAAAGTGTGCATAATTTAATACGTTTATTATTATAAATACCAATAAATCTTAAAGAACTCAAAAGAAGTAATGTGGAAATGTTAAAAAAACAACTAAAGATAAAGAATATCCAAACAAACAAGCCAGCAGCCTTTCTTGATAGCTTGAGCTTGATAGTTGAGATGATTATTTATCAATCTTAAACATCATCTAGATGTCCTCCTTAGACTTTCCAGAAAACAAAGCTTGTGTTCAGAAGCTGTCTCATATTTTTCCATCGAGAAATTAGTATTAATGTCAAAAATACTGCTCCCTAACAGTAAGTTAACGACCAAATCTCCTTCTTTCTCATCCTTCTGAGTTAATTAATTAAAGCATCATTAGCGTCCATCACAGGTTTACAATGATAACATCAGGTGGCAGAGTTGATGAGTGTGACAATAAAGACGTGAAGTTTGCCATGAAAGAAATCAGACAGTTTACATGCAGACACATGTAACTGACTTAAAAGTGTTTTATTGCTTCATTCACAGCTGTTTAGTAACCAAATGTGAATCAGACGCCACTGCATTAAAAACAACAACAAAAATATATGCAGTTCTTGATTTTATCATCATCACTCTTTAGAAGCTGCTCTTCTTAGAATTTCTAATGAAATTTTGACGAGGAAAGATGAACATTTTTGATTTAACAGCATCATCCAAATCCTCACATTGATCATTGCTGAAAACTTTGGGTTCTCCTCTGTTATCTTGTCCTGTCGTGTGTCTCAAGGTTCTGTTTTGGGCATTTTTAAAGGTGTCACATATCTTACATATGACATGATATCCAGTTATACGTTTTATTTCTTCACAGAATGTTGCAAAAATAATTATCAGTTATCATTATCATTATAAGTTCTTGTTTGTGCTCTTGACAGCTTTGTTGCCACTGTGATCAACAATCTTGGCCATCATTGGTTCAATCAAAAGTCAGAAATGTACTTATTACATTGGACCAGGCTCTTAGCTTTGATAACCATGTTAATAGTCTGTCATACTACTTTGTCCATGTTTTGTGCCTCAGTTGAATGGTGTCAATTCAATTCAATTTTATTTATATAGCGCCAAATCACAACAAAAGTCGCCTCAAGGCGCTTCATAGATACAGAGAAAAACCCAGCAATCATATGACCCCCTATGAGCAGCACTTTGGTGACAGTAGGAAGGAAAATCTTCCTTTTAACAGGAAGAAACCTCCAACAGAACCAGGCTCAGGGAGGGGCGGGGCCATCTGCTGCGACCGGTTGGGGTGAGAGAGGGAAGACAGGATAAAAGACATGCTGTGGAAGAGAGACAGAGGTTAATAACAGATATGATTCAATGCAGAGAGGTCTGTTAACACATAGTGAGTGAGAAAGGTGACTGGAAAGGAAAAACTCAATGCATCATGGGAATCCCCCGGCAGCCTACGTCTATTGCAGCATAACTAAGGGAGGATTCAGGGTCACCTGGTCCAGCCCTAACTATATGCTTTAGCAAAAAGGAAAGTTTTAAGCCTAATCTCGAAAGTAGAGATAGTGTCTGTCTCCCGAATCCAAACTGGAAGCTGGTTCCACAGAAGAGGGGCCTGAAAACTGAAGGCTCTGCCTCCCATTCCCCCGTGTCCAATTGTAATTCACTGTAAACTAGTCTCAGTAAGTCACTTATAAATGGTCCAAAGTGGTGATTACTTTGAGAGCTCTGCATAGTCACGTCTGCTGACATTAGTGAACTCCTGCATTAATAAATATCATGCAGGTCATTGAGGTCATCCGACTAAAACCTTTCAATGGTTCTTTGTTCTAGAATGAAAACTAACAGAGACGTATATGTAGATACATTTTGCTTACTTGCTTAATTTCCTTCACTGCAGTAATCTGATGGATACTGAACCTTTATTACAAATAGAAACATTAATATCTAACAGACACGTTTGATGAGTAGACAGCATAACAAATCAAGGTGATGCTTATACACACAACCTACCTGACTATTTAAATATGACACCTGAAAAGTCTATTTGGATGAAAATCTGTATCTAAGAAAATGTGCTGTTCCCAGTGTCTCCATACAAGTGCAAACTTATGTTTTGTAATTCTGGAAATTCAGACCAAACTTCCCTCCCTGTTTTTAGAAGTGTAATCCAGGGAAGGAAGAAGGCCAGTAATAGTGTTTTGTGTTGTGTTGATGAGCCTTTGCTGAGGCCCCGTTTTTCAGCCTTGTATCATTCTATCAAAATAGCTTTGACACATAATCTGTTAAAACTTTACAATACGACATGCGACTCCCCTGCATTTCATTTATAATTATAAAGGTATTTTATTTTGAATTACAATGTAATTACATTTACCTACAAATACTTAAAGGTAGGTACACTAGAATAAGGGGCTAACAAGTCTGATTTTTACAGGAATCAAAGAAAGAATTATTATCAAATTAAATGTATTTAATGCTTAATGTTATTTAAGGCTATTACTTCATAGTATGGATATAGATAAACACTACACTAAGTAAAGCAATGCGTACCTTTAGGTAGAGCACAATTTAATAGGAATTTTGTGGAAAAACAAAGGAGGAGCGAGGCCCGTATTACTGAGTGTTCAATCTTGCACTTTTACATCTCTATCATCATTATGTTTATGTACATGATGTTCTATTATTCAATTTCCCTCACTTTTTAGTAATTATTTAGCAGAGATTTGAAACAGTTTATTGATAATTTAGTGTTTAAAGTTAAAATAAATAAATAAACATTAGTCTTGTGCATGATATGGCCCCTGACCAAAAGCTACAGCAGACCTATGAGGTGAGATGGAGAAACATTGTTTTTCTGCAAAATTACCATGAAATTACAGACTTTAATTTATTTACACTGCAGTTAAAATTATGTACAGAATAATTTCTGTCTGCTTTCCTGTAAAATATCTGAAGTTACACACTACATAAATGTATTTAGAGTATAAATATTTCTTTGTTTCCTGTAAAAACTTGACTCCCTACCCCCTTATTCTAGTGAACCAACCTTTATGTATTTGTAGGTAAATATAATTGTAATTTAAACGTAATTAAATTATAATTCCATTTAATTACAGGGAATTATACCATAATCCAAATTATCCAAAAAACAAGTACAACTAGTGTTGCTTCAGTAAATCCATTTACATTAGAAGACATCCATGAGCGGTTCACAGAGACAGCATTCCTCTGCGATACAGGGACGTGCATTTGAATCTTTGAGTGTTCGAGATCCTTTATGTCGTTTAAATTCTTTGGAGTAATTTTGCTAACATTACATGTTAAACTTGTGTTTTTATAGTAGTACCACCAGAACAGCAGCTCTATCAATGCTGGTTTTCTGTGGTTGTTAGTGCTGCAGTTGGCATTTTGTTTGAGGCTGAAAGTGAATGACGGTCCAGCTGTCCCCAGCTTTAACCTCATTCTCTGTTTACATGGAAGCTAAAGCCAAACTGTCCTCCAAATCCCACCACCGCACGCCGCTGGACGGATTAAAGCCGGGACGAACACGACTCAGCGACGGCAAGAGTTGGGATTTACAGCCAGGCAGCCGCACAGCCAACCCCCAGAGAGGCTGTGAGGATCTGTGGAGGGAGCCAGTGGGAACAGTTCACTGTGCGTGAACCCTCGTTGCTCAGGATTTCACATAATTCACTTACCACAGCCTGCAAAAGGCGGCAGGCTTAAATAAGCTTTACTTCTTAAACCTCTACCATCATGAGAAACTAAGGTGGAGAGTCAGAGCTCAGCCCAAACATCCAGAGAATGTTTGTGGATGCTAGAATTAACAATACGTCCACAAACACAGAAAAATGGACAAAGCTTGTTCCCACTTTGTCTTTTTTTATATAATTTGACCTCGAGAAATCTCCCGCCAAATTACATTTGATTTGTCTTTCAAATGTGCTAATTGTTTTTTAAAAAAGTTTCAGCCTTTTGGCCACATGGAGAGCAGGTACACAGACTTTTATTCATCAGTGTGTGTTTTCTGCGACATTTTTCCGTCTGAACACCCCAGCTTGTCTTCCAGATGGGTTCGGCCTCCTTCTCCGTGTCCTAATCAAAACTAACAACACCAAACCTGCTTTGAGCAGCAGAGCTCTCGCCTGAGGTACAAACACACAGCAGCTCATTGTAGCTACAACATTTATCACTGACAGAATTATTCACAGGTAGCAAGCCAAGAAAGTTCACGTGATGATGCAAAAACCGGCAGCGTGTCGACCCAAGTTCAGTAATGTTTACTCATCAGAGGAAAATAGTAGTTTGGCGAGTCTGTCACAGCTGCTGCGGAAGCCCCAAACTTCCTGAGAATTCTTCTGTAATCAAAAACGTGGTGTAATTTCAGGGGGTCTTGGAGGGGTTTTACAAGGAGTCTTAATGGGAACCATGTGCACAACTGTCTCATTAGCTTGCAGTGCCTAAAAACAGTATTCCCATTTGCATAGGTATATAGATATACACATATAGGTATACACAGCCAGCAGCACCTGGACCACTGATACAAAGCAGGACAGATCCATGGTGTCGTGTTGTTTACATAAAAAGTCTGAGCCTACCATCTCAGTGTTGGATAAGTAACTGAGACTAATCAGACCAGGCAATATTTTTTTCCAAACCTCTATTGTAATCACACTGTTAGCACAGATAGGAGAGTTCAGTCAAGAAAAACCCGCAAAGTGGACTTCAAATTCTTTACACTCAAGTTTTGCATGACAAAAGTACTGCAGGTACTGCACGTTTCAAAGTACAAAGTTGAGTCAAATGAAATAAAAATGCAGCATTCAAGCTGAAAGTAAAAATCCAAGCAAAGTGCAAAACACAAATGTCTCAATGGAAGGCAAACAATGTTTTCCAGGCTGTTAACCCTCCAAATTACACTGTCGCTTTGCACATCTCTGAAATGGGAGCGTCATCTCGCAGCAGCCAATTTTGGAGTGCATCAGAGCACCGACCCCAGTGCAGGAAGCATCCCGAGAAAAGAAATTTCATTACAATATGATGACAGGGTGACTAAGAATATTTGAGTTTTCTCTAAAGCTACTTTGATTTAACAGTAATCAAAAGGTACACGTAGATTAATCATCATACTTAAACTGTTTTAAATGTTGCCCATAGTGAAAGTATTTTCAGGTTAATTAAAAACACGCCGTGCTTTAGCATGTTTTTTCTTGTTTTAGCTTCCAGCTCTGTTGCCCTGGATACGAGGTAAACTTGTGTCTGAGGTTTTTGGCAAACTGAATGATGCCACACGTTGCTTTCTCTGTAGCTCAATCTATCATTATCCTAGTTTCAAAATTTATAATTTTGTTACTTTTGGGTTTTCTTTTTGAAAAATTCAACTATTATGACAGTTTTCTTGCAAGATAACATAAAGAACATTAGAAAAATAAACTTCCTAACTGCGATGCTTAGGTGTATAATCACTGATAAATGTGTGATCGTCTGAATAATTATTTACGCTCTGATTCTCAGCTCTGTCCCTCATCCTCTAAAGGTCTGTCTCACAGTTTGAAGCCCTCTGAGAGGTTCTAGTTGCTCCATCCTGCATTTTAAATCTCTTTCCTCGCTGCAGACGTCCTTTCATGTTAGCAAGAAAGACTTTTTAAAAGCAGCGTATGCATCTCTAAGCTTCAGAGACCGAGACTCTGGGGGAAGGCTCTGAGCTCCAGTCTGAGGTGAAGGAAGTGGGGCTGTGTGGCGTGACTTATACATTATCAATACTTCACTGCACCGGTGATGTTAAACAGTGCAGAGGAAAAAACATGGCTCTCTCTGGGATGCTGAGAGCTGAGCACGACCGCAGGTGGCATTGTGTTTTTTAATTGTTTGATGATCGTTAATCAAAGGGCACGATTAACTGCTCAGATGCCTCCACACAGTGTAGTGCACAGTTTACTCTTATATCAGTAATACAGGATTGATTCAAATCCAGTTACTGTTTGATCTGCATCAGAAAGCTCACTGTAACCTATAGGACATCCTGATTTTGCCAAGTGGTTGTTGTTAACATTGTTATGATAGCCTAACACGCTGTTTGTGTTGTCATAAGGGAGATGCTGGCAAAAATAATACCAAAAATACCACGTGTCACCTGTTATTACTGCAAAGAAGTGGAAGAAGCATCGCACAGCACGGTTTATGGTGCTTCTGTAGGGATCAAGGCTTGTGGACAGTGCAAGTTGGCCGATGTGGGTAAATGACTGGAAAGTATTGAGAGGACTGGCTGGTGATAGGGGTGGAAAGCATGGCTGATTGTTGGGAGCTGAGAGGATGACAGGGTGAGGAATGATGTGGGACTGGTGGGCTTAAGGTAAGCTCAGCTAGAGAGTCATCAGCTAATTCTAGCACCGGAGCTGATTAGCTGGGTTAGGAAAGTGAGTCCCTAATTCTTATCTTATTGTATATTTTTATTCTATTTTATTCTACTGTATATAGTATATTATTTTATTCTATTCTGTACAGCTGTGTACTGTATTTATTCTTATTGTATTCTAATTTTTGCGTCATAACTTTTGCACTGTCCACTTCCTGCTGTGACAAAACAAATTTCCCACGTGTGGGACTAATAAAGGTTATCTTATCTTATCTTATCTTATCTTAATTCAGTGTGATCGTAAGTGAGCCCACCTACTGCAACTTTTATTTACCTCACGCAGTTTAAATGCAAGAGATAAATGTGTAAAACTGCAACATTATCTATAAAAATCAATTTTGTTTTTTGTAGAAGGCTGTGAACATGGTTATTTGTGCTGTAACATTGAAGTCTGACTTACTGCTGGAGCCTCTAGTGGACATTAGAGGAACTGCATTGACATCATTGTTCCCATAAGGAGGTTTCTGCTTGAATGTAACTCAAATAAAAGCTGATATGATTAGAAAACAGGTGGAGAAGTGATGCCATTTGGGTTTTTCATTCACCTTCTTCTTGCTGCTTTGTACTAAGTCCGTTTCTATTGGACTGCCACATTTTTTGATGTGTTAATTCTGTGTTAATAGTTCTAAAAGTAGCTGTGGAAACTTCCACAGCTGTGGAAAACCCAAATGAACTGTAATTGCTCTAGTTTTTTAGTCTCGCTCCAAATCTTTGTTTATTTTGAGTGCATGTCAGTGTGAGGCGAGGGTGTTTGTCATCATGGTGGATGAGCCGTGTGACAAAGTCCAGCAGCTGCTGGCTTACATGACATGACAGTCACACACACACACACACACACAGAGGGACTGTTGTGCGATTACGCCGCCTCTCACAGAAGCTTTACTGAATCTCTCAGATATGATCGATGGCTGCATCCTCTGTGTTTGGGACTCATGCAGACACACAAATACTTTTGTACTTCTGAGGACCCTGAATTTTTTTGGTCACTTCTAACTATTGTGACTTTTTTCCAGTAAGCACAAAACTACTAAGTGGAATATCAGAAACCTGATGTCTTCTGGAGAACAGAATCATTTTTCCAAACATCCTAGTTTTATTTTGAAAGCTTGGATTATTTTACTTTTCACAAAAAACAAGAACCACCAGGGTAAAACTGTTATATCCTCTGATGTCAGTACTTAACCTTTTTGTATCCTTTCTGTGGGATAAAAAAAAAAGCCACCAGTCACGGAAGTTGGCTACTCCTCCCTGAGCTCAGTTCTTCCTGTTAAATTGGAGTTTTTCCATCCTATTGTCGCCAGGTGTTTCCTCATGCGGGACTCTTATGGTGTTTTCTGTCTATTATTTTAGGGCCTTTACCTTAAAATATAAAGCACCTGGAGGCAACTGTTGTTGTAATTTTGGCACTCAATTAATAAAGCTGAATTGAATGGATAACAGCCTGCAGTCATTTGTTGTAGTTTTCAGCGAGTCTCTCATGCGTCTCCTGAGCGATCCCAGCGGATTCTTCTTTGGAAAATTTCTTGAGCTTCTCCAGATTTGATGGTCGTCTGGCTTCAGTTCACCCCTCACATTTTCAATGGGATTCAAGTCAGGCTTTGTGCAGGCCAGTCAATAACATTCACTTTGGTGTTGGAAGAGAAAAAAAACAATTCAGACTGAATTTGTTGCTGACTGCTTGAGGGTTTTACGGTTTTTAAGATTGGATAAGTGGAAGAGAATGGATGGATCATGGTTGTTAGCTTTTTCGTGCGACTCTTGTGTCAAACGATATGTGTTAATTATCCTTAATGCTGAGTGTGTTCTCAGTGCTGTTCTTCATAACTCCACCTCTTAAAAAGTGGGGACAGGGTGTAAGATGTAAATAAAAATAGAACACAATGATTTGCAACTCTCACAAACCCATTTATTTATTTTATTTAGTCAAAATGAGCTAATATTCTTCCTAAAATGGTAACTTTTCTCAATTTAAACATTTATGTGTTCTCTTTGTGTTCTGTCGATGTCCTGCACTTCGGCCTGTTTAGCACTTTCGCTAAATCCTAATGGCTAATCAACAGCCTAAAACTAATTGTGCTCTTCTTCTAAAATCAAGTCTCCTGAAAAATTTTAGGTCTCCAAAAAAAGGCGTCACTTTCCAAAGGCATCATCGATGTTATGGTTGTGCTTTCTAATGCTGGAGGAATGTGATTACTGATGTACAGACAGATGGTGTTTCCAAACTGATCCGGGCTCATCGCTTTAGTCTCTGGGGCTGCCGTCCAGTCCTCTGCTCAGGATCCAAGCACACAATGACAGACCCACACTCGTGTGATGTGCCAGTTTGGCACAGCGCTGTTTCCATGATTTTCTTTTTAACCTGTCTGCTGACGGGAGGAGGGTCACAGGAAATCAAGAATATTTGTAATTTGTATTTTGTAATATAATGTCGCAAATTGGGGTGAAAAATATTAGACAAACATTTTAGGCTCATGTTCAGCCCCTTGCCCTGACACAGATATATAGTCGTGTGAAAAATTAAGTACACCCTCATTACTTACATAAGAATTAAAATGTCAAGTAGTAGTCAGGTGCTGCTACTCAAATGCACTTGATTAACTGATGACCAGTAAGAGTGAGCACCTTTAGAAAAACAGAGGTTCTGGCAGTTTGGTGGTCTGGAGCATTCAGGTGTGCCACAATCTTCATCCAAGCAGAAAAACTGCAAAAAACCCAAGAGCTCCATCTCAGCCTCTACAGGCCTCGGACGGCAGTTTAAATGTTCTTGACAGTGAAATTCGTAAAAGACTGAACGAGTGTTGCTTGTTTCTCTCCAGAAAGGCTGCATGACTTAGGTTTGCAAGCTGTATCTGAAAAACCCACCACAACAATGTCCTTTGTACAGATGAGACCAGAAGTGGAGATATTTGTCCAGAATAAACAGCAGGACATTAGAGAGAAAAATACAACAACAACAACAAAAAATAGCATATCAGCACAAACAACTCAAACCAACTGTCAGCACAATGATGGAGGGCTGATGATTTGGGCACCTGGGGGTCACTGAGTTGACCATTAACTCCTCTGTATATCAGAGTCAGATCTGAGGACACATGTCTGACAGCTAAAGCTCAGACCAAACCAACTGGACAATAATGCAAAGCCAACGAATCCATACCTCAAACTGACCGAAATGCTGTGGTGGGACCTTCAGAGAGCTGTTAATGAATCCTGCAAACCTCAGTGCAGCTCTGTAAAGAGTGAGCCAAAATGTGATGTGATGTGAGAGGGCGATAAAGTCATGTAGAAAATCATTACTTCAAGTTATTGCTGCTAAAGGAGGTTCTACAAGCGACTGAATCTCAGGGCGTACTTCGTCTTTCACAGGACTGTATCTCTGTAGTTAAATAAAGTGTCACTTTAATTCTCTAGTTTTTCCTTAGAGAGAAAGAAATTTTAGATTAGATTAGATTCAATTTATTGTTATTGAAATGTATATGACTCAAACAATGACCAAAGTACAATCAATATGGATACATACACAGATATATACTATACACACACATGTATAAATACAACCCAATTACAATATGCACAATATTTAAATGAATGCACAGTTTTATTGTATGAAATGAGTGGATGTAATGTACATGTAAATGAGTGGTGTGTGTGAGTCCACAAGGTAGACTTGAGCATGTGCATTGCTACCAGTGTCCATTAAATTACACATAAAACATCGAATTCCAGCGTTCTTCTTCTGCAGGCAGGCTGTTGGTCGATTTAGGATTGATGACAGGACACATTCCCTCGATGTTTTCGTGCCATACCTGGGAGTTAAATAAAGTTAAATAAAAACACTTTCACAAGAAGCTACAGATTTTCTGCTGCTCCTCACATTAAAATGGTTCATGGCATAACGTGGATGAGACATACGAATGTGTAGAACTGTGAATGATGCAAAGCTGCTCTACTGCAGTCCAAGAATAAAGACATGGAGCTGGTAATGATCTACTTAGTAGGTCCACTTTAAAATGTGTTTAACTATCAAGTGAAATTACGGCATTAAAAGCAATATTTTGTATTTTTGATGATATTGTAAACGTCCAATAAGGGAAACATTTAACAACTGTGTCCCTGACGGGAAACGCTCAGTGGGTTCCAGCCACCGTTTCACCTGCAGCTCCATAGCTGTCTGTCTCATTTTCTAATTGAGACGTTATTTTGTTTCCTTTTTTTCTATCAGCTGCAAAAATCTTAGAGAACTTTTGACTTCAGTGAAGCCTCCTCCTTCCACGTGCAGGGCTGCCTGCAGGTCGGTGCCTCCTGAATCCATGTGAATCAGCATTTAATTAACCGATGGGGAGGCCTCTCAGGTTCCTGGCAGCTCTGGGGTTGTACAGTCCTCACATTGATCTGCGCTTTTGTTGGAGGCAGATCTTCAGACTGCAAAGTGTGTTTTCCTACCTCCTGATTAACTTCACATCAACTACGCGAGGGCAAAAAAAAAGAAATCAAAGGAGAGACAGAGGACGAGGGTGAGATGGAGAGAGAGATAGCGATGATGGGAGAGACACAGAGCGAGGGCACCGAGCAGAACTCTGTAATTATGTCTTCTTGTCCCTCGATCGCCCTGCTGAGATGAGCGTTTAGCGTAAAGAGATGAATCAGCGTTTCTTTTGAGGAGAAAAATAACAGCTCGATAAAGAGGCGGCACAAAAAACTCCCAAGAAAACAAAAACCATTTAACACACACACTCACGCACTCACACACACACACACACACACACACACACACACACACTCGGAGGGAAGATAAAGAGAGGAAACTAAACAGCCTCCTTGTTTAAATTTAAATGTCGCCTTTGATGGAGCTGTGCTGCCGGCTGCCGGTTTCACCTCATCGACTCTGAAATGGCCGAGTGTGTTTACATGCAAACAAAACACGCAGTTTAAATATAATTAAGATAAGACTGTGGACGCAGGTTGGCCGGCAGGTCCTGTTTGGAGCTCACAGTGAGAAAAGATTTAAAACTGTTTACGTCTGTCATCTTTTTCTGTATGTTCACTGAATGTGAGAAAAGGATAATCCCCACATCGTCCATTATTATGCAGTGAAACAAATTATTTTTCACTTTAAAATATGTTTTTGGTGCTTTTGTATTAAAGCATTTATCTAGCAAAGTGCAGAAACCACAATGCAGGATGTGCAATTCATATTTCATAATTAGTCTGAATTCCCACTTTGAATACTTCCCGGGATTTTTACACCTTTTGGGTTTAAGCACAGGCCGTACATTGTCCTGTTCTCGCCTCCGATTGTGCTTTGTCTTTCTCCTTGAACTACAGCCTTCCTTCCTCTCATCTGTATGCGTGCTCTGCATATATAGCTTCAGAATAAATAGCTTTAGAAGTTGGAGCCATGGATATATTCTGCCTGAAACTTGTCTTTGGGATTATTACCACACATTTCTGAATGCTGCTTGTAGTAGTTTATGTACTACTAATACATAGTATTAGTAGTACATAGTAGTATTTGGGGTGGGGGGTGAGTTTAGAATTACAGTCACAGTTAGAGCCATAGGTTTGTGCACAGTGTTGCAAAGAGTTTAACAAAAGTATCGCATTAACGGTTTAGGATTTAAATATTATTGCCTCCAAGTACCAAATTTAAGGTAAAGACCCTACAATAATACAGAGAAAACAGAGAAGACCCCAACAATCGGATGATCCTATATGAGTAAGTGCTTTGGCGACAGTGGGAAATAAAAACTTCCTTTTAACAGTAAGAAACCTCCAGTAGAACCAGGCTCAGGGAGAGGAAGGCAATCTTACACATGTTGATCAACTCATCTGTTTTCAGTCAAGTTGTGCTCAAGATCAAAGTCACATTTGTCAGTTTTCAGGCAATAAGATGTAAAGAGTGATGGAGTGTGAGCCATTTGAGCTACGAAATGACAGGGTAAATGTTACGTTTCTCACCGTCTCCATGCTTTTCTCTTCCCATCACTCACCTTGGTTCCATCTGCCCAAAGATCTTTTTTCCTGGACTCTGCAGGTGCGTTTAGATGTTTTTAAGAGCTAATCTGACCTAACCAGTGGTTTGCACATTGTTAAAAAGAGTCTATTTCCATTCATAAAGGAGCCTTTTGATTGTAGATCTTCACAAGAAGACACCTACCTCCTCGAGAGTATTTTTCACTGAGCGAGTAAATACTCTGACTTAAAGCTGGAAATGTGTACTTGAGTCACGTCTTCACTGATTTAAAATGCACTGTGGTATACAGAGGGAAGCAGAAAATTAGCAAATGTGTGTTATTCTCCAAATAGCTGTGGACTGAACCACAGACTGTTGATGAGCTCAGTTCTACAGTTTTAAATAGGGGAGACTGGGGATAGTTGTAACGTGGGTCAGTTGTAACACTTCCAATTTCTCCAATCAGAGCTAAGTTTCAAATGATGTGACTCATCCTGTGCATGCCCAATTCAGTTCTGCTATCACATGTGAAAAATCAGCACATTTTGTCAAACACGGACAATTTAACACGAAAAAAAGTAATTTGTATGCCAAAAAGTAAGTTTTTCTACTTTATTTCAATTTCTAGTAGCATTATCTGCTTTGCAGTTAAACTCATCAAACTTAAATTATGTTATTTGTATGTCTATGGGGATATATTCTGTGTAGGTCTTTAGTGCTAGTGTTTTAGCCGTTGGCTGTAATGTTAGCTAGTTCATGGCTATAGGAGTCTGGGTCAGTTGTAACAGCAACAGTCTGGGTTAGTTGTAACAATAATGCAGATGTTACAACTTACCACACTATTACTTTAACTTATATTAAACAAGTTGGGGCAACAACATCAGCAGAGAGAGGTTCACTGGTCACATTTGTATATGCGGTTAATGCCATTGGCAACACAATTTTCTCCACTGTTTGTGTTCCCACACATACATTATGCAGACCACTGTGTCAGAGATGGACCAGTAGGAAGTACTGGTAGTGGAAATAAATCAGGATGGGTGCAAGAAACAGATTTCCTCATCTTTCTGAAGCACTTTGCAAACCACACCAAGGTAAGCCAGGATAAAAAGTAATGGAATTGCGATGCTGGTGAACAACTACATTTTTTCAGCTTCATTGTTATGTTCAAAATTGGTGCAAGAGTTGTAGGTTATAATGCCCACTGAGCCAATGAGGCCAAACTCGAGGAAGACCAACCAAAATTAATGAAATATTCAGTTATAGAAAATTCCATAATTTATCTTTTTTTGGGGGTTGGAATATGTTCAAAAGCTAGATTTCTGCATTCTGTCACACACACACACACAGCTACATAAATGGATGTAAGTGCATTCATGTGTTGAATAAACAAAGATTACATGTTAATATTTTGTTAGTACCCTTATTTCATTGTGTTACATTTTACCCCAGGATATGTTACAACTAACCCAGACTATGGGGTTAATCGTAACATTTCACTCTTCGTGTTTGAGACCATACCATGCAATGGGTAATTGTGCTGCAGAGAAAATAGCTGCACTATTTAATAGCAGAGACATGTAAATACTTTGCATTACATTTTGAATCCACTACCTTAAACAAGCTCCAATTTACAGACAGAAATGTCAAAAATGTTACAACTATCCCCGGTCTCCCCTACTCAGTTTTGGATATTGTAGAAAGTGGATATCATTAATATGCTCATATTACGCACATAACTGGTGGTGTGCACAGAAGCCTCACAATCTTTTCGGAGGAGAAAGTTGGCACAGGATGTACTGAGGGGCTACATTAAGGTCAGGTTAGGCTAAACAGGGATTATTTATAACTGTGACTATTGCAAAGCTGCTCTGGTAGTGCCCAGTAAGAAGAACACGGAGATTAGCAGAATTTTTCAAGTTTCATAGAAATTGTTCAATTTGATGGTGTGAAACATTCATTATGTATCCAAATAATTTGATTGGAGTGCTTTACTGGGGGATTTTTCCTAATGTACAGCAATGTGTTACTACGGCAATCCAAGGAGTCAAAGTGCTTCAGCTGTGAGTTTTCTTTTGGATGAGTGAATGGATTTGTACTTTCAGATCCATAGGCGACTCAAATTTCATAGCCCTGTTAAATCTGGTTTAATTATATAAACGAACAGCATATTAAACTGCTTTCTTTTACTTTTTGAGACACTTTTTTGTTGTATTTGCTGAACTGTAGGTTTTCTCAGATGTTGACATAAGCTGTATTTGTAAAACAATATTAGTGCTCCTGCAGCCAGCTCACGGTGACCTCAACGCTCACGGCGCTCACCAGCCGAGCCACGTCTCCCCACTGCCCTGGCTTTCTGCTCGGACCGAGTACGGCTGAATGGCCCATTAACCTCCTCCTTGCCAAGCTACGGTACGCCGCCTGATTTATGACACTGCGGCGGGCTGCTGAGGGTGAGCGGTAAATCAGAATAAATGGAACAGTTGGAAGTGCACAGCATGGTCTCACCTGCCGTCTGACACTCACTCAGGAGCACATGAATATTGATGAGCGCGCACGCACTGATTTGATGTTCAGCGCGTGAGAGCGCAAGCAGCGGAGGGGGGTTCCCGATGCTGAATGCTATCATTAGCGTCGGAGGAGGGTTAGCATTAAGTGGTGGTTGGTAAAATGCAAATTCTTCGTCGTTTCCTCGCCGTGTCACCTCCCATTGTTCGTTTTAGTTCAGCCATGTTTGCTCACTTTGTAAACATTCAAATGCTTTTTTCTCTCTCCGCGTTTTTCTTTACAAAACGGCGAGCAGATTCTCATCCCCCTCTGTGGAGAGGGGGAGGGATGTTTGAACACATCATTGATTTCTCCCGCTCTCGACAAACGCTCTCTCTCAGTGTGTTTGTCCACGATGTTCATTGACGTTCCTCGCTGCTGTGTAATTATTCCCATCAGGAGAAAAGCCACGGAGCTCGATAATAACACCATTAGGGTCTACAGCAGTGCAGTGCAGAGCAAATTAAAGCCCTTATTAACACCTGAAACGGCTTTTCTGTGTGATTAGGAGCTCGGTTCTACACTTTTATAGCGTCCTGGATTTTATACCACAGCACCAACGCGTGTAGTGATCTACTATTGAGGAAACATTTACAAAGAAATTAAATAACAATAAAAAAAACACAATAATAATAAAGAGCTTTGTAAAATAACAATTTACTGCTAAGAATCAGCACACCATTAATTATTATCACATTTGAGAATATTTGAGCTCTTGAATTTAGACTTCTCCTCTTAGCTGGTGGGAAATGATAAATGGGAGTGGGATAGTCAGTGAATACATCAGCAATCAGTCAGTGAGACATGGAAAACGGGCAAACCTGTGAGTGGGGTTTTCCAACAGCTTTTGGATTAATGCAGAAGATAAACTCTGTGTTATGTTTAAAGCTCATCTTAAACACACTTCAGGCATCTAACCAAAAAGCCATCAACATAACCCACTGACCAGGGAGCCAAAAAGCCAAAAATACTAACTAATTTCTGGGTTTTCAGACTCATTCCTGCAGCACTCTGTTGGCCGAGCCAGTGACGGACACGATTTGATTGGTTTGTTTTACTAATGAAGTGGTCGGAGAATTCAGTTAATGAACGAACTCTGAATCAAAATGAGTTGTTTCATTTATAGTTCTGTTGAGCTGCAGTGTGAATTTTACAGCGGCTTCCCAATCCAGTATAGGGCTTTGGAGTTGACGTCACGCCGCAATGCATTGTGGGAGCGCAGCTCCATTTTCGGGGTCTACGAATCAAAACAAACACACTGTGTTGGAACGACGACGACAAGAAAGATGCTTAAAAGCAGCTCAAAAGAAAACGGACGGTATAGAGACCGATTGCGTCCAGAGGCGAAGCAGCGGTACTTGAAAAAAAATAGAGTGCATCGCAAATCTGGACCCATATGAAATACGGCAGTGGAGTAAAGACCCAGACGACTTACCGCCACTGTCCTACCCCGATATCTTCACGTATCTTGTTTGTGGAGTAAGCGCTTACACAGCGAACCAGTTTCGTAATTACAAGTCACTGGAGGCGCACATCCAATTTACAAATGGCTGGGTGTAGAGATGGGCGATAGAACGATAACGATATGTATCGCGATATAACTTTTACTCGATAGAGAAATTAAGCTATCGCGATAGACCTCGCCGCTCTTGTCCTTTTTTTTTTTTTTTTTTTTTTTTTTTTTTTTAAAAGGTCAGCCAATCCAAATTAAGTAGCGCAGAGCCGAACCAATCACAGCCGCAGCGTCACGTCGCGTGACTTGTTACGTACAGCACAAGTGCCAAGCCGCACGTGTGTTTGTTTGGGAAGCAGCCAGCGGGTAATGGAGGAAATGAGTGTGCCGACTAGAAAAATCAACCGAGCGTGACCGAAGAGAAAACAGATGATGGTTCCAATGCCGGAGAGATTGTCGAACGGAAGAGCCATAGAAGTTCCGTAGTGTGAAGGTATTTCGGCTATTTCAAGTCTGACAAAAAAACAGAGTAGCGTGCACTGTAAATTGTGCCGAAAGCAAGTCTGGAAATACAATAAACTGGTGCATGCGTCACACTGTGCGCCACGTTATTGTTTCGGTGAAATGAATTTCTACAATACTGTTAATTCTACTCTCTGCAGTGTTTAAATGCTTACATATACATACAGTTACTGTCCCTCCACACTTACGACTCGGTTCTGCTTCTATGCCCCAGCTTTGTTTACTTTTTCCCACCGAGGCTTCTAGACTTCTGATTGGCCAACATTTCTGCACGGTTAGGAATCTAGCGCCACCTGCTGCTTTGGCATGTTCATAGCAGCGTTTTTCTTCATTTCTGCCTTTATGTGTGGACGGGATTATTTTTTTAAAACGAAAACGGAAAATCTCCGTTTTCAAAAATACCCGTGTACGTGTGGACGTAGCCTCAGTCTCTGACTGGAAGCGCTAATTCGTCATTCGGCTTTTGTCAGACTAAAGTAACTGTTAAAACTGTTTGAAAAGCTCAGCTATACAACAAGGAGAGATTGAGAATTTCCTTTTAGTTCTCAGTTTATTTGATACTGACAAAAGTTAGTCAGTTTTGTCTGTTCTTCTGTAAAACAAACTAAGATGTATTTTTAGAATTAATATGTTGTTTCTAAGTGGAATTGACAATTTAGTCTGTTTCATTTGTTCTATTTTGAAACTTAAACGCTTTAGCGGCTGCCTTTTGTGTAGTTTGCAATATTTGCCTTTATTTATCTGAAAAAGTCTCATGTTCCTTAAGTACATCTACCCTGTTGAACTTATTATGGGAAATAAATATTTAAATAAAAACAAGCTGCTGATTATTTCACATTTTACTTGTGAGCAACGGCACATTTAAATCTTACAAATATAGTTATTTGGCTTATATCGTGATAGATATCGTTATCGCCTGAAATGAAAAAAACATATCGTGATATGAAAAAATCTCATATCGCCCAGCTCTAGCTGGGTGCAAGATTTGGCTATTTTCAAGCCGCCAAACTCTGAGTACGTCGTCATTCATACCAAAGGAAGTCAGCTGGAGTGCATCGAGTGAAATAGCCATTTTCCACCCCCCACCATAATTAATGTTACACATTTATCATTGAACTGCTAAAATATCGTTATCATATTATATGCCCATAATTGTAAAGTACATGTAAATTAACACATTGATAATCGGGCAAATTATTAACGCCAATTTGTGTCCTTCCTGTCTCATTTCATTTATTGTCTTTACATCAGCCAATCAAGTCACTCCATTCTATGTTTGATCGCAATTTCTATAACTTCCGAGACCACCAACGATGATATTATTCAGCTATAAAGTGTGATGTGAACATATTTAGAACTTACCGGAATGAAAATGTCTTGAGCACACCAACTGATATCTGGAGACGTAACAGAACTTGATATCAGCTCGTCTCACGGCTGCTATCCAGGCTAGACGCCTTCGTTTGGTAATATCCGATACATGAGCTCCTTCATGTTGCTTCCAGGTTGGGAAAGCATAAAAAGACAATCCAAACTTATTCCCGTGCCGGTCGTAAGATCGAACATTGCAGCCGACCACACAGCAAGTACGAACCATGGCTATGCTTTCGCTCCTTACTTAGACCCCCAAAATGGCGGATCGGGCCAAAATCCTTTCCACGCCCACCCCTGTGACATCACGCTCCAAAGCCCTATTGCTCTAAAAAGTGTAATAGACACACAGCTCCACCGTGCTCCGTCTTCACCACGACGGACCTGTACAGCAAAAGCACGGCAGACACACACATTAAATGTTCAGGGCTGAAAAACAAATTTAAGCTCTGTTAAAGACTCCGACAACATCAATGCACCAGCTCCAAGCATCTGCATCTCACCATTTTGTTTCTCTTCAGGATAATTTTTTTCTAACATTAACTTTGAGCAGTGATATCACAGGAAATAGTCTCAACCGCGAAGGTTCCTCATTGTAACGTCTGTGATGAAGCAAGTAGTACAAATGCTTGTTCCTGCTAATCTGGAGATATTCTTAATATTGAGGTAAACATTTTCAGTGTCTTTGATAAATACACTAAGATTACTTAATTTAATACCAAATGACACGGACACCAAAGAAAAGTCCCTGGATCCAGATGGCTTTGTGATATTTTCTTGAGAAAATCTAAATCATGTATCATATTTTTTCTTGTAACAGTTTCATATTTGTGAAGATGTGACACAAATAAGTTTAATTTTGTCCTGTTTGATAAAAGCAAACTTAAAAGCTCCTAAATTAAAATCAAGAGTTAATCACTTCTGCACTTGTTCATGCAAATCTGTGCACATGAAGGGCAAAAATGATGCAGCCCCCAGAACAGGAATGGTTTTACAGACGGAGGCTACTGACATTTCTTTCCTCCTCATCTTTTCTGACAATTTTTTTTAAACTAGTTTTGCACTTGGCTAGGGTCAGTGTCACTACTGGTAGCATGAGGCCATACCTAGACCCTTCAGAGGTTGCACAGGTAGCCTAACTGCTCCACAATAGCACATTAATACGTGTCCCTGCCAGAGCGTTTGCTGTGTCTCCCAGCACAGTCTGAAGAGCATGGAGGCGATCCCAGGAGAACTGGGCAGGGCAGTAGAACGCAATTAACTCACCAGCAGGACCAGTATCTTCTTCTTTGTGCAAGGAAACGGGATGAGCACTGCCAGAGCTACAAAATCACTTCCAGCAGGCCACCAGTGTGACCCAACAATCAGAACCAGACTTCATGAGGATAGCCTCAGGGCCCAACATCCTGTAGTGAGCCCTGTGCTCACTGCGCAGCACCATGGAGCCCGATTGGCATTTGCCACAGAATATGAGAATTGGCAAGTCCATCACTGGCACCCTGTGCTTTTCCCAAATGGGAGCAGGTTCACCCCGAGCACACGTGACAGACATGAAAGGGTCTGGAGAAGTCGTTATGCTGCCTGTAACATCGTTCAGCATGACAGTGAAGATGTGGGAATGTATATCCATGTAGGTACACACAGGCTAGGAAGACGCCACCCTGACCTTTGGAAACACCCTGTTAATTTCATGACTTCATAGGCTTCAGGGTTATTTTAAAACTTGTTTTAAACATATCCCCCTGATTTGATTAATTATGTTTATTATTTCAGGGCGTCACATGTGTGTTACACTCCTGAACTTTTTGTTTTTAAAAAGCAATTAGTGCTTCAAATTAGGTGTTTTATTTGTAGAGAGTGGCAAATTAATATTTTAGAATCCACCCCGAGGGCTGTGGAAAGTGTTTTGGCACTTTTAAATTAATTTGAATTCAGCGCCTGACCCCGCTTTTACCCCCTCAGGACTCAAATCTGGATATTCCTGATCTAATTAGCTTGTCGTAGCCTGAGGCTGATCCTGTCCACTAAACCTCAGTGAAAGCTGCTGACGGAGAGACTGCAGCTTAACCTCTGTGGCAGAGGTTGTGAAATGCCCCTGAAAGGACCAAAATACTCCACAATATAAGTGTTAAAACTGCTGAATAAAAGCTTTCTATCTTTAAATACTGTGGACCGATTAGGTGGATTTGAGTAATTTCATCAGGAACACTGCCAGCTGAGATGTATGTCATGGGATTACTTCCAATCCTCCTCCAATCTGGAACGGCTGCAGAGGTTGTGTTAATCTGTGATGAGCTGCAAAAAGTGAATGAACCAAAATTTCCAATCTGTAAATTCTTCCTGATCTTGATTAGCCAATGAAATATTGAAATAAAATACAAGCACAGTCTGTGTTGGACTGCTTTCAGAGCATTTGTCCAGATGATCAAAGTTCATGCATGTTTGTGTAGTGTGTCCCGCTGCTTGTTAGCCATGCATGTGTGTGTGTTTTACACTGCAAAGTACTCACAGAAACGCTAAAGTTCGAACGTGCTATATGAGTGCAGAACATTTATTTTTGAAGAGGCCTGAGTTTAAATTACTTCTCTGGGCCACAGTGCTGTTTATCCATATTTTGGTGTGTGTTGCACAGCATTGAATATATTACCTGGCTGTAGACATCTATGTTCTCTTGAATATAATTTAACTAAATGGCACTTACTCAAACTGCCACGAAATACATCTGAAAGCTCATCAGCCATTTCTGGAGAGAATTCGTGTCCCGGTTAGTCAAAGTCTGAACTATTTCTGAAGTGCACACACACTTTCTTCCTCCTCCCGCTGTCATCTACAAGGACATCACTTTACTGTGCATATGGTTTCATTTTTAAGTTATGTTCCGTTCCAGCTGGTTGATTTGTTTTTGTGCCAGTTATGCAAAATTTTACCTTCATGCTATGAATATTTTCTGAGTCCAGCCCTTGAACATATGGGTGAGTTAAAAAATAGCACTGTTTAAGTTCTAAGGCTGAAATCTGCCCTTTTTCAGGTTATTTTTGTCACAGGCTGGGTCTCCGACCCAGCACTCTGAGTTCTCTTTGTATTTTTCTCATTTTTTGATATGTTATTAGTTTTTGGGTTATTTCCTATTTTGCCTTTAGTTTGGGCAGTTATTGGTCATTGTTCCTGGGTTTTCTATGTTTTGGGGTTTTGTATTCATTCATCACGTATTAGGTCTGTCTTATTGTGTTGTCATGTTTAGTTTTCAGTGTTTCCTGTTTTATTCTGACAGTGTCATGTGTTCTTTGGTCATTGTATTTAGTTTCACTCTCTCTTGGTCCTGTCATTAGGGTTATGTTTGTCAGCTGTTCCCCCATGTGTCTTCACTTCCCCTGATCAGCTCTTGTATGTATTTAAGCCCTTTGTTTTCTGCATGTCATTGTCGGGTCGTTTGTTATGTTGACCTTAGCCTTAGTTTTCGTCTTTGCCTGTTTATTTTCTCCACAGTTATAGTTTTTGGTTTTAGTACCTCTTAGTGTTTTGCCAGTTTGTTTTGGTTTCCTGGTTTATCCCTGCCGTCATTTAAATAAAGCTTCACTTTTCTGTTTAACCTTACAACTCCTCGTCATCATCTGCTTTTGGGTCCTGTTTCCACACACATCGGCGCACCCCGCCGTGACAATTTTTTTTCATGAGGTATCATCGTTTCAGTAGCAAAACTGCAGCGACTCACAGTCTGTGACAGAGGATGGATTTTTATGGAATAGGTGGCTGTTCAAACCAAGACAGAGCATGTGAAAGTTCTCGTTCAGCTTCCATCATCTCAGTAACATTTACGTCGTAGAAATGCTCAAATGTGTTTTTCATTCTGGAAATTTTCTGTGCGTGTTTTGTACTTCTGAATTTTTATGATGGGTTAATATTCTATAAAAAATAAACGAGGTAAATAAAAAGGCTCCAAGTTACAACCTTCTTCTATAAAAATATTCAGAGTATGAAGGTAAAATTTGAATGACTTCAGTTGGGAATAGATGGTACACATGATAAATATATACCAGATAATCATAAAGCATGTGAACCCCATAATAATAATTTTTTCTCAAAGTGCCTGTAGAATTGGGTGTTGGAAATACATTAACTTTAAATGTGCCCACTCAAACTAGATCAGAGTTAAACAACATCTTCACTTCATTCCTTTTACTGGAGTCTTTTAAATGCTCATGAAGCTGCTGTGGAATCAGTCAGGCGACAAGTGCTCTGACACCTCCAGGAGTCACGAGGAAGAAAAAATTCATTTTTCTAAACATGCCACAGTCGGCCTGAGCGCATATATAAAATGCAGAACAGCCTGAAGGATATTTTTTACTGGGATTAAGAGGAGTTTGTAGCTAGTTATATGGCCTGTTATGTGCTCATAATCAAAGCGGCGCACATCCGCTGAGGTGAGCTGTAACATCAAAACTAATTGCACAGATAAACCAGCAGTGTGCGCCATAACAGAGTTGTTTAGTGTGATCCCGGCGCAGAGGAGCAGAGCTGCCCCACAGATCAATAGTCACGTTTAGAGCTTTGCTCTTACAAAGCTCGATAGGAGATGCACGACTGAGCCGCAGCTCTAAGGTGGCGCCTGATCGATGCCGCTGTTAAATGCTGATTAATACCCATAGCTGCTGATGAAGATGAATGATGGCAGCAGCCAGAGTGATGGTGGAAGGACATGGATTTTGCCCCAAATCTCCTGTTTTCCTATTAGCCTTCCCCTTTCTGTCTGTTCATCCCTGTGCGGCTCTCTGGACGCCTCGCTGCGTCTCCTCCTGTCCTATCTTTATTAAGCTCGGTCCTCAGTTACAGAGGTTCATCTCTGCTGTGTTTGTGTGAGACGGTTATTGATTTTACAGCTGGATGGATGAATAGTGCCACAAGTCCGGGCTGCACTTTTCTTCTCTGTGTTGTTATCAGGTCCAGTTGTGCCACCTGTTTTCAGAGTGGTTTACACATTAAAAAAGGATTCTTCTCTCCTTTGTCTCGATGATTCTCTCTGACTGTTATCACTTCAGAGTTTCCATGTCTGTTACCTTTTGGGATTTTTGCATGACTGGACTCGTCTCAGTGTCCCACAAATAATTCATAATGACATTTTAACAATTATTTAAATTTTAATATTTTTATGACAGAGACATTCATGGTGAAAAGTAAAGAAAAAAACAGACGGTGTCACGTCAAAACCACCAGAAGTTTTTGTTTTTCTGCATTTAAAACAGAGCCTCTAAAACATTGCAGTCAGTGCATTTAAAGAGGTGAAATAAAAGCTAAATGGACTTAAATCGGTGTTTGAGCATAATCAGATGCATCAAGGGAGGTTGATGCAGAGTTGATATATTTTTCTGTTTTATGCATTTCTGCGGGTAGATAAATTTTCCTGTTTATTTTATTCTGATGGCTCACCCCTCTTTGCCGCAGTGTGTGCCAGTGTTTTCTGGCATCTTCAACTCCTCACTGCAGGCATGTCATGTGCCTGCCTGCTTCAAGTCCTCTACCATAATCCCTGTCCCCAAGAAACCTAGGATCACTGGACTAAATGACTACAGACCCGTGGCTCTGACATCTGTGGTCATGAAGTCATTTGAGCGCCTAGTTCTCTCCCATCTCAAGACCCTCACGGCCCCCCTCCTGGACCCCCTGCAGTTTGCATATAGAGCCAACAGGTCTGTAGACGACGCCATCAACATGGCCCTACACTTCATCCTGCAGCATCTGGACTCCCCAGGAACCTACGCCAGGATCCTGTTTGTGGACTTCAGCTCTGCCTTCAACACCATCCTTCCAGACCATCTCCGAGGCAAGCTTTCCCAGATGAATGTGCCTGATCCCATCTGCCGGTGGATCACTGACTTCCTGACGGACAGGAAGCAGCATGTGAGGCTGGGGAAGAATGTCTCGGACTCCCGGACCATCAGCACCGGCTCCCCTCAGGGCTGTGTTCTTTCTCCTCTGCTCTTCTCCCTGTACACCAACTGCTGCACCTCCACCCACCAGTCTGTCAAGCTAATCAAGTTCGCAGATGACACCACCGTCATTGGGCTCATCTCTGACGGGGATGAGTCTGCCTACAGGAGGGAGGTTGAACGTCTGGTGTCTTGGTGCAGCCACAACAACCTGGTGCTGAATGCCCAGAAGACAGTGGAGATTATTGTGGACTTCAGGAAGCACACAGCCCCACTCCCCCCCATCATCCTGACTGACACCCCCATCACCTCTGTGGACTCATTCCACTTCCTGGGTACCACCATCACCCAGGACCTGAAGTGGGAGCCCACCATCACCTCCGTCATCAAGAAAGCCCAGCAGAGGATGTACTTCCTGAGGCAGCTGAAGAAATTCAACCTGCCAACACGGACGATGATGCAATTCTACACTGCAATCATCGAGTCCATCCTCACCTCCTCCATCACCGTGTGGTACGCTGGAGCCACTATCAGGGACAAACAGAGACTGCAGCGTGTTGTGCGCTCTGCTGAGAAGGTGATTGGCTGCAGACTCCCATCTCTGCAGGACCTGTACACCTCCAGGACACTGGGGCGTGCAGCCCGGATCTCAGCTGACCCTTCTCACCCTGGACACAGTCTGTTTGACCTGCTCCCCTCAGGCAGGAGGCTCCGGTCCATTCGCACCAGAACCTCTCGCCACAAGAACAGTTTCTTCCCCTCTGCTGTTGGACACATGAACAATAACCACATGACTGTCCCCGCCACTAACACATGACCCTACGCTGTGTCACTGCATCATTTCATGTCTGGCACTGATCACCACCTGCACTCATGTATATATCTTTCTACGTAGCACTCATAATTCTTATTCTCATGTATATATGTTTGGCACTGATCACCACCTGCACTCATGTATATATCTTTCTACGTAGCACTCATAATTCTTATTCTCATGTATATATCTCATGTATATCTCATGCACATATCTTTCTTTCTACATAGCACTTTAATTCTTATTGTCTGCACTGAAGCACCGCAGCAATTTCCTAATGTTGTAAACCTCAACATCTGGCAATAAACCCATTCTGATTCTGATTCTGATTCTGAAGTTACCGGTGTCATT